>NC_134535.1:167361159-168708659 GCF_050624435.1 Tenrec ecaudatus
CTTAACCCTATTCCTGTGTAAACACTAACATACTTAACCCTATTCCCTGTGTAAACTCTAATGTACTTAACCCTATTCCCTGTGTAAACGCTAACGTACTTAATCCTATTCTCTGTGGACGAGGGCTTACAGGTAATTTTGAAACATATTGCTGAAGTCCTCAAACCTAATAGACTAACTTATGCTGAGGAACTTTGTCAATGACTTAATGACTGAGCTAATTCCATACTAAAATATGATCTGTGTGGTCAGCGGTTACAATCTTTTGAAAATGTATATATCCATGAAGGGTAGAACCAATCTCTTAATTAAAGGTGCTGACAAAATCCCAATCCCTTAAAAGATAACTATGAAAGTTTAATAATTGCCTATGAACTTGAAAATTCATAGATAAACAATGCAAAAAGAAATCCATAATCAGGAAGGAAACCATTTCCCACAACTGTTTTCAACTTCAAAGTGAAATCTGTGTTAGCAGGTTCTAATTCTTTCCTGAGATCAACTGTAAAATTCATTTTAAAATAACTGTTTTGGATACTAATGGAAAAACAAGTTAGTAGTTTCAAACTAATCATGATAAATGATGACTTATAAGAAGAGTTAGCCTTCCTATTAGCGTAAAGAAGTAAACTGAAGAAAAAGAATTCCTTTTACAGAAATGCCAAGGAGTCAAATGAGAACAAAACAATGACTACTCACTGCGCTAATGTTCTGTTGAGTTGTCTTGATTCTCTGAATTTCCGGAGTGTCGGCTACAGGAGAGTAGTTAGAAAGCATCTTCTCTGCTTCATCTTTATACTTTTTCTAAAAACACAAACATTTCATAGGAATCTGAAACTCTTTGCACGTGTGTACATGTATGTGGTGGTGGTGGTGGTGGTGGTGGTGGTGGTGGTGTGTGTGTGTGTGTGTGTGAAACAGAGAATGATGTTCTTCTTCAAACTCTACCACACCACAGGGCTATGAATTATGAATGATGCGAAGCAGCTGCTGATGCAGAAGCAGTCATAAGTGAGGGAGAAAGCAAACAGTCAAGCGGAGAGGCTTGTCTCCATGTGGGCAGAGCAGAGGGGTCTCCTGGTTTCTCAGAGTTCCTATTCCTGGTCCTTTCCAAGTTGAGTATGTCGTTCCCTCTCATGGGCAGTCCCTGCTCAATGTGGCCTCCTGACTTCTTCAAGGACTTATGTCGCAGTTACTACGTCACACAGAATGTTCCTTAAGTTTTCTACTCTATGCAAAGATCAAACACTTAAGACTGACACCACGCATTGAATCCACCTGCAGGGCAGGTAATGTCAGTATCTTCCTGTTACAGATGGGGACACTGAAACGCTAGACTGTCCATGTCAGGGCTGGGAATAAACTGAGCCTGTCTAGTTCCAGTCAATGAAGCAACCCCTTGGGCACGTTGCTGCTCTTGCTGGACTGCACCACTGTATTGCCGCATCCCCTGTGGCCATTATTACACCCAAAATGGATTAAAATCCCTTAAACTCAGACACATCTTTGTGTCGCACCCGTCACACCCACACACCATTAAATGAAAATGGGAAATCTGAACAGTTCGGGCTTCCCGGATAGCTCACTCGTGATACTTTTTCATTTCTGGTCGTGTATCTCGAGGTCTGTGATACTGTATTGATCTGATCATTTGATGATTACATTGGGCGATCGATCCCCATGGGCAAGACCATCGAATCATGCCTGTAAATCGGGACGCAGGAAGTATTTGCTAAACGAGCAAGGGAGATTCCCATTCTTGAGACAGTAACATTCCTCCACTGACACCCGGCCCTTTGTCCACTTTATGTGTCCCCAGGGGTCCAAGAAGGAGCCCTGGCAGCACAGCGGTTACAGGGGGGGCTGCTCAGCACGAGGTCAGCGGTTTGAAACCACCAGCCGCTCCTCGGGAGGACGACCTCTGTGCCAGGCTCCTGAAAATACAGATGGGATGCGCTGCTCTCCTGAAGTAGACCGAGCAAAGTGTATTAGACGCAACGCCATGGCGCTGAAACCAAAAGTCCAGATTCCTTGAACTCACAGCGAGGGGCCTTTGGGAGGGGCTTCGCCGTGCAATCCCCTCTGCCCCACTGTGGCTACAAGTGTCCTTTTTCATGAGTGAGGTTAGTCAAGGGCGGCCAATCTTTCCTCGATCACCCAGCGCACTGCGTACGAACGCAATGCCCGTGAAAGACATCAATCAAGCAGGCACAGAGCACGTGGCGGTTGGTGATTAGGACCCACACTGCTGAATGTGGGAAGAACCTGGACGCTCCACTCACCGGGCTATAGATTTCAGCGGCTCTCTTGGCTCGAAGCATATCCGGGATATCCATGCTCACTTGCATTCCTCGCCCTTTAATTTCGTTTTCTAAGTCTTTCTTGTATTCTTTCTGAGAACACAGAAAACACGCTGCAGAGCTCTGCCCTAACCTTCCAGAGCAGGGCAGAGGGTCACATGTTTGAACCTCAAAGCCACCCGATGGCTCTAGCGTGCCAGCAAAGAAGCCATTCCAAACCCGAGACTCCCTGCTGTACTATACAGCCACACAACACTCACCATTATATTCTTTCTGGATACCATTTGATGTCTTCTTATAGTTTTACATTTTGGGGGTCACATTAGTGGTTATGAATTGGGCTTCTAACTGCAAGTAGCAGCTCCTAAGCGCCAGCCATGCCATGGGGGGAAGATGAGGCTTTCTATTCCCACAGGATTACAATCTTGCAAAGTCACAGCCCTGTCCTATAGAGTCAGTATCCACTCTGTGGCAGGGAGGGGTTTTTAGGGTGACCCTCTTACCTGGCTGGCCATTTCGGATGCTTTCCTAGCTCTCTGGATATCCATGGTATCTGCGCCCACCTGCATGCCCTTCCCTTTGATTTCCATTTCCAGATCCCTTTTATAGTCTTTCTGTGCAAAATAAAACACATTTAGAACAATTTGAACATTTGTATTGAAACCATAAAGTCAGTTGACATCAAGATCATGTCTTCTGCAGATAAGGTGAAGTCGTATTTCTTTTATAATCACAGAACCAGAAAGACTCAACTTGCAGTAGGAGCGACTTCTGCACCATGAATCAAAAAGCTTTTCTCAATGAATGTATGGAATGTGATGAGTTGTATGAGCCCCTAATAAAATGATTTAAAAAAACATTCAATAAAAAAAGAAATATTTATGAAATAGGAATATAAAAAAGAAGGAAAAACAGAGCTGGACGAGGGGACATTCTTACATTTGAATATGATGAAACCGATGGATTCGTGATTAACATTTGGATAACCTAATTGATAAATAAAACGTGGTTGTAACATTCTAACTTTGGCTCTGGGGAGAATAACTGATGGTTGCTTTCCTGTCAATAGCACCCGCGCGCACACACACACACACACACACACACACACACACAATTTGCTGCCAGGCCACTCAGTGTTCTCTTATTCTGCACCATTCAACTTAGGTGGGATCTACATAGACCACCAATGAGCCCTGTAGGATTCAAATAAATCATTACAGGTCAACTTGGATCCATCATGACTGGTTTCAGGATGGACAGATTTCTTTTTCCACAGGAAACATCAGGAGAGCTTTATCTTGCCTGTTAGACAGGAATGAAGAAGGTGTCGCCCCCTGCCACTGCTGGCAGGCCTTTTGCAAATATGAGAACAAAGTCTGCCTAACTGACAGATAGACAGCAAATCTTGGTCATGTTCTTTGAGCCATGCCTAAGCATGAATCCATTTCCTATACTGTTTAGGCATCTATCTATCTATCTAATCTACCTTTAACTCTTGCTGCTGTCCTAGAGTTTAAATTCTCAGCACCCTCATTTATAAAAGGCTATGGACGACCATGACAACCCAAAAACCCTTTGGGGGTCTCCAAATAAATGAAGCCTCCCTTGAATTCTTTCTGATCACTAACCACGGAGGTAAATTCGGGCAGAAGACTTTGGCAAGAAGCATGTCCAGGGAGGGACAATCTCCCTCTTAGGGTGTGTCCATGAAGAAGGTCACATCCTGGAGATGGTACCGAGGATCGAGTAGTCAGGAGTCATGCCCTATCAGTCTTGTCCTGGCTGCCTCAGTTGGTGGGCCCTGGGCCCATCTGGTAAGCCCTTCTACCCTAACTATGTATGTGTCCCAATCACGATCCTGTTTCTGCTTCCCTAGTCTCCCCTGTAACTGGGATGTCCTGCTCTGCCACCAATCATGCTTTTTCAATAACTTCCTTTGCCCTCCCAGGGCCTTCTTAAAGCTTTGTATTCTCAACAAACCCTGGGACACCATTTTAACCTCATGCTTTATGATCTCGCTCCTCTAGGTGGTGAGTCTATGTCTTCATGTTGTCTCTTCTCTTTCTAGACTTAGTAATTGCTCTCCTTAAATTATTTTTGAGATGGGGTGGCCCGTGTACCCTGTCCAGTCAATTTAGACTCATGGAGCACATGGGCCACAGAGTAGAATGGCTCCTCTGGGTACTTTGGCTATACTCTTGAAGGATGGAAGCAGATCGCCAGCCATCTCTGGGAGGTTTCAAATCATCAACCTTTAGGTCAGTAGTCTATCAACCTATGGAAAATCACTGGTGCCACCCAGGAGCCGGCTGAGTCTTAGTAAAATTGGCACAGACGCACACCTTTTAAGATACTTCTGTCGTATTAAAAAAACTACTGAATGTAAAATTCAGCAAGACGCACACCTTTCTGGATACTTTTCTGTATGCATGTTATTCCGCAATAAAAATTTACAAAAAGAAGAAAACCTTTCACCATGTTCAATTCAGTTTCTCCCCAGTCCTTTTTTTAAATGCTGACATAATCTATATCGATAAGAATTCGGTTACATAGTAAATGTTGGTTCACTTATTTGATCGAAGTTCTGAGCTTAGACAAAGGGTAGAGAAAATTTTCAGTCTCGGGTGCTTTTGTTTTGCTTAATTTGTAATTTTTCACTCATTAACCTGTTTATTTTCATAATTCACTTTTCTATAGAAAACTTTAGGATGTAATTTTTTACTTTCAAAATAGTCATTTTCAAATCATTTTGAAAACCATCGTTTTTACCATATATATAAAATAACCTACCTAGAAGTTGAGGTACTGAGCAAAGATACCAGTCAGGAACCAGGGTAGAAGTAATTTTCCAGGACAGATTTCCAATCTGGAAATATTCTTAAGAACACCAAGCGACCGCCCAGGACACCAGCTGGGTCTGTGTTTACTGCTTGCTGAACACCCAGAAAACCTCCCAAATGTCGAGGACATAAAACCAACAAGATGGCAGCCTCTTTGGGGGTGGGCTGAAGATCTCAAAGCACACTGCTTTTACCACATTGACTTCGCTTCAATGAGAAACTTTGCAGATGAAAAGCAATCTCTGTGCAATTATGGAAAAGTTCACAATCTCTGGTTGAGAAAAGACTGGAAAGCCTGACAATTGGGTACAGAGGGGCATGGCTATGGTCATGTGCAACGGAGACCTTTAGATGACAAAGACGGTAGCCCTGCAACATTGGTCTGAGTGGCACGTAACCATCATAGAGCTGGTTCCTCTTAAGTCCAAGTCTTCCCCAAGGTTCTCAGTAAGCAAATCAACACTACTTTCCTAGGCCACGGACCCAAAGAAGGGAGGGGGCTCTAAATCACACATTCTTTCTACTTCTTAACTTGGGAATACATTTTATTGGCCTTGATTAATAACACCTGAGTCTGAAATGTTATGCCACGTATTACAACCTTTTAAATGTGTCAAAATTTAGTTTGCTCCATATCTGAAGACTTTTCTGAAGAATTTTGCTTCTCAAACCACTTAGATACTCATTGCCTATGCGTCGGAAGGCACCCAGGTGGCATAGAGGTTACATGAACTATAGTGGGCTACTAACAGCAAGGCCAGCAGTTAGTTCAAAACCACCAGCTGCTCCGTGGGAGAAAGACGAGGCTTTGACGCCCAGAAAGAGTTCCGGTCCCAGAAACTCACAGGCGCAGTTCTACCCTGTCCTACAGGATCGCTATGAGTTGGAATCGACTCAGTGGCAATGAGTTTTGTTGTTGTTTGGGGGGTATGTTTTAGAGGGTTAAAATGACTGCTGCGATTTAACAAGTTTGCAGAGCAAACTAGTTTCCTATTCAGCAATCTACACACCGATTATGCTGTGACCTTGGTTACAACCCCCACACTGTGACAGCACCCACTTTGTCTCCTGTTTCCCTTTGCCCAATTGCCCCACCTCTTCCTGACTTCTTGACTTGACTTCAGGCAATGATGCCTTTTGGTTTCAGACAGCGGATGAGACCGAGAAGCATGTTTTTTCCTGATGAAATTGTTTACCTCACGGCTCTGTCTTTCGTGCGACTGAAAGGTTTTTCTAGAAGTAGATTTAGTCCTAAACTAGCAGGATATCTAAGGGCAGTCCTGGGAGTCCAGTAGTCGATATCAGACTCTTTTTCATGCATGTGAATTTCATTCTACTGTTTGCTGCTGCTTTGTCCGATACCTCCTATTGTGATCTGTGTCGGATCTGTCAGTGGTAGTCACCGGGCACCGTCCAATTCTTCTGGTCTCAGACTAGAGGCTGCAATTCATGAATTCCATTAGTCATTTGGACTAGTTTCCTCGAGTCTTTGGTTTTCTTGACTTTTCTATGCTCCAGATGGAAAGTGACCAGCAGTTGTAACATCGCAGACCTCTAGCAAGTTTTTGAAGACTCCAGTTACCACTCACCGAAGTAGGATTAGCATATTGTCCCCATGATTAGGTTATTCCAATTGACCTCCATGACCCTAGGACTCTGGTACTCTGTCGTCAACCCTGGGATCCCAATCCAGGGAGGGGTATGGTAACAGCAAAGATCTTTTAATGACTATGCCTGTTGTGTGCTCTAACATATAAATGAACATGTGCAAATATATACAGGGGGAAGGAGGGCGTGTTTCCAAACATTTATGGGAAAGCTGAATTTAAGGAAGCTGTGCACAGATTCTTGAAGCCCCTCTGTATGTAGGAGGAGAAGTATGGTGGTGGAGTGGGTTATGGACTGAGCTGCAGTTCAAATCCACCCACAGCAGCATGGGAGAAAGATGAAACGGTCTGAGTCCTTCAAGATTGAAAGGCGTGGGAAAACAAAGACAAGGCTTTTGACTCTTGAGTGAAAGTTCTGGTCCCAGAAACTCACAGGGGTAGTTCCACTCTGTCCGACAGGGGCGCTGTGACTTGGAATCGACTCAACGGCAGTGAGTGTGTAAGAACACGGGCTATCTAAGAACAGCAGCAGGTGGGAATAAGAACACTGCTGCTAATTCTGTACAGGCCCAGAACAACCCTGAGTAAAAGTAGTCATACAAGGCATTCCTTGATGGCTGCTTTTCTCAAAAGGAAGGGTTTCGATCTCCCTCCATCGAGAATAAGGTCGGCTGTTGGTTTTGTACCTATGCCCTTGGACTTGGGCTGATCTCTTTTGCTGAGAGATTTTAATCAAGAATGAGGGCTGACGTGTACCAAATGCCTTTTCTGCATCCAGACAATCATGTGCTTCTCTTCCTTTACGTAGATGGTGGATTCTGTTTGTTGACTGCTCCAATGCTGAACCAACCTCGGACTGCTGGTATGAATCCCCCTTCATCAGGCTAGCTTATTCATTTTGATGGGCTATTGAATTCTGTCGGCTAGGATTGTGTTGCGCATTTTGAGTCTGTCTTCATGAGGGAAACGGGTCTAAAATGTTCCTCTTTCGTGGTATCTCCATGTGGGTTTAGTACCAGGGTTTTGCTGGATTCACAGAACGTATGTGGGTGGATCCCTTCCTTTTTTATATTCTGGAATAATCGGAGTCAGACTGGGGGCTACTTCTCTGAATGTTTGGTCAAATTTCCCAGTGAAGATGTCTGGGCCGGGTGTTTGTTTGTTTTTTTGCTGGTAATTTGTTTTTCTGACTTCTTCAATTTCTTCTTTTGTTAGGAGTCTGTTCAAATTCCCTGCCTAAATTTATCTTACTTTAGGTAAATACTGTGTTTCTAGAAATCTCTCAATCTCTTCTAACTTTACAAATGTGTTGGAGTGGAGTTTTTCCATAATGGCCTGCCGTGTTTGTCTGTTTTCTATCAGTTGGTTCTGTTATAAAGTAGCTTTCTTGGTTGTTATTTGGGTTATTTGCATCTTCTCATTCATATCCTCTGTCACTTTAGCCAGTTGTAGTCTATTTTATGGATTCTCTCTCAAACCAAACCAAAACACAAACCCCGCAACTCTTAGTTTTTAGTGTTCCCTCCTTTTGCTCGTCATATATTTCTTCTCTAGTCTGTATTAGTGCCTTTCTTCTGCTGGCTCGGGCTTCTTTTGTTGCCCTTTTTTTTGGGGGGTTTGAGCTGCACAATGAAGGCCCTTATTTTGATACATTCTTTTTATTGTGTGCATTAATGGCCATGAATTCTTTTTATTATGTCCTGTACATGTTGGTATGTTGTTTTCATTTGTTTCTAGAATTTTTTGTTTTATTTTTAATTTCTTCTATTACCCAGTAGGATGTTTTTGTTTTTTTTTTGTCCTTCGTTACAGTGTAATTCAGGTTCCATGTGCTTAAACTCCCCCCCTCCTTGTTCTTTATGTTTCTGGTTTCTGGTATGATAGGGCTGCCATCCGAAAAGATGCTTTCCAGTATTCTCATTTACCGAGGCTCTCTTTGTGGCCTCCAGTCTGGTCTACTACAGGAAAGCGTCCCTGTGAGCCGGAGACACTGTGCACTGGGCTGCTGTGAGGTGTCCAGGAGTCGAATGGGTTGACTATGCGATCTTGGTTGCACTTCGTTCGGGTCGTTTTTCTGTCAGAGTTCCTGCTAAAGTGTGGGCTAAAGTTTGCTGCTAAAGTGTGGGCTAAAGTTTGCAGCTATTGCTGTAAAAGTCTATTTCACCTTGGAATTTTGCTTGGGCTTTTTTATGCACTTTTCAATTAGGTTATAGGGTGCCAAAAAATGAGGAGGCTTCAAATTATTCCTGAAAAAAAAACAAAAAATTGAGAGAAAATGAAAATTTTTTCATTCCGTTTTTGAAAAGGTTTCAAAAATGAATGGAAAAATTCCAGACCACTTCTTTGTGCTCCTGCAGAGCTTGTACATGGATCCAGGGGCAGTTGTGCAAATAGGACAAAGAGATACTACATGGGCTACAATTAGGAAAGGTGTGCATCAGGGTTGTGTCCTTTCGCCGTCTGTATTGAATCTGCATTCTGAGTACGTTATCAATGAGCTCGGATTATACAAATAAGAAGGTGGCATCAGGATCGCAGGAAGGCTTATTAACAGTGCGCGGTGTGCAGATGACACGCTCTTCCTTGTTGAAAATGAGGAGGCATTTTGGCACTTCCTGAAGAAGATCAAGGGTTACAACCTTCAGTATGGATGACAACTCAATGTAAAAAAGACCAAAATCCGCACAATTGGGCCAACAAGTTGTCAAGGATTTGGTCTTGCTTGGCTCCACAATCAATGCTCATGGAAGTCCCAATCAAGAGATAAAAGACGTGTTGCATTGAATAAAGCTGATGTACAAGCCCTCTTAAATAGTATTGATAAGCAAGGACATTACTTCGAGGACTAAGACAGACCTGACCCAAGCCATGAACTTGCCTCAGGTGCATGTGACAAAAGGACATTGATTAAAGATGGCTACAAAAGAATCAATGTGTTTGATTTGTGGTGATAGTGAAGACTATTGAAAGTGCCATGGGCTGCTGAGAGGACAAACGGATCTACCTTGGAAGGAGTACAGCCGGCACGCTCCTTAGAGGCAAGGATGGCGAGACTTTGTCTTGAGTTCTTTGGACATTTAATCAGGGGAGGCCGGTCCCTGGAAAAGGACATCATGCTTGGTAAAGTGGAGGGCCGGAAGGAGAGGCAGCCCCTCAAGTCGATGGATTGACACAGTGGCTGCAAGAACAGGCTCAGGCAGAGAAACCATGGTGATGGTGCAGGACCAGGCAGTGTTTTGCTGTGCGTAGCGGGTCCTGTTGTGCATATATGGTCGCTATGGGTCAGAACTGATACAATGGCAGTTAACAACCAAATGACAATTGATCCCTTAATAATTATTGTGCCCTTCCTTGTCTCCTGGGATGGGGTTTGATTTAAGTTGATCAGATATTAACATTACCACCTCTGCTCCTTTTTGGATTGCTATGTGCTTGGTGGGTTTTCTACCTCAGTAAACAGTGACAGTCTCAGAAACCCACAGGGGGCGGGGGGCGCTATGAGTTGGCATTGACTTGATGGCAGTGCGTTTTGAGCATCTGCTTGATAATTGTTTTTCCCCATCCTTTGATTTTTTTTTAACTTATTTAGGCTGATGCCGCTTGGGAGGGAAAGTTGCCTCTCAGATTGGTGAATCGCAGGGCTGGGGACAGGGTCAGGTGGGGTGGGCGGGGGAAAGGGGAGTGGAGCCAAAATCCAGAGAAGGGGAAGATGACTAAAGGCAAGGTTAACACTGTGGGCCCCGGTGGTCAGGGCTGCAGAGTTAGTGGACTCGTGTCTCTAAGTGAGAGGGTTCTGGTTTCTAATAATCAGGAGTGTTGGGGAAGAGGGAGCACACTCCTCAGGTCACCAGGCAAAGTTGTGGAAGCGTGTTCCAGTGGCCTCAATAAACAATCAAGACCTGGCCTCCTCAAGTTCAAGGAGCTCGGGGTTGCATGTAGTCTGGTTAGGTGGAGAATCGATAGCTCTAGATGGGCATCATGATGCATCCGACTAAAGCCGTCATCCTGGCTTCTCTCAGGCAATGTAATCTTGAATGAATTAATCTACACTCTTTAGACATATGCCAACTTCCCATAAAGGGAATATGCTTCGAAGCCTGCTGTTAGGTGAAAGAATAAAAACAAAATCTATGTTTTCCCACATTTTTCTTTTTCAAAAACAAGGATACATTCTCTTCCCTTAAATTCTCACTTCCATAAAGCCAATTTCGAAACTTCTCTGGTCCTGAAGCCAGAAGTATGTCCCAATGTGCTACTTTTAAGTGAACATAACTCCCTTCTTATAATAAGAAAAAAATTCAGATCATTGTATGTAGTGATTCTACAGTGATTCCAACACTGTCATCAAACTGATTCCAACTCATGGTGACTCTATAGGACAGGGTAGAACTGTCCCTGTGGGTTGCTGAGACTATAAATCTTTATGGGAGTAGAAAGCGTCAGTTCTCTCCAGTGGAGTGGCTGATGGTTTTGAACTGCTGACCTTGAGGTTAGCAGACGACTCATAACCCAGTGGTTAGGTAACTAGTTAATTACTTGCTAGATGCTTGGAAGTCTAGTGAAAGGAATCACAGAACATCCTTAAATCTTCCGTCTAATCCAATCACGGTCATCTCATTTCCCTGGCAGGTGCCAACCCCTGAGATTGTAGGAAGATACCAACACAGTCATAATAATTAACCAGCTATCTTTCATCTTCCACATCTCCAGCATGTGAACGAAGCCTGAGTTAGCGCTTCCAAACTGCATGTGTCACGGAGTAACCCTCGGAGGGGCCATTGAAGGGCCCGCTTAATCAGCCTCGCTCTCAGTTAGCAAGTCAAATTTGCCATCACGTGGGCTTCTTACAAAATCGTCTCTTCCCAGAGAGTGTCTGCTCCAGAGACTCCAAGAAGCATGGGGCTCACTATAAGGTGTTTCTTCTGAAACGCCTCTAAGGTCTGTCTCCACAAACTCTGATATCTGGTATTGAGCCGATCAGACAAATCTCTGAATTCAGATCATGCCACGAGTTGCATGCATTCCATGAAGAGGGAAACTATTCTTACTGAGTGAAGAACAAGGTCATTCAGAAAGAGACACTACTTCCACCCAAACTACTGTCAGTAGACATGTCAGGGACAGGGTAAGAATGGACCAACAGAGGCTTTGCTGAGACCATAGACCAAATCACACAGAGATGGCCATCACCGCCACAGTAACCAGTTGAAAGGACAGATATACAAAGATAAGAAATACATCAGATACCTGCTCTATCTAACATCACATATCGAACACCCATCATGATCCACTGCTAAAGGAAGGATAGTATGAAAACATTGATGGCAGCCTCGATTGATGGAAGGCACAGGGGGGACACTCAAGAGTGGGAAACACTGCCTTTCACATGAGACTTCCTGGCACTGCACTGGGTCCATCAACCCAATGCCAATGAAGGCTTGCACTCTGCTTCGATGCCGGACACGCCACAGCGCAGCTTTAGACGAAGACGGAGGAGGAAGAAAGGTCCTGAGAACCTGTTTCCAAACACAAGCCAATAAAAGCCTTATGAGTAATGATGCGATCTCCAATAGTTTACGAGGTGGCCCCAGATGCAGCAGCATTTTGCTCCCTTGTACCTGGGGCTGCCAGGAACCGGAGGTCAACTCGGCAACAGCTCACAACATATCAGGGGACAAAGGAAGACGGTCTGTAAGCGGGCCGTGCAAATGCCTTTTCCTAAGCTTCGCAGACTTCAAGAATATTCGCATGACGGAGAAAAAAGAATGTGAATTTTCAAATAAGCAGAAGGATCTAGAGTATTTCCATTCAGACCTATTAAAACTAGCAGCAAAGATTTGGAAAATTCCATATACCAATCCAGGGGCTAATATGACTTATACTGAGTTCCAAAATCGCGCTTCCAGGTCTGTCCCAGTCAACCTACTCACCTCACTAGCTAGCTCCGAAGCCTTTTTGGCCCGCTGCATCTCAAGGGTGTCAGTGCCCACGTGCATCCCCTTCCCTTTAATCATGAACTCCAGGTCTTTCTTGTATTCTTTCTGGAAAAGGCAACATCAAACAACATTCAGACACTCTGTGGACACACATGTTTATAATTGATGAGAGGCAGACATTTTAAAAGCAAAATATAACTCATTTTGAACTATGAATGATATATATATTTATATATATTCACACCTTGCAACTACAATTTATAAATTGCTTATAACTATAATCCCTTATTTTCGCTGAAAAAGGGTATATAAAGCTCCCAGCCACTTTACTACAAAAAGGCAATTTCAATAGTGACAACCTTGACTAACTACTGTCTGGGGTTGGGTGCTGGTGCGGAGGAGGGGAAGCGGGGTATAAACAGGCTGATGTGACGTCAATACAATTGATTTTGAGGCCAGTGCATTCACGAACTATGCAATGCTGGGAATGTTTCTCAACATCCCTAATCTTTGGTTTCTTCTAGAAATGTGGGAAATAGCACATCCAATCCAGGATTACCGTAGGAATAAATAAGAAGGCCCATGGCATAGCACCCAGTGTAGAGTTGGTACTGGGAATTGAGAATGTATGCTGTATTACTGCTCTCTCCATAGCTCAGTCTTTCCTTCGAATAGGCTCAATTTATTGGGATTCTTGACACCACCTTTTCATTTAACTCAATTTGGCTGATCTCCGCCGTCAGGAATTTCTCCAAATAATCATGAAAAGTTATTCCAGATTTTAACCCGAATGCAGACAGTGGATGCAACCAGTAACAGAAGACTTTGTGGACGCGTAATGACAATATTAGTCAAAGGCATCACAGTGGACATCTGTTCTTTCCCCGACCAGATCCGCTATCCCTCTTCTGGCAAAGAACTCCTCGAGTTTTGTCTGGGGAATTGTCCTTATACTACTCTTACTTCATACGCTACAGGGTGGGTTCATTTCTACCACCCTCCTACTTATGCATTTAACTATATTAAAGTACTTTCTCTGCCCTCTTATTTTAAAAAGCATTCAATGACCAAAGTTGAATATGAAATAAAAAATACATCATTCTTCAGAATAGGCTACACTTAAAACATCTTGCAAACCTGAACAGAAAATGAACTAAACAAATGGTTGGCCTGTGACCAAGACTACTCTACACTCGCCAAGCGCAGGGCTCGATGATGACGGCTCAGCAGTAGACACAAAATTGCGATTGACCTAATAGCATTCTTTAACTGGAGTCATCAGAGACATGGTCATTTCTCCCTGAGATAGCCAGCTACGGGAATTAATTAGGAAGCTGTTAGGAGGGGCCGCCACAGAGAGACAGCCTTCCAAGAATGAAGCCAAGAGAGACGGTAACAATCCTGAGGAGGGAAGCAAAGGAGAGACTGACATCATTTGGATTCCAGGCTGAAGCAATCTTGACCTTAGGATCCTTTTTCCCCCCATTCCATTAAGTCAATAAATTTCTTCTGTTGCTTAACACAAGTCAAGTTGGGTTTCTATCACGGTCAACCTAATCAACAGGGTTATCATCGTCCCCACAATTTACTAAGCAATGAGAGTGAATCTTGAATTTTCTTCACCGCTACTTTCAGCTCGATGCCCCTCAACCCACAAAGGTATTATTTAGGCCCATGGCGATGAGGGAATATAAGGATTCAAAGACTGAAGGATCTCAGAGATATTGCATTCCTTCTTAGAAAGTCCGCAGGAAATCGGAAGGAGCCGCTTTCGTTTAATGAAGAGGTTTAGCTAGGGTCGTTCAGCGGTCTAAGCAAGGCCTGTGAGAGTCCTTGGATTATGACCCGCTGGGTCGGTGAGCTTTACAGCTGCAGTTAGTGGTTGACCATGGTGGCCTGGGTGCTCTGCCTTCCACCTTCACGTGCTTACATGATCCAGTTCAGTCTCGTGGAATGCTCTCAGTCTGGGTACTCTCTACCTAGACTGTGTGCTTGTATGCATGTTCTGCAAAATGAAGAAACGGTCATTTTTGCATGAGGGAGTACCACGTAGAAAAGGGAAACTGAGCTTCTTGATTTTATTTTTCAGTCCTGGGCAGGGAGAAGCCAGTGAGCGCATGTAGCAGTTGACCTAGCACGCTGCCCGCAATATACTCACCTCACTAGCCATTTCGGAGGCGCGCTTTGCTCTTTGAATTTCAAGAACTTCTGCGCTGAGTTCCATTCCCTTCCCTTTGATTTCATTCTCCAAGTCTTTCTTATATTCTTTCTAGGAGACAAGAATAATACCATTCAATGTTCACTAGACAGCACTTCAGCTGATGGAAGTTCTACGTGTTTCCCGCAGCGACGGGGGAAAATCCCTCTGAAAGGAATGAAGCAGATTTGTTGAGTTGACGGGCTCTTCTTTTTCTTGGTGGGCTTCATTTCCTCCCTACTAATGTTTAGAGTAGCTTCTAAAATAGCAATCTCTTTGCTTTAATCCTCAACCCACCAATATGTTTTGGAACTATAGTGGAATTATAGGAAAACCTTAGGAGTACATGCTTCTTATTAATTCATTGAAATATTGTCTTTGAACCAGGTCTATAAAACAAGAATCGCCAAAAGGCATCATTGAAAAAGAATCAAAATTACCAAATCAAAAGGATTGATGTAAGCAGGTGTTCGGGTTTATTTTATTTTTTTTTTTAAGATTCCATTATATAAGAAAACATGAAAAAGCAAGAAATTTTCTACAGATTGGGAACATATTGTATCGAATTGTGCCTCTTTTAATATTTGACTAAGTAGCTCCAAATGTCTTTACTAATTTTGATAGCTAACTTGTTCTCTTATTAATTTTGCAATAATCTTTCTAACTAATCATATAATGAATGCAATATAAAACTTATTCCCATCCAACTAAGTTGCATTCATAAGTACCTTGCCAGATGGAAGATGAAGGAAGGATCCTTTCCTGGGAAGAAGTCATGTTCCAGTTAATTCTAGGGTTCATGTGAAGTTCTTTTCTTTTTTTCCAGCATAATTCAATTAGCTGGTCCTCTGTTTAGCAATAGCCTACTTGCTACTCCATATCATTTTGGGAAAGGTTCTGGGGTCAAAGGGCCGGGCGGAAGTCAGAGTCTTTCACTGATGCCTCTTGGAACGCCCAGAAGGACTTTAAAGAACCGAGCCTTGATTTTTCCCCCGGGCAAAATGAAAATACAATTCTTGCTCTGCCAGTATCCAAGGGCAATTGGCAGAATCAAATGAAATAAAGTCTAAAATGATACCCTGAATGCCCTAAACTGGTCATGTGGATGTAAAAGCCATGAAGCGAAGCCCTTCATAACGTCAATGTCAAGCTAAATGCTCATTCATAGAGAGAAGTGACACAACTTCATTAAGTCACCGAGAACTCGTTTCAAACCAGGTCTCTCTCCAGGTTAATTGAAAGACGTTAAATCATAGTCTTCTGGGTCTTTCCCCATCTTGACTCTGTATCCTTAAGGCCCACGCTAAAAGAAGAAGAAAGGGGAAAACGCAGCCGCGTGGATATTCAAGTTATTCATCGACCTCAAACTAAAGGTCACACTGTCACTTGTATGTAAATGAGGACACTATCCTCTTATTAAAAATATCATAGAAATGGTGCACCTTTTGTTAAAAATGAAAGGTGACACTTTCAGGGGGTTTCCATTTGATTCAAATGATAGCTACATTTGGCTCCAAAAAGAAAAAGCATATATCACTATAAACCTTGTTATTACCCGTAGGGAAAAAAATTTCAACTAGACTCGAACTCAAGGGCCCCCAAAAGAAAGACTGTAGGCGGTTCTCTGTTTCCTGACCTTGTTCCTTGATTGGCAATGTTTAAGTGTTCAAAAAACTGTACAAGAGCCGATACCAGATGGGAACCAGAAAATGCTTTCAGAAGTTACATGCCTCTTGTCCCAAACTTACTGTACATTGCAATGGTGATTCATGTTGGCTTTTGAAAAGCAGTTCACTAATAGTGGCCAACTACCATCTTCTTATTAAAGAAACTCAGGATCACACGACTCTACGTGGATAATTACAATACAATGTATTGTACACCACTGCCTTAAGACAATGGTTTCTGCAATTTTCTCTTTACTTCAAAGATTCACGATGACCTGAAGTCATCTAACATAGTCTTCTAATTTACAGCAAATCGGAAGAGACCCAAGATACCTTTCAGTCATTAAAGAATACTTTTAAAGGCATGAACTGCTAGCATGTTATATTTAAGTGTTAAATTTGAGGGCTTAATCCTCATCAATTTTAATATATAAATTGTGAACCCCAAGGCACCTTTAAATTTGAAAGTAAAATTCTCCCGAGAATAAATTAAAATGAAAAATGAGCACTAGTTCTTATATTCTGTATGCTAAATGTATTAGAACACAAATCAGCTATAAATCATGAATTGTTTTTCCAGACTTTCTCATTTCTGATATCAAATGTCCACAGAACATCTGCAGAAAGAGCTAGTTCTAAAATGCATTTCTGTAATACCTCAACTTGCAAGAATCAAATTTGCCCTGCCCACATTCAAAATATTTTTCCCACTAAATCCCATAAAGGTATAACATTATCTATTTATAAAAATTCTAAGTGACAACCAAAAGACAAAATCAGAACATAAATCTAGAAAAGCTGGAGCATTTCTTTCTGAAACTTTAAATGGAACCTTAATACACACGTCTCTACTTTTAATGAAAACCTAAGGGCCAGGTCAGAGGAAGCGGGTTAATTTAATATCATGAACACAGAATTAATTGAGATGTGGTATGAATAAATGCTTCCCTCTATCTAGTTACTTCTGTTTGGAGGGATCTGGTAACCAACAGAAGGCCCTACCTCCTTCAGGAGGCCGGTGATGTACTTCACGTGCAAATACTCTGGAGTCTTGTCTAAATCCAACGATGCTCGGCCTCTCATTTCCTTCTCGAAATTCTCTTTGTAAACTTTCTATGAAACAAAGCAACGTAATAATTTCAACTCGAGGAAATAGTAGGAACCACTGGAAAGGCATGAAAACCAGAGTGTCCAGAACAACAGGGAAATAATTCTGAGATTTTCATAAAATAAGCAATAAAAATAAGTCCGTCTCAGTTTATCATACACTTGGGGAAGATTGAACCAAAAGGTAGGTCATGCTGGTAGAGGATTTTGAGTGAAGCTGCTTAGCGTCTTACTGCCTCTCTGAATATTTAGCACATCAGGATTTGGGGAGAGGAGAGCCAATCAAACTGGCTATCGGATCACCTGATTGGCTCTCTCAGAAGCAAAGCAAACCAGCCCAAGGAGCAATGCCCCCCCGCCGCCGGCAGGAAACACGGTGGCACGGAGCCTGGACAAACGCACAGAGCATGGTCCCCCCCTTCTCTCGTCATCCTCAGGACATTTCCAACCAGCCAGGAGACATTGCATCTTCCTTGAATGACTGTTGGCATGGAGAACATTTGTCTAGCACCATGGACTGTGAAAGCTACATTGGGGGAAGCGTCTCAGGAACCCAAAACAAACACAAGACATGACCACTTTCCCAACCACATACACATCCAGTCCTGTAAGGGCTGGGTGCTCTGAAAGCAGGGAGTGGAGGGGGGAGCAGCTCTCCCGTGTTTCTTGTTTCCCCCTCAGAAGTGTGAAAGACCTCAGCTTTCCGCAGCACCGGACCTGGACCGGGGTAGCGAAGTAAAGGCTAGGAGACAAAGGACAGGGCTCGGGACACTGGCTCTCAGACTTGGTCCAGCTGGCAGAGGAAGAGGGGCAGCAGCAGCAATAGCAACAACAACCTAACAGGACCACTGGCCATGGGCTCCCTCCAGGTCTGTAATATGGTGCTTACGCAATGTCCACTCCACAGAAATGTCCCTTATCACAGACCTCTTGGAAGCTCTGGTGAGGCGCTGGATTCGCCACCAGATCAGTCATTCAAACCCACCATGAGACCAAGGGAAAGCTGGCGGCTCCCATAAAGACCACTTTCACCTTGACTGGTAGTGTAGCTATGAGTCAAAACCAAGTCCCTGGCAGTGCACATCGAGAACATGAAGTGACAAATATCACATATGGTTCTTCAAGTATACCCATAGCGAGGGGAGGGGAGGGGAGGGGAGGGGAGGGGAGGGGAGGGGAGGGGAGGGGAGGGGAGAGGAGAGGAGAGGAGAGGAGAGGAGAGGAGAGGAGAGGAGAGGAGAGGAGAGGAGAGATGGGGGCTGCATCGGGGTAGGTCCATGTGGCTTCTCCTTGGGGATGTCTTGCAGGAAGTGAGCCTTGTCAGCTGAAGCAGGGAACTGACCATCAGAAAGTATGAGACTTGAGAACTAGAAAGGCGAGGCTCACTGAGCCATTTATCTCTCTGCCCTTCCATTAACCCTAAATGTGTTCATCAGCCAGGTTGGCACAATAAACTTACGACCTCAGGTTGGAATCAGGGCATCTCCAGATTCTAAAGAGGGGGAGGGGTGGGAGGGGTAGTGTGTGTGTGTGTGTGTGTGTGTGTGTGTGTGTGTGTGTGTAGGCAGACAGGCAGGCAAACAGACTTCAACACTCTTCTCAGGAAAAGAAGAGAAAATATTTTAACTGAAGAATATCTTGAAGGAAGGTTGATTATAGACTGAAAATGACCAACAAATAAAGAGGAAAAACCTTTGTTCTAGGTTTCGTTTGGAGAGCTGTCGGTGGGACACAGAAGACAGATGGAAAATGTCCAACAGCAAGATTTAGAGATGGCCTGCCCAGAACACCCTGGTGGAACGTACCTCTGGCATACGAAGACGTGTGACGTGCATAATTGGGGTCGTGGCTTTTCAGGAAATCATTATTAGCTTCACACATAGGATGCATCTTATGAATATCAATGGTAAGCCCACCTCTTAAATTTTTTTTTAAAAAACATATGCCTGAAGCAGATGGCTCTTTTTCTATCGACTTTATCGGTTCTGTATGTCATGGCATCGCTCACAGTGTGTTTGCCTATGTTTCGTGGAAGCATTTAGAACGTATAAGCTCGGTCCAAAGCTATTTGCTGTTTGAAGAGGTCTCTGTCTTCAAGCCCTGCTGAGCAAAACTGTAATCGCCGAAAACACATCTCACCCTTTACAAAGGATAATTCACCCCCAGTGACAATACCGGGAAGCAGAATGGCAAAAATTGAAAGCCAATATTCACAAAAGGCTCACGCAGGGCCCTCCATTTAAATGAACCCCAGCACACAACCAGGGCGAAGCATTAAAGCTGTTTACACCTGATGTCAGAACAGTCGATCCAAAGCAATGAGCTTATTCACTTGACTGGTTTGCTTCTTCTTTTAGTTGGCAATTTTAGTTTTTGTTGCATGTCCCTTTTGGTCTCACGGAGGCAGGCAATGGTGGCAAACAAACCGCTGGCCGTACTGGACTTTCCAGGTCGACACGAGGAAGCCTCTCTGTGCGGACACAAAGGTCGGTTTTAAAGGTGCTACCCATCAGGCTGGTGATATTCAGCTTGGGACTCTTTCTGCCTTTCTGGATCCATCCGCAAGGTGGGGGGATGGAGGAAAACAGGGGGGGGGGGTTCCTGCAAAGGAGAGCATCTTAGTGGACTTGGTCTACGTCGTGGCTCTTTAAGAGGACAGAGATGGATATGATTTTCATGGTTTTCAGCTTGGAGAATATCCGAGTCTTTGCACGAGTCAGGGTTGTCAGCGGACCACCTACGTCAGACACTCCCAAGGGAGTTGTTAGACTGGAACTCCAGGGCTCTGTCGCACGAGCTACAAAAACACATTCTCCTCGACGGCAGCCTGGGAATATGTATTTGAAACTAGCTTCCCCCAGAGACTCCCCTCAGAAGAGCTTGGGCATTACCTCCATGAGGGATGGAGAAGGGACGGGAATTACTATAGCACTGGTCGGAAGAGAAAATACGGAGGGGATAAGAGGGAAGACGAAGAAAAGGGGCCGGTTCCCCACTGGGAAGACAAAGAAAGTCTAGCACAAGTATCAAAATAACACCAGTCTGGGCCAGTAGGCGAAAAGAGGAAACGCTCGGTGTACCAATCAACATGATTGTTGGTGAGAATCGGGGAGCAGGAGAGAGCGCGGTGTACAGAGTGTGCAGGCTCAGCCCCAGAGCTTAAGTGCCAGCCCCACGACTACCCAGCAATACAAAAGTGCCAGCCCCACGACTACCCAGCAATACAAGTGAGGTGAAACCCCTTCATCCCCTGGGCCCTGAGAAAGGCACAAGCAGACCCCATTTCCCACGGCAGACCAGCCGTCCACGTGCACAGGAAGGCACGGCAAGTCAGAAAGAGCCTGGGATGCAGCGTGGGAAAGCCAAAGGGCCCAGAAATGTGACGTCACCTTAAGGACAAAGGGGCCATTCAGCCAGAGTGAGAGACTAAATTGGGTGAAGAAAAGAGCAACCATAATGCTAACTGGGGATTTTTCAAATCTCAGATCATAAATGAGTTGTTTCTAATTCAGAAACCCCGCCCCATGAGGGTATATGAATCATGAATTACGACAAAGTAATCTAATTAGAGTAGGAAAAACTCAAGGAACCATGAAACCAGATGGGCAGAGGGATCCTCAGCATGAATATTCATGTTCTTCAAGATCAGAGGGAAGGGAAACGGTCCAGAAAGGCCCGGGCTCAAGAGGGCAAAACAGAAAGGCTGGTACCATGCCCCAGGGTGCTCCCCGAACAGCACACTGCGTTTCGGTGCCCATGTCTTTCACAGTCTTCAACTTCCAGAGAGCCGCCCGTGGGAAACCACCAAAGCAGCCGGGAATAGCCGAAACCTTTCTCGGGACTGTAAAGCTTCCCTCTGCCCGAGGACCGACAGCAACGGAAGGCAATAAAGAAGAGAAGGCGCTATTTCTGGGGGGTGCAAACTGCGAATAGGCTCAGCTCTGAACCAACAGGTTCAAGGTGGCGGTGTGAGTCTACCTCGAGGAGACCTGGGAATCTACTTCTAAATCCCGAGCCTTCGGAAACCTGGGGGCACAGGTCTACACTGCCCCACATGTGGTCAACCCCATGGCAATTGTGTATTGTTTGTTTGTTTTGATGGCCATTGTTTGTTACTGCTTCCTTATCTGTTTTAATTTAAAGGATGTGACACTGTTCTCTAAGGGCAAAAGTGTTACCCCATTAAAAGGCACGCATTCATTGTAAGTTTTTGCAAGGCTTCTTAACTTTGCCCAAAGGTACCAGTTGTGTCAATTCAGTCAATGGCTAATTTAGTGAAAATGCTTACCTACCTGCTTGTGGTCAAGTTCAAGGAAGTATGGCATGTAAAAAGTATAACTGAAGTTATTGTTTCTTCTCTATGTTTGAATATTGTATTCACCACCTTTGACCATTAAGCAAGTCTCAATGATACTTTTCCTGTCTCTATCCCAAGAACACACGTTACAACATTGCAACAAACAGCACCCATATTAAAATTCCTAGATTTTATTTTTTTGGTCTACCTTAATTTGAATCTTTCAATGTTGTTACTTTAGTTAATTGTGCCAACCTGGCTCATAAACACATGTGGAGGTAACTGAAGGGCGGAGGGATACATGGCTTGGTGAGCCTCGCCTTTCTAGTTCTCTGGTCTCTTGCTTTCTGATGGTCGGACCAGAGTGCAGCTGCCTTAGCCAGTTCCCTGCCTCAGCTGGCAAGGCTCACTTCCTGCAAGACATCCCCAAGGAGAAGTCACATGGACCTACCCCGATGCAGCCCTGGGTGCTGGAGCAGCTGTGTGGAGACCCCTGCCAGCGCTACTTACACGCTCACTGATTCGGCTTTCCTCCTGCAGTCAGCATCATTGTGTGTGTTTTATGAGATGGAGGAGGACGTTGTGGATTGGTGTCAGACATATGGGTTACTGTTGGACTTGGGGGTTTGGGCAGTACTGGGGTGAGATGTTTTCTTGATGTGCACTTAGCCTTTATATAAAAATCCCTTTTATGCATGAGTTTCTGTGGATTTGTTTCTCTAAAGCACCCAGACTAACAGATTACTTGAGGACGGAAAAAAGGGAGCTCACTGAGCATGCCTAGAGTGAAGTATTAGGGCTTCAACTGATGCCACCTCTCAAAAAACAAAACAAAACCCAAACCCACTGCCACGGAATGGATCCAGACTCATAGGGTCTCCAAGGATGCCAGTCTCCATGGGAACAGATACCCTCGTCTTTCTCCCTTGGAGCACCTGGGGGTTTCTCGTGGTTGGCAGTCCAGCACGTAACTAGCTAAGGCCCCAGGGACCATTACTTTGCATTGTTTTGAGTAGATAATAAACTGTGTAGAGAATACTCTATTTGTTTGTTTACACTAACATTTTATTAGGAGCTCTTACAGATATGATTACAATCCACAGTTCCATTAGGTCAAGCATCATTGGACCATGGCTGCCCTCCTCCTTTAAATACATTTTCTTTTCTTCTTGACCTCCTTGCTATAAGCTCCCCTTTTTTCCCCTACCTCCCCCACTTTATCACCCCCGTGAACCCTCAGTATATTAATATTATCATTTTGCCTTAACTGACACCATGACATGGATCCATTCTCCTTAAATTCTGATGTTCGTTCCCTTCGAGTGAGGTTGTACAGTCATCAGAGTTATCTGTTGCCGTTCTCCCATATCCACCCCGCTTCCCATGTCCTCAGGAAGTCAATATTCCCCTTACTGTTTCTGAGGGGACAATCTATCTTGAATTTCATGCATCGAAAGATCTTGGTTGTACCCATGTACATGTACAGGACTAGCAAGACGAGTGAGGTAAAACTAGGGGCATAATAGCAGGAGGAGGAAAGTTTAAGAACTAGAGGATAGTTGTGTGTTTCATCAGTTCTCCTGCACACCGGATATACCAGGTGGTGAAGAAAGCTGATGGTGCCCGGCTATTGAAAGACAAAGCGTCTGGGGTCTTGAACGCCTGAAGTCAAACAAGTGGCCATCTAGCAAGGAAGGAATAAAGCCCACCTTGAAGAAGCACACCCGCCTGTGTGTGATCATGAGCTGTCGGCCGGAAAAGGTATCAGAAGTACAAATCCGAGCCATCAAACTGACGTGAAGGAGCATAAGCCAGGTGGAGACCCACAGCCCATCTGTAAGACAACTGGACAGGCCCTCACAGAAGGGCCACACGGAAGAGAATACGCTCACTAATCTCTGTCTTTAAATTTTTTACATTTCTAAGCCACAATTTTTAAGTTAGAAGGGGAGAAGAATGATGACGGGGGAAGGAATCAAACACTGTAACACAGAAGAGCTAATTCATGACTCTTACCCAGCCCTAAAGCATTGGCGTTTACTGATTGTGTAATTTTAGGTGAGGCGCTTGACAGCATTTATAAGTTTAGGGAGGATAATTATCTAGCATAATTATGTGGATAATTAAATGAGCTGACATATATGAAAGAACTTACGGACAACCTAGCACAGAATAAATATTTGCTAACCATTAGTTCTACTGACATTGGGGGTTTGGGGGTGTTGGAAAAGAAGCCAGCTCTTTCTGCATTTTCTTTTTCATTATTATCTACTCATTATAGATGTTTATTGGCACAACACAAAGCATCTGTTTTATAATCATGAAAAAGTAGAGCTGAGAGATAATTCTGTGGCTCATCTGGCCCAGTGTCCCATTTCCCATGAGAAAAACTATAGGCCAGAGAAATACAATGACCTGGACAAGATCCCCAGGGGTGGGTTGGGGGGTGGTTGGTGGGGGTGTTGAATCTAAGCTTCAGGTCTCTTAACCTTCCCAGCTCTATATTACCGGCCCCCGCCCCCAACTCCCCTGCAGACCCACTGGGCATTCAATACCCCAGGACTGGTTTCTTTAACACGGAAAAACAAAATTCAAATCAACAATTGATAACTAGCCAAACTGACCCACCTCACTTTGCATCTTTTGTGCCTCCTTTGAAGCTTGATATGATGGGGTCTCCACAAATTCAAGCATTGATTTTCCCTTGTTTTTCTCATAGTCTTCTTTGTATTTAACCTTCAGTGAGAAAAAACAAATGGAAAAAAAGGTAGAAAACAGATGTAGAACTTGAAAGCCTGTATACAAATAGAGCCAAGTACAATAGATAGAAATCCAAACTTAATCATTTGTTTAGATAGTTTACTAGGTTCTGGTGGTTAGTGTCACACACAAGAACAGGTAGCATATAAAATTATACTGAGGTGAAAAAAAAATAACCTGTGACTTCCTATTAGTGTAGTTCTTGATCTTGTATAAAGTACTTTATCAAATAGTTGGGCTTATCTTGAGACACAGAGCAATCTAAAGCTTTGATTGCCTGTCAGACATAAACACCGGAAAACATATGTGATTCTCTGTTGCAAAGGGTCATGTAAAATGGTAACAGATTCTAGAAGTGATGTCTTCAACTATTTAAATTGGAGATTTTAAAAAAATGAGAAATCCCTTCCAAAAGTATTTTGCGACAAATACATTTTAAAACCTTCTGTCAGTAGGTACACATGATTTTAGAGTTGGAAGGGACCTGAGTCAAGAAACCACTGAAAGACAGTTTCTCCTTGTGAATTACACTTACAATTCTTCGTTATGCGAGTGACCCACTGTTTAACCAATTCCCATGATTAAGTGTTGAACCTCTATTGTAAAACAGGGCGCAAGCTCCTCCTGACCCAAACAGTGTACAGAAGGCAGGGTTTGAGGGGTTCCAGAGCACTGTGAGATTTTTCAGGACGCATGTTCCTCTCAGTGCATTCCCAGCTGCAGAAGCAGGACCCACTGAACAGGGGCTGTGGGGCGGCATGGCTCCAGGTCCTGGCTGGAGGGTGTGAGCCCCCCTAGGGAGGGGTACCTGGCTCTGGAGCGCAGCATTCCCTTTATGGTGCAGGTGTTCTGCAGCATCCATGTCAAAATGATACAGTCCTTTATTTTCCTCAAAGTGCTTTTTATATTCCCACTGAAAGACAGAACATGATAATAAGTTCAGAATGAAAGGGGCTAGTGGAGGGTTAGCAATTACTACAGAGGACTGCAAACCAGAATCTACAAGCCCAATGGCATGGCAAAGCTGTTGTTAGGTGCTGGATCAGTGGCCCTCATGGGAGACTTCTGAAACTGAGGTCAAGAGCAAACACAAGACGGACCAGTTCTAGGCATCTAAGTAAATGGCATAGGAAATACTCAAGCTGGGCAGAGGGAAGTTAGCATTCTACACAGCATGAAAAGGGCATCCCACAGCCGAGAAGCAGTCACAGAAAAGCCAGTGTAAATACACGTGCAAAAATACACCAGGTGGTGAAATAAAGGCGCTCTAGCACGCCCCTACCATAAAAGAGGAATGCATGTAACTGCACACACGAGAAGAGAAGGAGGCCCAGATTGGCTCGAATGGTTACGCGTTCAACAACCAGACAGAAGGCTGAAGGTTTGACCCCACCCAGAGGTACTGCAGCAACAGGAGGATGATCTGCTTCCCAAAGGGCACAGCTTGGAAAATGGTCCGGGGCTGATTAAGTCAGCACTCTCAGACTCACCAAGTCAACATCACCTCTACGGCCACGACCAGCAAGAACCCAAGAAGAGAAGGAAGGCCACTGAGGTAGTTCGTTTAGTGTGTCAACCTGGCTGATAAACACACGTGGAGCTAATTGAAGGGCAGAGAGATAAATGGCTCGGCAAGCCTCACCTTTCTAGTTCTTGGGTCTCTTGCTTTCTGATGGTCGGACCAGGGTGCAGCTGCCTTAGCCAGTTCCCTGCTTCAGTTGGCAAGACTCACTTCCTGCAAGACATCCCTGAGGAGAAGCCACATGGACCTACCTGATGCAGCCCTGGGTGCTGGAGCAGCCGTGTGGAGACCCCTGCCAGCACTGAGATGCTTACATGTTCACTGACTCAGCTTTCCTCCTGCAGTCGGCATCATAGTGTCTGCTTTGTGAGATGAAGGACTTTGTGGATTGGTGTTGGACATGTGGGTTAATGGGTTAATGTTGGACTTGTGGGCTTGGGCAGCACTGGGTTGGGATGTTTTCTTGATGCACAGTTAACCTTTATATAAAACTCTCTCTTAAACATGAGTGTCTGTGGACTTGTTTCTCTAAAGTACCCAGCATAACACAGCCACCAAGAAAGGCCAGAGGTAATGAAAAGCGGGAGGCGGAGACTAACCTCTTTCCTTACAAAGGCCCCGCCTTCAGAAGATGGGGAAGTCACAAGAACCATTCTCTCCCTGCAACTCCAGACTGCCAGCAAGCCTGGAGGAAAGGCTACCACTGCCCGTGAGAGGCCACGGCTGCAGCTCTTTACTGGAGTAGAACGGCTGGCAGTGGAAAACCGATGGAGATCTCAAGTCTGTATTCCAATTAGAGCCACGGAGAGTAGCTGTTATCCAAATGAATCAGCTCTCTCCCAAAAGAGGGGCTGGGGCTTCCACACGCTGTCCAAAGAGCAGTCTCACACTGCTGACCCAAGGTGGAACCACTGTGCTACCAGGGATCCTGTGACAAGAAACCTAAGAAAATGAGAAATAACTCAACCAATTTTCCTAAAATGGAAGAGGAGGAGGCCCGTGGAAGAGAAATGGACTTAGTTTGTTATGTTTTTCAGATGAATAAATTAAGATTACTATTTATATAGGCAGACAAAAGAAAAAATGCATTTGGAAGAGACGGGGACCAATACAGAACTCAAGTTTGGCTTCTCCACACATACAGCCACTGCCATCAAGTCCATGCCGACTCAGAGTGACCCTCCAGGACAGACTAGAACTGCCCCCTTGCGCTTCCAAGACTGAGATCTTTACAGGAGCGGAGAGCCTCTCTTTTCTCCCTCGGGAAGGCCTGTGGGTTTGAACTGCTGAACAACTTGCGGTTATTCGCAGCCCAACAAGTCACTTGGTACGCTCTGTCACTGCCATCAAGTCAACCATAGGGTCGCTATGCATTTGGCATCCACCCGGCTTAAATCAAAGAGGTCAAAAGACGACATGAATAGCTTCTCAAGAGATTATGCACGGTGGAAATAATAGTCCGTAATGGAACATCATTTCTGAGGTCAATGATAACTCTCAAAGACAACGCTACAGAACAAGAGGTTGGGGGTTAGGTAACTGGGCATCTAGGTGGTGGAACGCAGGAAGCAGCATTTGAAAGGGTGTGAACGGCAATAGGATAGAGCTGGCCAGAAAGAAAGGTCTATGGGAGGTTAGGTGTCTGGAAGAGGCATGGGAAGGTTGGGCACCTGAATGGAAAGGACGGAAGGGAAGAAGTGCCTGGCACTAAAGTCCTGCGATTCCATGTGGGCAGAGCAGTGGTCCACAGAAGGGGGCAGGCCCCAAAGTGCTTTTAGTTGATTCAGGGTCAGATAACTATCTCCCAAAACATTAACTAGGTAAAGTAAGCCAGAAAAGCAGTCCAGGAGAGTCATAAATTTGCTTACATATTAAAGAGGTCCCAGCTTCTAAATTCCAGCATCACCAATAATTTTAAAAAGAGCACCTCAAAGTGTAAGAAGATATTTTGAGATGATATAATTTGATTAGAGGTTATTTATTGCATATATATCTATAAAAAGAATCACAAACGGAATATAACAAATCATAACCTATTCCACTGCCAAGCTGAAATTCTGAACTAATGGAGACTTAGATATTATGTCTGAAATAATGGGCATATACTGACAAAATGCCAACAAATATTGTTTCCAATACAATTATATATTTTAGTGACAAAGAATTTCAGAAATTTCAATTTTAAAAAAAGACTGAAATAAGATTTGTGGAAGAAAATTTTCATACTTGCTTTTTCCTATATAATAGTCTCTGTTGCCTCCTAGTGGAACCACGCAGAGTGACACACACTGTATATGGGTTATTTGTTATTTGTGTAACGTCATAAAACAAACTAAAACCTAGTAGAGCTCTCTTTTCCAGTACAAACACAGAAATCACTTGTTTGAAGATTTATTAGTGTGCTATACAGATTTATGACACTCATTTCACTGTACACAAGATATGTTAAATGAAAAGAAGTGTAATTTATACCAAATTCAACTAGAGAGCTTTAAATCCCAGCCTTTTATAACAACTAACTTTGGTAAGATGTTTCTTTCTTAGTGTTTGAATAAAATTAAGTTGTCCTTTCATAAGTCTACACTATCCCAAGCCTTCTGAGATTAAAATTTTAAAGATGACAGTTTAAATGTTTGACAAATCTGAGCCAAGTTATTAATGTACAACTTTAACAAGTGGATATTTCAGAGTAACACAGGCTCATGAAGTAGTCACTTAATAATAATTTTTCTATCGAGGATAATCCCTATGATCCAAGTAAAAGCATCCCTTTGATGAAGATTTAAACAAGATAAATAAAACATAAAAATAAATATATATTTCATAACTTTGCTTGGTTTCCTCCTTTGACGACATGACAGGAGCAATTCATGTTATTTGGATTTACATATTTATAACTGGTCAACATCCTTGTGAAGAAATATAAGCTTTTTGGAACCAGTACAGCAGGATGAATCTCTAAAAGTATTGTCCTCAGACAATCTTTAAATCTTAAACCAAAAAACATCCCTAACATCTTCTTAAAACCAAGGACTAGTTTAGTTTAACTAGTAAAGGAAGGACGCTGTGAGCTTTGTGCCCTTTTAAGAACTGTCTTGTGGGATCAATCTGACAGCAGCAATTCCAAAGAGAGGATGGGAATGTCAGGAGGCAGGAGCATGGAGCGTCTATGAACAGGGGAGGAACCAGTTCATAGAGATGGGGCGTTGGGGGGGCGGTGCAGGGGGCTTGGAATCACTGGCAGGGAGCTGTGATGTAGACATTAGTAAGTGCATGCTCTGCTACGTACAGTTCTTGCTACAACCAAAATTAAAATAAATTCTAAAATTGTTAGAAGTAAACAAGTATCCCCAATCACCGGCATGTATTATTTACACTATCAAAATTTTAATTTATCATCCTAATTTATTGGCCTATATCTACATCACATCCTCATTTCTGGAGGAAATCTACCCAAGTATAGATGGAGAATGGTCAACGCAAGAAACGTTGGTGCGGTGGTGAAATCTACGTGCCGCAGGCTGGACATGGAGGCAGCAGGGGCTTGGAGAAGAGAATTACAGCAATTGCTGGGAGCCCGCCTCGGATCCAGACGGGAAAGCATGAAGCTTAAACAGAGTGACTCATGGAATAAAGTGATGCATACAGAGGTGTAGTGTGTTAGTCCAGGTAGACTAGAGAAACAAATTCATAAGTATATCAGAAAGAACTTTATATACAAGAGCAATTGGATATTGAGAAAACATCCCAGCCCAGTTCAGATCAAGCCCATAAGTCCAATATTAATCCATAGGTCTGACACAAATCTATAAATTCCTGTCAGACTCAAGAAACACATGCAATGATGCCAAATGCAGGAAGATCACGGGCCAGTGGGTGGGAATTCTTGTGGATCCAGTGGCAGTGGAAGCATCTCAGTGCTGGCAGGGGTCTTCTCCATGTGGCTTCTCTAGCTCTGAGGCTCTGGCTGCCATCAGCCTGTCTCCTTGTGGCTTGTCAACAGGAATGTCTTGCAGGGTCTGAGCGTGTGTCCCATCTCCAAAGAACTATTTATCTCCTTAGTGCCTCCAAATAAGGTCAAGCTGTGACCTGATTGACAGGCTAACCTGCACCCCTTTGCTCTTAATCCTCTCAAATTGACAACAGATTATATAACTACCACTCATAGCAACAAACATTAAAATGGCAGCGCACCTAGTCAAAATGTCCTAGGGTTGAATGCTAATTCTTGACCCACCCACAATCCTCCAACCTCCATTCCCTGCCTAGCAGAGGGCAAGAATGGTGTGCTGCCTTTCAGCCAAGGATCAACAACAACCAATAGATAAATAAGGTCCACAAGCATGAAAAACTCACAGGCACAATACATCTCAAGAATGATGGCCGCGGTGATAAGGGAGAAAGGAGAATTATAAAATAATGAACACTCATTTCCATCTATCAAAATGAAGGACAGGCCTTTCTCAGACTGAATGGAAGCTGTTATCTCACTGTTAGATAGTTCAGGAACTAGAAATGACTGTGCACTTCTAACTCCATGAATGTGGGCAGGTCTATGAAAGACAAGTACAAGTTCATCATCTTTGAGGTACCACAAGCCACACTTGGACGGTTTGGAGTTTTCTGCCAATTTGTTGGCTTTTATCCTCTTATTGGTAATGAGATGTAGTACTGCAGTGTTTGCCAAAGTGGAAGGCACTGGTCTCTAGGGGCGCTGGAAGCAGATACCCATACTTTATCCAGGATTACAGACTCTGGTGGAAACCTACATACAAGGCTGCACTGTGCAAACTGTTGATGCTGCCATTCTCAGGTGTCCATGTCCAAGTGTTCAAAGATTGGATTTATAAAACAATTGATAATAAAAGGTAATAATCGTTCTTTCTTTTTTACAAAGAGACACTCAACTTACATCCGAGCCAATTTATGGCACAGCCTGTCAGAACCGAACCCCAAATATACAAATCTGCTGGGCGTGATGGAACTATGGAATGATTTGATAAGTGAGCCCAATTCATTAAAAAATAGTAATAATTATACAGTACAACTTGTTTACAACTTGTGAGAGTGGTGCTTTCTTGTTTTTCTAAATCGTGCTGACTTTGAAATCTTTCCAAAGCTTGCTGCCTTTGGCTGGGTGAAGGCTCAGCACTTCTCTGTCGTTCGTTTCAATGGAGCATATTTGAGCTTTCCGTCAGCCACACAGGTTTTTAGTGAGTTGTCACTGAATTACATTCTCTGCCCAACACCTATTTTTTCCCCTCCATCTGATCTGTGTCTGGCTCCAAGCAGATGTTGAAGGAAAGATGAGTGCGTGATTCCAAGGAGTATGGAAATTAGTTGCGATCAAGTTATAGTTCACGGTAACCGTGGTGTTCTGAGATGCACTAAATGGAGCAGCAGGGATCAGCGTGTACTGAACGCCAGCTAAGTCAGTGTCTGGATACACCAAGTAGCTAGACAGCCTTGCACTCAGGCAGAGAGCAGAGAGCTGCTAGTCAGAACCCAGAGAAATGGCCCTCCTTGCCTAGGTGCAGTGGCAGGGAATGCGGACACCATCCCAAGACTTAAAGCATCGTACCAGTGTCGTTTAACCGCCCTTAAGAAACATGTTCAGGCTGAGACCATTTTTAATTTGGGGAAGGCTTACGGACACAAGACACACTGCCCTGGCCTGTATCAAATAAAAGCTCTCCCTTCAAAAGACTTCGCTCCAGTAAAGATGAAGGCAGGGGCACGGGGGCAAGAAGGAAGGAGAACACAGTGGTCCCACAAAGACAAGCTGAGCGTTTCTTTGGAGAGGCAATTAGAGAGCTAGCAAGAAAGTTCTGTGTTAGGCAACAATTTGGATGCAACCGATGCAAGCAGAGGGCTACTCTTCAATGAAGCAGCTAGAAGGGCCGGGGATGCTCAGGCACTCCCACCCCGGTGAGCGAGGGGTGAGCTCAGTCTGCAGCCGGGTTTGCCCCCACTCGTTTCCATACAACACACTTACACCGCTCAGCATTTTGCTGGCTCTCAAAGCATGGTCTAGAAACAACACATTCGGCAGATCTGAAACGGGTTCGTGCATATTTTGAACGCCTTTCTTGTACTTCACCTAGGAAGACAACACGGGACAAAAGGCTGTCTTGGAGAGAAAGTATGGTTACCCTTTTGCCTTGTTGCTACTATTTGTAGCACATCATAAATAACAGGTGGAATTCCTACTAGCCACTAGATGGTGCTCATTTCCTACTGAATGTGATGAGCACGGGGAAGTGTGTTTCTTACCGTTTTTATTTCCAGACTTACCAATATTTTGAAATCTTGTTTACATATTCAAAAAGGATGGTGTCAACAGAATCATGTAACGTTATCAGGCAAAAGCAAAGAAAAGAGTCCGTTGATTTCTTAAAATACAATATCCCAATGGTGCATTGTGTTAAGAGCTTTTGTGGGGTTTGTGGTAATTTTAAAGCCTTGGGTGGTGGGGGTCCATATAAAGCTTTGTTTGGGTTTTTTTCTTAGCAACTACTTTGGACATTTCAAGGGGACTTTGAAAGTCTGTAGAGAAATCTCATCATCTTTCCATTTCACTTGTCTACACGTCTTCGAAGCTCCGTTGTGCTAACCATACCAATAATGATAACCAAAATATTGAGCAGTTACTACGTGCCAGACACACCCGCACGCCCTTCATACGTATTAAGTGCTTAATTCTCACAACAGCCTAGGAGCAGGCACATTAGATACCCGCCATGTGACTAATGAAGAAACTGTGGTAGGGAAAGGTGAATGTACTTCTGTCCTAAGTGGAAAAGAAAGATCTCAAATTCAAGTAATCTGATGCTAAATTTCGAGCTCTCAGCACAATGTTCCAGGAACTTACATCTCCCTTAGTGGGAAATACTGGACTCTCCCTTCTCTGACAGATTTCATCTTTATTTTGTCTACGTTTTTTTTTCAAAAAGTATACGTATATACATATTGAAATCACCATTTCTATTCTTGGCAACAAAACAAAAGTTGGCTTACTTAGCCCAAATAACAATGCCTTCTAAACACTAATTAAAGTAAAATACACTCGTTCCCAAGGACATGGCTGGAGTCGAGGGTTTAGATGATATAACAAAGTAATAATTCAATGATATCACAGCAAAGTGATTGTTTTTTTCTCTGTCCATGTTTGTACTCTGAACTGATTTTAATAAGGACTGAAGGCATTTTATTCCTTGTAAAATGAACTTGATATTAAAAAAGAAACTATATAAAGAAATATTTCATAGCACTTACATAAAAGATTTTTTAATTGAAATTCATTACAAATATCACTTCTAAAAACCTTTCTATGACAGAGTACCATGTCACAGTACTGTACAATAAGCCCACTCTCAGGGGTATAATTTCTCATGAGCATAATTACATGTGTTAACAATTTTCCTAGCTACTAATTTACAATAATACATACTCTTTTTCTGCAGAACTCTATAATCTATATCTAGTCTTGATCAGATATTATAATGTTATTAGCAATACTATTTCTACTTTTTTTTCTCTTTTAAAAATCATTTTATTGGGGGCTCATACAACTCTTATCAAAATACATACATACATACATACATTGTGTCAAGCACATTTGTATATTTATTGCCATTATCATTCTCAAAACATTTGCTTTCTACTTGAGCCCTTGGTATCAGCTCATTTTTTCCCTCCCTCCCGAGACCCCCTCCCTCACGAACCCTTGATAATTTATAAATTATTATTATTTTATCATGTCTCATACTGGGGCCTGTGCCCCGGGGGGGGGGGTTATATGTAGATCCTTGTAATCGGTTCCCCCTTTCTACCCCGCCTTCCTTCCAACCTCCTGGTATCTCCACTCTCACCACTGGTCCTGAGGGGTTTGTCTGTTCTGGATTCCCTGTGTTTCCAGTTCCTATCTCTACCATTGTACATCCTCTGGTCTAGCTGATTTGTAAGGTAGAATTGGGATCAAAATAATGGGGGGGGGCAGGGATAAAGCATTAAAGAACTAGAGGAAAATTGTATGTTTCATCGTTGTTACAATGCACCCTGACTGGCTTGTCTCCTCCCCTCATCCCTCTGTAAGGGGATGTCCAGTTGTCTACAGATGGGCGTTGGGTCCCCACTCCACACTAACCCTCATTCACAATGACATGATTTTTTGTTCTTTGATGTTTGGTACCTGATCCCATCGACACCTTGTGATCACACGGGCTGGTGTGCTTCGTCCATGTGGGCTTTGTTGCTTCTCTGCTAGATGGCCGGTTGTTTATCTTCAAGTCTTTAAGACCGCGGACACTGTATCTTTTGATAGCCAGGCACCGACATCTTTCTTCACCACATTTGCTTATGCACCTGCTTTGTCTTCAGCAATCGATCATGTAGGGAAGGTGAGCATCATGGAATGCCAGTTTAATAGAACAAAGTGTTCTTGCCTTGAGGGAGTACTTGAGTGGAGACCCAATGTCCATATGCTGCCTGAATACTAAACCTATAAATACATGCACATAGATCTATTTCCCCATCTTCATATATAAATATATTTACATACGCACATGCTAGTATTTAGACCTCTATAAATGCCCTTTGGCTCCTACTGTAGTTCTTTTCTCTATTTCCTTTTACTTTCTGCTTGTGCCACTATCAAGTTCAGCCTCCATGTGGGTTTCAGTAATGCCTCAAGGTTAAAGTACCCTTGAACAAGCCCTACCAGGCCTCCTACACCCTCCTCGCCACCGATTTTGGATCACTTGTTCCCTTGACCCTGGGTTTGTTAACACCACTTCCTTTCCTTCACCTCCCCTTGTCCTATATCACCCTGGAACCATCAGTACCATTGTTTTCTCCTTCAGATGGTTTATCCTGCCTCTCTTACCTACACAGACCTCCAGAGATAATAATAATATGCACAAAACCAAGACAGAGCAAAACCAAGCAACAAAAGAAAATAAAACAATGACCAAAAAAAGAGAAAAAACTATAAATAGTTCAAAATATGTTTTTTGATCTTTAAGAGTGTTTTCTGGTCAACTCACATGGGGTGCCATGCCCTGGCCCCAAAGTCTATTTTTGGTACTCCCTCAGGACTTCCTTGCTCTGCTCCCCTTGCTGTTCTGTTGCACGCCCTTAGTGTTTTGCCTCAGTGTGGTGGGATCAGATAGGGTGCAATTCCCACACTGTGTCTCCAGTGTTGTCCCCCGAAGGGCCATGAGTCAGTGAGGGACGTCATGTCTCGTAGTGGGGCCAGCCGCTACTTATTAAGTAATTAGTAATCTGTACCATCCCATTAGTAATAAGTAACAGTGGTACATTTTTTCAAAAAGCCTTGGGGACATGTATGTGTCTCCAACTATAAATTACTCAGAAGCGACATGATTAAAAGCTGTTGCTGTGAACTCAATTTCCATTCATGATGACCCTGTGGGACCAAGCGCAGAGCTGCCCCTGAAGGTCTCCATGGCGGGGATTGGACTGGAAGGACACAGCCCCATCTTTCTCCCATTGAGCAGCTCATAGGCTTGAACTGCCAACCTTCTGCTTAGCAGCTGAGCTCTTCACCACTGCACAACCAGAACTCCTTTTTAATCCTGATTTACTACCAGCCATGGCAAAGCCCCAATCCTGAGAAAAAGCAGCATCGAAAGAAACGGAGATGAATTTTCTCCCAGATGACACAGATCACTTACATTGCTGGCTAGTGTGGTAGCGAGCTGACTTTGCCGAAAAGAAGCACTTTCCAGGGGGTTGTAACGATGTTTCTTCTCCTTCATTTCATGATCAAATTTCTCTTTGTATTTAATCTGTCATTTAAAAAAATAGGATAAATTTAATAGCACGTTTATCGTTACGCTTTAAAAGCAACCCATTTGAATTTTAATTCGATCAAATGAAAGCCACCTTAAAAATGAAATAGCAGCAAAGTTTAAATGCTTGGTATTTTCCCCTATAGTGCTTAATTGGGCATAAACATAAAAAAATTCTACTTGCACATTGATCATAAATGTAATTAGGCATGAGCCCAAATCCCATTAAAAAGAACTATGTAGTAGAATATCAGGATTCTTAAATGTCAGCTCATTTCTTCATTCCTATAATCTATGTTCAAATAGAAATGGAGACCACAAATCTCTTAAGAGTCTACTACATTTAGAAATTTTTCCTTCATGCTAAGTAAAGGCAGCAAGGTAGCTTTTACCAGAACACAATTCACAGAGACAGCATTCTTCGTCTTAATCTGGTGGGCAGTAACTAGGGCTTATAAAATAAATACCATCTATCAATGGCATATATTCTCCCCGCTGCCAAATTTCTGCTACCCCCATGTTTTGTTGGTCTATTTATACATGAAGTCCTCCTTTCTGGAGGAAATATACCCCCAAGTATAGATGGAGAATCATCAAAGGCAAAATACCATGGCAAAATATCAAAACCAGAAAATACAGTTAAACATGGATCCTGAACTAAGACGTTTTACCAGAGTCACATACGAAGTGTTAGAGGGGAAAATATGCCAGGGTACCATAATTATCAGTGAAAATGTAATGTTTTTAAAAATAGCACCAAATAACATATTTCTAGGCATCAATTCCCTCTCATCTTGGAGGAATGGAACCAGAACTTATCAAGAAAGATATTATAAACAGATTTTTTTTTCATTTAGAACTCAGGCAGTCTTCAGACTACAGACAACTGCCACTGCTGAATCGGTCTTTACTTTGAGTCAAATCTGTACCTAACTCAGAACAGGGAGGAACGGCTGGCTCCTATCCAACCTCAGTGAGACCGATGCTTCTCCGAGTATACCGTTCTCTTTTTCATGCACCCAAACCGCCAAAGAAACACTTCTTTAATGTCCCTCATTGCCACTGGGTCTACGGCGACTCGTAGTGACCCTGTAGGATGGGTTAGCACTGCCCTGAGGGCTTCTGAGGCTGTGACCTATTTACAGTGGTGGGTCTCCACCTTCCTCATGCCATGACCCTTTCATACAGTTCCTCATGTTGTGGTGACCCCCACCCCCCAACCATACAATTATTTGCGTTGCTACTTCATCACTGTCATTTTGCTACTGTGATGAATCAGGCGACCCCGGTGAAAGGGTCGTTTGACCCACAAAGGGGTCTCGACCCACAGGTTGAAAACCGCAGGTTTACAGGCATAGAAAGCCGCATCTTTCTCCTGTGGAGCAGCTGCTGGTTTTGAACTGCTGACCTTTGGATTGTAGCCCAATGTGTAACCACTACTCCCACTAGAACTAGTAATCCTGTATCTTATGCATATCTGAAAGTAGCATCCATCTGTTATTATGAACCACGGTACATGGGTGTGCCTCAAATTTTTAATAGAATAGGCTTTGTGGGGGTTGGTTTGTAGCTTGAGAAGCTGGGGACTGCCTATAATTTCCTCCCGTATGTTTAAAGTAAAACTTTTACTCATGAAAGCACCTTTGCCTTTATCTTTACAACAAAATATCATCATAGTGACTGTATTAAATATTAAACAATGACTCATAGAAAAGCTGTTTGATGTCTCTCCACGTCACCATGAATATTCAGCAGTGGCATTTAGAATCGATGGCTCTGCATGGGGAAGCTGGGCCATGAACAGGAAGAGCAACGAAGAACTGACGCAATTGATGGAGGGTGCCATGAGAATGCCCCTGGAAAGGAGTGCCAGGGAATGAGCAGATCTTTCTGGAAGAAGTACAGCCACAATGCTCCTTTGAAGGGGATTTCATCTCCGGACATCGTGCTTGCTAGAGTGGACGGTCAATGCAAAAGAGGGAGACGCTCAACCCAATGAACTGACACCAACAGTGGACTCAAACACAGCAGCAACTGTGAGGGTGGCATAGGATTTGGTAGGCAGGTAGGTAGATAGGTAGGTAGGTAGATGATAGATTAGATAGATCACAGAAATAGATAGGTACATGGGTAGAGATAGATAGATAGATAGAAAGAAATAGATAGATCGATAGCTAGATCACAGAAATAGATGGGTAGATAGATGACAGAAAGCTAGGTAGATAGATAGACATATAGATAGATTATAGATAGAAATAGATGATAGGTAGATATAGATGATAGATGGATAGATAGCTATAGATGATAGATAGAAGATAGACAGATAGGTGATTGATAGATAGATAGATAAATTAGATTGATGATATAATTTGTTGAAGGCCTAACCTCTGTCCTTCTACAAGGATGAAACACACAAGCCCTACCCCAGTGAAGACTGCAGCGGAATATAAGTAAACTAGATGTCAAAGACACGCCTGCTTGTATCTGACTACAATCACCTCTGTGAAGTATCATGAAGGATAAGAACTGAGATTACAGGGAGCGGGGAGAAAAGAGACAGGATTGAAATTGGCAACTCAGGCACATGGTATTTAAGCTGATATTTGGGTCTGAGGAGGCTGGTAGGAGTGTTTGCCAAGAAGGGAGAATGGGAGACTGTCCAAACCAATTAATACTCCTCACAATACAAGGACAACGTTTATGATTAAATCTTCACGGCAATTTGAATGTAGTTTTTTAAGTTTAAAATGAATTCTTATCAACACATCATATGCAATTTTGGGGAAAAATATGAATTATGATAAACACTTTGGTTTCCCTCAGTATTATAAAACTGAACAAATAATTCTAGTCGTCACAAATACAAGCAGACTCCCTCCAATACATCAGGATGATAGATGCATACATCAGCCAATTAACCACTCTTGGAAGAGTCTCTTCAGCTGATGATCGTACCAGTCTCATCTCCACCTCAGCACAGGATGACTTTACTTTATCTTGTATTTAAATTTTTTAATTATCTAACTATAATATTATATACCTCCAAATTTTTTTAAATTATCTAACTGTAATACTATGTACTGCCCAAAAAATGGGGGAGGGGGAGGGGCAGCTAAGGGTACAAAACTATTACACAGTTGAAGGTAAGAAGGGTTTGGTATGTGTCTCCAGTACCTTTGCAGTCCCACCGAGCTCAGTTTACAGGTAAAATGCGAGCAGTCTGAGAGCCCACTCCTTTGTCCCCCCACCTTTGGCCTGCCCTCTCATAGGCCCCCTCATGCTATTTGGCTCCGTGCTCCCGCACCCAGTGCGCAGCTGTGGCGTCCCAAGTCCTTTCCCTCCTATGACTGTATCTGCCCTCCAGTGGGTATGCACTGGAACACCATCTGTCACGGGATGAAGCGCAAGACAAAGCGCGTTCTTCAAAGCCGCCAGTGGAAAATTCAAACAGGACAGGTTCTGTCCTGGCTTCCAGTTAGTACACCTGAAAACACGCAGGAAACATACCAAGTGTATCCCAGAAGCCCTATTCACTCATCAGCCCAGTTGTCCTCGTTTCTCAGGCGCTTCTGCATTGTGAGATCAGGAAGTATGCCATGAAAAAAAATATGTATCAATGGAGGGTAACGTGAAAATTACAATCTGCCCGAGCATCTGATCAGTCACTTACGGAAAAGCAAACTGCTGCCCAAAATCTCATGTAGGATTCTAGTGCCTGGTTTAGAGAGAGATAGAGATAGAGGAGAAGAAGGAGACGAGGAGGAGAAAGAGGAGCAGGACAAGTAGGAGGAGGAGGAAGTGGGAGGGGGGTTAGAGGGTGGGAGGAATAGAAGGAGGGTAGGAGAGAGGGGGAGGATTGTCAGTGAAATACCAAAACGTCCACGGCTTCCCACCTAGAATTGGGATAGATGAATCTAAGGGCCAATGTGACTGCTTCTGCTCCATCCTTAGCATGTGCTCATCTTCAATGTGGGCTGGGAAACTCTTATGTACATGTCCAATTCAGTGACATTAATCACATCTGAGGTAGTCAGTTTATGGGGCCAACCTGGACGATGAACATATGTGGGGTTCATTGAATGGAGGAGGGATAAATGGCTCGGTGAGTCTCGCTTTTCTAGTTCTCGGGCCTCTTGCTTTCTGAGGGTCAGACCAGGGTGCAGCTGCCTTAGCCAGTTCCCTGCTTCAGCTGGCAAGGCTCACTTCCTGCAAGACATCCCTGAGGAGAAGCTGCACGGACCTACTCCGATGCAGCCCTGTGTGCTGGAGCAGCCGTGTGGAGACCCCTGCCAGCACTGAGATGCTTACACGCTCACTGATTCGGCTTTCCTCCTGCAGTCAGCGTCATAGCATGTGTTTTGTGAGATGGAGGAGGACTTTGTGGATTGGTGTCTGACATATGGAGTAATGTCGGACTTGGGCTTGGGCAGCACTGGGTTGGGATGTTTTCTTGATGTGCACTTACCCTTTATATAAAACTCTCTCTCTTATACATATGAGTCTCTGTGGATTTGTTTCTCATGTGCCCAGACTAACACAATATCCACCTGGCTCTTCATTGGGCACCATTCTCCATTTCCCAGCATCACAGTGTTCCTTTGGCAGGGACTAAACACAGTGTTCCTTAGGCAGGGACTCAGTGTTCCTTAGGCAGGGGCTCCTTTCCCACTCCCTCTCACCGCCCAAGCCCTGAGGAAACTCTGGTCTCTTCACACTGACCTTCTCTAGATGTTCCCTCTCAGGGGGACCACATGAAATCTGTCCTTTCAGGAAGACGGGACACACATACGATGCTACTTAAGGGAAAGAGCTAAAGGTTTGTAGAGAGACCTGAGCTTATGACGGGTTACCAAGATGCGAGAAAGAATCCCTGGCAGTGGTTACCAGTTCGAAACCATCTGCCGCTCCATGGAAGGAAGACAGGGCTTTCTACTCCTGTACTTGGTTACAGTCTTAGAGACGCACGGGCGCAGTTCTACTCTGCGCCGTATGGGTGGCTGGGAGTCAGGATCCATTCGATGACAGGAGTGAGTGGGTGGGTGCTAACCAAAAGGTGAGAGCTTTGAATCCACTAGCCCTCCAGGGGACAGGGAGGAGGCTCTCTGCTTCCATAAAGACTCAGAACCTCAGACACATTGTTCCTACTCGGCTACAGCGGCAAGGGCCAAAAGCAATACAACACTGACCCATTCATGAGAACACAGCATCTAAACACCCAAGTATCCTGTTTGCCTTGATGGTCCATTTGCCCCGGCGCAGGAGATCCTGCTGTCCGACCTCTCTCCCTCCTCTTTCCTCCAAGTTCCCAGACTTTAATCAGAGTCTTCCCCAGGCTCAGCGTCTCCACTCCCTTTAAATCCAAGCTAGAAGTTCAAGCATACCTCCAATGCAAACCTTTCCTCACGACACCACTCCCCCCGTTTTCCCTCTCTTCCCACACTAACAGGACCCCCAAACGTGATGGGTGCAGAGAAGGCCCTGCTTTGCCTTTATCTCCATGTCCCTTTCTACTAGTGGATTTGAGGCTTGCCCTGTGTTTGCTGGCGACGTAAGATACACTCTTCTGGAAATCATCAGTTCACCTCCTTTGCCCAACCCCTCCCATTCCTTGTCAGCTTTAAAGCTCATGCATCTTATTCTGGTCATTTCACCACATGCACTACGAAACGGTTCCCAGATTAGCTAAAGACCAGTGACAGCATTTTCTCTCTCGGTGCTTCGCCAAATTGTATTGGGGGTTTCCTCTTTGTTTACGTTTTAATTTCTTCAAATCATTCATCCTCTTTCGATTTTTCAAAGCCTGTTTAGAGGCTAATAGAAAATGCATGGGGCTTTGAAAAGTTCATCTTGGAAAATTTAATATTTTTATGGTAGTAAGGCCCCTCAGCCAAGAGTCTAGTCTTGCCTTTTCATGTGTTCAGGTCTCATCTTACGTTCCTCAGTAAGATTTTCAAGTGTTTGTCACTTACCTCTTCCTATTTTAAAATGTAATTCGCTGAACTTTGGTAACTTCAGGAATGGATAGCTTCCAGGGTGAGAACACCATTAGTACGTAAGAATTATTGTTTGATCGCCTTTTTATTGACTGTGTAAATGTTATCTTTTTTCCACTGAAAGAGTTTCTAATTTTTATATAGTCAAATATGCATAACTATTACTTTATAGCTTCCTGGTTTCTGGTCTTGTTTAAGAAAAGCTTGGCCATCCTTGTATAGTACTGTATATAGTCTCCTGGATTTTCTTTTAAGATTTAAAAAATTACTTTATTGCTTATAGTCAAGTCTTTAATCCATCTGGGATTCATTTTTTTTATAAGGTTTAAGATTTGGGTTCAATTTTGTTTTTATCCTGATGGATGGCCAGTTATGTCAGCACCATTTATTAAATAATCCAACCCTTTCCCAATGATTTGAAGAAATACTTTTAGCATTTATTAAATTCTTATGTATATTGGAATCAATCTCAAAGATTCTCTCTTCTATCCTCCTGATCATTTTATCTCTCATTTGATACTGATTCCACACTGATTTCATTACAGTGGGTTTCTATTACGTCATGGTTATTTATATATTAAGCTCCCTTGACTGGTTTTAATCTGCATACTCTTAAAGACTATTCTTGGGCATTTCTTACACAAACAAACCTTAAGGTCATATTAAAACACACACACTCTACCCCCATCCCCACCCTACCCCCAAAAAACCTCTTGGATTCTAATTGAAATCGCATGCCATTAATGTATCAATTTTGAGATAATTGAAATGTTCACTCTATGTCACTCTTAAGCAAAAACACAGCAAGTCTTTAAATTTTTTTCAGACTTTGCTTTACATTCCTATAGTATTTTCAAGTTTTATATCATCCCTCCCACCTTATTTTGTCAAAACTATTTAAAACTTAGGGAAATTAGTATATTTAATATAAAGCTTTAAATGACTTGTATGCATGTATTAATGTGTGGGGGGGGGCGACGGGGAATTTGTTTTCCTTTACTCAAATTTATAATTAACATAATCCTATCTGTAATAGTTTCATTAATAGTATCGCTGAATATTTATAATAAAGATATTACCTAAAATGAATTATGTTCCTACGCTTCTAGGCCCAGAATCTCTGAATGAAGTCATTGTGCATCTTACTTGACTAGAAAGTTTCGAAGCTTCTACAGCATGTTCAAAATCTGGTCTTCCAATTACAGCAGGTTCTTTATCCATTTCCCCTCGTCCTTTCTTGTATTCTGCCTAAAATGAATAAATTTAAAAAATGCTCACGATTTCTGCTTTCCAATGAAAAATTGCATTGACATTAGCTAAAAATCAATCATGGTAGACCTTCACCACACCCCTGCCCCACGGATCTTCCTTACAATTCGACAACGGTTAAACAAAAACCAACTACTAAAAGCCAGACTTACAGGATGGTTATTTCAAAGAATTAAAATTTTTGTAATAAATCAATTACTGAATGTATTAGTGCGCCCAGTCAATATCATTCTTACATGTGTATTATAAACACTAGCGGAGTGGTCCTCCACCTTCCTAATCCGCGACTCTTTCACACAGCTCATGTGGTGGTGACCCCCAACCATAAAATTATTTTTGTTGCCACTTCATCACTGTCATTTTGCTATAGTTATGAATCAGGCGACCCCTGTGAAAGGGTCATTTGACCCCCAAAGGGGTCGCGACCCACAGGTTGAGAACCACTGCACTAGAGGGTTGGGGGCATTAATGGGAAGTGTCTGGGTGATTAGCACCAGCATAAAAATAGCTGTCATGGCTTTGTTTACTCTCAGGAACTGATCAGACCGTGTTTGGTTAATCTGCAAGTTGAATTTAGTTAAAGAATGTTCCGCAAGATGAGTTTAGCCTACATGATTCAACCTTTTGGCCCAAATCAGATCTTCATTTTACCAGGTTTTCATTAGGCAAGTCTAGTTTGACTTACATTGACCTCACAATGTAGATAGAATTGAGCAGAGTAGAAATTACCCCACAGGGTTTTTTAGACCATCTTGATACCTGGTCCATCAAGTTCCATACTACACGTGAGTGTCCTGCACATCTTTTCAATAAGAAATCTGAATGGTGAAAGCGGATCAGTGAGGTCGCCCGCGTTCCGACCCCTGATCTTTCCGTGGGAACCAGACAGTGCAACAACAGCCTCCTTTCTGTTTCAGTGAAGTTGTCTCGACTGAGTGTGCCTTGGCGCAGAAGGGTTGGTGAAAGAGAATCGGGCAGGTCGTGGCAGCCAGCTGGAGGCCAGGGTAGTTCTCTGGGTCAGGTGAAGTGGGAGGTAGCAGGGGACCAGATGATGGACAGCCATGGAGATGTCCTCATCCCTTAGGTGGGCTCACTTCCCAGAAAGTACAACGCTGACCACGGTCAAACTGAGTTTGCGCAAGTTCTACATGTATTGTGTACAGAGCCAAACAGACATTTCAGAGAAAAAAAGCTCTGAGATGTCATTGCCTCAGGTTAGTTAACCGTCTTAATTAAAATAACCACCTGACTGCAAAAAAAAAAAAGAAAGAAACCCTTTCTCTTCAAGATTAGGAAAAAGAAATTACATTGCTGATGATCTTGGATATCTGGGCTGCCTTCTTGATGTCTGGTCGGTCAGGTTCCGCGGTGTACACATGAGTGGCCTGCACATCTTTTCGGTAAGAGATCTGTTCAAAGAGACAGTTTTAATTTAAGGAAGAAGAAAAACAAACGGAAATGAACAATTCCAAAGAGCTAATGGCCTTAACATTCATAAAATTATTTATCCTGTACATAATCATTCATGAGAGAGCACACTGGCCTTAAGTTATTTTTAAGCATATATATGTATATATATGTATATATATATACACACACACATTATTTGAATACATATGTTAACTCTCTGTACTATGCCTAGGATTTACCAACATTACATTTGAACTGAATCTATACTCCATAAGGCCAAGACTTCAGCACAAAACCAATGCTAAAGGCTTTTACCTATACAATCTTCATACACATGTGTGTGTGTGTGTCTGTGTGTGGATGTGTGTGTATCACATACAGAACATCTTCAGCAAGGACTTCGCCTCTGTCAACTTTGCCAATCACATCTTCTCAACTCTCAGGGAAAGGTGGCCCTTGGTGCCCAAATACAGAAAACGACTCCATTCCGTCTCTCACTCTCTCAGGCATACCCTTCTTGTTCCAACGGGACTTTACAAGTGTCCGTGTCTGGAGGCCTAGTCACGGGTAGATTGATAGCTTTATCACCTAATAGACCCCAATGGAAGGACTTTATTCTCCCCACCCCCAACCAACCTCAACAAAACAAAACAAGAAGAATAACAAATTACATTAAGGACCATTCTTCCTCTGAAAACATAGCAAGTAGAAACAAGCCAAAATGTGGCAAACAGAGATGTAAGAGAAAAATATACACACGGTGTGTCAGATGTCCTTTAGATCCCCAGTGGTCACTTAGATGGAATGGAGTCGCAAAGAGGGAGGAGAGACTAGAAGCCAACTGATGGAACATCCAGTGGTCCAGTCTCACCAGTCTCTCCATTTCTCCATTGCTGGGCATCAGGCACGGGCTGAAGCAATAGCCAGCTAGTCCTTTTCAGAGACAACTTCATCTGGCAATATCGCTAGGGGCTTGGCCAACCTGTTCTTTACATTGTATTTTATTAAATTTATGAAACAAGGTATTTGGAAAAGGTCGTTTAAAAAACCTGGCTTCACCGCATGATGAATAATGTCACTGAATTATTATAATTTTTTAATGGATAGCAGTCAAGTTTACTGCAACTCACAGCGACCCCATGGCAAGGAACAGAACTGCCCAAGAGTTCTCAAGGCTGTCAGCCTTTATGGAAACAGACGACCACATGTCTTCCTGTGGGGCCATGGTGGGTCTGACCTGACCTTCTGGTGAACTGCTCTGCCCCCAAGGCTCCTTTGCTAAATTCTTCATGGAAAACAGGTTGCATTGCGGAATGCTTTGTCACATTTTTTTAAATCATAATAAAAAAAAGAGCACACTGGCTCTTCTTCCCTCTCCCCCAAAGCATGAACAGCAGGATGCAGACATATATGCTAGGACATGTGTCTGAAAAGTACCTTCCACAGAAAACAAGGATTTTGGATGAAAACTTCCTGTAACAGTAGCCCCTGAGAGTACTTATTAGACAGTTTGCTTCCTCAGCTCCATCCGTGACCTTGGGGACCAGATTTTCAGTGCACAAGCCCAGGAATCTGCATTCCAGTGAACTCCCCATTGACTCCAACGAACCACGGTTCTAGATAAAACCCATGGAGCTTGTTAGCTTCCTTTCAACGTGGTACCTCTTCTTGCTTCTTGCTTTCAAAAGGACTGTCAACTGCAAGAGATGATGCTGATCCTCCTGCAGGCAGGCACGGGATGCACGATTTTCTTTCAATGAAACATTTGCATACACTTTCAGCTAGTCCTTTAACCGCTCGCGTGGCCTCACCACCCCAGCTTTTCCAAACTGCATTCACAATCACAAATCTGTCCAAGTAACTATCGCTTAAACACGATTGGTATAATTTCAGAAAGAACATCTGTTTTGTTGCTTGTTTGTCGATATTTCTATTTGTAGAAGCTGTACCTTAAAAAGTAACTTCGGGTCAGCCAGACTCGTGCTCACACAAGCAGCAAAAGAAACCTAAAAATGAGCTGAAGACCTGAGTTCTTTTGTTGGGCAAATTGGAAACCCTGGAGCATTGAAATAGGCCGCTGTCACCGGTTTCAGAAAAGCAAGACACTCACACGGGACGATGGCCAATCAACCTCAACCTACAGGGAGTTAAATGCAGGCTGTGTAACGCAAAACCTGGCTCGCAGGTGAAAACAAACCAAAATTATGAGCTACCTACAGGCTGTGCCTCAGGGGACTCCATGGGGGGAGATGTCTTTTTGTTTAGAAAAGAACGAGGGGAAAACTGGAAACCCTTACTTTGTGGAAAGCACCACACCTTTCAGAAACCCACCGCCCTCCCTCTGTGGGCTACCTAATTACATGCTGTTCAGCCTAATGAAGGCGTGGAGAGAGGGGAAGGGCGCAAAGGTGGTGGGAGCAGGACACTGAACAGGGCCCCATTATCCATGTAAACTGTAAATTAGAGGCTGGCATATGCGACACCAAACCAATATTAAGATTGACAAGAGGTGCGAATTCAAACACGAACACACCCCACAGGGGAACCGCTGGCTGTCAGTCAGGTGTGCTGGAATATCCCTCTTGGGGGAGAGGCACGGAAGAAGAGGACAGGTGCTCCAAAGTAACAACTTTCGGACCTTCGGTGTCTACAAGGATGTCTGAGCACACCTGGTAAGGCAACAGGGCGCTTCGAGTGGGGTACTCATCTTCCAGCACCGACCACACCGCTTCAGATTAGGACTCGGTGTTTGTTTGCTCCATCTTTGGAGACTGTCAGAACACACGGGGAGAATGAAAGAGTCACACAGCAGACAAGAGGCTTGTCAGTGGGTGGTCAGAGAAGCCAAACGCTTCCTAATTCCAGGCTTAATGGTCAACTCTATTGGAGGAGCAGATTGGCCTTCATTCTTCAGCAAAGTCTGTCTTCTTGTGGCCACATGAGGTCCAACCCGGTACTGTTTTGGATGCGGTGAGAGAGAGAAAAAGGTCACCAGCACTGAATGGGTACAAACTTGAGGGTCCACAGTGGATTGTTGCCGGAGCTGGTTTACCATTTAACTCCCTCCTGGGTTCTCAGAGAATAGCAAAGAACCCAGAAGAAGTAGCAGGAAGCAGCTGTCAGAGTGGTCTTCATTGTAGGCCATTTACTATACACCCGTCAGGAGCCTTGGTCGTGTAGTGGTTATGCATCGGGCTGCTAACCTCAAGGTCAGCAGTTCAAAACCACCAGCAGATCTAAAGGGCAAAGACCAGGCTTTCTATCCCCCCAAGAGTTACACTCTCAGAAACCCACATGGGTGCTGTTCTGCCCTATAAGTTGGAATCCACTGGACGGCAGGGAGTTTAGGATATGCCAGGTACTAGACGGGAAAAGCAGCAGCCCTGGCTAATTAGTGTGCTACTCATCGGGCCACCCCAGGCCATCCACGGGAGCCAGACTAGGCTTTCTCGTCCTGTCGAGAGTTACAGGCTCAGAAACCCACCGAGCAGTTCTAGGTGTGCCACGGGGTGGCTAAGACTCATAGTCGACTCTATGGCAATGAGCAACTAGGAAGGGGCCCCAGTGGCACAGTGGTCAAGCACTTGACCGCCAAGCCAGAGAGCACTTTGAATGCCTTTACCACACAATGGGCCAAAGATACAGTCCTCGGCTCCGGGCAGACTCCACTCAATGGCAGAATCCATTCAATGGCAACAGGTTTGAATTCACTCAATGGCAGAATCCATTCAATGGCAACAGGTTTGAATTCACTCAATGGCAGAATCCACTCAATGGCAACAGGTTTGAATTCACTCATGGCAACAGGTTTGGTTGGTTGGTTTTGTTTTCTTTATCATGCCTAGTCAGGATGGCACAGAGGATTTAGCACCCAACAGCAAAAACAGGGTCACCGCTCCGTTCCCACCCACCCACAGAGTACTTCAGAAGAGCAGCCACGCCATCTGTTTGCAAAGGTCACAGAGCCTTCAAAACCGTATCTGGAGTAGCCCCGCCCTGCAGGCCTGGAGGGCCAGTGCTAGCGCCTCAACGTCCACTCAACGTCCACTCCCTCACCCGGGCAGTTCTGAAAATGACACGGCGATTTAAAAGGTTCGTGGGGAAACTCCGTTGACTTTTCATTCCATTTCTCCACAGAGGTTTTTGAAGTGCCCTCCCCCTAGGGCTGTGAATACTTGCAAGCCACCGTGATGGCTGTTAAGCAGAGGTCTTTTGTTCCTATTCTTAGTACTACTCTACTTCGAATTTGTCTTCATTTCAAATGACTTATTCTCACCAAGAACATTCAGCTAATTTTCCCAAATCCCACAAAGAAGAAAAGTAGGATTTTAGTCAAGACTTCATTACACCTATTAAAGGACGTAGGGGGAAATACGTACGTGTCAGTCTGGGTAGAAGAGAGAAACAAATCCATGGACACACATATGTGTATAAGAAAGAGGTATATATACAAGAGCAATTGAACATGGAGAAACATCCAAGCCCAGTCCAGATCAAGTCCATCAGTCCGATATTAGCCCAGATATCCCATATCAATCTAGAAAGTCCTCTTCAGACTCACAAAACAAATGAAATGAAGCCAAATGCAGGAACATCACTAGCCAGTGGGTAGAAAGTCTTTGGGTCCAGTGGCGTTGTAAGCATCTCAGTGCTGGCAGAGGTCTCTCTGTGGCTTCTCCACCTTCAGAGGTCCGGTTGCGTCCATGTGGCTGGTCTTCTGCAATGTTTCCCAGGGAGTAGCAGATTTCCCAGAATTCTCAGGAGAAGGCCATGTCCACACAGAGTCTCATTGGCTATCTCCAGATTGACAGCCTAGACTCCACCCTTAAACTCTTAATCCTTAAATTGACACCAGATTAGGTGACTGCCACAACATATATACCTGAGTATAAGCCAACCTGAATATCAGCCGAGGCACCTTATTTTACCATAAAAACTACAGTAAAAATGTGCTGAAAAACTCGGCTTATACACGAGTATATATGGTAATAGCTGATCTCAATAAAATTTCCACTCTTCCAATGAGAACATAGTATAATTCCCCATTTCTTTGTATCAGTCAATGAAACTCAATGAAATCTTCCAGTAAAGTTTCATCATTTTCTTTTCTAGGCCTTATGAGGACTGATAAAATAATTAACATCTAATTGACGTATCTGGGCATTCACCTTGTAGCCAAGGTAAACGCCTAATGAGCTTGGGTGATACAATCATATCTGCAAATGGTGATTCTGGTTCCTGCCTGCGGGACACTTAGAAGTGTCACTTCTTGATTTCTTGTTGGTAGGTGCCATGGTGTGGGCTCAGACTCAATGAAATGCGGCCCAGTCCCTTTGAGGCTGGTGCGGGTGTCATGGGCACAGGCTACCAGCGGACTGTTAGCGGGGTTGCCACTGGTGCTTACGTGGCTGTTGATATTGCCAAATTGTGTTCAGTAGCTTCTTTACCGAGAGGAGGGAAAAAATAAGCAAAAAAGGCTTCCTCTCAATTACAGTAATGAATAAGGTTGCGATTCAATAGAACGTATTTTACAAATGATCCTGTAGTCAGTATTATATTCAAGCAATTTATAACTAGGTTTACCACACACTATTCCATGAGCAAAACTGACCATAAGCATTACTAAGGGATTCAGAATGGTTTGGTATGGGAAGAAGGTTTGATATGGGAGGAGGTGTGGTGGGAAACTGAGTCACTGCACCGGGCAACTCCTACCTTAATGACATCGCTGCGGGTTAGAGAGAGAGAGCCGTTTCTTTTTCTCTGCAATCAGCAGCTAGGAGGATGGTTTAAGTCTCTAAGCGCCAGCTGTCATCGGAAGTCTACATGGTGTACTTCATTCTCAAAGTGAAGTTGTAGAGAAACAAGCTGAGCCAAAGGATGGAGGGAGCGAAAGAGGCGGTCTCTGGGGGCATGGGGAAGACCCTGGATCCTGCTCTACCTGAAGACTACTTGGATTTTCCAACCATGCAAACCCAACAGATTCTTATTTTCGACCCGTGCTGACTTGAGACATTTTTCTGCCAAGAATTCTAGAGAGTCTTGACTATCGGAGCCGTCATTCCATCCACTTTTCTGCAATATCAACTCTGGTTTACCGCCATGCCTAAGAAGGTTAGCTCTTTCAAAGCATGTCTTGGCCTTTCTTCCTTCATCTCCTCATGGGCCCTTTGTCCTTCAGCTCTAGGTGCACTTCATTTTATTGACCTGGACAAATGAGCTCAAATCAAAAGAAAAAACCCCAGCACAGATTGCCCAGCACATGAAATGCCAGCCTCCGCAGAGGCAGAGATTGAGTGTGTGGAGGGCCCGGTAGCTAGACAGACACCCATGGGCGCTGAGGGCAGGGGGAGCAAATGGACCCAGAAGGAAACAACTGAGCCAGCATTCTTTCCTTTGCTACCCCGTTAAAGGGTTAAAATGAGTTTCTTGCGGAGACCAAACCACACAGGACACACACAGAACAATGGCAGCTAGTGTGACCCGAATAGAAATATCATCTTGAAGCACTCGTTCAGTTCTTCCTCACGAAGTTAAGATAGAGTAAAATACGGAGTTCTGACTAGGACAGCTTATCATTACTACCGTATAATTATTTTCATTGTTTTCTAAAGACCTTATAGTCGATAAAAAAGGTTTCTTTTCTCCCATCTTTATCATTTTTTGCTCTTATTTGACCAACATACATACAAATATCTTCTTTCAGAATCCTCTTTTATAATTTCATTTAGTTTCCAAAAGTTGGACAGCAAACTAATGTAGCCCACAAGGACTGTACAAAAATCACACTGATGAACGTTGTAAAGGTCAGCATCTTGCAGGGTTACGGATCACTCGTCCGTCGTGGAAAAGGAAGTTCATCTCTCCAGAGGGGACGGGTGTTACATCTCTCTGCAAACTGACACCTGATCCGTCTCTGTAAGGATAACACCGAGATGCAATTCTCAACAGAAGTAAGAGGTAGAGCTGGACCATCCAGCCAGTCCATCATCCCACAGTGTGGAGGGCTCCCCCCTCCCTAACCAAGGAGAGGAGTCATCTTCTCTCTAAAGCCATTGCACGTTCCAGAGTGTCATAACTCCCTACACTACTAGACAAACGATAACAACGACCTCCATTACTAGGCGATGTTTGATTGTCTTTGCTTTTCTGAACGAAAGTTTTAATGGGGGGTTTAATTAGATCATCACCACAAACTTGTGAAGAAGGACGAATAAAAACGACCCACTATGCTGACTTGGAAATGAAAATGATAATTCTTATATTCCCCCTTTCAAGCTGAAACTCTAACACATGCTGTTATTAAGTTACACTGGAGAGTCACTCAGGCCGTGATTATTTTTCCAAGTATCGTCTTACTGATTTATCGTTTTAAGTTTTGGGCTTTTTATTTTTACTTTTGTTGGAATGGAAATTTAGTCTGCTAATACGTTTTTAATAATTTGAAAAAAGTACCTGTGTCACTCTTGAAAAGAGCATTAAGTCTCTGTGTCCCAGCTGACTAGTTTTCTAACACACACTGAACCAACTGCCAAAATGGTGTTTTGGAAAAGTTTACCATTCAATTCTATCACAAGAGTGTACAGATCTCGTTGCTTATAAAACTTGAGAGTCAGAGCTGAAACTTGCCCTTGACTTACTTCAGCATTACTGGACTTCATGTCTCTGCAAAGATTGATGAGAACACGTAATGAAAGTGGGGTTTTACTGCAGACCCTTCTTGAGGGGAAAGTAACGGGATAGGATATCTCTGGTGTTTCTAATTACATCAGAGAAATTTGGCAGCACCATGTCCCTTAAGAGTCAAGAGGATTTAGATGGACTGTTTTTAATTAATTTTTAATCACAGTCTCAACAAAATAGTTTTATAGGTTCAAGAACCTTTGGAATATGCCCTTCTGACCTGAATAATTCTTAAAATAAATTTCATGTTGGTTTTGCACTTCTAACTTTAAAAAATAGTTTTAAATTAATTATGATATCACCCTAAACTCTCAAATCACCCTTTAAAACTTGGAGGAGGCCCAAGTCTGCCTCCTATTTCATGAATGGACACTCCTGCCAAGCTCTGGATATATATTCTCTCAGTTGTTGCTCGCAAGAACCCTAAGAGGTAGGTAGCACTGGCCTGATTTTGCAGAGGGGAAAAACTGAGATTCGGAGACACCACGTAACTTGTCCAACCAAAAAACGTCACAGCAAGCCAATTCTAACCCGGGATGGACACCTAACTCTACTATCTATTCCATCAGCGGGTTTTCTGAGAATTTTTCATACTCTGTGGTCATAACATTATTGGGTGATGACCCCAATTATTCTTCAACCCGGAAATCTCAGTTGCTCAGAAGCGAAATAGCTGGGAGGTGATGAAGCATCCTTTTCCCGTCCCTCATGGGCTTATTCTCATCTCTCCATATGTAACGCAGAGAAAAATTCTGAAGGAATAATTCTTCCCTCTGTCCCACTCATGAGCATTCTAATAAAAGAGCTGATCAGAAAGGAGCCCAGAATCCACTTCCAAACAGAGATTGAGGGATTTTCCTTTGAACTGAACTGATGTTTCCAGTTTTCTTGGCTCTCCAACATACACCAGAGAGCTGACTTGATTTGGGTAGAAACATAAAAGGCAGGCAAAGATGTTGGCTTTTACGGCTTCTAAGTGAAGTCAGGTTCCCATGTGACAGCACCACTGATTTTAAATTAAGTCATGTGCAGTCCTGGTGTAAAATGGCATTCTGCATTATGAGAGGTGATTCTATTAGCCAAGTCTCTGCGAATGAGTTTCATGAGACAGAAACGTTGTGGCGGACAGAATCATGTCGATTCGCCAGGAGATGTGCTTAGCTTTCCTGTGGTTTTGAAGACCTATATTAAATTTCATATTACAGGGACAACAAATGTATTATTCTAAGCAGCTTGACTCTACAGGAATATCAACTACTTCACAGGTAGAATACAAATATCAGTCTCACTTTCGATCTGAGTAAATAGTCTTAAACACTTTCTAAATCCTATTATGTGTACAAACTTTGCATGTCAAGGTTGAAGCGCGCTGGCAGAGGAGTGTAAGCAAACACATCCTTCTTCCATAAGTACACGGCAATGCATGCAGGAGAAAAAATGCCTTTATAACTCCTGGTCCCTCAATCCCAGACCTTTGGAAAGAATAGGCAGCGTTAAAATAATCACCCCAGTTCTACGCTAAGGAAGTTCTCTATTTGAGTTTCTTTGAATTATAGTTAGAAAGGGCCTCCCAGGATCAACAAGGTGCCAGCCGCCAACCCAGACCATCACTACCACGTCCCAACCCACAGCCTTTGATGGGAATTCAGTCTCAGTAACATCAGGATGGTGGGTGCACAGAGTGTGTCCGTTTTCCTACCCTGCCTTGGACTGAATCTATTGACCGGAGTGCCCCTACAACCTACTCTGCTCGTCATGTCTACAATTCCAACTAAAATCTCCCCTCATCATCAGTATCCTTGGCAGGGGCGGGGTCATGGCGCATCCAAAGAGCAGACTTGGGAAGGCGATTCTTCCACCTTGTTTTCGTCCTGTATACCATGGGGGCCAGTATAGGGGTTTTGTGAGAAGTGGAAATGACAAGAGTCTTGGCAGTGCTTCGGGCTGGCGGTGGTGGTTCTTATGGTGATGAAACGAGCTATTCTTTGAGCAAAGAGATCTTAGAAAGCACCCCTTAACCTGCTTGGCATGAGGCTCGTGCATTTCTTGTTCCTCTAAAACGACTCCAGAAAAGAGCTCTGGCGCCGCCATAGGCTGATACACGTGGAGTACAATGTCATCAAGCATGCCGATTGTATTTGACTATGGGCCCATGTCATCCAATATCCCATAGCTGCTGCCAACTTGCAAAGAAGCACTGCTGCAGACCTCGGTCCAGCTGAGCTCCGGAGGGGTTGCAGCAACCTGCTAAGTCCCACTAGGCAAGAGAATGAGTGCGGGGGTGGCATGGGGGGCGGGGCAAGCTCTTGGTTAGATCACAGGGATGTTACAAGAGGCTTTTCAAAGGAAGGATTGCTTGACCCAACTAGGACTTTATCTGAAGGTATCATAAGCCACAGAGAACACACAAAGCTGCTCATACATTTTTTGTGTGTGTGAAAGCACAGAATTCATGATGTGGGATTGGAGCAGGTCTAGTCTGAAAACCATGTGAATTCAGCATCAGGTCAAGATAAGTCTAGGAAAGAAGCTTCCCCTTGGATTTCAAGAAGAAATTCTTCTAGGTCATCAAGTAACAGAGCAACTGCACGGAAGGGTGGATGTGTCTGCTAAGTTATCACCAAAGAACTGGATTTTATAAAAGGCAACTTCTTCCCTTTTGCCATCTGCGTCTAGGCCAAGTATTAGACATCTATTGCTTTTCTGTTCCCCAATGGACCACATTTTATCAATTTATCCCTCACAGAATTTCAAAGGAAATACTAATGGGTACAATCTAGCTCAAATTTGTCTTCTTGCCTGGGTCAGTGAAACTAACATGTGTTTCTTCTGGTTGTTTTATTGACTTTGGTTTTGGGGTTTTCCCCAATTCTAGCACGTTTCTAAACCGAAAATGTGTGAATTCAGAAGCAAGTCAAGTGCAAGCTACAAAACACTAGTCGCTCTACACATTCAAAAATCCATTTTTGTCTTGCCTAAAGTAGAAGTCCCTGGAGTGAAAGTGTTTGGCACAGTAAAGGCATTGAGCCGCCTTTGACAACGTAGCTCACATATACCTGGGGCTGACCACTGAGAGAAAGGAAAATTTACATTCCATTTTGAATAGAGGATGCCACAATATTTAAAGTAGAAGCCAATAATCACATAGCCGGCTGTGAGTTTACTAACAAATGTTCGTAGAATTACGACGAATGGTCTTCCTTACATTGCTCTGGAACTTATTGACCTCCATGGCGTGTTTGACTTCAGGCGGCTCCTTCATGTGGGCATAATCTGAAACTCCCTTCTCAGCACCATGCTTCTGCTTATAGGCAACCTGGAAAGGAAAAGGATGGGGGGAAAGACTGTCAGCTTAACGAAGATGTAAATTAAAATAGTACCTGTTTCTACAGCAGAGTCCTGCTCCAAACAGGAGGGCATGAGGAACAAACTTTCACATCTCCATGGAATCCAGGATTTTGGGAGCCAGTACGGCTGGATGAGCCTCCACAACTACTGCCCCGAGATCACCTTCAAATTGTAAGCCAAAACCATGCTCCTGAAGTCTTCTTTGAATCTATATGTAGCTACCATATAGACTCGAGTATAAGCCAGGTTTTTTTCAGCACATTTCTAATGCAGTTTTTGTTGTAAAATTAGGTGCCTCGGTGGATATTCAGGTCAGCTCATACTTGAGTATATACGGTAATCTTAATCAAGAAAAGTAAATCAGCTTTGAGCACTTTTAAAAAAATTATTCATGTGAGATCAAAGTGATGACAAAGGGAAGTTAAAGGGACAGCACTTTAAGACACAGGCGGTAGAATAATTTGGTTTTCTGTGAGGCACACTGGCGCTGCAGTAGTTAGCATCAATGCTTGACTGCTGGCTGAGAGGTAGGTGGTTGTGACACACCAGGGAGTTCACTGGAGAAAAAGATGGGGCAGTCCACTTCCCTAAAGAGACAGTGGTCATTCCCTGGGAGTGCTGGAATGATTCAGCGAGGCTGTCACAATAGATACCTACATTTTTTAATTGGCAGGGGAGTACTGAATAATGCCTTTTTCTGAAAAAGGGGTGGCACCCAATAAGTCTGGCCAACTAGGAGACATAGCTGTCAAACCTCCATGGGAAATTCACAGAGTCACTCACTCGGAGCCAGACCAGCCTTGGTGGCAATGGATTTGGTCCCTTACTGGATCAAAAACAGAATTGTCCAGTTGAGGGAATCCTCAGAACCTAGGACCATGCCTAATGGGAGATAACACAACTTGGGGTAGTAAGCCTTCCTATTTCTAAAGTCTTGATAGAAATTTCTTCTGCAACATTAATATTTGCTGTGCATGAATAAAGGAATGAATGAAGAGCTGAACGAATAAGTGCAAAATGGTACTAGATACACAGTTTAGGGATGAGAATAGGCCCGGTATCAAACAGAGAGCATTGGAAAGACAATTACGGCCAAGGTAATAATGTCTTATCATTTAATCTCCCTTTAGACTCACTTTAGAGCTGTTCCCATTTTTTTTTTTAAGTGAAGGGGAGATGCACGTGGACGAAGCCCCTGGTGAGTGCCCTCTGGCCATGGACCACGATGTGACTAGTCTTGTTAGCACGCAGAATGCATTGGGAGATGGTTGCAGATGCAGTTAGACTGTAATGTAGCACCTTCCCTGGGCCTCTTCCTTACAATCCATTTAAATTTTCTCTTATGTTTAATATTTCCTGCTTTCTTTTAAATTGAGGTTTTGCGCTTGTTAGGTTTTGTTGTTGTTATTGTTTGTCTTTTGTTTTCCTGTCTATGAAATGCAGGATAGGTAAATCTATAAAGACAGTAACTGGATAAATGGCTCTTGGGAGGTATGGCAGAGGAGTTTGGAGGTAAATAGGGAGCTAATATCATTGAGTGTATAAGACTAAATGCTTAATAACATTGAGTTTAAGACTAAAACTGTTTGTGGTGATGATTTTACATCTCTTCTTGATGTGATTGAGCTATTGACTTGTATTATATGTAAATTTTATGCCAAAAATAATAAAGAATAAATGAATGGATAAACTATTTTTTTATTTGAGATGTTTAATAAGATGCTTTTAAATGGGGTTGGGATTACTTGGAACAAGAGAATAATGGTAACTGGGAAAAAAACAAAACCCTAAAACTATCTTCCCTAAGAAGAAAACAAAATATTAATGGGAAGAAGGCAGTAAAGACAACCTTTTACCAAGAGGATCTCCATGAGAGCAAGGTCTATATCTTGACCATCTTTTAATATCCTGTGCCTATTGTCGTGAAAGACACAGACTCGAAATGCAATAAATTCCCGTGAAATATGATTCAGCGAATGCATTAAACATCCTCAGGAGCCAAAACCCCTCGTGGATGCTCACCCACAAAACTAACCACTCACTAGCTTAGACACTCTACCTTTCTCCACGATGAAAGTGATCACTAAAAAACGATTTTAAAAAATAAAACAAAATAAATTCATCTTAAAAGTCATCCCCAAACGCACTGCCATCACATTCATTCTCACTTTAAGGGAGCAGACAGCCTCAGCATTCTCCCGTGGAGTGCATTGGAGTGGCCAGTGACTGACAGGCGTCTAATGACTAACCCACGGAGGCATGCCCCCTGGGCTCCTTTCTATCAGTGTTAAATCCCCTCTCTAGCTCCATTCCTAACCGAAGATGACTCAACTGGGGATCACAGTCTTAACATTTTGAAAGTCTTCGCGGAAAGTTCCATGAATCAAGCCCGAATCTGCTCCCTGAAATTAGCTGCATCTCATTGACCACACAGGAGAAGCCTCATTCACAAGACAGAAATTCAAATGTGGGAACAAACCAGTCAATGGCTTCCTCTTTCTCCACACAACGCGCATGAACGAAGGCACAGAACACCCGCACACCAGCGATGTTCTCCCCACAGTTCCACTTTATTAAGTGATGATGCCTACAGTGTTCCAGATAGGGTCTGACTAACACAAATTAGAACGGGTAACTTAATTCAGATCTCGCCTTCTGTGTGCTAAATGCTCTTACTGCTCCCGCAGGTCACAGCCTATTTCTATGGATGGCGACACTGAGATCAGGGTCAGTAATGCCCTTCAGTTTCGTTCAGTCTTGCGTAGGAACGTGGAGTATCTCACGTTCAGTCCCTGGGTATCTGGTGACTGAGGACTCTAATCCAGCACCTCAGCTCATTCCAGGTGTGTTTCATGTTAAGAAACCCTGGTGGCCCAGTGTTTAAGGGGTCAGCTGCTAACCAAAGGGCTGGAGAAAGATGTAGCAATCTGGCTTAGAGCCTTGGGAACTGTTACAGGCAGCTCTACATGATCCAATAGCGTCACTATGAGCAGGATTTGACTCGATGCAATGAGTTTCTATTTATCTGGTCAGGTAGATCTGTTAATCAATTTAATTCATCAGGATATCTTAATCTGATGACTATATTTTAGATTTTTACTAGGTACTGTGTTAAACAAAAAATCAATTAAAAACCCCCATTCAGGCTAAGAACATCTAGTATCGCAGTTTCATTACATCCAATAACACGTGGTGGAAGAAGGGGAGTTCCGTGCCTGGTCTCAGTCTACAAAGTCAAGTATAAAAGTTATTGCAATTTTTTAATATATATATATATATATATATATATCAAAAGCTAACCTGTGTCTGTCTCCTTTGCTCTGGACCTTGACTCTATCTTGTATTCCCGATGATCACGCTCATGACTTCATACACAGAAGCAAAGCAATGGTCATTCTGCGGGCTTATCACCGAAATGGTGAGTCATCAAGAACTTTGCACTTAAAGCACTCTCCCTTACAAAAGGGAAGTAACTTTCTCCTTGCAGCATCAAAACAGTCATTTCAGGATGGATTGTGATAAAAGTTGTATGAGCCCCAATAAGATGATTTTAATTTTTTAAAAATTGATCATGTATAGCAATTAAAACAATGCTTGATAAAGAAAAAAAAGTCATTTCATTCATAGCTATTGCTAAGTACGACTTTAGAAGCAAGCTAACATCAAATGGGAGGCAGCTGAACTTTAATTCATATTAATTTTCTCCCTTAAAACAACTAATGGAAAAGTGTATCATGTTAATAAGCTTTCCGATAGGTTTGCTTTCTGAGGGTCCGTCGTTATTATGTGGCATTTCCCTAAATTAATACTGTTCTTGGCAGAATTTCAGAGTCACCGAATCATGAAGCACCTGATAGCGAAGGCCACATGATGTAGTTTTAGGTACTTTATATAGATATGTTTCCTTAAATCACTCATGCATTCACCTGACGTATTTGACCGTGCAGTATTTTAATATTTTATGTATATAAGACGTACAGATAGCGTATTCTTAACATACAGATCGGACACCTCTGAGGCTCCTGGAAAAGCACTCTGGGGATGCTGCCGATGAAAAACACAGGCATGCACCAAGCTTCTCACTTCAGCTTGGGTTCTGGGAGCCCGTGTAACTCATCAAGGGAAAGATTATGCAGCCTAGGACTGAGAAGGAGCTTGTGGGCCCAGGCGGTCATCAGTTCACCCAGGCTCCTGGTGATACCATGTGTGTCAGCGTAGACTGCACTCCATCCAATTGTCAATGGCTGACGTTTCAGAAGGGGATGTTCAGGCCTTTGTTCTGAGGCACCTCTGGGCAGATTCAAACTCCCAACCTTTGGGTTAGCAATCATACACACTAACACCCAGTGCATTCCACTTTCAGAAGCTTCCTTTGGGACCTTTGTCCGCAAAAATGTTTAAATCAAGGGCGGTTTAATCATAAAATGACCTAAAAACTCCATATTCCTTGTGGCATTTCTTCTTATGAGTTATTTTCTACGAGGAAATATTACTCTATCAAACTACTCTAGCAGAATTCATCCTGAGTGGTTTCAAGATATTGTATGGAAATGTCAACAGTTTGGGACATTTTTGCATTAGAACCTGGGACTTGACTAAATCCCAGAATTAGACTAATACAGTTACTTAAGTGACCACACACCGATACTAGTAGGAGACAGTGGAAGGAGAGTGGCTTCATTACAACAGTCTGACAAGAAGATCTACAACATCCTCACATCTCGTTAATAGGTATGGTGTCATGGCGACAGACTGGTTGCCAATTGGGTGGTCAACTCCACGGTCAGCAGTCAGAAACCACCAGCTTCTCCATGGGAAAAAGATGGGTTTCCTACGGCCCTGAAAGAGGGAACAGTCTCGGAAACACACAGGGGCAGTTTCACCCTGTCCTGGGGTCCCCGCGGTCACTAGGAGTTGACATTGACTTGACGACAATGAGTTGGGTTTGGGGATTGTGTGGGTGTGTGTTTAATCTTATTAACAGGTACATTTCTAAGGAGTAAACTATTGTCAACAATGACATTCATGTACATCACCTTAAAGCTTACTAGAACTATGTAAAGTATTAAAAGAGATACCCCATACAGAGTCCAGGTCTGTGTTTCCTAACGGTGCATATTCTCCTACAGTGTGATGATCCACGTTAACAATGGATTATCCTGTTCAAGCAGTGGGGGGGGGTGATTTCAAGTTTTAAAATGTGGGCTATTATTAAGAATTTCTATGCTGCACACATATATGAAAGTATACAATACAGACACATGCTTTGCTTGGCTTTCTTTATTGTATAATTATTGCTTGTCACTTATCAAATATCGCATTATAATTATTTGCTTTATGGAGTGGTTCATAAGGTCAGTGGTTTGGGTGACCAGATGTTGGCAGGGAAAGTAAAGGGCATATTAGTCATGGTCAGCCATGCAGAACCTCAACATCCACATCGTGTGTTTTAGCCTCATGTTACACTGCTGGGCTTCGCTTACTGCCAAACTGGGTACCGAATGGATGTATAAATATGTAATCAAGTACTTAAAGATGTTCTCCAAAGCGCAGCTAGGCTCAGTCTTCTCCAGAAGGAGTCATGGGTTTTCAGAAGGAGCTCTGGCAGTGGCACAGTGGTGAAGTGCTTTCCCGGGAACTGAAAGATCGGTGGTTCAAACCCGCCAGAAGTCCCACAGGGAAAGGACACAGCAGACCATTTCCAGAACAGGTCTGCAGCCTTGAAACCCCTGTGAGGGTTTTCTCCTGTGCCCTTCAGGCTTGCGGAGTTGGAATCAACTTGATGGCCATGAGTTTTTAATCTATTGCAGGCCCTCTAAATTATCTATTAAAAATGAAAAGATTTCATAAGGAGAATTAGAATTGTCTGAAAAGTAGAGCTGACAAACAAAGTCATTGTCATTGAGTGGATTATGACTTCGGGTGAACCCCGAGGGCAGAGGAGAACTGTCTGTGGGTTTCTGAGACTGCACCTCTCTACTGGAGTAGAAAGCCTCACCTCTCTCTCACGGAGCAGCTGGTGGTTTCAAACTGCTGACCTTTGGAGGGGTAGAAAGTGTAGAGTGAAGATGGTGTGTGTGGCTGTCCTCCTAAGGAAATATTACCTCCAAACTCCTACTTTCAAAAGGGGTTCACGTGATGAGAATCTATGAGTTCTTCTGCAAGATTCGGTCATGAGAATCGCTGCATCCATTTGTTGGCCTTTGGGAAGCCAGACCCCACAGGAGAGGAATTTCCAGAACCTCTTATTTGAATGATAGAACGCAAGCCCATAGATTTTGAATTCAACCATTAATTGGCTATGTGACTGCTACCCAGCTCCTGAAACCTTCTCTACTTGGGGATCGCAAGTCAAACCTGAAGACTGCGTCCTACTTGCTCTAGGTAAACTGTGAAAATGAGATTAAACCACGCTCCATAGCAAGACCGTGGCCAAAGGGAAAAACAGCACTAAGTGGCGACAGAGGCTCTGCGGGTTGTTTTCATTTTGTGTGATTCTCCCCGAGACTCTATCGAGCACACGAACTAATTGTTGTCAACCTTCACTCAGTATTTAAAAACAAACAAGAGAAACAACTTCTTCGAAACATCTAAGCCGTTGATAGGGGGTCGTGGGTTTAAGTTCCTTCGGGATAACTGTACCTGGCTCTGAAGCTGGGTGACTTCTCTGGCGAAGACACTGTCAATGGTGGCTGGCATCTGCTTATACAGAGAGTTGGAAAGGTTGGCCTTCGTGGTGCCTTTGTACTTGGCCTGGGGCGGGGAGAAAGAAATGGAGAGAGAGAAAAAAAAAAGAAATACTCCTCAATTCTTTTACTGTGAAGAACAGAGTAAAAATGAAACTTTCTGCAGAAACAGATCCAAACATCCCAACATCCTCCCAGAGACTGGGTGTGACCGGCCTGTTCTGAAGAGAGAGAGCGAATAAGTGCAAATCGCCGTGGAGCATGATTTAAATAACGCAAGGGATAAAGTAACAACTGCTTTCCGTTGAAACCCATGCAGGCGTCTGGACGGAAGTCATGCTGCGCTTTGAGAAAACTGCCTCTGTTTGGTCAACAGAGAGCAAACCTGCGCACCATGCAGCCTCTGCCGTGGTCGAGACAACGCGCAGCCTCAGCACTGACCGCCTAGCACCTGAGCACGAAGGGTTTCTGACAATGCTGACAGAAAGAAGTGCTGCCATCCTGACCACGGACTGCAGCCTGGACCGGGATGATCCATAGTGTTTTCACCAGCTGGTTCTTTAAAGTGCAATCGCCATGCCTTTCTTTCTAGTCTGTCTTAGCCAGAAGCTCGGTTGAAGTCAATGGAGCATCATAGTAACTAACAATCGTCCACTGAGGCGCACTGACCAGGGCTGAGTGCAGGCCTTCCGACAGGAGGTGAGGGTCCCACCAGGGCCCACAAGCCAGGGGTAACGGGGGTGCCTCTGATGGCGACTGCATTTTCTCCGAGATCTCACTCACTGCTCATAGAGAGACACAGCTTTTGTCACTGCTTCTTTGGGATATTAGGTACCAGGGAACACCACAGATTGCCCCTCTCGTGTGTGTGTGTGTGTGTGTGTGTGTGTGTGAGACACACACACGTGTGTGCTCTCTACAGTTTACTCTTTCAGGACAAAGCATCAAGGAATAACTGAAAACACAAAGAATTCTTCTGCACCTAAGAAACGGACAGCTAGGACGTAATAAGCAACATTGTGTCTTTTCACGCTGTCCATAACTCCTTACTATGACTCCAAGAATTGGCATTGATTCACTGAGCACATACTCTGGGTGTCCAAAATATTCTTGGAATGCTAGTAGTTAATAACGGCTACCAATCTCCCACACGTTCCCCCTGAGATCAGCGGAGATCATCTGCAGGAGATCCTGTTGAGCTTTGCCAGGACTAACTTAGGGAACACTAGAGGTCAGTCATTTACAACTATTTCACTCACTCGCTTTCCAAGCTTCTAGATCTCCTCACAGACCACAGTGAGGCATCTTCAAAGGACCCACTGCTAATATTTTTGTGCTTCAAGATGCAACATAAATTGCATTCCCAAAAGCCTCTCAGAAGGAGATGACGGAATTTTTCGGCTACGGAAAAAAAAAAGTACAGCCTAGAGTATTTCTCATCACATAATCACTGGAGCTCTCTCTGTGTAACTGCGTTTTCTCCTCCTCAAAAACACTATCCACTGACGGGAAATTACTTTCCAAAGATACACTGAAGTTTCATTTATTTTCAAAGTACTCATATCTAATAGTTCCTATCGAATACGTCTGTTGAGAACGAAAAGAACGGAACGGCTAAACTTAACTCTTTTAACCAGGGCTTCCTGAATAATTATCTAACAGCCTTCCTTTTCCAAAGTACTTCTGTTAAAATAAGAAAGAGTTGGAGTCTAAACAGAGACTATTTAATAAACTAGACCAACCATGTATGGAACAAAACATACCTATTTCTACCTGAGTCCACTGGCATCGGGGATAGGAGAGTGTTGGGCTTAAAACTGCTAAAGCCAGTGTGGTCAGCTCTTATAAACGCTTGTTATTCAGGTCTTTTTGATGTGTCTCACAGCACTGGGGACGCAGCACAAAGCGCCCTGTAGCTGTAAACCCAGGCTGCACACCACTCAACCGGGAACTCAGAATAATACTGGTAGCCCGAGGCTCCACCTGGCAACTGAAATTGGTACTTCGGGGATACAAGGCTTGGTCACCCACCAGCATTTCTTCTTTTTCTTTAAATCATTTTATTGGGGCTCCCCAAGTAATTCTGATCAAGCCAGAGTAGAAAATCATCCTAAATCAGTCAGTGGGGATGGGGGAGGGGAGGAAAGAGAAAATGCTCTGTCAGCACTTCCCTTCCACTGACCAATTCTGATCTAACCTTGAACCTTGCCTGTCTCTCAGGATTCGTTTCATATGCCAGATGATTGAGTCCTACTTGAAGAGGTGCTTTTTGAGAAATTTCAGGCTGAAACAGAGATTAGTGGAGGAGGGGGTGGATTGTTGAAGCCCCCAGGGATTATTCTAAAAGTTGTCAGGTTTTCCTGTAGACTTATATGGCTTTTTTTTTACATATTATCTAGGCTATTGAAAGGCATTTGTGATCAAAATATCTTTTCCTACATGTTTGGGAAAACTGAAAAAATGAAGGGCTTAAAACTTAGGTGGGATCATATGAAATCCATCATTTCTAGATGGTTTGACTACCAACAAACAGGCCCATCATTTCTCGATAGAGAAATGTGAAGGAACAGCATTGGAAGTATCACATTGCTTCAGGTGGTTCATGCAAGAAAGAAATGGCTAATATATGTGGGACGAAAAGAACACCCTTTAAATAAATTCAGCTTATTTTTATGGACCACGATGGAAAATAAAAATGATTGGATAGAATATCTATAACAAGCTGATAACATTATTAAAATATTAGATATAGCTGTACTAAAATAGGTACATCTAAATAAAGTAAGATAAATATATATAAGTAGATATATCCAAAATGAGTCTCAGATGTCGAAATAGCTAAAATATTCCATGTTAGCTCTTTGTGCCTTGTTTTGTGATGTGCTGGTTGCCAGTAAAAGGCACTACTAAGCATCACCCAATTTCCCCAGCATTTAAGAATAAAATAAACTATGTCCTTAATGACTGAATCAACTACATAGTTAGCAAATGAAAAGTACTGACTTACTTAAATATGAATATTAATTATTTTGTAAAATAATGAAAATATTGTCTAGACATTCATTGGAAGTGCAAATAATTGTGTTATGACTGCTAATGCCTTTCTCGCGCAATGAAAATGCCTAAAATGCTCTTCACAGGAAAAGTTACAGAAATTCAATTCAACATTTCTTGGTTCCATCAAGCATACTATCCCCCAACTTCAGTGCATGGACATTTACAGATATATGAAAACGACAGGAAAACTCAAGTCATCTTGTTAAGTTTCTGGTACGTTACCTCAGAAATGAATGCACCAATATGTTTCACATGGTTTAGCATGGGAGTGTCCGTCACAAATGTGCACTTGTCCTTTGATTTTTGATACTCTTCTTTATAGTGGATCTTAAAGGGAGAATGGTTTACAGAAGGAGAGAAAGAAGAAAAGTCATTTCAAGGAGCTTACAGTGAACAGAATATTGAAGTCGACGGCATCGATTGTCTGAAGCATATCTCCAATGGAGAACTACCCTCAAGTAAAGTGACACCCAGGACAGAACTGCAAAGTGGACGTGGCAGATCAAAGGATGGCTCTTCTTTGGGTAACGAGGGGTGTACTTACCTCTGGGGGTCAGCAGTAGGTATAGTGGGACCCTGGTGACTATCATACCAGGTTGGCCCAGCTTTCCCAGATAAATTGGTAACCACTCTCTGTCACTCACACCTCTATCTTGATTGATTGCTATTTCTAAGCCCCTGCCTTCAACCGCCAAGCCTGTCATCAAACAGATATACCCTCAAAGTAGAAAGCAAGAAACCCACCAGGAGAGATGGCGCCGATTAAGAAGTCAAGATGCACACACGAAGGCCGATAGTAGCATGATTACCTTCCCACACCAGAGCAGACAGAGGCTTGAATGATAGCCCTGGGGGGCTTGCTGTGACTAACTGCTATTTTGTCAGCTGTCCTGAAGTCACCCGGGCTCACAAAGGAAGGAAGGGCTGGTCAGTCCAGGGCCGTCCCCATGATGGGGCCCAGGCTGAGCCAGCTGGGCCACAGGGTTGTCATTGGCAGCGGTTTGGAGTCCCTGTTGGCCTGAAAGCAAGCCCTGTGGACGGAACCCTCTTCCAAATGAGGCCCACAGCAAGCCTTCCCTGGCAGACAGGGTGACGGCCCATGTTTCCCCCAGGGAGGGAAGCAGTCTACCACCGACGGAGCAGTAATGCCTCTCTTATGCGTTGCTGTTGCTAGTCACAACCTGACACGGTAGGGCAGCTCACAGGGTCTTCTGGGCCGTCAATCTTGAGGAGAGCCCGTCACCAGCGCTCGCTCCCAGGGAGCCCACGGGGTAGCTTTGAACCATCAACCTTCCCGTGAATAGCTCCAGGCTGCTGCTATCTTTAATCCCCCCCAGATCAGACACACCCAATTGATGGACACGAAAAACTAAATGCAGTGCGACCCACGGCCATGACCTCCATGCCGACTCTCCGCCACCCTGGGGGACGGAGTGGAAGTGCTCCTTCTGGGCTTCAGAGATGACAAATCTACAGGAGCTGATGGCCTTGTCTTCCTCCTGCGCTGGCGACATAGCTCACTCGGTTACCAGGGCTCCTAATGGATATGAAGGCGCCTCCCAGGCTCCGTGTTTGCCCCTGCCCAGAAAGTGGGTCTTGGAAACGTGAACGGAAGGCTGTCTCTCTCTGTGGGCACACACACCAGCAAGTGAAAGCCGGCAGACTGCGCCCAGCCTGCTCATTTCTCCTCTCGGATTTACCAGTACAACGAGTCACCCCCGCCCCCTTGGGGAGAGGCCAGAAGGGTTATTGTGGGGGCAGGTCCCCCAGGGACACGTGAGCCCCAAAGAAATTGGCAACTATGGTCACGGGTCCCAAACGCAATCGCATTTGGATACTAATTTGGATACAAGATTTAGGACTAAGAAATTGGGAGGCTGAAGGTCAAGTGAAAGACGAGTTGGGAGGATGAAAGTCAAATGAAGGATGAGTTGGGAGGATGAAGGTCAAATGAAGGACGAGTTGGGAGGATGAAGGTAATTTGCTGAAAGTTATAGCACCCTGTAATAACGTCATGTTGACCCAACCAAGACTGTGAATACGTCCGTTGAAATAAAAGTGTCCCGGTTCAGATGATGAATTATACGCGCTCCCTAATTCCAACCCCAGTGAAGCTGACTTGTACGCACTACCTGGGTTTAAAAAAAAAACAATAAAAACCTGACTAATATTGATCTGACACACTAGCATTAGACGCTTTCACCATAAGCAAACGCCACTTGAAGAGTATCATTTGGGCCTGAGGTTCAGCCAGATATGAACATTCTCAGTACAGTTATGTCAACATACCATTGTTTCATTGCTGTGGTGCTCAGATATTAAATGCCTACCACAATTAACACCGGCTTTATTCACAAAATCAACATTAGAACATATTTATCTTATCTGAGCAGTAAATTACTTTTTTTCCCTTTCTCAGAGATTAACCATAATTTCAGGTTTCTGCAAATCACCCTCCTCAGTCACTAGCAATTAAGCCGTTAATGGCAGTATGGTAACTAGCAGGCTATTTTGATCATAGGGAGAGGGGGAAAAAATATGTCCGTTATATAATTAAGTGTGAGGGAAAATAACCTATCATTAGGCTTAAGTTTGGCTCATTATTGTTATCTTTTGCCACCATCTCTTCCCATCACATTCACATTCTTCCCTGCTGTGGTATGTGCTTGGGCTCGGGCCTCTGATAAGCCCTGACATAGCAGAGTGCTCCCGACGACGGAGCCCCGGATAAGGCGGAAGCGTTTACTTCCTTCGCTGCACAGGCAAATACTTGAGGCATAAACGAGGCCTCCGTTTCTTTCTTGGGTGTCATTTCAAACATAAAGGAGAACATGCACACATGTATATGCGGGGGGAGGGGGGAGGGAGGGTGGTGGTACTATCCTGAGTCAATATTGAAGGCGGGGCAGAGAGAAAGTTATCCAGTATGGAAGGCAACCAGGTTACATTTCATACAACCACCGAGAGCCTCAAATCAGAAGACTTCCCACGCCAAACTCAGAGGCAAAGAAAGTCTGAGTGACACAAACTCACGAATAAAACACAATCACCTAGCAACAGCCAACACGGCGGCGGTACCTGTCACGTCAATTCTCCAGCTCCAGGGGCCCCCCACATGCTGCAGAGGAGGATGGCACCCCCATAGTTTTCCATGGCTTGTTTCCCAGCACTAGATGGCCAGGCCTTTGCTCCAGGGTCCCTCTGCGTGGATTCTATCTTCCAGAACTTGGTGAGCTCCCACACACGCAGACTGCTTCTCTATTGACCAGAGAGCCCTTTCCTGAGAGAATCCTGTCTCTACTTTACAACCTCAGGTTAACAACAACATCAAACGAAAAACCACCCCATGCGATCGCGTTGGTTCTAACTCCTGGCAGTCACGTGTGCTCAGAGACTAGAACTGAGTTCTAGAGGAAGCAGATCACCCTGGCCCTCCAGAGGGATGGCAACTGCCCACGGTTAGGGAAGCAGTGGAGTGGACACCTGCTGTGCTGCCATGTCTACATCGTACAGCCTACTGGCCACGTTATCGATCCATCTACACCGTACAGTCTCAGGTAAGCCCCGTCTATTGGCTACATTATTGATCCATCTATACCATACAGTCTCAGGTAAGCCCCGTCTATTGGCTATATTATTGATCCATCTATACCGTACAGTCTCAGGTAAGCACCATTTATTGGCTACATTATTGATCCATCTACACCGTACAGCCTCAGGTAAGCACCATCTACTGGCTACATTATTGATCCATCTACACTGTACAGCCTCAGGTAAGCCCCGTCTATTGGCTGCATTACTGATCCAACACCTTCATCCCTGCTAATAGAACATGAGGGATGCCTGAGAGCATTTTATCTCAGGGGGGCCAGGTGGAGACTGCAGCATCAGATGATAAATTGGTCTAGAACAACAGTTCTCAACCTGTGGGTCACAACCCCTTTGGGGGTCGAATGACCCTTTCACAGGGGTTGCCCAATTCATCACAATAGCAAAATGACCGTGATGAAGTAGCAACAAAAATAATTTTAGGGTTGGGGGGTCACCACTACACGAGGAACCATAAGAAAGGGTTGCGGCTTGAAGAAGGTTGAGAGCCTCTGCTCTAGACCAATCATGGTTCATCTCATTCTCCTTGGTGATTGGTCTGGGATGTCTGGTGCCCATAGGCCATGGGTGGAAGTCTTCTCGCAGTGTTGCCAGTGTTAGTGGCATTAAGAGAGAGGCTTTGCTAGCCCAGTGCCCTTCTCCCTTGTTCTCCTGCCCCTGCCCCCACTATCCCATCCCTTCCTTCCCCAATCACGGAGGTCTTCTATCCTAAGTCAGCAGTGAAGGTGGAGCAGGAAGGAAGGACCCGGTGAGGCTGATAACATCCAGGACTGAGCCTGCCACCTCCAAGCTTCTTCTGTGAACAGAGGAACTGAAGAGCAACATGCGACACCACTGCACCGGGGATTCCCTGTCACTCTCAGCCACCTGCATGCACACCCACTGGCTTTCAGATGGAAACTTCAAAAAGACCACGTTCATGACTTTAGGGTTATTAAAATGCACCGCCCCACCCCCCAAAAGGGTTGTTTTCTCCAGATGCACAATGGAGCTATGCTTCAAGTACAGCCGTGCTGCCTGCTCCTGCACTTGTGACTTCAACTGAGTTGAGTCAGTTCCTGGCTGACCTTGCGCAACAGAAGAAAGTGTTTGGGGCTACCTCCTTGACAAACCTTCTTCGCCCCAACCACCTAGACCGCCTTTCCACAAACAAAAGCATACCGGTTGAACGCAGCCAGCCCTGGATGCCTGGATGCTGGATCCATCACTATTGGTTCACAGGGCTGTTATTGTGGACGTTGTGTGTCAGCCACTCAACCCCGACTCAGAGGGTCTCCAGAGGAAACCCCCATGAACAGAACAGCGCGGCCACATAGGGTGTTCAGGCTGTGCTCACTGTGGGGGCCAGTCTCTTATGCAGAGTGCTGGGGAGGTCCCCGCTGTGCTCCCAGGGCTCCTTGTGGAGGGTGGGGGGCAGGTCCTAGGATCTCTAACACCAGACAGGGCTTTCTCTGAAGGATCACCCACAGAAAGACATATTTTCAGGACTGGACTGCTTCACCCACCACAAGCAACGTTCATTCGCCTAGAAAATATTCTTTTTGCGGTCAGACAAAGAAACGCCCCCAAAAGGTTGAAACCACAAAATACTGAGTCAGAAGCTGCACGTCCCTGAAGTGAAAGTTGCTCTGCAGAAATGGCCGTGGTGACTAAGTTGCAGGAAACACATAAAAGACGTATTGCTCCCTGTGTGTAGCTAGAGAGATGGTGACCATCTGGTAGAAGGCTTCTAGAGCCACGGTTCCGGTTGCTCGATAGAGTCAATAGGCTTGCCCTGACTGGATTCACTGAATGGAGGTTTGACAAGCAGGACTATCAGTGGGAGGACATTTAGGGACACAAAGAGCTGTGCTTGGTTAATGGGGGAGAAATTAATTAGACGAGGCCGCCCCAGAGAAACAAGGTCTCTCAACAGTGAGCAAGCAGTTGTGCAAAGGCGGTAGCGTGGGGTGGGGGAGGGAGGGCGGTATGCCAACGTAAAGACGAAATTAGGTGAGACACCACCCCCAAAATTAAGCAAAATGACACCAAAGAAAAGTAGCTGATTCTGACCCCCAAGTCAGTCCCTTAATCTGAAAAACTGACAGTTGTCTCTGTGGAGACAGGCAGGCCTCCGAGGACCGATAGCTCTCTAGGCTAACCTTCACTTTCTGATCAATCATCTGGCCAGGGTTTGATGCCAGACTGCAGGAGAAAAACGGCAGACGCTCTCCACGGGCCGCGCCGGCCAGAGGACTCCAGATTAGACTCATCACTCGCAAGGTTCAAATGACCCACAAGGCTACTCAATGCGACGCGCCCTCAGCCAGCCACTACAAATCAGAAATGAAGAGAGTCGGCCAAGGAAGCCATCCCACGGACACGGATCTGACTTCTTGCTGCTGCCCCCAACCCCACCCCACCCCCTGCCTCCAAGAAATTCATCACAAAAGGGGCCTGGAAGTAGAATGGACTGTCACCCCACCTAGCATCATCAGAGGACCTCCACCTCTATGACACCCCACAGAAGCACATGAAAGCTGGAAGAGGTCCAAAGAGGGAAAATCAGAATTATGGGGGAAAAAATTACCCTTTTCATTTTAAAAAAATGAAGGCTGGCGGGGGGTGGCTGCAAGCCAAGCTTGAGATTCAGCCCAACCTCAGCTTGAAATGTGTCCCCACCACTGACCAGCCAGCTGGCTGGCCTTGGGCAAGCTCCTCAAGCTCTCTGGGGTTCAGCTCCGGCACCGCTGAGCTAAGTTCCTAGGAGATGTGATAAAGACACCCACACTGTGGAAAGACACCCACGCTGCACGAGGGGTACCCGGCAGACAAAGCAGAAGAAGGCCATGCCGGTGGCCCAGGCACCTCAGTCAGACAGACCTCGCTCCCTACCAGTGTGTGGCTTGACTAGAAGGAGAAGCTGCTTCTTAAGTTCCGTGGAGGCAAACACTCCCCAAAATTGCCTTCAGAGAAACAAGGAAGGCTCAGATAAATCTCTGAGTAGCATTTGGGGATATAATGGATTATAAACTCACACTAAGAGCCTTGAAGATCTGCCCCTCGCTTTCCAGATTGGCACAGTTGCCTGTGTCCACTGTGAGCCCAGACGACAGCAGAATTGCCCCACCAGGTTTTAGCGGCTGTAATCTTTGCAAGGAGCACATGTTCAGGAGCCATGGAGTGGATTCGAACTGCCAAACTTTGGGTGAGCAGCTGAGCACTTCACCAGCACACCTCCAGGGAACCTTCAGTATTAGAAATGCTGTGACCAAGGTAAAGAAAGGAGTGCTAGGCTAAGCATGAAGCACGGGCATACGAGTCAACATCAGAGGTCTAACGCAGCTTCTACTGCACCTCAGACGTAACGTAGCATGGCGACTCATCCACTTTTACCTGTCTGAGCCCCATGATTGATGGAATTTCAAATCCGCATTTGAAGCAACCATCTAATCGTGCATACAACATAACAGAAATAAGAACCTGACATGGAAGCTCACATGCTCCATATAAAACCATTGTTAAAACTGAGAAAACAAAAAGAAGTTATTACTCAGTAAGGCTATTTAGTCAAATTTCTAAACTACTTAACATGTTACTTGGTCTAATATGCAAAGTCTTTCCAGGAAGGATTGATGAAAATTAGTTTAAAAAAATGATTGTACTTATACTCTAATTTCAAACTCTACTATGAACTTTATTTAGAAACAAAAAGGAAATTTTCAAACTATAAAAATATATATACAGTTTGATATAGAAGTCTAATCCAATAAACTCAAAGAAAAACTCTAAAAATTAAACCACTATTGGCAAATTTAGAATTCTATATGGAAACAAAAACCAAATGTATGCACAGCCATAAATTTAGAGCATGAGCTAAAATGTAAGTAATACAAACATACTGCCATGTAACATAAACCTACAATAAATAGAAATTACTGCCATGTGTTTGATTTCACCCGCGTGGGGGTGAAATGACACAGCATTTGCGTTTGGAAATTGATAAAGGCTATCATTTCTTACCACTGGGTTGATTTCAGAGTCAGTGGTAAATGTTCTTACCTGAAATAACTCCAACAAAATCACCTGGTAGCCCCAGTCTCACTTTAGTTCCAATGGTTTGCAAAGAAAAAACACAACAACCAAAAACCAGCCCAAGTCACTGCTGTGAAGTCCATTCCAGCTCACCGCGACCCGAGAGGGCTGGGGGCACTGCCCCTGTGGGTGTCGATGGCATAACCACCTCCACCGCATTGGCACTTCCCAAGGAAAGCCCATGGAGTTGGCGCCCTAGCCTCGAGAGTGTACGTAGAGCTTTGAGCCGTAACATTAGGATTACAACTATCAGCATACAACATAATCGTAAACCTAAGTTAAGTGCTGCATGAAAATCTACAGGAGACAGAATAGTTAGAGTGTGTAAGGGTAAGGGCACTCACTCTCTTTGGCCAGACTTCTAGAGGTCAAGTCTCACTCCACTGTTTAAATCTGTGGCCCGAGCCCTGTGCTCACCTCTCTGCTCTCCTCCATTGCTGCATTTCTAAAATAGGAAAAAATAACCGGACTTCTCCTACATGGTGCGGTGAACTTTCCCTGCAAAATGCTCAGTAACACTTGACTGTTGCTAATATTATTGTTTTCAGTCATTATTGTTATATACAAAGAACTGGAAGCGTACTGGTGGTGTATGTATGGGGTTACGAATGAAGCTGCTAACCACCAGGTCAGCAGTTCAAAACCGCCAGTCGCTCCTCAGGAGAAAGATGAGGCTTTCTATACCATTAAGGATTACAGTCTCAAAACCCCACAATGACATTTCTACACTATCCAAGAGTCCCTCGGAGATGGAACCAGTGTGATGGCCATTTTTTTTATACCAAGAACTTACATATATATTTTCAGGTGACTACTAAGTAACAGCATAAGGAAATATTTACTTTATTACATCTCCTATTAAGAATATAAGTCCCACCATCCTTTGGTTCTTTCTGACCCACCAGAAGATGACAAGGAGATATAAAAAACTTGATTGGATGAATCCAAAAGTAATTTACCGATGTAGTAGTTAATAAGAACTAATATTCGCAGCCAGTAGGAGAAAGGAAATTGTGATACGGGCTACGGTACCAGTGGAGCTTGAAGACATTATGCTAAATGAAGTGTCAGTCACAGAAAGCCAAACGTCGAATGGCCTCACTTATACAAAAAGAGCACCAACAACAAAAAGGCAAATAGCCAAAGGTCAGCATTTATTAGGGTCACTGAGGTGGGAGGGAAGCAGAGAAAAGGGAGAATTAATGGTGATGGGGAAAAGATCACATTATTAAAAGGTAGCAGTACCCGATCCCTGTAATTGCTGTCAATAAGCTGCACAACTGCAAACAGCTGACTTGGCAAACATGTGATGGATCTATTGACAACTATGGCGGAAGAAAAGGCGTGACCCCCGGAGGTGGTCTCTGGAGGACCAAACGCCTCAGGGATTTGGTTCCTTGGCTTGGAGGGGTAGAGTCGTGGTTTCCTGAGACCCCATAATCGGGTTTCTCTTCTGCCTTAGTCCATTGTGTGGTCCTTGGGGTCTTTAAAGATTGAAAGGGGCCATCCAATACATGGCAATTGATCTCTAGTCACCTGAAGCCACAAAGCAGGACATTCAGGAAAAAGAGACGGGAGTGGGACATGTGACTAACTGTCCCCAAGAATAAACGGATGGTGACTGGTTACCATTCCTGAACATTTTGATCCAAGATTCCACAGAAGAATCCTGAATGGATCTGAGAACCTAAGACAGAATTCCAAGTTCTTATGAGCTCCAGACTCTCTGGAGCTATGGAGGCTGGGTAAATCTCGGAGAATATTGCCCTGAGATCCTTTCGACATTGTAAACACCAACAACAAAATTGGCCGAAGTCATTTTAAAAGCCAACAACCGTTTAGCCATTGCACTCATTTAAGAACTGCCGATGGGAGGTGAAATCGGTGACGGAAACCTTACAGGACTGTGAGTTTGTGTTACCGAGGGAGAAATTCAGAAAAAGAAGGGGCGATGGCTGCAGTCAAACAGTATCTCCAACATCACTGAACTGTATAAATTTTGAAACTGCTAAGTGGTGGACATTCTGCTGAGTATCTTCAACATAAATGAGTAAAGAAATAAAATTTCAAGAAAGAAACGAGTCCCTATCAATTGAGAAAACAGGTGCCAGACAGTTGGCAATACATTTCAGATGTGCCTTTGTGACTTAATCTCACTATAAGCAACCGGAGTGCTCTGGTGGCACTGGAGGGTAAGCACTGGGTTGCTAGCCTCGAGGTCAGCAGTTCAAACCCATCGGCAGTGCCACAGGAGGAAGATGAGGCCATTTGCTCCTGTAAAGACTTACAGCCTCAGAAACCTAGAGGAACGGTTCTGTTCTGTCCCACAGGGTCCATTTGGGTTGGGATTAACTCAATGGCAGTGAGCACGGCATCACACTGGAGGAACTGACCCCTGAGAGGATACCTAACCTGCTCAAGGTCACTTCTTCTGAAGGCCAACTCAGACAGAGGGGCTCCAGGGAGCTTACAGGCATGCTGCCCCACTTCCTTTGAAAACAAGCATTTATAAACTATCCCTGCTTATTAACCACAACAGAAATGACCAATATCAGGAAGCTGCAGACACCCACTCGCATTCCATGAGCCTTCTGTCCTCTGCGCCAGAGGACCATCTGAAGTGCCAGCCCTAGTGACCACCCCTTTCCCTTGTGCTTTCAGAACTCCATTAGTCATACTTACTCTGACACCCCCACACACCCCATTCTGTAATTCTCTGATTCCCTTGAAATATATTCAAACCAACCCCAATTATTGAAGGGGTGGTGGTGGGGTCACGACCAAGATGTTCCTTTAGACCACTGCCCTCACCATTGTGAGAACACAGCTTTTCATAGGCAGTTCAGGAATCTGACTCCTCTAGTCGCAAGTGAATGGTATATGCTTCTAGGTGTGTGCATTTTCCCGGTGAAGGGCACTACTGCATTCTTCAGAATAGCCAAAAGGTCCTCCCCACAAAATTAAAAACCAACCATTTGGATAGGACCCTCCCCAAACAAATGATATCACTCTACACATTTGAGAGATTCTTGGGGGTTCTCACATGAAATATACTTTGGAATTCAATGCTGTAGGACCACTCGCAAGGCAGAGTGACAGTGAAATCCGTAATGGCCAGGATTCGGAGTGGGAATGAGGAGACTGTTCCGGCAGAGATGTGCTGTGTGGGTGACCTTGGGGGACTGATGATTCCTGGACCCGGTTCTATGATGGAGACGCTAACTGAGCTGCCAGAGATGATGTCCAGATTTCCTTCCCAGCTCCATGATCTCAGTGCCACACGTACACCCAGTGCGAAACAAGACAAAAAGGACTTAACCCACTTACATCACTGATGAGTTCGGTGCATTTTCTGGCCAATTCCATGCTTAGATCTTCAATAACGGGCTTACAGAATATCTGTTCCAGGAAAAATAAACGGGGAAAGGAACACAGTTTTCTCATCATCAACTTTGTGGACCCAATGCCATTCTTCAGAGGCTGTAGCTTCACTCACCTTATCACCTCCATTGTCTTCTTCTCCTGCTTTGTCTTCTTCCGTTTCATTTTTCAAATCCTCCAACACGGGGACGTGCATTGCCTCCCTGTAAAAACAGGCAAATACTGAAAGTCACTCGTGTGGTACCTGGCTGTGCCCTCCAGTGCCTTGGAGACTCTCGAGTCCCTGGTGCTCTGGGTAAAAATGACCTTGTCCAAGCCTCAGCCCTATTTAGCTCACACTTCACACTCCTTATCACCGCCCTGTGTGGCTGAAAGGAACCGGGATGGCAGATGCCTGCCAGGACTCAGCTCAGAAGAGGTACAGATAGCCAACAGGCAAAATTCCATTTTAAGAACTGATCTTGAAAGCAGCTAGGAAATCCAAAAGACAGACTTGACTTAAACTTCATCAGTTCAACTCATTCCTAAAATAGTTGGAAAGGGACTTAAGGATGGGTAAACTGCTCAGCTAACAGACTCAAGATATCCCAGTTGAAAGCCTATTATCTCAGAGTCCACAGCTTCATCTAAATAAAACTTTCAGTGGAATGTCAGCCCTCTCTCTGGTGTGAGATAGTGACTCTCGGTTGCTCACGCTCTTCATTCGCCTAAATTAACTTTTTAAGACACACCTACTTCTCACACTCTGAAAACACCCACTTTGTAGGAGCTGATTGGAGGTGAGCAATTAATATTATGAGAAGCCCTCTGAACCACTTCAAAGACTCTCCCCTGAGTTAATTATAGCTGTTCATCTTACATTGATGGACACTGCATTGTGTCCAGTGCAAACCGCATTAAAACATGAGAAGTTGCCATGAACATGTTCTCAGCATTTGAGACTTCTAGGAAAAACATTTTCTCCAAAAAATAGCAGCCACTTTCTTTTCATTCCACTCATTGTGTCAGCTTTTACAACCACACCGGTTATTTGTGTGTTCCTCGATGTGGACCAAACTTGAACAGGTTTGAAACTATAAACCACAGCAATGCTCATAGCATGGTACATCCCACTGATCATATAACTAAAAGTGGATTTCTTTAGTTCCCCCCCTAATATCAATTTTCACATTTCCAACACTGTCTAATGGATAACTTATTCCTAATAGAGGGGATGGGTCAGTCTTCAATAGCACCCCCTGGCTATGAGAATGAGGCATCTTTGAAGCGGGGACAGATGAAGGAACTGTGAGGACCTGGGAAAGCAAGGTCAAGAACTCTGTCTGAAGTGGAGCAGGAAGACCCCCGAGAGAGACCACATGCATCAGAGACTGTGGCAGAGGCTCAGAGGAGCAGCACTGAGACTACAGGGAGCCTTGCAACACCTTGGCGACCTCAGCCCAGGTGTAGGGTGCAGCAGAAGGAAGAGTTGGTGTCCGACTAGCTCCCAAAGGATGCGGCGTGGAGTCACGTCTACCTCTTGCCTCCTGGCAACAGGGAAGCCAGAGGAGGTCGGCGATGGGACATCCCTTCCATGTCGTTTACTACAGATATACTAGAAGCTCAGAGAAAAAACGCACCCCAGAAAACAGCATTTCTCAAACGATTGATTTAGTTTAATGAGACCTCAGAAAACGAATCTTATTGAGGGAACAAATACTCTTATTCTGAAAGAAAGCAAAGCCAAGGCATCCTAGGAGAGTGATTAGTCTTTTCATAGAGGCAGATGTAGGTTCAATGAACTGACGCCACCCATCCTGCTTACCAGCAAAATGACGCAGCGAAAGGAAAATGTCCTCAGGGGGCCAAATCTGGGCACCTTCACTTTAAAATGGCAAATGTGTGGAGCCTTCGAAGGGCAGTGGGATCTGCCAGGAATGTCTTACCATTTTGCATGTGCCCCATAAAGGAGTAGAAAGGGTGGATGCTGTTTCTTCGCCCGCAAGTCCCCATTCGGATGACTTTTCTAATGTTCTAGAAGGTCCATGCCATAATCTTTTCCCAGAAATGAGTCCATTTCGAAAGCTGTAGCTTTTTATAAGAGCAAATTTTGTAAGCTTTCTTTGCAAATCTCCTGGAGTACCGGGAGGCCATCTTGCCAACACTGCCTAAGACCCCCCTCCTGGCTACGGTTTGAAGAGACGATGCGTGTGCTGCTCATTGAGCCAGCTCTGCCCCAGAGTGACTTACCTTTCGTCAGCCTCCCAAAGCAGCTATTTTCTGATATCCCGTCAGGTGACAGGTTCCTGCCGCCACCCTGCGTGCTGGGAGAAAACACTCGGTTGAGATCTAATGCAGGAGATTGGTGAAGACAAAACCCAACCCCGGCATGTGGCATTAACACAGTTCATAATCAAGAGACGTTATGTCAAAGGGGGCCTTAAAAAATCCTACTAAAACTCTCTCTTTTTTACAAAGGAAGAAATTAGAGCTAACAGAAAGTACGTACTCATCTCGTTTGTATTATTCACTGGCTTAACTAAGGCGCTATCATGGACTGAATTGTGCTTCTCCAAAAGATAAAGTGCGGTCCCTTTGGCCACCTCAAAACACAAACAAACAAACGTGGTCTGTGAGGCCGGCAGTGTTGTCCATGAGCCCTACAGTGTAGGGGAGAGTAGAACTTCCCCACCGGGTTTCCAAGGCTGTCACTCTTTTCAGAAGCAGAATGCCACATCTTTCTGCCACGCAGCAGCTGGCTGGGTTTGAACTGCTGGCCCTTTGGGGGATACTAGCTACATGTTTTAACCACAATTCCACCGGGGCTCCACCGTGGACTGTGACTTTGTTTGCCAGTAAGGTCTTTGAAGATGTCATCAAAGTTAAGGTAAGGTCATTCTGCAGTGGATGGATCCTGATCCATTCATTAGATTAGGTCCTAATCTATTAGATCCCAAGTGGGATCTCTGTAAAAGAGAAGACGCAGAAACGCATGGAGGGAAGAATGCCTGGAGACTAGGGATTAGGCTGCAGCTGTCAATCAAGGAACTCCTGGGCTTCCCCAGAAGAGGGCCAAGGAAAGATCTTCCCCCAGACCTAGAGCCACTGGATGGAACATTGCCCCGCCAGTTCTCAATTCAGACTTTCCACCTCCAGAACAAGAGACAAGGCATTTCTGCAAGTAAAGACATCCCGTTTGTTATGCAGTGTTGTGCTTGTGGTGCTTTGTTCCGGCAGCTCTCGGAAACGGACACAATGCTCAATAAAGGAAGGTTCTTTTTCCCCGGACTGTGAGTGGTGCTGTGGATGCAATGGAGTAAACATCATTTCTGCTAAGATCAGGTAGGAAATCAAAGGCTTGCTGAGTGGACACCTGTACGAGCTGTTTGGGAAGCTCCATACACCATCATGGTGGGCTGAAGCCAACATGCTTTCCTGTCACCTTTAAGTATAAGAGACAAGTCATGTATTCTCTTAAAAATTCCAAGCCCTGCATCTTATCCCAGCAAAGTTTTCTAGTCAAAAGTTCCAAAAGCTGATCTGAAGAAGAAAGAATTCATCATGGTTAGCTATCGTGTTTCAAAATTGCCTAGAATCCATTTTCCTGGTATTATTGCCATTTACTGTATATACTCGAGTATAAGCCGACCCAAATATCAGCCGAGGCACCTAATTGTACCACAAAAACTGCATTAAACATGTGCTGAATATCCCAGCTTATCCATGAGTATATACGATAATATGTATTTTGCCTTGGGACAGCCCAAAGGGGAGTGTCGGTGTTAATTCCTAACCCTTTTGCTTATTGAGAATTTCATTCCCGTTGTCTACTTTGAACTTTAGTACTCTATCCACCACATAACAGGAGTCCAAGATCGGTGTCACATGACCGATGGTTAGACCTCCAGCTTCCCAGCTGAGCTCTACCACACCCTCTGCTGCAAACTGTGCAATCCTGCTCTCCTCCAACACTGCATAACCGAACAGCAAAACCAAACGGCTGCCGGTTAATCAAAGAACAGCATTTGTCAAATAGTGAGAGTTCCTCTAAGCATTTTCAACTGTCCAGTAATGGTACACAGTTATGAGTCAAGCATCCGATCTGAAACGGTCTTCTCATGGAACAGGTGAGACGATGTGGCATCTATATATTTTTAAAGGTGAGATGAGCGTCTTCTAACTTGGAGGACGAAAGATAAGTATTAAGGTGTAACTAGAGTATATATTTATATCTCTAGGGGGTGTAATTAGAAATTGAGTGTAAGCAAATCCACAGCAAGTGCTGAATCCCATGGCAATTCGGGGTTCTGGAGACACCACGCCTGGTGAGGGACACCTGTCTGTAAACCACCATCATAGGGGCCCAGTGCTTGAGTCTCTTCAGTGCTCTGAAGGCCACAGGCTGGAAGAAGCGCTTCACTTTGACAAGTACTGCACATCTAAGTTTACTTTTTCTTCTTTCTTTTCTTCATAGTGTGCTTTCCTCCACCATGCTGATGACTGACTGGGGAAGGAAAGTCCCTACCAAGCTGAAGATCAAGATTCACCTTGGGCAGTAGGCTCTTGTAGGAGCTCGCTCTGTGGGATCAAATGGAAGAGAGCAACTCCATCGATGGGATAGGGTGAGCTTCTGTTCACAGGGGAGAGCGACTGAGAAAAAAGATGGTGAGACTGGCTGCCAAGCATGGAGAAATGGTTGGGTTTCACGTCTCGCTGTGTATATTTTCAACAACAATAAAATAAAGTTTTTTTTTAAAGAAGAGAAGAATGGACGGCAACAAAATTCAATGCTAAGTGGAGGAAAACTTTCAAGGGGATGGAATAGACTCTTTTTTTCACTGAAAAACAAATGAGTGAGTTCAATATTTCTTAATATAAAATATTCAACCTAAATGGATTAGCTGTCTGAGTCATGACATCATCTGGCTTATCTGCATGTCCTTGCTGTCTCTTCACATCCTCAATCGTGGCTGCCCATCTATTTCATGACTATTCTGCTTCCCAGTTAAACAAGTGTTTGTTTTTATCTCACTGCTGTTTTTTTCTCTCTCTCTCTTTTATTTAACCTTTGGGCCATGTATTTCCTCATCATTTGGCATCTGCCAAAAGAAAACTTTACCCCCAAAAAGAAAGCAAGATATACAAGCACATTCAGGAAGGGAAGAGTTTCTTAAGAAATGTAAGCATCGTGGAGCTATTTGTCTTTGTTTCCCAAGAGAAGAACTCTCCTCATTAGACCAATCTATTTTTAGAATTTATATTCGTTTAACCTGTTTTCTCCCTTTTAATAGCTATTTCATTGCCATTCAATAATTGGGGATCAAGACATTACAAAGTAACCTGTCACCATTGCCAATTAAGCTATCAGGAGTGTTTTGTTGTTTTTTTCAGAATTCATTTTCCCCAAAATAGACCCTAATCACAAGTGACCGCTACATACCTAGACTGATCGTGGAGGAGGAGGAAAAGAGGAAACCACAAATATTTTCTGACATAACAATGTTCAGGTTAAGTATGTGATACCAAAATTAAGATTATGAGAGAAGGGACTTCCACAAGGTTGTGGGAAAATCCCACTGACTTTCAGTTCTATTTTTCCATGAACTTTCTGGAGCGCCCACATGGTATCAGGGTAAGTATTGGGAGCCATGCTGGCACAGGGAAGCTCTCAGCTGAGAAAGCAAAGTCAGTGGCTAGAACCCACCCCAGCCACTCTGGGAGAAAGATGCGGCAGGTGGCTTCCAGGAAGATTTACATAGTTCTACTGTGTCCTAAAGGGTCTGTCCTGAGCCAATCAACTCAAAGGCAGTGACTAAAAAGGTAAATCCCACACTCACTGCCATCAAGTCAGTGCCAACCTGATGAGGATACGGTATAACTGGCCCTGTGGGTTTCTGAAACGGTAACTCATTATGGGAGTAGAAAGCCCTGTCTTTCTCTGACTCGGTTGTTTATTTGTTTGTTTCCCACCCTCCCCCCCCCCGCCGGTAATTAATGAAAACAGCATTCTTATTAAGTATCTACATGAATATAAGCAACCAGAGAACTAAACGATGGCCGCTTAATTTGTAACTTGCTTGACCTACTCCTTCTTAAACCCTAAAGCTAATAACGCAATCACTCCAGTGTCTTCACCACGAAAAGAATTTCAAGGCCCAAGTGCTTAGACCAAGGCTTTTAATACGAGCTAACCAGGCAGGGAAGATCCAACAACCTGACTATCGGAAAAAGCATCCTTTTCTAGAGTTTTCTGGAAGGTACACTGCAAAAGATTTTACAACTGGCCACAACAAATAAGTAAAAATATAAGTAAGTAAGCTAATAAATAAGCAAATCTGAGTGTGATGTCTCATGCTTTCTTCTAAGCTGTAACTGCCTTTTACTGCCTTTGAGCTACTTTATAAGCGTATAAATTGTTGAAAACTGACAATAGTGCAAATGACTTTAACTCTAGAAATGCAAATTAACCATATCCTGGGGAGTGCAATGGATTACCTCCCCAGCAGATAAACCTCGTGCTCCTATTTGTAAATTCATTTCAGCATTCCTTTATGCTCATTTATGTGGGGTTCTTTAAGCTTACATACTATTTTACTAGTGGCCCCATGAATTAACAAATTAAATAACATCTTTTAAATGTGTCCATTTTATGTTTGCATGGGTCAAGATTTTCTCATTGAAAATCATATGAATGATTTAGCTGTTAATTCCGTCATTTAGCATTCAGTAAAAATAGAAAGAAAGCATTATCAAAGTGAGCCCTAATCTCTCAACTGTGAAATATGGCCATAAAAATGTTTGGTGTTTATGAAAATTACGGTTCTTTTTTCCAGTTCTTATTTCATCTGACGATTGGCAAATGTCACACATGTGCTTGTATATATTGTATATTCACCCACAAAATACACACACACACTCAAGCAGAGTAAATTCACCACAGCTGTCAGTTACCTCTTGAAAACCGTGCAAGGCTTCAATAAATGCAAAGACTTAATTACTTCCAACATCTGGAAAAACTTGAATATGAGAGTGGATTTATTGAAGAAGCTCATCGCGTGCCTGTCAACACCACATCAAGAGCCAGGAAGAGAGCAGGCTTGATCATTCTTGGCGATTCTTTAACCCATTCAGAGATGGCTGTTCTACCAATTAATTCACAACATGTCCTGCTCACACAACTTCTGAATATTACGAACCCAGCAAATAATGCCCCAGTAATTTAGGAAGAAAGGCTCTTTTTTTTATCACATCTCCACAAATAAATATCCTATATTAAAGTCTGGAAATAATGAGGAAGTCCTCATATTAGAAGGGAAAAAAGGCAAAAGTTTGGGGGGGCGGTTGTAAAGCCATTGCTTCAGAGAATGCATACAAAACCACAGGATCTGGCTCTTTTTTGAGAAAGTATAATATGTTTTTTCAAGGGAAGCAAGAGACTTTTACGTGAGGTCATAGCAAGGAGATTTAGTGGAGACCAGAGAATACGCCAATCTCTCCCAGGAGATAAAATTTAGACGGGAAATTAGGCAAAGTGCAAGGAAGGCATCCAAAGCGCGATTGCAAAGATTGAGGCTAGAGCCTTGGAGGAATTCAAAGTTCAATGTCACTGAAGCGTAGGACAGGAGGGAGAGGAGGGAAGAGGAAGATCATCCAGAGGTCTGAGACCTCAGAGGGGAGCTTGATGAAGTCAATGTAGGAAAATAACTTAACCTGACACAAAAAGCTCAAGTCGGTCTGAACCACGTGCCCTTGGCAAACGGCACCGTCCCTCCTCCAGCCTAGAAGCAGCTGCTTGACGCCTTCTCCCTTCCTTTCACTTGCCTTGAACTTCATTCTGAACTCTTCAATTTGGCAATGGCCATGCTGAAATAGAGTCTGCATCTGGCCTTCATGAGAATGCTAAGTGAAGACATGACTCCCAAGGTTTCTTAGTCTAAGTAAGTAAACTACTCAAGGCAAATCCATTGTGAGATGTGCATGCCTGATTTACTATTGAAATCAGTGGGATTTGCATTAAGTATGTTTAGAAGACAAACGTCATGCTTCTACATTTCTACAGTTACAATTCTATGATTGAAACAGACACATTTTTTCCACTCATTACTAAATAAGTAATAATGAGTCTACTTTGATCCTAAATGCCAAGTTACTAGTAGTTTCTTGAATGATCTTTCCTACCCTGGAGTCATGTTCTCATCGCAGGTTAAAGCAGAGAAAACAACACAACTAACGCTCTTCCCAAAGCCAGCATTTTTAAGGCATTAATTCTTGAGTCATATTTCAATTGTCTCCAGATTTTGTTTGGTTTCCATAAATATGGCATGTCCAGTAAGAGTTGGTGGCCAAATGCAAGATTATCGGTTTCAAATCCACCAGTCCCTTGAAAAGAGCAAGACGATGTTACCTACTTCCATAAAGATTTAGAGCCTCAGAAAACCTACAGAGGTTCCCTAAGCGTCAGAATGAATTACATGGCAACGGGCTTGCTTTTAACTCCAAATATAAGACAGTAGCAGACCGAGTTAAGTAGGTGCGTCAAGTAGACAATGTGCTATGGTTGGAATTGTGTTCCCCCTCAAAGCTACGTTGAAGTCCTAACCCTGGGACCTTTAAATCCAACCCTGTGTGGAAAGAAAGGCTTCTTTTTTGATGATATTTAGTTTATACCAGAGAAAGGTGGGTGCTGAATCTAATATCCGTGTCAATCCATCTCATTGAGCGCATTCCTCTTTTTCACTGCCTCTCTTCTTTACTGAGTACGAGGTCCTTCTTTAGGGACTGGTCTCTCCTGACAAAATGTCGCAAGAATGTAAAAGGAAGTCTTTCCATCCTTGCCTCTAAGGAGCATACTGGCCCAACTTCTTCCAAGGCTGAACTATCTCTGCAGCAGATGGCTACATCTTTCTCCACAGAGAAGCTGCAGCCAACTCCCCACGTACATGGAATATTAGTCTACATTCATTAACACGTCCAGTTAAAAGCATTTAATTTGGGGGGAAATATCAAGAGGCTCGGTGGCTCAATTGACTAAGCACTAGACTGAAAACTGGAAGTTCTGCGGTTCAAACCCATCAGCGACTCCACAGAAGAAAAATGAGGTCCTCTGTTTCCATAAAGATGTCGTTCCAGAAACCTATGGAGCAGTCGACTCTGTCTCACTGGGTTGCTATGAGTCAGAATCAACTCCAGCAATGGAGGTTCACAGTAAAAGCTCCAGGACCTGTAAAAAATATCACTTTCAACAACGTAGCCTGTTCCATTTTATAGATATTAATTTTCCATTTTGTTTTATACACCATTATCTCCGCAGATGGCTTTCTCAAGCCATCTTCTTTTTCTCAGGCGTAAATGTAACCATTTCCTTCATACCTCCAATGTGATTGACATAGTTTTGATTTGCTCATCAAATGCCATCCCTCGGGCAATGTCTAGTCATCATGTTTGAGTATTTCAGAGAACATTTTCTGGTACAGCTTTACCCAAGAGAAATATAACACAAGCCATCGAAGGAATTTTTTAAAGTTGTGGTTGTCACATTATAAAAAGAAAACAGATGAAATTAACTTTAACAGTCTATCTTATTAACTCAACATAACTGAAATACCTTCACGTCAACATGTAGTCAATATGAAAATCATTGATAGTTTACATTCTTCTTTTTCACACTCAGTCTTTGAACTGCAGCGTGTTTTAATTTTGTATTTATAGTATATCTTAATTTGGACTAACCACATTTCGAGTGTCCAAGGACAACCTGGGGATAATGATTACCACATAGGACTGTATCGCTCAAGTGTAATGCTCTAAAGCTAGCACAATTACTCGTCGTTCATTTTGATTGGGGACCCCTTCAATAAGAATTACGCTTCAAATTACTTTGAGATGACTGTTCCAGAATTCTAATCAGTCAGCCATGAAATTGACAGTCACTATTTTACTTTACAGACCTACCTAAGTCAAGAGTCCTCTGAACAGGAATCTATTTTATTGAAGGTTGAAAGTATTCTTATAAATAATGAATTGACTCTTTAAGCTATCTTTTAATGAACTTCGCCCAAGGTGTATTTTCAAAGCGCTATTTTGTTCCATGAACGAGACTTCCATGAGACGTTCAGCAGTTTTCAGAATAAGCATTCACTCTTTAAAGAGCTAAGAAATAGATAACATAAGTAAATCATAAACATTCCCTCTTTAAAGTGCCTAAATAAAAGAAAGTCCAAATAGTGAAACAGCTTCCATTGAGAATCTCATTTTAACTCATGCAGCCCAATTTGAAACACGTGAGCAATTTACACATCAACTCGTCCTGATGAATCGTGTTTAAGTGCTGTTGTAAAGCAAAGTCATAATGAATTCTGTGATCTTAATAAGAGATTGAAAGATTATTTAAAGAACCTAAGTGTGTTACTGAAAAGAGGGTTTTTTTGTTTCAATTATTTTTTAAAATCATTTTATTGGCATATACGTCATGTATCATACAATTCAATTATTCAATCATGTAAAGAAGAGTTATACAATCATCACCACAATCAATTTCAGAACATTTTCTTCTCAGACTCGCTGTTGTTAACTCCCCACTTTCCCCACCATGTCCCTAGATAATGATTAATCTGGTGACTGTCTCTCCTGGGTTTCAGAAAATCATAGAAAAACACAAAGAGGATGCAAAATTTTTTAAATAACTACACAAGACAGAAAGCTTTCATTAAAAAAAGCAAAAATTACTGAAAACTAAAATAATTTTCAAATTGGTCAAAGGGGAGATCAAATATTAAGATATTACATTTTAATCAAACTCCATGTGCCATAATTGATTGTAATGCTCTGATAGCAAAGCTACTGACATCCGGGATGACGGTGACAAGGAATTCGCAGGAGGCTTAATCCACATGCATACCCTGCAAATGGGTTTTGGGCTTCCATGGTCATCCATGGTTCTCTGAAAACCAGGTGTGCATACTTTAAACTCTGATATCATCCCCTCCGTTGGGTTTGGATGTTGTTATTTACAATCCTTGGACAACGCAGGCTAGTCTGCTTCTTTCATGTGCACTTAGACATCTCACTGAGGTGGCTGTTTGTTTGAAGATAAGCCTGTAAGACCTCTAATGCTATTCTTGCTGATGACCAGGAACCATCTGGTTTCGTCACCACTCTTTGCTGTAGCACCCATATCTTCAGGGATCTCTTCATGAGGGTGTGTGTTGAGTAGGGCCCTGTCATAAGAACTAATTGTTCTTAGATTGGGCTAAAATTAAGCACAAGCCTAAAATCTATTCATATATCTATGGTTTATAGGTCTCTGGTTCTCTTTATAGACATCATTACTTTATGATAGAAAACAAAATGCATCATGCCTACCAGACTAATGCATGGCATATAAAAGTAAGGAGACCATTAAAATAGGAAATATGTGATAGTCCCAGGACACCACTCATTGTGTTCCCTGTTGTTAGGTGCTGTCAAATCAGTTCCAATTCATAGCGACCATCTTTACACCAGAACAAAGCACCGCCTAGTCCTGTACCACAATCTATGCAGCCACTGTGTCAAGACAACTGGCTCAAGGTCTTGCTCTTTTTCACAGCCCTACTACTTCAGCAAGCATGATGCCCTTCTCCAGGAACCGGTCTCTCCTGACAGCACTGACAAAATAGGTGAGATGAAGTCCCGCCATCTTGCCTCTAAGGAGCTTTCGTTGTGGACTTCTTCCAAGACAGATTGCTTTCCTTTGGCTGTCCATGGTACAATATTCTTCACCAGACCACACTTCAAATGCAGTGAGTCTTCTTTAGCCTTCTTGATACGCTGTCCAACTTTCACAAGCAAATGAGGCCATTAAAAAAGACCATGCTTAAATCAGGTACACCTTAGTCCTCAAAGTAACATCCATTCATTCCTTTCAGCACTTTAAAGACATCTTCTGCAGCAGATTTACAAAGGTATCCAATACAACGAGTCGTTTAATCTATTGCTTCCATGAGCATTGAGACCATTCACTGGCATGGTCAAAGCAAGAGATCTGAATCAAAGTCCAAGGCCCACCAAGTCCATAACCTTGGGATCACAGCCATCTGCTTCTTCTCACACTGTAAGTCCAAGGGAGTATGCTGCTTCCTTAAATCTGCTACAGTTGAGTTTCAGGGAAAGCCCAGTTCACTTAGTGGGGTTTCCACAGAGAATCTTTCTGGTGTACGCTAGGAAGGATGTTGTACACCTGTAAAGGACAGAGTCTGAAGTCCCAGTATTCTGTAAAGCACAACCTGGGTCACCAAGGGCTGGAAAGAAACGAGGTCAAAGGCGTCTGAGATAGCTAAAGTTGATTGTGCCAACCTGGCCGATAAACACATATGGGGTTAATTGAAAGGTGAGGGATAAATGGCTCAGTGAGCCTCGCCTTTTGAGTTCTCGGGTCTCTTGCTTTCTGATGTTCGGACCAGGGTGCAGCTGCCTTAGCCAGTTCCCTGCTTCAGCTGGCAAGGCTCACTTCCTGCAAGACATCCCTGAAGAGAAACCACATGGACCTACCCTGATGCAGCCCTGGGTGCTGGAACAGCTATGTAGAAACCTCTTCCAGCACTGAGATGCTTACACTGATTTGGCTTTCCTCCTGCAGTCAGCATCACTGAGTGCGTTTTGTGGGATGAGGAGGATTTTATGGATTGCTGTCAGACATATGGGTTAATGTTGAACTTGTAGGTTTGGGCAGCACTGGGTTGGGATGTTTTCTTGATGTGTACTTACCCTTTATATAAAACTATCTCTCTAATACATTAGTCTCTGTGGATTTGTTTCTCTAAAGTACCCAGACAAACACAGTGTCCCATTAGGAACATCGTACTGGGTATATTCTCCCCTTGGGTTCTAGGTAATTATTGTTAAGCATTTTTTTTTCATGATGGGAGGTTGCACCAGCCAGTTTATCCACCAACAAATGTGGGACACCAACCCATCCTCACCTTGAGCTGAATTTCCAGTAAGGTTCATTTATCACTCTTGTAGGAGTGTCTGTTGATCTGGGGTGCCCTTAGAACAATGTTTTATGTCTTTGACTGCATGGTCTTCTCCCGCTTCCCACATCGGGAGAAACTGACCCCAGTGGAGGGGAGGTGTCTTCTGTGGAAGTGCTCTTTAAGATACACATATCAACGGGGTGATACATGGTCTATGGGCCCTAGGCAGGCTCTCTACCTCACTGCTTACTAGACCAGACAAGAAGATTAAATGATCTTAGGGCAGAGCTTGCCTTTGACTTGGGGTTTAACTTTGTAGTAATGGACTCATACACTATTTGTCCTTCTGTGATTGATCTACATCACTCAACATAATGGTTTGCAGATCCATCTATGTCGTGAGGCTTCGTAGTTTAATCACTGGGTTTTAGGCATGCAGAGTAGTACATTGTGTGTATGTACCTGAGTTCCTTTATCCATTCTTCTACTGATGGGCATTTGGATTGTTTCTAGCTTCTTGTATTGTGTGTGAACTGTGCTGCAATGAACATGGGAGAGCATATGCCTGTTCGTGTTCTGTGTCTTATTTACTTGAGGTATATGCCCAGCAAAGATATTGCTGGGTCATATGGCATTTCTGTTGCCCGTTGCTTTAGGAATCGCTATGTTGCTTTACACAATAGTTGTGCATGTTTACAGGTCCACCGGCAGTGTATACGTGTTCCAGTCTCACCCACCATCCTCCAGCATTTGTTTTTCTCCTTTTCCAAATCGGCATACCATTGCGGGTGTAAGATCATAGCTCATTGTTTTGATGCCCATCTCCTGGATGACTAGTGATCGTGAGAATTTACTCATGGATTCGTTAGCCATTCTAGGGTCAGCCCTTGTGAACTGTCTACTCATCTCCAGTGCCTACCTTTTAATAGAATTGTTTGTTTTCTAATTGAGGTGTTGCATAGTTCAATAGATTTTAGAAACTAGTCCCCTGTCCATTGTGTCATTACTAAAGATAATTTTCCCCCAATTCAGGGGCTCTTGTTTTGCTCTTTAGATGAAATCTTTTGATGCACATAAGTGTTTTATTTTTCTTAAGTCCTAGTCATCTATATTGTCTTCCACTGGGTCTGCTTTCTTTATTATATTTGGTACTCCGTGTATGCCTTCCAGTAGGGCCCTTAAGTTTGCCCCATTTTTCTCATCAATGATCCTGATATCACTGAGATTTACCATTTTAGGCCTCTAATTCATCTTGAATTCATTTTTGTGCCTGGGGTGAGGTGTGGGCTCATTTATTCTTCTGCAAATGGAGATCTGATTTCCAGTACTATTTGTTGAAGGTGTCCGTTTCCAATTTAATGCTTTTTAGGCACTTGTCAAAAATCAATCACCTGTAGATGGATGTTTTTATTCCTTTGTTTTCTATCCTGTGTCATTGGTCTATGTATCTATCATTGTACCAGTACAAGGCTGTTTTGACAACTGTATAGTAGCTGTTGAGGTCAGGTAGTACAAGGTCCCCTAATTCATTGTTCATTTTGGGTGAAGGGAGAAACATCAGTGTAAGACATGAAATAAGAATAATAATTTATAAATTATCAATGGTTCATGAGGGGTGGAAAAAATGAGGAGCTGAGACCAAGGGCTCAAGTAGAAAGCAAATATTTTGAGAATGATGATGGCAACAAATGTACAAATGTGCTTGACACAATGGATGGATATATGTTTTGCGATAAGAGTTGTAGGAGCCCCCGATAAAATGATTTTTTTTAAAGAGGTTATTTGCTTGTCCTGGGTATCTTACCTCTTTATATGAAGTCAGGAGTTTTTTCATTTCTTTAAAAAATGAAATTGGGGTTTGGATCGGAATTATGTTGTATTTGTAGATTGCTTTAGGTGGTATTAACATCTTCACAATATTATGTCTTCCTATTCATGAACACAGGATGTTCTTCCATTTGTGTAGTGTTCTTTTGGCTTCCTGTAATAATGTCTTGAAGTTTTCCTTGTACAGGTCTTTTGTTTCTTTAATTAGGTCTATCCCTAGGTGCTTCATCTTTATTTGGCTATTATAAATGATATTGTATCCTTGATGTCATTTTCAGAGTTCTGTTCACAGATATATAGAAATCTGATTAATTTGTTTGATAATCTTGTATCCTACTACTTTACAAAATCTCTCAATTGTTTCCAACAGTCTTCTTGTGGACTTTGGGTTCTTTCTATATAAAATCATATTGTCTGCAAATAGGGAGACTTCACATTTTTATGCATTTGTATTTGTATCTATCCTATTGTATTTCTTTGACTTACTGCTGTTTTCTAATGGTTGAAACTAAGACTCCCAGCACTACATTGATTAAGATTGGTGATAAGGTGCACCCTTGTCTGGTTCTCATTTCCACTGTAAATGGTTTCAGTTCTTTCCCACTGAGCATGATATTGGCTGTTAGATTTTCTCCCCCTATTATTCCTATTTTATGGAGTGTTTTATCAGAAATTGGTGTCGGATATTGTCAAATGTTTTTTCTACATCAATTGATATGATCACGTGTTCTTATTTTTATCTTATTTCTGTGGTGGATTACATTGATTGATGGTCAAATGTTGGCCAATCCTTGCATCCCTGGTATAACCCTCACTTGGTCACAGTGAATGTTTTCAGTTTTCTTTTCTTTTGTTGTTGCATTCTATTGGTCAGAATCTTATTGAGAAATTTTGCATCTATGTTCCTAAGGGGCATTGTCTGCAGTTGTCTGTCTGTCTTTGTGGGACCTTTGCCTGGTTTGGGTGTTAAGGGTCATGTTTGCTTCATAGAATGAGTTTGGGAGTGAACTGTCCCCTCCTATCCTCTGAAACAGTGTGTGTAGCATAAATGACAGCCCTTCTCTGAATGTTTGGTAGTATTACCCTGTGAAACCATCTGACTCTAGGCTTTCATGGTTGGAAGTTTCTTGATGAGCTTTTCTATTTCTTTTTTTGTTATGGTCTGTTCAGGTTTTCTACATCCTTCTGCATTGATTTGGACAGATGGTGGCATTTTGGAGGTATTTTTTCCACTTCTAGGTTGTCAAACTTGTCGGTCTCTCGTAGTAATGTGCTATTATTCTTTTTAGTTTTTTTGGATTTGTTGTGATGTCATCCGTTTCATCTCTAATTCTCGAGAGTCGCATTTTATCTTTATTTTCCTTTGTTAAGTTTACCAGCAGTTTGTCAATTTGTGAACCTTTAAAAAAAACCAACTTCTTGTGTGAGAAACAAAAAGATTTCTCCCAAGTCTTCTCCCCCAAATATGTTAGACTTAGGACACTGCTTGCAGCTAATGGTAAAAGTGATTTCCCTTGAGGTAATCAGCTGCTAGACCGCAGTCTTGTCCCACCATGGGTGGGCCTGCTCCCTGCTGCTGGGGACAATGGGCTACTTCTCCCTGAGGCTTGCGACCATCAGCTTGGTTCCTGTAGGTGGGGTTTACACCCTACTGATAATGGTTCTTATGACGATTGAGTTAGTTACTTAATTGTGCCAACCTGGCCAATAAACACATGTGGGATTAATTGAAGGTCAGAGGGATAAATGGCTCAATGAACCTCACCTTTGGAATTCTCTGGTCTCTTGCTTTGTAATGGTCCCACCAGGGTGCTGCTGCCTTAGCAGTTCTCTGTTCAGCTTGCAGGCCGACTTCCCAAAGGACATCCCCAAGGAGGACATCCCCTGGGTGCTGGAGCACCTGTGTGGAGACCCCTGCCAGCGCTGAGATGCTTTCATGTTCACTGACTTGGCTTTCCTCCTGCAGCTGGCATCATTGTGTCTGCTTTGTGAGATGGAGGAGGATTTTCTGGATTGGTGTTCGACATATGTGTTAATGGGTGAATGTTGGGCTTTGGGGCTTGGACAGCACTGGGTTGGGATGTTTTCTTGATGCACAGTTAACTTTTATATAAAACTCTCTCTTACATGAGTTTCTGTGGATTTGTTTCTCTAAAGTACCTAGACTGTTACAGAGATCCAGAGAACAGATCAAACTCGCTCTGTAACATCCAAAATTAAGCTGCCTTTCTGAACTTAGCATCCACCTATCTTGTCACATGGATACCCCCAATCCATCCTCTTCCTATTGTGTGTGTACTCCTAGAGACTACCCCCTTCTATCCTATAGCACAACCCTTTCCTGTGCCGTATGTCTTCAGCTGTAATTAGTAGGTCTACACTGACCCCAGATATACACAGGCCTGGGTTTGCAATAAAGCACTCTCTCGGCTCCTCCCTTGACCTCTGGTTGGCTCCCCCTCTCCTCTCCTCTCCTGCTCCCTTTCCCTCTCCCCTCCTTCCCTTCCCCCTCTCTCCACGTGGACCACCAAGTGGGGGGGGGGAGGTGAGCATCCTACCATGAAATGTGTCTGACTCCATTATTTCAATATCTCTTTTATCTCTCATGCTCTTTATGACTTTAATATAATATTTATATATCTCAACCGTACAATTGTGCCTATCGAACCAGTGATTAATGGTGGAGGGCTGGCACCCCCTCCAACCACATTATTGAATTTTTCCCATCATTTTTCTGTATTCCAATTCATTTATTTCTGCAATCATCTTTATGATTTCTTTCTTCTGTTGTTGGAGTGTGTACGTTCTTGTTTCAGTTGCTGGAGGTGCTGTGTTAATGTGTTTATTTTGGACTTCTCCTTTTTCATAGTGCATTGATCGCTCTAAATTGCCTTCTGATTTCTCCTTTTGCACCGCATGAAAAGGGTCCCGACGTCTGATTTCTAAACTCTACTCTGCTACTGACCTGTTGTGTTGGTTATACATAGGTCATTCAGGGTCTTTGGCTCTCTTTCCATCTTCACATATATAAAAATATCAGCAAGTGTTTCCAGTTCCAGGATTGCATAACTACCAAACTCCTCTACCATTTACTGTTTGCTGTTGTTAGAGGGGAAGATAGCTAACCTATGTTGAGGTTATCTTATATCATGTTGTGATATCTTATCTGGAGGTCTCTTCAAAGACTCCCTGGAAAGTCAGTAGTACAAGGATTCTCAAATAGAAGCGCAAGCGGTACCTTCATTTTCTTAAAAGTAGCCTTAGCCGGACTTGAGTCGAGAGATTCCATATGTGTGGGTATGGAGTACAGCCCTCATGCTCGTTCGACACTATGACATTATCTGGCTTCAATCTGCTTTTTATAAAAATGGTCTCTGTATTCAGACTATCTGTTATATGTTAAAAATCAAGATAGGATCATAACCTAAGTAGGTGTGACTGGATGGCTGCTAATAAAGCATAGGACGTTTAAAACTCCATTCTCATGTACATCGGGTGTGTTCAATAGTAATAAAGACACAGCCTTCAAACAACTGCAATGACATCTTCAGCGTCTAGTTAGAAGCTGGAATATCTAAGCCAACACATACGTACATACAACTATCGGTCAGTATAAGTGGATTCCGTATGCACATAAAATGGGGATGTATTCCCAAGGTACGTGAAATAGTCAGTGATGTAGCGATGCTTAGTATATTCATGGCTCTGTGTTTCAAAATCGATATAAGCATCATCAGCGGGAAATTAAATTCTGATAGAGCCAAGAGTGTGGCTTTGAAAAGCTTTTAAGCCTTTATCTCTACAGTGATCTCGTGGGAAGTTCGAGCTTGCTTTTCAAGCTCAGATGCTGTTCAAAGCTCTAAAAAGCAGATATTTATCATCGCATTCAATCTGTTGCGAACATTTCTTGGCAGTTTGACTCGATACAAGAAAATAAAGTTTTCATGTCATTGCAAAAGGGGAAAGAAACTATTTTAAGCACTACCTTATCTCTCAGTTTAATTAACATTCCTCTTATGGCTATAATTTTATTATTCCTCACATTAATAATTTTTATTATTTAAATGTTAATATAAATGTGAAAAATTATAACTAGATGGCCAATACTACTTCATCGTCCATTCATTCCGATTTATATTTTCAGTTATATTACCAACTCCCAAATGAATGCTCTGACTGTGGTTTATAAGAGAAACAAATTAATGGGACTCTAGAAACATAGATGCATATTCCTCTTATATGATTCTAAATCATTTAATATTTGATTTAAAATGTCAACCTGTGAACTACTTTGAAAGCCATTAAAAGGAAGAGCAACCATTAAAATCGGATGAACGAGAGGGGTGGCAGGGAGGGGAAGGCAAAAAAAATCTGATGAACAAAAAGAGAAAACTTAGGTGAAAGCTTTGTTTCAGACAAATGTTAAAATTAGCTCTGGCATGGCATGTTGAATCTACCATGGAAGTGTTCAGGTGCTGGACCCAGCTATCAGATACGCACAGGGGTCATCCTGAGACCACAAAACCAAACTCGCTGCCACTGAGTCACTGCCAACTCATAACAACCCTGGAAGTCAGAGAAACATACTTCTCTCTGCTTCTGAGACTGTAACTGTTTCTGGAAGTAGATAACCTCATCCTTCTCATACGGGGTGGCTAGTGTTTTCAAACTGTTGACCTTGCATTTAGCAGCCAAGTGCATGACCACTTCTCCAACAAGGTTCCTTGGTCAAGATGAGACAGAACATTAATACAGGCTCGAGTGTAGCGCACCTCAGACAAACCTTGGAAACAGTAACCTGAGAATGATTCCAAAGGCTTCTCTAAAACAAAGTCACTTGGTTCCTAAAAACACTGCCAATCTTCCACGTTGTACATAGGAAAACACACTCTCATGAAATAAGGGTTTCAGAGATAAGAACACACTTGCTCTTTTAAGTTTCTTAATAATCCTCAAAAATGAAGCTTATTTTCATGAAATGATTCATTACGACTCTTTGAGAGACCACTGTATGAATTACAAACTTGGACTACAAAAAGTTTGGTATCTCCTCCAAAGAGCTATTTAAACCTTTTACGTACTCATGCTTGCTTTTAAAAATAAATGCTCCATTTACTAGAAATAACAAATGCCATAAAAACCAAATGTTTGAACTATTTTACGTAGAACTATTGTTGGAGTCGATTGATCAAATGTTTTCATCTTGTTTTTAATGTTTTAATTTTCCATATCACATGGCTTTTCTTATTGAGCAATATCAGTTTGTTAATTTTATTTTAGCAATGTGCTTCCAGATACTGAGCCACCCTGACTTTCCTGGGTCACGTCTGCTCTCCAGAGTCAAGTATTACTAGTTAGTAATAGAACATCCTTTTAATGCCCCTTCTTCATAAATACTCTTAATAAAAATAATATCCTTCTAATAAAAAGTCTATATATATATATATATATCAGTACACATGTATTAATTACAGTTACTATTTTATTTTATGAGCTTTTTAGTGTTCTTTACCAACTTTTATACCTTTGAAAATGGTAGTTTCGTGAAAGCTAGGCCAGACTGATCAGTAAAACTACAGCAGGCATGTCATTTAACTGACCTGCTCTGACTACGCTCAAGGCTCAGTCTCTTAGGAGGGGACTCTGGAGCATCTGGCCCATCCATCCAGCTACACCTCTCTGGACCTGCAGCAGGCACTTGCTCTGGGGAGAGGAAAGGCCTTGGGCATTTGGTAACCAATAGCAATGTGTTCTGCGAGCTTAAACTAAGAAAACTTGAGCTGCAGATACGTGCTGCTGGAGCTCAGACCAGTAGGCCCAGGGCAGTGGCTGGTTTTCCACCATGTGCTTAGAAGCAGGCCAAGAAAGCAGGTATTCAGAGAAAAGCAGAGACCTGAAACTACATAATGTCCAGAACACAGTGTAAGAGATTTATTTCTAATAATGTCTAAAACCCAGTGGAAGTCATCCAGCCTCACATTTTGTCATTGTTTTCCATGAAATTGCTTAGTATCCTTCCTAAAAAACCCTTTCCCTTCAGCCATTCCTTAAAATAAAACATCCTTGCTGGAGAGAATATGTATCCATCACAAGCGATTTTGTTATAAAGCAAATTACTTAACAATGCTTTTTCAGCATTTTCCTTGGTTACAACAGTGTTTATAATTTTTTAATTTCCCCTAAGCAAATGTGGGAGGAAGACTGGGCTTTCTACTGCTGTAAACAGTTAGTCTCAGAAACCCACAGGGGGTCGCTGTGGGTCAGCGCTGTGGGTCAGCGCTGTGGGTCAGCACCAGCTCGATGGCAGGGCGAGTGAGAGAAATTTGGGGAATGTATTTATTTCTTTTATTAAAAAAATTCTATTTTGTTTTCCAGTTTTAGTCACACAAAGCTCTCACGTAGGTTTTGAATTTAGTAATAATCTAATCAGATGACGGGCCCATCCAGACAGAGATGTTCAAAACTTGAAAGAATGTATAAGTGAATCAAAATAATGAAAACGCAGATGTTAAATAAGCCAGCTAGTTTCAGAGCAAAATTCACATACACTGAAGGTTCTACCTTTCAAGATTGACTTTTCATATGTTTTCATAGCAAGAGTTATTATTGCATCATTCACAGCAATAATTTAATAAATGGGAAAGTGAATCTATCATAATATTTACTCACAAACCTTTCATAAAATTTAGATACAAAAGGTATAGGGCATTGAGAGTTTTAAGGTGAATGTTTTCATTCAGATTTGCAAGCTAATGGAATATATTAATATCCAGAGAATAAATAAACATGCTAATTCTTTTCCAAATGTTACCATAGTCCTATCACTGCGTGATACTGCTTAGTAAGACATGAAAGGTTGCTGTTATTCTGTGGTAAACCTTCGTTAACTAGGTCATCCCTCACTTCAGATGAGGCTGGTCTTGTCTTTCGCAGAAGAGAAGTGAAACACAATGACTCAGAAAGTAATTTAAGCATTCGTCTAGTTTGACGAGTGCAGAATGTAAACATTCCAGAACTGTAGGCAAGAACTGTGGTTTACATAATTCCCAACTTCTTCGTCTTCACAAGGCTGAAATGCATCTATGCCAGAAACAACTACAAACGCGGGGTAAGAGGAATGCCATAGGGGAACGGATCACAAGGATCGACATATAACCACCACCGCCGCCCCCAAGGGATGGACAACAGAAAAGTGAAGGGAGACAGAGGTCAGTGTCAGACATGAAAAGAAAAATAATTTAAAAGTTATCAAGGGATTATGAGGGAGGGCAGGTAGGGCAGGGGAGAAAATGAGCTGCTACCAAGGGCTCATGTAGAAAGAAAATGTCGTGAAAATGATGATGGTAACATACGTACAAACGGATGTATTTCTGGACACAACGGATGTATTTCTGGATTGCGATAGGAGCAGCAAGAACCCCCAATAAAATGATTTCAAAACAAGAAGAAGCTATCCGTTTAGAAATTGAATACCAACATAGAAAGATCTCTATTTCTATGATGAAATCTGTCTTGGATAGCTCTGATTAAAATATTGTAACAACCTCTTGGTATAAAACCAACCTCCTCACTGAGACTCCTTGAAGCAAGACACTATTTTAGACGCTGCCACAAAACGGATGGATTCGGAGATAGAAAGGGGATATAGGCTTCCCACCCTGTGGTGTCGTGCAGGGAAAGCCAGCAGAATATATACTCTTTTCTTCCTCCCTCCCCTATACTTATTTTTTAACCTTAAAATGTAAGGAAGAAAACTACTAATTTTTTAAAATTTATTGTAACACAGGAATGAAATTTACACACCAATATAGGATATACTAAAGAAAGATGCTTAAACTTTTATCCCGCCCCCCACAGTATTAATTGCACTAAACCAAGAGCCCCAGATGATGGTAACTGATCGAGTCTAATAGTATAGCCCATGCAGAACAGGAGCAAAACTAATAAAAAATATTAGCTTTTGGTAAAGTTAAAAATCATCTCATAAATCCAAAATCTCTCTCTCTCTCTCTCTAAGCACACACACACACTTAAAATGTTCTGGGGAAACACTGTCCTTTGTCACCTTTCAGTTAGCATCCAAGTAGTTAACCACTGTGCAGCCTGGACTCCTTCCATAAGTTACTAGTGTCATAGTCTCACCCTACCTAATATATTTAATGAATCGCTTTCATAAATATTTTCTCTCCATTAGTTCTCTGAAAGAACAAAGCTTTCATTAAAAAAACCTTTCTTACCGACCTGTCTCCTAACAAGGAAATGGTGGGCTGTGCATCGCTGCGGCGGGCTGTAATCTGAAGCGGTCTAGAAGGTGCCTGCTTTCATCAAATTGCCTGGAAAGTCCCCAACAATTCACATCTCAACTAAACATCACCGTGTGGAACAGACTGATGAGTCCCCCAAAGAAGTATGTAGAAGCCCTCACCCTACCCACCACCATTATCAGAGCTGACTCACGGGCACCTCGCACAGGGTTGGGGACCGAACCCCTTCTGGAGCACACATCCCATCTTCCTACCATGGGGCAGCTGGTGGGCTTGAAGTGCGAGTCTCTCTTTTTTTGGAGAAGGAAAAAAGTCAACTCAATATGGACAAAAGATGAATTGTTTATTAGAAACCATGCATGTGGTGCTCAGGCAGAATATGCCTTTTAATCTTGCTAGTGGTTCTGAAGAGTATATGACGAGATGACCTACCTTGCTAGTAATATGGCAAATATGAATTAAAACAAGGAATTCTATTCTTCACCTTTCAGATTAGCAAGAACTCCACACACTCAACAACATGCTCTCTTGTTCAAAATGTGCAGAAGGAAATCTTCCTGTAAATCACTGCTCAGTCCAAGAGTGGAGGGGAACTGTGGAGCATCTCGAGAAAGTACAGATGCATTTACCCTTCAACCCGGTAGTGCTTATCTACATATCCACACATGAAACATACCTAAGTACACATTCCTGTATCCATATGCAGGCATACATGTATAGATGCATCGGTGTACACATATCAATATATTAAGGTATGTGCCTGCATGTGTGATGAGTGAGTAAAGCGACAATAAAACTTCTTGCAATTTTAGGTGAACATGTACTTTTTTTGGTGGGAAAACAGAACAAGTAATGATGGTGTAAGAAGGTTCCCAGAATGGCTTGTTAAGATTACATGGATCCAAATCATGAGGACACTTCAAAACGCCCAGGGCAACACTCCATCATCATTCCATTCCATTTCTGACGTGCCCGCATACGTTTGGACCCTTGTTTGACATGCAAGGAGGCAACGGGGACAGGAACACAGGCAGGACAGACATGCCGGCACGGCTTCGCAGCCCTCGGTATGCGCTGATCAGTCAACCGGGATCTCTGTTCCTCACTGGGTCAGCTCTGACAGTACGATCACTAACCTGTTCAGTGACTGGCCCAAAGGGCAGTGACTCCAAAGATGGGACAGCCTTGGAAACCCAATGCAGCAGTGGTCCTGTGGTTCTCTGTCCCATAGGGTCTCTACAGGTCAGAAGCCAGTCAATGGCAAGGGGGTGAGCCTCACAGGGACGCTGTGATGGTTAGCATGCACAAACACAAAGCTAACTGCTTCAAAACATTAAAAACGCACGAGAAAAAGACAGTAAAACCCGCAAACGCCAGAATCCGCAAAGAGCGAAACTGCAAATGTTTTCCCCTACAAGTGCTAGAAAAGCAGCAAGCTTGCGCCCTGTCAAAGGTGGAAAACTTGTGAGACCTGGAGGAGCAAGGCACACCCCTCTGGCGCCAGCCCTCCCGGGCCTCACTGTGTCACATACTCTTTTCAGCAGGATGTGTCTGGGAGAACCTGAATAAATCCACAAACCATCACTCTACACGCTTGCCTCCCGCTCCCCAATAGGAACGTCGGCCATCGAAGAGCATGCGAGACGGAAAAGCACTGAGTGAAACATCTTGTCTACTTCTTCGGATCAGCAGGACTGAGCAGAACCAGTATGGACAGATGGGTCTTCGGTTCTATTTTTAAAGACCTCCAGGGAAGGAGATTCTACAAACTGCCTTGGCAGCCGGCGTGCCGGTGCGTGGCAGGGTAACGTCTGTCTGTACGAACGGTTAGGGAGGCTTCCAGAATGCTGCCCAGCAGGTGTGTAGACGTGTGGTGCTCCGACAGGGGGCTGAGGGTTTCCAGAAAATTCTAGCTTCCTTATTGGCTCTGGATAGCTTTCCTCCTCCCTTTAATTACCATTGATCCTTCAAAGAGAACACACATGCAGCGAGAGCTTTGTGATAGAAGATTCCTAATTTTAAAAGACGCAGTGGCAATTCTAAACACGTGGAATGAGAATGCTCTGTACAAAGGGATAGGAGTTGAGAGAGAACATTGTTCTCCTGGCGCATAGTAGGTGCTCAATAAACAGTCGTAAATGAACGCATTCCCGAGAAGTATAATCTGTCTCTCACCCGTAAGAAGGAGTAAATGCTCCCTAGATATGCTACTGGGGATTGACCTCGGCTCAGCGGATCTCACGCTGAATCCAGTCCAATCGCGATTCCATCCTTTCTGTGGGTCCTGCGGCAAAGAACCTACTATCCGCCAACACGGCTGACTTCCACACTTGGTACAAGGCCGCAGGAGCCATGAGATTATGCCTTGAACTCAATGCAGCGAGGAGCCCAGAAGGAATGAGGTGAGGGGAGACGTGGAAGATGAAACCCAGCCTGCACTTCCTGACCCGGCTCTGGGCCTCATTCTGCACGAAGGCACCTGGTAAGCAACGGAACTGGACAAGTGCTCTCTCAGCCTGGGACAGTGCCTGGACACGAAGGAGGGAGACGACAGCCATGCTCACTTAGTGACTGTCAAACACGGTGACGTGGAGCCCAGGGAGCACCCAATAATGACTGGAGCCTTTTTAAAAATTATTATCATCATCATTACAACTGGGATTCCCACTTGTAATGAAGTGTAGAAACCTGTTGCCAATAAGCCCAATGCAACTCCCAGAGGCCTATTGGACATTTGCACATTCGTTGCCCTCATCATTCTCAGAACATTTGCTCTCCACGTAAGCCCCTGGCATCAGCTCCTTATTTTACACCTCCCTCCCCGCTCTTTCCTCCCTCATGAACCCGATCATTTTTAAATTATTATTTTATCATATCTTACACTGTCCAAAATCTCCCTTCACCCACTTTTCTGTTGTCCGGCCCCCAGGCAGGAGGTTATATGTAGATCCTTGTAATCAGTTCCCCCTTTCTGCCCCACCCTCCCCTCCCAGTATCACCACTCTCACCACTGGTGCTGAAGGGATCATCCATCCTGGATTCCCTGTGTTTCCAGTTCCTATCTGTACCATGTACATCCTCTGGTCTAGCCAGATTTTTAAGGTAGAAATGGGATCGTGATAGTGGGGATGGGGGGTGGGGGGAGTGGGGAGCATTTAGGAACTAGAAGAAAGTTGTATGTTTCATCGTTGCTACACTGCACCCTGACTGTCTCGTCTCCTCCCCGACACTCTTCCATAAGGGGATGTCCAGTTTCCTACAGATGGGCTTTGGGTCCCCCCTCTGCACTCCCCCTCATTCACAATGATATGATTTTTTGTTCTTTGATGCCTGATCCCTGATCCCTGATCCCTTCGACACCTCGTGATCACACAGGCTGGTGTGCTTCTTCCATGTGGGCTTTGCTGCTTCTCAGCTAGATGGCCGCTTGTTTACTTTAACCGGGCTGTGAATCTTTATGGAAGCTGACTGCCATGCCTTTCTCCCTTGGAGGCTCTGGAAGGTTTGAATAGCAACCCTTTCAGTTCTCAGCTGAGCACTTAAACAGTGCACCACTAGTACTTCCTCGGGTCGTAGGTAGAGGCAAAAACACGGCTAAGCTTCCAATCATGCACAGGGTGGCTGCCCGCCGCCAAGGCTGAGCTGGCGCACAATTCCATAGGATCAGGGCCAAGAAGCCCTGGGTGAGAGCAACTTTCTTTCTATCTTGCCTCTGGAAATCATGAAAGCTTTCTCTGGGCCAACTGACAGGGACCCATCGGCTCAGGCACCCCCACATCACTCATCAGTCCCATAAACATTCACGGAATGTTCACTGCTCTCGACCCAGCATAGAAGTTGAGGTAGTTTATTGTGCCAACCTGGCCAATAAACACATGTGGGGTCAATTGACAGGCAGAGGGATAAATGGCTCAGTGAGCCTTGCTTTTCTAGTTCTCGGGTCTCTTGCTTTGTGATGGTAGGACCAGGGTGCAGCTGCCTTAGCCAGTTCCCTGCTTCAGCTGGCAAGGCTCATTTCCTGCAAGACATCCTCGAGAAGAAGCCACATGGACCTACCCCGATGCATCCCTAGGTGCTGGAGCAGCTGTGTGGAGACCCCTGCCAGCACTGAGATGCTTACACATTCACTGATTCAGCATTCCTCCTGCAGTCGGCGTCATAGTGTGTGTTTTGTGAGATGGAGGAGGACTTTGTGGACTGGTGTGGGACATATGGGCTAATGTTGGACTTGTGGGCTTGGGCAGCACTGGGTTGTGATGTTTTCTTGATGCGCATTTATCTCTAAAGTACCCAGACTGACACAGAAGCAAATGGCCCTGCTCTCCCGCAGACGAGCACATACGTTCACGGAGAAAGAAAGGGCAAAAGAGAAGCTCTCTGTAGGCTCTGGGCATGGATGAACCTTGAAACAGACCCCCCGGAATAAGTCCGACACAAAGAACAGGTAGCGTAGGATCCCACTGGTGTGAAATATCTAGAAGAGGCAAATGGGCAGAGACCAAAGTGATTAGTGGTGACGGGGGTGGGGGGGGGTTGGGGGGTGGGGGGGGTGGAGGTGGAGGAGGGGCCTATAGCATAAAGGAATACTGTGTTTCTGTTGAGGGCAAGGGAAGTATTTGGAAACCCAGAGTGGGGACGATGGCACAGCATGGTAACCATGGTGAAGGTCATGGGATTCTGCATGTAGTAATGGCTGACATGGCAAGCGGGCCTATAGCAACTAAAAAGAAACACACACAGACACACACATCAAGCAAACACCCCACGAGCTATATCTAAGATTAGATGTGCACACGGCACTCTAGTGATGTCTGATGAGTGAATGGATAGAGGGCCTCCGAGATTGGCGGTTCTCAGCCTGTGGGTCGAGACCCCTTTGGGGTCGAATGACCTTTTCACAGGGGTCGCCTAAGACCATCGGAAAACACATTACTATTTCAGGTTATAAAATGACATATTGTTTTGTGATTAATCACTATGCTTTAATTATTTGTCATCACTGTGCTTTAATTATTTGTAACTATTGAAACTTCATCCTGCCTATCAGATCTTTACATGACGATTCATAATACTAGTAAAATGACAGTGATGAAGTAGCAACAAAAATAATGTTAGGGTTGGGGGTCACCACCACACGAGGAACTATACAAAAGGGTCGCAGCATTAGGGAGGTGAAGAACCGCTGCCCAAGAGTAAGTTTCAAGTCCAACTTCCGTAAAGGGAAACGTGAATCATGAAATTGGGCAAGACTCCGTGGAGGCAGTTTGGCTTCATATGTTCTCTGGGACCCCAGCGGCATTCCCATCAAGACGAGATTATAAGGGTGATTCAGCGCCAGGTCTCAGCCAACAAAAGCCTCTTACGCCCTAACCCAGGCGCAGTACTAAACAGAGAGCCCCACGGGCGGAAGCCTGAGCTGTGTCACTCACAGGAAAAGAGAAGAGGATGCCCAGGGCCCTGCCCCCTCTCCTCCCCGCCCCCCCCCCCCCGCCCCTACCTTTCAGGGCGAGGGGACTCCTAGAGAACGAGAAACGTCAGGAAAAAAAGAAAGAGCCCCGCATTGTCCTTCCCCCGGTTCCTCTCCCCTTCAGGATCCCAGGCACCTTCGGTCCCTGCAAAGGCAGTTTAATACGCCTCTTCCAGGAAGACCTCTTTATGGTCTCACACACTGCTACACACACCTGTCACACCAGCTTCTACGGCGCCAGCTCAGCTCCCTGTTGCTTGCAGGGGAGAATCGAACTGTGTTCCCTGGGCTGTCAACGGCTGGATTTTGGGGGAGGGGTACGGTCCTGGAGCACCAGGTGCCTGTGGTGCCCTAGCACTTCCAACCTTTCAGTTAGCAGCTGAGTGCATTACCTGTGGGCACCACGCAGGCACTCGACATGCGCATACAGAATCCATTATCCTCTCAAGTTACATGCAGACATGGGAACATGCTAACGACGCATCTATTTTATGTCACCAAAGGCTGCAGACTATTCTATCTGACTGTGCCATGTGTATCAACATCGGGATAGCTCCTGAGAACATGTAAGCAAACGCTATCTTTTTTCCATTCACACACCAGTGCCTCGGTCCCCGGGTTTCCGAGGGTAGAGCCCCCGCCAAGCCCTTCCCCTTCTCCTTCCTGCCTTGCTCCACTCGGCTTTCAGGACTGCCAAGTGAATTCCCACTCCAGTGGCCCTAGGGGACAGGGTGCCACTGCCACGCGGCGTTCCTGGCTGTAGTCATGACGCAAGCAGACTGCCCGCTCTTTCTCCCACAGAGCTGCTGGGTTGGCTTGCACCAACCACCTTTCGGTGCGCAGCCGAGAGCTTAACTCTTGGGCCTGCCAGGACACCCTGGCTCCACTCTGCCTACTCTCTTCCCCAAACCTCCAAGAGCCTGGGCTTCCTCTCTCCCTCAACCTTGGCCTTCTTTCCGAGGGAAAGGGGCTCAGTTTGTTCTAAGAAAAGAGATCTGATTCACATGATTATGAAAATTGCTTAAAAAAACAACAACAACAACACAAAACACCTTCATCCTCAGACTTAAAAAAGGAGATCTCTGTGACTCAGTAAGTTGACCCCAATGTTTGGACGCCCAGGGTGTCAAACATCTTGGCTGTGGACTCCTGTCAGAAAACTTATGCACAGAGGGTTCCTCCAGAGGAGGGATCTACAACCTTTAGAGAGGGGAGAGCCAATCCTGGCCTTCACAACAGTTTAAAAATCATTCGAGAGCCATAAACATACTTTTATAAAACAATAAAATCACCGTGATCAGAATCATCATCCTTTAAGTGAAATGCAATGATAGTTTTGTTTGCATTTTCAATTTTACTCCAGGGGCACTTGGACATAGCCAAAGAGCCCCACACAAGGCTGCAGTTTGCCAGCCCCTGATCTAATGCACAGGCTCCCCGACTTATGTGGCCCTATTGGCCCTTTGTCAGAAAAATCATTCCTCAGTTCCCCCGCTAGCAATTAAAAATGTTTCCACTCTAGTCCATAAACCAGGGAAAAGGGTAGGTGTCTGCTTTCGCCTCCCCCTGCACCCAGTGGGTGGTCCCACCCACTTAGGGAACACTGCTCTCACTGACAATATTTGGGCAGCTTCTTTTCCTCTCGTCTGAGTCTTCCAAAGCACCATGAAATTTACAACACTATTTATTCAGTAGTGAGACTCGGGGATGGGGGCGGGGGGCCTGTTTGATAAGAATGGGGCTTCCGTACATGAATTTTCATAACCTGGAGACCAATCATTCTGAGACGCGCTGCCAGCACACTAAGGAGAGGCAGAGGAATATTATAATTATCTAAAGCTTCCATTCTGCCTCCTAGGAAATCCTATACACCATACAAATACATCAATAACTCTCCATCAGATGCACAAAAAAATTACCGGAGTCGCTATTGGCATCTTTTTCTACGCTGTGGACAGAAATAACTGCCCCCTTTCACTGGAGGCAGGAATGAAGCAGACTCATTTCAGAAATTTTATCCTCTTTTGTAGAAAGAGCTGAAATCAATGCTGAAGTAACACAGAGCCCCAGGAATGCTAGCTATCGATGAGATTTTTCTGTTCTCTTTCAAATTTGATGAACATTCCTAGTAGGGCTGAAACAAATTTAGGGTGTGATAATAGGAAATTCTGCTTCTTTTACAGTCTCTCTCTCTCTTTAAAATCATTTATTACGGACTCAAATAACTCTTATCACAATCCATACATACATCAATTGTGTAAAACACATTTGTACATTCATTGCCCTCATCATTCTCAAAACATTTGCTCTCCACCTAAGCCCCTGGCATCAGCTCCTCATTTTTCCCTCTCCCTCCTTGTTCCCCCTCCCCCAGTCTCTCTTTTATGGCTTCTCTTTAAAAACCTTTTTTAAAAAAAGTTTTATGCTGCAAGCTTTGGCTCATAAACTGTGAGCCAAATGATCTACCTATATGAAAATTATCCACAGTTTGTCCCAAGGTTAGTAAGTATTATGTATCACACAGTCCAGGGATTTTTCTCTGTCTACGTACTCCCCTAGGGACGTATTATTGTAGGACTTAGGTTCCAAGAAAGAAATCAGTCCCCCTTTGGCTGGGATAGACAGGGTGGGATTTCATTAGAGTTGGCTCTTTGTGAGCAGAGCGTGTGTACAGGGATATACACTCACAGCATGCAGGAGGGAGGGAGCAAAGAATGCAAATGGACACTATGCACACGATCCATTCCAATTGCTGAGCAGAAGAGCAACACAATCTAAGGGTAACCCAGTCAACCAAGCACACAGTCTCAGCTACAATGAAAGAGACCCAGGTCACGATCCCTCCTGAACACAGACTCGTGGGAATCACAGACTCGTGGGGAGGACGAATGAGTCGGAATCCCAGCGGAGCAGGAGTAAGAGGAGAAGGTGGGAATGTGGAAGACCTCAGCCATGGCAGTGACTGCAGGGCATAAAGAAGGCATGAGAGAGAAAAGATATAGAGAGAGGAGACTCACTCTGGTTGATGAAGAAAGAACACGAGTTGAGGAGACGAAGGTTTCTGACTTCCAGCAACTGGAACTCAAAAAGATGACACCAGGTGAGCGAGGGAGGAAGAAGACAGGAGTGGCTAGAAGTTCAGTGGGATGTACTGAGCTCGAAACACCTATAGAACATCATGGTAGATGAGAAGGTTTAGTGCTATTTAAGAATTATACATTTATATTTACTCTCAGCTATTTCTTGTGGTAGTTATATAATTTGGTGTCAATCTGAGGATTAAGAGTGTAGGGGTGGAGTCTAGCCTGTCAATCAGGATATAGCCAATGAGGCCTCTGTGTGGGTATGGCCTTCTCCTGAGGATTTTGGGAACTCCTGTATTTCTTCCTTGGAGGCGGGAGACACGCTCTCTCTCTGCTCACTCCCTGGGCGATGTTCTACTGACAAGACACATGGCGCTACAATGTTAGAGCCTGTGCACTGGGAGCTGGAGAAGCCATGTGGAGACCCCTGCCAGTGCTGAGATGCTAACAATGCCACTGGATCCACAAGACTTGCCACCCACTGGCCTGTGATCTTCCTGCATTCTGCATCATTGCATGTGTTTCGTGAGCCTGAAGAGTATTTCATAGATTGGTATCAAGCATATGGGCTAATGTCAGACTTAGGACTTGATCTGGACTGGGCTGGGCTGTTTTCTCTCAATATTCAATTGCTCTTGTATATAAACCTCTTTCTTATACAAATGAGTCTCTATGCATTTGTTTCCCTAGGCAGCCTGGACTAACACATTCCTATGAAAATGAACAACTCTTTCCTTCACAAGAATCCTTAATTGGTGCCAATCATCTTAACTAAAAGGAGAGGAGCGACCAATATAGTGCACATCAGCCCGTGGTGTCAGAAGATCCAGCACATGGAACAAACCGGGCTCGCCATTAAGAGTAAGAATGAACATGAAAGAGTTGTCCCTTGGTCCTTCTACTTATGCAAGGGCCGCACTATAAACTGTGCATCCTCAGTGAAATCAAAGCAAGATCAACAACAGTCCATTAAAGCCAAACCCCGAGAGACGTCGCTTCAACGACTTCCTGAGTTAAAAACCACTATCTGTCCTGTAAATATCCTCTGCTGGTGTAAACATGAAAGCAATCCAGTGAAAGAAAGCGCAGATGGCTTTCATGTGACGCACAGCTCAAGGGTCAGCCTGCAGACAGCCATGGGGCCAGTGTCGCAGCCCTGAAACTTAATACAAGGAGCCTAAGTTCATGGAGCTTAAACTGTCGCTGCTCCTTGGGGTGAGCTACTGACTATTTCGAGATAGGCAAAGCCGAGTGTTTGTGTGAAACAGAAAGCTTTCTTGCTTTGAAACTGTGCCAGCCAGTCGAAATAGAAAGAGATGAGACGTTCTTTTTAACTTTCCTAGGAGTTACTTTTTCATGAAGTGAAAGGAGTTACTTTTTCATGAGTTTCTCCCGCAGAGAAACTAGTGGTTTCAAACTGCTGACACGACTCAGTATATCCAAACCACCGTAATTTCAACAAATAATGAAAACCACTCATGCACTTTTGAACGCCGTCTTTCAAATGCGTGTAGAATTGGCATAGTATATCTCGATTCGTGTGCTGAGTTTTTCAGAAATACTTGGTGGACTTTCAATGTCCTCCCTTTACTGGAGTTTTCAGCAGCATTGACCAGTTGATCGTAGCCTTTCTTTAAAATGTTTTTCCTCCCTTGGCTTCTATGTCCAAAGTTACCAACATTCTTTGTCAACTCATGGTTTGAGCCTCTCCTTCCACCAGACCCCTGCATCTTGGACGGCCACGGCGATCGGTGGTAAAAGCTCCACTCTTCTCTAGCTGCACTTTCTTGCTAAGAAAACGAAGCAAAACCCATGACTATCAACTGCCTCCCAGGAAGGGCTCTTCCCTGGAGTTCCCAAACCTGTCATCCTCATGGAAGCTGACTTCCACATCTCTCTCTCAGGGAGTAGCCAGTGGGTTCAACGGCTTAGCAGCCAAGTACTTACATCTCTTGCTAATGCCATGATTTTGAATACCACCTAGGTGCTGGTGGCTGTAAAATGTTTATCTCCCCCTGAGTTTCACACTGGTAAAGTGAAGAGCTTGATTGTTGCCCCCACTTGGGCATGTATAACCAACCCAAACAGGATGTTTATGTCCACGGTCCTTTCTTCTTCCTTCCTTGTCTAAATCCAATGGCTCCACTTGCACCTGCTGGACCAGCATTTAGGAGACAGTCTCATTTCCTGCAATCGCTCAGTCTCAGCATCTCATCCTTTTGCACGCTTTATTGGCTCTAATTCCAAAGCGAAGCTCAGATTCATCTTCTTTTCTCTATTTCTGTTGTCACTAGCTTCGTCCAAACTACCGTATTTCATCCCTCCCTATGATCACTCCCTCAGTACATCTTTGCCCCCATACAATCTACTTTCCACTCATCAGTCACTGTAACCTTTTAAAAATGTAAATCAAGTTATAGTTTTTGAATTCTTAAAACTATTAGTGACCATGCAACCATGGTTTACTGATCTGTAACTGGGTTAAAAATATATGCAATAAGGAAAGAAGAGATTCTCCTAAAAATACTCTGGGGAAACTTCCACAATGAGAAAAATGAAGCAGAATTCATGCCTCAAACCTTATACCGAAACCAATTCAAAAAGATCAAGGGACACTCAATCTCAGGTGCTCTATATAGCAAAGTGTGGTGAAGGAACTAGATGGTGCCCAGTTATCAGAAACAAAAGTGTCTGGAGTCTTAAGGGCTTGTTTTCAAACAAGCAGCCATCTCAAGTGAGGCATCAATTGAATCCACATAGAAGAAGCACACCAGCCCGTGTGATCCAAGGATTTTAAATAACATAATCCAAACCTAAAGGAGGAAATGGCTTCAGAGCCTACATTGTGAACACCTGGTTTGCAGAAAGCTATGGAGGACAGTGGAAGCCCAGAACCTACTTGCAGAGGTCGCACATTGATTAGGTCTCCAGCAAATTCCCTCTGATCACAGCTGAGGGGTGTGGACAGTCCTGTTGTCAGACCGAGGGCACTGTAAAGTTGATGACCGCAGACAGGTCAAAATGTAATGTCTTATCATTTGATCTCCCTTTTGACCCATTTTACAGCTGTTTCGGTGTTTTGGTTTTGTTTTTATAAAGGAGGCTAAGGATACATATGTGGATTAAGCCCCTCCGACCATGGACCAGGGATGTGAACAGCCGATTTCCCACTTAATGCTGTTCTAGTTTTTAATATTTTCTGCTTTCTTTTAGATTGAGGTTTTATCTGTTTTACTTTGTTATTCTTGTTAGTGGTTGGTTTGTCTGCTAACGTTTCTCTGTATGTGAAATCCAGGAGAGGGAAATCTACAGAGACAGTACTGGATTAATGATTACTTGGGAGTATGGAAGGGGAGGTCAGTGGGGAGAGGGGAGCCAATAACAATGAGTACCAGAAGCGAGAAAATATTCTAAAACTGATTATGGCGATGATTATACAACTCCTCTTGTTGTGACTGAACAGTTGAATTGTATGATTTGTGAATTACATGCCAAAATAAACAAGGATCAAGGGCCTAAATATAAAAAACTAAAACCATAAAATTTGTAAACAAGCAAAGACAAAATATATCAATGGAACTTCGTTTAGATAACTATCAAAAAGGTGAAAAGACAGTCTACATGAAGATTCAGAACCACACATCTGAAAATGCCAAGACTGTATGTGCACACACATATACTTTTCCATAACCTAAAGGTGATAAGCAACCCAATCAACAATGTGCAATAGACACATATATATCACTACAGAAGAGTATTTAAATTGCCAACCGGCACATAAAAAGGTGCTCTACATCTCGGGTAATTTTTGTGATGTGTGTTGCTATTGAATTAAGTCAACTCATTAAATCCCCTGTGTTACAGAGCAGAACATCTCCATATTGTTTTCCTGGATGTCACATTAATGGAAGGAGCCCCGGTAGAACAATGTTTAAATGCCTAGCTATTCACGGAAACATCAGTAGTTCACCAGCACCACCACCACTACCACCTCCACTGCCACTGCCACCACCAGCTACCTCAGACATTCTGCCGGAGGAAACCTCTGGCTCACTGCTCCTGAAACTAGGAGTGCCTTGTCCATCCTTAGAGCAGTTCTACAAGGGCTTTCTCTACGTCAACTGAGGGCACACACAACAGCAGTGTTAATAGAAGATGATCCCCCAGCACTGCTGAGTATGTTTAGCCACCCACCTGTAGGTTAACAGTAAGCACAAGCTAGTTGTACCACCTATTCACCACGTGGCTGCTGTGGTTAGGTGCCGTGGATTTGCCTCATTGGGTTTGCTTGGCTGTAATCTATATGGGAGCAGATTGCCAAGTATTTCCCCCATAGGACCTTTGGGTGGGTCTGAACAGCCAACCTTTCAGTTAGCAGCAGGGTCCCTTCCACTGGCTGTGGTTGTTAGGTGCTATTGAGTCCATTCCGATTCATAGCAACCTTGTACACAACAGAGGTAAACACTGCCCAGTGCTGGACCAGCCTCACAATTGTTCCTGTGCTTGAGCCCCTTGTTGCAGCCATGGTGTCTGTCCGTCTCCGTGAGGGCCTTCCTCTTCTCTGCTGCCCCTCCACTTTACCAAACATGATGCCCTTCTCCAAGGGCAGGTCTCTCCTGACAATATGAAGTCTTGCCATCCTTGCCTCCAAGGAATACTAAGGTCGTACTTTTTCCAAGGCAGAATGGTTTGTCTTTTTAGCAGTCCATGGGGCTTTCCCTGCTCTTCGCCACCAGCAGAACTCACATGCACAAATTGTTCTTCGATCTTTTTTAGTCAATGTCCAACTTTCACAAGCATATGAGGCAACTGAAAATACCATGACTTGGGTCAGGCACACCTTAGTCCTCAAAGTAACATCCTTGCTCTCCCAATACTCTGAGGAGGTCTTGTGCAGATCTACCTAATGCATTCATTAATTAATGGTGGCATTGGCCATTGGGGAGATGAAAATCCGAGCCAAAATGATAGACCACCTCACTCCCATTAGAATCGTCATGATCAAAAAGCAGGCACTGGCATGATTGTAGAGAAACGGAACCTCATTCAGGGCTCAGGAGAATATAAAATGACACAGTCACTATGGAAACATACTTTTGGAGTTTCTGGAAAAGTTAAATGCAGAACGACCATGTAACCCTGTAATCCCAATCCCAGGTATATGCCCAGAAGAAGATGCAAAAGGACACACAGATTTGTACATCAATGCTCAGTGTAGCACTTTTCACAAGAGCCAAAAGTACTGAATGCCCATCAACAGAAGAATGGCTAACCAAAATGTGTGTGTGTGTGTACACCTATATACGTGGGGCTGTTACTCAGCAATTAGAAGAAATGTACTCATGATGTAAGCCACAGCCTGCATGAACCGGGATAACATGATGTTGAGAAAAATAGATTAGTGACATGATGCTATTATGATCTCACTTTTAAGAAACAGCAAATATTTAGAAACAAATTCTTATTAGAAGCTAACAGGAATGGCTAATTAGTGGCTAATAGCAACAGTCAATAAAGTGAAGGATATACTGCAATTGATAAATCTGCTGTGTGAGACCTGTTTAAAGTGCTGAAAATCAAGGAGGGTCCTTTAGGAATAAGGTGCGTCTGACCCAAGCCATGGTGCTTTCGATGGCCTCCCATGCAGGTGAAAGGTGGACACTGGATCAGGAAGACTGAGGACGAATCCATGGGTTTGCATGACGGTGCTGGTGGAGACTACGGAACGCATCGTGGGCTGCTACCAGAACACACACATCTGTCCTGGAAGAGGTGCAGCCAGGATGGTCCTGAAGCCAAGGAGGGTGAGACCTTGGTGTCAGGAGAGAACTGGCTCTGGAGGATATCTTGCCTGGGAAATAGAAGGGGAGCGGAAAAGAGGAAGGCCCCAGACAAGAAGCATAGGCCCAGTGGCTGCAACAATGGGCTCCCACAAGAACAACGGCGAGGGTGGTGCAGGACTGGGCGGTGTGTCCCTCTGTTGGCCATGGGGTCACTAAAGGTTGGCATTATCTCTATGGCACCTGAACATCAACAGCAAGAGGGAGAGAGCAGGGACGCTTGGCTAGGAAGTACCTGAGTTCATGTTAACGGCAGAGCCATTTGGAAAAGGACCGTGACAGCTGGTGACAAAACATGAAAAAATGCAATCCAAATCACTGGATTATACCCAGAGGCCTGTTGGCGTATATTTTGTTATATGCATTTTCACAATTAAAACACATATACACACACACACACACACACACACACAACCACCGGCCTCGATCCCAACTTGGCATGGCCCCAGCAAACCTCTGCTTCTGTATGCCACGTCAACCCCCACCACCACCCCAACGCTCATTCTAGCCTACAATGCTCTCACAATCACACCCCAAACTCCTTCCCACCTCAGACCTTCCATCTAAACTACTTCTGCCTTGAGCTTAAATAGATAGCTTCTGCTTAGAGGTCAACCAGGTACATGAAGCTAAAAAACACTCAATGCAAGTGGTACCGAGCCTCCACCCCCATCCAAGTGCATCTATAACCCAGGGACGTACCTTCATACGAGGATTCAATTAACTGGAAAATGTTCAAAATATGCAGTAGTGTGTGCCTGCTAAATATCTAGATTATTTTAACTGGTCCATCTCTGCCCACCACAAATAGGTATGGCCCGACTTTCCATATATGAAATGCATGAACAAAAAACCCTGCCCTTTGACTTCACTTAATCATGGGAAATACTACAACTTGAGCTCTTGGGAAAGAACCATATCATTCTGTGACTAAGCAATTCCTCTAAGATTCGCACCTGCAACACGAGAATATTCTCTGCTTTTCCTTGCACATGAGAACATGAACGCCCAGCACTTCCCTGGGAAGACAGTGTAAGTAAGACAGGAGCACACCATCATTCTCAGAGTCTAAAAGCCTGGACCAATTAGACTAAACAATTATGCAACTATATAAATACACCTTTCATGCATCTTTAAATTGGAAAAAAATTTCAGAATCAATTGTTTCTTCCCAGCTTAATACCAACTCTTAACACAGGAACTAGAAATGTATTAACAAATGGCCCTAATAAACAGACACACCGGGATGGGGGTATAGAGATCAAAATAAACTTTGCCCCCTCTAATAATTAACGTGAGAAAGTGGGGGTCAGTCGACCACCAAGCACCCGGGATGGGGAGCCGTGCCCTGGGAAGGGCCAGGCCTCTTGAGAAAGACTCTTCAGTTGCCTCCCAGTGTCCAGCCTAGAAAAGATGCTCGGCCCCATGCAGGACAAGAAGCTAACAGCCCCCTGACATGACACGCACAAGGATCGTCAGGATGTCTAGGAAGGACTTGACATGGGAACATTCCTGCTCCCGTCCCGCCACAATCCGCCAGTCTGTCGCGTTTTTATGTGCATCCTACCGAGGCCCAGCCCGCTTCTGTAAAGTCCAGTCTGATGCGCAGTGACGGGAGAAGACCGAATAGAAACTGCTCCCAAGGTTACAGCTTCATGGGAGCAGACAGCGTCTTCATCTGTCTCCCTCCGAGCAGCTGGTGAGCTTAAACAGCCAACCTTGCGGTTAGCAACCCAAGACATTCCCCACCAGGGTGTGGAAGCAGCCCCACCAACCCACCGCCAGCCAGGCGATTCTGACTCATGGAAATCGTACACTGGTTTTCCAGGGCTTTGCACATCTGCGGGCGCAGAGAGCCTCATCCTGCTCCTGACAGCTGCTGGGGAGTCTCAGCCGCTGGGCTTGGGGAGAGCGGGGCCAGGCGGCGGACACCAGCGCAGGGCTCCACGAGGGCTACGGAGAGAAGGCAAAGCGAGTCCTGAGCCAATTGACTGCTAAGGGGCAAATTCAAGCTAACAGAAACAAAGGAAGACACGAGACATTCCTAGAAAAAGAAGGTATCTTCTAATTAAAATAACAAACAAACAGCATCTTGTTTGTATAGGTAACATATTTGAAAAGATAAAAATCCCCAGGTGTTCTAAAATATTCTATTCCCCCCCCCCCAAATAATCCTATTGCTGATTAGAGAAGCTTGAACAGATTCGTCATTCACACCTATCGAAAACTCAGTTACATAAAGTGATTTTATTGGTAAATGTTGGTGGCTGTGCCGTTTTCCTGCCTGCCTTCGCGAGTCACAGAAATGTTGTCAAGAGAACAAAAGTTGGAAACTACAGCCTCAGCAATCACGAACTTTGGGGACTTGTCCCCTGGTACAAGTGTTCATGCATATGCATATCTTTAACACGTACTCAGACAGATGCCCCTGCATTTATTTGAATACTTGCATAAATATTAATATGTACAAATGCTTGCATGCAGAAAACCCACTTAGGAAATGGCCAATTGCATAGATTAGGAACATTAGATGGTAACTGCATTAACACTTCATAAAAATCTATGCACAAGTCTGTATGCACAGGGAGAAAAAAAGGCGCAATATTTGGAACAGCGGTTCTCAACCTTCCTCATGCCATGACCCTTTCGGACAGTTCCTCATGTGGTGGTGACCCCCCCACCATAACATGATTTTCGTTGCTATGTCATGACTGTCATTTTGCTACTGTCATGACCCACAGGTTGAGAACCGCTGCTTTGGAAGAAGCCAGATGATTTCCACGTGGTTGCTAGTGAGGAGGCCTGCCCTGGGCACTTCCACAGACAGGTTTCCCCTGATATGCGAAAGGAGCGCATTCCTGCGAAATCTTTCAGAAGCAGAAAGAAAGAAAGAAGCAGATACTATTCATTGATATGAAATCCTCCTGCGTGCTCCTTAGGCCCCCGAAGCAAGTTACCAAATCATGCCGAATAGCACACAGAACCTAAAAGAACACCAACAAAGCAGTTCTTAGCCACAGTTCAAAGCAATGGCTGGATGCTGAGGCGTCTCCCCTGGGAAGGGGCTTGGTGACACCCCTCCTTGGGGTGTGCAGGGCCTCTGTAACAGCGCACTGCAAAATGAACGCCCGCCGGAAGCCAGCTTCTCTAAACTCCTCCGGCAAAGTCTCGCCACCTGTCAGGGAACAGAAGTGGGTCCTAATCCTGCAGGGCCTTTGGTAGAAGTGAACCAACATTCAGGGACTTTCAAACGATGGGGAACAAATGTACACACATCTCTCCTGTCTAAAAACTAATTAAGATATGAAGGAATAAATGGGAGCCTATAACCCCCCCAAAACAGAAGTGTCCATTTTTAAAAATTACTAAGTACCCTCAAAAACTAGTTTTTACAGGTAATTTACACAAAATATCGGCCCCAACAATTTGCCTGTGCATGACATCCTATGCCTGTTCATTCTCAGGAATTGCAAGTGAAGATAAATGTTAAAAAGATACAGATAGAAGACCCCAAAGGAAGAGACTAAGGCTCCTTTCCTGGGAAGATGGTGTTTGGGAAATCATTTGTTTGGTGTCTCTCAGTTCCAGTATGGCTAGCTTGATAGTGTTAAGTTTCGTTGGCTTTTTACTTACAAAGTAGAAATTGATTAAAAATATGTTTGGGGCAGATGGGGGAGAGAGCAAGAGTTTTGTTTGTCTGTTTTCTTAACACTTCCAGTTTTTGCTGTCCATTATTTATCACACTGTCGCAGTCTATACCCACAGACCAAAGATTTACAGTAAAAGTAAAAGGGAAAAAAGATATTTCTCAACACCAAGTATTGCTTCAACTATAGAGATTTGCCTTCTCCCTGAACTTCAAATTCGGCTCATAGGAGAATGTGGCAGGCACCCTAGAGGCAGGAAGCGCCCCCAGAGTATGTGGTGCTACTTTTGCTGCGCCTAGCAGGGCACGCTTGTGAGTAAGAGGTGTAGAGCTGAAACGAACCTTGTCTGCTTCTTAGCACATTACCATGCTACATTCCAAACCCCTGCAGTCAACAGAGGCACAGAATGGATTCTAGCCTCTGGAATTTAAGTCCCTGTCTTAGAGTCCATCCTGACTCATAGTGACCCTATAGGACAAAGTAGACCTGTCCTGTAAGCTTCCAAGACTATGCATTTAGGATTAAGAGGATTAAGAGTGAAGGTGTAGAGTTTAGCATGTTAATCAGGTGGTAGCTTGATGGCCTCATCTGGAGGTGCTAAGGAGATAAATAGCTCCTGGAGGCAGGACACACACCCAGGCCCTGCAAGACATTCTTGTTGACAAACCACAAGGCAACAGGCTGATGGCAGCCAGAGCCTTGGAGCTGGAGGAGTCATGTGGAGACCCACAACAGCACTGAGATGCTTCCACCACCACTGGATCCACAAGACTTTCCACTCACTGGCTGCATTTGGCATCATGGGATGTGTTTCATGAGTCTGAAGAGGAATTGGTATTGGGCATATGGGCTAATATTGGACTTATGGATTTGATCTGGACTTGGCTGGAATGTTGTCTCAATATTCAACTGCTCTTGTGCATAAAGCTCTTCCTTGCACACATGTGAGTGCCTGTGAATTTGTTTCTCTAGTCTACCCAGACTAACATACCTGTAGAGTGGCTGGTGTTTTCAAACTGCTCACCTTGACATTAACAGCCCAACACATAACCCACTATGCCACCAGGGCTCAACTTCCAAACACAGGTCATATCCTAGAACCTCTCACGCCCCACTAGGTCCCCTTTCTTTGCTCAACTACATGTACATGCGGTTCACCCAGTGGGGATTTACACTGGCAGAGCCACTAGCAGAAGGAGCCTGGGTCACTGGACGGCTGCATGGATTGAGCGTCCACAGTCCCCTCTCTACTACCCATCTGCACCACGCTGTGATCTAAGAGGAAAACAAATCTCTGTAGAACTGTGATTTGAGGATTGTTTATTTCAGCAAGAGTGTAGGGGGAAACTCTTTTGTGGTCAGATAGGATACCATAATATTAATACAATATTTAATTAAGAGTCCAATCTTCAAGGGATCGCAGCTTATCTCGGACAGAAACACAATAGGAGTGGAGGAGATCCAGCAATGTGATGAGAGGCCAAGGTCACCTCTGAGTGACAGTGGAAATTATTCAGTAAATGAATTTAAAACATTGGTGGAACAGTGATACAAAGTACAGTCCAGTTTTACTTACTCATTAAAACATTTATTGAGCGCTAATACATGTCAAGCACTGACGTGTATTAGTAACATGACGGACCACAGTACTTGACTCAAGGAACCACAGTCTAGCTGTAAACGGAGAAAATGAAGCCAGCCGTTCAACGCAGTGTGGATGTAAAAGCTGCTCAAACAGAGCAGCTGCCATCTAGTCTGGAAGGTAGATTTACGTAATACACAACAGGTTTATCCCTCATAGAAATCACAAAATAAATTCATTTTGGGACCAAGGAAGAACTGACAACGTGAACCTGCCAAGTCTGTACTACGCATGACGAATGGCAGGTGTAAACACACAAGTAATGCTAGTATCCCCAACCTGGTAGAAGATTATCAGCATATTTTTCTCCAAGTTGGTCAGCACTGTATGGAAGAACACACAGGAAAGGCCTGAGGACAGCCACAGGAGCAAGCACACCTCGGTGGTGGGTTTCAAAACATCCCTGTCACACATGGGAGAGGGGAGGTGGGGAAAGGAAGTGGGTGCTAACAAACCCAGGGACAAGGGAACAACCAAACCCAGGGACAAGGGAACAACAAGGGATCTAAAATCGATGGCAAAGAGTATGTAAGAGGCCCGGTAGGGCTTGATCAAGGGCAATGTAACCTTGAGGAATTACTGAAACCCAAATGAAGGCTGAGCATGATAGTGGGACAAGAGGAAAGTAAAAGGAAATAGAGGAAAGAACTAGGAGGCAAAGGGCATTTATAGATGTCTAAATACAGGTGTGTACATATGTAAATATATTTATATATGATGATGGGGAAGTTGATCTATGTACATATATTTATAGGTAGCAGATGGACATTGGGTCTCTACTGAAGTACTCCCTCAATGCAAGAACACTTGTTTCTACTAACCTGGAATTCCATGATGCTCACCTTCCCAACATGATCGCTGAAGACAAAGAGGGTGCATAAACAAATGAGGTGAAGAAAGCTGATGGTGCCTGGCCATCAAAAGAGATAGCATCTGGGGTCCTAAAGGCTTGAAGATAAACAAGCAGCCATCTACCTGAGAAGCAACAATGCCCACAATGGAAGAAGCCAGCCTGTGTGACCACAAGGTGTCAATAGGATCAGGTATCAGGCATCAAAGCCCCAGAACAAAAAATCATATCCATGTGAATGAATGAGGGGGCATGAGGAGTGGAGACCCAAAGCCCATCTGCAGGCAACTGGACATCCCCTCATAGAAGTGTAATGGGGAGGGGAGGGGAGGAGATGAGCCAGTCAGGGTTCATACTGCACCGATGAAACATACAACTTTCCTCTAGTTCTTTAATACTTCTTCGCCCACCCCCCACTATCATGCCCCAATTCTACCTTACAACTCCTGATAGACCAGAGCATGTACATGGGCACAGACAAGAGCTGGAAACACAGCGAATCCAGGACAAATCAGCCCCTAAGGACCAATATTGAGAGTAGCCATACCAGGATGGTGAGGGGGAGAAAGGGTGAACAGATCACAATGATCTATCTATAACCCCATCCCAGGTGGATGGACAACAGAAAAGTGGGTAAAGGGAGACATCAGTCAGCGTAAGACATAACAAAATAATAATAATAAATTATCAAGGGTTCACGAGGAAGGGGCGGAGAGAGAGGAGGAAATGAGAAGCTTATACAAGGACTGATTGGAAATAAAAAGTTCTGAAAATGATGATGGCAACAAATGTACAAATGTGCTTGACACAATGGACGGATGTGCGGATTGTGATAAACGTGTATGAGCCCCAATAAAATGATGTAAAAAAAATCCCTATCGCCTGAAAGTGGCCACTAACATTGATAGGTGTAGATCAGACACTGGCTCTGAAAACTGCGCCTTTCAATGAAGCAGAGGCGGAATCAAAATGCAAAAAGTTAAATTCAAATACAGAGTGTCACATTAAAATGCCCCTTTAAATCAAAATATAGAATTCCAGCAGAAAAACAGCTTCTTGCCTCCTCGCGGTTTAAACAGCCCTGTGTTTACCATGATGTATATGAGGAAGCAAAGCATCACTGGGGAATTGCCCATTGCTCACAGGGTCTTGCACTTGACGGGAAACCATTCACTTGTGAACGTGTCAGACTACGTGCTGTGCCAAGCTGGATTAGCAGGAAGAACTTTCCTCCTTCACTTTGGATACTTGGGAATCACTAGGTCAGTGTGATTAATCTCAACTTCTGCTGTCAGATGTGAAAATTCTACAGTGAACGTCTGCTCCTGATGAAATTTTGCAGTGTTATTTAATGAGGCTGTTATGTGCAAAACAATGAATGGTGGTGATCGAAATCGTGTTATTTCTAGAAAGTTGAAACAAATTGTTCTTTTTAATTAAAATGTCATTTTTATTCGGGACTCTTACAACAATCCATACATCAGTTAAGTCAAACATATTTGTACATACATCGACATTATTATTTTCTAGACATTTACCTTCCATTGAGCTCTTGGTACCAGCTCCTCTCCTTTCCCTCACTGCCCCTTCCCCCAACAAATTGTTCTAAGAAGTACATTTGAAGGCTGGAAAGTTGGCTGTTATTTCTACAGATATTCCTTAACATGTTTTCCAACCACGATCTTAACTCGGTTTGCAGTTTACTAAACAATAACAATCGAATTCTCAATATTGAGCTCTATGCCTAGTGTCTATTTGCGACGTAAGCGCTAACCTTGAACTCTCATCGTAATTTCGCAAGTTCAGCGTTTTTATTTCCTTGTGCAGAGTGAAAAGAGACCATGAGCTGCGGCTCATTCATTCGCGCGCTCACTGCCCTTGAGCCCAGTCTGCCTCGCTCCTAGCACCTCAACAGGAAGAAGAACCGCCTCTTCTGGTTTCTGTGCCTGTCAATCTTCATGGGAGTAGAATGCCTGTTTTCCACTGAGAAGTGGTGGGTGGATTAGAACCGCTGACACACAGAGTGCTGAAGTAAAGCAGAAACCCTTTATTGTACAATTTCCTAGAGCAACAGAGCTCACAGAGGAAAACGCCGGCATGTGAATTGGGCCTTGGTTGCTTCTGCAGCTGGACTCCTAGAGCTCATAGGGTGGACTCCCTAAATGAGCAGCCGCTCACGGAAAGGCTGGTAGTTTGAATCCACCCAGAGGCACCTCAGCAGAAAGGCCTGGAGATCTACTTCTAGGAACAGCCAGCCGCTGAAAAGCCCTCTGAAGCACAGCATCGTCCTACTCTGACACCCATCGGGTCACTGGGAGTCAGAATCAACTCAAGAATCGACAGCCAGAGGTCTGATTTTCTTTGCTAAGCCCCGGATTTACTAAGAGAAACGGATCTAGACAATGGAAGGTGAAGCTGGTGGCCTGGGCACAGGCAGCCTGAAGCCAGCTCTGCTGATTTCTACAGCCGTCGTCTGTTCTCTCCTGAATCCAGTAGTCACCTGCGTGCACTCTTCCCTTCATTTTACGGTGAGCGCTGACCTAGGAGCTAGACTTCACGGAGAGCTCACCACTGATGGGCAGCTTCTCCTCCAGTCCACCAACATTCCGAAGCGCAAAGAGCCAGCTGTCTCTCCCTTGGCAGGTTCCCATCGAATCCAATAAATAATGCAGTGTTTTCTGTGCTGTAATTTTCTTCAGGATTACTGCTCATTATGGTTTAATTTCTGCCTGGTCTAATTATTCACTCTTCTGTCCTTCAAAATGCCCTTGTTAACCAACAGACCTCCACCGACTTGCACATTCTCCCACTTTATGAATCAAGTTGGGTCAACTTCTTTGGGGTGATGTCCTTCTCGCAAATATTCTTTGAAAAGACAAGCATGCAAGCCAGAAAAGAGCCTCTGGGCTTTGCAGCAAGCATGCTGCTCCGCGCCCACTAGGCATCCCCAGTTCAAGACATCGCATTGGGGGATCCTCAGGAATCATTACCACCACTTTGCTTAGGTTGTGCACTCAGGAGGGAGGTGACAGAGCATCAGTCAAGTGCAGAGCAGGCCAATGACCTACGCTTGGCTTTCCCCTCCCGCACATCAGGACACACTCATTTCCATGATGCTTCCAGGAAGCCAGCCTACACTGTTTCCCAGAGGCATGTTAATAAAATCGCACAAGGCTAATAAAGGAGAGCCTGTCATCCCTCACGGGCCCATCTCCACAGAGAGCCGGGCTCCAGCGTGCCATGTCACCACCTGTCCCTTTCTGCTTAGCCATGCTTTCCTGCCCACCCATCCCCCACCCCCATGCTGCCACCCATCCTCTCAGCTGCAGTCAGCACCACCTATTACCATGGCCATTTGAAACGGATGAAAACAGAGGCATGGTGATTGAGGAGTAATGCTTTGTGGCGCTGGGTCACTTCCAAAGCCGCAGAATTGTACATATGTAGTCTATCGTCCACATGCCACAGGGAGCTCCTGCTCGTTGCCTAACTAGCTAGCGCCCTAAGACCCAATACTCACTTCCTTTGCTTTTAACTAGTGTCAAGTCCGTTCCATACCTGAAATACATGAAACCAAGTTGCTCCAAACGATGCAGTTGGGCGGATGCAACTTTTCTACCTTCTAACTTCAGGAGTCAGAAGTAAATAAATAGCTTCAAGTTGACATCCTCATCGATTGCCATATAGGAGATACAAAGGAGATTTAAGAAGTTCCTATAAAAAAAGATAAGGGAAAGATAATGGAATTTTTCCACTCAACACACATATCCATCCATCCACCCATACACGCACAAACTCACACATCCATATCCAGACTGTGTCTTGAGGATCAGTGGGGGGCTGGGTCATCTCTTGGACCATCCCTATCCACTACAAAATGGGGTGGACAGATGTGCATCTACGACCTCCAGTCTTTTCAGTGAGCAAGAGGTGGTCAGGTGTTTGAGTTACAGTTGACTTCAACATGGCCTGTCATCTAACATACAAAAACCATGTCGACAAAAGCAACAAAAGGGTTTTGGCTTGGTATTCATCTAAACCTAATCTCAGTTTACCAGCACACCCACATGGCAGACGTTTTAGCTAACTCCGATTTCCTCTCCATCTTTGTATGAGAGCTAGTTAACGTGGCATCTGCATGCAATGCTAAAGCATACATATTTATACGGGTTTGCACTATCTGAGACCTGCCAACCTGAGACTGTGTCAGGGACCCGCTCTCCGGGGCCTGCGTCACAGTTGGGGCGTGAGCACACCACTTTCCCATGTACATACCCGCAGACACCTTTGTTCAACGTTTGTCATTCAATTCTAAATTGATGCAGGAAAACTGGCTAAGTTATCTTTCAAATTTGGCACGGCTTAAAAATCCAGAGATGCAAGAAATCATGACTTCCCCCCAACCCCTTTCATTCTCCAAAAGCAGACATCGTGAATACGAGTACTATAATCATTAAATTTGACTGCCAGGCACAAGGAGGTGGGGGGGCCAAGATCCCACGGTGAACACATAACACTCCTGGACCCCTCCCACCATAACTCACAATCTTAAAAATTGATTAAAAAGAAAAGACCCCCATGGTAACGATTACAGTGAAACTCAACCCACAGAGAGTCCATGTTCATGGCGAGACTAGGAAATCCATCCCCAGGATCTCGACAATGATGCTAAACTCTTTGGTCACACCCTAACTCCAAAATACCCCTTAGTTGCTCCTCACATCTTTAGGATGAAACTAATTTTTGCAGTTTCTCTCTCTCTCTCTCTATCACACACACACACACACACACACACACACACACACACACACACACTCCACCCAGTCTCATTCCTTGAACATTTCACCACCCCACCCCCACTGCCCAGCAGCAGCATTTGCCTCCATCCTCATTCATTCTTCACAGCTCCGCTCCTGCTGCCTTCTCCTGTAAGTCACCTGTGAGCCTCGCCCAATGCCAGCCACGGCTGGGCGCCTTGCTCCATCCTCCTAAGTCCCTTGTTCTCTCGTCTCTCCTAACACACTCTCCCGGCTGCGCTGGGTGTGTTCTTGGCTGCGTGAGACTGTTCTTAGACCTCATCTCCTGAGCCGCCCGCACTCTGGTAGATAAGGTATCATCAAGGGTCTTGCTCTTTTTTTTCCCATTGACCTTCAACTTGACCAAATATGAGGTCCTCCTCTGGGACTGACTTCTCCTAATCGTATGTCCAAAGCACATAGACAAAGTCTCCTCATCCTTGATTCGAAGGAGCCTTGGGGCTGTGCTACCTTCAAGATAGACTGATATTATAGCAATGGGTGTACCCATTGAATCTGGTTTCCTCATCAGCGTCACAAAGACACAACATCTCATTCTCAGGGATGCAGAGAACAACGGATGAGTAGAGAAGCGAAAGGCAGGGCCTGGCCCAGTGAGCCTTTCCTTCATGTTCACTTCCACCTCTTTCCTTGCTCCGGGGGGCAAGTGAGACCTCAGTACCAACAGGACTGCCCTTGGCACGGGAGGAGTGGACACCTCTTAGAGACTGCACACTTCAACGATGCACAGGGACACAGGGACTCCACCACTCCTGCTTCATCTCCACTCGTGGGGAATGGATTTCCTGAGGATCTCTTCATTTTTTCCTCACTTTCCTGTGAATGTTTGCATTTTCAATGTGCTGGGGCTCTTCTCTTGGGCACCCCGGTGGCATGGTGGTTATGCACTGGGCTGCTAGCCACAGGGGAGCAGTGTGGTTTACCCCCCAGCTGCTCCTTGGGAGAACAAAAGGGCTTTCTACTCCCCTACAGACTCACAGGGGCAGTTCTGCCCTGTCCTGCAGGGTCACTATGACTCAGTATCCGCTTGATGTCAGTGCATTTGGTTTGGTTTGGTTTGGTTTGGTTTGGTTTGGTAGCTCTTCTATGTCTGGTGGCAAGTGGGGGGAAGGAGGCATAAACCCAAGAGAGACACAGAGGCCTTTAGTGGATTTCCAAATATTCCATGTTTTCTGCTGGGTAGTAAGCACATACATACCTATTTTATGACTACTCTAAACCTTATGTAAGTTCCCATAGGCTATTATGTATGTATGGAATTTCACTTGTTTTTCGTTCTATTGGGACTCTGGGATGAGGGATCCTGACTTAAGAGACTCTGCTGATATTTACTGAGATAATACATTTATTTCCTGCTTGGCCTGCCCACTTGAACTGGTGAATTGTCTTTTGAGCCACGAATGGTGAGAGAGAATTTCCATTTAGCCCTTAGGAACCTTCCAAACCATTCCCCGCCCCCCTTTTAATGCATCTTGCGGAGTGTCCATTTCTGAATGGGTGTAAGCTTGACAGTGCTCCCCAATAAGTGTAGAAGAGCCAGGTACTAAAATTAAAAAGACTGCAGGCCAGAAGCCCTCTGCTCTACCTTCAAGTAGTTCACTGACAAGTGCTACTTAAAGGAAGCCCTGGTGGCATAGTGGTTACTCACTGGGCTGCTAACTGTAAGGTCACCAGTTTGAAATCACCAGCTGCTCCTTGGGAGAAAGACAGGGTTTTCTACTCCTGTAAAGAGTTAGTGTTTTAGAAGCTCACAGAGGCTGTTCTATTCTGCCCTACAGGCTCGCTGAGTTGATGGCAGTGAGGTTTTATTGTACAGGGCTTTTTCCTCTTGCCATATTGGCCGGCAAGCAGCAAGCTAACTTTTGCCGTTTTCAGCAAACACAACTTTAAATCCATTTGGTACTCTGACACCTTCCTATCCTCCTCTGTCAGCAGAACTTCAAAATATAAGCTACCTCAGGAGGCCTGGCGGGACACCTCACCGTGAACAGCACCTCTCTTTCCTCAGACCTTCTCTCAGCACTGCATGCGTACAATTTGTTGTTAAAATAAGTTTTAAAAAGTATACTTTAAATCTTAAAGCTAATAATTGTAGTAATCATGAACAAATAATCTTACATTGCCAGAGTAAAAATGGCAAGTATCAGCTTTACAGTATTACAATGGGGTTGTGTTTTTCCATGTACGAATCACAGTCACAGGCACTCTTACTGAGAAATCACACACACACACACAAGTGTGCGTGCGCACACACAAACACATGAGGTGTCAGAAGACAAAAATGGGTAATAACGGAAAACTTAGGAAGCAGATGGGACAGGCTGCTTAATAGGCAGACTGAGCAGCTCAGTACATGAGTGAGGAGGTAGGGCATCCCAAATAGAAAAAGGGTCAGTGAACTTCCAAGCCAGAAACTCTAACGAATAACTGATGATTCTCAGGTTGTCTATGTGTGTGGGCCTGAGTTCAGTGAATTTTTCTTAATTTATTCCATTGGGAGGGGGGTCCCTATCATCTTTCCAGGATTTAGAAATCTAAAGTGTCTTACTCTAACCCCAGAATCCAAACCGTAAGGGGAGAGAGGTTGGTAGCAATGTCAGTAATTTCAGGCATCTGTCCCGCCTCTTGATTAACATTTCACCATTTTTTTTCAACTAGCATGGCCAGTCTATGATCAGAATGCAATGTGCTAATCAGTCTCTGCTGAGCAACCTCGTAGTCTGGGGGTTTCAAGAAGATGTGATGGCACAATGGTTAAGTGCTCGGTTGCTCACCTAGAGCTTGGCACTGCAGATGCACCCAGCTGCTCCGTGGCATAAAGACCTGGCACTCTGCCCCCAGACAGATTACAGCCTGGAACTGTCTACTGCATCACACGAGGCAGCTGTGGGTTGGATTCCACTCACAACTATGGCTTATTGGATTAGGGGCAGTCCCCGATTACGAATATGTTTCATTCCTACAAGTCGGACCTGTACCTAGGTTGGCAGAGCTCTACCTAGCGTCACTTCGTCAAACGTTTTAGTATGCAGTGCACCTAACCATACAAAACTTCCAAGAACCACTTCCAGACACCCTAAAAGAGGGTTCACCTAATCGTGGGGTTTGGAGGGATGTTAACAAAACAGTATGGACCGCTGCAGGCAGAAAGCAGGAGGCTGAGGCCAGTTGCTTCCGCGGTGAGCTGGTCAAGTGCTATGGAACTCGGGGGGCTGGAGGATCTGCTGGAGACTCGGGGTAGAGATCCGGGGGGGAAGCGGGGGGGGGTGTTTGGACCTGTTGCTGTGTGGCAGTGACTTCCAGGTGACCTATGCCTTAACCGTTTCGGGGGGTGGGGTGGGAGAGTGAATCAGATCTTGGGTAAAAAGTGATAGAAGCCTCTATCTACCCTGTTCTTAAAGAACCCCAGGACCAGTTCCTGTAGTGATGCGGGAATCATTAGATGCTTGCTGAGGCTTGAGTCGTAACAATGGCTTGTAGGGAATTGGAAATTCATACCCCCAGGAGACTGCCTAAAGATAAATAACATCCCACATTCAACCAAACCCACTGTTAGCAAGTCAATTCAACTCATAGAGACCTACAGGGCAGCATAGGACCCACTCCCTCTGGGTTTCCAAGGCTCATCTTTCTCCCACAGATAAATAACATTAAAGCCCTTCCCAGGAATTCTGTAGGCACACATGCACGTGCTCGCCTACATGTCCTTCCCTCTTTAAATGAATGACTCACCAACACTTAATAGTGTGTCCAGTGCATTACCTGACCAAAACCAAAGAGGAAGAAGAAAGAACCAAACGTAACCTCAGGGAAGTGTTTGCGATAGATGCACACAGGGGTGGGTGGAAACAATTCTGGCGAAAACGAGGGAAATAAGTGGTTAACTGCCGGCCCCACACTCACGCTGGAGGACGCAAAAAGGTTCCCAGCGGTGGTTAAATTCATTTAGAAAAACTCGCTTTACCTCCCCAACAGCGATCTCACCAGCTAATCTGTATTACAACCTGCAGGAGTCTTAATATTCTCAGCAAGATCAAGACGCAGGCCATACGGACTCTGTTCTTTCATCTTGCGCGAGAACAGGATTTGGCAGGAAAAGACCCTCCAGCAGTGAGAGCGCATCGCAGTGGTTAGCTGGCAGCACACACTGGACCAAACACAGAGCTGGGACCACGCGGCCCTGCGCGCCCCTCGCGAGCCCCGCCACCAGCGAGCACTCTTCTCCCAACGCGCATGTGCACAGGCAACGCGCCTTCTCCCAGGGCATAAATCACTACTTTAGATACACGGAAGGGTTTAAATGCTGCCTGAATTCTTTGTACCAGATCTTGACCTTTTTTTTTTAAGTACCAATCAAGACAAAGGTTGAGGGTGGGGAAGAGATGAGTGTACATTGTCCTAGCTTCACTTTGAAACCTTGCATCTTCCCAAACACTGAAATCTGAAACAGAGATTACTGTCGATATGTGTTTTAAGTTTTTGCAAATATATGGATTGTTCATTTAAAAAAAAACAACCAAATCCTGAAATTCTCTTGTAGAAATAAAAACTGTTGATATTTCATATGATTTGACTTAATTATGAATGATATTTTCAAAGGCTCTATACTGACTGACACAAACTAATAAACTGTACAGCGAGCAGAAACTAGCACATATTAAGTATCCGACTGCTAACCAAAAAGTTGGTAGTTCAAACCCATGACCTGCTTCATGGGGGAGGGGGGGGATGAGGCTGTCTGCTCCAATACAGATTAATAACCTAGGAAAAACCCATGAACCAGAGTCAACTTGATGGCAGTGTGTTAGGTACATTAGGTAGACACCTATTAATCATAATAAAAAAATAGTATGGAACATTATTCAAAAACCAGATTTCTCAAAATGCTTTAAAAATATTGTAAGGTATCAGAACAAAATCATACCCAATGTGAATTGGGGGATGGGGGCGTGGAGTCGAGACCCAAAGCCCATCTGTAGACAATCTCACAGGAGGGGCACAAGGAAGAGATGAGCTAGTCAGGGTACAGTTTAGCACTGATGAAACACATAGCTTTCCTCTAGTTCCTTAACGCTTCCTTTCCCCACTATCATGACCTCAATTCTCCCTTACAAATTGGATTAGACCAGAAATATGCACACTGCTACAGATAAGCACTAGAAACACAGGGAATCCAGGACAGATAAACCCCTCAGGATCAACAATGAGAATAGAGATACGAGGAGGATAAGGGGAAGGTGGGGGGGAGAAAGGGGGGACTGATCACAAGAATCAACATATATCCCCTTCCCAGGAGGACAAACAACAGAAAAGTGGGTGAAGGGCAACAGAGGATGATGTAAGATATAAAAATAATCATCTATAACTTATCAAGGGTTCATGAGGGAGGGCAGGGGAAGGAGGGAGAAAAATGAGGAGCTGCTATCAAGGCCCAAGTAGAAAGAAAATGCTTTGAAAATGACGATGGCACTATGTGTACAAATGTGCTTGACACAATGGATGATTGTTTGGATTGTGATAAGAGATGTAAGAGCCCCTAATAAACATATTTAATTTGTTTTAAAGAAAGAAAGATGAGGTTGTCTGCTCCTGTAAAGATGTGCCGTCTTGTGATGCCAAGGAGTCCATGTAGAAAAAGAATGGTTGGAAGCTGATTGTGGTAGCAATCTCACAATTCTACTTGACGTGATTGAAAACATGTAATGCTGTATGTATTAAATCCCAACTAATTAGATCGAGAGATACTTTAAACAGCGTTGGCCGAGGCCAAATTTCTTTACGTCCCAGAGCCGGGCTGGTCCTCGCGTGATGGTAACATGATGCTGTCCATCTCAGGCCTTGATCCCACTGGGCTGCCATTAGCCCTGCCTGCCAGGCGAACAGCCAGCTTTCTGGGGTAGGGAATCATATCCATGTTTGTCTCCTAGCAAAGTGCCTAGCACATAGTAAATAGGCAGCAAATCTTTAAGCTAGCAGTGAAGTTCTCACACGTGGCCTCCGCTCCAGAATGTTTACTCTGGATTGATGAGTAGCAAAAATGTACACCTACGAAAAGATGTTAGTGCTCCTGCCAAAGTCTCGCCTCAAAACAAGCTGACCTCGGGGATTCCTAGCCTTACCATGGGCATTCTTCCCGCCCTGCCTCTTCCACCTCCAAGAGGGGGCTTCCATGAGCTCGTGAACCATGGAACGAGAGGAAAATGGAATTTCCCCAGGAAGTTTCTCAAACGCATCCCACTAAAGACCATCTTTTAGGCAGAACAGTAAGCACTCAGCCGCTAACAGCCAGGTTGGTGGTTTGAGCCGACCTAGAGGCTCCGAGGGAGAAACTGCCAACAAGCTGCTCCTATAACGATCCAAAACCAAACAAACCAAACAAATTCACTGGCACTGAGTCCATGCTATCGCCCACGGCAACCTTATAGGACAGGGTAGAACTGCCCCTGTGGGTCTCCAAAGTCGTACCTCAATTTATGGCGGTAGAAAGCCTCGTCTTTCTCCTGCAGAGCGGCTGGTGGTTTTGAGCTGCTGACCTCGCAGTTAGCAGCTCAACTCGTAACCACTACACCATCAGGGTCCCTGCCCTATAAAGGTTTTTCAGCCTAGCTGACCCAATGGGATAGTTCTGCTCGGTCAGATGAGGCTGAATCAACGCGATGGCCCCTAACTACAGCAGAGATCCTGATAATCAATAATGCTTTCCTGAGACAATCAATGATTTCTCCCTTTTCCAGAAATCTACAGGACCTGGCACAAGGGGAGCTCTGTAGGACCTGCATGGGTGAAACAGGTACAAACACAACATCCACTTCTATCTTACTCTTTGCTTTCAAAGCACAGGGTTCTGGAAGATGGAACATGACCACGAAATCGTCCTGGCCCTAAAAGGCCTTATAATAATTAGACAACAAAGTAATGCCCGAGTGCTTAGGTTTGGGGGAAATCAATTCTTCCTGTCAAAAAGAGCGACCCAGAGAATGATTCTGATTTTTGTTTCTTTTACTCTTTATCCTACATCTCCACTTATTTTTCCTATTTTGCCAAGCACAGGCAAACCCCTCAATACTTGGTAACTATAAGAAGGCAATGATGCATGATCTTCATGCCAACAAGCTAATGGTTAATTCTGTTACAGTTACTATGGTCACAAAAGGAAATCAACCATAAACATGAGCAAGGAAGAACTTGTCATAACTTCTTGTTTCTTGGCCTTAGAACCAAATCGGCCCTTCACAAAAGCAACACGTCCTTCAACCAGAAACAGAAATATGTTCTCCTCCAAGCAGTGTTGAGTCTAATTCTGTACAGCAACCTCGCCTGGCAACTGTGCAAGATAAGAAAGCGACAGGGAAAATACATGCAGAAAAAACAGAAACTATTTTTCTGACATGATCCTTCCAATGAAATGATCCTTAACAAACACATCTGCAAATACTAAAAAAACTAAGAGAGAGAGCCTTGTTTCTAAATTCTGAGTCATGTCATTTTCTCTCATTGTCAACTCAGTTAGGGTAACCCACCAGTCTTGAATTCAATCTCTGGACAAGGCCTCCATTATTTAAGGACTTTTAAATATGCCAACATGATATTTGGCTCTTACTCTGGTTAACTAAAAACAAATCATCAAAATTGCTTATAAACTAACCTCCACAACTCCATTAAAATTATAATTGTGTGGCATATTAATTATAGTCACATCTGAAATGGCACGCATATCCTTGTATGCGAGATGTCTGGCTTTCCTTCACTGCCAACCGTGCATTTGTTTCACATTAAAAAAATCTAATTAACTGCCATTGACCCTATAGGACAGGGGAGCACTGCTCCGTGAGTAGCTGAGACTGTCATTTTTATAAGCGTAGAGCGGCCTGTCTTTCTCTCTGCACACACTTAATACGCCCCAAAAAAGATATTATAACAAAAGCTAGAAGAAAATTCAGGTCATCTTTAGAGTTTTAAATTTGTAGAACAGACTAGAAACCAAAACAATTAAAAAAGATAAAAGTTCGTCTTGGTGAAGACTTGTCCTGAGGCCTCAGGTCCACCACGGTCACTCTGCTAAGTCTTCACATCTGCTCTGGCTAACCTGCCAGCCCAGGGTGTGGACATCTATATTTTTGGCTGCATAATGCCACGGAGACAGGGAAAACTTAAAAACCTGATTGCGCCTGGAGGTTATCGCTGCGTCTATAAATAGCTCAAACTGCAACTAAGAAGGGCCAATTAAAGATTAGAAATAGAACGTATGGAAAAAGAGACTGAGTTAAGATTGCTCACTTCAAAAATAGGAGAAAAGAACAGCTGAAGGGAAACAGGTTTCTGGAATGACCGCACTGACCTTCACAGAACAAACTGGCCTAAGACAAGGACTTACAATTACTTCCCACTTCCGAGGTCTCAAAGTACTTTCACAAAATATATGCTACTTAGTCCCCGTCCCCCACCCTGTAATATATTTAGATCAGGTCTCCTTTAGCTCCCAGCCCCCACCTTTCTAAAGGACTTCAGTGAGAGACCAGAGAATGCTCTGGCTGTGACCTCTGGAAACAGAGGGCAATCTTTGGATTTCTAAGACGATTCAATTCTTAGATGCCACATTGGCAAGCAAGGGGTCCGGGTTTACTGCGGGTGCATCGCAGCAACCTTTTGATAAAACTATAGGAGTCACTGAACAGTAAAGTGAAAAATTGGTGTTTATAAAGCAGCACGAAAGGAAAGACACAATTTAAAGTATTTTAAAAAGCTAAGTACGCCTACAAAGAGAGGCATCCGAGAAAGAACGTGCAGTATTCACAATCTCTTGATTTGGTTCATTTCACCACATATGCACCGACTGAATCCCTGCACTGTGCACAGCTCTTGTCTAAGTCCTACTCATTTTGTGTTGGAACCACTAGTTAATCCCCCACTCTCGTGAAGTCCAGATCCGAGGAAAACTATTTTACTTGGTTAGATTAAAAAGCATGAAAAGAAAAGGTGTAAATAACAACAACAACAAAATGCCCAATAGAAATAAAGAGAATTATGATGAAATTTTATGAGCCACTGTACAGTAATGCACCGGATAACCTAGATGAAATGGACAGACTCTTTGAAGGACACATGCTACCCAAACCGGTACAAGAGGAAACAAGAGAGTGTCAATAGACTCAGAGTAAGTGGAAAGACCTAATCAGCGATCAAAAATGCCCCCTACCGGGAGGAGAGGGTGGAGCACATCCTGGCCCACCAGGCCCTGAGGACGATGATTCCAATTAGAGCAGCCAGTCCACAGAGAGGACCACTTGGCCAGCCCCACCATGAGGCATGACGCCCCTCACTGACTCATAGCTCTACAGAGGACAACACCAGAGACACAGTGTGGAAACTGCACCCGATCTGATCCCGTCACACCGAGGCAAAACACTAGGGGGTGCAACAGAACAGCAAGGGAGCGGCAAGGTTCCCAGGGAATGCTGAAGGTGGACTTTGGGGCCAGGGCGTGGTACCACAACAAACTGGACTGGAAAACACTCCTAAAGGCCAACAAATGATCCTTGAACTAACTACAAGCTTTCCTTTCTTGTGTTTTGTTTTGTTGTCATTGGTTTGCTGTTGTTGATTTGTTGTATATTGTTACTAGTTTTGCTCTGTCTTGTTTTTGTGCATGTTATTATCTCACAGGTCTGTCTAAATAAGATAGGCTGGAAGAACAATCTGGAGGAGAAAACAACAGGACCAACAGTTCCGGGGGGACATGGGAGAGGGGGAAGTGGGGGGAAAGGAAGTGGTGTTAACAAACTCAGGGACAAGGGAACAACAAGTGATCCAAATTGGTAGTTAGGAGGGTATGGGAGGCCTGGTAGAGCATGATCAAGGGTAATGTAACAAAGAGGAATTGCTGAAACCCAGGTGGGGACTGAGCATGATAGTGGGGCAGGAGGAAAGTCAAGGGAAATAGAAGAAAGAGCTGGGAGGCAAAGGGCAATTATAGAGGTTTAGATAAAGACATGTATATATGCAAATATATTTATATATGAGGATGGGGAAATAGATCTATGTATATATATATTTATAGGTTTAGTATTAAGGTAGCATAAGGACATTGGGCCTCCACTCAAGTATTCCCTCAAAGCAAGAATACTATCTTCTATTAAATTGGGATTCTATGATGCTCACCATCCTGACACAACTGCTGAAGACAAAGTGGGTGCATCAAAGAACAAAAAATCTTTGTGTGCTCACCTCCATGATAGGTTCGCTGAAGACAAATGGGTGCATAAGCAAATCTGGCGAAGAAAGTTGATGGTGCCTGGTTATCAAAAAATATAGCTTCTGGGGTCTTAAAGGCTTGAAAGTAGACAAGCGGCCATCTAGCTCAGAAGCAACAAAGCCCACATGGAAGAAGCACACCAGCCTGTGCGATCACAGGGTGTTGAAGGGATCATATATCAGGCATCATCAGAACAAAAAATCTTACCATAGTGAATGAGGTGGGGAGTGCAGAGTAGAGACCCAAAGCCCATCTGTAGGCCACTGGACATCCCTTGCAGAGGGGTTTCTGGGAGGAGACAAGACAGTCAGGGTGCGATTTAGCAACAATGAAAAATACAACTTTCCTCTAGTTCCTAAATGTTTCCTCGCCCCCACCCCCCTGCCCCTCCTCACTATCATGATCCCAATTCTACCTTGCAAGTCTGCCTAGACCAGAGGATGGACATTGGTACAGATAGGAACTGGGACACATGGGGAATCCAGGGCGGACGATCCCTTCAGGACCAGTGGTGTGAATGGTGATACTAGGAGGGTAAAGGGAGGGTGGGTTGGAAAGGGGGAACTGATTACAAAAATATACATGTGACTTCCTCCCTGGGGGACGGACAACAGAAAAGGGGTGAAGGGAGACGTCGGACAGGGCAAGATATGACAAAATAATAATTTATAAATTATCAAGGGCTCATGAGGGAGGGGGAAAAAAAGAGGACCTGATGCAAAGGGCTTAAGTGGAGAGCAAATGCTTTGAAAATGATGAGGGCAAAGAATGTACAAATGTGCTTTACACAATTGATGTATGTATGGATTGTGATCAGAGTTGTATGAGCCTCTAATAAAAGGATTTATATATATAAATATATATATATTTTTTTAATCTCCTCTACCCTCACTCCACCAAAGAGTCTTGGACCAGATGGATTCACTAAGGAATTCAACCAAACATTTAGAAAGGCTTGGCACTAATGCTGTTTAAATTTTTCCAAAAGATAGAGGAGCGAGGAAGACTTCCTAACCCATTCTATGAAGTTAGCCTAACCTTGATAGCACAATCCATGACACTACAAGGAACAAACACTATAGGCCAACATCTCTTCTATTGATATCACCTATTGATAGCTCTTGTATCTCCAATATCACATGAATATAAATGGGAAATCCTCAGGGAAATACTAGCAAACAGAATCCAACTACTCATGGAAAGAGTCCTACACCAGAACCAAGTGAGACTTATCCCTAGAACGCAGGGATGTTTCAACATTAGAATGTTAGTCAATGTAATTCCTCGCATCATCTCTGTGGACGCAGAAGATATCGTTCCTATACTCCACCACCCTTTCTTTCTTTCTCTTTTTCAAGAATGGAACAGAAGACCAATGACTCCTCATGATTCAGGACACACATGAAAGCCAATCACCAACGTTATATTTAATGGGAAGAGTTTTCCTCTTTAGACCAGAAACAACACCAGGACGCTCACTCTCACCACTTCTATTCAATATTGTATAAGAAGTCCTAGACAACAATAAGGCAAACAAAATAAATTAAATGGACCCAGATTAGAAGATGTACAGCAATCTCCTATGAGGGCATTAGGTCCGGTACCCAGAGATAAATCCAATAGAGCTCCCAAGAAAACAATGGAGCTGATAGAGGGGTCTAGCAACGTTTCCAGGCACAGAGTGGACAAACCAAAATGAACGGGGTTTTGGTAGACCCGCAGTGAGAGATCTGAAGGCAGATTGAGGAAATAATTCCACTCGCTTTCATAGCATCGAGGAGAATACCGAGGGACAGACCTAGCCAGTGATGGCACAGTAGTCCTCCAGCGCCGCTTGAACAGAGACCACAGAGAACGGCTCCAATAAACAGCAGTTATTCTCTCTCCCTCTGAGAGGCTAGAAGGCCAAATGCAGGGTACCAGTGCTGGAACTCTTTCCCTGTGACTGCTCCGCAGGGAACTCCTTGTCTCCTTTCAACCCCTGTGGGCCTGGCATCCCTTGGAGATAGATGCCCCTGTGTTCGGGCAGCAACCCCCCCGCGGGTCCAGGAGATTTTCAGCACAGGGACCCCGGAAGCAAAGGAGGAACTCCACTCTCAGCTCTGCTTTCTCGGTGGTACTTGGGCCTCTCCGATCTTGGCTGGCTTGTGTAATCTCGTTTATATCTCAAAAGAGATGGGCTCAAGATACAATCTACTTTTACAGCTCTACCGTATTAACATAAAATCTATTACCCGGGAGTCATTACAACACATAGGGACCCTGTAGGGCAGCGCGACACATCTTCCCCCGCGTGTGTCCAAGACTGTCAATCTTTTTTATTTTTTTTTTGACTGTCAATCTTTTATGGCAGTGCCCGGCCTCCCCTTCCTCCCATAGAGCAGTTGGTGGGTTTGAACTGCTGTTAAGAGTCCAGGGCATAGCCCACTGCACAGCAAACTGCATCTCTTTCTGTAAGTACACGTGGCTCTGAAGCATAATGGAAAAAATGCAAAGGTATGATTGAGATCATGGTGATTTCATGTTGTTTGTAAAAATGTATTTATGGTTGTTGAACAATTTTTAAATTGCTGTGAGGGACAGGACTGGTGCCTCCATCTCAAAAGCTTGCCAAACCCTGCACTACACTGGCAGGACTCTTGGTTAACATACCTGCCTCTGATCCTACCCCGTTAACCTCTGAGAGGTTAGGCTTGCAACACGTAGGATAATCACATCAGGACTTTAAATGAAGGGTAATTACATAATTCTGAGGATCCTGGCCTTACCAACCGACACATATTATTGGAGGACACGATTCAACTCAGAACAGATGTGAAAGATTATCCACTGAAAACGATAAAACACTGCAAAAATAAAGAGTAAAGAAACCCTAAATCAGTAGATCGTCCATGTTCAAGGACTGGAAAACATCATGCTGTGAAGATGTCAGCGCTGCCATGGCAATCTGTAGATTCAGCACGATCCTATTCAAAATGCCAGCCTCCTTCGTTACTAATCTTCAGCTAGGGAATGTCAAGAGACCCCAAAGAGCTAAAATGCTGTTGAAGGAGAAGACTAAATGAGGAGGAATTCACACCTCTGGATGGTAAACCTACTACACAGCTACCCAGGTACAAAGACGAACCTTTCTACTTTCATAAATAGTTAGTCTTGGAAACACACAGGGGCAGTTCTACCCCAGGCTACAGGGTTGCTATGAGTCAGGATCAACTAGATAGCTGTGTTTGGTATTCCGCTTGATACAGCTACACAAAGCAAAGCAACCTGGTACTGCTGCGACAACAGACACACAAAACAACTAAATAAAAGTGAAAGTCTAGAAATAAACCCACACATATATGGCCAACTGATTTTGACAAGGGCGTTAACTCATTTGATGGAAAAAGAGGAATCTTTTCAATAAAGGATTCCGGGATAATTGGATCTCCATATACAGAAATGTGAAAGAGGGCCTACGCCTCATTCCACAGGTGCAAAATAATTCGAAAGGGACCAAGGACCAGGAGGTATAAGCTAAAACTATGAAATTCTTAGAAGAAAAGGCAGAGGCAAGACCATCATCAGGTCTACCTTTAGCAATGAATGATCTAATATAATAACAAAACCACAAAGAAAAAGACAATGTAAATAAACAGAACTTCATGACAGTCTAAAACTTTCTTCATCAAAAAGATTTTACCTACGCTCCCCTCAAAAAAAGTGAAAAGATAAGTGACTGACAGGGATAATATCTTTCAAAATCCTACATCTTAAGATTCCAGGCAGCAAAATATAGGTAGCAATTCAACAACTAAAATCTGACCTACAAACTGCCACCAGCTGTGTGAAAAGAGGCCGCCAGAGCAAAGCACAGCAAAGCCACAATGAGATACGGAAGTGCAGCCAATTATTTCCTATCACTCTTCTAGCCACGGAGCAGGAAGGAGCGCGGGCTGCCAAAGGAACCAACAAGTGTCTCTTGGAAGAAGCACAGGCAGGATATGCCTTCAAGGCAATGATGGCGAGCCTTCTCCTTATGTACAGTGGGCATGTGTTAGGAGAGACCAGCGCCTGCATAAAGGCGTCATACTTGGTGGGGTGATGCGGAGGCACGAAAGAGGAAGGGGCTAGACAAGATGGACACAGTGAGCCTAACAGAAGGACAGTCGTGAGGATGGTGCAGGACCAGGCAGTGCCTCATTCGGTTGGGCATAGCTAGGGTCACTCCAGAGCCAACTTGAGACAACACAAACACAACAGCCATGGCCCGTTGACTCCCGGCAAAGGGCCTTTTGTCCTCACGAGACTAGGTAAGAAGGAAAGTGAGGCAGCTAGTTTATTGTGCCCACCTGGCTCATAAACACGTGTGGGATTAACTGAAGGGCAGAGAGATAAAGCGCTCTGTGAGCCTCGTCTTTCGAGTTCTCGGGGCTCTTGCTTTCTGATGGTTGGACCAGGGTGCAGCTGTCTTAGCGGTTTCCTTCTTCAGCTGGCAAGGCCCACTTCCTGCAAAATATCCCCAAGGAGAAGCTGCATGGACCTACCCCGATGCAGCCCTGGGTGCTGGAGCAGCCATGTGGAGACCCCTGCCAGCACTGAGATGCTTACACACTCACTGATTCGGCTTTCCTCCTGCAGTCGGCATCATTGCGTGTGGTTTGTGAGCTGGAGGAGGACTTTGTGGAATGTTGTCGGACATATGGGTTAATGTTGGACTTTGGGGATGTTTTCTTGATGTGCACTTAACATTTATATAAAACTCTCCTATACATGAGTTTCTATGGATTTGTTTCTCTTAAGTACCCAGACTAACACAGGTGGTAAGACACATGACTAATTAAAACCCAAAGGTAGCCCATGATGTGTGAAATGAATGGAACAGGCCATCGGAAAATAGATGACAATCATTTAGAGATTAGGAAGTCACTTGTAGCCGATGTCTGAGTACGTTTCTGGGAACGGGGGTGTTGTGACTGACAGCTGAGATTGTTCTGAACAGGAGGGATGACTCAGGCCAAAGCCCAGTGCCGAGTTAAGTCATCCAGGCAAAAGAGATGGTTGAAAAGTAGTGAAAGGTAACATGAAAAACATAATTCAGGAGCAAACTGTGGAGGGTCCTTAAAGTCAGGATTAAGGGATTTAGGAGATTAGACTTTATCCTACTCAGAGGGGAGACTCAAGGATAGCTTGCTTTTTTTAAGTAAGGTCATAATTAGGGCCTTGATGAAAGAGATACTTTAGAATGGCCCATCGGCAGACAGTGTTTAAGATACAATGGAAGAAGAAACAGAAAGAGCTTGGAAGGAGATAAGGCCAATTAGGAGGCTCCCTCTATGGAGCAGGAGCATAAGTGTCTGAACACTTACACAGACTCTGAAAAGAAAGGAAGGGGGCAATGGGTCCCACAAAAGAAGAAACCCCAGAAATTGTCTGGTAGCCTCTTGGTCTCTGTCCACAAAGAAGTCATACGTGTGAATTCCTTTATGATGGGTCCTTTCCCAAACCTCTCCTTTAAACAAAGCCATTTTGTGTGTGTGACCACAATTCTGGTGCTTGCACAAGCAATTACTGGCCTGGGACGAATTTGCTTCTCTACGTTGACTGTGGCTAAACACGTAGCACACAAAGAAGAGCTCGACCTTCGAAGTTGTATACGACACGGAAAAATAAAGCAAAACCAGGTGTAAGGGAAACCACGGATTTGGAAACAAGAAAGGGCCCAAGAGGTAATTTTCCGTACATTTTTCCCATGAAAGCATATGTATTCTTCATAGAAATACTTTCCCTAAGGAGGAGTCTTCGGCGTCTAATTAGACGAGGTAGGTCACCATGTTTCGAAAGGAATGTATCATTCATACATGTGTTAGGTATTATAAAAAAAACTAGGTGTTCTTGTCCCATCATTTTCTTTGATATATCTAATTTTTCCTTAAAAGATAATGCCATGAGTGATCCAGGAATGGCATAGGAGTTACTGATGGGCAGGAGTTAGAGATAAGCTACAATCCCCTGAAGCCAAATAGATTCACTCTGTGAAAACACTATCCCTAAGTCTGCGGGCTAACCCACTGGCTCCACAACCGATCACAGTGTTAATGAATCCAGTGATAAGTTATCACAAAGACACAACTTTACCCTCCTTTCAAGATCCTTGGTGTGCCGGACTTGGCTACTCACACGAGGAAGCTTCGTACCCGATTGCCACTAGTTAGTTCCACTGATGCTTCCCACACAATCTCTTTCCATACGGAATGCTTTTCTAAATGTTACCTTTCTTACTTTAACCACACACACACACACACACACACAATTTTTTCATGTTTTCGGAATATAAAAAAAGCAACGAACGGCCTGCGTCAGTTATTCGGGTTAATCTAAGACCTAATTGCCTCATACGCTATAATTTTGCCACCAGTTTACAATTAGCATGCATGAGCTGACCCAATTACATAACAAATTTCGCCTTTGGGGATTTCTCTTGACTGCTTGTCTTCTGTCCACCATACAACTCAATTTCACACCGTCAGCAGCCCGAACATGGTTACCGTCAGTCTCTGTCAGATGATTTATTTAAATTACAAACAGAGACCAAATCCGTAGATAATCATCCCTACCCTCACTCTCACCCTCAGCACTCAACCTAACTTTGAATCAACTCTTTTAATAGCCCACAGACACTGCTATTCAATTATTAAGCAAATGTTTACTTCCAATAACCTAATATTTTTTAAGCTAACTCACCAAATCTCAGGGAACTGAATCAGCTATATCTGCAGGAGCATGTTAATGTGCACATAATCTGCTTTACACTCTGAGAATTAAATTAAAATTATGTATCTGTGTTTTAAAAAAAAGAGAGAGAAAGAATTTCATTTCATTCTCAGACTACTGGTTTTTGTTTGTCTGTGAGGGGTTTCTCTACAATGTTAAAAAAGGCTCTGATCTTCACTCTTCTTATTCAGCAAGTCAGCATCTCTCATGAATGGGAGTACTGAATGGAGAACAGGAAGGAACAAGGTATGGGAAGCAGAATCGATGGCCAAAATTAATGATCATGTCCAGGCCAGGGAAAGAAGCCAGGGCAGGTGGGGTTGCTATCGTCTGTTGTCTCTGTGGGCCGGTGATTTAGGGAAAGGGGTTTAAGGCTTCCATCTGAATCCATCACACAGAGGTCCACGTGCAGACAGACAGACATGGACAGACACGCATAACCACTTTCTGTCTGAGCCAGGGACAGGCACAAATCAATAATGATGCACTTACTGTGTCGTTCTGGGTGTCAACTACTTGACTGTGTCATCAGATTTTTTTCCTTCTCTTTCATATAAAGTCCGCCTCCTCCTAAAAGACAGGAGAAAACAGACATCTCAGTGTGTGTGTGTGTGTGTGTGTGTGTGTGTGTGTGTGTGTCTTAGTGTTTAATCCAGAGCACCAAGATCGTAAAAGTCTCTTTGGTCTTTAACTTCACCACTTAATTTTACAACATGTCTACAGACTGTCTGAGCTTATTGGGCGTACAGTCTATGTCAGTGTGTAAATAGATGGAGTGACACTCGCGAGCGATGTTCCTTTGGTTAAATGTGTGACGGTGACTCTGCTCAGCAATGTTGCTGCAGGCACCGTGTAGCTACTCCTTAGAAAATGAAAGGTGGAAGGCCCCTGCGATGCGAAAGAGAAGAGGCACTTACTCACCAGCAATAGAGCGATTGTGGCAGCAGGTGGGAATGGCGTTTTGAGATACTGAAAGACACACTATTCTACAATTGCTGTGTATGTGATATCCAGTAAACACGTGTTTCTAAAATATCCCTAAATAAAGAAAATAGAAAGATATATTGGGATTCTTCACTCACTCGTGAATTGATGCCTGAAAACTTGGGACCACGGGTGGGAATCTATCTGCAGGGCAAGTTTTGAACACAAAGCCCAAAGTCAGCGCTGCCCCCGGGCTGCCAGGCCTCATTCTGCTGAACTTAAAGTAAAAGCAAACACACGCACGTGGGTTTCCAAGACTGTAAATCTGTACAGGAACCGCCCAAAGAAAACCCCAAACTCACTGCCATGGAGTTGATTCTGACTCACAAGGGCTCTGCAGGCCATAGTTAAACATGTTCCTTTGGGTTTCCATGACTGTAACTCTTTACAGGAGCAGAAAGCCTCCTCTTTCTCCCACGGCCCGGCTGCTGGGCTTGAATCACAGATCTTGCGGTGCACAATCCCATACTTAGCTGACAACGCCACCAGAGCTCCTTATTCTTCGGAATAGACCTATTTCCAGCAAACCTGGACTTCCCAAGATTCTCTTCACCCCAGTAGCTTCGCTGGGTTTTCTGACTCCCATAGGAAGAGTTCTCCAACCCAGCACCCAAGCTCATAAGCCACCGGTCAAGTCCCATCTGAGTATTACTATATTAAATAAAATGGAAGGCATCTTCTGAAGTTTGTAATACAGCCTCTATAGTTAAAATTCTAGAAACAAAATTATGTTTCTCTCCAGCCATTCAGTTGATTCTAACGCCCCGTCCTTCTCTTTTCTCGTTCCCCCTGCCGCTGTACTAAGCGGGTAACACGGCAGAAGAATTTAAAATTGCAGTATCTAATAACGCTTCCATGTTCAATAGGTTGTCATAGATACCTGCAGAAAGCAGGCAGGGCAAACCCACGCTAACCCCTTTCATTACACACACAATTTGAAATTTACAGTTGTATTTTATCCCACTCCTCAGTAACATATGCAGACTGAGTGAACATTTCCAAATGATATGAAATCCTGGATTAATGAATAGAAGAGTAGCTGAAAAAATTTCATAACCCTGACAGACAGGTGCAATCAAAAATGTCCATTCACCCATATTGCCCAAAATACCAAGGATATGTCATTCAATCCACTGTTTTATGTCTTTATACTTTCTTTTGAGCAAAAGGGATTAAAGGTGGTTGAGAGAGATTCATGAAATATTGAAAGATTAAAATTTTTTTTAAATAAGCAAAGAGGAAAAAAAAGATTGCAAACGGAGATCCTTTATCAAGTTGGGCCAGCTGCATCAGTCCGCACTGAGCCTAGAGCTCCAGTGTCGTGCTCACATGTCCCCTGACCCTCATCAATTTGGGGACAATCAGCTCCATTCTGGCCTCTCCAGCAGGAAGATTATTTGCCTCTCCAATCCGTGTATGTCCTCACCCTCTTCCTCTCCAAACAGACACAAGCCAGGACACTGTCAGAAACACCTGTCTGGATTTGGCCAGTATCTGTCAGTGTCTGGGTTCATGTAAAAAACAATGTGGAAAACTAGCCAAAGCGTATCCGCACGTGACCAATTTAAGAAAAATATTCCTGAGTGATATGGAAAAGCCTGGGAGGGAACTGAAGTGTTTGTTAAATTGCAGGCTTAGAAATAAATAATAGATTCATCTTCAGAATATTTAACAGCCGGCCCTATTCCAGTAAGGTGCTCTGGTAGTGCAGTGGGGTTGTGGGGTTGCCAACCCAAAGGTTAGCTGTTCAAACCCACCAGTCACTTTGAAGGAGAAGGAGGAGACAGACAGCGTCTATAAAAGTTTCGCAGCCTATACAACTCTATGGAGGGGTTTTACACTGCACTATAGAATCCCTCTGTGTTAGAATGGACTCAATGGCAGTGCGTGTGGTTCTCTGGTTTATTCAGGTACAAGTCCCTAAGAGTAATATGTGAAATCCATATTTTACTGCTATCTGAACACTAATATGACTAAAGGAACTACTTTTAAGATTGCTATGATTTTCTACATCAAGACCATGCAAAAAGTTGCTTTAAAGAAAAGATTTCATTTAAATTACACATTCCATCTAAATGGTATTTTATATACATGGCTAGGTAAACAATAAATATAAATACGTACCTGCGTTATAGGGGGTTTGGCATAATTAAGAGTGAGTCTGCAAACGATCTCTGGGATTGAATAAAATGTATATTCCTGCTAATGATAAAGGTTGATGAAATTATCAGTCTTTATATTAAATATGAATATTGACTTAATTTGAATATAAGTAAAAATGCTTACCTTGAAACCAACTGCAATCTTAGGTTAGGAGTCACGTGGGTTTCTTTAGTAGCTGTGCCTGTTGTTGTTTTTTAATCAATGGTTGTGATGGAGCTGAAGATTTATTATAAAATTATGCTTTCTGCAGCATTTTTCTAATTAAAAAAAAAGTTCTCTAAAGATAAACCAAGGAAAGCAATGCTACTCAATGTAGCTGTCAATGGCGTATCATGCTAAACTGCATTGTCGCGGAAAGAGTGAACATACACTGTTGATGGAAGGAACGCACGGGAAGGAAGAAAGGCGAGGGGCGGTCGGCAGGGTTTATGATCGGTGGTTTGCTGGGCAGGTATATTATAAAGACTGAGGGACTTAGTCATACATCCTTAAGGTTCAACCCTTCCTTTTCAAAGGCAAAAAATCCTCTCAATATAAAATGTCCACTTAAAAAGAAAAAGTGGGGAAGTATGGCAAAGCAAACTTTTAGTTAGTACATTAAATAACTCTGTTATTAAACTTCTGACCAATATTACTTTTCTTAACTTATAGGCTGACCTATCTAAATTGTCACTTTCATGCACCATGATGATAGTGACATATCAGTGGGTAAAACCATCTATTAATAAAATATTTCCTGGACATGAAAGCTACTTTCTTGATAAAGTCTGGATATAAAATGTTTAATGATGGTACAAATAACACACAAAATACACACCCCAGGAAAATATTATTTTCACATGTTTACTCAGAGTTTTCTATCACACAGATAACTGTTGATATTAATTACTATTTGCTGTTGGATAACTAATATATGACTTTGTTTTCCTGTAACGAAAATATTTTTGCCACCCTTACTGTCTTTGGGAAGAAAACTAATGAAGGGCAGGAATTATCAGGAGGAGCTGCTTATCTACCTCGATTAAGTACAGAATTAAAACTTTTGAACCTTCAGCGTGTTTTGAACTTCCATTTGTGGGCATCCGCAAATGCTTATCTTTAAAAGCAGATGTAACACCTCACTTCAACAAATATCTAACAAAGTATGAAGAGATCCATAGTTAGCAAATCAACGGTCTTAAGATTCCAATGTTACACATGCGTTTCGCAAGCTTCTCTACAGCCAACAGTAACCATGAGGCTTGTATAACTAATTAGGAAATCCTACTGCAGAAATTCTCAAAAGCTGAGAGCCATGCAAAATGGACCGAGCAGGTTATACAAGACCCTTAGTACCATTGTCTGAATACACATCTGTTTCTCATACAGACGACTAACGCCTTCGGCTCCGATAACTGTGACGAAAACCAAGGTAGGAAACATACCGGGTGACACTGGCATCGTTTTCGATGCACCGAGTACCACACGCATACCGCAGCCAGGACACTCTCAAGTCACCCAGGCGCGCGTGCTCATTTGGAAACACAGGCCAGGCTGGGCCGTCACTGGGTAAAGTCACCTACGTTACTGATCTGTTCCTGAGTCCTCTTCAGCCTCTGTAGTTCCGGGGTGTCCGTAACTATGCTGAAGCCTCTCCCCTTGCTTTCTTCAAAATCTCTCTTGTACTTCACCTAAGAGAAGGGAGGACAAAAATTAAGAAAAATTCAACAAAGCCAAGGAAGCATAAATCCCAGTCAGGATGAGCCTTAAGCCTAAGAAGCTGGTAGAAGGCACGTCAGACCCAGCTCTGTGCAGAATGAGGCAAAAACCAACTCCCGAGCCAGACTTCCGCTCTAGTTGGTACCCCAGCTCCTCTGCTGGCTGTTTGTGTCACCGCTGCGTCTCGTTGATCTCCTTGGTGAGATGGTGATGTCGTGATGCCATCATCAACCATCCTGCTGCCTACTCTTCTAGGCTGTGAGGGTAGGATCAGGGGGAATGGTGGTTCCAGCTCAAGTTCTCACCTTCTCTGTTGGAAATCCACATTTCATTCCTGGCCAACGTGTCTACAAAAGTTCGTGCGCTGCGATGACCCTGAACGAGTTTCACCAACGCTTCAAGACAAAGATGGGCTAGAAACGCCTGGCAGTCTACTTTCAACAAGCAGCCCCGGAATTCCCTACGGATCACACAGGTCTGATCCCCCCACCAAGCACGGGGCTGGGGTGGGACTGAGCAACATTGTTCTGGCAAAACTGAGGCTACCGTGAGTTGAAGGTTGAGTGGATAGCAGCTAACAGCAACAAAGATGAGGCCAAATGAGTTAATATGAGTACCTAGCAGAGTAGGCCAATCAATGCTCCATCAAAGTTGTTCTTATCATTGAGACCAATACTGCTGTTAAAGGGAAAACAAGGTGATCATCTGCTTTCATGTCAAAAAGGAACATTTTGAGCTTGGAGTGCTCTACAGAGGAGGGAAACATACAGAATCAACAACAGCTAGCCCTCTCCATAGCAAGTTTGCATTCTAGTTCATAAAGCAAAGCACATGGATATGCTTGCGTAATGTGACACTGCCCGGCGTCTAGTATAAACGTAATTTTGAAGGTACTTGTACAATAGGCTACGCGTCAAGATTCACAGCGCCATCTGCCCCTCAGTTGGCCATACTGTGGTGGCTTACACGCTGAAATACCAGGAGGACCCCCCAAGAGAGGCAGGTCTTGCTGAGCCTCCAGATGAAAATTAGCAAGAAAGGCCCAGGGAGCTCCTTCTGAACATTAGCCGATAAAGACCCGCATGGTTCACAAACAACGGGATCCATGACAGTGCTGGGAAATGAGCCCTGGAAATTGGAATCAAAAACTTGAAACTCTGGGCAATACTGACCCGTAGCGACTCTGGAGGGCAGGGTAGAACTGTCCCTGTGGGTTTCAGGGACTGTAACTTTTTCTCTTTTTTTTAATTTTAATTTTATTGGAGGGTCTTAACAGCTCTTATCACAATCCAATACATATATCCATGTTGTTCGCACCTTTTCTAAAACAGTTTCTTTCTACTTGCGCTCCTGGCATCTGCTCCTCATTTTGCCCCTCCCTCCCCCACCCTCCTTCCCCCAGGCCCCCTTGATAATTCATAAATTATGCTTCTTTTTCACATTTTACACCAACTGCTGTTTCATTTTACCCGCTTTTCTGCTGTCCGTCCCCCTAGGATGGGGGGCAGGAGTTGATCATTGTGATCAGTTCCTCTTTACTCCCTCCCCCCTTACTCTCCTAGTATCGCTGCTCCCCTTATGGGTCCTAGGGGGGTTATCTGTTCTGGATTCCCTGTGTTGCGAGCTCTAATCTGTAACAGTATATATGTTCTGGTCTATCCAGATTTGTAAGATAGAATTAAGGTCATGGTAGTGGGGGATTGGAAGGACGCATTAAAGAACTAGAGGAAGGTTGGATGTTTCATTGATGCTACACTGCACCCTGACTGGCTCTTCTCTTCCTGTGGCCCTTCTGACAGGGGATGTCCAATGGACTACAGATGGACTTTGGGTCTCCACTCTGCTCTCCCCCTCATTCTCATTGATATGATTTTTGTTTGTTTGTTTTGTTCTGGACCTTTGATGCCTGATACCTGATCCCATCAACACCTCATGATCACATGGGCTGGTGTGCTTCTTCCATGTGGGCTTTGTTGCTTCTCAGCTAGATGGCCGCTTGTTTATCTTCAAGCCTTTAAGACCCCAGAGGCTATGTCTTTTGATAGCCGGCACCATCAGCCTTCTTCACCACATTTGCTTATGCACCCACTTTGTCTTCAGCAATAGTGGCAGGGAAGGTAAACATCCAGAACCCCGTGTTAGTAGAACAAATTGTTCTTGCACTGAAGGAGGTCCAATGTCCATCCACTACCATAATACTTTATAAATAATTATGTTTACCTAGATCTATTCCCATTATTGTATATACTTGTGTATAAGCCGAGTTTGTCAGCACATTTTTTATGCAGCCTTTGTGGTAAAATTAAGTGCCTCACGTGCCTGGTAGTCTGTTTGGCTTATACTTGAGTATATATGGTAAACATACTTACATATATATACATGCCTGAATTTAGACCTCTATAAATGTCCTTTGCCTCCCAGTCCTTTCCACTATTTCCTTTTACTTTTCTCTATTTCCTTTTACTTTCCTCCCATCCCACTATCATGTTCGGCCTTCAATCGGGTTTTGGTAATTCCTCTCAGCTACACTTCCTTGATCAGCCTCCTCACACATCCTATGCCCTCCTTGCCATCAATTTTAGATCACTTATTCTTCCCTTGTCCCTGGGTTTGTTGGCACCTTCTTCCTCCCCGCCACCCCACCCCCCCATCTCTCCATCTCCTGTGTCTTCCCCTCCACACCACCCCTGGGAACCATAGGTCCCACTGCTCTGTCCTCTGGGTCGCTCATCCTGCCTATCTTTTCCAGAGAGACATGCAAGGACCTGGAACTCAGTACGGAAGTAGAAAGCCTCATGTTCCTCCCAGGGAGCGGCTGGTGGTTTCCAACTGCTGGCCTCACAGTTAGCAGCCTAACCCATAACCTACCAGGCTGCCCTCACTGCTGACTCAAGGTGGGTCTATAGGACAGAGTAGAACTATCATTGCAGGTTTCTGAGACTGTAATTCTTTATGGGAGTAGACTGCCTCATCTTTCTCCTGAGGAGCCATTTGTGGTTTCCAACTACTGCTGACCTTTCAGTTAGCAGTTAGGACACCCAACACACACCGTGGTTTCAATCCACGGTCGTGACGCGGACACGGGAAAGCTGGCAATGCGTTGTTCTGTTGTACATAATGTACCGTGAGCCAGAGCTGCCTCCACCACACGCAACCACCCAGATGAAAAACCCCTGAGCACATGCCCTTAGCACACTGTCTGCTGAGGTACCAACGGTTCTTCAGGCATCTCAACATACTACTTTCCTCGTTGCAACCCAGTGAGGCTAGCTTTTACAATTTCCTCAGGGACCTGGAGGAGCCAATGCTGAATCGTACAGGTCCCCGTCTCCTAGGAGAGTCGTGAGGAGCACCGTCAACACAGTGAAATGTTTGCACGGTCATGACTGCCGTGGTCGCATCACTTGGGCCGACCTTCTAGTTTAAAAGCCGAAACATTTTCTTTCAATGGAAACCATTTCTGGTAACCCATGTAAAACCTCATGTTCTAGTCACGGCTGTTGCTTCGTGCCACCACACCAACGGCAGTTCCTGGAGCTGCTGCGGGACAGAGCAGACTTTCCTAGGCTCTTATCCTCCTGGGGTGGACCTCCAGGTATTTGCTCCTTCAGGGCCATGAGGTGGGCTTGAACCACCGACCTGTCACTTAGCATCCAAGCACCGGGGCTCCGTTTTCCTCACATGCACCAGCCTCCAACTAACACTTCCATTAGTCCTGACCATAGTGAAGGTAGTACACAAAATATGTTTCAATAATGGCAGCTTTCTATAAACGGCTGAGAAGGTCTTTCGGCTGAGTGTATGCAGTGGCTGCTTCTGCTTAGTCACCCCTCTATTTAAGTCCTCATGCTCTCCGACAACACTGTCCCTGAGACTTCTAAGTAAAGATTGTATTGTCTCACAAGAGCTGGGGAGAAAAAGAAGAAATCCCCCATTATACCTAATACAGAGGTCTAGACACTCTGCTGCTCCTAGTTTAAGAATATCTCCTTTTCGCTCCCTATTTTCATTTAATTTATACAAAATACTAACACCCTATGTTTACCACTGCCACGAAGAGAAGTTCGAATAAACGGGATTATTTTGCTTCCGGAAGAAGGACTGAAGGAGATTAGCATTCTCACCGCCCTCCACCTCGCAGCACGAGTGTGGACACCCAAACCAGTGACTCCCCAGTACCTTACGCCTCGCGAAGCAGGAGGGCCATGGGGCCGGTTTGAAGTCAATGGTACGGATCGGAATACTAAAGTGAAAAAACGATAAAGCACCAAGACGGTGACAGCAATCACAATGGTGACATGAGGGAAACCTACCAAGCATGGTCTAACATCCCAAATACCGACTTCAACGAAGAGAGCGTGTACAAATTCTTCTTGTTGTTGGTTCATTGTTATTTGGGAGTTGTTTGGTTTTTTGTTGAAATTCCGAAAGCCAGAAGTAAAAAGGAAAACCATTGAATTCCAGTCCTGGGCTTTGAAGGGATGGCCGTCCACAGTCGTCAGACATCAAGGAATTATTAGATCTGAGTAACCTTGGTTAAGCGACTCATTTTCAAGGGTGCACAATTAGCTCTGAAAAACATCTGCAGAGTGTGAGAAGATGAATATTCCCTTTCACAACTTCCTGTTCTCAGCAGGAACTCAAGGACCAACCCACCCACATATCTTTACAACATACAAGGAGCTATTGATCATGTAAACAGTCCCTGTCTTTTCTACCCTCCCACTCACATACATCCTATTTGTTGCTGTTGTCGTTGTTGCTGTTAGTCCCAACTGGGTTGGCTTCTCCTCCTCTATAATAGAAGACAACATCGCCCTGCCCTGTACCACCTTCACAAACATTGGTAGGTTTGAGCCCTCTGTTGCGAGTCTTGTCAACCCATCTCATGGAACGTTGTTGCTGATCCTCCACCAGATACAATGTCCTTTTCTAGAAATGGGCCTCTGTTTGAAATTACATGTGGTGGTCTGCTGATCATGCGTAACAGGATGCTGAATGGCACATGGCTATCCTCTTATATCAGAGGAGAGTGGGAAACACAAAGATTTTTTTTCTAACCTCATGGTTTTCTTTACCCTCAAAACAGGACCCCATCCAGCCAATGATCACACTGTACCCCTGGATCTGGGAAGATCCACAATCCACCATGTGACCATGATTCTCCATTCATGGAAGGAACTTTGGGGGAAAGAGGGCTGTTTCCAAGAGTCTGGAAAATGTGGTGAACTGTAAGTCTGGAGCTGCTGACCACCATCTGGCTACCACTCACTAATAAGGAAGCCAACAGAGAGAAAGATTCTTGCATCATCCTGATATTAACGACACGCGACGACACTTCCAAATAAGGAAACCATAGACGAATATCCCTTTTGAAGACAGATGCAGAAACCTCAACAAAATATTAGCAGATCAAATTCAGAGCATATTAAAAGAATTATTACACACTACGATCAAAGGGGACGTACCCCAGGAATGCAAGGGTGGTTCAACATTAAAAAGGCAAACAGTGTGATATACTACACTAACATAACAACGGAAAATACCACATAATCCTATCGGTAGATACAGAAAAGGCATTCGACAAAATACAACGCCTTGCCTTTCACGAGACAAACGTTCAGCAAGAATGATTCCTGACCCCTTTGAGCACACAGATCTAACATTCCCTATGGCCAGCCCGTGAGTCTAATGATCTAATAAAGCCTTCCCTCTTTCAAGCAAGGGAAGAAAATGAGACTTTCTGATCCCATCAAAATTTACAGCTTTAGGGACCAAAAGATTAGTTCTGTATCCATACTGGGCTACTTGGAATCAGAATTGACTTAATGACAGTGATTTAAGCGCTATCCAATCAAAACACTTCTCATTGAAAGCACCCTCCCACCATGCCTACAATGTATCTATAGATGTGTATGGCAATCCAGCAACTGTTAACAAGTGAATTTATTTGACTTCTCTCCTCTGGTGCTTCCTACTCCTGATATAAGATTTTATAATTTGCAAAAACAACAAACTGCATCATGTTAATAGAACAGCTTTCGTGAACAAAAGTCTGGAATTCTCATTAATTGTCAATCATATCACAGGTCTTATAAATGTTCTGCAAGATTCTGAATCAGTTCACTACAGTCAGACCCTGCTGAGAATTTGCATTTCCACCCGATTTATAGAATTGGAATTTTTTTTAACAAGCTCCCCAGGTGAGTCTTATATGGCCCCAGGTGAGTCTTTCAGTGCTGATGTACAAGTAAGGGTCACCTTTACAATAGTAAAGGCAGGTTTTCATTCAGTACATCTGGGGTGGAAAGGCAAGTTCTCAGCAGGAAGTTGAACTGGACTGAACCGGTTAGAAGTTCTGGTTCTGTAAACCAAAATTTACTCGTGTTGAATCAAAGATTCTGGTAGGAGAAAGATGGGCACTTTCCAAACATTATAGATTTGGACATTCATAGGGACAGTCCTCCAGCTCCACACCCTGTCCTACAGGGTCGAGATGAGTCAGAACTGACTTGACAGACTAAATTTGGTTTGATTTTAGTAAACAGGGATTCTAGTACCTGAGGATCAAGCCAGGTTGTGGACAGGATTGAATGAGATAAATCAAAGGAAGACATTTAGGAAAATATAACCTATTTGTACAAATATCCAGCACGATTATCATCACGTCAGTTTTGCTTTATTTGAAAGGATTATCTAATGTGTGCTATGAGACATGGAAAACAACAGACTTATTACCAGCAGCCACATCACAATTAACGCAGTAAAATAATACTGTATTTCCATCCGTTATCAATTTAACTTGAGAAGTTGACCTGTGTTTTATTGAGTGTACAAAAGCACTGAGTGGATCAAAACACATTATGGATAATCTTGCAAAGAATGGGAATTCCAGGACATTCCGTGGTGCTCTTGCAGAGTCTGTACATAGACCAAGAGGTAGTCACTGGACCAGAACAAGGGCATGCAGTGCACTTCAAACTCAGGAGAGGTAGGCGGTGCATCCTTCCACCACACTCCCCGTCACACCTGTATGCTGAACAAACACCGCGATTGAAGAGGCGTTGCTCTGTGAAGAAGAATGCACAGGAGAAGAGGAACGCTCATGAGCAGCCTGCAATATGCCGGTGACGCAACCTTGCGTGCTGAAAGGGGAGGGAATTGGAAGCACTTGCTGATGAAGAACAAAGACTACAGCCTTCCCAGTGGAGGACACTTCCGCATAAAGAAAGCCCAAACCCTCACACCTGGACCACCACGCAGCACGGTGACCAGTGGAGGAAATGTTGACATCATCGAGCACGTCATTGTACTTGGACCTACGGTCCATGGAAGCGACCGTCAGGAAATCAAATAGCACCCTGTACTGGGCAAACCTCCTCCCAATGATGCCTTGCAGAGGTTGGAGAGCAAACGTCGTGTTGAGGACTCAAGTGGGCATGGTAGTTTCAGTTGCCTCCTGTGCATGTGAACACTAGACAATGAAACAGGAAGACCAAGGAAGAATCGGCAGATTCAAATTATGGTTTGGACAAAGAACATGGAATGTGCCCCGGACTGCCAGGAGAACGAACAAAACTGGCTTGGAATAAGTACCAGCCTCCTTGCCATTCTGAGGAGGGCAAGTCTTTGTCCCAAGAACTTTGAACATGTTATCAGAAAGGACGGGTCCTGAAGGAGGACGTCATGCTTGGGAAAGGAGAGGGTCAGTAAATAACAGAGGGACACCTTCGGCAAGCTAGATTTGCACAGTGCTCGCAACAATGGGCCCAAGCACAGAAGTGAGGATGGCGCAGCACCAGGATACGGAGATGCTGAGTCAGCGCGAGGGCACAAATACAGGAGGTTTTAGGTATTCCAAGAGAGGCATCCAGAGCCCCGGGGAAAGCCGAGGAGAGCATGTTTCAGCCACAAAGCATCTCACTTTGTCAGAAGGCGGTAAACAGGAGCCTGACATCTACAGAAGCATTTCCTGTTCATTCGTGTTACTCTGCTCTGGGTTTCCTACACCTCACGGTCTCTACCTAATTCCGCAAAAGTGACAGCTTCATTACCTTTCAGGGCAGTGATGGCAACTTTCCATGTCCTCAAAGGCAGACAATGAGGACAGCATCCTTCGCAAACAAGCAGAGCTTTGAGTCGGATTTGCACATTTCAGTCCTCGATGACACACCCTCGTGTAGAGTTCCGTGGATTGTAAGGCACTGGAAAATGTGGACCTTCCGCATCTAACTAATTCACTGTGTTTTGCTTGGTGCTGAGCATATATAAAACTTTAATAGCTATATCTTGATCGATGACTTTCTGGCTTTTGTATTTTTAAAGCCTACAATGCAGGACACTGGGTAGCCTCACAACGGTAGGTGGCAATTAAACAAGTATAAGGAAAATCTGATTAAGAGCCATTTTTAAAAGAGAAAGTTAATTTTAGCAAATGGTAAATCAAAGGAGGGAACTCAAAAGCAGAGTTGCCCTTTTATAGATTAATCTCACAATTTGTTAATTTATGGGTAATTAAGTAAAATTAAACCTTTAATTACCTTTCCAAACATAATTAAAAAGCGTTAACAAGAATTTTCGTAGATTGCCAAGCCTTGAATGAGTCTTTCCTTGCACATTCAGAGCTATCTTCTGATAGTCATAGCTGTCTCGGTGTCCCATGGATGTTGGAAACCCCCTTTGTCATATCGGGGGTACTTGGCACAAGAAACGTGGAAAGCAATGTTTTATTTTTTTTTAAACCACAAATATCTAATGAAGCATATTTTAATTAATTTCTCACTACATTAATTAAAAATCACCTCAAGGCACCAAAGGGTAGGTTAGTGGGTCATAGCTCAGACTCAGGAACTGGACCAAGCCCTGCCTTGGTAGCCGTCAGGAGCCCTGGTGGGTTCTGTGCTGGGCTGCTAACCAAACATCTGAATCCACCAGGAGTTTCCAGGAGAAGGAGGCAGACTTCTGTTCCCACAAAGAGGCACGGACAGCCACGGGGCAGGTCTACCCTGTCCTCCACAGTCACTATGAGTTGAAATAGGCTCAGTAGCAGTAGGTTTGGTTTTTAAGAAGCTGTATGACCTGAGTTAAGTTCTTTAACCACTCCGAGCCTCCATGTTCTCTGGTAAAAATAAGCTCAATTGCTCCATAGTATTGGCAGCGCTTTGTTGAGAACTGAGACGGCAGTAAAGTTTTACGGCCACAAGAGAATGTCGCGCACGTCCCAGACACCATACTCAGCACTTTATACGTGTGTGCAGCCAGAGTGGGGCCCCAAACAAACAAAGGACGTGCAAGAAGTGGTCGGCAACTCACAGTCCACCACTTTCTAACTCACAGGAGCCGGCCTATTAACTCACAGGAACTAACTTCATCACTAACTCACAGTAAATGACTTACAACCTCGCAGGAACTCACCTCTAGAGAGCATGTCCTATCACCCGGAGCCAGAAGTTCTACAAAACGTTAGGGAACTCCTTCCATCCTTTTTGGATCAAAATCAAGTAGCGATGCACAAATGAAATGCTCCACATATATCATTGTGGTAGTTACATAATCTTGTATCAACTTGATAAATAGAGTGAAGGGGTGGAATTTAGCCTGTCAATCAGGTGGTACCTCCTTGTGGCCATGGACTTCTCATAAAGAGGGTCCCCTCTCTCTCTGCTTCATCTTCCGGTTGGATGGGCCACAAGGATGGCAGCCAATCCCCTGGCAATGCGTCCACTGCCATTGGATCTACAGGACTTTGTCCCCCACCAGCCTGAGTAAGAATACAGCCTGGAAAATAAAGTGCCATTGCCAAAACCCTTGTGTAGGTAGAAATATTGATTCAAAGCAAAAAGAAAACATTGCCTTTATTAGTAAATTCACATTTTCACCAAGATTTTCACAAAATGTAACTAAGCAACCACAGTCTGCGTGTGAGTTATAAACTACTCTAAAAAGCTAAAAGCACACCCAATACCACTGAGTGGATCCTAACTCATAGCAACCCTGAAGGACCGGGAACCGCTCCACTGGGTTTCTACGGCCATACACTTTACAGCCCAGACCGCCACGCTGTTCTCCAAGGTACACTACTCAGGGAGTAAATTAAGCATTTGGTGATGAAGAAGGCTAATTCTTCCAGGAAACTAAAGCATCGTCCAATTAACTATTCAGGCACTAAAAAGGCAGAAACAATTAATATTCTAATATGTTATGTAGTCTTCAAAGAGTAATTGATTCATAGAGCCTGACTACTGCTGATTTATTTTTTAATAACCTCTAGAGATTAAAACAATTTATGAATTCTTAAGGTTACATTTTTATGATTACATTTTTCTCTGAACTGTTCAGCCCTGAGGAATAATCAGCCTCATCTCATTACGCGGCTATCATGTTCAGAGATAGCCTACCCCACAAACAAAGTAGAACATTCTTGAAAATATTTGGAGCCAGAAGGCATCATGCCAGGTGGAGTTAGTTCAGAATGGTACACTGCAGCAGCAGGGAGCAACCCTGTGTGAATGCTCAGAATTATAAACTCAAAGGAAATGGGTTAATCCAGAAAGAAAAGTCACCTCCTTATTGAGAAAAAGCTATACGGGCAAATGCAAGAATGAAAATTTTAAGCAAATAGGGCAAACTAAGAGGAAAATCAAGAAAATGAAAATAATTGACGCTTAATCTCCAAGTGTCAGAGGTGATGACTGTGACAGGAGATTCCTTGCTTTGCTTGCAGACGCCTGCTAGCAGATTGATAATGTCACTAAAATTGTTTTTAATAACCCTCCTGCACCTGCAAAGCATTATCCATCAGGCAAAAGCAAACAGATTTTCTCCTAGAAGTACATATTTCTTCCATTTCTAAAAGACGATAGAAAAAGGAAAGAGGGACAGGAAGGGCAATGACAAAAAAGGACGTAAATGAAATGCAACTGCATTATATTTCACGGGTACGCAGATTACACAAATATGTGGGTAATTCATAAAGCATTGCCACCAAGACGTAGAAACCGTTAGTAAACAAAAAGGTCACCGTGGAAAGCTGTTGTTGTCTCGACATAACCTCCGTCTAAGTCTGTACAATTCCGAGGGCCGAGCTTCCGCCTCGCTCACATTTCCTCCAAGAATTACATGTCAAAATGTCCCTTTGACATTTCTCGAGGGCTTCAAATTGTGTTCCTCTTGAATATTCTTAGAATTGGGGCAACAAAAAGTCAGTTGAAGGGGCAAAATCAGGGTTGTACAGTCAGTGGGGTAAGTCTGCCTGGCAAAATGTTCTGAGAACCAGCCCTTGCTGGTCTCGAAGAGTGAGCAGGTGCGCTGTCGTGATGGAAACGTCTTTCTCACCAAGGCAGTTTTCCGTTTTCTTAAAATGCCGTCCTCATAAGCCTTTATGTTCACCTTGTTCAAAGTCTGTGGACAGTACCCATTGGGAATCCTCCCAAAACACTTGTCATAACCTCTGAGCTGACGGCCTCACCTCAAATCTAACTGGCCCAGCAGATCCCCTGGGAAGCCATGATTTTGATTGGACTTTTCTTAGAATGCACCCTAGCAAGACTCAGTCAAGTTTATTTATTACCCGGAGAACTTGTCTGTAGCCATACACTGATTGCAGACCATGTTTAAACTCAATTTGCTTAAAATAAACCCATGCATGTATAAACTGGAAAACTAATAGTAATACTTTTTAACCTACCCTGGTAGCTTCCAAGATTGATAGCTTTTATATACAGAAAAATCATGCTGTTAAATAAGTCATTTTCTTTAAACATTTTAAGAGATCATTTTTTAATATAGAACTTTATTTAAAATATAAATCTCCTAGGAATGTTAATAAATTATTGACATAGTAACATACTAGAAACTTAATACTACTAAGCACTTTCTTCTGGTGGAGAGGAAATTATTAGGGAAAAATATATAAGAAGTATTGATCATTCTCCTGTGGGGAATTATGGTTTCTTGGAAATAACTAAGTAAAATCCATAAACCCAAACCCACTGCCATTGTGGTTCAGGCTCATAAAGATAGTGTAACAAGAAAACTAAACTCCCCGCCAAGTGAGTCAATACTAACACACGGACACCCTGCAGAATAGGACAAAACTGTCTCTTTGGGTTTCCAAGAGTAAGTCTCTGACCGGATTAGAAAAACCTTCCTCCCACAGATCATCATGTGCTTTTGAACTGTGGACCTTGTGGTGAGCAACCCAACACATAACCACTAGGCCACCAGGGCTCCACTCAAGAGCAGCCTAAAACTGCCCTACATGGTTTCCTTTGCTATCATCTTCATAGGAAGAGATCACAAGGTCTTTACTCCCATGAAAGTGACTGGTTGTTTCAAACTGGCTACTTTGGGTTAGCAGTCAAACATGTAACCACTGCACCGCTAGAGCCCCTTCATAGTTAAGGTAGCTACTTCTAAATGAAATGGTCTGTTGCTTTTCCATTTTATTGGGCGCTCTATGGATATTATAACAATCCATAGTTCGATTGTTATACATACAAACAGAGTCATATAAATGATTGTACAATTGTTACCACCATCATTTTCAAAACACTTTCTTCTTGTACTCTTTGATATCAGCTCCCCTTTATCTCTTCCCCCCGACACTACCCTCTAAGAGTCCTTGTTATTATATTAAATATTATTATTGTTGTTATTCCTCCCCCCACCCGGTGTTTTACACCATCCAATGTTTCTGTTCACCTGCCATTCTGTTATTTGGGCCTCTTGAGTCATCACACACACACCCCCAACATCTTTCTGTACCCTCAGGGAATAATTACTTCCATCACAACTCCTATCTTGGATTTCATGCATCAAACAATCTTAATTGTACACATGAACATACGCAGGTCTAAGAGGATTAATGAGCTAAAACTAAAACCATAAAGGAGGGGGAGAAAATATTAAGGAACAAGAGAAAAGTTATGTGTTACGACAGTGCTATACTGCACCTCGGATATGTCATCCCATCCATATGGCCCCTCTGCGAGGGACTGGCCCATTATCACACAGGTTTGGTCTCCACTTTCCCTGTGCTCCTTCATGTCCATTTGGTTGCTTGTTTTTGAACTTCTGATACCTATTCCCATCAACACCTCTTCATCACACAGGCTGGTGTGCTTTTTCCATGTGGGCTTTGTTGCTTCTCTGCTAGATGGCTGCTTGTTTAACTTCAAGTCTTTAAGACCTCAGACGCTATATCTTTTAATAGCTGGGCACCATCAGCTTTCTTTACCACACTTGCTTATGCACCCATTTTGTCTTCAGCAATCTTGTCAGGAAGGAGAGTATCATATATTGCCACATTATTAGAACAAATCATTCTTGTACTGAGGTAAGATTAAAGTAGAGGCCGAAAGTCCATCTGCTTCCTTATTTTACAAATACACCTATCTTTATATATTTACATAGCTATAATTTTATTTATATATATATATACATATATATATATATATATGTTTTGCTTTCCTGTTCTTTCCTCTGTTTCTTTTTTCTTTCCTCCTGACCTATTGTCATATTTTTCCATTGTTTGTCCCTCAGTAATTCCTCTCGGATACATTTCAATTGATCTAACACAACCAGGAGCACTATCCCCTCCTCTGCCTCACGTTTGGATTCCTTGCTATTTCCCTGTCCCTGTCATTATTGGCTTATTGCTCCCCTCCCCTCGCCTTCTCTTTTTAATGGTTACAGGATTTGTTTTTGTTTTGTTTTGATTTGTTTTTAACAAACTTTTAAATTATTACAGAAAAACCAGCTTAGGGAACTTTGTGGTTTATTCAATATTTTCACTTTTAAATGAATTTTTCTGATTATATTTTTGTTTATTGTGGTGAAAGTTTGCAGAGCAAGTAAGTTTTCCACTCAACAATTTATACACGTTGTTTTGGATCTTTTTGTTTTGAAATCATTTTATTGGGGGCTCGTAACAACTCATACCACAATCCATACATCAATTGAATCAGGCATGTTTGTACATATGTTGCCCTCATTCTCTTTTAGACATTTACTTTCTATTGAGCCCTTGGTATTACTTCTTCCTCCCCCTCTACTCCCCACACCCTCATAACCCCTATGGATTGTACATTGTTATTATTTCATCTCTCACACGACCGCTGTCTCCCTTCCCCCATGTTTTCTGTTGTTCTTCCTCCTGGAGAGGGGTGTATGGTTATGTGTCCATCATTGCAGTCGGTTCCCCCCTTTCTCCCTTCCTCTCCCCCTCTTCCCCGTACCCTCTGGTATCGCTGTTCCCGCTCCTATTCCCGGTATACAAGTTGTTTTGTAACACGATTACAAAGTCCATTATTGTGATTATCCACTGTCCGCATCATCTCCCTGTGACGTTTCATGAATCAGTATAATTTAATGGTGTTGCAAATAAAATTATTTTCTTCCTTCGCTGTTGACCTAACGGGAGCCTGTCACCTCTGAAGACATTAACAAGGGCCCAGTGTAACAAGTTCCCCAAAATACCAACAGTCTTCCCCCAATAGAGAAAACACTCAAGAGACAGCCTCCTTATCTTCTTTGCAATGTGGGAATGAAGAAATACAGGCGTTTACAGTTACGACAAGGAATAAGCGGGGACAAGCATCCTAAGAGTAACAGGAGAGAGAGATGTCAGTTGGGGGTTAACCTGGGAAAGTACTCTAACTTACTTTAGTAATCCTCATTTTAGAATGCGGTTCTTCCTGGACCCAAGGAGGCCTTCTTCGTACACTTCCAAGTCTCTGAGAATAGAGCTATTTCAGAACCGGGAGTTGGCACTGCCAGAGGGCCAGGTGGTTCCACTGTTTGGAAACCATCTGGTCTGAGTTTTCTTTTTGTCAGCACCAGCAATTCACCAGTATCTCGAGCTATTACCGGAATTGTGTGTGTGTGTGTGTGTGTTTTGTTTCTTTAAATAAACTCAAACGCACTTCCCTGAATATAAATTCATTATTTCCTTGAATCGGTGCTTGCACAGTATCATGAAACCCAGGTTGCGATGTGTCGCACTTGAATACCTGCCTTCATGACATCACTACACAGAGCCAAAAGCAACATGCTGGAAGCAGGCCTCCAGCTCCAGCGGCCTCTCTTGGACAGACGAATCTTCGATAGAGTAACTAGCGAAACAAGGAGTGTTCTGCTTAAGTCAACGTCAAATCCAAGCAGTCTATTCAGTGCCGGTTGGAAAGAGACGCAAACATTGGGAAAATGCAGAGGAATGTTTTATTTGCTCCAGCCAAAGAGGAGCAAAGTCAGTAAGTATCATTTCATACAATTACACCCCTCCTCTGCTGGCCTACAGGGCCCACCGGGTCTGAAGAAATAACAAGGTCCAGATGTGAGAGGGCACTTAGAGAGTTAAAACTAGTTAAGCAGAAGTTCAAGCTACTTCCCTACGCAGCAGACAACATGACAAGTCCATGAGAAATGCTCACCAAATCACTGCCTGGACCGCAAAACACAGAACAGCAAGCGCACCCTGCAGAGCATCGGCGGCTCACCTGCAAGTGTGTGAGGAAGCACGGCTTACCAGTTATTTGGCTCTCTGAAATACACATTCATAAGCAGACACTGGCATTAATAAGCATTGTCTTCTAACGCCTTCATCTCCCCTTCGGTCAAAGATAAAGTTTCCAGACCCAGGTGCTTTTATCAGAGCAGCTACAGCCAAATCTCCTGAAATGCCAGCGCCCGCCTTCCCAAGGTGGGCCTCCTTTCCATTGCCCTTTAGCTAGAGGCTGCGAGTCACCGTGTCACACTGACTTACGGAGGGGCGCATTAAAGAGGTTAAAGCGGTGACCTAAAGTTAAAAGAGAAAGGAAGCCAGGCGGTGAGAGATTTCACTTTCTTCTATCAGCAGTTCATCCCCACTCCCCCTCCCCCGCCACGCCCCACACACCTATGTTTGACTTGTCAAAATTGCTTTGCTTCATCTGCACCTGACATCTAAATCATCCGGCAGGCACATAACCTTATCAAATTTCTAGTTATAGTGCAAATAGAGGTAACAAACCATATCCACTAGAATTGTTAACAGCTCACACAAAGAGCAGCGACGCTGTGAGAGCCAGCGAGGAGGGAGCCACCACCTCCCTCCCAGCCAGCAGGCCAGAGGATAAGCAAAGAGCCCCAGATAACAGGCTCATTCCACCAATCCCAACTGGTGCTCCGGTCCTCTGCCTGAATCCAACTCAGTCAAAAGGCCCCACACACCAGGGGTGAGGAACCTTTAGAAACCAGCGGTGTTTGTTCACTTCAACTAGCTTTAAAACTCAAAAGGCAGAGGTAGCAGAAACATCGAAAGGGTACCTTTGGAAATTCTCTGCCAGTCCAGGTGGGCCCTAATGCGTGAAGCCAGGGTAGTGATGAAGCACTATGTCCTAAGCCATCAGTGCAACGCAAGGCATACTAAGTACATGCCATTGTGATCTGTAATTTGTTCAGGAACAAACAGGAGAGATGGTGTTTGCCAGGAGAGGACAGCGTGCTTTGACGCCGTGTGCGACATTGCGAATAAGTTCATCCTCAAACATGATATGCACGATTCAATATGTTTTAACCTATGTTTTATTCTAGGCTTCCAAAACTTCTGGAGACCCTCTGGAAGAAACTGAGAAAATAAATACAAACAAACAAACAAAAAACCCACGTAGGTCATATATCTAGGTAATTCCCCAGCTTTGGGCAGAGCCAAAATTGGGCTGAAGTTCATCCAACCCTCAGTGCCCATGTGTCCTTAACAGTCTCCCGGTTTGAGACTTGTTCATCCCTGTTCCAGATATTAAAGGCCCTAATTGCCCAAGATTAAATACTCTCGTCACAACACCAAGGCTCGGGGGGACTGAGTCTCAATGCTCACCCCTCGGCCAGGCGAGCCACAGAGACATGACCTCTGCTCTGAACGGAACGCTGTGTACCCCCAAGCTTCAACGGAGCCCCAAGTTCAGAAATTAAAAAGCCAGTTAGCCAACCACCTGGGCAGGAAATTCTCCGCCATGTTTGCCTTTCCTTAAGAGTGATTCCTTTAACATCATTTCTCAAGTTAAGCCAACAGATATCCCATGGCTTAAAAATGGAAAATAAGTACAATTCTTTTTTTTAAATTCAGCTGCTCCTGGCAGGTTTCTTGGGTGAGGATGCGGCATGGCAGCTACCTGTGGGTGCTGGAGAGGGATCTCCGTCTCAGATCCAGTACAGGCTAGTATCATGCAGAGCAAGCCTCAAGTCCCCCACGGGAAGGGTCAGAGGACTGTGATGGAACATGAATGGGCTTAGCTGAGGGTCTGTCATGCAGTAAGGGCTCCATAAGTCTTGCTATGATGCTTCATATCCACATGCTCGAGAGGAATGTTTATCATTATAACCACCATCTTCGTATTAGTATGCTACAGCTGCTGTAGCATAGTGTAACAAATTCAGAAGCACAAAACAACACAGATAGACACGACGCCTCTCACTGACCCATAGTGCTACGGGGCACAGCACTGGAGACACAGTGTGGGAATTGTGCCCAATCTGACCCCACCACTCCAGGGTGAAACATTATGGGCATGCAACAGAGCAGCAGGGGATCAAAGCAGTGAAGTCCCTGTGGAATACCAAAAATAGACTTTGAGGCCAGGGCATGGCACCCCATCAGACTTGACTTGGAAAACATTCCTAAAGGTCAACAAACAGACCTGGAGTTATTTATAGGCTTTTCTTTTCTTGTCGTTGCTTTTGTTGTTGTTGTTTTGTGATTCTGTTTTCTTTTGCTTTGTCTTATTTTTTTGCTTATTATTGTCTGCATGTCTATCTAATAAGATAGTAAGGATAAATAATCCAGAGGAGAAAACAATGGGACCAATAGTGGTGAGGGGACACAGGAGAGGGGGAATGTAAGCAGGGTGTCAACCAACCCAGGGGCAGGGAACAACAAGTGATCTAAAATCAATGGTGAGGAGGGCATAGGATGCCTGGTGGGGCTTGATCAAGGGCAGTATAGCTTAGAGGAATTACTGAAACCTGAACGAAGGTGGAACATGATAGTGGGACAAGAAGAAAGTAAACGGAAATAGAGGAAAGAACTAAGAGACAAAGGACATTTATAGAGGTCTAAATACAGGCACGTACATATGTAAATATATTTATATATAACGATAGGGAAATATATCTATGTGCATATATTTATATGTTAAGTATCAAGGTAGCAGACAGACATTGGGCCTCTACTCAAGGGCTCCCTCAACGCAACAACACTTTGTTCTAATAACCCAGCATTCTGTGATGCTCTCCTTCCCGACTTGATCGCTGAAGACAAAATGGGCATATAAGAAGATGTGGTGAAGAAAGCTGACGGTTCCCAATTATCAAAAGATATAGTGTCTGGTGTCTCAAAGGCTTACAGATAAACAAGCAGCCATCTAGTTGAGAAGCAACAATACCCACATGGAAGAAGCACACCAGCCTGTGCGATCATGAGGTGTCGATGGGATCAGGCATAAAGCATCAAAGCCCAGAACAAAATATCGTATCAATGGGAATGAGGGGGAGTGCAGAATGGAGACCCAAAGTCCATCTGTAGGCAACTGGACATCCCCTTACAGAAGGGCAGCAGGGAAAAGATGAGCCACTCAGGGTGCAGTGTAGCAACGATGAAATATAGAACTTTCTTCTAGCTCTTTAATGCTTCCTCCCCACCACTATCATGACCCCAATTCTACCTTACATATATGGCTAGACCGGAGCATGTACAATGGTAAAGACAAGAGCTGCAAACACAGGGAATCCAGGACAGATAAACCCCTCAATGGGGGAATGTTCACAATGATCTACATATAATCCCTTCCTAGGGTTACAAATAACTGAAAAGCGGGTGAAGGGAGACAATGGTCGGTGTAAGACACGGGGAGGTGGGATTTTATAAATTATCAAAGGTTCATGAGGGAACAGGAGAAATAAGGGGCTGGCATCAGGGCCCAAGTAGAAAGAAATGTTTCAAAAATGGTGATGACAACATATGTACAAATGTGCTTGACACATGGATGGATGGATGGATGGAGATAAGAGCTGTAAATCCCCCAATAATATGATTTAAAAAAATTGAAATCCTCTGGATCACACACACACACAACGAAAGACAGACTTGTTACTTTATAGACTTGGAGGTGGAAAGGCCCGCAGGCATCTCAGTGTTGGCAGAGTTGTGTTCCGTCCTTGACATTTCCCGTTCGGAGAGGCTTGCCGGCATCCCTTGGCAAGTGAACCCTCTTCCTCCAGCTTCAAAGCAGCAGTGAGATCGAGTCTTTTGCACCTCAGATCACCCTGACCTTCTCTCTCTTCCCCTCTAAAGCCCCTTGTAACGATTGTGCCTCTTGAAGAAACAAGGGCAATCTCCCCCACTGAAGGTCAGCTGATGAGCAACCTCAACTTCCCTTTGCTACAAACCCTAATGTGACCTAAACACATGCAGGTTCTGGACATCTGAGTGTGCACAAGAGTGGAGGGGTGAGGATTAGTCTAACACACGCACACACACGCACACACTTTCAAGCGACTTAGAGAAGTTTAAGGGTCTCTGCACATAGTGATCCTCACCTGACTGTTACCTTCAGTACACTCACTCTAAGTACATGAAGACTGTGCTTGGCGTTTAGTGAGGACCTAATTAACACGTGGCTTTGTCTGCTTTTTAAAATAATTTAAAAGTTTTAAAATAAAGAGAACCATTTCTAATAAGCCTGATATGTGAGCACTTTGTTTGCCCGTACATTCAATAAAAGGTAGCGGCTGTCCTATTTTATTTGGCTGTGAATAATGATTCTATTACATTCTTTCATAAGAACTAACTTACTTAACAAACAAGGATTATAATGCTTATACTCATTCTGTTCTCAGAAATGATTTCTAAAAATTGAGGACAAGTGGGTGAGAAGAAATAAACAGAGACAACAAATTAGATGCTTAGGCAAATGTGAAGATGCTTGATGTAATTTTATGGATGCATCTGGTTAATAGCCATTACTAAATGATGCACTAAAGATGGCTGGCTTAGCATGACTTTGCTAAAATTACTGTGCTGCCTAGTCCATACTACTATATTTCACGGAATAACACAGACATACGTCATTTAATTTCCCCAACATTTCCAATTTCCGTCAACGGGGTTTTGCCTGAATTAGTTAGTTCCTCATTCCATCCCAAAATAAACTGCATACGAGTCACAAAGATTTATGTGAAATATTTGGAAATAAAAAATATTACAATATTTAAAGAGTGCTTTGGAGAGAGGAGAATAAAAGATCACAGGCATAAATCTGACCTGGACAGTTAAAGCTGTCGGTAGATTCCCCCTTATGATGTAGTCTGAACCTGACCTGGCTTCCAAAATGTTCTGTAATTTTGGTTTGGATTGTTCTGTTTGGGTTTTCATTTGCTCATATTAGAGCATATCTCAGAGGTGTTGGGTCAATAGAGGTCACCCTCTTGAAGCTGTGTTATATGTTTTTCCGTGTTTTTGGTAAATGAAACTCAGGATTGGTGAAACCATAGGGACAGGAAGTGGATTAAGGGATTCAGGGACGGAGGGGGGGGGTACAGTGGTGGTAAAGGGAGACGATGTCAAGGAGTCCAGGAAGACAAAGAATGTTGGGGAACTGATTGTGGTAGCAATTGTACAATTCTACTTGAAGTGATGGAAATATGGAGTGGCATGATAGATGTACGAAATCCCAACTGATAACATATTTTTTGAAGAAAGCATGGAAGCTTGAACAAGGAGAAGACAAAATACAATAAATCACTAAGTATATTTTTTAAGTATTAAGAAATTGGCCTTTACCAGAGTTTCAAACTTTTGATAATGAAGGACATCATTAGAAGCAAAGCTAAAAGATCAAGAATGTCCTGGGGAAAATATTTGCAACATATACAGAGATTTTAAAAATGATATGTACAAATATAAATAAATAAGTGACTAAATAAATAAATAGGGAAAAATGACATGTACAATATATAAAAAGAAAACCCAATAAAATTGGGAAAAGGCTACTAGCAGGCCATATACAGAAGAAAACATAAATGATCAATACATAGACATGAAACGAAGATTCTCAACTTCACTTGTACACGGAGAAAGGTAACCTCAAACGAGGTATTTTGCGACAGAGAAACTGATGTTTCAAAAAATTCCTTGCCTGGGCTTTTAAAATCTTGAGAGAGATCTTTTCTGTCTAGCTCATTGATGGTATTTGTACCTGTACGTTACCATTGTTCTCTCCTCCCCGCTTCATTTCATTCTGTTCTGCTGGGTTTGCCAGTTTGTGGAGCACAGAAAGAGTGGATGCCTAGAGATCATAACTGACAGGAGGGTTTGTAAGGAATGTAAGGGTAGGGGGGCGGTGGGGAGGGTGAAGGGATTTCAGAAGTACACAGCGCAGGTCAGAGGGGAAGGGAGAAGTAGAACTGAATGTGATTACACAGCCAAGGTGACTTAATCATGGGGGTAAAGAAAAGGAAAGAAAATATTCCAAAATTGATTGTGCTAATGATTGTACAATTCTTCTTGACATGATTGAATGACTGAATTGTATGATATGCAGATTATGTGCCAATAAAATTGAAAAAATATTAAGATCTGTGATGACACGTAAGTAATTTAAGACACTGCTGCTAAAAGTGTAAATTGCTACAGCTACTCTGGAGAGGACCACGGGTACCAGCTTTCCATACCTATTCCCCCCAAAAACCCTACATTTGCCTGAGCAAGTGTGTATAGGCATGTTCAGCATAGTGAAAAGCTGCAAACAACCTACCAGTGCACTAAGAAATAAACTGGCGGATAGTCAGATTAAGGAATATTATACTGAAGTTCGAAATAGATCACTCTATCTCTCTTAAGGAGCCCTGGTGCTTAAGTGCTCAGCTGGTAACCAAAAGGTCAGGTTTATCTGCTTCTGTAAAGATTTACAGCCTCCGGGAACCCCATGGGGCAGGTCTACCCTCTCCTGTGTGGTCACTGGGAGTCAGAAAGAGCTCCAAGTCAAGAGTGTGGGGTTTTGTTGTTGTTGTTGTTTGCTTAATCTATCTTACTCTGATGTAGCGCTCCAAGGTACATTATTAGGTGAGAAAAGCAAGCCGTATGGTGAGTGATATCTCAAATATGAAACCTTCTATGGAAATAAAATATATGTAAATATACACAGGTATAATAAAGTAACATGATTTTTAAAAATTATTGGGGGCTTGTACAACTCTTATCACATCCATCCATCCATCCATTGTATCAAACACATTTGTACATTTGTTGCCATCATCATTCTCAAAACATTTTCTTTCTACTTGAGCCCTTGGTATCAGCTCCTCATTTTTCCCCTCCCTCCTGCCCCATCCTGCTCATGAACCCTTGATAACTGATAAATTATTATTATTTTGCTATGTCTTACACTGTCTGATGTCTGATTTCTGTAAGTACATATATATACAGCCAAATGCAAAAGGAAACTTAAAGATCTAGAGGTGAACACCCAAATATGATAAGAACCATTCTGAGAGCAGGAAAGCAAAGAGTAGTTCACGAAGACCTCAGCCTTACCTACAGTATACTGGAGGAGCCTCGTGGCACTGTCAAGGGCCCTGGTGACATAATGGGTTATGTACGTGTCAGGCTGCTGACCTCAAGGTGAGCAGTTCAAAACTTCTAGCCATTCTATAAGAGAAAGAAGAGGCTTTCTACTCCTGGAAAGATGTATAGCCTTGGAAACCCACAAGGGTCCTTGTACTCAGGCCTGGAGAGTCATTAAGGGTCAGAATGGACTCAACAGTAGCCAGTCTGTTTTTTATGGATACGGCGAAATTACGTCAAGAAATGTTTATCCCATCCATTCAGTTGCTTCAAGTTGGGTAGCTAAATCAAATGTAAATGGTGATGTCAAAGTATACTGTGCTGTAGGCAAACATGATACATATTAATTTAAATAGCTCTCCCTTGATTTGGGGCAGTGATGCCCCAAGGAGATGACCGATCATGCTCTCTAACATAATATGACAATGATATCGCTCAGATGAACCAGAGATATAGATATAAACCATAGATTCATGAATGGATTTTGGGTCTACCCTTAAGTTAGCCTCAACCAAAAACATTGGTCTCATGCCATGGCCCTGCTTGATGCTGGTCCTCACAGAGAGATCACTGAAGACACAGGCGCTACAGCGAAGGGTGGTGAAGAAACTAAGAAGATTGCAGGTGCCCAGCAATCAGAAAGAATAATGTCCGGGGCAGAAAGACTTGTTTTCAAACAAGCAGCCATCTGGGGAGCCGGGGGGAGATCAACTAAATCTATATGGAAAAAGCACACCATTCTGTGTGATCCAAGGATTGTTAATAATATAATCTAAATCTAAAGGAGGGAACAGTAGCAAAGCTGAAATTGTGAACACCTGGTTTGCAGATTCCTGGTGACCTGATGGGACAGAACAGAACTGCCCTACAGGGTTTCTAAGGTAAATCTTGACAAAGGCAGACTGCCACATCTCCCCTCTCCCTGGGAGCAGCTGGTGAAGCGAAGGTGCTCATCTCTGGGTTAGCAGTTGAGCACTTAAAAACTGTGCTGCCAAACAAACAAAAAATGCACCAAATCCACTGTCATCCACCAACTCCAATGGCAGTGACTCCAAAGAACAGCACAGAACCCCTCCAGAGTGTTTGCCAAGGTGCACATCGGAACACAAGCAGATGGCCCCATCTATCTCCACGGCGCAGTTGGTGGGTTCCAACCAGCAACTTTTCAGCTCTTAACCCATCTTTTCCAACTCCATTTTGCATGACATGTGGATGAAGTATTAATAAAACTATTTTTAAAAATTTTTAATTGTGTCCAAAACATTCCACAGAAGCCTTAGAGTTCTCATCAAACAAACTATATTTATTCAAATCTACCCTACTAAACTCTCACGGTGCTAGTCATGTTAACACACACCAGTACTTTACTTAGCTCTCGTACGGACTGTGTAGGTACAAGCTCAGGCCTCGATGTGTCCTGAAGAACGCAGACTTGATAGAGAACGCATGAAGCACAGACAGACATATCGACTGAAGGCTAAGCTCTGCTGGAGATAGTCAGCCCACAGCGGATTCAAATATGAGCGCAGGGATTCACACACAAGAGGGGGACGTGGGGGGGACACAACAGGAGGTTTTAATGTTGGCTTCACAAACACAGGGAAATTCTGTCTTCACTCCTTTTCTAGTATGATGAGATGAATTCTGTTGCCTTAGAAGTCGTAAAATAAACATACATGTGTGCGTGTGTGCATGTGTGCCTGTGAGCATGTAGAGACAACACTTTCAAGGCTACAATATTTAGGAGTGCTGATGGCGCGGTGGTTATGCGTCTGGCTGTGATCAGCATGGTCAGCAGTTCAAAACCACCATCAGCACCTCGGGAGAAAGACTGGCCCTTCTCCGCCCATAAACAGTTAAGTCTCAGAAACCCACTGGGAGTCACTCTGCGTCAGCATTGACTGGGTCAGAGTGAGGTTGTTTGTTTGCAGTCTTTACAAAAGCAAATCGAGCATCGAGTGGACTTGAAGTGCTGGCCTTTCCATTTTCGGCTGAGTGCTTTAACCGCTGTGCCACCAGCGCTCTTTAACTGGTAAAAGTGGGTCAGATGATCCTAACTAGTGGATAGTACACCTGGGATAATTAGGAGCTTCCACTGCCACACTAGCATAAAGACTTGGTTTCCGCAAGGGTGGCCTGTCTTTTCTTTGGAACAGAATAGTTTCACTTGAACAAGAACCCTGGCCCCAGACTTACTCTGATGTGAACATCCAAGGCGTGTGATGATTCCAAGTCAGCAAGGTGAGACATAATGTCATGAAATTGTTATTTGAAGGCATTTCCAAACGAGGAGATCTTCCACAAAATAGTTGACATTGAGGTAGGTGACTGAGCTGTATTGACCCCGTGTTTCTGCATTTTTATTAAAGATGTTCCCTGTAGTGTACAAAGTTCCTAAGAACAAGATTTGGGGAGTCTTCTTTTATTTTCAATCAGTCCGTCCACGGCAAGGGTTCAAAAGGTTTGTGCTATCTTTCCGACAAAAAGAACTTTGCTATTTTATTTCTAGCCATTTTAATAGTTTATTTTTCCATCATCGTCCTGCTTAGCAATGCTCATTCCAAGAAATCATAAATATAAAGTGATCATTTCTTAGGCAAGAATACCAAGTTGTACACGAATCAGAGTGGGTTGGTAATAAACGTTCATTAAAAATGGATCCCAGTAAAACCTGGAGCCCAGTCACTAGACTATTCCACCTATCATCTCATTTCAGTAAAACAGATTCTAACGATGCTAAGCCTGCAGGATCAGGTCCAGGGTGGGCAGAGACGCCCTGCTCTACCAGGAGCCCTGGTGGGTGAGGCAGTCTAGCAAGGGACTTCGATTCTCAAACTCTGAGCTGGGCCTCACACGCCGTGTGACCTTTGCAAACCCTTTGAGAATCAAGTTCTTCCCCTTGTGAAGTGAGATGAAACTAAACTTTTCATAACATTTATCCTGAGGCACCTGGCAATGATCACCCAGAAAGAAAAAAAATATATATATATATAAAATAACTAGCTTGTTTTCATTCTCATACGAGAATGTAACCCCCCCCAAAAAAAAAAACTTGAACGTGTGACCCCATTTTGACAGAGTTTAGAATTATTTTCACACAGGAGCCATGAAGTCAAAGGAATTTTCTGATTAACCTGTGATTGGCCGCAAAACCTCTGCGGCCTCATGCCTTCCAGTTTCCATAGCAATACGCAGGCTGGATTCTCCCACGGCAGAACACCGGCCCAGAAGATCTCCTCCTAAGTATCCAGTGGTAGCCAGAGGAATCTAATGTGTTTAGGGCGAAGAGAAATGACAGTAATTGGCCTGTCCAGGGACAGAGCCCAAACCCCGGCCTCATTAATGTATTGGCTACACCAAGGGTAGCTCAGCCACAGACTAATGCGACCGAGGCACGTGCGAGAGATTCTGGGGGAAATGCGACACATGACCTCGGATGCTAAGAAATACTGGTTGCTAACAACTGACGCGAAGTTACATTACATTTCCTCAAATCCTAGCTTAAATGCCTCAGGGGATGGCCTTTAAAATTCTTTCCCTGTAACAAGTTTTTCAGATGAATGGAAAACCCAAATTTATCTGTTTGGCAAAACTCTATCATTGGTCATGATGCAAAAGCATTAAACAGCTCACCCGATGATTAAATTCTTTCTAATCAAAACTTACACAGGGAATCAGAGGTGCTGTCTGGCACTGAGGCGGTCCAAGCAAGCAGCCCACAATTCCACAGCAAGTTTAGTTCATTCCGACGGAATGGCCTGGCAGTGGGCATTAGTGAGAGTTGCCCAGCATGATTGGCGAGATGCAAGATGTTGAACTGGGCAACGTGGGGCCTCTGTCGTTACAAAAATCAAACATTCTAAAACCTCTTCAAACTTCTAAAGGGGAAAACTGCATGAAAACAGGCACACAGATAAAGAACACAGAGGGTGGGGGGAGAAAACAAGTATCAAGTTTGTGTACAGCCAATTGATCGCAACTGCGACTTTTCTAAGCCCCTCAAGCTGCCGCGGGTCCTGAAAATTCTCCAGGGACAAGGTGACCAACGACAGCAAGGCTTCTGCACCCAGCGTTTGTTTGTCTTTCTTCCAAACGCTGTTGTTTTCTAAAACTCTGGGTCGGCGACATTCTAATAAGATTATTCCCCACATTAAATACCAGAACATGAATCAACTTTATTGCCATGAAATCTCAAGCTCCACTGCTAATTACCTGTCAGACCTTAGCACGCGCGTGCACGCACACACACACACACACACACACACAGTCGCCGGGGTCCTGCTGTCCCCTGTGGTTAGGCAGAAGTGCCCGTAAGGAGTGCCCGACACTCATGTTCAATCTGACACGGGAGGTGGGGTTGAGCGGCACCTCCCGAACGCATCCCACCATTTGCAAACCCTCATCTATGGTGCCCAACACAAACTATCCAGAGCGGCAGTCCGCGCTGTGAAGGAAGTATAATTTATTTCTTATTGTTTATTTACGTCTTTATTTTGTAAACCAGGCCTCCATGGAGGCAATGGGACTCACACTAAGCCAGTGCCATTGAGTTGAGGCTGACCCACAGCAACTCTATAGGACAGGGAAGAACTGCCTGCCCGTGGGTTTCCAAAGCTGTAATGCTTTATGGGAGTAGAAAGCCCCATCTTTCTCCTGCAGAGCAGCTGGTGGTTTTGAACTGCTGCCCTTCCGGATCAGAGCCCATCGCCTAACCATTATGCCACCAGGGCTTCTGTGCTTCCTAAGAATCTCTTTCTAGATTTCCAATCTTGGACGAAGACTAGCATCCCCTTCTTTTATGTCTCCTTCCATTTTAATACTTTAAAATGTTCCAGCTTCACTAGAACTTCCAAACCACTAGCCCTGCTTATGACTTAATGTCCCTCCCTCTTTACATCTTCCTCCCCCCACACTTAACTTAGCCTCCACGGTCCCTCACTATAATCGCTCCCTTTCAGTTACTTTCCAGTACCTTGTCCATCTCTCCCTCTCTTGTACTCTGCTGGCAAAACCGTAACCCTGAGAAAACCCAGCTCTCTGCCTAATCTGCATGGCATCCTAAAGGCCAAGGTGACAGAGAGAAACACAGACCTGTGATGTCTGAGCTCCGCTTAACTTATGATCTGCCAACGTGTCCTGCATCCATCACACTCCCGCTCTTAACAAATGTTCTTTTCTAGTGACAGGTGCACAACATGATGGATATCATTGGTTTTATTGAATCGTACACATGAAAAAATGTTAATTTGGCAAATGTGATATATAGATATTTTCACAATAACACGAGGAAACCGATTTCCACACTCTGCTGTCTTTTCAACTTTTCACACGGTTCCTTTACTGTCAACTGATAACTCTGTTATTTCCAGGAAAATGGTACTACTCAGAAGAAACCTCATAACTCTCTCACCACAAGATTTTACCAACCTTTCTATATCCGTGTTTAGGACTCAGCCTCTTCTGTGTTTCAACAATATGAACTGCCCCAGGTCAGTCACTCCACGTGAGCACCGGTCCCGTGCCCTCGTGTCTACTCAAGAACTTGGTTCCCTACATCAGTCCCTCTCCCCTCCATCATCACATTGGCCCCTCCGCTGGACCATAGCCGTTAGCATCGACTGCTTAGAACCCCACTTTTCTGCCCCCCACTGTAGCAGAAACTCCTCCATGTTGTTGTCTATAATTGAGGCTTTTACTTCTCTCCTCCTACAAGATTAAGCTAGATTCATGTCCCAATACACCACAGAAGGGAGTCCTGGGGTCTAACATTTAGGCACTTGGGTGTTTACTGAAAGGTTGGTGGTTCAAACCCACCCAGTGCCTTGGTGAATAGCTTCTGTGACGTATACAAAACACTCTAGGGGGCAGTTTGATGCTGTCACCTGGAGTCACCGGGAGTTAAGGAGTGCAGGAGTGCAGTGCAGCAGCGGTTCTCAACCTGGGGGGCGCCACCCTCTGGGGGTCGAACGACACATTCACAGGGGCCACCCGGATTCATCACGGTAGCAAAATGACAGTGATGAAGTAGCAACGAAAATAATGTTATGGTGGGGGGTCACCACCACATGAGGACCTGTATGAAAGGGTCGCGGCATGAGGAAGGTTGAGAATCAGTGGCGTAGTGGAACCTAACATCATTACCACCACCACCACCACCACCACCCTAGAAACCACTGTGGGCGGAGCCACTATTGAACGCCATGCTGCTAAATGCATTGGGAAAGGCTCACTTATCAGCATCCCAAACATTTTCATCAAGACGACCTTACCCTTCATCAAAGTGCTTGGCACACACTGGTTACTCGGTAAATATTTGTGCAATAAATAAGGCTACTGAAATTCAGTTTGCTTGGCTGTGTGATAATAACCACTCTTAGTATGAAGCTATAATAAATGTCAAGGACATGACTGCTTTACGAATTTTAGCTGCCAAATGTGTAGTTTAATCATTACTTAAATAGTCAATTATCTAAAGCGGTGCCTTTAATACAAATAGACGGTTGGGGATCTTGGGAGCTATATGCATAATGAGCAACTGTCTTCAGAAGCAGCCAAAATCTTCTCAAAACCACCATTTCCCCTCATTTATCAAGTTTTAAAACTTACTGAATCCCTAGGTGGTGCAAATTATTTCGCCAACTACTAACACAAAGGTTGGCAGTTCAAACCCACAGAGCTGTGCTGTAGAAGGGACCTGGAGATCCACCCCTTTACGATGGGCTCTCTCCTACTGCCAGCAACAATGATACTGTAGCACAGGGTAGAATGGGGCAGCCGATTGTCCAACAAACGCTCTCCTGACACAAGCCACGGTATTTTCAATAGCCTCATATGCAGGCAAAAGCTGGACGGTGAACAAGGAAGACCAAAGAGGAATCAATGCATGTGAATTATGGTGTTGGTGGAGACTCCCGAAAGTGGCATGGGCTGCCAAAGGAGCAAACAAATCTGTCTTGGAAGACGGAAAGCAAGAAAACTCCTTAGAAGCAATGAGGTCCAAGGCTTCATCTCACCTACTTTCCCCATTTTGTCAGGAGAGACGGGGCCCTGGAGAAGGATGCCGTGCTGGGTAACATCGTGGGGCAATGAAAAAGAAGGAAGGCCCTGAAGCAGACGGACTGACACAGTGGCTGCACTGATGGGCTCAGACCCAGGAACGAGTGCGAGGATGGTGTAAACCCGGGCAGTGTTCTGTTCTGTTGCGTAGAGGGTCTCTAAGAGTCAGAACCGACTTGACGGCGCCTAACGACAATAGCAAAATAGAGGTTATTACCCAGGAGAACGTGCTTTACTGACAAGCCACCTGTATGAGATCCAAAGATCACCATTTATTCTAAAGCACAGATGAGAAGACACGGGGGCAGGGAAATTTAGAGTCTGGCAAACGGAACAAACAGAACATGGATACAGAGACTGTGGATGCACAGGGGAGATGGAAACAATACTGAAGAGTTCGTGTGGAAATCTGCCACCAGGAGCCTAACTCGCTGTGTCAATTTTCAGCAAAAACACAATGAAATATTTTGAAAACTATCTGTGTTAGTCCGGGTGGACTAGAAAAACAAATTCATAAGCACGCATATGTACATAAGGGAAAGGTTTATCTACAAGAGGAATCGAACATTGAGAAAACATCCCAACCCAGTCCAGTCCACGGCCATAAGTCTGATAGCTCATGTGCCCGATACCCATCTATAAAGTCGTCTTCAGACTCACGAAACACATGCAATGAAGCCAAATGCAAGACGATCACAAGCCAGTGGGTAGAAAGTCTTTGGGTCCAGTGGCGTTGTAAGCATCTCAGTGCTGGCAGGAGTTTCTCTGTGGCTTCTCTGGGTTCCGAGGTCTGGTTGTGTCCATGTGGCTTGTCTTGTACAATGTCTCCCAGGGAGTAAGTAGCAGAGAGAGCGGTGTCTTCCGCCTCCAAGGAGGAAGAACCAGATTTCCCAGAAATCTCAGGAGAAGGCCATGCCCACACAGAAGTCTCATTGGCTATCTCCAGATTGACAGCCTAGACTCCACCCCTACACTCTTAATCTGCAAACTGACACCAGATTAGCTCACTACCACACAATCATAGGGAGCCTTTCTTCTCTTTAACACGTGGGGTCACCATGAGTAAGAATTGACCCAACAGCACCTGAAAATACCACCATCGTTTTTAGGGAACAAGAAAGGATATATCTTAATCTAAATCATCATCAATGTATGAAAGCCAAATCAATAATGACATACCATCTTCATGGACTAGAAAACGCAACACAGGAAAATATGTCAGTCAACGTCATGGGTGGATTCGATGGAACCGCTATGTCAACTTCATGGGTGGATTCGATGGAACCACCATGTCAACTTCATGGGTGGATTCGATGGAACCGCCATGTCAACTTCATGGGTGGATTCGATGGAACCGCCATGTCAACTTCATGGGTGGATTCGATGGAACCGCACTCCAAATCCCAACAGATTACTCTTTGAAATGTGACTAGTTACACACAAAAAGACCAAGAATAAAAGGAGCCATATGTGACAGAAGATGAGAAGCTGAAGGGAAAGGGAGTTAGTTACTTGTCTTTTCATAGAGCAAGAATCTTATTAAACCAGAGTACAGTATTGGCCAGGGGCAGATAAACTGATCAGTGTGCAACAAAACAAAGTCCAGCAATGGAGCGACACTTATCTAGACATTGGACTTGTGACTGCTATGTCTATGTTACGCATTCCCCTCCAGGAAGAGTCCATCAGTTTGATGAACGTTCTGTCAATCTTTGGGAGCAAGGATCCTTAGCCCCAGGTGTGGCCGTGGGTAGGGACGAGAGGCGGTAGATATAATTCAGGGAGCCTGTAACCTGAGACAGGAAAAAAAAAACACCTTTCATTTACTAACTTCAACCTGAAAAATCAGCATTTCTAGCAATCGTTCGCCAAGTATTCACAGACCCTGCAACATTAACATTGGTGCCTACCGGACACATTTTCATATCACGATATCGTTGTTGCAGACATCTGAAATGATCATTTACACTCAATAGAGTGTAATTATACATTATACGTTACACCTCAATAGAGCAGTCATAATCACATGTTACAGAGTGGTGTTTAATTCTTTTAAAAACTAGTTGAATACAATTAATATCCTTGTGATTCACTCTAAATTTGATTTTATGTAATTGTGATTTGTTTTTGGTTTTTCAAGAAAGAGCTCTGAAACTTTACTATCAAAGGAGTCTGGCACACAGGAGGCTAACGCCCCTTGTTTGAGAGTCTAACAGTGCTTACTTCAGGCCACAGGAATCTCAAAAGTACTGACACTATGTCGACAGAGAAGCTGTGCACACTGAAATGACTCAGCCAATCGGCTTAGCCAGGCCACCACCACAATGACCATTTCATTTCGGTCTGACCCCTGGTAGGACGCAGTCACTAACTGCTGGCCAGTGAAAACACTGGCCACTTTTCACTACATCTGGTGTGTAATCCCTTGGTTTCAGTACATTCATCTCCTCTCTGGTTTTCTAATTACCCAGCTAACTGCTCCATTCTCTCTGGATTCGGCTCAGCTTCTCCTAACAGTACGGTCTCCTTCGGCCAGCTCGCCCCTCCCTGTCCCTATTCAGCCTACACATCTGGGCTCTAGTTTGCATGTCCAAAGCATGCTGTCCATCAATCAAGCTCCGCTCTGCACCACAAATTAGCCTCCCTAACGTAAGCTCTTACATGTGACAGCTTTTCTCTACAGGGAAACGGGGGCTGTAATTTAATATACAAAACGTATAGCGGGGCATTGGATATTTCCTCTCAGGTTCATCTAACAATTTTCTCTGTGGCAAATGAAATGTTCTAGACTTCATTCGTATTACCTAAACGGGGAATTGGGTCCCTGGTTAATGAAGAGTTTACAGAGTAGATTTTTACAGGTAGCTTTATGACTTTCAAGCCCTAAAGGAAATCAAATAATGCTACCGGCTTGATGAAAAAGAGGAATGTTGAATGAAGCCGAATTGTATACAGATGGTTCTAAAGCTTGTGAATTTTTATAACACTGTATTATAACCACTGCCCTACTGTGAAACCAACAAAGCAATTCAGTTAAATTTATTAACACAAATTTTGAGAAAACGAAATCCAAACCAATGAGATTTCCAAATAAAAGAAAATAACTTGACTTGATATTTGTGTTTTGAGGGCATTTTCAGTAAAATGCTCCACTGGCAAGTGCATGACCACTAGAAGACCAAAGGGCCTGCGGGTTCGTGAAACTTGTTTTCTATCACTGCTCATTGCTTAAAAATAAAGCACTGAAGAAATTACCTTCGCTTTCATTTTTGAAATGACTACACAAATTAATCAAGGTAAAGGTTGGTTTTAAAATAAATTACGATGGATTCTTTTGGACTTTGTATAATGCGCTGTGGCTCCCTCGTATATTTGAGCATCCTTCCTAAGGTTTAGCACCTTGGGACATTTTAAGCCCTCCTTCCCCTTCTACATTTGAAGTCTTTCTCCCACCGGGGTCCAAACCAAAACCCATACACACTGCCATCCAGCTGATGCCAACTCACAGCAAGCAACCCAAGACAGCAGCGGTTCTCAACCTTCCTCGTGCCATGACCCTTTCATACAGTTCCTCATGTGGTGGTGAAACACCCCCCCCACACACACACACACATCATAACATTATTTTCATTGCTACTTCATCGCTGTCATTTTGCTACTGTGATGAATCTGGGGACCCCTGTGAAAGAGTCATTCGATCCCCAAAGGGGTCGCGACCTGAAGGTTGAGAACCGCTGCATTACAGGGTTTCTGAAGCTGCAGATCTTTATGGGAGCAGATAGCCTCATCGGCCCCCAGCAGAGAAGCTGGTGAGTTTGAACCAATAACCTTGTAGTTAGCAGCCCAATGCTTACCTGACCGGGTCACCAAAGCTTCCCCAAAGTATGGGTTAAAACATCACTTTCTCAGTTTTCCCTGCCACTGTTACAGACGTGTGACCGGAACACAACCAATGAGATATACCCATGTTGTTGGTGTGTTGCGTGGTCATCGTCATCAGCTGCGTCATCAAGTTGGATCAGGACCCAAGGGGGTCTCATTCACAAATGCCCAGGCCTCTGCATCTCCATGATCACATGCAGCTCACACCATTGCTACGGAAAGGGTTTTCACAGGCAGATGTTGGGAAGGAAATCACTAGGCCTTTCCTCCTAGTGCACTTTAATCCGGAAGCTCCGGCGATGGACGCCTGTTCAGCACCACAGACCGTGCAAGCCTCCTCTGACAGACAGGCAGTGCTGATGCATGAGGTTCACTCACTGGGAACTGACTGAGTCTCCCACGTGGAAGGCAAGAGTTCGAGCAGAGAAAAACCAACGCCCCCAGTGTACCAATCAAAGTCTTACTTCAGAAGTCAACAATGAGAAAACTGGCAGGATGCAATTTTTTAAAAAAACATGGATAAATGACGAGGCTCTTGGGCTCAAGGGCAGCAAAGGCCCCCGTGGCTGATGGCCCCTTGGGGGAGCAGGAGTCAGGACGTTTCAGGAGAGGACGTAAGTGAGTTCTTGTTGAGGTGATCTCAAAGCACCGGCCCTGGATGGGGAGCCGTCAGACCTACCTCTCTCGAGTCTTCTTCTTGAGCTACTTTTCTTTGCGCTCCCTACTGTCCCCTAAAAGACGTGTCCCTCCATGAACTACAATGCAATCTATTGCTTAACACTATAAACTCGCCTACAGGAGTTTACAAAGTCACTGAAACGTTCTCTTACAATAATTCAAAAAGCATATGGAAAGTTTAAAACTACGTAAAATCTCCCCCAAAATCATTAAGCTAGGAGAGCCAATCTTCTTAATATTTAGCAGGACACACACCAAAAAATAATAAAAGTGTTTAGCAGGACACAGTCCTTGGGGTAGGAAAGCTCTGACTGCTGGCAGCAAAGGACATCACTGGGTGCAGCCGAAGGTAACCAGTAAGAGATGGACGAGCTTCCTTTCATGCAGGGTGGGAACAAGGATCTGAATGCCAAGGGAACTAATTAGCAACCCCACCCCACCCCCACCCCCAAATAAATCTCTTACAAGAGCAGGGTTTGTGATTTCTATAGTTCTGCTGTATGGTAAACTACTCCACAACTCAGCTGTTTGTCATTGCTGGCTCCGAGGTCGACAGGGCCGCCTGCCTGCACTCTTTTCTGCTGGACTCAGCTCCAGCATTCCGGCTCGGTCCACTTCTCTTCCACATGGCTCCACAGGCCACCTAGACCGCACGCCGCCCAGCACTATCCTGCTCGGCATGGAAAGCAGAAGCGCCAGGAACCAAGATGGACCACGGACGCGCATCAAAGACTCGGCTAGCATGCTGTCTGCTAAAATCTTTCAACTAGAGGGAGTCCCGTGGCGAAACCCAGCACCAATCAGTATCTCTTCTAGGACAAGGTCCTACAGAGTCACCTGGCCAAAGGTGTGGCCATGTCATTCTAAGCAGGAAGGAGACGAATAGGGAAGAAATATTGTAATGAATCACCGAAAGTGCGTATCCTCCATTCTAGCGTGTTGTTGTTCTTGTTGTTAGGTACTATCGAGTCAAGTCCAACGCATGGCAACCCCATGGGCAGAGCAGAATGGCCCCCATGGGCTTTCCTTGGTTTAAATTGTTATAGAAGCTGATAGCTTGATCTTTCTCCCACGAAGCCATTGAGGGAGACTGGAATTGTCGTCCTCTTAAGGTCACAGGCCAGCACGTAACCCTTGCACCCACCAAGTCCCCTTGAGGCTACTGCTCCCTAATCAATGCCGCTACCCCTTCATACAGTTCCTCATGTGGTGGTGACCCTCCCCAACCATAACATTATTTTCGTTGCTACTTCATCACTGTCACTTTGCTACTGTGATGAATCGGGCAACCCCTGTGAAAGAGTCATTCAGCACGCCCCCCCCCCTCCCCAAAGGGGTCGCCACCCACAGGTTGAGAAGCACTGCTCTAGAGAGTGTAAGGCGTTTAAGGTGTCATAGGCACGAGGCTTGGCTTCACCACCACCCCCGTCCCTGCCCTGGCCAGTGGTCCCATAAACCAGTGCAGCCATGCTCCCAGCAGCAAACACGGGAGCAGGATCACCCCCCTCCAACTGCACAGCCTCCTCACCAGTCATGTGAACGGGCTCCCGGTCCAGCCGGCGAAACCAGGTTTTCTCACGTGCTGCGTTGCCCTGACCTAAACGGAATCTACCTTGTCAACGAGTCATTTATTTGATGTCACACCTAATTGCTCTCTCCGGTCCCTCCATGCATCGTCAATTTATCAGACAAAATGTATTTGAACGAGAGACCGATTTCTTGGACGGGAAGCTGGAGGCCAAGTGCAGCTCATGCATCTCCAGGGGGATCCTCCCATGAATTTAATCTCTGGGATCCAGGAAGAGTAATTGCACTGACGACATACATTCATCCAAACACCCTCCCTGCCCCCCCATTCCTTGATGATGAGGAAGATATCCCACAGGCCAGCAATCCAACGTCTCCCCACGCCCCTTCTAACCTCGGACTGAAAGAGCATTCATATCACCTAAGACCCCAACAGTCCCATGATAATATACAGTCCCCTCAGGAAAAGAATCATCAGGGGGTGCTGCATTCATAAAGACCTCTCCTGCCAGGCCCCCACAGACAAACGAAAGGGCACCGTCTGGAGTTGGAGAAGCTGTTAAGAGAGAGGACCCTCTCGTGTCTGAGGCCAAGGTTGAGAGTCAGTGTAGGGAAATAACGACTTTTTCAGCACACGAGGCTGACCAAGCCTCTGGCGCTGACGTTTAAAAAAGGATGTTTCCAGTCCCTGGGGGTGGGGACTGCCAGCACGGAGCCTCCCCGCGCAGGGCATGTTCGCAATTGCATCAAGTGCGAAGGTAGCTGCTTGGCCACCCTGCCCGTGAGACAAAAGGCGCGGGGCTGTCACGGTCCTTTTGGTGCCGAATGAAAGCCACCACAGAAAAGCAAAAGGGTCCCCGAGCCCAAGCAAGGATGGAAAATAACGATGATGGCCCAGCCCGTGCAATTAGGAGGCTCCGCAGCCCGCAGCGCACCGAGGCACAGCGATGCGCAGCGCCATGGTAACCGAGGACCCGGCTATCAAGAAGAGAACTAGGAAGATGCGGGCGAAATGAAACGAACTCCCCACTCCGCCGCTCGCTCCATATTGCCATACGCTGTTGCTGCCAACTCCACATCCCCGGGGTTGCTGTACTCCCCCCGTCCCCACCCCTTTTCATTTCCCAAACCTACTTGTATGGTGTATTCTTGGGCGGTTTTCACACGTTCTAAAGCTGACACAGCTGTTTCGGGGCTCGCGCTTTGCAAACGCTTCTCGGGTTGAAAATGCTAATTTCTAAGCGGATTCAGGCGAGCGATGCGTTTGATGCTGTGGGCAGCTCGTCTCCACGCTGGATCCACCAACAGACACCTTATGGACCATTCCTTTTCTCTTTAGTTAATGGGGGGGGGGGGGGGAACCCTCACTCTATTTTTAAATCTTAAAAAGGGAACGCAGCCCCTTCCATGGCCAGCCTCCTTTATACAGCGGATCTCTGGCAGCCAGGCTCCACGGGAAGGGCTCCTCTCAGCGCATCACCCAGGCAACGTGAACTGGCCATTCTTGCACCACTCTCTCGCATTATGAACCTCGGAAGGGCTGGGACATCTAGATGCTTCTTAAGTATCCCTGGGGGTGCACTGGTTAAGCACTCAGTTGCTAACCCCAAAGCTGGCAGTTCAAATCCTCCCATTGCCCCAAGGGAGAAAGATCTAGCATTCAGCTGCCACAAGATGACAGCCTTGGAAAGCTACGGGGGCAGTTCTCTGTCCCCCAGAGTCACCGTGAGTTGGCACTGACAGCAGGCACCTCTTGGCCAGAAGGGATGCAGCCATTTCATGTTACCACTGGGCATGCCCACGATCCTGGAGGCTTCCACCGAAACATGCTGGCTCTTAAAGCGATCTCCTTCCAGAGCAGTGTACCTAACTTACACGTGTGTACATACCACCACTGCCACATCTTCCCGTCAAACTAGATTCGCCATGCTTAGTGTCTTTGGGGACAAATTATACTTTGGGATTGGTTTGGTGCATATATAGAACTGTGTGGTTTTAAATCCTGCTCTCAGTTGAAAACATTTGATGCCCCAAGAGAAACCAGGTTGCCTGCATCATAGTATCTTTTGCCAAAGGAGCGCCCATGGCACAAGGGTTACGTGCTCAACTGCTAAGCCAAAGAGCAGAAGCCACCAGCTTCCGCACAGGAGCAAAGGTGTAGCGATGTACTCACGTACAGACTACGGCCTGGGAAGCGGCAGGGACTGTCCGCCTCTGTCCCTGAAGCTCCCTCCGCATCAGAATTGGCCTGGCAGCTCCCCACAACCACAGCACATCCAAGTTCCCTATGGATTGAAAAGCAGCACCTGCTGGGTTTATTTCTGTGTCCTGTTTTATGCCTGGCACTGCTTCCTTACAACTCCACTCATGACGATGAGGCAGACGCTCTGGTATCAAAAGTGACCATCCAGGTCAGGAGAATGAACTGGCTAGCTGATCCTCAGCCCTGCTGATTTCTCCGGACACGTCACTGTCCTTCTCTAGGTCCCCAAGTAGCATTGGTCCGTGGGAATTTTCATAACTTAACAAATCCCCTGCCTATCACTCACAGTGGCCCTACCGGACAGCGTAGACTGATCCCGTTCCCATTGACAAGGCCTTTCCAGAAGCGAACTGCCATCTCTTTCTCCAGCAAGTAGCCAGAGGGTTCAAACTCCTAAACAACTGTGCCACCAGGGCTCTTTAATAAGCTAAAGGTTATTGATTTATCCCCAGTGGGTTGTGTGAGAGGTGAAGCTCCCTACCTTCGTGAATCAGGATTTCGGAAAGCTTCGGTGATAGCAATATCTAACGCCTTTTCTCCCCCTTTCTCCTTTCCTGCTTTTGGAAGTAACAAAAAAAACCGGAACTGAACTCTGTCCTTATCACCTAGCCCTTGTCCCATTTTCCTGCTTCGTGTTAACCCACTCCCCTCTCATGTTCCACTGCCACTCCTCGGTGTTTTCGGGGCTGATTCCTAAAAGAGGGGGCAGCCCATGGCTTCCTCACAGGACATTCTTAGTCTGGAAGCGCCGCTCAAATCGGTTCACCTAGAGCAGCCTTGCGGTGTGTGACAACCCAGTGACATAACTTCCCGCATCTCAGCAACACACAAGCCACCAGAGTGCGACAAACGGACAGAAAAGAGGCAGCAATGACAAATACCAGACACCACCAAGTCAAATGGAGGAAAGACTGGAGATGTCAAAGGATTTAATCTTGCTTGGATCCACAATCGGTATTCAAGGAAGTGGCAGTCAAAACACCAAACCACACACTGCCCTGGGTGCATCCGCTGCACAAGGGCTTGTGCATGCATCTAAGAGCATGGATGTCACCGGGAAGATTAAGATGTGCCTGATCCAAGCTATGGTCTTTTCCATCACCTCCTAAGCAGGTGAAAATTGGGAAAGTGAGTCCATAAGGAGGCCAAAGAAGAATTGCGGCATTTGAGTTCAAGAGTATTGGTGGAGACTATTTTAAGTACCAGGGACTGCCAAGGAAAAGCACATCTGTCTCAGAAGGATAGTCAGACTGCTAGTTAGGAGGGAGGATGGCGAGACTTCGTCTCAGGTGCACTGGACAGGCTATCAGGAGAGAAGAGTTGCTCAACAAAAGGACAGGAGGCTTGGCAAAGTGGCAGGGGAGCCCCAAAGAGAAAGGCCCTCCAGGAGATGGTCTGACACTGGGGCTGCACCAATGGGCTCAACGGCAGCAACCAGGATGGTGACAGCACAGGTGCGGGTACTCCTTCACGCCGCTGGACCGAGCGAGGGTCACAACTCAACAGCATCCGCGGCAACCATTCCTCAAGTCTTTGTGGAGCTGTCCCAGCCTTCTAGTGATTCCGACACATACAAGCACATGTGATTCTCACCGCAGCCACGTGATGGTCCTAAAACGCACAAGAAACAGACTCAACAGCTAAGTGACTTCCCGAAGCGGCAGGGCTTCACAGGCGACTGTCCACATTGTAAGCTAGGCTCTCTCCACCCCGTGATCTCGTCACTCGGCCTTAAAGGCCCTCCCAGACCGAGTGGAGGAGACCGCCTTTCCCTGGGACGGGAGGCTGGCTGACAGCGTGGTAGAACACCGTGCACAGCATGCTGGCTTGCTCGCAATCTTTACTCCACTCCTTCCAAATTACTGAGGGCGGCTGTTAGGCTCCATGCTGATCGGTATCGCCCATGGACAACGAAGTGAAACCACGGAGGCTCTTGAAAACAGGGACTGCCGTTTTCAGCTGCTGGGTGCCCGTCTGCACTAGTGTAGTGCCCACCTCACAATCACCTTGACCGAGCGATACACTCGCCACGTTCAAAGGAAGAAAACGGGAGCTGAAGGGACTTGTCCAAGGCTGCATCCTATTACGTCGTGGAGACAAACTGAAACCCAATGTTAGCTCCAAAGCCTTCTTTCTTTCCTGCACAGTCCACTGGCTCTCGAGGGGGTAGCTGGAATACCGATCAGCTGTAACCGCCCAGCGATCAGACTGCCCGGGTCATCTGTTCTGAACTGTCATGTTGTTTGCCAAACAATGGTCAGAAAATATGACGAAAGCGTTTTTAATATACTTCGATATCAAGACAAATGGCCAAACTAAACAAATCTAGCGGACACACCATCTTCCGGTGCTCCATTCCTACTGAGATTTTTCTCTGCTCTCTTTCCTCTCAGGGAGCCTCAGAACAAAATTTGAAATGTGTAGGCAATCAATCACTGCCCTGACCACCCTCATATGAGACTGGGTCACAATCAACTCCATCTAATTCTGCAAAGCCTATGTAGTTTATCAACAGACAGCACGTTCCCTGCAAGACTCAATCTTTTTCTACAACACATCAGCAAAGTTTTAGACGGTTTTAGTCACTCGTAGCAGGCGGTTGCCGTCTGTCCATGTGTGTGGAAGTCATTTCCCTGTACAAGTCGGTAATCTCCAAATTCTTCAAAGCACTGTCGAACCCTGAGCTCATTCTAACACATACACATAGATGATGGAGACATGGGACTCAGGAGGGCTCCTCACTGTTCTATCTTGAACCAAAGGCATTTCTGGATGGTCCTCCCTGCCACTCACACCTAGCTCCTCAAAGGCATCACTCTGGCAAATTCACCCAGAGGGAACTGGGGTATGTGAGGGAAGTGGCCCGGGGTTCATCAGACCACCCAGAGGAACCACACCTTCTGAACAAAAATGGGGCTGACATGGGCCCCTCCCCATGGCCCTCCGCTGTGCCATGCCAGCATCTCCTAGAGATAGCTGAAGTCACACGCACTTCGCCTTTACCCACAATCACTCCGCAGGGTGCCTCCTTCCAAGTTCTCTTGTCCCACCTTTCCATTCTTCCATGACCCATGGCTCCATCACCGCGCACGCTCCTTACGGCACACATTTCCCAACTCTGCTTCCGACTTCCAATCTCCTCCATCCCATTTGGCTGCCTGATTAATCCTCACGTGACAATCTTGTCATCAAATGCCTCCCCTGCGCAAGAATGTATAGATAGCCATGCCTCACAAATCCTAAGCTAGTACACAACCAGCCTTGCTCTTTCTGAAATGTTCTGTGTGGGCAAAGGTCCACCGGGGTTCCATCAGCACAGCTGGCTCTTTCCCTTCCTGGGCCTTTCTTCTCTCTGGTTCCTTCCTTAAGGCACTTGCTCACCTCAAAGGCCTTGCGTTCTTTCTGCGGATGCTTATCAATAGCCTCCTAGTGTTTCTTGTTACTTATCAAGGATGAAACTGAATCCCCCAAAGTATAGGTGAACTTGGCTGGATCATGACTCCCAGTATTGTGTGACTAACCTCCTTCTTGTGACCTGTTAGAAAGCCTAACCTCTGTAACACTGATGAGGCGGGACTAGAGGCAGTTGTGGTATTGAAGCGGGATATAGAATCTCCAGAACTAGGCTGTCTCCTGAGTCAGTCTTTTGAGATAAAAGGGATTAAATAAGCAAGCAGCGATCAGAGGCGCCTACCAACACCAAGAAAGAAGAGCTTATAAAGGACAGATCCTTTGGACTTAGGGTCCCTGCCCTGCAAACCTCCTGGACCTAGAGGAAGCATGAGGCCAAGACACCCGGGGAGCCCCAAGAAATGCTTGACCCAGTGTTGTCAAAAGGAGACGAGGGCCTTCCTCCTAACTGTGGGCCAACAGAGAGACCCCTCCCCGGGACCCGAGCCCCAGATTTAGAAGTAGAGCCTCCTAGACGGTCAGAGAATAAAAGTCTGCTGCTTCCAGCCATCCATTTAGGATATTTCTGTGGAGGCAGCACCAGCTGATGAAGAAATGGCGTTTCTGCCAAAGTCTCCCGGGGGCCAGCGGAGTCCAGGAGGAGGCTGGGTGCAGCAGAGGCATGCACACACGGGTAAAGACCCAAGGAGCTCTCCATCGGTCCCTCCCTCTTCTGCAGTGAGCTCCCTCTTCTCAGAGCACCCCTTCCACCAATCAACACCGGTATTAAATAACTGCTGGAGAATCTGCGATCAGCAGTGACTTCTCCAGCACTGAGCGTGCCTGACCTGTTCCTAACCACATAAAGCACAGCTGCACGCAAAGCTAAATCTCTACATTAGACATTACTGGGTACTTCTTGGGATCAGACAGACCTGCTTTTGAAAATGTGAGTGATTTACCTTTCTCTCATTCGTCTCCGAGTTAATTACATGGGAACCTCCGATGTAATAGTCGAGAGTACAGAAGAGGAAGACTACGTGTGTGGCATATACGCCTATATAGAATAGAAGGTTAGAATATTTTAAAGAACCACTAAGCTCGGAAGACAAATGCATTCTATCATTTGTATGAGTCTGTAGTAGTGGAGAGAGAGAAAACAAACAAAAGTGAACAGTTGTTAAAATAGCAGCTAAACTGGCTAATCCAAGGACCCTGTTGCATCATTTAAACTCATTTAAAAACCTCCACAGATGATTAAAATCAGACTGAGGGACAGAACAACAAACAAACATTGACCAAATACTATTATTTTTAGCAATAAAATTAAAATTCCACACAATAAAGATAATGTGGTGGTTACATAGTCTGGTGCCAACTTGAGACTATTAAGAGTGAAGGGGTGGAGTGTAGCCTGTCCATCAGGTCGCTGCCTGATGGCCTCATTTGGAGGTGCTGCAGAGAGAAATAGCTCACTAGAGGCGGGACACACACTCTCTGCTTCGACTCCCTGTGAGACATTCCTGTTGACAAGCCACATGGAGCTACACTGATAGTGCCGAAGCCCTGGAGTTGGAGGAGCCACGTGGAGACCCACGCCAGCGCTGAGAGGCTTCCACTGCCACTGCATCCACAAGACTCTCCACCCACTGGCCTGTGAACTTCCTGTACTCAGTGTCATTGCATGTGCTCCGTGAGTCTGAAGAGGACTTTATGGACTAGTATCAACATATGGGATAACATCGGATTTATGGACTTGATCTGCACTGGGCTGGCATATTTCTTAATGTAGAATGGCTCTTTGATATAAAGTTCTCTCTTACACACCTGTAAGCTTCTCTGAATTTGTTTCTCTAGTCAACCCAGACTAAGACAGATAAGCTGGAAAATGTAAACCTAAAAAGGCATAGCACAGATCTAACGTGGTATAGACATCGTGGAAATGTCCTCTTTAATAATGACCAGCACGGTCCAATGCAGCTCAGGGTCTCAAGTAAAAAAAACCTGAGGCCAAATCCTAGCCAAGACCCTGACAAACTGTACAATCTGTCTGAGCTACCCCTTCATTGTTTACAAAACGCCAACAACTCTGCTTACCTAAGAGAGTTGTTGTGGCGACTGAGTGAGGTGACGCACAAAAATCCCTCCAAACAATGCCTGGCGCATTGTAGCCCCGACTAAATGATGTCTACGATCGATCCCAACCATTCCTTCATCCCTTCCTCGCAAATCGGTGGAGAACACAGAGACACAGTCTCCTTCCTTGCCAGAGCCCCCGGACAACAGGCATTTGGTAAACCATGGGTCTGGGCTGCCACAAGAGTTTTGCAGATATCAAAGAGAAGAGAAATGTTAAAACAATAAAAATGCTGTATCCACACCTTGTCCTTGACATCCAATTAAAACAATGTATAACCTAGCAGATGGCTGCAAGGGAAAATGGAAATGGCAATAAAGCACGCAGCAATCATTGTATCTTATCTGCATATTACATTAAAAAAGAAAACCCAACTGGCTTTTAGCACTCTGAAACATGTCAACTCGGATACCCCATAAAAATCACAATCATAATTCACAGCCACCCCCGATCCACTGACTGACTTTCATCTGATCAGGAGGATTTCGGGCAAACTCAGAGGACAGGGCAGGGCAGGGCACGAAGCAGGCCATCCTCCTGTCCAGAGGTACAAAACAAGGCAGAGTCAGCTGTCTAGGACCAGTGCACACTGGTGGATATGAAGGGGCAAGAAAGGCAAGTTACAAAGCCAGGGACAAGCAATGGTTCTTTCCCAGGCTTGTATGGTAATTGATGAGTCCCATCTGCAATACCAACATTTCCCCAAATCTAGGAATGGCTGTGGTGAGGGGGGGCGGGGGGAGGGTTGGCAATAAGAAGGGGGAGGCAAGAGAAGAAAGCTTCTTGAATAAAAGCTTTTGCCAGTTTCTGTCAACAAATGTGTATTTATTACCTGAGGTGTACGGTGGCTTGCTGGAAAAATTATTGATCTACATGCAGGGGGCCCACATGCTATTAATGGTCACGGTGGCTCACATGCAGCCTGTCACTGTCAGTGGAGGCTTGTGTGGCCTTGTCATGCTGAGCAGGGTTTCCAGATAAGACAGGCTAGGATGGCAAGCCTGGTGACCTTCTGCTGACCTCCCCTGATCAGGAACAGCACGGGGCTGGTCAACACCTTGCTGCATTGTGCATGGGTCACCCTGACTTCAGACTGACTTGATGGCAGCTACATTAGTCCGGGTAGACTAAAGAAGCAAAGTCATAAACACACATATGTGTATAAGAGAGAATTTCATATACAAGAGCAGTTGAATATTGAGAAAAGGTCCCAGCCCATTCCAGATCAAGACTCTAAGTTCAATATTAGCCTATATGTCTGATAACAATCTATAAAGTATCTCTTCCGACTCATGAAATACATGCAACAACACCAAGTACAGGAAGATCACAGGTGGGTGGGTGTGAAGTCTTGTGGGTCCGGCGGCATTGTAAACATCTCAGCGCTGGCAGGGGTCTCGGCGTGGCTCCTCCGGTTCCCACGGCACGGGTTCTATCAGTGTAGTGCCCTGTGTCTGTCTTGTCAGTGGAGCATCTCCAAAGGAGTGAGGAGAGAGTGTCTCCCATCTCCAAAGAGGAAAACCCAGGAGTTCCCAGAATTCTCAGAAGAAGGCCATGCCCACAGAGAGGTCTCATTGGCTATGATCCGATTAACAGACGGGACTCCATCCCTTCACTGTTAGTCCTCAAAATGACAAACGATTACATAACCACCACAGCAGCTAACAACCACACAGAAAGCCCTGGTAGTGTTGTGGGCTATGATGCGCATGGTCAGCAGTTCGAAACCACCCAGCAGCAGCATGGGAGAAGGAGTGGGGTTTCTCCTCTGTGAGCAGCTACAGTCTCAGGAAGCCACAGGGGCATCACCATGAATCAACACTGACTCAAGGGCAGTAGGGTTTTTGATTCACAACCACCAAAATGTGGGTCGGAGAGTTGACATACAAATACAAAATGTTAGCAGTGCCTTATTCTCCCAGCCCCACAAGACACACACGTCACTCCATGAAGAAAGATGTCCCCCACTTGAGAATCCGATGTCATTTGCCTAGCCCTACTCATTCTGGGGGCCGCGGAAGCAATGAGGTGGATGGTTCTGCGTTCTCTTCCAGAGGCTCGGAGGCAGTTAAGCTGTCCACATTTATTCAAACATAAACATGCACGTTTCCTCTTTAATGTCCTGCTCCTGCATAAAGATCCATACTCGAATTCCAAGGAACGCCATGTCTTCTTGGATCGACAGGCTGCTGTTCGAGACCAGCTCACGTGAGACCGGCCATAATGACTAAGGGCTACAATAAAGATGACCTGGGCAAATGATTTCTAGAAATACAGTCATTTCCTAGAAAGCACTTCCTTCCATGATGAAAAGGCTTTTAAAAGATATATGTGTGTGTGCTCTAATTGCTACTTTTAATCGTCTGAGATGCTGGACCAACATCCTCATTGTGGATGAATCTGTCTCTCACAAAGAACTGGGCCACAGGCAGGTGCGGAGGGAAAAACCAGGCACAGAACACTGCAGCCACCAATCCCACTCACAGTGACCCCATCGGGCAGGATAGCGTACCCCGCAGAATTCCCAAGGCTGTGATCCTGACAGATGCAGGTGCTCCCATTTTGCTCCCATGGATCAACTGGCAGGTTAGAACTGCCAATCTTTCAGTTAGCAGGCAAGTGCTTAACCACTGCACCCCCAGGTTCCTCTGAGAGCCACGGCCACAGGTGTGTTATTTGTCCGGCCGTGAAGCGTGGATCTATCCAAGACTAAATCATAGAGTCATAGCCGGCCAGGAGCTCTTACTTACACATTGCGCTGTGAACTGCAAGGTTGGCAGTTTGAGAACACCAGCTGCTCCGAGGGAGAAAGACAAGGCTTTCTACTCCAGTCAACAGTGCTGGTCTCAGAAACTCAAGGGAGGCAGCAGCTGTACCCGGTCCTTCGAGTTGTTACGCGTCAGCATCAATTCAAGGGCAGAGAGAGAAGTCACAGAGTAAGAAAAGCAAGCCAACCGACCAATCACGGGCCGTGGGGCTTAGCCCCCTCCTGGAGGCCCTGTGTCTCAGGACAGCAAAGGGCAGGGAGGAAGAGGGGAGACTTGGGGTTCTTACTCAGGACACGTCCCAGGGGAAGGCTGACTGCCAGAAAGGGCTAGGAGGCTTGGTAAAGTAGCGGGTGCGTGGGAACAAGGGAACCTCTCGATTCCGTGGACTGACAGCGTAGTGACTACAGACTGCACATGCCTGATGGAAGCGCAGGACCAGGCACTGCTGAGCTCTGTTTATACAAGTACATCTGGGTCAGTGGGCTGGAGCTGACCTCATGTCAACTAACAACAACGTGTTGGTCTACCAAAATAAGGGATTCACCGCCTAAGAGGCAGCGATCTTACAGAGGCTCCAGGAAAACAAAACAATTCCTGGTAAAGCCCTGTTTTCCATAATTAGGAGGTGAATAACTTAGCACTCTACATGTGAACAGATTGCTGAATATCCCCTGGTAAGTCAGCATATTCTTTCAAAACCAAACCTCTCACTTAAAAAAAAAATCATTTGTTTTCTTTCCAATAGGAAATAAGCACTGATGTCCTTGTTCTGCCAGGGAGCAATTTGTTGTACCCATTCTCTACACCCACTGTGCCAAACGTAATCTGAACAGGGTCTCTATTTTTCCAGTATCACTTTGTTCCCATTTGTGGATTGATATAAAAGCACGCACAAGAACAACATTCTAGCCGGCTCCTTTTTCCCGTAGGTAATAAGCAAGTCATTTGTTTAGTTAGTCGGATTTTTATAAGTGGGTTTTATTCTTCTTTCTAGAGAAGAAAAGTACCAGCTCACTGTAAATGCTAACCTTGAAGAAGAAGAAGGAGGAGGAGGAGGAGGAGGAGGAGGAGGAGGAGGAGGAGGAGGAGGAGGAGGAGGAGGAGAAGGAGGAGGAGGAGACGGAGAAGGAGAAGGAGAAGGAGGAAAAATATTCCTGATCTAGGAAGGAAGTTGTCTTTTTATGTTCACAAAACATTGAACTTTCAAATATTCATTTATAATATGAGTTTTACACCATGAATCATACAAGATTCAGTACAAATAACTGAGCCAGAGCTTTGTGTTCTGTGAAAACGTGTTAGGAAGTGAAGGTTCCTCTGGGAGGTAGACAGCAGAAGTCAGTCACCCAGCACTCTTCACAGGAGCCCTGATGGCACAGCTGGTTACCAGTTGTTGGGCTGCTAACTGCAAGTTTGGAAGCTCGAGCCCACCAGCTTCGCCACAGGAGAGAAATGAGACTTTCTGCTCCAATAAAGATTTACATCCCCAGAAACCCACAGGGCCAGTTGTACCCTTAAAGGTCACTAAGAGTTGGAATTGACTAGATGGCAGTTTGCTCAGTGGTGTCTTGGGGGTGCTGCTTGAATACCTATGAGCAATCACATATTTAGGATGGAAAAACTTAAATAATATTTGCATTTTACTATGTAAAGAATTTTTTTAAATTAATAAGTCCACATGAAACTAAAGACTTTAAAATCAATTAACTAAGTGACTTTCACACCCAGTTCCAAGGTTTTCCCCTAACTGAAAACGCCTCAGATTGAACCCAACATGATAAGCATCTCAAATACACCCCCCCCCCAACAATTTATCCCTAGTTTCTCCAAAAAAAAAAATTGTCTTCGTTTCTTAGAGCTGTGATGAGGCTCCACAGGTGGGCTCAGTCCATCTGAAGTTTATTTTCTCACAGTTTGGGAAGACGGACATCTGATGTCAGAGGCCCTGCTCTGGGGGTGGGGCCTCGGCTCCTTTCAGCTTCTCTTCCTAAATTCCTGCCGTGATCTTCATGTGGCCTGGATGTCCCTCTCCATTTGTGCTGCTTTCTCTGTGCCTAATCGGCAATTTTCACCTCTCAAAGGTGATTTCAGTAAAATGCACCCCACACTGCTCCGACTAACATAACAACAGACTTCTGTTCATGAATAGCGTAGGTAGAGGGGTTTAGGGTTTACAACACATCTTTGGGGGGGGCACAATTTAATCTCTAACAGTGAGACTAGGAAGGGGAACTAGGCCAGCGTGTTCCCTTGTATATCTGAATAGGATTCAAGTTCAGAGAAACTCCTAGGGTCAGGCCTTCTCCCGCTTAACAAAAATTTTATGCTATTTTTCACAGATGGCCCAGAGCCTGAGAACCAGCACCAGCTTGTGGACTACATTCCCCAGAACCCCTTGCACCATCATCTGCTAGAAACAGCGCGTTAGACTACAATTCCCATAATCTTTCATGCCCTGAGGGAACCCTTTGATGGGCCCAGTGTTTGTGTGAGCCCAACCATTTTTTCTTCTTAGGCCTCCTTAGTTTTTAGATCAGCAGTTCTCAACCTGGGGGTCGCGGCCCCTTTGGGAGGTGGAACAACCCTTTCACAGGGGCCGCCTAAGCACGTTGGAAAACACCTATCTGCGATGGTCTTAGGACTTAGGAACTGAGACACCACTCCTATCTGTCTCCAGGTGGGTCCGCCTACATTCAGACAGGCCCACAGAGGAGGACCCAGCATGAAGACTGCTACCCATGCGACACCATGCTCCAAGACAGTTCATTGACTTGTCATTAGAAATAAGTATTTCACAACATAGAATTATATATTGTTTTGTGATGAATCACTAGGCTTTCATGATGTTCAATTTGTCACAATGAAAATACATCCTGCCATGACGATTCATCACAGTAGCAACATGACAGTGAAGTAGCAACAAAAATAATTTTATGGTTGGGGGGTCACCACGCATGAGGAACTGCATGTAAGGGTCGCAGAGTGAGGAAGGCGGAGAACCACTGTTTTCGATGGTTGCAGGACGCCCTCAGGAGGCTTTCGCAATCTTCTCCAGCCTTTTCTGTCTGAGCAGAGTTAACTCTTTCTCTTGGTAAAAGACCAGAAGCTAATTCTGGTAACGTTTGGCTTCTCTCGATACGTACTCACCAACTTGAACCAGCTTCCTGACTTCCTCCTACCTGTCTACTTGAATTTCCTAAGATCCCTAGGCCAGGGCTTCTTCAACCGGCTTCTAACACCCCTATTCAGGACATCATCCACTGCCCCCCACCTCCACCCCCAGCCTCTCTCCTGCTCCTGCTGTGGCCACAGGGGTTGCTGGGCGGACCACCCACCCCGTTGAGGTCTTTTGGTTGCAAACAGCTTTGTGGATCACACTCCCTTTTCATGCCTTACTCCTGTTCAAAGACCTCTCCGCCAATCCCCGTCCCTGCTTTTCAATTCCTCACCTCTCCCACAATCACTCCTTTGATGCTGGTTTCCCGAGCGCTGATGGAAAGGGCCTTTTGTCCAGGAACCACTTTGTAACATGCACATTTGAACTCTTTGTGAAGTTGCTTAAAGGCAGAAACCACTAGTTCCCCTCTGTGTCCCTGGTGGTGACAAATACATAACTCTGAACTCGACTCAATCAATGATATCGATCGAAGGATCCTGCCATGGATTTCCTGCATTGATTTGGATTATATACACGTGTGCTCTGTCGCTAAAAGAGCTTTACAAATCAAAATTACTGAGATTACTGTCCATACAGCTACAAGCACAAGAAGAATGTAGAGAAGTCATCACGGGATTCGGCTTCTTGTATGAACAAGCCTTTGCTGCCCTTGTTCTGAAATTTTAGAGGAGGTGCTGAAAGGAGGAGAATCTTAAATGCCTGAACACACTTGAAGTTCTAGTCTGGGCTGTGTATACATATTAACACAGCAAAAGTGCTGTGAAGAGCCAAGGATTCCAAGAGAATTTGCATCAGGTACGCAGATTCTTGTTTTACTCCATAACATATTTTCACTGAAAGCATAGACACCTTCTACATTTGTTGGCCAAGCATGCCCTCACCCTCTCCAACTCAGGTTTTCTTGTTTGTTTGTTTGGGTTTTGTTTTGTTTTTTCAGAATCACTGATACACCTTCTTTTTTTTTAACATACCGCTTTAAAAAAATAGTATAGCCCACTTACGAAATTAGCTTGTAAAGGAGGAGAATGGTTGGCAAACAAACAGTAAAGACTCATACTTTTGCATAAAAATGTAGTTATTTCAAAACAAGAATATCCATGGCAACCTTGAACTTTCTGCAATATGTATATTTCATACAGGTTCTTCCTGGCTCTGCTGTGTTTCAAACACTAGAATTTTAGCAGCCGACTTTTTTCCCCCTCATCTAGTCTTGATCTGACCTAACTTGAATTATTATATTTAGAAAAAGGCTGGTACATCCTTGGCAGCAAACAGAGCTTCCTCTTCATCACGCTCCTCTACATGCAGATGGCATCGATGAAGGACAAGGTGCAACCGCCACACTCTCTCACTATTGTAAACAGGAAGAGAATCAGCTGAGCCAAATACCTAAAGGTCTTAGAATTTAAAAGTGTTTCTTCTCTAAACTCACTGCACTTGGAATGAACTTGAAGCAATCGCATACACGCTTTCAAGCTCACAGGGCCACAGCCGACTCCGCCTGTCACAGTGCTCACAGACACCAGTGAGTGTCGATCAATTTCCGCGTGGCAAAATATCTTCCACAACCTCTGAGGGAAGTGCGGTCAAAGATTTAGAAAGTCTTGGTAAAGTTCTGGGGGTGGTGAGGCTGCAGGGGGTGGGGAAGGATCATTATTTGACCCAAAATTTGCTGGAACTGATTTCCAAATATTGACGTGAAACGAAGTTACCTGAGGCACGTCAGGTGCCAGGGCCTCTATCTTGGTGGGTCTCTGGCACCCCCATGAATGTTTCCAGCCTGCTCACTAGGTGACTGGGAGACACCATTTTGAGACACATTGATCTGCAAGAAGTACCTTCCCCCTGTTCTTCCTTCGAAAATTTTTTCAGTACATTCTTTCAAGACCTTTGGGCATCTCTGAAGAAAAATGGTAGCATCCAGGGAATGGGCCACTGAACGGAGGCACAAGAAAGACAATCAAGGCCTCATTCCAAATTCTTAAGTGGCTTTTGGCCTGAGAAGAGTACCTTATACTCTCCATCTCATACCCCACAACCCAGTAACCAGTACCAGGTGTCATGGCGCCAATTCCGACTGGCAGACATGCCATGTGGGTCAAAGAAGAACCACCGCTCCACGGGGATTTTGATGGCTGCGTTTTTTAGAAGTCGATACCAAGCCTTTCCTCCAAGGTGCGCCTCTGGATGGATGCCAACCTCCAAGCTTTCCGTGAGTGTGTTAACCGTCTGTGGGACCCAGGGATTCCACAAGCTAGTAAACGGATACATACGTAACAGGTTGGGAGAAGGATGCACAAATGTAATTGCAGACAGTTCGTGACCTGTCTGAAAACACACAACCCACAACAGCTCAAATCTTTGGGTCCTCCCCGGCACAAAGCCGTGGCTGTGATAAAGCCAGGGCTTCAAACCAGTTCGTTGTTAAAAGAATGAATTCCGATTCAGTATATGTATGGGTGGAAATTTTCAACAAGGGGAAGAACCAGAATGCATTTACTCAAAGCCCTATATAAAACAAACAAACAAACAAAAAAACAGGTATCCATCAACATTGACTAAAAAGCCAAATGGCCTTCGTACACCAGTAAGTCACAGGGAACTCATCCAACCAGGCAGCAAGGAGAGCCAGCATCTGCCAGGCAGGCCTGCAAAGCCCTAGTGAAAGAAGAAAGGGTGAAAAATTATAGGTTTAATATTAAGGAAACAGATGGACAGTAGGCCTCCACTCAAGTACTCCCTCAACACAAGAACACTTTGTTCTTACAATTCGGCAGTCTGTGATGTTCCCCTTCCTCGCATGATCGCTGCAGACAATGGGTGCATAAGTAAATGTGGTGAAGAACACTGATGGTGCCTGGCTATCAAAAGATATAGCGTCTGGGGTCTTAAAGGCTTGAAGATAAACAGGGGGCCATCTAGCTCAGAAACAACAAAGCTCACATGGAAGAAGCACACCAGCCTACCCTGACACAATCGCTGAAGACAAAGCGGGTACATAAGCAAATGTGGTGAAGAAAGCTGATGATGCCCAGCCGTCAAAAGATATAGAATCTGGGGTACTATAGGCTGGAAGATAAACAAGGGTCTGTCTAACTGAGAAACAACAAAGCCACATGGAAGAAGCACACCAGCCTGTGAGATCACAAAGTGCCGAAGGGATCAAGTATCAGGCATCAAAGACAAAAAATTTTTTTTCATAGCATTGTGAATGAGGAGTGTGGAGTAGGGACCCAGGGTCCAACTGTGGGAAATTGGACAACCCCTTGCAGAAGGGCTTCGGGGAGGAGATGAGTAAGTCAGGGTACAGTGCAGCAATGATGAAACATACAATTTTCCTCTAGTTCTTGAATGCTTCTTTCCCCCCATTATCATGATCCCAATTCTACCTTACAAATCCAGCTGGACCGGAGGATATATACTGGTACAGATAGGAACTGTAAACACAGGGAATCCAAGACAGATGAACCCCTCGGGACCAGTGGTGAGAGTGGCAATGCCGGGAGGGTGGAAGGAAGGTGAGGGAGAAAGGGGGAACAGATAACAAGAACCTACATATAACCTCCTCCCTGGAGGACAGACAGTGGAGAAGTGGGTAGAGGGAGATGTCAGATGGTGTAAGATATGACAAAATAATAATAATTTATAAATTATCAAGGATTCATGGGGGAGTCGGAGAGGGAGGGGGAAAATGAGGAGCTGATACCAAAGGCTCAAGTAGAAAGCAAATGTTTTGAAAATGATGAGGGTAACATATGTACAAATGTGCTTGATCCAATGGATGTATATATGGATTGTGATAAGAGTTTAAATCAATAAAATGATTTAAAAAAACATTTGAAAATGATGATTGGTAACATATGTACCAATATGCTTGCTACATTTGATATATGGCTTGTTATAAGAGGTGTAAGAGCCCCCAATAAAATGATTTATCTATAACTAAAATTATATATATATAATTAAGAAAGCATGTCTTTTTTTGATCTCTTGTGACATATACCCACTCATGCAGATGACTGCATATAAGAGCGCTAACGTCATCATGCAAGAGGGGGCATGCCTACCTACCGGAAGGCTTTTATCAGGTATGCCCCTTTGACGATACCTCACAGGCATGCCTCCGAGGCACCTGGTGGACCTCCCTCTCATTCCTTTTCACGATCATGGAATATTCTATGCTGTGCTTCCTCATCATTTGTCCCACAATTGCCCTGTCGATGAACTTTCATTCTGTTTCCAGTTTTGTGTTGGTGTTTTGGTTTCTGCTTTTGTTACAGGAAATGTGGTAATAAAGACCCATGGACCACCGTCCTTACATGCTCACGAGTCTGTATCCATGGAAAAGATTCCCCGGAGTGAAACTGCTGAACCCACGAGCGTGTGTTTCTTAAGTTTGCATGGTTGTTGACAGATTGCTTACAAGCAACGGAATCCAGTTGACTCCGACACATAATGACCTCCAAGACAGAGGAGAAGTGTCTAAGAGGGTTTCCAACACGATAAATCCGTCCCGGAGAAGGCTACCTCATCTTTCCACCACAGAGCGGCCGGTGGGTGCAAACCACTGACCTTCCAGCTGCCCCGCCAGGGGCCCTCTGCTTTAAACTGAGGGGCGTCAAATTTCACAATTCCAAAACAGGTACTCTTTCACACAGGATAAAATCAAATTGTGCTTCAAGTGCATGGGATTCACCGTCTTTCTCCGGCGACACCGCTAGTCTCTGGTCAACCTCCATGTACAGACAGTCTTTCTCTGGTTCCTCCTGAGGATGGCCTGGCCCCTCACCGCAAAGTTGGGGCTCCCCAGGGGTGGCGAATGGGGTGTGCTTCACTGCTCCATAAACTGTCTCTAATTTAATTCCAGGGTTGACATCCTTTTCCCTTCTTCAGAGGAGAGGAGAGGCTCGGTGACTTTCATCAAGTGGCCCAAGGGTGTAGGACACAGAAAGGGGAAGGAGGCTTCCTCTCGAGTCTGCTGGACGACATGAAGATTGGAATGCTTTGGCTTTGATCCAAGTTCATGAAATCACCAAGGACACTTGTTGTCCATTTTACAGAGCATGCCTGCTGGTGACCCGTCCTACTGTTTGCTGCCTGTGGGCACACTGCCTGCATTGCCCGTGGGAAGACTCAGCTGTCTGCTTCCTTGACCTTGGACCCGGAAGCCCTGGTGAGTTGAAGGACTTCCAGGATATGAACCGTTCCACAGAAATGAACTGAACTGAGCCCTCTGTACTTCTGTGTGGACTAATTAGCTAATATAGTCCTTCATGCTATATAAATAAATAAATATTATGTAAATAATCACAAGTGTCCTGGGTTTTTTTCTCTAGAGAACCCTGCCTAACACAACATGCTACGTGGTTTTCAAAATACAAGTGTTACAGTGTCACTGAATGGTGCCAGCAGAAACTGGTGAGTGGGTTACGAGCTGCTGTGTGTGCTCAACAGCACAGCAAATAATAATAAATTTTTAAAATTAAGATCCTAGATGCTGAAGAAAGAAAAACACAAAAATGCCAAGTTTTCCTTGATTTGGAATTCATGCCAAAATAATTAAATAGAATGCTGTCTACCTCTGGATAAAAAGTCTGAGGACACTCCTGATTTTCAGCACGCTTCCTTCTACTTTGCTACTCCATTCGGTGACATCATCACCTCCGCCAAGAAATAGTACAATACGTGGAGGTTTCGAAAAACCTGTGGAAAAAATCCCATCACCTTCTACTTCTAGTTTCTACAGACTTTGTGAAGAACCGCTTATAAAATTCTCACAGCTGCTTAGCATTTGTGACATTATGTTAATAGGCTCACTCTCCTCTGGCTTAGAAATTTAAAACAACAGGCAAAGTTGAAATTGGACATGAAAATGTTTGAATCAGTAAATGGCAGCTATAGAGCAAGGGCCCGTGATGTGATTGATGGGTGGACTGCCCTCTGGCATAGGTGATATTTAGAAAACGATTTTCTTTGTTCACTTCCAGGAATAAGACTACTTCAAGGGCATCTTTCTATTTCTTAAAACACACGCAATAACCAAACGATACAGGAAGTGCAAAGCTCATTCACCCGATCGAATAACTTCGATCACAAAAGTACCGCTGCTTCCGTATCCAGCAGTAAATTGAATCATACCTCGTCACGGGTAACAAAAAAGAATAGGTACTCTGTACTTTCCATCTTCCAGGTTTTCTGGAAAAGTGCTTTCTGAACATTACCTAAGTCATCTTTTATTATTTTTTCCCTAGATCTGAGCCCCTAGGCTACCAGGGCTCCTTGATCTGTACCAGGGGACTTTTCAAATTGTGGGGAAATTCCATGATCTTTTAATTCCATCTTCTATCGACCTTGATATCCCCTCATATATATGTATAGATGTCTATTATGTACATTCATATATAGGTCTATGTACATGTGTTGTCTATATGTATATATATAAATTTTAAGTGATAGGGAGAATAAAATATTCTAGAATAAAAAGTTTCAGAGTCCTAAAGATTACCTAATTCTGAGAAAATTTTATCAACAATGTGCTCTCTGTCCAGCACCAGAAACATCCTTTAGAGTTACTTTAGAAAGCTGATTGGGGTGATAAGACCCGAGGCAGTTTCTGGAATTTTGGAGCAACTCTGGCCAGGAGAGGACGGACCCCGAGGTCTTGAGTTACATGGACAGCTTACTGTGGCAGTCAGACATCTCCCTGCTGGATCCTCCGAGCTGGCTCAATGAGCGGATCATCGGGTTTGCCTTTAAGTGCTTTGTCAGCAGTCAGCTTTGTGACTGCTCTGACCAAGTCTGCCTCATCAGGCCCGAAGTCACCCAGTTCATCAAGTGCACTAGCACCCCAGCCGAGATCGCGCTGTTCCTCGAACCCCTGGACCTCCCCCACAAGAAAGTTGTGTTTTTAGCCATCAATGATGACTCCAGTCGGGCAGGCGGGGGAACTCACTAGAGTTTGTTGGTTTCTCTCCAGGATGAAAATGGCTTTTCTCATTACGACTCCCGTAGCAGAAGCAACTCGGTCCATGCAAAGCAGGCAGCTGAGAAACTAGAGGCTTTCTTCGGCAGACAAGGAGACAGACTGGCCTAGGAGAAAGCCCCTGCTCAACAGAACAGCTATGCCTGTGGGAGGTATGTGATATGTAACACGGAGGCCTTGTGTCAGAACTTCTTCAGGCAGCAGCCAGACGCGCTTCTGCAGCTCAGTCCTGCCTACGGCACCAAGAAGAGAGGAAAATGGAAAGAACTCGTCCCCAGGCTTGCAGAAAATTAACTGCAGAGGTGTACGTGTAGCTTTTAAAGTGGCTCTTTCTGCCACTCCCCATTTTTGGGTTGACTGCAGTTTCAGGACCTAAAGGAAGATGTCTGATAAAGGAAAGCTTCAGCATTCTTACTGTTTCCCCCCCAAATTTCATCTTCTGCGTTGTCCTCCTGAAAGCTTCACCCCCATCCTCACTGGAGAGCAGTATCTTCTGTGGCAGTGGCTTGAAGTTCTAACCTTAAATAAAAGCCTTGAAGCACAAGAATTATTACAAATGGTTTTCAAGTTAAGACTTTTCTTGTTGATAAGTCATTCCCTTTTGGTATCCTCTGTCCGTATTGGCCTGTTCCAAAGAAAAGCAGATCACAAAACATGCAAAATTGAGATGGGCAAACCTTAGTGAAAAGGAAGTGACAACTTGGGGACAAGGAGAAAACTAGGAAAGCCAAAAACCTGTCATACGCACTATGTATTGGAAGAGATCAAGGGGCTGGACACAAAGGAAGGCTTACGTACTCCCCGGGTCAGCTGCTCAGATCTGTGAGAGCTTCTCCTTTGCAAACATTTGATAAACATGATGTTAGTCCTTGTTCCCCTCCATCTAAATCCTGGAACGCTTTAGGAAAGGAGGGATCTTGAGTAACATCATTGAAGTAAATGGCTGCGGCGGGCCTGTAGTTTAGGCTGGGACTTGCTACTCTGGATTGGTAACAACTTTTGTTTGCTTTGTTTGTTAGCCATGCACCCACTCCCTCCTCATCCCCAAAGCTTTGTGATAGTAAAATTCATAGCTGATGACTGCCCAAGATTACCTCTTATTTCATTAAAAGAAAAGATTTCGTTTTCATTTTAATCTTTAATAATCATTGCGATTACACTAGAAGAAAGTTGTCATCCACACCAGATTGTTTAAATTAAACCAAGACAGGATTCTTGACTCCACTATTTTCCACTCCCTTTTCTTACAGTAACAACTTTAACAGGTGGTGTGTTTTGGTGTGCTTTGAGTAGGTAATTCTGTAGCTGAAGAAGCTTGTTGGGACTATTATAGAGTTCTTCCTTGCCATTCAGCAATTGCATGGAAATATAAACCCAGCCAAGGAGACCGCTCTTCCCTACCAGTTAGGATTGTAGTTTTGTCCCCTCCGTGTCTGATTCACTGTCATTTCCTCCCATGATGTCACCAAAAATAACCAAAAGCGAGACGAAGGAAGGGAAGAAAATTTCAAATAGTATCCTCAAAATATTTTAGAGTATAGCTCTCATTTCAAAAAACAATACCATCATTGTTTTGTTTTGGGTTTTTTAATAATAGAAGTTTTTAAAAGAGTCAAACCAATAAGGCCTGCATAGAATTTCTTGGTGGCGTTTTCATCCTTTGCAGATCCCTGTAAGAGTTCCAATCGGGAGATTCTTCTGAGGTCAGTAGAAACTATAAGTAGCTACTAGCAAGTAAAATGATAATTAGACCAGGCGATTTCCAGAAAGAGAAAGCACGGGCACCGGATGAGAGTGAGCCACCCAAAGTACTAAGGAGGCTACTGCGACCTGCAGCAGAGCCCTGGTGGCAGAGTGGGTTACCTGCGGGGCTGCTTCCCTCAAGGTCGACAGTTTAAACCCACCAGCCAGTCTGTGGGAGAAAGGTGAGGCTCTCGACTCCTGTAACGAGTTCGTCTCAGACACCCACCAGGGCCGTTCTAGCCTGTCTTCTAGGGCCGTCAGTCAGAATCGACTCGATGGCAGTGAGTGTGGCTTGTGCTTTCATGGTGCACAAACTCCCACGAGGGTTCTCTTGAATCCAATATTTACTGCACATCTGTGGTTTTGCATGACCCCACTGCTAAGCAGGGAGTACAGAGCAGTGTCCTCCATCCAAAGAAACACATTTTTAGAGAAGAAATATACAGTGTCCTCATGCACCTATTACTTTACTGTGTGAGATGGAATTGCTGTGTGGGGACTCAGAGGAATGCTGGACGGAGCAGCCCCATGTTGCAGCCTTGAGCGAGGGCCCAAGTCCATTAAATCAACTCTAGGCCGTGGGATGCCAAAGGCGGGGGAGGTGGGGGAAGGAGTACTGGGGAATGTTGTCAAGAGGTGGATTCTTAAAGTTAAAAGGCTACCATATAATCGGTCACTAATCTAGGTACACTAATTGAGTTATTCTCGTTACCTCTATACAAAAAAGCCGGGAGGAAAAATGTTCCCTTCGTGGTTTAGAAAGCCGTATAAAATGAGTCGAAAATAAGTTATTCTAAAGCTCACCAGCTGGGTTAAATTGCACATTTGCACTGGACACACTGCATTAAAAAAATTAAGTGCTCTCTTCGCAGGGTTCCTCTGGAAAGCTCAGTATGCAGAGACAAGGGACCTGCGCGGATAAAAGCCCTGTCTCTCAAACCCAGAATAACGAAACTAGTCATCAATAAACGGATATCTTGACTGGAGCCCTGCGTTGTTTTCAAACATGTCTAATATAATATTCAACACTTCTTCAACTTTCTCCGACCTATGGGGTCCCCTGGTCTTGGCGACCACTTCCTGTCCATATCTGAGACTAGTCCGGGGGATTCATTTTTTAAGGGACTGTCCAAATGAAAGGAGAGATGGTGTTGTTATCGCTTTGACATGTAGTGCTCTTTGTTCTTCAAAGTGTTGGATTGCCAACGTCAGAGGTTGTGGGTGCCAACTCATAGTCACATCAATGGGTTCCAACTCCTGGGACCCGATGTACAACAGAGGGACACACCACCCAGTCCTGTGCCATCCTTCAAGCTGTTCCCATGTCGGAGACCGTTGCTGGGTCGGTCTATCTTGTTGAGGGCCTTCCTATGTCTCGCCATCCCACTGCTCTACCAAGCACGATGTCCTTCTCCAGATACGGACCTCTCCTAACCACATGTCCAAAGGACATGAGACAAAGTCTCGCCAAACTTGCCTCTAGGAAGCACTCTGGCCAGACTTCTTTCCAGACACATTTGTCCGTTCTTTGGGCACTCTGTGGTGCTTTCGATATTCTTCGCCAGCACCGTATTTCAAATGCATGGATTCTTCTTTGATCTTCGTTATTCAGTGCCCCACGTTCAGATATAATTTACAGTATGGAACTAGTTTGTAGTAAACTCAAGCAACTAGAAGCAATATGAGGACTCATCTAGGAAGCCTATGATTTTATGCCCTGGAAAAGGTCAGGGGGCCCAAAGTCATGGTTTACGGCAGAGGCAGGTTAAGAACTCAGATCTCCTGATAGTTGGTCAGTGCATTCCTTCACCAAATAAAAATCAAAGGAACTACGACAGGTTAGTGATTTACCTAAAATGCCCTACGATACTTGACAGGGCGTGTGGTTGTTAAGTACCACTGAGATGGTTCTAAGCATAGCAACCTTATGCACGACGATGTTACATTAGTTGCTGTGTTTGAGGCCATTCTTGTAGCCACTGTGGCAATCCATCTTCTTTAGGGTCTGCCTCTTGCTCACTGACCCTCTGTTTTTACTAAGCATGAGGTCCTTTTCCAAGGACTGGTCCTGCCTGTAAATACATCCACAGGAGGGACAGAAAGTCTTGCCACCCTGGCTTCCAGGGAGCTTTGTGGCTGTACCTCTTCCAAGATGGATTTGTTTGTTCTTCTGGCAGACCTTGGTATTCAATATGTTTAGCCAGCCCCATAAGGGAGGGTAAGCATCTCTGCTTAGGGCTTTTCATTCCACCGATCTAAGCTGCCTCCCCCATCTTCCCTCTCCGCACATCAACCAACAGAGACCGGGGGGTCATGTTGCAGCCCTTGATTCTTCTGTCTTCTTTCCGCCACCAACTAAGAAGCAGAGCCAAGGCATTGCCCTCCATGTGGAACCAGCCTCCCTCCTTCCCACCATGACAATCACTCTTTCTCCTAGGATCATAAGTGTAAGATGGCCGTGCCCTAACAAGACTTTTGGGAGAGAAATGAACATCACAATGATCTATTATTTGCAAAACATGATCCCCATCACAGATGTTCCAGTCAGGACCCTGGAGTCACACACTGACAAGACCGCAGGAGAAATTTTCACAAAGTTTGTGGGGGAAATGCCATTGTCTTTTGATTTCATGTTTTCTGCAAAAATAGGTGAAGTCTTCTCATCCCTCCGAATCCCTGGCTCACGGATCAAGTACCCAATTCCAGCCCACTTTATAGTAACCCTCCACGATGAGTTGTAAGAATCGTGGCCAGGGAGACAAGATGGGCCAGAAGGCCATCCAAAGAACCAACTTTGCTGGGACTCCGATGTGAAGACCATGGGGTCACTGAAGGAGGCAAAGAGCAGAACACCAAACCTCTGTGATTAAAGGCTCTAACACGCATGCTGGACGCAGCAAATCAAAATAGCTGGGCTATTTTTCTGAGTCTCCCACGGAGACTCAGGTTATCCACAAGGAAAATGGGGGGGGGGTGGGGACCTGACTATTGGAACTGGTGACGGTGAGGGAAATTGAAAAGGTGTGAGTTGTCATCTGCCCAGTACGCTGTGCTTGCTGAAAGAATGCGCCCCCCTCCGGTGAATTCACATTTCCCCTTTTGAGGTCCCGATTCACATTCAGATTCACATGCATCCTCTTCTAGACGTGAAGCCCAATCTCTCAGCGTTCTCATCACCTCAACCATCTTGACCAGAAGCATGCGGCAGCTTCTCCCTGTGCGCGTCTACAGTACGTGACACGTCACGGGACGTGACAGTACGTCACCGGACATGCAGTACGTCACGGGATGTGACAAAGCACGTACTGTGGGAAAGAAGAAGCACGGCCCCGGGACCAGAACACCTTTTGATGTCAGGACATCAAAAGATGGGCTTTGTGGAGCTGCCAAAACTGGGCTGAAAAAAACCCCAGCAAATTAAGAGGCAAGGATAAAAGAGATGCCCGCCCCCCACCAAAAAAAAAACTATCCAAAAGAGACAGGGTCTTCATTTTAGAATCCTGGAGTCGGTCAGAGAGGTTAAGAACTGCTAAGTGGGCCCAAGGAAGGGCAAAGAGACCCCTGAGACTCAGAAATGAGCTGAGAACCAAGGGCTCAAGTAGAAAGCAAATGTTTTGAGAACAATGAAGGAAACAAATGTGCTGGACACGATGTAAGGATGTATGGATTGTGATAAGAGTTGTACGAGCCCCCAATAAAATGATTTTTTTTTTTCAAAAAAAGACTCAGAAATGGGGGGAGGGCCAGCCACTCATATGCACTTAGGAAAGGGGTCCACAGCCAGAAGGATGGAACAGAATATTCTGAGGTTCTGTTGTGTATCTGCTTCCACAAAGGTATTCGGGCCTCTCAGCCCCTACTGCCTGGCTCTGAAAATATCTGCAAACATAATGAAATGGCACGCAGATGTCTCGGCAGGTCTTGTGACAGTTACAGTTTTACCTGGACTTGTTCAGACCCTGTCCCACTGCCCCAGAAACCCCCTTGGAGTAAGGGCCTTCCCTGGTTATGCTGAGGGCAACTCGCAGCAAACCAGACACAGGATTGGCAGTTTCACAATTAGCAGTGGGTCACTTTGAAGGGAGTTGGCCTTGAATGATGTCCTATTCAGATGTAAATGACACCCAAGAGGGGTCCTACCTTAGGTAATGATTGAATACTTGCCAGGCAGGTTAGATGACTGATAAAGCCGCCCCTCACAGGGCCTTCATGTGTGTAGAGCTGTGCTCCCTGGGGGATCCAGGCCTTGCCCCTCAAGTGCCTCTGGGTGGATTCAAACAGCCCACCTTTTGGTTAGCAGTCATGCACACGAACGCTTTGCTACCCCGGGTGCTAGGTGATTCAGAGAAAAGCACTCTGGGAATGGAACATAAAACAAGGAGGTTAGAGGGCAGCGCCAGGGGCAAGCTAGGGAAAGAGAGAGCGGGGCACACATATCCTTGGGAGTTGAAAGAGGTGTTTAGACAAGGGGTGTCTGCATTCCTCCCGAGATGTTTAACTATTTTTCCCCTAAGGGAGAAAAAAATTATCTTCTCATTTTTACCATTATCATGCATCATAATTCCTTTAGACATGTCTTGGGCAATGAATGTACAAATGTGCTTTACACAATTGATGTACGTATGGATTGTGATAAGAGTTGTATGAGCCCCCTAATAAAATATTAAAAAATAAATTAAAACAAAAGAATAACAGATTCTCTACCGAAAGAAACTAGTTAGCCAGAGAAATTTTTTTGTTGAACCTGCTGGTGTTTTTCTATTACTTAAGTTTAGCAAGAACTATGCTGGGCCAAGGCATTACAGATGCATATATTCTAGACAAATAAAGAGCATGAAGTAAAAAAAAAAGAGAGAGACATGTCTTTATGTCTCCACAGAAACTTGGAAAGTTGCAGGAGAATCCACCTAGATTAGCAAGGGAAGGCTTGAAGGTTCCAGAATGATCTGCATTCTATCCATATCATTTTCAATCCTTCATCTTATCAAGCACACATAAATTTTACACACTGCACTTAAGAACATGGGAAGCCCACAAGCCTCCAATTTTCTTTTCTGCATGACTACAAACACCTAAGCTAATCACATAAGGAATTAAGTCGGGAAGTCGGTAACATGTCACCATCATTTTGAGCATTATTTTTCAAAAAAATATGTCATGTGGTGGCCCACAAATGGGCAGATGCGGAAAAGCCTGGGGCAGATGGAGAAGGTAGGGGTTTGCGTCCCGTGCTTGGTTCATCCCTGACAGCTCTAGTTTGCTTAGTATTTTACAGGGGCTTCCACTCAAAACCCCACCTTAGGAATCATTTCCACAGTGTTGAAATCCTGGGGTCTACATGGTTATCTCAGGCAGCTGCTCACAGAAAGGTCAGAGGTGCAAGTTTACCCAGAAGCACCTCAGAAAAAAGGCCTGAGAATCTACCTCCAACCAATCTGTCACCGAAAACCCAATGGCATTGAGTCTGCAATCAGCTGGGGTCGACATGGTGGTGGTGGTGGTATTCCACACCATTAAGATGCCTGTGACCCTGTGCGGGGCCAGGGAATGATTTGATTTCATGTGTCTCTTCCAGCCCAAGTCTCTTTAGCTCTCAGCCCATGAGCTTTTCCTGCTTGGAGCTGTGTAGGAAGGTGGGGCAAGACACTGCTCGAATTCACCTGTGAGTCACTGTGAAGATGCTTCATTCCATTGCCATCCTGCTGGGCATAAAAGGAGCCCTCTGGGAAGCAGGAGGGGGATTTCACTACCAGCAAGGTCCAGCAGTGGATCGCACCCTCTGGACCCCAAGATCTCTGCAAATGAACCTCCTTAATCCAGAAGACAGCTGAGGAAACACAGGGGAGCAGCTGCCGCAGAACCTAGAGCCAGAGCATGAGACAACGTGGTGGACTTACCAGCCCACAGAGCAATCAAAGCTGAGTGTTTTGGGGCAGGAGACAGGCTTACGGAGTAGGATGCCTCTGGACACTTAATTGGGAGAGTTGAGCTTGCTGCATGAAAAAAAAAGCTAAACAGCTTCAGACTGAGGCTTATTGGAGTAGGGTGCCTCTGGGCACTTACCTCAGGAGCTAGGTTCTCTGACTTTGGCTGAATGTCTCTGAGTTGAGTCTTACAGCAGAGTGACGTGCCCTTTGTGCCTTTATTTATTTGTATACTGAAGAAAGCTTGTAACATGCCCTACCAAACATTTATACCCTGAGCGTTTCTCAGCTGCACTGTAATCTTTTGACTCCCTTAAGAAACCCTATAATCAAAGGGGGAACTGATTAAAAGGAGCCACATGTGACCTCCTCCCTGGGAGATGGACGGCAGAGAAGGGGGGGAAGGGAGACCCCGGATAGGGCAAGATATGACAAAATAACAATCTGTGGATTATCAAGGGCTCATGAGGGAGGGGGGAGCGGGGAGGGAGGGGAAAAAAAAGAGGACCTGATGCAGAGGGCTTAAGTGGAGAGCAAATGCTTTGAGAGTGATTAGGGCAAAGAATGTACGGATGTGTTTTATACAATTGATGTATGTATATGTGTGGATTGAGATAAGAGTTGTATGCGCCCCTAAAAAATGTAAAAAAAGAAAGAAAGAAAATGATTAGGGCAAAGAATGTACAGATATGCTTTATACAATTGATGTATGTATATGCATGGATTGTGATAAGAGTTGTATGAGCCCCGAATAAAATGTTTTTTTAAAAAAAGAAACCCTATAACCATGAATTTTGTCTGTGAGTTCTGTGTAGCCCGTGCAAGGGATTATCAGACTCAGTAGAAGGTTGTGAACACAGGACAGTCCCTTACCCAAAATGCTCAAAACATCTGTGCTTTATTTTCCCATAAGAGTATACACCATAACTCAACAAAGAACTGTTAGTATTTTTACAGCATCATATAGTTACTTTTCCACCACTTGCCTGCCAGTTTGTTATGTCGTGATGGCTTGTGGGTTGCTTAATTTATGCACTAAATTAAGAAAATGTTTCCCTCAAAGTGGTTTCATCTCACTTAAATGTTCAGAAATACAGACCCCCAAACTTAAGAGTTTGGGTTCCAGCAATCCAGTTTATCAGTCAGGGCTTCGGAGTTCAGCTCACTCTGCTGTACAAACAACATTACAGCTATCCCAAAGCAAGCCCTGGATGAGCTACAGGCTTCCCCCACGGTCTGAAAGGGAAGTGTCCCCGGGGAATCTGTCCTAAACTGAAAAGGAGGTAAAGGAAAGACAGAATTACCAGTAAATGATTGGGGGCGAGGGGCGGGGTTTGAGCGCCCCCAGACCCAAAATGATAGCCTACCAAATCATATCCAATAGCACATCAGCCGTAAAACAACGCTGCACATAGTGCTCACAGATACAGTGTGAAACAATGAGGGCCGGATGCGGAGATGCTGACGGAGTTCCCAGGGAAGGAGCCCCGTGAAGCCACGCTCATTGCTGGAGGCACGTGCAGCCTCCTCTTGGACGGCTGGCTATAAAAACAAAGGCTCGACACCATTGTCACCTTTCACCTCTTTTTGGGGGGTTGGGGGTGAGGTGGTAAAGGTGATCTTCAGCTGCCTTTCAGTTAGTGAAGACAGGCACTGACATAGGTGTATCCAACCAGGTGGTGTGACGTGAAGTGAACTTTCAAAATCGGGAGAGAACATCTCATAACCGAACTGTAATGTCACTGCACTGATCCCAGGAAAAGTCCATGTTCCGTGGGCTACCTGGGGCCTGTGAGGACACCTAACCACCATTTACATGATTTCCCTGTTGGTTCTGTGATACCATGAAGAAAGGGGAGCTGGTACCCAAGGATGGGCTTCCCCTCCCTTTCTCCGTCTTAATAACCGTGTTCCAGGGCAGGGCAGGACCGCCACTGTCAGTGGCTGGCCCAGTGTGCCTGCAAGTCATTGCCTAGCACCAGTTCTGCAAAGCAGATGCACGGTTTGCCTACGCATTCTTCAGGATTTAATGTCATTCTCTTGTGGCTACCTGGAGTCTAACATAAGGAGCCCTGCCGGTACTGGGGAGTAGACAGCCATCCGGGTTGAGTTCTCGAGAGAAACAAGGACAGGGAAGCTTATATATGTAGAAAGAGAGGTTTGGATCAAGAAAAATGACTGACACTGTCATGGAGCAGGCCATTTCAAATCCGTCGGTCAGACGTCAGGCTGGAAGCTTCTCCTGCCTTGAGTAGCCACAGGACCAATTCACCAGCAGGTCAGACAGCACACTTCTGGCTGCAGAAGCAAATTAATCCAAGGTTGGGAGGTGTGGTGGCTACGTAATATCAGGTCAACTTGAAGTGTAGGGGTGGAGTTGAGTCTGTCAATCAGGTCACAGCCTGATGGTACCTCCTTGTGGGCATGACCTCCTCTTAAGAAGGGCTCTGGGAACCCCCCTCTCTTTCTCGACTCCACTTTGCTGTTAGTGAGTCACCCAGCAGATACCAGCCGGAGACACCACCATTAAGTCCATTGGCCATGTTGTGAGTCTGAAGAGGGTCATTTATGGATGATATAGGACTTATGGACTTGTTCTAGATTGGGCTGGGATGCTTTCTTGATATATAATCACCTCTTGACATAAAGCTCTCTCTTATACATATATGAGTGTCCCTGGATTTGTTTCTCTAGGCAATCCGGCCTACCACAGGAGGTCAGGCTTCTGCCTAGAAAGGCAAATGAATCCAAGGTTGGAGCAAAAACCACAAGTTTGTGGTTACAGGTGTGAATGAGTCTGTGGTTGACAGATCATACTTGTGGCTACAAAAGCCAATAAATTCAAGGTCAGCAAGTACAGATGGCAGGCCATTGACAATTCTCAGGATCAATGCTGGCCATTGGCTCAAGTCCAAAGAGCTAGAGGTCAACCAACTATAGATTCAGGATCCAGACCCAGTAAAGAGCAAGCCAGCTGTCCCATACTGTCTGCTTATACTGGGAGCAGGCTAAGCTCTTATGGAGATCTCACTGTGGGAGGCTTCTAGGTCTTAACTAGCAAACCACTGAGAGTTCTGGCCCAGTCAAGTTGGCAGAAAACTGTAATGATCATATTCCACTCCCCACAAGGGCAGTGGTTCAAACCCACCAGCCATTCCACAAGAAGACAGATAAGCTGTCTGCTCCCCTAGAGATTTACAATCTTAGAACCACATACAGGGTTCAGCATGTGTCAGAATACACAGAAATCAAATTCACTACTTTTGTGGGAAGAGATGTTGGAGAGATTTGATGTCAGCAGCTAAAAGCAGGCCGAGGGCTCACGGTGGAGCAGACTATCAATTGCTCATGTGGAAGTTCAAATTAAAGCGGAAGAAAATGAAAACCAATCCTCAAGAACCAAAATATAACCTTGAATCTATCCCCACTAAACTCTGAGACCAACTCAAGGGCAGATTTGACACATTAAACACACACTCATCGCCGAAGACCTGATGAGCTGTGAGAGGACATGAAGAACACCATTCAGGAAGAAAGCAAAGGGCATCCAAAAGAACGAAAAGATCAAAGTCAATTTCAGAAAAGACTCTGAAATTTACTCTTCATGGTTGAACAGCTAAGGCAAACAGACGAAACGATGAAGTCAAAGAACTGAACAGAAAACTTCAAAGGGCAGCTGGAGAAGCCGAAGTAAGATATTATCATGGAATGTGCAAAGGGCTAGAAAACCAAGAAGGAAGCACAGGCTTAGCCTATCTTAAACTGAACAACTCATGAAAATATCCATGCCGTGAGGCGCAATATTGAAGGATTCTATGGGGAAAATATTGAATGATGTGGGAAGCATCAAAAGACTATGGACAGAATACAGTCACTGGACCAAAAAGACTAGTAAACAATCAGCCATTTCAAGAGGTAGCATACGAGCAAGAATCAATGGTATCGAAGGAAGAAATCCAAGCTGCACTGAAAGTATTCGCCAAAAACAAGGCTCCAGGAATTGATGGAACACTTATAGAAACGATTCAACAAGCTGATGAACCATTCACTGATCTAGTCTAGGAAATTTGGAAGACAGCTACTTGGCCAACTGATTAAAGAGATCCATATCTGCATACATTCCAAAGAAAGGTGACCCCACATATCGCTCAAATTATAGAGCAGTATCATTGATATCACGTGCAAGTCCAACTTTGCTGAAGGCCGTCCAACGAAAGTTGCAGCAGTACATTGACCGGGAGCTGCCAGAGGTGCAAGCCAGATTCAGAAGAGGACATGGAACAAAGGATAGCATTGCCGATGCCAGAGGGGCTATGGCCCAAAGCACAGAATACCAGAAAGGTGTTTATTTGTATTTTATTGACTATGCCAAGGCATTCGACTGCGTGGATCATAACAAACTATGGGTAAATTGAGACTAACAGGAATTTCAGAACACTTCATTGTCCTCGTAGGGAACTTATAAACAGATGGAGAACAGGGCATACTGCATGGTTTAAAATCAGGAAGAGCGTGTCCGGTTGTCTCCTCTCATCATACTTACTCAATCTGAATACTGAGCAAATCATCAGAGAAGCTGGATTACCTGAAGAATGTGCATCAATTTTGGAGAACGGCTTACCAGCAACCCACGATATGTACGTGACACGAAACTGAGGACTCACACTTGCGAATGAAGATAGAAGATGGCGGCCTTCAATGGGGATTACAACCTAATGTAAAGAAACCCAAAATCCTCACAACAGGACCCAATGGTAACATCAGAACAAACAGAGACAAGATTGAAGTTATCGAGGATTTCGTCTGGCTTGGATCCATAATCAATGCTCATGGAAGCAGCAGTCAAGAGATCAAAGGACACATTGCATTGGGTAAATCGACTGCCTCAGACCTCATTAAAGTGTTGGAAAGCAAGGATGTTACTTTTAGGATTTCGTTGCACCTGACCCAAGCCGTGGTATTGTCCATTGACTCAGCAGCACGTTGGACAACAGTGCAGAAGAACTGAAGCATTTCAATGATGATGCTGGTGAAGGGTACTGAAAGTACCCTGGGCTGCCAAAAGAACAAACCAGGCTGTCTTGGGAGAAGCACCCCTAGAATGAGCCTTAGGGGCAAGGATGGAGAGACTTCCTCTCGCACGCTTTTGGATGTGTTGTCAGGAGAGACCAGTCCCCGGAGGACATCATGCTTGATAAAACAGAGGGCAGTGGAAACAGAGGAAGATCTTGGACAAGATGCATTGACACAGTGTCTGTAACAATGAGCTCAAAAATCACAATTGTGAGGATCGCGCAGGACTGTGGTACATGTTCTGTGGTGCATAGTATCGCCCTGAGTGAGAGCTGATTCACCAGCACCTACCAACAGCATTCACCAGAAGGGACTCCCTGGCAGTGTGTTTGGTTTGGGTATTAACCTACAAACCAAAAGAAAGCTTGATGGGGGCACTAGTGTTTCAGTTCCAAAAGCTGCCAGGGTTTAGAAGCCTCTCAAAAGAGAAGATAAAAGGGAGAGCAGTCAGAAGAGAGAGGAGTAAAAGTATGAAAGAAAATGAAGAAATAACTTTCTAATTTGGAATGAAAACTAATTTTTGTCTTTCCTTCATTTTAGCTCATTTGGTAATCTAATGAACTGACATAAAAGAATTCCTTCCAACCAAGCAATTCTAAACTACTTAAGAATTCCAAAACTTAAAGCTATGAACAGAACTTACTTAGCATTACAAAGCACCACAACAAATACATAAAATATTAACAGTTAATTTCCCATCTAAACTGTTGCATTTCTTTAGAATTCTCGCTATCTAAGCCCTCAGAAAATGCTCAATTACAGAATTCAAATCACTGAGTATGCGAAAATTGAATTTATTTCCTTCCATATTACCGTTCAGAGAAAGAGCTTTCAAGCCTTTGAGAAAATGGAAATATTCTTCTTAAGTGTCCCACCTCTTCTCCAGAAAAAAAAGAGGTTGTTTTCTAACTTACGACATTTACACTTTATGCAAACATCTATCTGTACACACACACACACACACTGCACTGTCACCTTTGGAGTAATGGTTTGCCTTCACAGCTCCTTAGGAAAGAGAGTAGAGTACTGGTTAAGGGTGTGGACACTGGGGACTTAAGGACATACACCCTCATCCCAAGCTCAACTGCTTATCAGCTCAATTGCAAGGGAAAATAACCTAAACTTTCCAAGTGTTGAGTGCTTAATCTAAACACAGATAATAGTAAACAGCTGGTTCCACTGGGTTGTTTGGGAATCAGCGAGATAAGGCCTGAAATAAAAGGTTCCTGATGATGGTGTTCTTGAGCCCCAACACCCAGCACGATCCCTTGTGCATAATAGCTCATGAATAGCTGGCTCTTCCTTGAATTGAGCTGATCTCCACACCGTGTCTGCTGGATGAAGCCCCAACGTCCTTGCAGAGGAGACGATACCTGTGCACACTAGTCAACAAAACCAGATGTGTTCACCTGACCGCTCTGCGATGACCCCATCCACTCTCAGCACTGGACCTGTCATCCTACAATTCTTTGTATGTGCTGCCTTCAGAGATTTGTGATTGGCAGCAGGAAGGAGAAGAAAACCAGCCTCTCGTGTAACTCGCTGCCATTTCTGACTCCTAGTCACTCTGTAGGGCAGGGTAGAACTAACTCTTTATGAGAATAGACAGCCCCATCTCTTCCCTGAGGAGCGGCTGGTGGTTTCAAACTGCTGACCTTGTGGGTCACAGCCCAACACATCACCGCTAGGCCACCGGAGCTCCTGTTTTCGTGTCATAGAGACCTTTTCCCTTGGCACTTCCAGGCCCGGGCAGACTCTATGAAAGCAACAAATGCTTGTTCCTAGGGTGGGCTAAACACTCTTGTACCCACCAATTGAACCCAAAGGAAGTGGTGAGCCTTCAGTGAGATTTTTATACTGCATCTGTGGTGTTCACGTTGGAGTCACTTCCCCGCCCACCACCTGCAACGGTCCTATCAAAGCCCACCGTCAGCACGAGGCAGTAACTAGCCTCTCCTACACTGACCCCGCCCTTCCCGACTCCTTATTATAAATTAAAACCTACTCACACCAGGTTCTTATTTCATCAGACACCCTCCAAGCTCTGTGGAGAGATGATTAACTAATTATAAATTCTTCTGCGCTGCACCAGGGTATGGGCTAGGTAGGAAACAAGTATTTGATTGCTTGATTTAGCTCTACTTTCCAATGTGCTCAGAGTACTTCTCTGGAATTATCTAATTAATTCTAACTTGAAGAGAAGAAAGGCATATTGGATCTGCACAGACTCCAGCCAAGCCTCGGCACCCCCTGCCAAGTGTGAATGAGCAGGGGTGTTCTTGCCGGCCTCCGGAACAATGCCTCTCTTTGGCCAGTGCCCAATTTTTTGAACTAATGGCTCAGAGCCCCCAAATTAGCATTTCACATCGACCAAGAAATAACTCCCAACCAAGTTTTCATAATATTCCTAACCAACAGTGAATTCTACATTGAGTTATATTGTCTTCTAATGAAATGGGCTGAGAAACAGCCTCAGAAAGAGGGTGCAAGGAACCACAATCTCCTCTGTGATCTGAGAAACGGCCAAGGAAATAATTAGATCTTGCCCTACCGAGAGCTGACTTCTCTCATTAAGAAGCGCTACAAGGAGGGAGGGGGGTGAACAGTGATGGGAAAACCACATTAATTAAGGGTAGGGCTGCACAGCCAATGATAGCGATTGCTGTCGATAAGCTACACACCTGTGAAAAGTTGACTTGGCTACAGCTGTGTCACAGATATATTGACAACAATAAGCGGAGCTGCTGAGACTGTGTATGTACAACTCAAAACCTCGTGGAATTTGGTTACTTGGTTTGAAAGTTTAAGGTTGTTTATGGCGCATCTCAATCGATTGGCCCAATTACTTGTTTGGTGCTTCTCTGTTCCAGCTTCTAGCATATTGCACAGTGCCTGGGATCTCAAAAGGTTTCAAGTGGTTAACCAAGACACAGCAGTCGGGTCTACTCACTGGAAGAAGAAGGAGATTCAGAAATAGGAGGAGCTTACAGAATGTGTGGCTGCTTGTCTCCAGGAACAAGTGCTTCCTTTGACCGGAAACCAGAAAAAGTAGATAGTGCTCAACTACAACTACTGAACATTTGGATCAAAGATTCAATAGAAGAATCCTAATTAAATGGGAGAATTTCAAATACTCTGGACCTATACTTTTCTGGAGCTACAACATCTGGATGAGACCTGAAACTATTGCCCTAAGGTAATCTGTAAGCCTTCATTAAAAAAATATCCCCCGAAGTCATATTAAAACTGAACAAGAGCTTAGTTTAACCAGTAAAAGCAAGGTTTGCCGGGAGCGTTATACTCTTTTAAGAGCTACTTACATGGGATCAATTTGCCAACAGCAACTAAACTATTACATGGGACTCACATAAGGCTGTGAGCTTATTTTAATGAGGGAGAACAACTCAAAACAGGGAGGGTAAAGATTAGTAGCGCAACTGTAAGAGTGCAATTAATGTCACTAAATTGTATATGAAACTCTTGAACTAGTGTGTATTTTGCTGTATATCTTCTCAGCAACAACAAAATAAGTAAAATTTAGGGGAAGAGAAAAAGAAACTACAGATAAATATTTTTCAAACAACATGAGCCAGGCAGCTTCGTTCCTCCACAAGATCGACTCTTTCCTCTTTTTCACACCAAGGATTTTCAGGGGCTGTATTAATCACAGACTCCAGCACCGCATAATACTGAACTTTCTCCAAAACTCATTGACGTCACAGGAAGGAAGGAAATGGGATAAGGAAGTGATGGTCCCCTGAGGGAATTGCAACTGATGAGTTGAAACGAAATGTATATGAATCGCTTCACACACACACAAACACACACACACACACACACAACCTGATGATCTGCTCTGTAAACCTTACCTTATGCACAATCAAAGAAAGTTTTCTTTTTAACATTCTATTGACAAACACTGCTTTCACACCTAGTGATTCTATTGACATCCACAACCTAGGGTAAGGCAGGTATTGGGTTCTTCCTAGTCTCTAGCCCAAGATCACAATCAACAAACAGCAGGAAGGGGGAACTCAGCCCACTCGTGCCTCCTCCCACGGCCCTGTAATTGAACCAGACTGTTGACCAAGGGGTTGCCAGTTAGCTCCTTCTTACTTCCCACATCACGGCAGGCAAAGACTTGAGACAAGACTGCTTCTCAGAAAGAGGCCTTTGAGTGTGCAAGACAGTGCTATCGAGCGTCCCTGTAGAAAACACTGCTGTGCAAGCCCCTCGCCTTAACCAATGTGTTTCACCATATTGACGGCGAGCCTCCATCCAAAGTCACTGACGACGAGCCAACTGTGGCGTTCTCAATCTTTGTTCCTGCTGTCGGCATGACAGACGAAAGAAATGTGAAGAAAGTGACAGGATGAAAACAAAGTGAGTCGCTGGTGTGAGAGACGCAGACAAGGTGTTAACCCCACAGACACTGCAAGCAGATCCAGTTAACACCTCCTGATCTCCCCACATATGCAGTGTGGGAAAGCTATTTATAAAATGTTTCTAAACATTTAGGACCAAATAAGTCAATATTGTTGGGAAACACTTAACTCTGACCAGAACTCACTGACTTGCCCTCGCCCCACTTGAATAATAGAACCCAGACAACCGGGATGCCTAAAGCCCAGGAATCATGCACAGACGCGAAAATGTCTGTCCTCACCAGGCACACAAGGCCAGTGGGTAGAGGACAGAGAGCCGCCCTGGCCCTCTCCTTCCTTCCTTCCTTCCTTCCAACAAATCAACAGTCGAGGAGCCATTGTGAGAGCGAGGTTGTTCTCTGCCACACACCGGGTCGCCTTGAGTCTGAAATGCCTCCGCCGGGGCAGCTTGTTTTCTGGTTTTGGACCTTTTCATCCAGAATCCCCAACCAGGCCTGCTTTCAGCCCTGACACAGGTGGGTGACTCGGTCTTAACAGGATGCTGACCAAACTCCGAGCGCAGTGGCCTTCTGAGCAATATCCAGTACCAGTGTGACTACGTAGGCTCTGTAGACATTACCTGACTCTGTAGTTCACTTTGCTGCTTCAGGCGAAGGTTTTCAGGCGTATCTGCCACTGTCGTGAAGGACTGCTTTGGGTAGTGTCTATGGACAAAAGTTTTAAAAGAACATAATTAGAATACTATGAAAATAGTATTATATAACTTTAACATCAGTTACTTTTTTTCCTTCCCATTTGTCCCTAAAGGAAGAGGTATCTCTTCCTGGGCTAAGGCCATCTTTCCCTCTCTCATCTAGACCCCATGCTCACTCCTGTTCCCAGGGCCCTCAATTACTCAGTGATTATCCATGATCTTCCAAACCTTCAACCTCGGCTTCTCCTATATATCAGCCACATCCTATCTACACTCACGCATGCTCAAAGCTCCAAACTTCTAATAACATACTCCCCACCCCCGCCCACTACCTCTCACTCCAAATCCAAAACCTCAGACAAACTCCATTAAAGAGAGGATTCAACTCCGTGTTTCTGCTCCTCTCTTCACCTCTGAGCATTCTCGTTTCTAGCTTCTGTCTCTCAAAGTTCCTCCTATCAAAGTCCTAATCACTTCCTATGTATGGTAGTTATATAATCAGTTGTCAGTTTGAGAGGATTAAGAGTGAAAGGTGGAGTCTAGCCTGTCAATTAGGTCACAGCCAATGAGGCCTCTGTGTGGGCATGGCCTTCCCCTGAGGATTCTGGGAACTCCTGTATTTCTTCCTTGGAGGCAGGAGACACTCTTTCTCTCTGTTCACTCCCTGCAAGACATTCTTGTTGACAGGCCACATGGAAACAGGCTGAGCCTCATAGCTGGAGGAGCCACGAGGAGACCCCTGCCAGCGCTGAGATGCTTACACTGCCACTGGATCCACAAGACTTCCCACCCACTGGCCTGTGATCTTCCTGCATTTGGCATGATTGCATGTGTTGTGTGAGTCTGAAGAGGACTTTATAGATTGGTATCGGACATATGGGCTAATATTGGACTTATGGACTTGATCTGGACCGGGCTGGGATGTTTTCTCAATATTCAATTGCTCTGGTCTATAAAACTCTTTCTTATTCACACATGAGTATCTATGAATTTGTTTCTCTAGTCTACCCAGACTAAGACACTATGGAACAACCAATAGACATCTCGTAATTCTCTTCCTTGGTCTGCACATCACCACATCGTCCTGGCTTGTGATCCCCCTCTCTGGCAGCTCGCCTCTGTATCTTTGGGGATTTTCTGCTTGCCAACCGCCTCCTTCCAGTGTTCTAGCATGAATTTCTTTCTCCTCTAGGTGCGCTCCCTTCATTCTCATGGCTCCGAGAGCTCTTGAGTTATATGCAGATGTGATACTTAATATCATGTGTCAACCTAACTAGGCTACAGTGACAGATGTTTGGCCAAACACTAGCCTAGTTGCTGTCCATAATGTACTCTGAAATAAAATGTAGTAGGATGAAAGTCCAAAAAGTTATCTAATCAGTCTGTGAAAAGAATTTCCCTAGGATGTACTTTGCCTCCAGAACATAACATAGATTCAGCAGAATTTTCTTCTCTGGACTCTTCCTATCACCTAACCTTTGGAACTGATGACACAAGTCTGGCAGAGTTTCCATCTGTCACCTGACTTACAAACACTGGACTCATCTGACTGCACAATCACTTGGGCCAATTCTTTAAAATAAATCAATCTCTAGATAAAGAGATAGAGGAGCAAAATGCAGGTGTGTGTGTGTGTTTTCTGAGTCTATTCTGCTAGAGAAGCCCACAGCAGAATTACTCTGACATCTGTATCTCAGGCTCATTCTTCTCTCCTGCTTTTCAGATCCAATGGCATTTCACTTGCCCTCCTGTCTCTACCCCAAACTCAACCTGTCTAAACCGGAACTGCTCACCATCCCACCCTCAAAACGAGTCTCTCCTTATTGTCTTCCGCCTGGGCACCATCATCCACTTGCCTGAGTCAGAAAATAGGAAGTCCCCTTAACTCTTTACCCCACACCCTATAGTCTTTTGATTTTATATTTGAAATAAATATATATTAGTCCACTATAATATTTGAATATAAAAACAAACAACCAGCAACAATAAAACTCACTGCCGAGTGAATTGTGACTCACAGTGACCCTACAGGAGAAAGTAAAAACTGTCCTTGTGGGTTTTTGAGACTAAATCTTCATGGGAAGAGAAAGTCTCACCTTTCTCCCACACGGTGGCTGGTGGGTTAGAACTGCAGACCGTGTGGTTAAAAGCTCAACAAAATCCATTATGCCTTCAGGAAGCCAGGTTTTCGTTTAGTTTTGATTTTGGTTTAGTATAAACCACGTTTATCTTGTCAATTAACTGCAATACTCACCAGGCTGTTACATCAGATCCAAATTGCCAGAGCAAGCTTTCTAAAGCATAAACTTGATCACATTATTCCTCCGCTACAAATCTTCAACATCTCCAAACCTACTGTCATCAATCAAGTCACTTCCAACAGTCAGCCTATGCAGGGTTTCTCGGATGTAGTCCCTCTGCTTGCTGCTCCCAGCTCCTGCCTTGCTCTAAGAACACATTACTTGTTGCTTGTGACTGTCACCCAGCCCCTTCTCCTTGCTGCTCTCCACCCCATGTCTCTCTCTCTGGATGGCTTCTCAAAAGGGTTCCTGTCTCATGGTTTCAAACTCTACTTTCTGTGTAGTAGGGCATCCTAGTTCTTTGGCATCCCTGTGCTGGACTTCCCAAGATAACATTGATGGAATACTATGGGCGGCCCCAAATAAACTGTAAAATGTATCAAAATCACACTCCAAAGCAAACTTGCTGCCTTTGAGTCAATGCTGACTCAGAGTGACCCCCTGTGGATTTCCAAAACAGTAACTGTTTCCTCAAGTAACGAGCCCAGTCTTTCTCCCTAGGAGCTACTGGTGGTTTTGAACTGCAGACAATGTAGATCGCAGCCCAATGTGTAACCGCATCTCTAAAATAAGAAATACCGTGTAGTTCTAATTGTAGGAAGAAAATTAGTCTAATCGTAGGAAGAAAATGTCAATGAGCCTATCGGTTCTCCACATTCATTAAGGAATTTAGCATCCCAAATATAAATGTTGTTGTTGTTATTGAGACTATACCCAGCACAACATACTCCCCCTTCAACAGCTCCTACATGGACAATTCAGGGCCTGATCCCATTCTTCAGGTTGTGCAAGCATTCTCACTCACCCCCCATTCCCTGAGTTGCTCCTCTGTGTTAGCATAAACTCACTGTCCCTGGGTTTCTGGTCTCAGCTTGTGAGTTGTTGTAACTACTCTGATTTCAAACCGGTATCATGTTTTCAAAAGAGCATTGTATTGGGTTTCAGGTGAAAGTTTACACAGCAAATTAGCTTCCTCAGCAATACACACACACACACACACACACACACACACACTGCTCCGGGCCCAGGTGCTATCCCCGTAACATATACACATGCTCCCTTTCACCCTGCTTTGCTGCTTCCACCCCCACCTGTACTCCTGCCCCTCCTCACTGTCTCCATTTTCGTTTTTGTGGATTGTTGCTGCTGCTGCTGCTATTTGCTTTTAGGTAAACGGTCCCCTTTGGGTCCCCTTTGGTTGACTGTTCTGGAAAATACATTCTTCCTGGGTGCTATTCCATGGGTCAATCTACTATTTGGCTGAAAGGTGACCTATGGGTGTGACCTCAGTTTCAGGTTAAAAGAGCATCTTCAGGCAACAGGCTCAGTACCTTAGCTGCAGTCTCTCAAGACCTAAGTCTGATGGGTTTTTTGTTTGTTTGTTTTGTTTTTAAATCATTTTATTGGGGGTTCATACAGCTCTTATCACAATCCATACATACATTCATTGTGTCAAGCACATTTATACATTTGTTGCCCTCATCATTCTCAAAACATTTGCTTTCTACTTGAGCCCTAAGTATCAGCTCCTCATTTTCCCCTCCCTTCCTACCTCCCTCTCTTACAAACCCTTGATAATTTATAAATTATAATTATAAATCAGATGTTTTGTTTTGATGAACTTGAGTTATAGTCTGTGTTTTTCTCTCCCTCTAACCTTCCCTTGTGAGGTCAGTTTGAACCAACCAGCAGCATCCGGTTCTGTCTCAGCTAGAGGTGGCAGTGGTTTGGGGGCCATTCCCCCTACAGGCTAATTGCTTCTTTGAGTCTTGGGTGGCCCTCCCTCTACTTTGCTCTAGCCAGGAAGAGATCCATTGATCTCTTCAATGCCTGCCTGCAAGCTTTTAAGACCCTGAAGGCTACTTACTAAGTCAAACCAGAGAACAGTATTTCCCAAAGTGGATGAAACCGCTGCCTGCGGCACTGAAATGATGGGGAGAGGACTGCAAGAGATACCCACACTTCATCCTGCATTAGGAGGGCTAATACTAAAGGTGTTTAATGGCCAGCGGGGCGATGAGTCGTTTTTTGTTGTTGTTGTTTTCTAAAAAGGGAATAACTCAAATAAGCTTGAGACCGCATGATGATAGGCCACTATCTTTATGAACTATGTCATGCCAACAGATCTAGCTGCCCTCCGGGGATATAGTCCTTAATCTACAAGCCCAGTAACTGAGTCCTGAGGGGTGTTTGAATATCCTAAGAAAATTCCTTCGCTGTGTGCTCTAGCATATATATAAATATGTATGCAGTGCCTATAAATGCGTATATACAGATGCCTATAGCTATGTTCACATGTGCACTTGCATTCCCTCCGATGGATCCCTCGCTGTCTGTAGCAACCACACCTCCCTCGGTAACCACTCACCAATTCTGGGTTGCTATTCCTGTGATTGCAGAATTACATGAGGTGCAGTAGTAGCCGTTGTCCTGTATCTCTGCGAACCTCTGAGCATCTTCTCATCTACCTTGGTCCTGCTGTGTGACTGACTGGTGCTGCGATGGCTGGATCTGACAGTTTTTGTGTCTCTGTGATATCTACCAGGAGTGGGACTGCTGGATCATATGGTATTTTGATTTCTAGCTTTTGGAGGAAATGCCTAACATTTTCCACAGCCATTGTTCCATTGTATAATCCCACCAGCAGTGTCTACGGGTTCCAATCATCCCACAACCTCCCAGCATTTGTTGACGTGTGGGTTTTTGTGTTAGCTTTGTTGTGTTATCATGGCTATTTTGCAGGTGTGAGACAACATCTCATGGTCGTTTTGATTTACATCTCTCAAACGGCTAATGACCCCGAGCATCTTTTCCTGGATTTTTTTAACTGCCTTAATGTCTTAGTCGATGAATGGTCTGTTTGTGGTATTTGTCCGTTTTTTATGGGGTTGTTTATCTTTTTGTGGTTATGATGTTGAAGTTTTCTATGTTCTAGGGATTTAACCATTGTCAGATAAATCATTGCCAAAAATGTATTCCCAGACTACTACTACTCCTCTTGTGGTTGTTGCTTCAAGATCATTTTTAGCAGGCCCCAGCAATCTAGTTAAACTTCTGTTGTTTCTCTATTTAGAGTTATATTTGACAGTAACTTTGTGACCTAAGTTAGGGCTCCTCCCTTGGTCCCAATGTTCTAGGAAACTTTATAGTTTTCATTTAACACTTCAATCTTTGCTCCAGTTTGAGTAAGCTTTGGTACATGCTGAGCTGTGGATCCTATTTTATTTTCTGCAAACGGGTATCCAGTTTTGCCAGCACAATTTGCTAGGAGACTCTTTCTTCCACTTCAGTGAACTTCAGCCCTGTCAAAGATAAGCTGTCCAGAGCTGGCTAGATTTATTCCTGGGCTCTCCATTCCATCCCATTGGTCTATCTACGTGTCTGTCACGGTGCTGCCACTGGATGCTTTGACTGCTGTGTCTGTATCGTACTGAGGTTGCACATTGTCGGGTCCTGCATTGTCCGTACTGCTTTAGCTTCTCTGGGTCACTTTGCTTTCATATAAAGTTGGAGATTAAAGATTTTGTTAAAGAATGTTGTTGAGATTTGGATGGGTACTGCCTTAAAGGTATAGATTCCTTGGGTGGAATTGACGTTTTCACACGGTTCAGGCTGCTGATTCATGAGAGCAGCACGTTTTCCCATTCGCGAAGATTTCTTTTGGTTTCTCACCGTAGTTTTTTGCAGTTTTCTTAGTATGCATCTTTTATACCCCTGCTTAGATTTACTCCAAAATACTTTGTTCTGTTTCATAGCTATCGTAACTAGTATTGTTTGCTTCATTTCCATTTTGCAGTTCTCCTTGTTAATGTAGGAAAATCCAGCTGATTTTTATATGCTGATTCTTATACCTTGCCACTTTGATGAGTACTTCCAATCCCAATGATTTTCTGTGTGTGTGTGTGTGTGTGTGTGTGTGGTCTTTGTATGAGTGTGTGTATACATGCATACATATATCTACACCCGATCATGCCATCTGTAACTATGTCTCGATAAACTCATCCCTCAGTCACCTGATGTCCTTTATTTCCCTGTTCGGCACCATTGTTGTGACTCTGGCTTGCGGTACGAGACTGACAGAGGTGGTAGAGATGGCGTCCTTGTCCCTTTCCTGTTCGGAGGGTGAATGCTTTCAATCTCGCTCCCTTAAGAATAAGGTTGGGTGTGGAGTTGTATATCTGCCCTTAGTAATGTTGAGAAATTTCTCTTTTAGTCTGCATCAATTCAAAAAACTGCGCGATGCTTTTACTTTGTTTTATTTATGTGGAAAATTATATTGGTTTTTGTTCTAATGTTGAACCAGCTTTGCATCCACGGTATGAAGCCACTGAGTAGGATGAGTGTGTTTCATATGCTATTGAATTCTCTTAGATGGAATGCATCTATATTCATGAAGGCCCTTGATCGTGTGTGTGTGTGTGTGTGTGTGTGTGTGTGTGTGTGTGTGTGAGAGAGAGAGAGAGAGAGACAGAGACAGACAGAGAGAGAGAGAGAGAGATGTTTGCCGGGCTTTGGTATGAAGGTTATGCTGCCTTCACAGAATGAACCTGGGAATATTTCCTCCTTTGCTGTGTCCTGGAACAGTGTGAGGAAAATTGGTGTCAACTCTTCTCTGAATGTTTTCTAGAAACCTCCAGTAAAACAATCTAGGCACAGGCTTTGTTTTTTTATCATTGGGAGGGTTTGTGTATTGTTTTTCTTTTAAATGTTTTGTGATTTCTTCTTTTGTTATGAACCTATTTAGGCTTTCTGTATTTTTCCAGGATTAAAAATTTGTTAGATTTAAAATTCGGGATATTCTATTATGATCTTTTTATCTCAGCTGATTCTGTTGTAATATCTCTCTTCTCATTGGTACTTTTGATTATTTGCCTCTTCTAACTTTTCTTTTGTCAATTTGGCCAGTGATTTGTCAATTTCATTGAGCTTCCCAAAGAACCTGCTTCTGAAGTCTAGATTTTTTTCTGTTGTTTATCTGTTTTCGATTTCATTTGCTTTGGTTCTAACCTTTGTTATTATTTATTATCTGTCTTTCTGGCAACAGTGGGATTCTATTGCTGCTTCTTTTCTGTTTGTCTGAGTTGTAGGGTCAGGACGTGATTCTGACCATTTTGTCTTTTGCTATGTGCATTTATTGCTTCTCTGAGCACTACTTCTGCTATGTCTTGAAGTTTTACATAGGTGTGCTTTCATTTTCTCTTGATTTTAATAATCTCATGTTTGTGTTTTTATTTCTTCTGTTACCCAACAGTTTTAGAATAAGGTACTATTCGATGTCCATGTGTTTTATATTGCCCTTGAGCTTTCCACTATTGGATAGAATGGTTTTATAGCATTATGATCGGACAAGATGCTTTGTGTTACTTTTGTAGTTGAGTGGATTGAGGCTTGTTTTGTGGCCAACAATGGGGTCTAATCTGGGGAACAATCACGGGCAGTGCCAACGACTCTGGTCTGTGCTGCTGTGGAGTGGTGTGTGCTACAGACGTGTCTAGGAGAGCAAGTCGGTTGCTTGTTCTAGTTATATATTTCTTTAATCGCAGTTGGGATTCTTTTTAGCTGTTCTGTTCACCAATGAAAGTGGTGCCTCAAATTCTCCTACCATAATTGTAGAGCTGCCTGGTCCTCTTTTTAATTCTGTGAACGTTTGCTTATGTATTTTGGAATTCTGTCACTAGGTACATAATTATATATTGTGGTATGTCCTCTTGGTTGATTGACCCTTTCGTCATCAATGTAATGGCCTTCTTTGTCTCATCGTTTGGACTTGGGTGGCACTAGAGCTGGAGACCCTTTGGTCATGCCGATGTTGCCCTTATGTTAAATCTCCTGATTCATGAGAATGACATGCTTCTCCACACATGTACGTTTCTTTTAGTTTCCTTAGTAGTGTTTTGCAGTTGACTTAGTATAACTGTCTTATATCCCTCATTAAAATTATTCCTATTTTATCAGAAATTAATATTGTCACTGCTCCGTTCTTTGGTTTGCAGGGTAATTTTTTCCCCATCCTTTGACGTTTAACCTGTTTGTGTCTTCGCATCTAAGATGTGTAGGCCACACATGCAGTGTCATGTGTTCTTTTCATATTTTTCGTGGTTGTAGATTTTGTGTTTACTGAGTCAATTTGGTTTTTCTTATTTTGGTGAATAAATTTGTTAGCTTTCTTGGTGGTTACTCTGGAAATGACTTTTCTCTTCCTGAGTTTAAAACAGGCTGTTGTATCTTCGTATCACCTTGACTTCCTCTTCACATGGAAACTCTTTAACGAAACTATTCCCTGTGTTGGGTTTGAAGTTGTCATCATTTAAAAATTAACTGAGCTGGTTCCCTGTTTCCAATTTTGCAGCCCTGTTTGACATTTGAGAATACTTTATGTAGGCTGTATCTGGGCAATGCTGTCGTGTACGGTGATCTCGGGTTGTTATCTAATGCCTTTGGTTCTCTGTTTGAAAGAATCCCTTTTTAGTGTCTTATGAAGTTGGCTTGGCTTTCACAAGTTGCCCCAGTCTACCTATCTGGGAATCTCACAGTTTTGCCATCATAGTTGAAAGACACTTTTGCTGGATATGTGATTCTTGGTTGGCAAATACTATCTTTCAAGATTTTGTATACATCATCCTACATGCATGGCTTCTGCTGAAAACCAGCACTTGGCCATTGGTGTCCTTAACCATCCCTATATAATGCTTCATTTTCCATGCGCTTCCCTAAGAATTATTTGTTTTAATTTTTTTAATTTTTAATCATTTTATTGGGAGCTCTGACAGATATAATGATCCGTAGTTGAATTGTTGACACGTTTTATGCCCCAGTGATTTGCTTTTTAGGTCTCTTTCATAAGGTTTTTCATGCTTCTTGGATGGAAACCTTCTCATCTGTCATAATTATTACGAAATTTCTCCACCAGCAAATCTTTAAAGATTCTAAGCTTTCATTTGTCCCCCCCTACCCTGACATTCTAATCAAGCATAGAGCATCCTCAAGAACAATGTCCCGCATAACTAAGGCTGTTTTCATTGGCTTCATTCTTTTCTTTCTTTCGGATGGTTCCTCAGTCAAACGCGTACCAAGGGATTTCTCTGCGATTTCACTGAAACTTTCCTCCATTGATTCCACTGTTACGTCCTTCCATTGAGTTATCAATTTCTAATATTTTATTGTTAAAATTCTAGATCTAGTTGTTTCCCATGGTGTCTGGCTTTCTATTTATTCTGTCATTTTGTTCTTGTCCTGTTTTCCTGAATTCTTCTAGGGCTTTTCTGTGTTTTCCTTGATCTCTTTGAACATCCTATATATGTCCTTTGAATTGCTTATCAGGTAGTTCTGTTACATTTCTTACTCCCCTTCTCCTTCCTCCCCACCCCCCATGATTTTTCTCATTTGTTTAAGCCATCTTCTCCTACATCTTCACGTGATTTGTTATTATTCACTGTCTCTGAAGCTTTAAGGTGCTAATGGATTGATGTATTTCATTGTTTCTAACTGTATCAATGCTTGTTCTGTGCTGATTTGTTTTACTTTAATGTTGCCCGAACTTGGCTTCTTCTCTTTATCTCTGGCAAGCCTTTCTTCCTTGGTAGTATTTGGTTTTTGCTTTACGGTTCTGTGGTGGGTGTAACTTTGGTGGTGTCTGTTGGCGGAGCATGATGATCCCTGACTATTGTGCCTCCACTCTAGGAAGCTTCACATATACGCCTTCCGTTACCAGATTGAACGGAGGTGGAAGATCAGAGTCTCTCTCTAATTTGGGGGGTGGAGGTGAGAAAGTGTTGGGTAGTCAGGGTCCCTTGTGGAAGTATAGAGTCCTCCCAGATTGGTGCTAGGAGTTGGTGCATTTTATGGAGACCAAGGCAGGATCTCTCCTTATCTGCTGAGACTCTCAGTTACTTCTACCCAAATGGGCAGGGTAGGCTCACCGTGAGCGCATGAAGTGGCATCTCAGTAGATGACAGACTACCCAGGATGTCAATGTAAGCACAGACAGTATGAAGAAATCGTTTGGATACGAGAAGAGTGGCACTGCAGCCAAGCGGGCAGATGAGGGCACTGGTTTCTGCTCCCCTTTGGCAGAGGTTCCGAGGGCCCCTGTCAAAATGCTGACGAGCGTGTTTGTTTTCTGACCAGTCACACAGGGAGCATCCTAGCTGACTACGGGGTTGGGTGCTCTTTTGTGCGTGCACCACTGGTTGTCAGGCGGTTGGAGGTAAGGGTGCTCGGGAGCATTTGGAACTCACACTAACTGTTGCTGGCAGGGCAGCGGGGAAGGTGGGTCTTGTTTCTCTGGTCATTAGTCTGGTAGTTGGAGCACAGGCCACTGAACACCAGGAGGATGGTCACAGCAGGCACAAGCCTATAGGTACCCGTTTGACAACGTGGGTGCTTGCACTGCAGGGGTGTGTAGCAGAGTGGGCCTGAAGTGCTGGTCACAGTGTAGAACACAGGAGCACATACCGCACAGATGCCAGGGGAGGTGCAAGCCTCTGGTCACAGGCTCTAGGACAGTGGTTCTCAGCCTTCCTCGTGCCGCGACCCTTTCATACAGTTCCTCATGTTGTGGTGACCCCCAACCATAGCATTATTTTCGTTGCTATTTCATCACTCTCATTTTGCTAATGTGATGAATCGGGAGACCCCTGTGAAAGGGTCGTTTGACCCCCCAAAGGGGTCACAGCCCACAGGTTGAGAACCTGCTGCCCTGTGCCATAGCAGTGTGTGTCTTGAATCTCCTAATCACTGGGCTGCTTGCCACTGTGCCCCAGGAGGGCAGCAGGGGAAAATCATGTTCCCCAACCTGTGGTGTGAGCGCTGGGGCATGCCCCATAAATTATCCCCGGGAACCAGCATTCAGCCCAGATCAAATGTGAGGAGGGCAAGTCAGGTGGGGGATCCGCTAGCTGCCACCCTAAAAATCCTCCACTCTGCCAGTGCCACCTGCCCACACGATCAGGGTTCACCGCTGGTGAGTAGTTCTGTCTGTATTGTCCAGCTCCCTCCTGCTCTATGGGCACCAGGATCCCTCGGACTTCCACCCACCTCCCTGCACTTTCCCGCGTTAGTTCCAGGTCACGTCTATTCCAGGTTGATGGACTGTTTGTTGACATGGTATGTGCATCTCCTGTTGGGGAACCTTCCTGGGCACCTCACTTTGCCTCCAGCCGGTCACGCTGCTCTGGGTGGGCTGGTAGGGCGCCTACAGTCCGAAGGGTCCCTGTTTGCGGTTCTTGTTCAGTTTCCCTTCCCTTTGACGTGTGATCGAAGTCTTTCTCCTTCCATTTGCTGCTCCGGGTTCCCAGACGGCCGTCCATATCTGTTTCCCCAGTTCCTTGCTCTCGAGGGATGGCAGGGTAACTGTCACTCAGCTGCCATCTTGGATCTCATTATCACTGGGCTCATTTTAACGATTCCAATTAACATCGTCCAAAATGTTTTACAAATGTTCCTGCTTTCTTGGCCAGTATGCCACCCTAATGTATTTATTGATTATGGTAACTTCGAGCCGTCGTAAAAGATACTGTCCAAGCACAACTCAATAAAGCAGTAGTGCTTTCAAAGTTGACACCAGTGGGATGGACAACGGGGGTGAGGTCATTGCACTTTTATGGCTGCGGGACGATCGAGAAGTCACTTCTCATGCACAGCACTCTGGGTGCCTCCCGCAGTCTGCCTCCCTTCTTTTGTCTTTCTCCTAACCCAGACTGAGAAACCACATACTCAAGATCACTCCAAAGGCTGCTAAAAACTGCTATCGCCCTTGGCAGCCACTGATTTCATTCTGACTCACAGCAATGCCAAGCATGTCGTGTAGAACTCCTCCACGGGGTTTCCAACCTTTCCTAAGCAGATCCTCAGGCCTGCTTTCCGAGGGGCTGTCTCCTCTGGGTAGGTTTGAACCTCCAATCTTTCCGTTGCTAGTCACCTGTTTAGCCATTTGCACCCCCAGGGACTCGCTGATAAAACTACAGGGTTTGAATCAAGTGAGCAAGCCATGGCAGATATGACCTCACCCCTCTCCTTCTTGGGAAGCCATGGGCCTGGTGCTAACTACAACCCCTAGGGGATACTTTTGAGCTGTGCTTCAGACGGGGGAAGCTAGACAGACAACCCGTTATGTTGCACCATCTTTTCAAGTTCAACCTTGGGATGTTGAACTTCACTCAACTTTAAATTTTGGCACTTATCTGTTCCTCTACTTTTAAAGCTAAGAGCAAACTTTTAGTGGTTTTATTCCCCAAAATGTATTTGTGGAATAAATTTTCAGAGCTCTTTTTAGGAATCCATAATGTTCCATTCAAATTTTAAATATGCAAGTGTATGAATATATAAAAATGAGATGAGTAGACATATGCTCACTGCTACACTATTCACAATATAAACAAGGATGTAAAACAACCCAAGTACCCTTCCATGGATGGATAAATAACAATCGCTTGGAAACAAAGTCAATTTGTCTAACTTGACACCTCTGAAATCCTGTGTATGTTGGATTTCTCAAAGTCTTCATGGCAATGTAATAATGTCCAGATAAGCTGGTCCAATAGCATTCTGCTCTCAAGTGACAGGCTCAGTTCCATCCTTTGACCACACTACCCCGCCCGCCCCAACTAAGAAAAAAACAGCCCTGGAAACACTATGAGCAGTCCCTCCGAGAATCCTCAGGACACGCAAGTAAAACATGTTACGAATGGGTGGTGGCCTTCCAAGGCATGCTGTGCTTAGTCACTAGTTGCCATCAAGTCAAACACTAGCAAGGTCGCCCACGATGGACATGTTTCAGCAGACCTTCCACATGAAGACAAGAAAGAAAGGTTTGATGGTCTACTAGCCCCAAAAATAGCCCCCAAAACTCTATGGAGCAAAACAGTTCATTCTAACTCTTCCCAAATGCTGCATTTGTGAGATTGTGGGAAACCTTCTTAAAATTAGTTTCTTGAATGAAAACCTCCAAAACACAACAAAAAAAAGAGAAGACGACGGAATATTCCCACCAAGCCTAGAGGAAGAACAGTGTTTCTATATCCTTATGAGCAGTCAGAGTGTGTGACAGAAGGCCTGGGCAGGAGAGATGGATATTCCGAGAATCTTAAAATAAAGAAATCGAAAGAAGACATAAAAGATGGGAGGGTGAGTTGACACAGGAATAAATCTTGTGTAAAACAAAACGCCAGATGTGGAAATTTGACACTGGAGTCAGTGGAAAGATCTAGGAAACATTGCCACGTGTTTACGGATCATCAATAGATGCCTCTGAGCGCAGGTACATAGGAATTGAATTAAGTGTGTTATCATGATTTGGCTGACAACTGCAACAAACCCCCTGATGGCGGAGGGAAAGATCGAGGCATGAAGGAAGAGAAGACCACACCTGAAACAACGACCTTAGGGCACCGAAAGAGAACTTCCCAAGTTTGTATCTCCATGAGGTTCATAGCAAATTCAGCGAGAAAACGGTATCTGCCAACCAGTGGGAGAGAGCTGGCCCGAGGGATGAAAGCAGCCGAGCATCAACGACAATGTCCAGCTAAGCAAGAGCACCAGCAGGAGCTGCAGACCTCTTCCCATCCAGAGCACGGCGGCACGGCGGCACGGCAGCCCTCGGTGTGCACCTGGGTCATCCACCTGGCAGCTGTGTGGCTTTGGGCAAGTTTCTTAACTTCTCCAGCCTCGCTCCTTCATGTGTAAAGTCAACATCACGGTAGCGGTTGCTTGCTGTGAAATTAAACAAGTCAACATACGCAGAGCCGTTCAAACAACGCCTGGCTTATGTCGCCGTTCTTGTTAGGCGCTGTCAAGATGATTCCAACTCACAGTGACACCCATCGTGTTCTATGCACACGGCACAAAATGCAGCCTGGTCTCGTCGCATCCTCACAGTTGCCGTGCTTGAGCCCACTGCTGCAGCCACGGTGTGACTCCAGCTCTTCCAGGGCCTTCCTCCTCTTCTCCGACCTTCGATTTCTCAAGCATGATGGGTTACCCAGGGTCTGGTCTCTCCTGATAACCTGCCCAGAGTTCTGTGAGAAGTCTCACCATCTTGACTTCTAGGAAGAATTTTGGCTTTACCTCTACCAAGACCAAAAAAAAAAAAAAATACCCCAAACTCACTGCCATCAAGTCAATGACCCCTGTGGAGTTCCGAGACTGTCACTGCTTATAAGAGTAGAAAGCCCAGTCTTTCTCCCATGGAGCCGCTGGAGGTTTCGAACTGCCAAGCATGCAGATCGCAACCCAACGCTTAACCTCTACACCACTAGGGCAGATCTGTTTTTTTGTTCTGGCAGCCCACCTCTCTCACTGCCATTGAGTAGATTCTGACTCATAGCGACCCTCGAGGACAAGGTAGAACTGCCCCTGTGGGTTTCAGAGCCTGTACCTCTTTGCAGTAGTACAAAGCCTTGTCTTTCTCCAGTGCAGCCACTAGTGGTTTTGAACTGCTGATCTTTCAGTTAGCAGACCAACACATAACCACTGCACCACCAGAGCTCTTGGCAGTCCATAGAATATTCAAATATTCTTTGCTGACTCCGTAATCCAAATGTACTAATTCTTTAGTGGTCTTTCTTATTCGTTGTCTGGCTGTCACATGAATATGAGGTGACTGAACACACTACAGCTTGAGTCAGGTGCCCCTTAGGCCTCAATGTGACACCCTAATTCTTCAACCCTTTCAGAAGGTCTTGTGCAGAAGATATGCCCAATGCGATACTTACACTGATTTCTTGACGGCTGCTTCCCTGTGCATGGCTATGGATGCAAACAAAATGAGATCCTTGATAACACCGATCTGCTCTCTGTTTGTAATATTATGGTCCATTGGCCCGGTCGAGAGGATTTTTTAGGGGAATTCGACTCTGCCCTATATGGAGCTATGCACTGGAATCGATTTGATGGCCGTGGTTTTGCTGTTGTTTGTTGGTTCTACATGAAGGGGTACACCCACACAGAAGGCTGCAGTCTCTCATCTTCATCAGCACGTGCCTCATGTCCTCCTCGCTTTCAGCCCTTCCCTGAGTCTACTTACAGCTGCTGCCGCTGCTACAAGGGCTACTGCTGCTAGTACAAACGCAGACTGCGGGGAGCGGTACCTTCACCTATACGAGGGGGTACCAAAAACAACAACACTAGAATTGTCTTTGTCAAGGCTGGTTTGTTGTGTGTGTTGTTGTTTGTTTTTTGCCAAAGATTTTTTTAATTTGTTTTGTTTTATTTTTATTTTTGCCAAAAACTGGCGCACTGAGATGGCTGCATGAGCAGGTGCGTTGTCATGGTGCCAAAATCAGTCCCCGTCATTGCATGCATTGAGTGAGTCTGAAGCAGAATTTACAGACTGGTATCAGGCATATGGGCTAATATAGGACTTATGCACTTGATCTGGACTGGGCTGGAATGTTTTCGTAATATATAATTACTCTTGCTATAAAGCTCCTTTTTATACACAGATGAGTGTTGTGGAATTGTTTCTCTAGTCTACCCGGACTAAAACAAAGTGTGAGGCATTCTACTCCTGTAAAGATTTCATTTCAGAGTCCCACAGCTTTCTACTGCATCCTACAGGGCCCCTGTGAGTTAGAATCCACCACACGGCAGTGAGTGAGTGTGTATGTCATGAGTATTCTTTATCAATCAGAAAGGGAGTCTGAGCAGAGAAGTCCTGGTCACAAACCACTAATAGAGCTCCACAATGCATGACAACAACCAGCAGCCTGTCGCCAAGACCGCCTAGAAAAGTGCAAGGTGTCAACATATTCCACATGGGATGAGATGACAGGAAAATTCCCTACTGGAGTATTTTTCTACTCCTAGTAGTCTGAAGGAGCTAAGAGGCCTCCATTGTAAGGCCCCAAGGAGTGATGAAAGGTCAAATTTTTAAAATGACATGAATTGAGGTGGGGGCAGAGCGGGAAGTGGATAGAGATGAAGGAAAGGGAGAATGACTGTACACCAGACGGAGCGAAGCCAGGACAAGCCACCCACGAGATGCAACATTCAACACTACCACTCATGCCAGGCTGGGAAATAAAAAGCTAAGCCCGAGGGGCCTGGGGACCCTCACACTCTACACAGAGTGGCTTCTAATGGCCAAGGGGGCAGCAGGCAGTGGCACTACCTGGGGACAACACCAACAGGCACCCATGGAGGCTGGGCTGAAGCCTGTCTGCCCAGGAAGGTGGGCACGCACAAGGATTGAGCGATGCACGGCAAACTCAGCACAGAGATACAAACTACTCAGTGTACACTGACATCGCACTATGTTGCCGAAAGACTACAATGTTAGCAGATGTGTTTACGGAAGACCTCCTCCAATGCCGAGAAAATCTGACAGCTCCCAGTTGCCCCCGCAAGCATGGAAGACACCCCTGCACGCCCTTTTCCTCTGTGAAGGCTCCTGCCGCGTGAGCAAAAGGTACCGGACCCATCAGGGAGCTTCTAGTTGTTTCTCCTTCCGCAGCCAGAAGTTGGAGTTGCCGAGGGCTGAACGCCCACCAACCAAGCCCCCAACTGTGCTCACTAGAGCCTTCTCAGGCACAGCGTGCCCACAGGCTCACTCACTGTCCTAGTTCTGGTTTCTCTTTCATTCCAACTCACATCCATGATATGGAAAAGATTTGGGAAGTCACCTTAAGAGCTTTCAAAGACAAATGGCTTTTCACAGATACTCCAGTTTGGGGGCTGCCAAAAGAAATCACCACGTAGTAAGTAGAGATATTCTAGGGTCATCTTTTTCTCTTGAGTTGGGGCCAATCTGGGCATAACAGACCCACGTAAGTAGAGATGTATTAGTGTGCCGTCAGCATGACTCAGCATCCGCAAAAGGCGTATGATCACGCTAATCCTGACATTCTCCCACCGTCTCTCGGTTAGCATGCTTCTATCACATATCCGGATATGCCACTGATGAGTGATCTATTTATGGATTCCCCCCTCCCCCCACAGTTATCATCTTGTTCTTAATTCTACACCCACTCTTCTCCCCTGTAGTACCTCCATAAGCAACTCACACAGAATGCCACTGTCTGCCAAGCTTCAATTCTATGATGATAATCATTTTAAAAGACGGTGAATTAGAGCAAGTCAGTACAGCGTGCCCTTCAGAAGGGCGGGCCAGCGGATGAGACCTACATTTATTTATACTGTGTTTGAGATAGAAAATAGTCATCAAAAAATAAACTCAACATTTCTGGTACACCTTAGTTCAGGAATGAGAGTCAACATTAAAATTTTTAAATGTCCTTCTGAGTTGGCCAAGCCATAGCATAGTGGCACAATGAAGATGATGTACATAATCAATTCTTCAGTGGTGTGTCTACTAAATTTAATTTTTGTAGGATCCATCTATAGGCAGAGCACAAAAATTCTAAATATGGCATACGTGAAAAGATTACTATGGTAGTTACATAATCTGGTGTCAATTTGAGACTTAAAAGGATTAAGAGTAAAGGGGTGGAGTTTAGTCTGTCGATAAGATCATAGCCAATGAGGCCTCTGTGTGGGCATGGCTTTCTCCTGAGGATTCTGGGAACTCCTGTATTTTTCTCCTTGGGGTTGAAAGACAGTCTCTCTCTCAGCTCACTCCCTTGAAGACTCTCTATTGACAACACACATAGTATTAAGCATAGACCCATGCCCTGAGAACTGGAGAAGCCACGTGGAGACCCCTTCCAGTGCTGAGATGCTTACAACACCACTATATCCAAATACTTTCTACCCAATGGCCTGTGATCATCCTGCATTTGGCGTCATTGCATGTGTTTTGTGAGTCTGAAGAGGACTTTATAGATTGGTATTGGATATATAGGCTAATATAAGACTTATGGGCTTGAACTGGACTGGGTTGGGATGCTTTCTTAATGTACAATTACCCTTTATATAAAACTCTCTAGTCTACCTGGACTAACACAATTACCAAAATTTTCATTTCTAATATGGTAAATGGCAATGGATAAAGCACACACACACACACACACAGTTTTCTGGATGGTAACTCCCTTAAACACCATAAGACAATGACAAAACTAGAGAACATTATGCTTAGCAAACTCAATTTTACAAAGATAAATACTTCATAAACCAGGACCCTGAGGAACAGACAAAGAAATGTGGCTTATCCACCAAGAGAAAAAGACTTTTGAGACTAGGAGGAGGCCAGGGACTGGAGAGGGAACAGGGGCACAGGGAGTGGGGAAAGAGCGAAGGTTGAAAAAGGAAGGCGAAAGATACAGGCGGGACAGACAAACAGATGGAGGGTTTAACAGGATATTGTTGTTGATTTCCTTTCTGGAGATGGGCTCGGTCAATATATACAGTGTGTTTCTTCAAAACAAACAAACAAACAAACAAAAATCCCTCCAGATTCCTGACCCTCCAAGCTAAGCGGTAGACTGAGTGGCTTTTAAAAAGGGAGGAGAAGTAAAGTAGAAATGAACTTGAAGTCTGTAGTGACAAACAAGTTCATCTCAAACAAACAGATGAACAAAGTTTCCTGGTGTCTTTAATCATCCTTAGAGTTTAAGGAACCCTGAGATCAAGCATATTGAGAAGCACTCATTCAAACCACAGTTGGTAAAACTTTTCAGTTAATTTAAGTCATAAGCATTCCTAAGCAGCAGAATGATTCTCTGGACCAAAGTAAAAGTTTGCCCTTAATTAAAGAATTGTGATTTTTAGATTTTTGCTTGCTCAAGAGACCCTGAAAGTTCAGACAAGCGAATGTTTTGCTCAATTAAAAAATTATTTAATGACTTTAGGTCCGAATTACTAAGAGTCTAAACTAGTAAAGTTCAACTTAATGGAGCACTACTGAATTTATTAATTATTTGGGGGAAATGTAATGTCCAATATTGAAATTGTATTTTAATCACCTTAGCATCCATTTGCTTGCCAAGAAATTGTTACCTCTATCCCGCCCTAATCTCTGAGATCCCTACTCCAGTCTTTCTATTCAAAGATCTTTTTCTGATTCCTGAATACTGTGCTAACTTCACTTTAGGGTTACAGACAAATCTTCTGATCAAAAGCTTATGAAGTTATGTCTGAATTGATGCTGCAATAATACTTAGACTGAATACAGACAAGTGTCATCACTGACAATAAAGACGGAGAGCATACTCAGATTTGGGGAGGGAAGAGAATAAGGAGGACACATTTGACTTTACACACACACACACACACACACACACACACACACACACACAGTTACTACTATTCCTTTTTCAGGTGGGGTGGAGGGGTTACCTATGCTGGCTTTCATGCATTGCACGATCTTAATTTTACCAATGGCCATATGCAAGTCTAGCAAGGTTACTGAGGTAGAACTGAATCCATCAAAGTAGGGAGAGGAAATATTAAAGAACTAGAGGGTAGTTATGTGTTTCATCAGTGCTATACAGCACCCTGAATAGATGTCATCCCTTCCTTTTGGCCCTTCTGTGAGGGGCTGTCCAATTATCTTACCGGTGGGCTCTGGGTCTCCACTACATCTACACTCCTTCACATCAACTCAGTTGCCCGTTTTTGACCTACTGATACCTATTCACCTCAATGATGACTGGATAGCCCCACTCAAGAGGAGCGAAAAAAAAGAACTGTAGGTGAGTGGATATATTAGATAGCGTAAGATACAGCAAATATATATGTGTGTGTGCATATATATATAAGAACAACAATAAAGGTTCAGCAGGGTCAAGAAGGAGGAGAATATTCTGAAACTGATTGTGGTAGCAAGTGTACAATACTGCTTGATGTGACTGAACTATGCAATGTTACGTTATCTGTAAGAGCTCCCAATAAAATGATATTTTAAAAAGCCCAACCCTTGACAAAAAAATAATAATATATAAATTATCAAGTGTTCATGAGGGAGGCGGGAGCAGGGAGGGAGAGGGGAGCAGGGAGGGAGAGGGGCAAATGAGCAGCTGATATCAAGGGCTCAAGCAGAAAGCAAATGTTTTGAGGATGATGATGGCAACAAATGCACAAATGTGTTTGACACAATAGATGGACGGATGGATTGTGGTAAGAGTTGTACGAGCCCCCAATAAAATGATTTAAAAATATTAAAATGAAGAAAAATATTTTTGTCAACTAAAAAGAAAAAACCCAACCCTGCTTTTGTTAACAGCAATAATAATAATGTTATGCTAATTCAGTTTATGGTCCCTGTTGCCAACCTTCATCCCATTCTTAAATTCACTTACGATTTAAAATACCTGCAGAAGTATTTTTAGAGACAGTCATCGCATATTCTTTGTACTCTTAAAAACTAACACCATAAAGCAAAACATGTCAAAGCCAGAACCCGGGTGAGGTAGAAACGTGTCAATCTCAATGACCATCCACTCGGTGAGCAGCAGGAGAGTGGTAAGATTGCACCCTGTCAAGAGGCGGGGAACTTGGGAGGCTCCTAAAAAGCAAGACACAGAGGGCAGGCTTCCATCAGAGTTTACTGTAATAATGAACATGCTCCAGACACCTGGAGGCCTGGTGCCACAGTGGTTAAGCATTGCCTACTAGGCAAAGGATCGGGCAGCTTGAAACCAACGATGCAGTGGGAGAAAGAAGTGCCACCAGGTTTCATCATCATCATCATCATCATCATCATCACAGCCTTGGAAACCCAATGGGGCAGTTTTACTCTCTCTCATAGGGTTGCTATGAGCCAGAATTGACTATACAGCAATGGGGGTTCTGCCTTGGTTTCATTTCATTTTTCAAACCGGGCACTTGCTGTTGTGCCAACCATAGGAACCGGATCAGATGGTCAGAGGAGACAGCCCTGAGACACACCATTCCTGGTATGAAAACATACCCTGCTTCTGTCCAAATGCCTGCCTCTTAGTCTACGCACGGGTCCTGAATGGGTAGGACTAAGTGTTCTGAAATTCCCGTTTCACAATGCTATCCAAACTTTGTGAACATGCACCCAGTTGAATGCCTTTGCATGGGCAATAAGTCTCTGCTCTCAGCCAAGATGCGTCTTACATCAGCAATGCTAATCCCACATTCCACATCCTCTCCAGAATCCACTTGGAATTTCTGGAAGCACCCTGTTGATGTGCTGCTGCCGCCGTTGTCAAATTACCTTCAGCAAAATTTCATTTGTGTGTGATCATTAATGATACTGTTTGATCATGGCCACACTTGGATGGGTCGCCTTTCTTGGGAATGGGCACAGATATTCTATCTTCCTAGTGACTGGTTGGATTTCTTGGCATAACAAATTGAGCGCTCCAACATCACACCCATTCACTGAAGCCTTCTTTCCATCCCCTGCACCTTGTTTGTCCCTCCAATCCCATCCGATCTTGGTTATATGCTACCTCCTAAGGTTGACGCTGGACTGGTTGCCCCTGTCAGTGTAACTGCATTCTCTCTTCTTCTGGTGCATCCTGTAGCGTTCCTTTTTTTTTTTTTTTTTTGCATAGCACCCTTAAATACTGAAACTCGAGTCTTGAGGGTTTTCCCATGATCTCACTTGAGAAATGGTGAGCACAAGCGCCCCTTGTTGTTTTCTAGCTCATCGTATTTTAACATTGCATTTCAGAGCTTGTCTTCTTGAACGTTCTTCCATCCACATCAGGAAGGAGCCTCCCCCAGTCACACGGTGAGTGACTTCCGACGTGAGGGGCTCATCTTCTGACGCTATGTGACGGTGTTCTGCCACTACACATACCGTTTTCACTGCCCGTCTTATTTTCCATAAGGAAAGCAGGTCCCTGAAGAAGAAGGCGGCATTAAAATTGGAGGGAAACTCCTTAGCAACCTGCAAGATGCAGATAAGACCACCTCTTTGCTGAACGCGGGTAAGACTGAAACACTCTCTAAGGAAATCAGACATTACAGGCTTCAGTACGGTTTCAGCTCAGTGTCAGTCCCCCAGACTCCACACAACTGAACTAAGGAACAACACCGTGATAAACAGAGAAAAACACTTAATGTATCCAAAGAATTCATGTTGCTTGGATACACCAGGAATAGCCAGAGAAGCGGCAGTCAAGAAGTCAAGCAATGCATTTTGGGAACTCTGCTGTAAGAGACCTCCTTGGAGTGTTGAAAAACAAAGCTGTCCCTTGGAAGCGTAGGAGACACCTGCACGAAGCCATAGTATTTTCAACCGTCCCAGGAGAGGAGAAAGGTGGATAGTAAAGACCGAGGACCAGAGATGAATCTGTGCCGTTCCGTTACGGTGTTGGCAAAGAACATGGAGCGTACCACAGAGCCTGCCAGACGGAGGGACACATTCATCTGAAAGAAGTACAGCCAAAAGGCTCCTTAAAAGCGAGGGTGGCAGGACTTCGTCCCACCCACTGGATATGTTATTGAGATGGGCCGGTCCCTGGAGAAGAGCATCTTTCTGGGAAAAGCACAGGGCCAGTGGGAAAGAGGAGACCCGTTAAGGAGAGAGGCTGACACAGAGGCCCCAAAGAGGAGTTCAAACACAGCAACCATCTTAAAGATGGTCCAGAACTCGGCAGTGCCTAGTCCGATTGTACACACAGGGTCGCTGCCAGTCGGCATCGACTAGAAGGCACTGAAGAGCAGGCACCTGTGCCTGGTACTGCAGGAAGTCCTTGGTATTCAGGTCTCCCTGAATCCTCCCAGCAACCCGACAGGCAAGGGGCACTTGTTAGCCTGCCACCATGCCTGAGGGCACTGTGCCCTCCCCATCACACGGCTAAGAAGTGTTCCATCCAGACCCCTATGCCCTTTCAGGATGCCTTGGGGCAAGCTCCTACGTACTTGTGAGAGCTGGTCACTAAATTCCCAGCCCTTTTGCATGCATGTGTCTCAGGAGAGTCTTAATTAACTATTAAATTATACAGATTCACAAGTAAATAAATTCTAACACTAGAAAGTATGATAAGTACTCAAATCTCCTATGTCCTAGCTGGTTTGCTACCTTGTCCTGATATCTTGCAAGGATGAAGACCTGGTCTGTGTGCTAACAACGAGATTAGAGAAATAACAGACATCCCCTTAGCTGCACAGTTAGCGTGCTGGGTGCTCACCAGAAGGCTAGAAATCTCGGTTTATCCAGAGTTCAGATGGAAGCTCTGGCAATGCAGCTGTGAAACGCCAGCCACTGAAAACGGTATGGATTACATCTCTACTTTGATATACATGGGGTCTCCATGGCGACTGTTTCTGGTTTGTACTATTATCCCTGCCGTAGGTTTATCTATAAACCTGGAAGGGTGGCATAGGGGTTACGCATTGGGCTGGCAATGCATGGTCAGCAGTTCGAAACCACCAGCTCCTCGGGAGAAAGACGGACTTTCTACTCCTGTAAAGATTTCATTTCGGACATTCACGGGGGGCAATTCTGCCCTGTCTGAGAGGGCCGCTATGAGCCAGCATCACTTGACGCTGTGGGTTGGTTTGTTTTGTGTCTGGAGGGGAAAATACTGCATCATGAGATGTCGCCACACATCTCTTCCCAACTTCATGCTCTGTCGGGCTGGTAGAAAGTGTCAGTGGTGGGGATGTTTGCACCACAGCCAATGGCAAACTCTACAAATCAGAGCTGCTCCTGCCCTCGGGGAACGGGTTGTTAAACACGTGCTAGAACACCCAGCTCTGCACACCACACTTTTCTCTTTCACCCGATGAGAATTTGTACAGGAAAGCTGATCACAGAAACAACTGACTTTGAGACTTTGCGGAAAAGGTTAAACCACGTGGAAAGTAAAAATCGTTAACTCTGCTGGACCATTTAATTACTTTCTCAGAAGAAGACTATCCCTTCTTAGTTAAAACAACAACATGCTCCCAGAAATAGTGTGTGTGTCGGGGGGGGGGGGGGTTAACTACTCTGTAAATAAGCAAGGAATATCTGTCCACTAGTATTTTATTCCAACCTATTTCTCCAGCTTGTACTGAACATTTAAATCTTTCCCTGATACAGTAAATGATGTTCCTTAGAAGGGGTCTGAGCTTACAGCCCAGCCATTTCCCTTGCTACATAGGTTCATTCTGCTATGATCCTTCACTTCTAACTGATGGAAGGGTCGGTTTTTAAAAAAACAATTTTATTGGAGGCTCTTAAAACATCAATTGTTTCAAGCATATTTGTACATGTGTTGCCATCTTCATTTTCTAAACATTTACTTTCTATTTGAACTTTTGGCATCAACTCCTCTTACTCCCCTTCCCTCCCCACCTCCCCCCATCATGACCCCTTGATAAATTATTATTGTTTTCATGTCTTACACTGTCCACTGTCTCCCTTCAACCACGTTTGTGTTGTTCACCTCCCTGGGTGGGGAGGGAGATTATGCGTAGATCATTGTGATCAGTTCCCCCTTCCTCCCCCCACCTTTCCCTCTACCCTCCTGGTATCGATATTCCCAATTCTGTTCCTGAGGGGTTTATCTGACCTGGAGTCCGTGTGCCCTGGGCTCTTCTCTGTACCTCTGTAATGCTCCAGTCTAGTCTGCTGTGAAAGGCAGGACTGGGTACATGATGGGGGTCATGAGGAAACCTCAACAAACCAGAGAATATTGTGTGTTTTATCGGTGCTATGCTGTGCCCTGGTTGACTCATCCTTTCCTGGTGACCCTTCTGTGAGGGGCTGTCCCATTGTCTATAGATGGCTTTGGGGTCTCTGCCCAGGGCCCCCTCGTTCTCAACAATATGTTTGTTTGTTTGTTTGTTTTGGATATTCTGATGCCAGAAGGGCCATTTGTGATATTTTGCTTCTTTCAGGCAAACAGAACTCCACCAACCAGTTGTCATCTTGAGAAGACAGCACTCAACACTGACAAATTTAGAAGCAACCTTGTCAGAATTTTGAAAGCCTGCAATCTTTTAAAACTCCAAGATCTTCAAGAGTGCTTTCTATGCACAATGAGCAAGATAATGAGCTCCTTCCCTTGAATACCCAACTTCCCCACTTCAGACAGACAACTGCGTGATTCCATTCTTCAAAACGCAGCCAGCTCTTACATCCATAATTTCGCAACCCATGTCTCGGGGTCTGTCAGCCACACGTGGCTTACTTTGTTGAAGAGTTTATTGCACTTTGTATTTACAAATTGAACTCTAGAAGAATTATAGACAGAAACATTATAAAGGGAAATGCTCCCATTTATAACACACCCATTCATAGCATAATATTTTAATATTAAAAATATTTCCATGTACAATTCTTTCCTACTGAGAGGGCTGCATGTATTCTAACCAGTGCTCCTCAAAGTAAACACTGAGATCTCTCAAACATTCTTTTTTTCTTTCAACAATTATGAAGTACCTCCATATGTGATCACCTTTATTCTATGTAGACGCATCATAATACGTAGCTGTGCCTATCATTATGTATTTGTCTTAGATCATCACCAAGCAACTATGACAAAATAAAAATAGCCGACCAGTTAAATGTGGGGTGTGAGAGCTTAAATTCCGAGCACCCCGGTTTGCAAAAGGCTACGAATGGCAGTGACAACCCCAAGACCATCTGCAGAGTCCCCACGGGGAGAAGCCTCCAGTGAATGCTTTCCAATCAGCAACCAAGGGTGCAGACAACTCCACCCTCAAGCAGAATCCCTCTGAGAGAGGGAGAGTGGATTGCCTCCGGCCATCCCCCGCCAGCCCAGGGAAGGGCAATCTCTCTCTCTCTCTCTCTCTCTCTCTCTCTCTCTCTCTCTCTCTCTCTCTCTCTCTCTCAGGGGCTGGTTTAGGTGTGTGTCCTTGGTGGAAGGTCACCAGAAGGGGTCACAGAGTCAGGAGTCACAACCTTTCCATCTCACCCTTACTTCCTTGGTCGGAGGGCCCTGCACCAATCTTGGAAGCACTTCTAACAATGTGCGTGTCCCAGACATGGTCCCCCTTCCTGCTTCTGAGGTCCCACCTCTAATTGTCATGGGCTGACCTGCCTGCCACCACTCAGGCTTTTGTGACTGGTTTCCTTTGCACCCCCCCCCCCCCCCGCCATGCCCTTCTTAAAGCCTGGTATCTCAAAGAACCCTTGAGGCCATTTTAACCTTGTGCTAATGGTCTCCCTCATCTGGATGATGTGTCTGTGTCTATGTGTTGTCTTTGTACCTTTTAAGACTTAATAAAGGTACCCCTTACATTATATCTGAGGTCTCTGTTGTACCCTCAAGTGGTGGGCAGAGGGGATTATTATAAAGTAAGTCGTATTCCTGTTGCCTCACTAATCGTAGTCACAATGTGCCTATTATCTCATAAGCTTATTTCTACAGATTTGTCTTGAAACAAGGTAGGGTGTTTCCTCATACAGAAAGCGGATACGATTTCAGATGAATACTCCCTAAAACACACATGCCATAGAACTTAGAAAACTGGCTTTATGACAAGATGAGTGCATAAGCAAATGTGGTGAAAAAGGCTGATGGTGTCCGGCTATTAAAAGATATAGTGTCTTGGGTCTTAAAGGCTTGAAAATAAACAAGCAGTCATCTAGCTGAGCAGCAACAAAGCCCACATGGAAGAAGCACACCAGCCCGTGTGATCACGAGGTGTCAATGGGATCAGGTATCAGGCATCAAAGACCCAGAACAAAAACTCCTATCAATGTGAATGAGGGGGAGCACAGAGTAGAGACCCAAAGCCCATCTGTAGACAACTGGACATCCCTTACAGAAGGGTCACAGGGATAGACAAGCCAGTCAGGGTGCAGTATAGCACCCATGAAGCATATAGCTTTCCTCTAGTTGTTTAATTCTTCCTGTCTACTATCATGACCCCAATTCTACCTTACAAATCCAACTAGACCAGAGCATGTACACTGGTACAGATAAAAACTTGAAACAGGACATCCAGGACAGATAAATCCCTTAGGACCAATAATGAGAGTTGCTATACCAGGAGGGGAAGGGGAAGATGAGGGGAGAAAGGGGGAACCAATCACAACAATCTACATATAACCCGGTACCAGGGGAACAGACAACAGGAAAACGGGTGAAGGAGGACAGAGGTCAGTGTAAGACATGAAAAAAAATGTGATCAATTATCAAGAGTTCATGACGGGGGCGGGGGGTGAGCTGATACCAAGGACTCAAGTACAAAGAAAATATTTTGAAAATGATGGCAACATATGTACAACTGTGTTTGACACAATGGAGGGATGGATGGATGGTGGCAAGGGCTGTATGGCCCCCAATTAAATGATTTTTTAAAAAGAAAACTGGATACCCAGGCAGTGATGGACCATAAAATTAAACAGGACTCTTTCTGCAGGTCTTCTCAGATTTGGCCCATTTTACTGGGAGCATCTTACCTAACCGGTGTCCCTGAGCCTGTAGCCCTGAGAAATGCCGGTTGATGCAGCACGTGAGTCTCAGTACTGACACTGGGAAGGAAAGTTTGAAAGAAATGAAAGCAAATTCACATGAATGTTAAAAAAGGCTGTCTTTCATCACTGACATTTCCAGGCCCCGGCATTCCCTTTGCTTTGTGGTGAGCCTCATCTTCTTCGTCTCCTGTGAAGGATCAGGGCCTATTTCACCCTTGGAAACCCATTCAAATGGCCGTATTCCATGAATGCCCTCTGCACCCCAGCGACACATCAATAGCAACACTTCTGCGGTTCATTTATGACAACCCAGGATCCATCACCGCTTACGTGCCTACTTGCTGCCCCTAAATGCCTGTTAGGCTCACTCACAAAGAAGATGTTCACATTTGTGTCTTTAAAGAAAGAAACACCTGGGGGGGGTGCGGGGGTAAGGACACCCAGTGATTTGCAACCACAACAACAAATTGAATCAAAGACTAATTAACTGAAGAACGGAAACAACAAGCAGCTAATTAATCAGTAGCCTGTTGCCTTCCAGCCAGTTCTGACTCATTCTTGGTGACCCGTGTGTTTCAGAGCAGAACTCACGTTTCTCCTAAACCCCGTCCACAATTTATCACTTTGCATTTAATACCTTTCCAACTGGACTCACTGCCATCGAGCCAGTGCTGGCTCACAGCGACCCCCACCCCCACCCCAGGGGGGGTCCAAGACTATAAATGTTTACCGGAGTAGAAAGTTCAGTCTTCCACCGGAAGAGCGGCTGGTGGTTTTGAACAGCCGACCATGTGGATCGAAGCACACCACCAGGGCTCCCGTCAAGAGCTTTCCAAAGCAAGCTCATTTTTTAAAAAGAACTTTTTAAAATTTTACATCATTTTGATGCCCAAATAAATTAAGGTAGAGCCAAAATTGCATAAAATAATTGCTGACTACATATACTTTAAGGACCAAACAGTGTAAAGTTTTATGAAAATCTAATTTCTAACTGTGCTAGTCCAGGATAGACCAGAGAAACAAATCCATATGTGTATAAGTGAGCGTTTTATATAAAGGGTAATTGTACATTAAGAAAGCATCCCAACCCAGACCAGTCCAAGCCCATAAATCCAATATTAGTCCATATGTCTGATATCAATCTATAAAGTCCTCTTCAGACTCAAACACATGCAATGATGTCGAACATAGGACAATCACAGGCCAGTGGGTAGAAAGTCTTTGGATCCAGTGGTGTTGTAAGCATCTCAGTGCTGGCAGGAGTCTCCATGTGGCTTCTCCAGCTCCCAGGGCTGCATCAGGGTAGGTCTGTGTGGCTTCTCCTCGGGAATGTCTCACAGGAACTGAGTAGAGAGTGTCTCCTGCCTCCACGGAGGAAAACCCAGGTGTTTCCCGAATCCTCGGGGGAAGAACTATGCCCACATAGAGGCCTCATTGGTTATATCTTGATTGACAGGCCAGACTCCACCCCTTCACTCATAATCCTCTCAAATTGACAAACCATTAAATAACTACCACACTAAGGTAACCTAAGCAACTATCAGATGACTCTGAAACGATGACTCTTAGCCCTTGTTCTACCAACCAGCTCTGTGGCCTTGCCCAAGTCACTTCATCTCAAGAGCCTCTTTACCCTCATACAATAGGAAGAGGGATTAAAACACCTTTTCCCAAGTGTCTGAGGAATGCCAACGACAGCTGAGCTAAATCATGAAAGGAAATATAAATTTCAAGTAGTATTCATTTTGCTAAGAGGCCCACTTTCCTGCTACAATACAGCCATATAGCTCATAAGCCTTCTTTCTTCGCAGGGCGGGAAGCATCGCAGGACAGCTACACAACCAGCATCTCCCAGACAAAGACTTCCGCGTGTCACGGGATCAGCGCAAAGTGAGCGGCAAAAAGCTCCACGGTGGCAGCTTCCCCAGGAGGAGCAGCCAGTGCTGAATTCTTACCGGGTGCCTTGTCATTTGCATGGGCAATTTCAATCTTCTTGCACCCCCCTCCTGCGCAGTTCTGAAAGAGTTGGTATCCTATCACTCATTGTGACAGCCCCGCATTACAGATCAATGTAATTTGTTTATTGACTTCTGAATACCAAATTGCCCCAAGGAGAGACGGAGACCCACAACACACTGGAAAAACATGGCTGGAAAACATGTAAATACAGACGGCCCCTGACAGCTCTTGATGGCTGTCACTCAAAAAATCTCCCACAGTGCCCTTCCGCATCCAAGCGCCATTTTACTCTGAGCATGGTACAGTTCAGGAAACAAAACCAGGCAACCCAAGAGGGGCAATGGATTTAGTGCCACGAGGCGGGTACTGACTCCTTTGGCAATCCTTGCCCTGTTCAGGACCTGAATTGCTGTGCTCTGCTTGTTCAGAGAAGAGGCTTTACCAGACAACGCCGTCCACTATCCATTCGAACCCAACGCATTGCCATCAGTACTGATGGCAAATCAGAAACAGACGCAATGCCAGCCTGGGGGCCCACCCCACTGCAGGGCCTAGAAGGCCCGTGTGCAATATTCAGTTCTGCTCCTACTACCACCCCCTCCCTGCTGGCTCCCCAATTTGTTCTCTTCCTTTAGGACTCCAGCAGATGCCACACTGTGTCAGACAGGGTTCTCTAGAGAAACAAAAACTGAACGCTAATAATTTTATGTATATTTATACAGATAGATATATAACATAAGAAATAAACAATTGAATTATAAAGCAGTACAAATGGCTCCGTGTAACTCACTCCCGTGAGATAGTTGTGAAACACTGGCAGTCCTTCAAGTCACAGCAAGGCAGGTGACCAACAAACAGCCAGATGACAGGGTCCAACAGCCCCCAGCTCAAGAGATGTAAATTCCAATGGTGTGGCAAAGCAGGTCTTAAAGGAACCTCAAATTACAGCGACACAGTCCATGGGTTAGGTGTCCCACAGGTGGTGTAGCTTGCAAATGGAGGCACAGAACAAGCAAGGCAGCCGCACACTGGTCCAATGATCAAAGAGCAAGAGACAAGAAAGGCAAGGCTCGACGAGCCATTTATTTCTCTGCCTTTCGATTAATCCCACGTGTTTATCAGCCAAGTTGGCACAATAAACTATCTCATGTGTCCTCTAAGGACCTTCTCCAGTCTCACTCTGCCTCTCACTGCTCCGCCTCCATTCTGCATGGCTGCTTGGCAGTTGTTCTCTCTTCTCTCCCTACCACAGGGATCTTACCTGGTGCCTTAGTGTCTGCCCATTTCTGTCCTCTAAAGGCAGGAGACCGCTAGAGGCAAGGTGAATAGTGTAGGACAGACCTATTTCCATAGCCATACATGTGTGTGGATGCATCTGTCTGGTACATGTGTGTAAATATGGGTGTGGGCACATGTAGACATACATATATGTACCTATATAAATGTGTGTGCAGATGTATTTATGCACCTAGGCTTATAAGTGCATACCTGCATATGTTGTACTTGTTGGTTCCAATCAGAGGAACCCACTGGACAACAGATGGACACACGGCCCCGTCCTGAGCCCCCCTCACAATTGTTCTTACGTTGGAGCGCACTGCTAACAGTGTGTGTGTGTGTGTGTGTGTGTGTGTGTGTGTGTGTGTGTGTGTGTGTAAACACACGTGTGCCTGTCACCTGGTTTTAAGTACAAGTGCCTATCAGTATACAATCTCAACTGGTTAGAAAAGCCTCCTCCCTGGAATGCCTCGTCCCTTGAGCGAGGACTTTGTCATACCCAAGAAACCAAAAGAACACACACTGAATTGAACGACCTTGAAGGGCCTGGACAAGTCCGGTGAATGGGCTGGACTAGATATCTAGGACTCTTTGCAACTCTGAATTGTAGCTAATTCAATCTGATCAACTCCTCTCTCATAGCAGCGCCTCACTCCTAATCTATATTGGGGTCCCCGAGAGTCTCTTTTCCCTGCCCTTCATGACTGATACGTTCTTACTATCTATTTTTTTCTTTCAACATTCCCACTGGGACTACCTGCCTTCTGTGTGCAAATGCTTACACCTTTCCTCAACCCAATCATCATCCGCAGTGTCAGGGTCACAGCATCCACCTTCCAAACACTGGAAGATCAGTCCACAGCGCCAGCATGCAAGACGGTCTGGCTGAACCAGCCCCCTTTCCAGATGAGAACACACAGACACATTACCTATTCGGCCCAAAGTCAGAGAACCAGCTGGCGTTAGCCGCGTGCTTTCCCAAGTACACAACATGGTGTCTTGTGGTGTGTTCGTTCACAACACTCTAGATTTCCTAATTGCCCAAGTCTGCATACCACTTCTCACTGACCTCATCCGAGGTTGGCTGCTCCTGATAACATGGGAGAAGCATTTTAAACCAGACCCTCGTGCCAGTCAGCACCTGGGGTCCTGTCAGCTTTGGCCATGTAGCACCCCAGGTCCCGAATCGTGATGATGTGGTCCGATGCCTATGACTTTGACCATAATTTGGTCCATCTACTGTGGGGACTTCAGCCAGACCTGTCGAGGATACCGTGTATTGTCCTCCTTCCGAAGAAATTATATACCCCCAACATTGGACCAGGATTAAAAAGAAAAACAGAGGAGGGAAAGGACACAAACTCTAGTGTTTGGAGATTGAAAAACACTGACTCCCAGCCTCAACCTGACTGCAATCGCCCATTCCCTTTACAGGAAGAAAACGTTTCTGAGCAAGGCATGAGCTGGATCTGTAAGACAGTAGAAGGCACAGCCAGAAAGGAAGGTCTAGGGGGTTAAAATTCACACGACCCCATGTGCGAAAGTCACATCTATATGACCTTACAGAATAAAGTTGGATTTGGGCCAGATCAGAAAACTCAACATTCCAAATGATTTTTAAAGAGTGAGACGAAAAAGAGTATATTTCCAAAAATGTTGAAAGACCATATATGTAAGAACACGGTCTCATTCATTGTAATTTTTAACTGGGGGTTGAGGGAGAATCAGTAGATGATTTGGGGCAGGATGATTCAATGCCTTTAGGAATCTGAATTGAAGGATAACATATTCACTGTAAAAAGTCAACTCGATTAAAAATATTCACACATCATGGAAAGTGAAAATGGCGTCAAGAGTAAAATCCAGGAAAGGAGGTGTTGGGGGCTTTCTGCTTTCCACCTCCAAACTCCCCCCCCCATACACACCCAAACACACACACACACACACAAAAGAAAGGAATGTGGACTTGTAGGAGCCCTGCAGCATTTGACTGGGTGTGTCGTGCATCATAACCAATTGTGGACAGCATTGAAACAATGGGAATTTTGGAACACTTCAGTTACTCTGAAGGAGCCCTGGTGGAGTAGTGGGTTAAGCGTTGGGCTGTTAACCACAAGGTCAGCTGTTTGAAGCCATCAGCCTCTCCCTAGAAGAAAAATGAGGCTTTCTACTCCTGAAAGGAGTTACAGTCTCAGAAACCCACAGAGATGGCTCTACCCTGTCCTATAGGGTCACTACTAGTCAGACTCAGCTCAAGGGCAGTGGGCTTGGGGCTTGGGGCTTTGTTCATTATCAGTCAGGAGTGGTCGAGAAGGTTCTCCGGCTGGGCCTGGACGCTGCTGTGAGCTGGGACTACTGCATGCGCTAACTAAGGAACGAGCAAATGAACTTAAAAGACACACAGAGAGCTACGCGGTAGGTCAGGTCCACATTTTGCTAGAGAAACCTACGCTTTTCCACGTCAATTTTCAGGCTGCTTCCCAAGCTTTATTCAGTAAGAGTAATGGCAACGGAAAATAGAGTAAGGTCCAAGAGAACCTGGTAGCCAACAGGTACCCACAGTCCAGTCCAGACAAAGCGGAATCTAGAGCAGTGGTTCGCCAGCTTCCTGATCCCGCGACCCTTTCATACAGGTCCTCCTGTGGTGGTGACCCCCCAACCATAAAATTATGTTCATTGCTACTTCATCACTATCATTTTGCTACTGTGATGAATCGGCGTGTAAATTTCTGATAGGCAGGATGTATTTTCACTGTTACAAATTGAACATCATTAAACATAATTAAAGCATATGACGTGTAGTCATATATTGTGAAATCGTTATGTCTTCCGATGGTCTTAGGTGGCCGCAGAGCTACAGTAAGCAGCAAAGGGGCTCTAACCTTCGCTGCATGTTAAAACCATCAGCAACGATTCATTCTCTGCGTGTCAATCTTCTCACAAAAGCCAAAACCTGCAGAAACACCAGCATTGAAACAGAGTTGCTTCATCGTGCAAGACCATGGGTAGCCTGATGAAATCACCAGCCTTAGGAACAGCCAGTTCCTTCCAGGGCGGGGCGGGAGTTGACAGAAGAGGCCTCCCTCCCCAGCTGCCTGCAGGGAACAATGACCCTCCTTGAGCTGAGGGGGCGCTTTGAGATGACAGAGCTATAGCTGCTCCTGCTTTCGACGCAAAGAGAAAAAGCTCAGGGCCCACTGCTCTCCTAACTACCCACTACAGGGCTGGGCGTCGATGGAAAGGACTGGCTGATGGTGAACTTCACGCCAAGCCTTTTAGCTAGGTATAACAGAAGATTTGTAATGTGGATGCTTTTTGGAGGCAAAAAGAAAAGAATGATTTCATTCTCCACATTTTTAAAATTCTGGACCTTAGCGGAATACAGTCTAGATGTTTGCTCTGCATCCATTTGGGCCTACTTACAAACAGAAAAAACCTGGAAGGGAGCACAGACAAAACATTAACAATTGTCTCTGGACAATGATAGTTTCAGCTTTTTTCTTTCTTTCTTTAGTATATAAACATACGCACATTGTTATAATGTGTACATTTTGTCATGTATACATTGTTAACATGTATAAACATACACATTGTTTAACTTTTTATGAGTATTTATAGTTAGGGAAAGCAGAGCAGTAAAGTTTTCATTTAGCTTTAAAAGATAGAAATGAACTGATTCCTGCGATACTTTGAAGTTCTCTCTAGTGGCCCTGCATTATAACTCACAAAGACACGTGAGAATGGAACATGATGCACATTTTATCTCGGAGGCTACAGTCTGAGGCTCGAAGCCCAAAACCAGACTCACTGCCGTGCAGTCAGTCTCCACTCACCATGGCCCCAGAGGGCAGAGCAGAGCAGACTGCCACCTCTCTGTGCCATGGAGTGGCTGCTGGGCTCCAAACACCACCCTGTGGGTTACCAGGCTGGCGCTTAACCCACTGTGCCACCAGGGCTCCTCTGAGGTCTCCATCCTGTGCCAAGTCCATGGGAAGGATTGTTTGGGAGGGATGTGAAGTGGGACTTGACTAAAATTCAGGGTATCGGGACAACATGGACAAATTTTCACTTAAAAAAATTTTTTTCCAATGCTTTGATTAATACACCAGAAACAGCATAAAGGTGGCTCTGGATTGGGGTTCCCCCCACACACACATATTTTGTTTTCTTTTTCTTACTATCATTATGAGCAACAACAAACACAGTGAAGCAGAGCCAGGCTCAGCTGCATCCAGGCTATTTTTCAGGTGGGTTTCGTCGTGACGGATGGCGACTTCAACACAGATTCCAGGACACATCAAGTCCACGATGTGTGTTCCACATGCTGGGCGCTGCCCTGAAGCAGCTGTGTCCTCTCCGGGGGACAGCGGGCAGTGGGCAGGGCCCTGTGATTCTCCTGGCTCAAGAACAAGCCTTTTCTGCTTCCTTTGAAATGCAAGAGAGTTCACAGAGGTGGGTGTTTTTTGTGGTTTTCTTTTCCAAGTTCTTTTGCATTCACATTTTACATTTAAATTATCTTGGATGTAGATTAAAAAGAGGCAGAGCTGCAACTGTATTTTTCCAAATGTTCTAAGAGCTTTGAAACGCTAGGAAAACACCGGGGTCGGCCCGAAATCCCGATTAATGCCACTCCCAGGAATTGCGTTTTTATTGAAAACTTGGAATTAAAAGAAATGTATGGCTTTCACCACTTGGCATTTCTGCCAAGGCCTATATAGAGTGAAATTAGGATGTCCTGAAATGTTCAAATAGTTCAGTCAAGGAACTCGGACGTTAATTGCCCAGGCAAGGCAAGATAAGTGCTACATAAATGCAAAGACAGATGTAGACGTCTTGGTGTTATTTCATAAAACACGGTTGTTTTTAAACCAGTCCTTACTTCTGGGCTGAAAATCCAAACTACTGAAGTGGCTCTTCTTTTGCGGGAAGGAGACCAATTTCAAAATTGAAGGCAAGTCTGCATGCTGCTCATTTCAAAACCCACCTGGTTGCTTCTACCTGGAGGAGTTGCTGGTACGGAGACATTGTTTTAAGCTCCCGTTATAACAGGTCTTAGAAGCAGATGTTCCTTAATTTCATCAACAGCACGATAACAAGGCATAATCCTGAGCTAAAGCTAAGAAATTGGAGAAGAGCCCCAACAAATCTTTTAAGATCCATCATTTCTGAGGAAATATTTATCATTCTGAGTCGTGTTCTTTTGGGTACGGGTAAGAAGTCTCTGACACCTCCAGAGACATTGTAAAGAGGGAAAATATTCAGCTCACAATACTTTTTTAAAAATCTGTTAATTCCTGAACCAAAAGGAAAAGGGAGTGGAGAGGGGGCACTCTGGTGTCAAGGTGACAGCTCATCTAGTCCTGAGGCCAACCCTGTACTGATGCCGGGTAACGGGGCCCAAAGTGAACGTGCGATGTGAAAATCCACGCTACCGCATTCGACACTGGCTGATGGTCACGGCTGTGCATCTAACTGCACCCTGGCTCGGCCACTGTCCTTGGGCCACGTTCCTTCGCCTCTCGGTGTCTCCGTTTTCCCATCTCGAAAACGGCACTCATAGCATGGACCTCACGGGGTCCTTTGGGGGGTGATGTCAGTTAATGTCGGTGCAGTGCTTTAAGGCGGCCAGCCACACAGTAAGTGATGTGTGTTAATGATACAACTGCTTCTGCCACATCCCTGTACAGTACCATGATCCATTGACCATTAAATGCAGAACTCATTACCACACCCAAAAGGCAGATCCTTCTGCCAGCTGACCGATGTATGAAGCAGCAGTATGTGGCACGGACATACATGGAACATATGGCTCAGCCATCGAGGGGCACGAGCCCTGCCGGAAGCTACCGCAGGATAAGGCTTGACGGCTCATGCTGAGGGCAGTCAGTCAACCACAAAAGAACAAGTATTGCCTGAGCCCAGCTAGATATCTAGACCAGGGAAATGTGGAGAGACCGAAGTCTATGAGTGGTTCTCAGGAGTGGAGGGTAAGAAGGGGGGAAAGAGGAGTCCGTGCTTAGCAAACACTGAGCCTCAGATAGGAACGTGGTGGCATAGTTTTAAGTCGGGCTAATAACCACTAGGGTCAGCAGTTCAAAACCAGCAACCACTCCCCGGGAGAAAGATGAGGCTTGCAATCTCAGAAACCCGTAGGAGCAATTCTACGCTGTGCTAGAGGGTTGTGATGAATCAGAACTCAATGGCAGTGAGTTTATTTTGTGAGTTTTTGAACTTTGGGGAAGGTGGCTTTTAAAAAAAAGGGAATAGGCTAAAGGTAATTGTGGAACATCATAATGAACCAAAGTCAATGTCACTGAGCTAAACCTATGTGAAGAAGGAGATGCCAAATAGGGAGAGTTCCAGGGGTCCCCGGAGAATTCACGGGGCTCTCGTGTCAAGATGAAAAGATGTACCCCAAATGACGTGGGGAAGCACAAATTAAAGTCAGCCAGAGAGATCGTGGCTATCGGCTGACCTCGGGCGACAGACCTGCTCTGTCTGTCCCCAGGCTCAGTGGTGTCTGGATTCTTTGTCACCATGCAGACCCATGAATCATGTTCAAATTGCCCTGCTGGAGCACTCACGCGGGGTTGGATCCCGGGAAGCACGGAGCAGCTCGTATGGATGGCGCTCTGACAGCAGAGAGACTCTGTCGTGAGTGTCTGGGTCGTGCGGGAAGGAGCGTTCCCTGGTTTTCACAGCAAAGGCCATTTTTGTCGTCACAGACTAGTGAGTGACGGGGCCAGAACTCACACCCAGCTCCTTCACCCCAGAGCCCGCGGACTTCCTCCTACACAAAGAACAGCACAAAGAGGAAGGGGAAGCTGGGCAGTTCTGGAATCCCGCCCAAAATGAACCGGTCACCCAAGATGGACCAGCCGTTTATACAGGCCTGCGCTAAAACTTAAAAACAAGAAGAGCGAGCTAGGACAAGGTCCTTCAGCAGTTGACAATCGACAGGAAACGGTTTGGGAGCAACGGGGACAGGAATATGCTACTGGTGGAAGCATACGTTACCATAACCTCCTCGGGAACCCAAAGGCACCGTCACAGCCTGAAACTGTGCAAATAGACACAGACCCAGAGATTGCACTCCTAGCAAAATACCTTCTAGACCCATCTCGCTTGCACAGGTACATCCACGTTGCAATACAAAAAAACCTCAGCTAGATGCATAAAAGATGGAGATGTACTTCAGAGAGAGAGAAAGAAATAAACGCAGAGACACATATATATACTCTACACTGAAATATTACAGAGTAATGACAATCCAAACACTGATTTATACCAATACGCATCAGAATATATTTATATCAAAGCATAAGTTCTCAAAAAAATTGTAAGGAGTAAAATAAAGCAAGTCACAGAAAAACATCCAATTAGACTCCACTGACACGAAGTTTAAATGATAGAAAACCAAAAAATATAGTATTTACATAGTCACCCACACGTGGATTAATTGTAAAAGATCACAAGGAAATAATTAGCTCTACCTTTGGGGGACAAAGGATGCGATCAGGAAGAATCAAAAAAATATTGGTATCTCTTTCCTAAGCCTGGCGGAGGGACAGTGATGTCACTTTATAATTCTCTACGCTAGGAATTTTACCTGCAGCATGACATATTTTATTAAAACAAAAACGTAAAAAGAAAAAAAATTCAAAAAGATCAAATTTCCTCTACTAAGTGTCAAAATCAGAAAGCCGTGTGCCTAAAGAGCTGCAAAATACATCAAGACGGAAAGCTAGCATGCCCTGTTTCTACAGCCCATTCTGGGAGCTCTCCCGCATGTAATCTCAGAAAAAACAGCTCCAAGAGTTAGATACGGTGTCAGAGGAAAGAGAGATGGCACTTGGCTGGGAGGATTGTTTCCTGAAAAGCACTCGGATTTGGCTTCCGGCTTAATGTTGGGTGATACGTTTGAACAGGTAGAACAGGATTGGGTGTCGGGGGGTGGGGCGTGGAACCGGGCAGCTCAGGCAAAGAAAACGGCACGTCAAGAGAAGGCACCAGCAGAAGAGTGGACAAACTGAAGACACCTCAAGTCCACTTTGGATCCTGTGTTAACTCCAAGTAGCCTGAGACGATGGTGACGGCGAACCAGTTCCCACACCTGAGATTCTGCTTCAGCATCTAGATGACGCCAGTAGCCTATGACATCCCTGAGACTGAAGTGCCATGTAAAACTCTGAGAGGAGGGCATGGACCGTTAACTTATTCATATCTCGGCCTGGCATGGGGAAAATGTTTTAACCCATTCTTCTGCTGCTCCAAATTTCTTCAGGAAATCATATCGTCTTGAACATCAGCTAATACCACCAACAGAGACAGTTCTAACTTTACATTTATTTTTGATAGAAGGATGTGGCAGTTACATAATCTCTTATCAACTTGCAAAGGGGTGGAGTCTAGCCTGCCAATCAGGTTGCAGCTTGATGGCCTCTCTTGGAGGTATGGAGAGAAATAGCTCGCTGGAGGCCAGGTACACTCACTCCCTGCAAGACATTCCTGCTGACAAGACCCATGGAGCTACACTAGAGCCCTGGAGCTGGAGAAGCAACGTGGAGACCGCTGCCAGCACTGAGATGCTTCCACTGCCACTGGATCTACGAGACTTTCCACCCACTGGTCTGTGATCTTCCGGCACTCGGTGTCATTGCATGTGTTTCGTGAGTCTGAAGATGAATTTACAGACTGGTATTGAACATATGGGCTAATATCATTATGGACTTGATCTGGACTGGGCTGGGATGTTTTCTCAATATACAATTGCTCTTTTATATAAAACTCTTTCTTATACACACATGAGTGTCTCTGAATCTGTTTCTCCAGTCAACCCTGACTAACACAAAGAGACACCAATTAACTGAAAGCAGGGTGAACTTCAAGGTCGTTTTTATAGTCAACTGCAATAAACGTTGAGTGTTTCCTCAGAAATATTTACTAAGAACAACTGCTATCAAAATTACTATGGAGGTTAAGGGTCCTGGCTACCGGTACCACAATGCATTAGCTCTTTCTATGTCCGTCAAGAGGGGGTTCGCTCATGCAAGTGAAACTTGCCTCTTCTCATCCTGCTTAGCCTCCTCTCCTCCTGCATCTCGTCCTGACAGCAGCTCATTCTCCCTGTCCTGGCAAAGTGTCCGGCAATCTGTTCTTGATGTTTTGGACTTTAATCTGTTCTTGATGTTTTGGACTTTGGGAAGGTGCTTTAAGCTAAGCTTGTCCTTAAATTTTTCTATTAAAGCTCAACTGCAAATTTCAAAGTCATCAAGCAAAATTAATCTCAAACACACACATACACACACACAGCTGTAATTACTGTTAACGAGTGACATTTGAAAATACAAGGAAACAGAAGGGGAGACCGCTCGCTGTCCATCATAAAATTTCATGTTTGAAAAATGAGAGGCCCACAACTTCCACTTTGGAAACAATGAGAGAGTAGATAAAGTTCTATAAAACATTAAAAAAATAACTTCTCTAAGAATCAACATTGTTTTATGGTATTCATGTCAAATTCAACATTAAACCCCAAATTGGCCTAGTCATTAATCTCAAGTTAGGCTCTCTTAAAACATCACCAGGCTGTCACCATATCAGAGGGACATCAAAAGGTCTACAGTTTCAAGGAGAAATGGAAAGCCAATTCAAACACCCTTTCAATGACTGCAGCAGAATCGTCAGTTGTTCTAGAATTGGTTTCTTCCCGAACCAAAGATTTCCTTGACTACTGCTGCAAAATATTTGGGTCAAAACGCTAATCCTCTGAGTTTTAATAAGCTCTGCTTCTATCCTGGCGAGCTGAGTGAAACTGCGCAGGTTAAAGTTTCTAAGTCTTGGTTCACCCTCCTTGATCTGCCTACATATACAGTGTGTTTGTGGCTAAAATAAATGGATATAAACGGGATTTGATGCAAAAATATGCAGTGCTAGGACATAAATGATTGCATTTAAAACTCACTCCCTGCCATCAAGTCTATTGTGACTCCTTGTGATCCTATCAGACAAGGCACAACTGCCTCTGTGGGTTTTCTGAGACTGGCACTCTTTAAGGGAGTAGGAAGCCTCATCTTTCTCCCAAGGAGCAGCTGGTGGTGTTGAACTACTGACCTTGCAGTTCGCAGCCCAATGTGTAACCACCACACCACCAAGGCTCCAAGTATGTAAAAGAGTCCCTGAGTAGCACAAATGGTTCACACGCTCACCTGCTAGCCAAAAGTCGCCGGTTGGAGCCTGCCCAGAATCAACATAGGAGACCAGACGATGCATTTCAACCAAATCAGCCCTGGAAAAACCTTAGCGAGCAAAGTCCTATTCTGACATTCATGGGGTCACTAGGAGTTGGGATTGACTTAACAGTAACTGGTTTATATCAGAGACCCGCCCCCCTGTCACTTCCCCCCTTTACTGCCCTTGCCAGCGACCACCCCTCTCACCCCAAACCCTCTCATTGTAGGGCCAGAGCACCCGTGGCCGCTACTCTCCCCGTCCTGAGTCAGAAATGCTGTTTGATGCGCTCCTTGCGCCGCTGCAATGGGGGCCCAGCACCTCACAGACCCTTCGTCTCCGGATGCGGAGTTCCAGGGAGGGGGTGTTCGCCTGTGGCGCGAGCCCCAGCAGGAGTGACGAGACTCCAGAGAATGACAAGGCCAGTCTGCTTCCCAACGTCCTTAGACAGCGTTTGGAGAAATGAGGCAGTGGTTTTCTAGCTGCAGAAAGCCCATGGAAGCCCTTTCTGGGAACTCCAAAGGGGGAGCTATCCCCCCTACAAACACAGACCTCGGCGAGTATAAAACAAGCAGCCTTCACAATCCCACGTTTTCTGCCAGATGATGTCCGATCAATGTTCTGAAATTAATTTTAACCGCTAGTAAAGCATGAGGTTTTCTCAGCCAGACATCTGCTCCCACCAAGTGATTTTACTAAAACGGAAGTCAACGCCTTTGATTAAAATGTTGTCAAAGGTCTCGACTTTTTCTTTCTTTCTTTTCTGATTCTCTAACATGAGAAAAATTAAAGTCTGTCTTGATTGACTGGAGACAGAAAGCACCCCTGGTGTGTTGCTGACCGTATATTACAGAGCAGAAGGAGATCCAACAGCAGATCGCATCCTGCTGACAACGCCAAACTATGACTGTAGTGTATCCAGAATGAACCAAACCGAATCACACAAGTCAGGTGAGCAAAAGGGGAGATTTTTCTTTGGATGGGTTTCCGTGGAAACAGCCATATTTTAAGTGAACACGCTATTTAAAAATTTAGACGTAATAGCACTTGGGTATTAGGAGATTAATTTGCTATCCAGCATTCGATTCCTGCCAAATACAAATATTTCAAGTCCCCAAGACGCTCTCTCCACATTCTGCTGGGGTCTGCTGAAGGGTCATCTAAAAACAGCAGCGGGAGATGCAGCCAGATCGCCCAGCAAGGCTGAAGAGACACTTCAAGATGGTAGATGCTAACTAAAAGAGACAGTACCGCTTACTAAACCTTTCAGGATAAAGCGCAGGCAGGGAGGAACCACTCAGTCACCACAGCGCATCGCCCTATAAACACACTGGTCCTTTCCCATCTTCACTCATTCCGTGTTCACGTTAAAAGGTGCAGTCGTGGAAATCCACAGGGGCAGCTCTACCCTTAATTTCTGTGTCCACATGGACTCGGACTCGAGGGAGGTGAGCTTGATTTTGTTTTTACCATTATTGACTCTGGGCTGAGGACGGCCAGCCATCGCTGGGGCAAAGGAATCATTTAAAAGAAGAGCTGTACTTAAGTAGAAAGAAAAGGTTCTCAAAGTGATGACGGCAATGTGGTCGTTTCATAATCGGGTGTCAACCTGGGACTTGAGAGGGTTAAGAGTGAAGGGGTGGAGTCTAGTCTGTCAATTGGATCACAGCCAATGAGGCTTCTCTGTGGGCCTGGCCTTCTCCTGAGGATTCTGGGAGCTCCTGTATTCCTCCTTAGAGGCAGGAGACTCTCTCACTCTGCTCACTCCCTTGGGGACACTCTACTGACAAGACTCATGGCACTACACTGACAGACCCCTGTGCACTGGGAGCTGGAGAAGCCACGTGGAGACCTCTGCCAGTGCAGAGATGCTGACAACACCTTGGATGCAAAGACTTTCTACCCACTGGCCTGTGATCGTCTTGCACTCGATGTCGTTGCATGTGTTTCGTGAGCCTGAAGAGGACTTTATAGATTGGTATCGGACAGATGGGCTAATACCGGACTTATGGGCTTGGACTGGACTGGGTTGGGATGCTTTCTTAATGTACAGCTACCCTTTATATAAAATTCTCTCTTATGCACACACGAGTCTCTATGGAGTTGCTTCTCTAGTCTACCAAGACTAACAGGCAAATGTGCTTGACACCGTGGATGGATGAGTGGATTGTGACAGAACTGTATGAGCCCCCAATACAATGACAAGAAGAAGAAAAAGAAGAGGAGGACGAAGAGGCGCAGAAGCAGCTAGATTATCATGGTAACAATTTTTTTAAATTAAACCTGAAGAGTTTTACAGGATTCTTACGAGAAACAGAAAGCCCCATTTTTCTCCCGCAATAATGGTCGAGCCATATAAACACAACGCTTCGGCAGCGGGGTTTTGCCTGCAAGTGGCTTGACCTGAGGGCTCTCCGTGGCTCTGAGAATTCTGTACTTACAGCTATAGCACTGATCAAAAAAAAAATAATAATAATCGGTAAATGGTTGGGTTCTGCGTACACACAAGCTATAGATGCTACTGCAAGGCCACAGAATTCAAATGTCTGCTTGTGACAGAATAAAATTAATATTCCGAGATGTATCTTCCTCCCATCCGACAGGCAAAATGCAAGGCAGAGGGAAAGAAGAGAGGGATAAAATCAGGGATGGAGATTCTAACAGCATTCTCTATGCAAAATAGACAGAAGCAGCTGTGGCGTTTGTGAAAGTTTAATTTTACCAGGCTGACTTCTATTGCATGGGCCACATTTTCCCCCTAGGCTCTCAGCAGAATCCATATAGCTAAACGTTTTTCTACTGAGCTAAGAAAACTCCTGATCACAACTCATCTTGTTGAGAGACAGCAGCGGAGGGAAGGGGAAAAAAAGAAAGGGCAATGCAAAGACAGGAGGCTTTTAAACAACCAACAACCACAAGGTTGGGAGCCCCCAGGGGTGCAGTGGATTACAAGTTGAACCATTACCCACAAGGTCACCATTTCAAACCAAAGATGAGGTTTTCTGCTCCTGTAAATATATGTCTCCTCTGCCTGGCGGGGCTTGATCATGAGCAATGCAGCCGAGAGGAATTACTGAAACCCAAATGAAGGCCAAACATGATAGTGGGACAAGAGGAAAGTAAAATGAAATAGAGTAAAGAGCTAAGAGGCAAAGGACATTTATAGAGGTCTAAATACAGGCCTGTACATAGGTAAATATAATTTTATATAATGATAGGGAAATAGGTCTATTTACATATATTTATATGTTAAGTATTAAGGTAGCAGATGGACATTGGACATCTACTCAACTACTCTCTCAAGGCAAGAACACTTTATTCTAATAATCCGGCATTCTGTGATGCTCACCTTCCCAATAAGATCGCTGAAGACGAAATGGGTGCATACGCAAAAGTGGTTAAGTCAGCTGATGGTGCCAGGCTATCAAAAGATATATTGTCTGCGGTCTTAAAGGATTGAAGATAAATAAGCAGCCATCTAGCTGAGAAGCAACAAAGCCCACACGGAAGAAGCACACTAGGCCTGTGTGATCATGAGGTGTCGACTAGATCAGGTATCAGGTATCAAAGACCCAGAACAAAAAATCATATCAATGTGAATGAGGGGGAGGGCAGGATAGAGACACAAAGCCCATCTGTAGACAAATGGACATCCTCTTACAGAAGGGTCACAGGAAGAGATGAGTCAGTCAGGGTGCAGTGTAGCACCGATGAAACATACAACTTTCCTCTAGTTCTTTAATGCTTCCTTCCCGCCACTTTCATGACCCCAATTCTACCTTACAAATCCAGCTATCCCAGAGCATGCACACTGGTACAGATAAAAGCTCTCCACACATGGAACCCAGGACAGATAAACTCCTCGGAGTAGTGATACTGTGAGGGTAGGGAGAAGGTGTAGAGAGGAAGGGAAGAAAGGGGTAATCGATTGCAATGACAGATGTATAGTATCCTCCCATCCCAAACAAGAACTCTCAAAAGGGAAATCAAGAAAATAATATTTACAAGACCCTCCCCAAAAGGATAGAATTAGGAATAAGTTGAACGTAAAACACTTGTACAAGGAAAACCATAAAATATGACTGCAGGAAGCCAAAAGAGACCCTCATGAACAAAAAGCACCTTCTACTATGGACTGAAAAACTTAGCATTGCTCAGTTCTACTCCAAGTGGCTCTACATAATGCCATCCCCATCTCCAAGTTTCTGTGTGCAGAGACCAACACATAGACCCAGGCAACCGAATTGACAGCAGCCCACAAACAAACCCAACCAGCTACAGAGCGCCGACCTTCACCACTCCTACAACAGAACAAAACAGTGGTTCTGGTGATTCTCGTATTGTTGTGTTTGAGCCCGTTGCTGCCGCACTGTGTCGGTCCATCGCATTGAAGGTCTTCCCCCTTTCACTGAACCTCCACTTGACCAAGCATGATGACCTCTCCCAGGAGCCCAGGTGGTGTAGCAGTGATGTGTTAGGCTGCCAACCACAAGGTCAAACCAATGGCCACTCCTCGGGAGAAAGAGGAGGCTTTCTACTCCCGGAGACAGTTACAGTCTCGGATCCCCACAGAGGCAGTTCTCCCCTGTGCTGTGGGGTCACTCTGAGTCTTAGTCGATTCCATGGCAGTGAATTTGGAAGCTTTTGTGTTTTTCTCTCCTCATGACTTGCCCAAAGTGCATGAGACAAAGTCTCCCTGTTTGCATTCTGGCTGTATACCTTCCAAGACAGATTTTGTTGTTGTTGTTGTTGTTCTGGCAGGCCATGGGACTCTCGATATCCTACATTCATGATTCTTCGAAAGCACCCTTCTCGGAACGCATCAACCCCTCTTTGCTTTTCCTCATTCGTTGTCCAGCTTTTGAATGCATACGAAGCAACTGAAAATGTCATGACTTGGGTCAGGCTCACCTTAATCCTCAAAGTAACCTTTCTGCTCTCCCACAGTTTAAAGTAGTGCAATGTATGATTTCTTGACTGCTGCTTCCGTAAGTACTGATTGCAAATCCAAGTAAAATGAGATCTTTGCCTCTGTCATTGCTTTTGTGATGGAGCATGACGTCGTCTACTGGTGCAATTGTGAGATTTTTTTGTTTTCTTTACACCAAGTTGTAATCCATACTGAAGAGTACCGTGGTTGGTCTGCATTAACAGATGCTCAAAGTCCTCCTTGTTTTCAACAAGGTTGTGGCATAGGCATCCGGTCACATTCTTTAATGGTTACCAAGAGTGGGCAGGGAAGGTGGCGTAGCAGGCTAGACCTTCCTAATGCCACGACCCTTTCACACAGTTCCTCGTGTTCTAGTGACCCCCCCACCATAAAATAAATTCCGTTGCTACTTCATCACTGTCATTTTACTACTGCTAAGCATTGGGAGGCCCCTGTGAAAGGGTTGTTCGGTTCCCAAAGGGGTCAAGACCCACAGGTTGGGCTAGAGGATGGACATGTTCGCATGGGCCAAAGGGAAGACAATATACAGTGAACAATAAGAGGGAAGTTAGCAAAAAATAAATATTATGGAGGCATAGGAAGATGCTGGGAGGATTTCATAAGTTAAAGGGAACCGAGGAAAATCTTTTTTACCGGCACAATACTGCGGTGCACTGTGGGATGTGTGTGCAGGCTGCAAAGGTGTGAGCGGTAAAGTAAGCAGACCCACAAATGCCTGTGGCTTGACAGAGGATATTTGCATATAAGTATTTACTTTCGCTACAGATACATCCATGAATGTAGTGGAGCACACAGAGACAAAGTGGGGACACTAGTTAAATATAGCCCAAAACCTTTAGCGAATGAGTGGCTGTGACTGGGGGTTCAGGAGTCTAGTCTTAGAGGACACTAAGGTCAACCTGCGTAACACACTTCACAAAGACAATGGTCTCCATCCTATTTCAGTGAACAAAAACCAGGGTCTTCAAAGTTCCTGAGTGGCCCCATAAGATAAGTATTGGTTTCTCCCCGTCCAGAAGCAAGAAGAATAATGAAAATCGAAGACGTATGGAAACAATTATGGATAAAGTGATTGCTCGCACATCCCTCGCTACAACCTGAGGTACCGCCACCGCTACCAACTTCTTGAAAGGATCACAGCAGAAAGGGCTGGGTCGAGTGGGAGAAAACTGTGAACCAGAACTCAAAGTCAAGAAAGAGACCACACTTCGGGTTGGAAGAGAGACTGTGGAGCCCCTGGGGACCATGGCCCACAGTCACCCTTCAAGTTTGGCACTGAACTCATTCTTGTGGCTGGTCTACAAGAGGGACAAGAACCCTCGGAGGGAGGTACTCACACCTGCGAAGAATCAACCGTTGGCCGCGAAGGGGGCAGCATTTTCCCAAGGAAAAAGTCCCGACAGGTTAGGGGAGGAGGAGGGGAGGCTGCAGGGCACAAAGGGAGAAGGTGGGGGGAGTGGTGTTGCACTGCGGGGGGCGGGGGGGTGGACTAAGGCCATATGTGTGCGGATTGTTGACTGTAAACCTGCTGCTATGTTCTGCGAACCTTCACTGGAGTCAGAATAAAAAGTGTTTTCAAAGAAGGCTAGCAAGCAGGCATCTAACTACAACCGCTGGTCTCTTCCTATCAGATCAAAGGAGAGGGAAGGAAATCAGAGTCAAAGGAGAAATTCGCTCACTGCTCTAACTGCCAACCACCCAGGCCAGCCGGCCTCCATCCTGGGACGGAAGTACTGGATGGCGCCCAACTACCCCTCCCAGTCAGGGACACATGAAAAGTCCTGGTTAGAATGGGAGAAAACTTTAGAATGAAATTAGAATTCATAAAGAAGGCCAGACATCACTGGACTGAGAAACCCCTGAGACTACTGCCCCCAAACACGCTTTCAAATGCAAACTAAAGCCATTTCCAGAGGGCACCTGTGGGCCAAAGGATTGACTCTTCCTACAGAATTCACAATGACACCCCAGAGGAATGTGCTCCTTGAAACAATCAGTTATGTGAGACCAAACAGGGCAGCCTTTATCTAGCTCAAAGCAAAGATAAGACAGCCAGGAGGGACAGGGAGCTGGGGAGGGAAACAGCAAAGGCAATAGAAAGGGGGCTGTTGTGTCAATGTCACAAAACAATTGGTGTATGAATCTCAAATCCGGGAAACTGGAATAAACCCAACCCACCGCCAGGAAGTCCATTCCCACACATGGGACCCTACAAAACAGAGCAGAAACCCCAAACGGTTCTGTTGCATAACATAAGCAGACGGCCCCATCTTCCTGTAGCATAACAGCTGGTGGATTTGAACTTCACACCTTTTGGTTAGCAGCCAAGAATTTAACCACCATTCCAAAACCAAACTCGCTGCCATCAAGTCGATTCCTACATGAAGTAACGCTATAGGACAGAGTCGAAAAATTGCCCCTGTGGGCCTGAGATCCCAACTTTGGGGGGAAGGAGAAGCCTCCCCTCATCTTTCTCCCAAAGAGCAGCTGGTGGCTTGGAACTGCTGACCTTGGGTTACCAGCCCAACTTGCAAGCCACTAAGCCACTGAGGCTCCTTAATACCCACCCACCACATCAAGGCCCTCTGGTGGCACTGACAAATAAGCATTGGTCTGGTAACCTCAAGGTCAGAGGTTACAAACCCACTAGCATCTCCAATGGAGACAGTTGGAACGATCGCTCCTCGAAAGCTTTACAGCTCAGAATCCCTAAATAGGGTCATTCTGGGTCAGAATTGGCTGCACGGCAGTGGGTTTTGGTTTTAAATCTAGTACTTCAGACTCACATTCAAAGAACATACTCAATGCAGAAGTCTAAATGCTTCCAAGTATCTTCAGAGTTTGGCTTGAGGTTTTTGGGGGTTTTGCTTCACTTTTGTTTATTCATTTGTTGTTTAAAAATGACAACAGTCATGGAAGCTTACAACAGAACACTGGAGCTCACTTAAATAAGAGGGGGCTTCAAAAAGGTCATTAAAAATGGAATTAAAAGATAATGGAATTTCTCAACAAACCTTGGAAGCCCCTTTGAATATGGTAAAGGCAGGTGTGAACTCAATCTTTAGAAATATATATGCATGTGTTCATTTTTCTAAATATAGATGTCTTTTTTTCTGTGTTCTACAGATATGTTCACTCCTTAAAAACCTTTGATACTATTTTGAGATTTTGCTGCAAAGCCAAGATAAGCACTGATTTTTATCTGGGAGGGTGTTCCCTTCTCAGAAAAATAATCCAAGTCACCGACCACAATAATAGTCAGTGCCATGGCCAAGAAGTGGGAACATTCCAATTCATGACCTCAGATTCAGCATGCGGAGTTCTAACCCAGCCTTAGGGGAAAAATAATAACAACAGTGCACACAATGCTCCCTTGGAAATGTCGTTATATTAACCTGTTCCAGCAACCGAAAGTTTTTATTCACGCTTCCTAATTAAATGTGTTCTACTTCTTTATTAAGTGTTATTGATTTTTTTAAGTAATGATTTTTTTAGGACATGCAATGCTAATTGCTATTTCTAAAAATATGGCAAGCTGTGTTTTTACCATATCCAAATTAAGCAATTCCCTGCAAATGCCCATAGTTGGAAGCACAATATAAATTCTCATCTAACAAACCCACCCATTGTGTTTTAAAGATAAGATAATTAACCCAGATACGGTTAAACCGGGTGCTATGGTGATAGGTGCCATAGAGATGTACAGACAGATAATAAAAAGCAATCTGTAAAAGGAAATTAAATGCTTTGTGTAAGCGGTGTGCGGTGGGGGAGGGGGTACACATTGAGAATGAGAGAGGCCAAGGGAAAGAAGAAATGAGGGTGGAGAGAAGACCTTAACTCTGGTATTAAGGAACCTAGATTGGAATAGCTATTTCCTATCTATGGCATAGTCGGTTGGCATCTATCCCCCTCTGACTTGAAGCAACCCGACGTATCACAGATGGTAATGGTGCCCAATCCCACACCATCTTCATGACCCTTGGTATATTTGACTCACTCCACTGTTGCAACTATTGGATGCTTTCCGACCCAGGGGTCTTGTCTTCCAGCACTGGATTGGATAATGTTCTGTTGTGGACCCTAGAGTTTCCATGGCCTAGTTAGCTACCTGTTGGGCTGCTAACCACAAGGTCGGTGGTTCTAATCCACCAGCAGTGTACTGGAAAACGATGAGACATTTTGCACCCATAAAGAAGAACAGTCTGGGAAGCCAGCAGGGGCTGTTCTACTGTCCTATAGAGTTGATAGGAGTCAGGATTTACTCGATGGCAGTGACTTTGGTATTTGGAATCATCACGTGTAAATAAAAAGGCTTTTCTTCCTAGTCTGTCGTGCTAGTTACATACCATGTGGTCAACTTGCGAAGGAGTGGAGTCTGGCCTATTAATCAGGCCACAGCTTGATGATCTCATTTGGAGGGGCCACAGAGATAAATAGCTGACTGGAGAGGCCCACTCCCTTCGAGACATTCCTGTTGACAAGACACATGGAGCTAGACTACAGCCCTGGAGCTGGAGGAGCCACATGGAGACCCCTGCCAGGGCTGAGATGCCTCCACTGCCACTGGATCCAAAAGACCTTCCACCCACTGGCCAGTGACCTTCCTGCATCCGGCATTATTGCATGGCTGCGTGAGCCTAAAAGAGGGATTTATGGACTCGTATGGGCTAATATCGCATTTATGGACCTGATCTGGACAGGGCTGGGATGTTTCTCAATATACAATTGCTCTTTTATACCAAGCTCTTGTTTATACACATGTGCGTGTCTATGAATTTGTTTCTTCAGCCCACCCAGACTGACACATCTGTCTCAGTCTGGAAGCTCCACTGAAGCCTGTCCACTGGGAGTCCTGCTGCTGCTAACTTGAATACTCGTGGTACTGATTCCAGCATGATAGCCACACACAGGCTGTCATACGGCAACCACAAACTGCCAAACTGACAGACGGGCGCTGGTACACGTGGGCCTCCCTCCCTGTGAGTATCTAAATCTCCCCAGTAAATGCATCCGATCAGGACTTCCTACTGTGTGAAGGCTGGCCAGTCGGTGTCTGTGATAGCCCCAGACAAAGACTATTCCTAAGCAGGAAACAGGAAGAGAGAACTCTGCAAGAGAATAGGAAAATCTGACCCGGAACACATGCTTTAGTCACAGAGGAGACGAGAATGCTTTTGCTTGTTTTGTATTTAAGTCCTACATTTGATTGTTATTTTCTATGTAACACACTTCAAGATTAAAAATAAACAAACAACTCACTGCCATTGAGTCAATTCTGACTCTTAGCAACCCTCTAAGGCAGCGGTTCTCAAGCTATGGGTCGTGACCCCTTTGGGGGTAGAATGACCCTTTCACAGGGGTCGCCCAATTCATCACAGTAGCAAAATGACAGTGATGAAGTAGCAACGAAAATAATTGTATGGTTGGGGGGCGGTCACCACCACATGAGGAACTGTATGAAAGGGTCGCGGCCTCAGGAAGGCTGAGAAGCACTGCTCTAGGTGTGGTAGAATGGTCTCTGTGGGTTTCTAAGTCTGTAATTCTTGGCAGGAGTAGAAAGCCCCGTCTTTCTCCTGCAGAGTGGTTTCGAACTGCTGACCTTGAGACTTGCAGCTCAACACATATCCCACACTATGCCATACAAACTAATAAAAGCATTGTTCTGTTTCCTTCAAATTCCTCAATCACTGGAAGTGGGGGATGGGGATAAGAGTTTTTCCCTGTTGTGTTTTAAGTCATAGGGGGCAAGATTTGACAAACAATCTCAGCTTCAAAATAAGCAAGGGATCCGTGACTGTCTCGACATCCACGATGCCTCAACAGAATGGAACACTTAGCAAAAAGTACATGTCTAACAAGAAACAAAGGGGAGAGGAAAGCCGCTGTTTACTTCTGAAATGTAAACAGAAACTGCTCTAAATCACGTTGATGCCTCCATTCCTGTGTCAGAATGCACAACTGGCCCCATCCACCGCTACGCGAGCGTCTTCACGCAAAGCCAACGCGTTTATTGAGCACCTGCTACGTACGAGGAACTGCGATCGCCCTTTTGCGTCTCTCTGTATGAGTCCTTAATGTCACTGCTGAGCAGCCCCCAGGGCTGTGGGCAGAGAGGACCAGAGATAAACAGGAGCACTCTCACTCCATCGGGCACACGATTCTGGGACCGTCGCTGGAAACGAGCTTGCACCGGGTCAGAACATTAGCAGAGGCAGCGCGTGATGGGTTTCGGTAGCCACTACTCCTGACGAGGAGTCCTGGTCTGCCCGTCGGCAGCCGCACACACCTATTGCAGCTGCCCACACGTCGCCTCTCCGCTACTCATCCTTCCATCCCCTCATGCTTGCTTTTCCTCCACCTACGTGAACAGTTCTGCCGGCTCAGGCTCCATCAATCCTTGTGCCTTAGCACTGAGCTCTACGGGAGGTGGCAGGGCAAGTGGCACACCAGCCTCCTAGGTCCTGGGTCACTTCCCTCTGTGGATAACATGTCAACGGCCCCTCGATTCTCTTTCTCACCAAGTAAGAAGGATTGCTTTCAAAAGACACCAGGTGTTTCCTTCCCAGGGTTTTTACAAACGGGACATGTGCTATGGGTGGTGGGGCTGTTGAAAGTGCGAATTATTGGTGAACTTGTCATGAAGGTAGCAGTGGCCACCTAAGGAAGAGGCTAAATTTGCTGAAGTTTCTTATAAAGATGATCGTCATCCAGCACTGAAGATAAAATCCTATTCCTGCTGACACTGTGAGAGAGAGAGAGAGAGAGAGTATGTGTGTGTGTGTGTGTGTGTGTGTGTGTGTGTAATGTGGTGGGCAACCCAGCTAGGATTTAAAACAGGGAAATCAGGATGTAGAATGATGTAGCCCTTACGTCTAAGATTCTTTAACTGAAGGGCAATGACACTGATCCAGAGATAGAAGTGGCCAAAGCAAACAGAATTATTAATAGAGATACTTAATTGTTAAGTCCTTGAGTTTCTTTTTAAAAGCCAAGATTGTAACAGGCCCTGCGTCGACTTAGTCGCTAAAAACACAGCAACATGGGAGAAAACGGTAAGAACTCTTTCCCCAATGGTTCACTTACTAGGTCAAGTGTGCCTTCGAATCTTAATTCTGATCTACAGAATCATTGTTCGCGTACGTCTTTTCCATTTAACTGGGTGTTCATGCTCAGGAACTATTTAAAGATGCTGTTACCAGGATGGCCCATGTGCTCCATCTGACATGCGGGCACATACACACGCAATGTTAAGATCTTACGTTCCCTAGCATAATTTGGCTTTACTTTTTTAATGGAACGCATGCATGTGTAAGGGAACAATTATTTTTAATTCTACTTCATGATACACTTTTAATTTTCCATACCAAAGTGCACGTAATTCATTAAAGAATCGTAATTAATTTTAATGAGCTCCATCTCCAACAACTGAAATGGGAGGGACAGACTCTCTCTGTTAATGAGCACTCATAAGCTTTTTTAATATATTCTAAAAGAGAACAACTAATGGAAACAGGTCTGTATGGCTGGGACACAAAACGGACTCTGAACGAGCTCAAGGATTATGGCGTGGAAAGATTAGATTTATTCCCTATAACTCTAGAGGCAAAAAAAAAATAAAAGGTGTGTGTGGGGAGGTCTTCTTGAACAAAGTCAAGGGAGATGGGGGTAGATTTCAACTTAATATAAGAAAGAAGAGCTTCCTATTAAAATGGAATATGCTGCCTTATGAAGTAATAAACACAATATCCCTAGAGGAATTCACAGAGAAGCTGAACTACTAGTTAGCCAGGCGGGGAAATTGTGAGTTTCTGTACGGGGAGAGAATGGGGACTAGGGGCCAGCTGCATGCATCTACGTTTGAAAGAGAGAGAGAGAGAGAGAGAGAGAGAGAGAGAGAGAGAGAGAGAGAGAGAGAGAGAGAGAGAGAGAGAGAGAGAAAGAAAGAAACATGTGGAGTCTGCAAGTCAGGTCTTTGAGATTAAGGTGCTGTGGTTGGGGACTGCCTGGGACTGATCCTGACTAATGGGATGGGGGAGGGGGGGCGAGGCTGCAGAGCAGGGCTGCTCCCCAAGGTTTTCCAGGTCCTTTTCGATTGGAAAGCAGCCCCCCAGGCCTGTTTCTGAGAGGCCGAACACCTTTGGCTAGGAGCTAAGCCTGTGTGCCCCCTCAGGGGCTTCATTTGAAATGAATGTAGTAGCATTTAGATGTCAATGATGACCATCTATATAGTTTGGTACCCAGCATCCAAGTTCCTCTTCCTGGCAGCATTCACTTGATTTCCCCTTTGGGTGGGGGGGTCCACCCAGTCACTTACTTCTGCTGCAGTGTGGCTGACTCCATCCTTTTCTCTTCCGTGTGTATCATCTTCCTGTTCACAGACATGATTAGCCTGTGACCAACATCAGTCGCAGCCAAATAGCCTTAGAGTTTCCCCTCACATTACTGGGGAAGGGTCCTTGCCGCTGAGGGAGTGGAGAGAAGATGGTGTAAGTTTGTCCTCATAAGGAAAGGGGCTGTAGCTTGAGGAGGGTCCCTGAACCGGCCAACACTTGGTTGTTGGTTTTTTAAGTTAAGTCAGTATTTTTTAAGTTAAGTCAGTTTGCCTACAAGGAAAAATGGCCAGATGTGAGACTGTATACTGATTCCTGGGCTGTGGCTAATGGCTTGGCTGGATGGTCAGGGAATTGGAAGGACCATGATTGGAAAATTGGTGACAAGGAGGTGTGGGGACGAGGTATGTGGATAGACCTCTCTGGGCCAAAAAAGTAAAGTTAATTGCATCTCACATGAATGTTCACCAAAGGGTTAACTCTGAAGAGGAGGACTTTAAATATCAAGTGGATAAGATGACACGCGCTGTGGAGACTGGTCCTCCTCTTTCCTCTGCCACTCCTGTTATCGCCCAATGGGCACATGAACAAAGTGGACATGGCGGCAGGGATGGAGGTCATGCCACATGGACTTCCACTCACCAAGGCTGACGTTCCTCCTGTATCAGTTTGTGCTGGTTTTCTATCACTTGCTGCCAACGTGTCTTGATTCAAGGGACCCACCACCCCCCGTCTGCCAGTTGGTCCTACTGTGGTAGCTTGGGTGTCATTGTAATTCTTAAAGTTCTGCCACCAGGATTTATAATACCAGGAGGTCACCCATGATGGACAGGTCTCCATGGAACTTCCAGGTGACGAGAGACTAGGAAGGGGGCTAGAACATGTATCTACAACTTCACCTGGGAAATACAGCAGTGAACAACTCATTTGCCGTGGACACCTCAAGGCTCATTCACTGAACTCGCTGCCTTCAAGACGATCCTGACTCACGGTGACTGATAGGACAGAGAAGAGCTGCTCCTTTGTGTTTCCTGTGGCTATTCACAGGGGGGAGAACGTTACGCCTGATGACCTTCCCGTTGGCGTGGTGGCCTCCACCACCAGGGCACATCGTCTAGAGCAGCGGTTCTCAACCTTCCCAATGCCGCGACCCTTTCATACAGTTCCTCATGTGGCGGTGACCCCCCCCCCCCAACTACTTCATCACTGTCATTTTGCTACTGTTATGGATTGTCATGCAACTATCCGATAGGCAGGATGTATTTTCATCGCTACAAATTGAACATCATTAAACATAATTAAAGCATAGTGACGAATCACAAAACAGCATGTCATTAAATATTGTGAAATGGTTATGTGTTTTCCAATGGTCTTGTGTGATCCCCAGAGGGGTCAAGACCCACAGGTGGAGAACTGCTGGTCTAGAGGAAGGCATTGTGCATGGTGAAGCGGGGGGCCACTGAGAGCAAAGAGGCCACCGTGAAAGGAATTGACACAAGAGCCACAAGCATGGTTCGATCATGCCGGGTAGAGGGTGGCCGTGGGTCAGAATCCAGTTGATGGCAGTCATCTGCCTGGCTATGTAGATCCAAGCCAATCATCCAGGGTGCCATCTCAACCGTTGAGACTGAGATATTTAGAGCATCCCCTAGGACATTGATCTTTCTTATCCTGATCAGCATGACTATTGCCCATTTTTTTTAACTCACTTTCCCCCCAGCTTTCTACCCTGGTCTCCCTTAATTCCTTAAGAAGTGCTCCCTTAGTTTCTCGTAATCCCAAGAAATGAAATGGGGCATGCAGCATGGAACCAGCAGTCCTGTTTGTAAACGCAGGCATGCCTTCCTGACCGCACCGCCCTCAGCGTGCACCACGCCACGTAGGCCACAGGCAGCAAGCAGATTGCCTGGAAACGTCCCTTCTCAAAGTGGACTCGCTGCCAGACTGTTTACACACACATGCACGCACGCGCGCGCACACACACACATGCACAGAACTCCACAGTCGAGTAAACTGTCCAGAGTTGCTCCAGGCCACTACCCATATGTGCACCCATTGTGTCGAGCGTATCTGTCCATACGTTGCCATCATCGTTCTCAAAAAAATTTCTTTTCTTTAACAAAAGATTAAAAGCAAGTTTTCCAAAAGAATACATCTTGCACAACTTCCCCAACAGTATAAACATCCTATCAACACCCGCTACTACGTCCTCACAGCAGCTTAGAGACAGCACTCCTGGACCCAAACAGAACAAAATGTCGCAGAAACGAAGGGTCTGATGCACTGGCCCCTCCACACAAAGCCTCTGGGCAGGGGCAGGAAGGAGAGCACAATGCTGTAGCCACTGGGCGCTGCAGGGGCCGTTTGGGGAGGCAAAGTGGCACGCCAAGAGCTGGAATTTGGCCAGGACACTGGGGCTAAAGACGGGACTCTTAGGGAAAGTGCCCTGGGATTGTTAATGCCCTTGAGTTGTCAGGGCCCAGTTTTGTATCTTCAATGAAAAGAAAAGCTGATTAGATCATTTAAGTCACTCTCTCGGTGGGCTTCTTTAACTTCTGATTATCTAGATGGGCTTTAATCACCGTCAGATTGCCCTGGTTAAAATTAATGATAGATTAATGAAAGACACACCAAGATATCAAAGCACCAAAATATATGCCTTGATAATATATCACACACACACACACATATATATATATATATTATTTTTTATTTGTTCCTCAGGGGATTAATTTAGAGCCCCAGCAATTCCTACTTGGACTAAATCACGCTGTTCTAAAGAGTACATAATATCCCAATTATCCTGCTGCCCTTATCTTTATGAATCTCCCAAGGAGGGATAACCTAAGTGGGCAGATTAGATTTAATACCACGGCCCGGAAATGAAGGTCCTATTTCAACACTCTTTTTTTTTTTATAAACAATTACCCAGAACATTAAGTCTTCTATGTTATTTACTAAGACGCTCACAGCCAATAAGACTTCAAACACAATTATTTATTTCTTTTTGTCGTACAGAAATTTTAGACTGTTCAGATTTCTTAGGGGACTCAGGAAACTAAAACTCCTTATTGATAATGGATAATAAAACCCCTAAATATACATGGATATATTTTTTAAACCAGTAAACAAGTCAGAGGAGACAATCCTGGGTGTTCTTAATATAGAAACACATGGACAAAGATTTGCCTCTTCAGAAAGCAGAGTGGGTGTCCCTGAGAATTCCCCAACCCTCCCCAACACACACACAGTTACTCACTCCCACCCACGAAACCCAAAATGGAACGAAATGAATGAATGAGTTGGCCGATTCGCTCTTCTTTCTATAATGTAATAAAGAAAGGCTCCTTTGTGCCCCCATCGCCTCTGGCCTTCTCGAGCCTCCTGAGAGGACTTGGAAATGTTTCTCGGGAGCGCAAGGCAACATTGGAGTCCTGGTCTCCTCGTCTACCAAGTGAGACAGGCCGACCAGGTGTTGGTGCTGGGACTGGGTTTGAAAGTCACCTCGGGCATTTTAGAAGTATACAAATTCCTCTTGCCCCAAGCCCCAGGGATTCTGGTTAAATTTGCTTTGGGGTGGGGACCCCGGCCTCTGTCCCTTTTAGGAAGCACCCGGGGTGCTTCTGATGTACAGTGAGAGCTGAAAATGACCGAGTAGCTCGGGGGTCCTTTAGTCCTTAAAGCTCCCCAAGCCCACACATTCCTCTAACAACCATTTCGCTAACATGCCGGGCATGGAACACCGGGCCTATCACCTTCCGGAGGCCACTGCCCCAATTCCCCACAGACTGGGTGCTTAAGGCCGTAATGTATTCTGCGCCCTTCTGGAGGCCGGCGGCTGAAATGAAGGTTTCGACAGTGGCTCTGGGGGAGAATGTGGCCATGCTTCTGTTCCAGCTTCTGGTGGCTGCCAGCAAGTCTGGGCGCCCCGTGCTTTACAAGGGAGCCATGCCGATCTCTGCCTCATCTCCACACCCCTTTCACTCTGGGTATCCATCGTATACACTGCTGTCTCTTCTAAGGACACCTGTCTTCCGATTTGGGGCCCGTGGTTGTTACATCATCTGTTGTGTCAATTTGAGAGGATTAAGTGTGAAGGGTAGATTTGAGCCTGTCAATCAGGCCACAGCTTGATGACCTCATTTGGAGGCGCTAAGGAGATCAATAGTTCGCTGGAGGCGGGACACATACACACTCCGAGAGGCATTCCTGTTGAGAAGACACGTGGAGCTATGCTAGAGCCCTGGAGCAGGAGGAGCCACGTGGAGACCCATGCCAGTGCTGAGACCCTTCCACCACCACTGGATCCACAAGACTTTCTACCCACTGGCCTGTCATCTTCCTGTACTTGGCATTATTGCATGTGCTGCGTGAGTCTAAAGATGAATCTATAGATTGGTATTGGACATATGGTCTAATATTAGACTTTTGGACTTGATCTGGACTGGGCTGGGATGTTTTCTCAATATTCAGTTGCTCTTGTATATAAAGCTCTTTCTCACACACATGAGTCTCCCTGGATTTGTTTTTCTAGTCTACCCGGACTCACTTAGGGCCCATCCCAATGCAGGGTGATCTCATCTTGATATCCTTACCTTCATTGCTTATTCAACATAAGGTTGCATTCTGCAGTTCTGAGTGAGTCTATCCTTTTTTTTGGGGGGGGGGTCACTGTATGTTATTGGTTGAGCCAATAACACAATTCCCTGGGAAAGGTGATAGGAGACCAGAGAGGCTTGTGGCCCACACAAGGGTTGCTGGCTGCCAAAACAGGAGGACCAGGACAGAGGGGAGGCGCCAGAAGCAGAGTCCAGGATGGCTCCAGTCAACTCCCGGTGGCAGCTCAGGGCTTAGCTGTCTCCTCAACTCTACACAGAGAACTTCACAAAGCTTGTGGGGGAGCGTCCACGACCTTTTCATTCTTTAAACACCACGAACCTTTGAAAGCCCTCTCTCATCATCTCTTGATGGACAAAATGCATCACCAGAGAGGCAGCTACTACAAAATGCTAACGGTGAGCTGGAGGCCGGAATGAGGACACATGTGTGTTACAGTCTCCATTAAGAAAAACCATTAAGTTTGGAAGTGCCCACCATCACTTCTGGAGAACTGCGCCATGCCCGAACCCTGGGAAGAAGGCTTTCATCTGTTATATGCAATATTTTCACTATGTCCCCCCCCACTCACCCTGTTGCTCCCCAAAGAACAACAGCCCTCCCATTGAATGGATTCCCCCATTCCCATTTGGAGGGGGTGACAGTGCTGTAAAATTGCTACAACCATTGGAGTGTTGCTTGTATCTCAATCCACAGCACTCCCTTCTGTTTGCAATTCTGCTCAGAACCCACTCCCATTCACAATCCACCCCCACCCACCCCCGCCTTAGCACCAGCCCCGCCCACATGCATAAGCATCTGCATTTATGATGTTTAGCTGCTTCTGCTCGTACTTAGCAGCTGTTTAGCCCCACACAGCCCTGAGTCTGCAGATCTCGGCCCAGCAAGGGTGAACGCTTATTGCAGGTAGAAATCCTGCCATTGACTTCTACAGAACTCCCGCTCGAGACCAACCTTGACCTCTCCACAGAGAAGGGGACCGAGAAACAAGCATATCCACAAACCTCTGGTCAACGATTCTATCTGCACACCTTGAGCTTCTCATGGATTCGTTTAACTTGTCTTAAAACACAAGCTGGGGCAAACGTTTCTCTGTTTGGGTGTCAGAATGGTGCGCTCATTGCTGAAATATGCTCAACGAGGATACCAATCCACTTGCCAACTAATAGGCATGCAAATGTGAAGAAGAAAGAACTCTCCAACATCCACTGGGGTCTCCATGTCTTTATGGTGATGGGAGCCAAATGGACTGTGTCCCAGGCTGATAACAGAAGGTGTAAACGGAGAGCCTGTTGCCCTGAAGTAACAAGACCTTGGGGGGGGGGGGGGAGCCAGCTCTGCCATTACTTGATTACTTGAACCCGATGTGCTTACACTGAAGATCTGAAAAGCTACACCCAAGGGCAATGATTTCACAGTGCCAACCTGTTGCACGCGCACGGAAGAGAGGGGAGAAAGTACGGGGATGTTTTGCCCCAGGGCATCTGATCCTGATCCTGATCCTTCAGAGAGCAGGGGGAAGTTGCCCAAATGTGAAAGAGTTCACTCCTTGTTTTCCTTGAGCAGTCTTAGGGGGGAGGGGGTTAGCTTTTCTCCACCCAGTGATTGTCCACTGAAACCACATGGATCCAATTCAATGGAGCGGTCCACCTCCCAAATTGCTCTTTACAGCATTCCTCTCAAAGTGAAGGTACACCGTGGGGGATTCCTGTTGCTTCTTGCTCTGAACAATGCTGAAAACCCCAACCATAAAAAGGAACCTTTCATCTGCCCTTCCTTAAAAGAAGGGGGGCTTGGAGAGAGGGGTAGAGAAGCGTTGCCTCTCCCTGGCCCTGCCCCTGTTCAGCACACAGGAAGGTAGATTTTCTTTTATTTTCAGCATTATAACAAAACTGCCATCATTTTTAGAAATGGAAGGCTGTGGGTCGTGGCCCCACACACCTTGTTCCTCCTTCGGCATTTCCATCTCAGTCACAAAGTCCCGGGAAGGTACTCTCCCACCCACACTCAGCCCCACTCACTGCCATGGAGTCTACTCTGACTTGGAAAGCCCCAAGGGGCGGAGTAGAACGTTCCCTGTGGGTTACCAACACTAACTCTTCACTGGAGTAGAAAGCCTCCTCTTTCGCTCCCGAGGAGAGGCTGCTGGTTTCGAACTGCTGACCTGGCAGAGAGCTGCTCGACGCATAGCCTAGACCTCTCTCCTTTGGGGTGAGCTACTCCGAGTCATAAAGAGAATGCAGCAATCCAGCCCGGTCTTCCCAACACCGTGGATGACCTCCTGCTCCCCCCTCCGCCGACCACCTCCAGAAAAAGCTTTGGGTGAAAAAACCAGACGACGTACATGGAAGCATTATTTCAAAGTAACGTGGATGCTACAAATTCAACGTCTACACAGAAGCCAGCTGATACTGGCTGGAGCGCCTTAGCGCAACACCTGCACTATTCTGAAAACTAGGCTGCATGGAGGGGCGGGGTGGATACAGGCAGAAGGAAATTCATGATGTGCTGGAGAGAAAGGGAAGAGGAAAGAGATGTAAGGGGGAAGCAACGCTCAAAGCTGAAAACCCACCTCCCGTTCCCCATGTAAAATCAGACGCGGCCGACGAAGAGCAGGATTTCCCGTTCCTGATCAAGGACAGAGGGCATACTGCGTGTCTTAAATGTCTTACCATTTTGGGTGATTTTCCAAGGGTTTACTAGCACCTAGGATGTATTCTTTTTCGAGTAATCGTCCAGAACTATCACCACGAAGGCTTTCATCATCCAGAAGAAAAAAAATTCTCCAAATCAAAAAGGGAAAGAGCAAAGACTGTAGTAAGATACCTCCATCCCTAGAAACGGATGTCGCTGCTTGACATCGTCTCTGGCACCAGAGTCTCAGAAAGTACATGCCAAGATCCCGCGAGCTTCCGGTCCCATCTTTCTACACACTTTTGGAAGGTCCCTCAGATTTACCACCTTGGACCTTCACACCGGATCCACAAACACCTTGAGCCACTCAAGTCCCAACGTGCAGCCTCCAAACGTCAGCATCTGGAAACGGATCTAGATACAAATGCAGTGCCGGCTACCTTCCATGGCCTGCTCCCTTGGGCAGGCCTTCAAGGATTTTGTTCATTTCATAAAGAAGAATCCTCCAGCCAAACTTTACAACCCACCCTAAGGAGTTCATTTCCAAGATCATTCTCTTTATATCCATCAAAGGAAACAAACTTGATCTTGTTTGTACAGCGAGAAAGACAAGAGACAGATAGATGGTTGGAGAAAAAGGATGCTCTGGAAGAAGGGAGGTCTTCGCGCTCTGACGTGTTGGTTAGTCTCCTGCCACACGGTGGCACTGTTGATTCCACTTTGCTCCCTGATCCAGGGGACGGGTAGCTCAGTTGGTAGGTAGCCTTCACAGGAACATCTGTATTCCTCCCACCTCCAAATGTAAATGGTGAATTCTGTAGCAAGTGCTCTCCTTTGAATAGTCTTCCTTTGCTTTTTTCTACAAGACGCAAATATCCAAGCTTGCTTTCCAGGTCCTTGCTTTGGCCTGCCTCGATGACACCTTCCAGTCAGAGTCTCCAGTATGAAATGACAATCTGGGGTATCAGTTTGGAAGCCATCCTGGGCAAGGACCCAGAGAGAGACTTGGTTAGAGGTGCCATCTTACAGTGTGAAAGGAAGCAGTGTCATCATCGTAAGGAGACCTGGTGGCACTCTCGTTAAGCACTGGGCTGCTCACTGAATGGTTGATGTTTGAAGCCACCAGCCATCCCACAGCAGGAAGAAGGGGCGGTCTATTTCCATAGACATTTACAGGCTGGCAACCCCGTGGGACTACTCTGTGCCACAGAGTCATTCTCAGTCAGATTCAACGCTGGCAATTGGTTTACCAACATCTTGAGATTTTAAAAAGCACAATATCAAACCCAGCAACAATAACATGTTGATAAACTCACTCGTGTAACTTACTGGGATAGGTGTTTTCATTTAAACTTCCCTAGTCTACCTGTGTAGGTATCTTGTTTGGGGATGAAGCACACCAAGACCCACACCCCAAACCAAGCCCCTTGGTGGTGGCAAATTTCCAAATCACAGTAACCCTAAGTCATGGAGAGTGTCAAACTGCCCAATAAAGGTTTCCAGAGCTGGAAATCCCTACGGAAAGAGGCTGCCACACTGTTCTACCACATTGCTCTCCTGTGGCGGGCGTGGATGGTGCCTTCCAAGCACCGACCTGTGCTCAATCGCTGGCCACCATGGTTCCTCAAAGACCCACAGGGGTAGGTCACCTACCGGAATTCAGTCTTGTTTTCCAAGCCTCCAAAACCAATATGCCCTGACATACCAGGGGCTAAATGAGGATGCCTCCTTGTCATTCTGCAGGAGGAAGATCAACACCGAGCCAAAGACATGGAATGCAATAAACCGACTACCTCACAATACAGGCCGAAGCTCATGCCTTCACTCTGTTCCCCAACTGCACCGCTACCTACACAAGCAAAAATGCCTACCGGAATGGAAATGCATAGATAGCCCCATCTGTCCAACTTGGTTTTCCTCCTTTGCGATGCCTAAAATGAATCGCTCCTCTTTAATTTCAGTGATGTAAAAATTTAGAAGCGACACACGACACACACTGACACGTGTGGTAATTGCTTCATTCTCGGCCCCCTGGAGGCTAGCTCGGCGCCTGTTCTGCACGGCTGTTTCTGCTATGCTGTGTAACTCCTGGTACCATCGAGTGAACATGTTATACACACTTCGTATTCCTCAATTAGCTGCCTTTTATAATGAGTGGCATGTCAGAAGCCTTGAACAACGATAAACACAGATTCCTCAGAGAGGCGCAGAGCATGGTTATTTTCTATCAATAATGATTATGTCATTGCTTCGAACAACATGCGTTACGAAGCTTGCATGATGAGACGCGTAGGTGACGTCTCTGTTACCTTGAAACCTACACATGAGCTGGGCAGTCTGAACAGAGGGAGCGATTTCTGGTGGCTGTGACGTGATCGGCCTTGAGTTTGGGATGGATATAAAAGATGGCCGCAAAGTGATGACATCAGGGCCTTTCCACAAACACCCAGAACTCACTTATACAACAAAAGGACGCCATCGCCTTCTAACGAAACCGAGATATCAGACATCATTCTGTGATCTTGAGAAGGCTCGAAATACAGAGCAGTATTTCTCTTCTGAGATTGTATTCAACGCCTAAGACATAACACTTTGGACTCTTCTCAGTTGTGGTAATGGTAACTATTCAGACATTGAGAGTGGATTTCATTTAGGGCAATAGCTGAGTCACTGGGAACTAAATCGAGTCTAAGGGCTGGAGAAAACATGAAAAAAAAACCAGAATCCAGTCACTAAATTAGCCAGCATGCACGGTGCAGGACTAGCTGCAAAGTGAAGTCAAGCCAGCCTCTGCTCTGAACAGCCTCACCGTCTTCGGAGGGAGATAGCATGTAAATGAACCGTTATTAATAAAAGCAAGACGACTTTTCCAAAGAGCGTTAAGCAGCTCGCTCTGATTGCTGTCGAGTAGGACTATGAGGAGGGAGTAACGAGGCTGGGTTTCTTGATTGGCTTGGAAGTCGGTGATACATGCAGTTGCAAAGGGAGGGGGGTCCCAGACCTGTTTGAGCGGCAGCAACTCCGTTGAAACGAACACGCAACCCCCTAAAATAATAGCCATGCTCACAAAGAGATGGGTCAAGGTAGTCAGTGTCAGAGATGTAGAACTTTCAACCAGTATCACGGTACACCTGTGCCAGCCAAACGGCAGTCATGGGCTGTGATGCTGAATGATACCGGGCTTGGAATCCACGAGGCCACCACTGAAGGTGGAAAGGGCTACAGTGGCCTGGACTAGGAGTCAGAGCCTTCGGGGAAGGATGGCCTCAGAGGGCACTTGGCTCCTGAGCAAGAGTTCAGTACATACACATACCTGGCGGCTGTCAAGCAGGTTGGTAGGCTGGAGGTACGTGAAGCCAGGTTTGGGGCTGTCGGAGAACAGCGTTAGCTGGACCTGCAGCTTGGGGTGTAAACTCGTGACCTCGTGGTATCAACCTCACTGTTAGGTACCATCAAAGTCCATTTCAAGCCCCAGACACCCCAAGTGACAGAAGGGAACTTTCCCGTACGGTTTTCTGGGCTGTGCTCTTTCCTGCAGCGGCTCCCCGGGGCTCCCTCCCAAAGAACAGTGTGGTGGTTATGTAATCTGTTGTCATTTCAAAAAGGTTAAGAGTGAAGGGGGTGGGGTTTAGCCTATCAACGAGGTCACAGCTTGATGACCTCATTTGGAGGCACTGAGGAGATAAGTACCTCACTGGAGGCAGGACACGGGCTGACTCCCTGCGAGACATTGCTGTTGAGAAGACACGTGGATAGAGGCGATAGAGCCAGAGCCCTGGGAGCTGTGGGAGCCACATGGAAACCCCTGCTAGTGCTGAGATGCTTCTGCCGCCACTGGATCCACAAGACTTTCCACCCACTGGCCTGTGATCTTCCTGCATTTGGCATTATTGCATGGCTGCGTGAGTCTAAAGACTACTATTGGACATATAGGCTAATCTTGGAGTTATGGACTTGATCTGGACTAGGCTGAAAGGTTTTCTTATATTCAGTTGCTCTTGTATATAAAGATCTTTCTTATACACACATGAGTGTCTATGAATGTGTTTGTCTAGTCCACCTGCGTAACACAAGCAGCAAGGTAGGTTCGAACTGCCCACTTTTCTGTTAGCAGCTGAGTGCTTAACTGTTGAACTATGGGGGATCCTTGAAGAGTTCATGAACACCAGGGGCGGCAGAAGGATTGGGTAAGACAGGCCTGGGATATCTTACTGCACCGGAAATTATGGTCCCCAAGAATGAAGGAAGCGTGACAAAAAGGTACAGAGCACTTGCTCGTGGATGTCCCCACTGGAGGACAGTGAACACTTCAAGCGTGAAAATAATGAAGGAGAGCGGTGGGTTTGAAGCTCATTTGGGGAGGGTTAAATAAAAGGAAACCAAAAGTCTCTATCGGTAAAAGGAAATGAACAAAGTTTGAGGATGAACGGGCTATGCATATAGTCTTCAAAATTCTTACAACTAGCAAGGAGGGATTAGAGTAAATTGACAGAGGAGCAGCCGTAAGCAACGTCAAGATCAAAGTTCAATAACCCAAGCTGTCATGACAGAAATCAAAATGAGGTGTCCCCTGACAGGGCGCAATGAGACGATGGCACCCCTCCCATGAAATCCCTGCCAAGATGCACAACCCGAAGAGAACCTGATCAGGAAGAAACAGCTGACACGAGATTGAGTAACTTTATCAACTGGCCTTCCAACATGTCCTTAAAGCCAAAGAACAAGGACTCGCTCCCAGTCGGAGGAAACTGAAGCAAGACCGTTAATATCAGCACTTGAGTCCAGACTGGATCCTTCTGCTAGGGAAATAATTTGGGGGACGGGGGGTCTGATGGTTAAAGGGCAGTAGTATATCAGTCTTCATTTTGACTTTGATGGTTGCATGCAGTTATGCAAGAGCATGTCCGTTGGTGGGGGGTGGGTGAGGAGAGGGGGAGAAATGAGGAGCTGACACCAAGAGCTCAAGTAGAAAGCAAATGTTTGAGAATGATGATGGCAACAAATGGACAAATGTGCTTGATACAATGGATGGATGGATGGATGGATGGATGGATGGATGGATGGATGGATGGATGGATGGATGGATGGGATAAGAGCTGTACGAGGCCCTGATAAATGATTTTTTTTTAATAGAGAGGCCCGCCTTCTAGAGTCACAGGCCATCATATGCAGAGACTGGGAAAGGGTAGTAGTAAAGCAGTTAAAACACGAGCTATGTTTTAGCTCCAGAGAAAGGGGGGGAGAGAGAAATTCTTTAAGAAATGTAAACACAGTACACTACATGGTTTGGTCATGGAATACAATTTTAAAAATCATGAGTCATGTAAAACAAGGACTACATTTCTAATAAAAGCTGATGTGACCCCCCAAAAATGCATTCATTTAAACAACAAATGAGGGGCTAGGTATGTTGCCTACTGCCTTTATCAAGAGCCGCGGTGCTTAAGAAAAAAAGAACATTACCACTGACCGAGGCTATCAGAGCCCCTTTGGGAATAAAATCTTTACACCGTCCTCAAGGATGCCTGGTGGCATAGTGGTTATGCTCTGGGCTGCTAGCCACAAGGTCAACAGTTTGAAAACACCAGCTGCTCATCAGAGGAAAATGAGGTTTTCTGCTTACATAAAGAGTTAGCCTCTACCCTGTCCTAGGGGGTCTGCACAGCTTCATAGCAGTGGGTTTTTAAATATTTTATTATGCTTATTATTTTTCATTTGACAGCATAAGGTGGTAAAGGAATTTGGGAGGATTTGTCAGGAGACACCTCTTCACCAAGACCCAACCCCGGGCGGTGGGGTGGATGCGAACCGGCGGTACCATGTGTGTGAGAGAGCAGGGCTGAGCTCCGAGGCAGAGTTTTCCGGAGACCATCGTGAGACTTTTCTCCTTTGGGGGGCTTCTGCGTAGACTTGAACCACGAATCTGTGCACCACCCAGGGGCCCCTCCGCAGCCAGGTCTGTTGGATGGGTTTCACCCCACCTCCCACCCCCAGGAGGGTCGTTGTGAGTCAGAATCATCTTGACGGCAGGGAGAGTGACTTTGAAGCTTTCCCGTCCCTCCTTCAGGGGATAGGTCCTGAGCCTGGGCAGTCAGAGATACCCATACTGGAGTGGCGGTGATCTTGGGGGATATTGGAGACCCAAGGAAGTCCCCGAGTCCTTCCCAGAAATGTGGGTCAGACTCCGGGAGAAGGAAGCCCACGTTGTACACTGAGCCTGCTCAGGTAAGCTCACCCGTGGCCACGCTGCCGTCTCCCAGAGAAGGCACCTGTCGAGAATGGAGTGTAACCACAGAGCGCACAGGGAAGGAGGTAACCGGGAACAAAGCAGCCATGGATGCAGATCCCTGCTGCTCCGCCTGGGGTTCCCATCGATGGGATCTGCTCTTTTCCAGAGTCAGTCTCTGCAAACACCACGGAAGAAAGGCCTGGCTAACCGCTGCTACGCAAACAAGCGCCCCCATTTCCCTGCGGACAACAGCTTTCTCTGGAAGGCAGATTTCTTCTCAGCAGCAAAGGCTCTGTCTCTTTGGGTTTCCATGGTCTGGTTTCACTCCTGCTTCCCCAAGGAGTGGTGACGAAGACAGCAAACATCTGGGTCAAAAGGCAGTCCCCGGAGTAAATGAGTGACCCCCCTTTCTGTCACCAGCCCCCATAGGTGTTGGGAAGCCCGTGCCACTGCTGAAAGTCCAGATCGAGGGAGCTAGAAGATTCAATCCAGAAAGCTCAAACGTGTCCCTGCCCGCTCAATCTAACTTAAGTGCTGGATTCCCCACAGTGCATCCACTTAGGGTTTGGGTGTTGACCGATGCACTCTGTTCTTCACACACTGCTTGTTGTGTCGTCCTTCTCTGTCAGTTACACGATCGCCAGGACGCAGATGCACTCCCACGGCACCTAGCTGAGCAGATGCCCCATCAACATGATTTAATCATAAAGAGTTACGTGTTATGAATTGACTTGTATCCCCTACCGCTCATCCCCCCAAAGAATTAACATATTAAATTCCACATTTGTGGTTATAATGCTATTTTGGAAATAGGTTATCTTTGCCATGTTAATGAAACCAGATGAGTGTAGCGTGTGTCTGAAACCCATCTCTCTGGAGATACAAAGGAGACTGACTGAACAAGCCAGCAGAGGAAGCAGAGATGGGGCATTGGGAGCAGGGGGGAGAGACCAGGCCACAGGAAGGTCGCGACGTAGGAACAAAAGCTCAGAAGAGACTTGGGTCTTCGTCTGCAGCCAAGACAGAGAGAAAGCTTTCCCCTAGAGCAGCGGCTCTCAACCTGTGGGTCAAGACCCCTTTGGGGGTTGAATGGCCCTTTCACAGGGGTGAACCGATTCATCACAAAATGACAGTGATGAAATAGCAACGAAAATCATTTTATGGTTGGGGGTCACCACCACATGAGGACTGGATGAAAGGGTCGCGGCATGAGGAAGGTTGAGGACCACTGCTCTAGAGCCAGCGCACACTCTGAATGCCAACTCCTGGCCGCCTGACCTGGGAACGAATACAAGCCACCCACCTGCTGTCCTTCTGTGAGAGCAGGACCAGAGAGCTAAGATGCTAGCATTCCGAGATCAGAATTCTTTGAGTGGAAAATGAGACTGATGCTAACCGAAGGATTTCACTGGCAATTGACACACTTTGGAGGACTAATAAATGAAGGGGCCAGCACTGCCTTCCCTCTCTCGTGTTAAATCGCCAGCAAGGGTCCCAGCCAAAGCACAGGGTCACACACCCTCGCACAGAGCGAGCCTGCCGGCTGCCAAGAATTGACATGACTTTGCCACCTGGTCTGGTCATGGTTCTCGGTCAACTCATTAGGAAGCCTAGTGGGGAGTTTATGCATGGCTAGCCCTGCCGCACATGAGTGCCTTTTAGAAAAGGGAGCAGGGGGTTCATGCAGAAGAATGTGAAAGGTTGTGCCAATCTGGTCCCCTCGATTCCATGGCAGTGACACTGTGCTTGTCACAGCTTCTTCCTCACCACAGACCAGTATCGCTGAGGAGACGGACTGTCAGTAATGTCGAAACCATCACCCTTTAAAACTTTATTCCCCCTATGTCACACGCTACTCCTGAAATACTTTTCTCCCAAAAGTATAAGGTATTTTGGATGTTTTATGACGTGAGGTCAGCTTTCTGTCTCTTGTCTGAGAGATGCTGAATCTTTACAACCGTGCTTTCTCAGTCAACACATTTTAAAGCAACAAATTTACAAAGGCTCACCTAATTAAGGCTCCAAGACCCTTGGAAAATTTCCATTTGCTCAACTAAGGTTTTACTCTAATATGAATATGCAAAACTATGAAAACACATATAAAAGGAGAGCCTTCTGTCAGCCAGGAAGCAGGGCAAAACAAACAAAAGCAATGGTTCTCAAGAAGCGCACCTTCTTCTGTAACATGCCAAGTCTCCCGGCTAGCATAATAAACACAGAAATGTCTGGGACATACCAGGAAGGTTTCTTTCAACGAAAAGCATAATTTTAATATTTTTGGATTTTTGCATAATGGGCTACACCTCTGTATACTCCGCCTGGTCTTCACAGCATCTCTTTCATAAACATATTGTTAATCACAAAAATGGCTCAAACTGGTTGAATGTAGCATTCTAGTGGCCTAGTGATGCAGAGAACGAACAAAGAGATGGAGGCAGCGTTGCTTGTTGCTCATGATCATAATTTTCACGGGAGATTAAGGGTTCAATTCCGTGCCATGTATCATGATGGCCAGTGTAAAATTAGCATTGGTTTGTTCCAAATGCCCAAGACCGAATGTTTGTTTTTTTGGAAAACTGGGCAGTTTGTGCAGACAAAGCCAATGAGATAATGATATATATATAGTGGTTTCCAATTTTCTACTAGTGGCCAAGAATGCCATTTCTCCGGGTTTGTCAATGCTCCCTATCTACGTCCTCTCACACATTAACTATGTACAGATGGATGGCTCTTCATGGCCTGGAGAATTCTGTTTCTGTAGTAGTAAACACAAATCAGACTGTTGATGAGACTGAAAACCCAGGGTAGGCACCAGTGTGCTACGAGGCCACAGTCACACCTGACAAAGCAGGCCTGCCCAGCCTGCCTCCTCCCCCTGCCCTCCCCACACGCCCTCTTCTCCCCACACACTTTCACACCTTGGCATGCGCCTTCTCTGCTCTCTGCTTGGAACAGCCTCTGTCATCCCTGCGCCCCAATTCCGACCGTCTTATCCTGCTACACGATCCGTCCAGACTCGCCTGAACCTTTCTCTTCCAGGGATGTTTGTGAACACCCGCCCAGAGGTCTTTCTTGTTCCGGTTTTCCATCGCACCTCGTGTCCCCCATGAAGCTGTACACCTCTCACGTTCATTTCTTTTCCTTGCTCTGTGAACTCCTGGGAGATGGAATGCTACTGGCTGAAAAGGCCATGCGTCCCCATGGCAGGGCCTTGTAATTCTACAACCCACTTCTGACATGCTTCCTCATCTGCTTTCAGGCTTTCTCTTCCTCCTCCTCATGTAGGACAACTGCCTCCATCGTTCTTTATAATCTACTTCCTAGTGTGTATCTGCAACCTTATATGTAATCTGCAGCCATAGTGTATCTATATCCTAGTGTACCCTAGTATAATCTGCAGCCCTGGTATACATACTCTATTATAATCTGCAGCCCTGGTATATATGCCCTAGCATCATCTACAGCCCTGGTATATATGCCCTAGTATCATCTGCAGCCCTGGTATATATGCCCTAGTATAACCTTCAGCCCTGGTATATATGCCCTAGTATAATCTGCAGCCCTGGTATATATGCCCTAGTATCATCTGCAGCCCTGGTATATATATGATAATATAGTCTGCAGCCCTGGTATATATGCCCTAGTATCATCTGCAGATCTGGTATATATGCCCTAGTATCATCTGCAGCCCTGGTATATATGCCCTAGTATAACCTGCAGCCCTGGTATATATGCCCTCGTATAATCTGAAGTCCTGGTATCTATGCCCTTGTATAACCTTCAGCCCTGGTATATATGCCCTGGTATACCTTAGTAGAGTCTGCAGCCCTAGTGTATATACCCTAGTGTACCCTCATATAGACTGCAGCCCTATTATATATACCTTAGTATACCCTAGTCTGGGCTACAACTCTACTATGTATACCCTAGTGTGCCCTGGTATAGTCCACAACTCTCATATATATACCTAGTATATCCTAGTAGTCCGTAGCCCCAGTATATAGACCTAGCATACCTTAGTATAGCCCGCAGCCCTAGTATACTTTAGTATAATGTGCTACCCTAGGAGAGGAGGGGGTACATCCCCCCAAAATGAAATTTTTTTTCAAAGCTATGAATTTAAATTTTTTTACAAAACAACCTTATCACCTTCAACATACCCTCCATGACACTACAGACATTTGTCAAATCTGCGATTCCATTCCTGAAACATTTTTCAAACTCCTCTGTTTGGGTGGCTGACAGCACCTCCCTTGGTTTTTTTTTCATCCCCTCTTCTAAGTCATCAAATTGCTGTCCTTTCAAGTCCCTCTTCATTCACGAAAACACAAAGAAGTCACACAGAGTGAGGTCAGGTGAGGAAGTTGCCTGGGGCAAGTGAGGCATGCTATTTTTTGCCAAAAACTGGCACACTGAGATGGCTGCGTGAGCAGGTGCACTGCCGTAGTGGCAAAACCAGTCCCCCTTCTGCCACAAATCTGGCCTTTTTTGTTGTACACTGTTATGCAATCTTTTCAAAACCTTTAAATAGAAATCTTGATTAACACCATGACCTGGTGGAACAAACTCTAAATGCACTATCCCCCTCACATTAAAAAAAAAAAGCATCATCTTGATCTTTGATTTCTCTTGACAAGCTTGTTTGGGGAAAAGTGACAATGGTGTCTTCCACTGGCTTGATTGATGTTTGGTTTCAGGGTCGTAAGAATAGTACCATGTCTCATCAATCATGTGGGGGAAATCTGGGTTGCTTAAGAGCTGTTCTTCCAAAGCATGGCATGTTTCCACTCGACACTGTTTTTCCTGGTCAGTCAGGACCCAAGGCACAAATTTCAGAGAGACCCTTCTCATTCCCAAATCTTTGGTTAAAAGTCGCTGAACTGGGCTCTGAGTCATCCAGATAACTTCCCCATCCCTTCAGTGGTCCATTGGCAGTCTTTGAGCACAAGTGCACAAATTTAGTTGACATTTTCATCTGTTCAGGAAGTTGACTGCCATCCTCACTTTTTTTGAAACGAGAAAACCACTCGTGCACTGGAGTTTTTTCCCACAGCGCTGTCCTTGACAGCTGTGTTCCACATCACAACAGCTTCTGCGGCATTTTCCCCGAGCAGGAAACAAAATCTCACAGCTGCATGCTGTTCTCTGAAATGAGCCATCACAATAAAAGAGGTTCAAGGGAAACTGCTTTTGCGAAAAATTTGCTGTGAGCAGAGAGAACCTTCCCAGGTGATGCCACTGGGTGCACTAACTCGGAGCAAGTTGCTTGATGCTCACCTAGTAGGAAAAATGCATACTATCAAACTCTGCTCAGCAGAGCTTTTTTCTGTTTTTTGGGGGGTACCCCCTCATCTATATCCTAGTATAGTCTTCAGCCCTAATATATATACCCTAGTATAGTCACAGTCTTGAATCTAGAAGATGATGACCTTTGGGATTCCAGCCTGAATACATTCTGGTTGATGCAGATTCAGGGAACTGGCATGAGGATGGAGCAACGGGTGTGGGGGGCCAGGAAGGCAGTCCTAGGTGCTCAAAGCTTCGCTTATCAGCAACATGCAGAGGTTACAGCTAGAGGACAGACACGGGGCCAAGGGAAGACGTAAACTCCACACACAGATATGAGCATCATCATAATTGACGTCTTGGGACTGCCGAGGCTGCTTAGGGAACAATTAGAAAGAGAAGTCGGGTTCCTTCGGAGGTCAGAGCCCTAGAGAAGCACCAGGGAAGGTCACGTGAGGACAGGGAACTAGAGAGGGATGGAGTGACACACACATCTGTAAGGGACGCGGAAGCCAGAAAAGGCCTTGCAAGAAAGAACTGGGGCAGATCAGCCCGATTCACCCAAAAGTAATGCACTCCAAGTTAAACTTTGGGAAGGTCAGGCCCTCTTTTCTACTTGAACTCTGTGAACTTTGCCGTGTGAATGCATCAGCAGTGGCATATCTACTTTACATGCAAACAGCTTGCAGATTAAGGACTCCTAAATGTGCATCCCCAGAGACCTCTGCTCCACGTGCCAAATGCCCCCCTGCGGGGCCCACTCACAACTCAAACCTAACTTGGCCAAGGCTGTCCTTCTCCAAGGTACATCATACGTCCCAGAGGAGGTGAATGTCTGCCCAACCACTTGTTTAAGAGCCACCGTTGCTCCCCACTGTGAACTGCTTACAAAGCTCTATGTATCACGGTTATCCCTGCCTAGTAACACTTCAAACGCAGACTCCTGCTGCCAACAGAGGGGCATCTCTAGCTTCCAAATCACAGTGGTTAAGTATCCTCCTCCTTTGGCCCCTCAATTTGCGAGAACATATTCCTACAATGAACAAATTAGTCACACGTCACACTTTCATGTTAGTACTGCTTTCCGAGCTCCTTGAACCTGGTAACACAGAGTCACCTGGGGCCCGATGCCAGCTTTGTGGAATTAGAAAGTATCAGGAGCCGCATCCCATGCACACGCCGCTCTGGCTGCAGACTCTGCCGCCTGCAATAAATAAATGTATCTGCTAGACTTCCCGGGGACACATCCACCTGGCCAGTGCACACCTCCACCTGTATCTCCTCCAGAAACTTCACACTCAACAGGGTCAAACTAAGTTTGTCACTCCCTGTGTGAGTCCGGGTAGACTAGAGAAACAAATCCAGGGAGACTCATAGGTGTAAAGAAAGGGCTTGATCTACAAGCGCAATTGAATATTGAGAAAACATCCCAGCCTAGTCCAGATCAAGCCCATAAAGTCCACTATTAGTCCATATATCTGTAAATTCCTCTTCAGACTCACACAACGCATGCAATGGCGCCAAATGCAGGAAGATCACAGGCCAGTGGGTGGGAAGTCTTGTGGATCCAGTGGCGGTAGAAGCATCTCAGCGTTGGCGAGGGTCTCCATGTGGCTCTTTCAGCTTCAGGGCTCTCGCTTAACTCCACATGTCTTCTGAACAGGAATGTCTTGCAGGGAGGGAGGGAGGGAGGGAGGGAGGGAGGGAGGGAGGGAGGGAGGGAGTGCGTGAGTCCCGCCTCCAGCTAGCTATTTATCTCCTCAGCGCCTCAAGATGAGGTCATCAAGCTGTGACCTGATTGACAGGCTAAACTCCACCCCTTCACACTTAAGTCTCAAATTGGCAGCCGATCATGTAGCTACCACACTCCCATTCCACACACTGACAACTACTTCCACAAATCCTTTTGTCAGGGGAACAAGGAGGTGTCCACTCTTTGCAGTAGCAATCCTTTGTGTCTTGTGGCGATTTCTTGTAAATATGCCAAGCAGCAGGACACTGCGCACTGGGCAGAATCAGAAATCCTCCGTAAAGGAGGACTGGAGCAGGGCAGATGCTTGACTGTGCTGGTCTCAAGGTGGTATACCACAAAGATAAGGTGCTGGGCAAGACAAACCCCTCACGTCCACTCTAATGTCCTGAGAGAGGACATTTTAATTTGCTGTATTTATCAGATAACCAAGGGCATTGTGATGAGAAGCCTTCCTACTTTTAAAAGCATCTCCATTTTTGTAGATTAAAGCATGTTTATAAAGATCGTTTATCATGCAAAAAAACATATTTCCCCTACAGGGTCCCTTGCTCAGATCAGGACATCATCATCCACCCTGTCATCCAAGTCAGACCACAGACTTGGCTCCTCCCATTCGTCACACAGCCAGTCCAAGTGCTTCCACACCTACCACCACTGCCCAGGTGCAACAGCCTCCGTGGTGACGAGGCTAGCCCCGGGCTGGAATTAGGAAAGCAAGCTGGCCCTTCGTAATCAATCGGTTATGAAGGTTCTAGATGTCCACCAGTGGAATGCTAGTGTTACTGAGGATTTGAAGACAGAAGAGTCCTCCTGCCGCGGTCTCGGCTCTACTTCGTAACACATGGGCCACCAGGAGCAGGAATCGACTCAATGGTAACGAAGATGACTCTGTTACAAAGTTCTCCGACTCAAAGCATTTGACCTGAAACCCTGACCTTCTTAAAAATCTTAATATGACTGCAGTGTTTCAGTACATGGCTAAAAAGATCAAGGATTCTAGATAGATGTTTTACTACAAGACAAACCGGCAGCCTGTGGTAGTTATATAATTGTTTGTCAATTAGAGGATTAATCATGTAGGGGTGGAGTCTAGTCTGTCAATTGCTGTATAGCCAATGAGGCCTCTGTGTGGGCATGGCTTTCCTCTGAGGATTCTGGGAACTTCTGTATTTCCTTTTTGGAGGCGGGAGACATTTTTCTCTCTCTGCCAACTCCCTTAGAGACTCTCTACTGACAAGACTCACTGCCTGAGAGACGCTCTACTGACAAGACACATGGCGCTATGCTGACAGATTCTGTTTCCTGGAAGCTGGAGGAGCCACGTGGAGACCCTGCCAGCACTGAGATGCTTCCACTGCCACTGGATCCACAAGACTTTACACCCACTGGCCTGTGATCTTCCTGCATTCGGCATCATTGCACGTGTTGCGTGAGTCTGAAGAGGACTTTATAGACGGGTATCAGACATATGGGCTAATATCAGACTTATGGACTTGATCTGGACTGGGCTGGGATGCTTTCTCAATATTCAACTGCTCTTGTATATAAATCCCTTTCCTGTACACAGATCAGTGTCCATGAAGTTGCTTCTCTTGTCTAACAGACTAACACACAGCCTACAACATGAAATGTGTTAATACAAGACAAAAACAAAAGCAAAAAAACCCTGCTTCCTCTCCACCCAGTGAGCACCCAGTTAACGTCTAAGTTTCCTCTGAAATGTCATTCAAATTCAATCATTAGTCTCCATTTCTCCAAATGACATTACAGCAGGCTTCAATTGTTAGTAAGGATCGATTTTCCTCATCTTGTATTTGCTTTTGAAATTTTATTCATAATGAATTTAATCATATACCACGCATGTCACTTTTATATTAAGGTCAATTTAAATTTCTTTATATTTTAGATAGCATCAGCAATCCTATAAAATCTGATCATTTAATGAGTTATAGTGTTCTATTCTGAATCAAGTTATCCATGGGTACTTTAAGTGGAACTTTCAGTCACTGACAAGGCTTTGAGCCTTTTATTACAGTGAAGCTAAATGAGAACTGTATGCACCTGTTCCAACTTAACTACAAATCTCATTCATAACTTAGGGGTTCCCTGGCTGTACAAAATGCAAGAACAGCAGAAAACAAAGCAGACCACTGGTATTTCATAAAACTTAAGATATTTATGCTCATCAAAAACTTACCAAAAGAGTAAAAAGATAAGCTGTACACTAGGCGAATTTTTTCAGAAACAACATAGCCGGAGAGGCTCTAATCTCTAAAACATAAAGACACTCAATCAAAAAATGGGCAAAGGACATGAATAGACACTTCACCAAAGAGGATAGTCAAGCAGCCAACAAATACAGGAAAAGATGTCCACAGTCATTAGAGAGATCCAAATCAAAATGATGAGAGAACATCTCCCCTCCTGCTAAGGTGGCACTCCTGGTGAGGGGCAACACGGCACAGCCACTATGGAAAACAGTGTGGAGCTTCCCCCAAGCTCTAGAACCAGAATGAAGTCATGAGCCAACGGTCCTACGCATAAAAGCACAAGCTGTTCATTGCCACACTGTCCATGACAGCAAAAGGCAGAAACAACCTAGATGCCTATCGATGGATAAACAAAATGTAGTACACACATACAATGGAACACTACGAAGCACTGAAGAAGTGTCCCTTTCTAAAACGTACTGTGGAGGAATGTGGAAAACATGCTGCTGAGTGAAATAATCCAGTCACCAAAGGGCAACTAGTACATGATCTCGTATACTAGGTAAACAAAGAGAAAATGTTTCTTAGTGGGTACCAGGGTGAGGGATTCGCCATCTCTGTAGCAGACAGCACTCATATGTGGTTTTTATTACTTGTGTTTGGAAATAGTTCCAAATCTGGGTGACGAGCACCCTGCTTGATCCAGGTGATGAAGTAACTCATAGTCCACACTAAAAAAGTACCATATATACTTGAATATAAGCCGACCCGAGTACAAGCCGAGGTACCTAATGATTACCTGGGAAACCAGAAAAACTGATTGACTCGAGTATAAGCCTAGGGTGGGAAATGCAGGATGTGAATTAACACAGAGACCAGAGGGAGAGACGGAGCGCAGTCACAGACACATCCTTACCAGTTCAGCTGCCGCTCTGCTTGGTTAGATGTGAGTAAACAAACATGAAAAGCCCTGCAGTATCAGCGGGGCTTTGAATGAACAGTGGCACTCACCCACGAGATGTTACACCTCCCTGGGGTACCACTGACCTATGTATAAGCCGAACTCCAGTTTTTACATGAATATATACGGTATATACACGAGTACATATGGTATATCTCTGAAAATGGATAAAACTTAATGCTGTAACAACTAAAAACATGTATGCAGTTCTGTATATATGTATACATGCATGTATATAGGAGTGTGGGGATGTATGTAAGTATACACATGTGCTCATCTAGATGTGCCTCTATATCAACACATGCATGTATGTGTCACTTGGACTACTACGGTATGCCTGCCCCACATGGTATTTCCAATCACCTGCTCTGAACGTGAGAGCCAGACAGGAAGGAAGACGGCAGAAGCGGTGCTGCGTTGGAATGACGTATGGTGCAGCTGAAGACTACAGGAAGTCCCGTGCACTGCCAGAACAAGCCCGTCTGTCTTGGGCAAAGTACAGACAGAACACGTCTTAGACACGAGAATGGCAAGACTCTGCCTCACAGTCCTCTGGACTTGTCCCCAGACAAGGACATCATGTTTGGCAAAGCAGAGAGGGGGTGAAGAAGAGGAAGACCTTCGATGAACGGTACCCACAGAGCGGCGGCAACAGTGAGGCTCAAGCAACAACCAAGGGCCGGGCAGGGTTGTGTTTCTGCTGGAGACTGGGTCACCCTGGGCTGGAACGGACTCGATGGAACTGAACACGAAGCTCACAGAGAGTATGCGCTACACTCGAATTTGGTAAGGAGTGCCAGGGCTCCTAACAGCTTGAAAGCAGCCATCTAAGCTACAACGATGGGTCTCTACTCATGCAGAGAGAGAAAGCGAATGGCTCAGAAAAGAAGTTCGTCGACAAGACTAACCATCTGCATGACCACCACCTCACCTAGCCTGAACCCAGAACTAGACGGTGCCCTGCTGCCACTATCATTCTCATCGGGTCACAAGAGAACTACCCACATAGGAGAGACGAAAGCATGGAACAGAACCTCAAATTCTTATGAAGTCCATAATGACCGAACCAGGAATCCCTGGGACTAGTGCTCTGAGATACTCTGTACGCCCTGACCCAAAACTCTCCTTCCTATCGCCGTTTGGCTAAACAACAGAGGGGCCCGTAAAGCAAAGCCCTGAGGAATCCTGTGTGCCTTTTCAGAAATCATCAATAGGCGCCCAAAGGGTCAGAAGTCACTCTAAGGCAAAGATGGAAGGGTCAAGGTCCAGGGAAACTAGATGCAAGAGAACATCCGGAATGCGATCAATAAAAATGTCAGCACATTGTGACACGTCCAACCACGGTCACGGAATCGCCTGTGTAGTGACTGCTAAATGGGACCCTCATAAACTTCTACCAAAACCGTGTGTGTGTGTGTGTGTGTGTGTGTGTGTGTGTGTGTTCGAGCTGACTGAGACTCACGGTGACCCTATGTGTGTGTCCGAAGAGCACTGTGCTCCACGCGGTCTCAATGACTGCTTTCCCCCAAGGCAGATCACTGGGCCGTTCTTCCACGGTCCCTTGTGGGAGGAATCAAACTTCACATCTCTGCTAGCAGCACACATGTTAACCCTGGGTTCCACCCAGGGACGCCCATCATTCCACACGTAGTCCTTCACTGAAGGTGGTTAACGATGGTAAACAGTCTTTGGATAGGACATCCACTGGTCTCCTCGTTGCTAGCCCATCGCGACAGGGAATGGAGGGTGCCAGCTTACCATGGTTAGGATGGACGTATCTCTTGCTGCCTGTCTTTCACCGCTCGGCAGATGGTCTGCTGCTGTTGAACGCACACACACCCAGTTGGTGACCGTGTTTTGAGAGAGAAGAGTAAACTGCTTGCTTTCATATGATCCCCTATATTTTACAGAAGTCTGTCTTGCCTACAATTCTCATGGTCAGGTCAGCTTTGCTATATATATATTTTTTACACGAGTTATCATACTAACAATGCCTAATTCTCAGGATTCTCTTTGGCTCGGTAATTAAAAACCAGTCATAATGGCTTTGCCACCACAGTGGCACCTGCCAGTCCCTTCAGGACCCGGAGTGCCTTGCGAATGCAAATAGTTCCCGTCCTTCAAAGCACTTTGTAACTTTCTTCTATTTTGACTCCCTTTACTTTCATCCAAACTGGGAACTCTTCCAGGCCCCTTCACATCTGATATCGCTTATGAAGAGTGAATTGAATAAGACATTAAAAGCCTCTGCCTTTTCACCAGCTTCTATTATCAGCTTTCTCGGCCTGTCCATCAGGGACCCATGCCAAGCAACTGGTGAAATTATATTACAACAAAGCCTCTCTGAAACTTGCAGTAACTAGCCCATATGGACAGGGTCCAAAGTAGGCTCACAGTGCATCTCTCTGATGTGGGAGCGGGGCGTGTGACAAGAGGAGAGGAGAAAAGAGAGACGGCTTTTTCCCCTTGATTTGATTTTACTTTCGTTCACAGTTTCTTGTGCACCTTCCAGAAGGAAGGAAAAGATGAGACTTTGTTAAGAGAATGTCTATTACTGAGAATCCAGCCAGACTGCTTTTCTTTTTCACCCAGGCACGTGACTAGTCTCTCACTTAGCCTGATGTTTCGGGGGACAAGTGTCTGACCAAGGAATGCATGAGGGTAGCAGGCCTATCGGCATTTTATCGGAAGAAGAGTTGGACATTTGACAAGGGGAATCGCAAAGCGATATACGATAGCAAAGTGGCTTCTTTTCTCTCTGAGCTTGCTTTGGTCTCCCCCACCTTCCCGAAGGGAGCAGATGCCCAAGGTCAAACTCCCCGACCCTTCTGCCACCTCAGTGTGTACCCAGTCCAGAGTCCACGTGAACCGAATCTCCTTTCCAAGATGTCCACTCTTGTCGGCACTTTGAAACAGGACGATGAACGTACGATTCATGATTGAAAGGACTTTGTGTTTTCTTCTTCACGATTAAAGGCAGTTGGCAGAGTAAAGGAAAAGATAGGTTGGGGCCTCTTCAGCAACCACATCCACAAGTTGATCTGGATCAACTCTATCTAAGTTCACCCATCGGGAGAGGAGAATCTTTTTTTCTTGGAAAATCTGCCTTGTACACAAATCAATGCCTTTCTTCTGGTAATCTTTTATACCGAAATCATACAAGTGCCCTCCACTGGCTCCCTAGGCCTCAACGGATGTGTTACTCAGATTCAGTGAATCACACCGAAGTCCCCACTGACTTTCTCCCATCCAAGTACTAACCAGGCCCGACCCTGCTTAGCTTCCGAGATCAGACGAGATCGGGCGCGTTCAGGGTGGTATGGCCGTAGACCCCACTGACTTTCTTTGGTACAGATCCCCCACCCCCTGGAACCAGGAAACATCTTTGTAAAAGACTATTTTCCATTCCAAGCTTTCCATTCCTGAAAAAAGTGTCTCTCTCTGTGGTTTCACACTCTAAGCATCATTACTCAACCAATACGTTCCCGAGAGTCCTAAATTCCTCGGCGTCTATAAAAGGCCTCGTATCAGCTCTTGCTCAAAATCTGCTGCTTCCCAAATGTCACTCTGAACTGGTAGCATGTGCAGTCCAGACTCCTTGGAAATGCACAGGGGTCACCCGGAGTTGGCACTGCCTCGATGGCAGTGAGCTGGGCGTTTGGGTTGCGGTCAAATGACAAAGCGAGGGCAGACCTGCACGTTGAAAGTGAATTTTCCTGAATTACGCTCCTCAACTACAAGGTCAATGCTGTGTCCATCTGAGGAATAGACTCCTTCCCTCCCACGTGATGGTGAAGAAAGCCGAGGATCCACGTGGACAGACTCGGTAGCGTGGACAGCCTGTACCCAAATCCATGGGAGCGTTTGTTTAAAACACATATCCTGATCTCTGACCACCTGTATCGGAACCTAAGAGTTGGTAGCACAGAATCAACTCCTTCGACCATCCTAATCAGCGAAAAGACACGTCTACTAATGTGTCGGAGCCTTTACCCTTCTAGATGAGTCTCACAAGTTTCCATCCAGTAGAGAGCAAAATCTCTTCATTTGACCAAGGTATTGAGTTGAGGAGAATTAAGCAAAGCAAATCAGACAGAAAGAGGGGGGAAAAAGTGAAGCAAAGTCATGGTGCTGGTGATATAAATTGCTGAGGAAGAATAGCGAAAACCAATCCCTATTTCCCTGAGTCTGAAGGGGGAAGAAAACGTATTGTAAACCAAATAAATATTTAGAAAACATTGAACTAAAAATGTCAGATTTTACTATTAGCATAAGTCCTCCTTTTTAAATCACGCCACTAAATTGATCATCATATTGTTACGCTGAAGGATTTTGAAGGCAACCAGTTTTATTGAAAATGTGAATTTCGTGGGAAAAAAATGGCTATGTTCTCTTAAAGTTTGAACAGTCTCCATATTAATTAGCCATGAAACTGAATTTGGAGTGCTCTGAACTCCAAAACAAAAGCCCACCCAAGAGGGTTTACCTGAGGATGGTTACCTTCTGGCCACTTACTACCGTATAGACTCGAGTTATCCAAATACCAGCCAGGGCACCTATTTTTACCACAAAAACTGCATTAAAACTGTGCAGAGAAAAAAAACCCTTTTTTTAAATTAAAATGTGCTGGCAAAAGTCAGCTTATACATGAGTATATATGGTAGCTTCATTCTACCTCCACCTAGTCTATATTCACGTCAGTGTTTTGAGGCAAGGATGAAGAAGGAGTGCATTTACCTTTCTGTCCAGCCTTCAGGGTACCGGGAACAGGCCTGGGCTCTGGTTAATCTACGAATCTGACTGAATCCGTCATTTAACCTCATAGGTTCCAGCCTCCTGGGCAGTAAGGGGAAGAAGGTGGACCTCATTCTCCTCTGGCCTCTACCCTTCTTCATGCAATGTCACCCACAGCAGGAAGGCTGGGCTTTCTGTATTAATAGGAAAGAACTCAGACACCTCGATTTGCTGTCCTCCAAGAGAGCGGCAGCAGTGCCAAAATGATCTTGTTGTTGTTAATATTGTGACCTAGTTTGGAAGGCTAAAAAAAAAAAGAGAAAGAATACCATTTCTTTCGGGTTTCCAGAGCCTGTGACTCTGTTAAACGCCTTCCCTCTTCCTTCCATCTTTCTTTATCTCTCATCCCTCCTCCTCATCCTCAACCGATTGCTTCCTTGAGTTAGAGCTGGGTAGGAGATGAACAGCAGAGAAAACTTACTCCTAAAAAATTCAAACTGAGGGGAGTGACCTTCGAGAGCTACAACATTTGCACAAGATCTCAGAGTTACTTGGTTGTGAGTGTGTTTTTTAACAGGGACATAAGTGGGTCGCGTCACATGGGCCTATCTTTCTCGTCTTCGCCTCACTCTGGTGCTTCTGTTTCTCAATCACAAAGATGCTCAATGTAAAAACCTTAAGGTTAAGAAAATAAAATAAAATCGTATCTTTGGGGGATGGGATGGGATGGAGGGCCGGGGATTGGGCAACATTGCAACAGCTCCGGTAACACCTACTACTTTGGAAATGCCTGCCCACACTTTCCCAATTTGCGGTTGTTTCCAAATAAAACTGATAAGGTTTCCTTGCTTCTTAGCAAGGAAAAGGAGCTCGGAAATATGCTGTGTCCTCTCGGCCATTCAACTTTCTCTCAATTAAGTAATGCTCGAATGCGTGATCTTTCTGTGCTGTCAGCCTGGGCTCTGCCTTGACTATTCTGGGGACATCGGTACCCACAAAAAGTTTACAAACAGGCTTCCAAGGGAAGCGACAAGAACAAATGGAAAAGTCTGAGAGAAAGGTCAACAGACAAGATAAGCCTGGGTCAATCCCGGGTAAAATGGCAAGCCAGCCCAAAGCCGTTGCACTTCAGTCACACGCACAGTTATCGGTGTTTCTCTAAAACATGTGAGGAGCCACCCGATATATAAGGATGCTGGACTTTTTCATGGATGTAATTGTCACAGCCCCCGGCGAAAGAGTCCAACGCCTTCCGCGTACAAACCCTTCCCCTGGTTTAATGACACCATAGACACGTGTTGCCATTCCCATTCATGGTCCTACGTCAAAGGAACGTTTATAATCACTGCCTTTTGAACTTTTAAGCTTTTTGTACCCTGGTAGGTTGACAAAGGTGAATCGGTAAGATTAGGTTAGCTTAAAAAAAAAAAAGGCAAAGGTGTCCATGGGGCGTGGATTTATGACCAGGGCAAGGCTGATGCTGCAGAACCTTCTCAGGCAGAGAAAAGAAAACACTGCGCAGAGAGCAGACGCCAAAGAAGACACTTTCCTACACTCGTAGCGCACAGCAGACCGTCAATAAATATTCCGTACAGAGTGCCAAGTTGAGAGTCAGGAAACCCACTCGTGTTTAACAATACTGAGCAAACAAGACACCAATGCTCCCAGAAAGGAAATGCCGCTCCACGTTTACTTTCACCTCGTCACAAGCCAGTCTGTACCTCCCAATACTAGAATAGGAATCCTTGTCTATTGAGCTGACGGGCTGTCTCTCCGTGGTCCGGCTCTCTCCCAATCGATCCATGCAGGTGGCTTCAGGTGATTTCGAGTCTCCAAGGACATCCCTGGATGGTGTCAATGGTGAAGGTGGACTACTGCCAGCAGACAGGTTGGAGGTTCGAGGTCAGCAGGGGGCACCACAAAAGAAAGGCCTGGAGATCTACCTGCCCAAAGAGCAGCCATAGAAAATGCTGTGGTCGTTACACAGAAAATGCTGTTGTCTTTATATGGAAAACGCCATCATACATAGCTCTCCTCTGACAGGCCTGGAACCACCATGAGTCAAAGTCAACTTGACAACAACTGGTTTCAAAGAACTGGTGACATTGAGAGTTCATTGGGCCACTAACCTCAAAGTTGGCGGTTCAAGCCCACCAGCGGTTCTGAGAAAGAAAGATGAGGCTTTCTACTCTCCCACAGAGACACATTCTCGAAAACTCTAGAGTCTCTGAGTCAGAATCAACTCAATGACAGTGACTTAGAGAGTTTTGTTTGTCTGTTTACAAGACTGCTAAACGCACAAATAATCCTCCATCTGTGTCACCATAATTTAGATGTGCACAGATTTTTATTTACTTGTTTATTTATTTAATGCGTAACTACTCCTAGGGGAAATGTGATAGCGTCTCTCTCTGGTCCCTCTTCTTCCAAGGCAATGGCTTGAACTGTCACTGTCTAAAGCCATCGTCGTCATGGAGAATCCACGGGGAGCCAGTCTTCTTCTTCCATACGCATTGTGTAAAGATCCTATGGCAGGAGCGCGCTAAGCACACAATCCAACTAAACGGGTCCTGTATGAATGTCATGATTCCAATTTCTTCCGAGACATGGCTGCTTCCCTCGCCCTTCTTCCTCCTCCTCCTCCTCATGCTCCTTCCCCTTCCGCCCTTACTTCCTCCCCTGCCTGGTGCCAGGCTGTACTCTGTCCCTTCACCCCTGCTTGCCATTGCGATCCCTGCCATCTGGAACCGGTTTTCAGTATCTCTTGTCTCATCAACCCACCATCTATTTTAAAATATCATCTGAAAACATATGTTTTCCCCCACCACCCTTTTCAATTTCCTCTCTGCTTTTATTTATTTCCTCCTCTGACTTTCTTTAGCTCTGGAAAAAAAAAACTCATCTGATTCACGTCAGGAAAACTGCTCTTCTACAAAGGGCTGCCAATGCACTTGATCTGAAAGACTGTCATCTCTCGGATTGGAAGCATCGCCGAGGAGTGCCCAGCACATGCGCCTCCTTCAAATGCTGGAGGGAGCCAGAAAGACGATGAGCCGGGACGCAGGGCGTCTCCCCAACTGGGAATGACCAGCCAAGCTAGGGGTACACCTTGACCACCCAAGGTCAGTGAATTAGGCAGGCCCAGCTGATATATGTAATTACACACGTTTTGGAAGACAGTTGTCCTGAACAGCATTGTAAACACTTATGACGTACTCAATAAGAAGCTCATTGGCTCATTTTTAAACCTGCCAAAAATAGAGCTGGGGAGGGAGGTAAGAATTTTATAAAAGCCTCCCTCGATCCTGACAATTTCCCTTCCAATACTTGTCCAATGACCCAGACCAAAAGGGAAAGAAAAAAGAAAAACACAAGAAACACAGTGAGGAGGAATGTGCGCTGGGTACCCAGTCTCTCAGAAAGTTCCTTTTCCACCCGCCCCAGCCACCTCGCCCCACTGACTCTCTCCTTTCCCTAATTAACCTCTGCGGCTACGCTCACCCCCTGCCCATCCTCGGGGCCAGCAGGCTGTGCCCTGCGCCTCCCTTCTCCAAGACGTCTCTTCCCCCATTAGCCAAATGCTTCCCTGCACCTGGCTGGTGTCTGTGCCCCTTTCATCCTATCTGCCTTTTCTTTCTTTTTAAACCACACACACACACACACACACACCACAGTGAAGAAGCCGAGAACCAGGGCTCTCACTCACAAACTCTGCTCTATTGTCAGTTCAGCAGGCTGCAGCAGGCCTCCTTAGGGCTGGAGAATCAATGTTGCTAAGCAACACGTTTGCACCCCGCGTTACAGATGAAGCGCGCCATCCACGGCTCTGAGGACGAGGCGGTCCGGTTTCCTGCGAACTCTGAGCGGGGGAGGGGGCGACCTCTCTCCGATCAGCAGGAAAATGTACATTCTATGAATCCAGAGCTTGTGGAGGGTCCCTTCCTACAATCCTTTCCCCTTTCTTTAGATCATCTCTAATTTTCTCCCAAAGAAACATGACCTGAGGAGGCAAGAAATGGAGAGTCAGCCCATAATTTGGTTTCCAGCATTGATTCCCCCCCCCCCCACAAATCCATTCATTGGACAGAGTTGCTCATGATAGCTCTCCGCTATCCCCCGGCCCCTTCCTTGAAAACAAAGAGTGAAAACATTAATATCAGCTGCAACCCCAAAATTAATTTTTTTAAACGGCACTAGGAAGTCATCAGCAATAACTAAATCACCATCTAAATGGTTAGATGATAACAAATTTCCTGCTGGCCCTCCAGAGACGCCTCCGTGTGTGTGTGTGTGTGTGTGTGTGTGTGTGTGTGTGTGTGTGTGTGTGTGTTAGGGACGTTGGTTGTTGGGAACATGTTGTGGGGTTTAGGGTGAGAGATTCACTACCAGAAGGTAACTGTAGAGACTCTCACTGCTGATTCCGACTCCCCGTGACCGTATAGGGCAAGATAGAAACACCCGCTGTGGGCTTCCCAAACTGTAGCACTTTACTGGAGCAGAAAGCATGCTGTTTCTCCCAGGGAGTGGCTGGGGGTTTCAAACGGTTGCCCTTGCAGTCAGCAGTCCAACGTAGGACCAGGCCGCCACCAAGGCGGGGTTATCTCCTTCCCCACAAGTGTGAAACAGAAGTGGGTGGGCCCGTGAGGGGGAGGAGAATCGCCCCTGCTCTCCGGTCACGTCGCTCACACTATCCCTCTTAGTCAAATCTTAAACTGGGGCAGGCAAGGACGGACAGGGTGCTGTGCCGCTATCCTGGACTCCTGCTGAGGCTGCTGACCACTGCAGTGACCCGTTCTCTGTTCCTGCAAAAGACAACCTCACCTGGGCCAAGGTGATGTGTGATGCAAAGGTCCTGGAGCTGGCATCCACTGCATGTCCCCACCTCCTCTGTATTGGAAGAAAGGTGGGTGCACTGGGGGCTCAGCTGACCACCTTGAACCATCAGGACGAGGGAGAGACCCAGGGAGGATGAGACAAGAAAGAGGAAGAGACTGGCTCCCTGAGATAGTTAATGTTTATTGTGCCAACCTGCCTGATAAACACGTGTGGGGTTAATTGATGGGCAGAGATATAAATGGCTTGGTGAGTCTTGCTTTTCTAGTCCTCCGGTCTATTGTTTTCTGATGATTGGACCAGGGTGCAGCTGCCTTAGCCAGTTCCCTGCTTCAGCTGGCAAGGCTCACTTCCTGCAAGGCATCCCAAAGGAGAAGCCACATGAACCTACCCTGAGGCAGCCCTGGGTGTTGGAACAGCCATGTGGAGACCCCTGCCAGTACTGAGATGCTTACACGCTCACTGATTCAGCTTTCCTCCTGCAGTCAGCATCATAGTGTGTATTTTATGAGATGGAGGAGGACTTTGTGGATTGGTGTTGAGCATATGGGTTAATGTTGGACTTGTGAGTTTGGGCAGCACTGGGTTGGGATGTTTTCTTGATGTGCACTGAACCTTTATATAAAACTCTCTTATACATGAGTTTCTGTGGATTTGTTTCTCTAAAGTACCCAGACTAACACACGCCCCAATGGCTGCACAAAACAGAGCCACTCCCCTAGGTCAGACTTGCTGCACGAGCCTCTTGTTGCAACCCCTGTGTCACTCTGTCTCTTGGAGGGCTCCCCTCTATTCAGCTGAGCTGCTTCTTTTCCAACCATGATGCTCCTGGAGGGACTGGTGCCTCCTGATAACACATCCAAGCGAACAAACGCTTGCCATCCTCAGTTCCAAGGAGACTTCTCGCTATCCTTCTTCGGAGGCAGATCGGAGGTGGAAAACGGCACTCCCAACTTGGCATCAGCCATTATTATGAAGCTTCCCTGTCACTGGCAGCCCAAACCCACACCTTAAATAATAGGCACTGCCATCAGGATTGTTCCACCGCAGAGGCTCTCCTGGACCCCAAAAATGCCAAGTATGCCACACACACAAAAAAACAAACTTTATGCCCAAAGGAAACTCCAAATAACTTTAACAAGTGGAAATTGTAATAAGATCTACTACTTGCTCGGTGGATCTTTCCATTATACCAAGAAAGTGAAGCAGTTCTCATCTATAATTCAGTTATGGAAACATCATGCTTTCGGCGAGCTAGCGTATTTACTGAGCACCACCATGTAACGGGCTCTGTCGGAACAGGGTGAAAGCCCCAAAGAGCTATGCGTGTCTCCTGGAGCTGACATCCTCAGAGTACTGTGAAATGTAACTCCACATTAAAGGCATAGTACAGACACTTGCTAAGGTCTCGGCTGCTCTGAGCATCTGGGCATCTATCTATAGGTGCTACCTCAGTATTTCAACAGTGGCATAAATTAAGATTCTTGTGCCATGCACGCGCCGTCTTAATCTCAAAGTTCGCTGGATTTTGTTATGTGTTGCAGTCTTAGTTCAGCATAATTGGCACAGCAGGCAGTGCACATAGGTAACGGGAAAATTGTCATGCGCGTTGACAGATACACTGCTGTCACCACCACAACAAAGATGGTTGGCATTCCAGCCATGGCTTCCTCACCGTTCTTTGAAACCCATTTTCCCCACCAGCCCAAAGCCAGGGGGGGCACCAATTGCCCTGTCACTACGGATTAGTTTGCATTTTCTAGAATTTTATACAATGTCTCTTTTCCACTGTCTGAGGTACCCCATTTAAGAGTGATTTAGAAATTCACTGGTGTAGGTGAATTTACTACCACCACATTCGTTTTCATTGCTGATTAGTATTACACGGTAGGAAAAAAAAAAAAAAACCCAACCCACTGCCCTCAGGTCAATTCCAACACCCAGCAACGCCACAGGACAGAGGATTGCCACATCGCTCTCCCACAGAGTGGCTGGTGGGCTCGAAGGGCTGACCTTTTGGTTCACAGTCAAGCCTTTTACTACTGTGCTGCCAACTGATCCATTTACCTGTTGATTAACCTTTGGGTGAGTTCAAGTTTAGGGTGTTCAAATCTACAGTTGGTATCAACGGTCATGGATAAGTCTTTATAGGGACGTACATCGGAAGGGAACCACTGGATACCACAGTGGCTAACATTTTAAAAGCTATCATTTTATATACCCAGCCGTACACAGCGCTCCAGCCTGTTGCACATCCCTGTCATCGGTAGGGAAGCTTGGTCTTCGTCAGGTGAAGGCATTCTAAGGGGAGGGATGTGTTGTCTTACAGTCTGGACTGGCATCTCCCTGTTGACCTTTAACGTCTTCTAATGTGTATCTGTCATCCGTATGTCTTCTTTGGGGACATGTTTGCTCACATCTTTTGCCCAATTTTAACAGAGTCATCTGTTGTGGAGTTTCACAGACACATTTTCTGGGGTTGAGCCCTTTATGTGACACGTTGCAAATATTCTCTCCTAATCAATGACCTCCCTTTGTTACACTCTTGACTTTCACCTTGATCATGCACAATTCATTTACTGTACACTCTGTGCTATCTGTATCCTCGCAAAATAAATCTTTGCCTAAATAATGGCCATTACGATTTCCTTGTATATATTTTTTCTAGATGCGTAATACCTTTAACGTCTATGGTCCATTTCATGTTAATGTTGGTATGGGGTACAAGCAAGGATCCTGAGATTCTTTTGTCCAGCTCCCTACCGATCCTGTTTCCCCGAAAGTAAGACACCCCCCAAAAATAAGACCTACTTACAGTTTTGCCTCTCACTGAAATATAAGGCATTCCCCTGAAAATAAGACCGCCCCAAAAATAAGGCTCCCCGGAGCTACCATAACTCTGGACTCTGGACCGTAGCAGCAGCGCCGCTGCGCAGCTCACTGTTGGCCGCCGCAGCCAAGCAGACAGGAAGTGCAAGGTCTCTTTTAATGAAACAATAAACAATAAATGTGTACCATATTCTTCTTCATGGAAAAATAAGACATCCCCTGAAAATAAGACCTAGTGCATCTTTGGGAGCAAAAATTAATATAAGACACTGTCTTATTTCCAGGGAAACAGGGTATGTCTACCCAATTCCTCCAGCACCATTTGATGATTTCCAATGGCCACTTTTTGAAAATCAATTAGCCCTGCATGCGTAGATCGATTTCTGAATTCTCTGTTGAGTTACGTATCTTTAGCTTTATGCTGCTAACATGCTGTCTTGATCACTAATGCTTTAAGATAAGCCAGGGAACATGAGTCCTTCAACCTGGTCTTTCCTCTTTCGAAATTGATATTTTCAAATCAGCTGGTAAAATTCTTTACACACCTGTTTCAAAAAGACCTGCTGGGTTTCAGTGGCGATCATAAAGGAAACAGTAATCAATTTAAAAATCAATTTACAAAGGAATGACGCGAGTCTTTCCATCTGTGAGTACAAAAATCTTCCACTTACTCAGGCCTTATTTTTTTCCCCAGCAATTTGTTGTACTTTACAGTATAGAGGTCTTGCGTTTTCTGTCACAAAGATCCCTGAGAATTTCATAATCTTTTTATGCTATTAGAAGTTTTTCCACTCCAAATTCCAATGGTTCGTTACTACTACCAAATTCTTGTACATTGATCTTACAACCTTGCTAAACTCACTAGTTCTAGCAGCTTGTGTGAATTCCTCAGAATTATCTACAGGCAACCATGTAATGGCAGTCTTACTCATTCTCCAATCTATGTGCTTGTATTTCTTCCTCTCGCCTTATTGTAATTGCTGTATTGTACTTAAAAAAACTCCAGTTCTAGGTCGAAAAGAAACGATAATAGTAGATGTCTTCGCATTCTTTCTCACCTTAAGGAAAAGACTGTGGTCTCTCACATTAAGTAAGATGCTATGTTTCCATGTGTCAGCAATACCTTAGATTGAGCTGAAGAAACTCAGACATGTACTGCCACTGAGTCGATTCGACTCAAAGCAACCCTATAGGAAAGGACAGAATGGCCCCATTGGGTTTCCAAGATTGTAACTCTTCTTGGGAGTAAAAAGGCTCCCTCAGCTTTCTCTCGTGGGTAGGATGGTAGATTCAAACTGCTGATCTTGCAGGTAGTAGACCACAGCTTAACCACTGGGCCACCGCTGTTTAATTGGTAACCTGTCACTGGGTTTTATTATATATATATATATATATATATATATATATATATATATATATATATATATATATATATATATATAATTTTAATCATTTTATTGGGGGCTCTTACAGCTCTTATAACATTTCATATATCAATTGTATCAAGTATATTTGTACATATGTTGCCTTCATCATTTTCTAAACATTGACTTTCCATTTGAGCCCTTATCAGCTCCTTTTTCCCCTCCCTCCCTTCCCATTTTTTATTTTGTTGTTTTTAATTTTGGTTCATTTCAAAATATTTTCTAATTTCACTTGTGACTTCTTTCACAAATGGTTGTTTGAGAATTGTTTTATGTGGTATCTAAATATTTGGAGATTTTGCAGGTATCTTTTTTTGTTACTGACTTTTAGTTTAATTCCACCGTGCTTAGAGAGCATGCTACCTTGTATGAGTTAATCCTTGTAAAAGTTTATGGAAAGGTGTCTTATGGGTAGGTAATGGCCTATCTTGGTAAATACTCTGTACCTTTAAAAAGCATGCGCACTCCGCTGGGGAGGCTGGCGGCAGTTTCCCATTGTCAGTTGGTAGCCGCTGTTGTGGGCATGTGAACAGGGGCAGTCTGGTAGCAAGTCAACTCTCCAGCCCCAGCAGTGGGTGGTAGAGAGAGATGAGTGCTAAAGAGACGACTGTGTACCCCGCCCCCCCCAGCACACGCCATCTGACCCAGCTGCCTGGGGGTCCTGGTTCACAGGGACAGGTAGGATGCGGGGTTGGAGAGGAAGGCCCCTCAGATGATCCCCAGGGAGCAGTGGAGTGTGTGTGAGTTAATTTTATGCCGTAAAAGACCAATCCAATCCTGTTTGACTCTGTAGCATCTTAAAAAGAAAAAGTAATGTTAAAATAAAGCCCCTGAAATATTTTTTAAAAAAAGCATGCGCACTCTACTGTTGCTGAGCGGAATGTCCTATAGCTTTTGAGGAGGTTGTTTTAACTGATAGTCTGTAAGCTCTTTATCCTTGTGCTATGCAGTACTTCTCTGGTACTCCCACAATACATTGCTATTTTATTTCCCTTAAAGACTTATATTCTTCTACTAGAGTCAGATACTAAATCAAGCTATCATTAGTATTTACACTATCTGGAGTTCTTTATTCCTTTGATACAGTAGAATGTCCATCCGACACCATTATGTTTCTGCCTGAAGGACTTCCTTTATATTTGATGTAGTATTGGTCATCTGGTATTGATTTCTCTCTGCTTTTGTATAATGTTTTATTTTTTTAAGATATTTTCATAGATTGAAGGGGTTTTTTGGTTGTTATTGTTGTTTTCATTTGTCTAATGACTTGCATCTTTTCAAACAAGAAATCGCTTCATTCTTACTTTTCCTTTTCTGTTACATACATCACCACCACCACCACCACACCACCACCACCACCAACCACCACCACCAACCACCACCACTAACCACCACCACCACCACCTGGCTACTTCTAGGATTTTGTTTGCTTGTACCACAGGTACTAAGAAATTTGATTCTGACTGTGCTTTGTTGCAGTTTGCTTCTGTTTAATGTCGAGCTTTTGGATCCATAGAGTTAAAATGTTTGCCAAATTTGGGTGTGTTTTGGCTGTTATTTCTTAAAATATTTTCCATGCACCCCCCACCCACTCTTTTTCAGAGATTTCAATACACCATGACAGGTTATTCGATGTTGTCCCAACACTCTTGTGATGTTATTCATTTTGTTTTGTTTGTACTTTTGTCTTTTCTATGTTTTAAAAAATTCTGTTTAAAAAAATTCTACTGCTACATCTTCAAATTTGTTCATTGTCTTTTGAGTAGTATCTAGCCTGCTAATAATCCTACCCTAATTTTCATTCTCATTCTGTTTCAACTCTAGAAATGAGTCTTTCTTCTACTTCCTAGATCTTTATCCTGTTCATGTTTTCCTGCCTCTGTGAACATTCAGAGGGCATTTACTATAATTGCTTCACTGTTTTCATCTACAAAAATCTATCCTCAGTGTAATTTCTCAGTCTATTTCTATAGATTAATTCTCCCCTTACAGATCCTATTTTTCTGCTTCTTTCAATGTCTAGTGGTTTTTAGATTATTATAGTTGGATACCAGACACTGTAAATTTTACTTTGTTGAGAACTGAAGGGTTTTTTGTATTCTTATGAATACTTGGGGCCTTTGTGCTGGACACAATTAAGTTCCTTGGAAACAGTATAATCATTTCCTAGCTTGCTCTTAAACTTTGATGATCCAGACCAGAAGAGAGCTACTTTGACCCTACAACTGAGATGTCTTAGTTTCTTAGTGTGAGTATAAGGGACACGGTAGGCTTAAATGAACAGACATGTATTTTGTCACAGTTTAGGAAGTTAGAGGTGCCAGTTCCAGAGGGAGGTGTGCGCCGCGTGTTCTTTGCATGGGAGAGCCCTGGTCTCTTGATTTCGCTACCTCAGTTCCTTGGTGATCTCCACGTGACATCAATCTTTCCCCATCTGCCTTGCTTGCTTCTGTGCCTAATCTGCTGTCTTTAGATCTCAAATAGCAATCCGCTTGACATGTGCCCTGTGCTGTTAGAGACTCATTAACATAGCAAAGAATGCTGGGATTACTTCCTCAAATATAGGGCTGGGATTTACCCACACACAGTTGTGGGTGGTTGGGGGAACAGATTCAATCCACAGCCTGAGGCAATGACCTTGGGAGACCCCTGAGTGGTAGGAGGTCTTTCCCTTCCAGACAGTGAGAAAATGAACTATTAAATGAATTACGGAGCGTCAGGCATACGTAATTTCACATGATTCTTCCCAGTGGTCTTCCACTGGCCTGGCTAGGTACCCCACAGGCACACTCTGAAAACGCAGGGGAGATTCTCAGCAGAGTTTAGGGCCTGTCTCTCTATGGAGCACTCTGAGACTGGTTAGGAGCTGGCCTTGTGAATTCTAGCTGCCTCAGTCTCTTCAAACTCCCAACTCTGCCGCCTCCCCAACTCAGGGGGACCGCGAGGCTCTGTATGGGTGGGACTCTCTCCCAGAAGTCAACTGGAGCGTTCCCATGATTCCCTCCTCGGAAAAATCATGATCTTGAGCTACTTGCCTAATGCCTGGCAGGGAAAAAAAACATGTGCATACGTTTGTATTTTGTTTTGTTAGTTTTTCAGTTGAGAGGGTAGTTCTTTCTTTTACCTTATCACGGCTAAAAACTAAAGTATCTTCTGAATCGGTTCTCTCAGATAGTAACTAGAGAGAGTCGGTTATAAAACAGGCTCTGAAATCTGACCGCCTGGGCTTACGCAGCAACTGTGCCACTCTGCTGTGTACAGCTTTAAGCCAGTTATTTAACCTGTCAAGTCCACTTTCCTTACCTGAAAAACAAAACATGCGACCACATGCCTAGTCCATAGGGCATGACGTGAGGCCTAACTGTGACAGTACACGTGAAGCATGGCGCATGGCCGCCATTACTGTTGTCAGGGGCTCTGGAGTCCGTGTTCACCTACAGCCCCCCAAGAACAACAGGATGAAGCGCCCCACCTGCTCCTGCGCTAGCCTCCCGGTGGTCCAGATGCTCGAGCCTCTTGTTGCGGCCACTTTGTCCATCCAGCTTGCGCAGGACCGCCTTCTTTTCCGCTGCCCCTTCACGTTACCAAGCATGCTGTCCTTCCCCAGGGCCGGGTCTCCCCTGTCAACATGTGCAGAGTACGTGAGACAAAGGCTCGCCATCCTTGCCTCCAGGGAGCACTCTGGCTGGACTTCGTCCGAGACAAGCGTGTTGGTTCCTTTGGCAGCCTGGGGTAGTCCGGTATCCATCCCCAGCACCATACCGCACAGGCGCCGAGTCTTCTCCGGGCCCTCCTTCTTCAATGTCCAACGTTCACAGGCGCAGGAGGCAATGGGACACACCATGACGTGGATCAGGTGCCCCTTAGTCCTCGAAGCAATCATCAGCACTCTACAGAGGTCTTGTGGATCAGATGTACCCAATGCACTGTGTCCTTTGACAGACACTAAGCTTGTGACAGTCTGGCTAACCCAGCAGACTCCACCATTCTTCCCAGTGGGACCTGGGCCTGCCTCTGGGCTCTCTGCACCTGCTGACAAATCTATTCACGCCCAGTCACTGACAGAAAGGCCCCTCCAGAGAGTGGGCTTGGCCTGCTCTTTCTTTTATTTATCCTCCTCCTTGCAACTATCAAAGTCTACTGCATTGCTGTGAAAACCATTTCTCTTGATTTTTTTCCCCAACAACAGCCTCATCAACTAATCACCTTTATGAGACTGACTAGCTTCACTGATCATAATGTCTTCCAACTTTGTCCACGTTGCGAGATGCTCGGCAGTTTCACCGTTGTTGTTGTTTAAGGATGCACAGAGTGCCATCATATGATTGCTCCAGAGTTGAATCACCCAGTCGTCCCCAGATGGGCAGCTGGGTTGTGGCTCCTGCTCCTGGGTCATCATGCTTTGCAGTTTGCTTCCCGTCAAGATCGCAAGGCCACCGTTTCACAGATGTGCTGGGCAGCCACCCGCAGCACTCGTCAATCTTCATCTTGGCCCGTCTTCTATTTCGGGTGACAAGAAGATGCTGAGAGCAGACTGAAAAACCCAAACTGGAATAATGACGAGTGAGTGGCACAGCAAGCAACCCAGAGCTGTTCTCTAGCTAATGTTCTGTGGCCTCCTATGAAAGCTCTTGGGTGCTTGTGATAGGTAGGTTTATTGTGCCAACCTGGCCAATGAACACATGTGGGATTAACTGAAGGGCGGAGAGATACATGGCTCAGTGAGCCTCACCTTTCTTGTCTGTTACTCTTTGATCATCAGACCAGTGTGTGGCTGCCTTAGCTTGTTCTCTGCCTCAATTTGCAAGCTGCACTACCTGTGGGACACCTAACCCGTGGACTGTGTCACTGTAGTTTGAGGTTCCTTCAAGACTTGCTTCGGCACACTATTGGAATTTACATCTCTTGAGCTGGGGACTGTTGGACCCTGTCATCTGGCTGACTGTTGGTGACCTGCCCTGCTGTTTGCTGCCTGTGCCTGGATAGCCTGAATTGCTCTACAGAGGACTACCCCACGGCCAAGACTGGAAGGACTGCCAGTGTACTAGCTGTCTCACGGAAGTGAGTTGCACTGAGCCATTTGTACTGCTCTGTAGATTGTTTATTTCTTCTGTTATATGCATATATATATATATATAAAATCATTAGTGTCCTGGTTTGGTTTCTCTAGAGAACACTGCCTAACACAGAGCTCTTGTTCCAACCTCTGGGGAAAGATTTTCCAGAAGCGAAACTGGTTCAATGACCATATAAAGTAAGTAAGTGAAGTTTTCATTCATTACCGAGTAGGTTAACGTTTGTTATATGTAATTTAGACACCGTCCTTGGTATGTAATAAGGCGTCAAACCCATTCAATGAGTCCAGCTTTATTTCTCTAAATTACACATGAATCATTTGTGTCTGAATAAAGTCTCTGGTTCAGTTTGTCTTCTTATGAATGCATATTTTCCATACTGGTAAAATACAACATATCCGGTGTTATAATTCAGCACTAGTTAAACTAGAACACAAAGAGCCTTGCAGATTTATTTTCACAGCTTACAAAGCACTTTCACATACATGATCTCATTCATTTTTGCAGCGATCCCATAAGCTAAGTACTCACAGTAGGAGAGAGTTCATATTGTGGAACAAAAGAAGAGTAGGACGACGATTCCCAACACTTATCCTTTCGATGTGATAAGAGGACTTAATTCTGAATTGATCTCTGTTAACAATTTATTTTTAAATATGTGTTTTTAATAAGCCTTGTCCTATAACTTTGTTTCATTCACAGAATCAAATGTCATTTTCTCATGAGCAGGAGTTCCCCAGCTCAACAATTTTATCCACAAGCTTATTCTTAGAGCAAAAGTGCCTTCTTCTCAAAGTTTCGCTTGGGAAAATTCCATTACCATCAGGAAAGTCTCAAAAACAACTCATTGAACGCCCATCTGTTCTGTATCAAGATTCACCAATGTCAACATTTTGCCATATTTGTATCATGCGTGCGCACAACACAGAAAAGTATGCGTGTAGGTAGAGAGCAGATGTGCCTAATATGGAATTTACATGAAGATATGTATCAGATTTCTACTTATTACATATAAACTTCATATAAGTGCCATCTACGCTTACATGTCATTCTCATATACGTAGCTGAGTGTGCACTAGGAGACTTCAAAAAGTTCACGGCAACATTTCATCATCTTTCAATTCCATTTTTCCACAACATTTTTTTAAGTCCCTCTCATCCATGTAAGCTGACCCGTTTTAGTAGGGAGCAGACTTTAAAACAAGTGAAGTGCAAACACCTGACTATGCATCTCCTCAGAACAAAGGACACTCTGTGAGTACAGAGAGGGCACTCAAGGCACTTGCATACAATGTTCTTATCTAACACAGAGTCCATTTTCAAACGTCCCCAGCAAATAGCCTGATAAATGTCCTTCATATAGGATGCAATCCGGGTTCATGCACACATTAGTCTCCTTTCATCGTAAAACCATTCCCCCGCCTTTCAGGCCCATGCGACTGTTGGGGGTTTGCCTTATTGTTTCCTCATGAGAGGATTCAGGTTCAACCCTTGGGGCAAGAACACCACCTAAAACCTAAGGGATGGGCAGGATACCAATCACTGGGCACCTGGTGGCAATCTGCCCCGTGATTGGTAAGATTAAATCATATACATTTGGTCACATGTTTGAGGCAGGGTCCACTGTCAAGGCCCCTTTGTCCTTCTGTAATTAAGTAGCCGAAGGGTGACATTTTAGGAATATTCTCTTCCCTGACAATCTTTCCGTCGCTGGGTTTTAGCATTTAATAAGTGCAGGAGTCACTTATCAATTACTGTCAACAACAACAACAACAAACACCTGTTGTCATCAGCTGCCTTCAATTCACGGCAACTCCATGTGCACAGACAGAAACGAGCTCCTTGGGGTTGCCGGTGGCCATCATCGTAGAGACAGGTCGCCAGGCCTTTCTTGGATGGTGTCCCTCTTCGGTCAGCGGCCACGAGCAACCGGTGCACATCACCCAAACAAACGGAGATGCCCACTGTCATCATTCTGATTCACAGCGACCCCACGTAGTGTTGCCAAGGCTGTCAATCGTTATGGGAGCAGATGGCGGCAGCTGTCTCACCCAGAGGCTCATGGTTTCTCACCCAGGGCGGCTCGTGCCAACCTTGACGGTATAGTCCAATGCTTACCTGCCCCTTTGCATCATCCAGAGACTTCCTCAACGACCATGGTTGTCGGTTGTATGCTAGTGGGTCTCGACCTTCCTTATGCCGCAACCTTCCAATACCGTTCCTCGTGTTGTGGCGACAGCCCCCCCTCCCCCCAACCAGAAAACTATTTTCATTGCTGCTTCATCGCTGTCATTTTGCTACTGTGGTGAATCGTCATGTAAATATCTGATACGCAGGATGTATTTCCATTGTTATAAATTGAACATCATTAAAACAGTGACTCATCACAAAAACTAGGTAATTATGTATTGTGAAATATTTATTTCTAATGACAAATAAATGAAATGTTGTCTTGAAGCATGGTGTGGCATGGGTAAGTCTTCACGCCGGGTACTCGTATGTGGGCATATCTGTATGTGGGCGGACCCGCCTGGAGATGGATAGAGGAGCGGTGTCTCAGTTAGGTGACCCCTGTGAAAGGGCTGTTCGGCCCCCAAAGGGGTCGCGACCCACAGGTTGAGAACCGCGTTGTGTGGTTTTATCATTCTTTAACTGGCACATTCCAAAAGTATTTCCTGATAGTAGAAACCAAACAAGACTCCCTGACAGGGTTAGAACAAGATTGGGGGTGGTTCCCACCTTTAGAGACCTGAGCTCTCTGGAGGAAATGCACACGTGGGGGGTGGGGAGTCTCGTGTGGGTGCAAGAGATACAGAGCGGGGCACCTGCTGCTGGGAAGATCTTTTCTCTGTGGCCCCTCGGGTTCAAAGGCATTCTGCTATTGTGTAAGCTGGGGATGTTTACCGTATCCTTTGTTTCAAAATGATGAGAGAATACTGGCACCAGATCTAAAGGAGCAACATTTTTCAGGCTTCATACAATAACCCCCACTTCCTCCCTGAAGGAGCCGGAGAACCTCTGAAAACAGAAGACCAAGAAAATTGAACACGGCTGAACAGCCCAGAGAGATCATTTCTAAAGCATGTTTGGCTCTGAAACTATTTTTTACACTACAGATCAAGGACCCTCAAATTAGATCCTTTCATCCCTAGTCTCCCATGGCTTCAGTTCAAAGAAGAAAAGGGAATATCTTTCTGTCCTGTCCGACCTCTCTTACAGAGATGTCCTGAGCCTTTATAATTGCATGACTTTATAAACTCTTATCGAGTCAACGGTCTGAGGGGCGCACCATGGCGAATGCTAAGCCCAGTGTTTCCAAGGTCACCCGCTACCACTGAGCTCCATCACGCCAAAGTTCTGACAAACAGAGTCAACCGAATCCCTTCGCCCAATTCAACAATCATGGCGTAATCCATAGGACAAGCCTGGCTGCCTGCCATTTCCAAGTGGTTCCCCTGACGCCTTACAAGGCACCATCGAGAAAGCAAAACTCCATGCATGCACGTGATTAGTGTATTACATAACAGAAATCAATTACTAAATATGCACCTTAGAAGAATTATAAAGTTATAGAAACTTAATCTTGGGAAAGGCTGTTAGGCCAATGCCAGGCTGCCGTCTTCAGTGTCTTCTGTAGCCACGCCAACACAGAGACACATTAAAATCCAATCTGAAAGATAGCACTAGACACATGAACAGTTCATGGCGCCACTGGGTAGCTGCTTGGCAGACAGCCAAACGAGCATGAAGCAAGAACCTGAAGGTTTGGCGGGTTGCTGATAATGGATTTTAAAGAGCCCTCGCAGCGCACTGTGTAAGCGCTCGGTGCTCACCAAATGTTCAAGATCAGCGGGTCGAACTCATTGGCCACTTTGTCAGAGAATGATCCGGCAGTCTTCCTGAAAGACTATTACTACTACTCAGAGCCATCGAGTCGATGCCAACTCATCGTGATCCCACAGGGCACAGGGGAACGGTTCCTGTGAGTTTCCAAGGCTGTAGGGATACGGGAGGAGAAAGCCCCATCTCGCTCCAGTCCAGCAGCAGACCTGTGGTTAGCAGTCCCATAAGTAGCCACAATACCATGGAGCTCCTCTTGAAGGATTCAAAAAACAAAAAACAAACCAAACCCACTACCATCGAGTCGATATCAGCTTGACTATTCGTGTTGGTCTGTCATCTGAAGGTCCATAGTTCCAGCCACTGAGAGGGAGGAAGGCAGGGCATTCTACTCTCATAAAGAGGTACAGTCTCAGAAACGCACAGGGGCAGTTCTACCCTGTGCTATAGGGTTGCTTTAAAGAAGACAGCCCAGGAAATCCCATGAGGCAGTTCTGCTCTATCCTCTTGGGTCGCGTAAGAATTGACTCGGCAGGGACAGGGCTGGATATTGAGTTTTCCTGGAACTCTGAGATACTGGTGAACAGCAATCCCAAAGAAAGAAACCCCACCACTCTCTCTGCCCAGGAAAACCACTGACTGCAAAAACCACCTGTGTTCCTCTGGGTACTTCAAAGAAACAAATCCACAGCAATTCATACATATCAGAGAGAGCTTTATATAAAGGGTAAGTGCACATCGAGAAAATATCCCAACCCAGGGCTGCCCAAACCCACAAGTCCACATTAACCCATATGCTCAACACCAATCCACAAAGTCCTCCACCCTCTCACAAAACACACTATGATGCCGACTGCAGGAGGAAAGCCGAATCAGTGAATGTGTAAGCATCTCAGCACTGGCAGGGGTCTCCACAAGGCTGCTCCAGCACCCAGGGCTGCATCGGGGTAGGTCCATGTGGCTTCTCCTCAGGGATGTCTTGCAGGAAGTGAGCCTTGCCAGCGGAAGCAGGGAACTGTCTATGGCAGCTGCACCCTGGTCCGACCATCACAAAGCAAGAGATCCAAGAACTCGAGAGGCGAGGCCCACTGAGCCATTTATCCCTCTGCCCTTCAATTAACCCCACATGTGTTTATCGGCCAGGTTGGCACCATAAACTAACTACCTCACCACGCTTCCCCTATGACTTATGAAACTATTAAGATGGTCCTCTGGTTCACAACAAGGCCAGACATGGCCCCTTCCAAGCTCTCACCCCTTGTCTTGGAAAGGAGTAAATGATCCATCGGCAACAAAAGGCTTGTCAACCACACCTGGGTCAAGCTTCTCTCCTCCCACCAGGTCCCTGAATTTGGAGCCAATACACAGGCCCTCCCTCCTCAAGGGCACCTCCCAGAGATCAGGCTGACCTTGGCTGAAAACCCTCTGATTGACGATCAAATGGCACCAGCACCCTGTGAGGCCGCTGCCTCACACCTGGGTTTTGACAGCCTGTGTGCTCGCGGTCTCTAGGAAAGGAAAACACATGTTCCCTACACTTTCGGAGATGCTCGCTTACAGAGCTTATGGCGGGAGAGCTGTCCCTGCTGTACAAGTGCCACCACCAAAGCTACAGGGGCCCCTTTCTTTCCCCCTTGTCTCGCTGCACAAAGCTGGTCCTGACCAAGCGGTCTGGATTGCTATTTTCCATTTGACCGTAAATGGAATATCAACCCATCCATAGACCAGAAAAAAATGCAATCATAGAAAAATGTACTGTATGTACTCAAGTATAAGCAGACCTAAAATTTTCCAAATTTCGGGTCGGCTTATACTGGAGTATATATGGTAAGTACAATAGGCCTACTTTAACCATAAAGTGTTTCTAAAACATAGTAAGCAAAATTCCACTTCTCAAAATGTAATGTATCAATAATAATTACAATGTATCCGTCATAAAACTATGTAACCGGTAACAACTGTACAAGAATATTTTCAAGTCAAGGCCCAGGGGGATTTATTTCTCCCGCTGTGTTTCTCACTGTACAAGTAGACCTCCCTCGGGAAATGACTCACCCCCACCGTGCAACTTGCAGCCGAATGACAGTCCGTTAAGGTGGCACATAACATCGGTGAGGTCCGAATGCCTGAGAATAATCAGACAAAGGCGCAGCATTTACCCAAGGTCAGAGTCCAGGAGGGGAAAGAAAGAAACAGGACTAGAACCAGGCGAAACACGGGGGCAAAGCAAAACCTGGGTTTACATTGAGGGCATCACAGTCAATGGCCTGAAACAGCATGTTGATGAATGGTCGAATGGAAAGCTGGTCTACCTGCTAAACCTTCACCCACTTCACGATAAAAGGTTTAAGTAAATAAACGAAAATAAAGTAGGCCTACCTCAGAGGCAATGCGTGCACTCTGTGAGCTAAGTCTTCCACCAACGAGCCCTGTCAGCCCCTTCTCCTCCTCAGGCTTGTTGGGCACACGTGCACCCTCTTGGTTAAAAATCTCTTCTGTTGACCTACTCCAGGTCCCCAAGAGCGTGGCAAGACCACCAATACCCCTAAGGAAGTGGGCTATACGGGAAGAGTTGGTTCGGAGCCTGGGAGATCAGGGCAGCAGGGCTACAGCAGACCGGAACGGGGAAGGGGTCCTCTTAATCTACTTGGGAGAGTTTAGGTTTGGAAGGCTTATCTTTCCGATGATGGCAAAATGTCCAGTGTCCAAGCATGGGACTCAGAATAGTTCTCCACTGGAGTCCTTAGGAGAGGTAGCATTTGAAAATGTGACATGAAAAAAATTTAAATAAAAAAATAAAAATAATTTTTAATTTAAAAATAATAAATAAAACGAAAATGTGACACAAGACCATTTCTTAAGAGGAAACAAAATGAGTGAGAGAAAAAATCATCAGTGAAGATATCCCCTTGCATCGACTTCCCTCAAGTGTATCTGCCCTGTGGACTGTTGTCATTTCTCTCTCTCCCTCCTTGTTCCTAGTGAATAACTACTCTCTACCTTTCTCAAATGACGCTGGTTCTCTTAACGAGCCCGGGGGGCACGCTGGTGAAGAGAGCTCAGCAAATCACACCCACGAGTGACCCCTCTGAAGAAATGACATAGCAATCTGTGCCCCTCCAGGTTACAGTCTCAGAAAACCTGCCGGGCATTTCGACTCTGTGAGCTGGCTCAGTGCACCCAACTCCAAGAGGTTCATTTTCATGTCAAGAATCAAATCTCAAAAAGAGAAAAAGAGACTCACCTCTCGGGTATCTTCTCTTTGGTTAGTGAGATTGTTAGGTAGCCAGATAGGGGACTGTTCCTCCCTATGCCAAGGTGCCCCTACAGGAGGTTGGTGCCGAGAATCAGGCAAGTCCAACCAGCCATAAAGGCTAAAGGGCTTGTGCAATTTCTGGCCCTGGAGCCAGGAAGGCAGTACATCTAGGTGGGAGGAACACCTAACGTGGGCCCCAATCTAGGCCAGGTGGGCTGAGGCCAGCCAATGGTGTCAACCAGTACCGTGGACCACGCCTCCCAGTGGAGGGCCCTGAAATGCCAGAATCCGAACCCACCACCCTCTTTTTCAGCAGCACCTCTTGGCCCATGTGCTGCGGTTTCTCTGGCCTCAGGTCTGCACGTGTGGGGGTGACGTGCCCTGAGGGTGCCTGTGTAAAGCCTGGAACTTCTGTCTTTTATAGAAAACTCTCGGACTACAAGCCAGGCTTCAGTGTGAATTCTTGCTCCTGTGAAGCCAAGGACCGAGGTATTTCTAATCCGAGAAACCTAACAAGATCACAGAAGGTCCTCAATAAAATAACTTTAGTGGGCTCTAATAACCATCCAAAAATAAAAATGCCTTGGTATTGTGTCACTGGGTCAATAAACACTACTTTCTAAGTGTTCCCTGCCGCGTCATTTTAACACTTCCCTGAAGTCTATGTCGAAGTCCTGTCATTATATTAAATTTCTGGATTCAGTCAAAGGAAACGACAAGGTCTAAAAGTCCATAGGAAAGTCCCATTACCTTTCAGTTCCATTTTTTGCACGAACTTTTTGAAGCTCCCTCATATTTACAAATCCACTACATTCAAGACGCGATGCTAAGTTTGGGGGCGACACCAAGCCAACTAAGACCCTCACGCTGTGTCGCCCAACTAAGACCCTCACGCTGCTTCCAGTATGTCACTACTGTGTGCAAGGTCAGGAAGAACCTGTGGTTGGTAACATTCTAGAGCGTGCCTTTTCTAACACAAGTGCTGATACGTTCACACTTTTCCTTCAACTTGCGCAAACATTCTAAGCTACTTACACGAGCAATCTATTTTAAAGGAGAGTCATCATAACAATTTTACCGACTGTGCTAAACACTTCATGCCCCAGCCCAATTCTCTATTAAAATCAGACCTTCCCGGAAAGCTTGGGTGGAATCTGTTTTCACAGGCCAGTTTTCACTTAGCAATATGGTTTCAAGAGAATGGCATTCGTTTCATATTGATACGTAAACCTGAGTATTCTTAGAGTTGTTTACCATCAATTTTTACTCATCGTCTGGAATTATTCATTATAAAAACAATTAACTTTGTGCTCATGCCATGCATGGCCCTTCCGGTGGCCTGCAATTCTTGAGCCTGTATATCCTCCCTCTGTGCGGACTTAAGAATTTGCCCGCCACCTCCGCCTCTTACCCAACTCCTTCCACGTGGGCATCTCCGTCACATTTAGTCTATTACAGTCCTCCTTCTCCGAATCATGATGGAACATAGCATCAACCAATTCAACATTTAGGTTTGAGTTCCTTTTCTTGGTTGTTTGCTTTGTTTGAAATTAGTTTTACAAAAAACTTTAAGTTGGTTTCAATTTTTTTCCCTTTGATAGCCACTCAGATAAGTGTGAGGTCTGATACAGAGGGAATCTGGAAGGTTTTTATGGCTGTAATCCAGTCTCTCTCATATATATATAATTTAAATCCATATCTTTATAATGTTATAGATTCAAATGGTAGAAAATATTTGCAAATGACTGAAATACTTCTTGATATTTACAGAATTGCATCTAAAAATCCATGGAACCCTTTCAGATCTGGTATAAGGCTTACTGGGCCAGTAAAAATGATTTGACCCAAGCCTTCCAGGAAGGTCTTATATTAATAGAGAATTGGGGGTGAGGCATGAAGTGTTTAGCACATTCGGTAAAATTCTTACAATTGCCCTCCTTCATGAGCCAGGGTTAGAGAAGACACCAACAGGCTGATTTGCTAATGCAGAGGTGAGGAAACTCTGACCCCACCCTTAAGACAGTGATGCCAGTAAGCCTTTGTCCTTCATGGGCTGGCCTGGTGTCATCACCTCGGACCCTGCTATCCTAGTGGCGGTGAAAAGCTCACACAGAGTGGCCGTTTCTCCCCAGGCAATCAAAAGACCCTAAAGGGAAAAAAACGAACCCCATCAAGGTCATCAGACTGACTTGAACAAGCTCATGGAGCCATCAGCAAACCACATCGGGATTCAATCTTTCAAATAAGATAGGGACACACAGAGCTCGGCAGAAAGTAGTGAAAATGATCCGAAAGAAATGAAAACAAAGCAGACAGCCTGAATCGGTTCCCCAGGGAAGCGGGGGGATGTCGGCAAACTGCTACAAAGGCCTTTGTAACGACAGAAAACCCACCAGGAACACGTGGCAGAAGGGACAGCCTTGTGCTGGTACGGGGCTGGCTGAGTCACGGGAGGCAAGCTGTGTCTGCAGCTTCTAAGATGAATGGACTGGTGGCAGGTCTGCAAGCTCACAGGCACACGGCCACTTGCGTACACATTCTGCTGTCGAAGCTATAGCTGCTCACTGCTAAAGGGTTTCGCCCTATCGAAAGGAAACTGGCAGCCCCTTTTCACTACCTAACACGTGAGAGGGTATTGAAAGTTTTAAAGGCTGTGGTAAACCAAGGTTCTCAATCCTGACGGCGCTTGAGGTGGGGAGAACATATGGGATTGGGTTGGGGGATGAGTTACTGTACTTAGAAAAACCTATCATCCATCCCACTTGCCCCTTTTTCCTGCCCAAGAGCATCCACGTCATAGCAAATAAAGGCTGAAGATGTGAAATTTGTCACTTTTCCCAGGGAAGCAGCAGACAAGGAATCAAATGACACATTGCACTGGGCTAATCTGCCGCGAAGCTGTCCCCGCAGACTCAAGTGCCCCTAAACCAAACCAGGGTGTTCGCAACCTCATACGCATGGGCATGCTGGACAATGACTAAGACAGAGTGACGAATATGCCACGCCTTTGTGTGAGTGTGTTGCGAAGAAGATGGAATATACCACGGGCTGCCCCAAGAACAAACAAATCTGTCTTGGCAGGCATTGTGCCAGGATGTTCCTTGCAAGCAAGGATGGCAAGACTTTATCTCATACACTTTGGACACATTATCAGAGAGGGCCAGTCTCTGAAGAAGGGCATCATGTTTGGTACATGGTCAGCAACAAAAGAAGACCCCGCATGAGATGGTTCTCAAACATGGCAAAGACGGTGCGGATGTCACGGAAGAAGGCAGTGTGTAGTCCTACCACACAGCAGAAACTCTCTAAGTGCACGTGAACTCAGACGAAATGTAAGGACTGTCCCCTGGCCATCAACAAACAGTTGGGTGGATTTGTGCCAGAACTCGAAACAAAAGCACTCTCTTTCCTCTCTGCACCCTACAGGGCTGCCTTTGAAGTCAACGTGTGCTCCCCAGGGCCTAGACAGAAGCAAAATCCCGGCCCACTCTAAAATGTATGATACGTGTTTCAGTTATGAGACAGTGTCCTTCGAGAATCTACCCAAAGTCATCTTCAGCCCCTTCCCAGGCACTGAGCGGTTCTCTTATGCTCAGCCTTTAAATCCACACTTCCCTCTCGCTGCACCTTCTGGTCCCGGAGACAGCCTCGAGGACTTGGCCCACTTGCAGGGTTGGGATTCAAGCACTGCCTGGTGGACAGGCTCCAGCTCCCAGCTTGTAGGCACTGAGGCAGGCCCCTCACAGCCATCTGGCCAGCCCTGGCCAGAGAGGCAGCCTTCTGGGCTCCCCTGACTGGTTCGCTGTGGCATCAGAGAACCTCCTGAGCTCACCAGTCTGCCTTTCCAGTCCAAAGGAAGAAGGTCAGCTGTTCTTCCTGCCTGGTACCTCACGTAGAAGGGAAAGAAAAATATCACATTTAACTCAGAAAAATAACTGGATAGATTTCAAAACCAATTTGTCAACATCAGGGATTTCCTGCATCAGCCTCTTCACAGCCTCACATATGGAAATGCTTATATCACTTCTGCTTTTTTGTGTTTGTTTACTTGCTTTTGGGTTCTGATTTTCTCACCTTGAGACTGAACTCAGAGCACGATGCTGTTCAGAGCCAGTGCGATCTAACCTGAAGCGAAAAGATCATCCCAGGGGGAGAAAGTCAACTATTTCATATTTCCAAATGCATTACTTCACCTATTGCCTGTACCTTAAATAAAAACAGCTGTGCTTTAAGCTATTTAATCTTATAAGAATATGGGGGGAGGGAGGGGAGAAAAAGAAGCGCTGATACCAAGGGCTCAATAGAAAGTAAATGTTTAGAAAATGAAGATGGCAACACAGGTACAAATATGCATGGATTGTTATAAGAGCTGTAAGAGCCCTCAATAAAATAATCTTTTAATAAAAAGTAAAAGAATATAGCATCAGAGAAAATGAAGAAAAGCTAGAATTAAAAAGAATCTTAAAGACCAACTAACCCAATTACTGTACATACTCATGTATAAGCTGAGTTTTTCGGCACTTTTTTTTTTGCAGCTTTTGTGGTAAAAGTAGGCGCCTTAATGTTCAGGTCGGCTTTTACTCGAGCATATACGGTAATAACTTGAGCCCTGCTGGCACTGGTGGGTAAGCGCTAGGCTGGTTACTGACAGGTATGAGGTTCAAGCCCACCTGCCACTGGGAGGGAGAAGGAAGGGGTTACCTACTTGCTCCTGTAAAATTTTCCAGCCTAGGAAACCTTACACAGAATCACTGCGAAGAATTAACTTGATGGCAGTGGGTTCGGGACTGGTTGTCCCAATTACTTAAGAAGGAAGAAGCTGCTCCCCAGACATTAAGGCTCAGTCTGATTAGAAGACACCTTAACTGGTCAATAATGAGACCATTTGAATATCAAAAGGAATGATGACTGCAATTAATTCAAGCACATCAAATAGATCAAATATATTTTATACAGTCTGCAAATATAGAATTAACTCCAAGGTGCTATCCCACACCCCACCCAAGGAGTAGAAAACAACTAGTCTCAGTTCATTATTTGGAACATGGCTAAATAATGTTCTCTGTGTTTCCTAGTCAAACTGTATTTCAGAATCACCAAATAACTGATGGGAAATTATTCCACATAAAGAATGCCAACTAATAAATGATGAAAAACAAATAATGTAATTAGAAAACCTTCCATTTCCAGACAAAATGGGTGCATAAGCCAATGTGGGGAAGAAAGCTGATGGTGCCTAGCTGATCATGCTCTATATCAAAAGATACACAGTCTGGGGGGGGGGTCTTAAAGGCTTGAAGATAAACAAGCAGCCATATAGTTTAAAAGCAACAAAGCCCACATGGAAGAAGCACAGCAGCCTATGTGATCATGAGGTGTTGATGGGATCAGGTACCAGGCATCTAAGACCCAGAATAAAATCATGGCCAAGGTGAATGGGGAGGGCAGCCATGGAGTGGAGACCCAATGCCCACCTGTAGGCAATTGGACATCCCCTCACAGAGGGGTCACAGGGAAGAGACGAGCAAGTCAGGGTACAGTATAGCACAGATGAAACACACAACTTTCCTCTAATTCTTTGGTGCTTCCTTCACCCCACTATCATGACCTCAGTTCTATCTTACAAATTGGATTAGACCAGAGCATGCACACTGCTACAGGTAAGAGCCTGCAACACAGGGAATCCAGGACAGATAAACCCCTCAGGGGCAACAAGGAAGAGTAGAGATACCAGGAGGACTAGAGGAGAGTGGAGGAAGAAAGGGGGAACCAATCTCAAGGATCAACCTAGAACCCCCTTCCAGGGGGACAAGTAAGGGAAAAGTGAGTGAAGGGCGATAAAGGACGACATAAAATATGGGGAAAATAATCTACAACTAATCAAGAGTTCGTGAGAGAGGAAGGGCGTGGTAGGGGTTAAGAAATAGGGAGCTGATATCAGTGGCTCAAGTGGGAAGAGAATGCTTTGAAAATGATGATGGTGGCATATGTGCAAATGTGTTTGACACACTGGAGAAATATATGGATTGTGATCAGAGATGTAAAGCCCCCAATAAAAGTATTAAAAAAAAGAATAGAGGTAATTCACTTATAAAACCAGTGTAGGAAATGGAAAGTTTAAATGAAAGACCATAAACTCTGGACTTAAAAAGAAGAAATGAAAGAAAGAAAATCCTCCATTTCAGCAAGGAATGCTGAAAACAGAAAGTGAAACGCTAACGCAAGGAAGTGTCTGGCTATGCACTTGAACTTCCTGATCACTTAGCATCCCGGACTCTGGGGCAACCAGACCCTGTGCCCCTCCCACTGTGATGCAACAGGAAGTCCACAGCACCCCCCCACACACACACACACCCCATGAAGTGTTCGTGCAGGGGCAAGAAATAGAGAAAGCTAAAATGGGGTGAGGAGGCCAGGGGAGAGGTGGATGCCCCAGTAATTAATAATCCACGTTGTCAACAGAAAGGCTCTCTGGAAAAGGAAGTTCAGATTGGAGTCAAAGCCAAGCTCATGGCCACTGAACCAATGCTAATGCACACTGACCCTGCAGGCCAGGCCAAAAGGACCCCTGTGGGTTTCTTCCTCGGTGTGGACAGCCTCCTCTTTCTCCTGACCAGCGTGTAGCCCACCACGACACCAGGGCTCCTTTCTGCTTGGAAAGCAGGGAGCAACACACAGCGCAAGCCCAGTGGTTCTGCTGTGGGCTTCTAACTGCAGGATCAGCAGTTTGAATCTAGCAGCCTACCCATGAGAGAAAGATGAGGCTTTCTACTCCCAAGGAGAGTTACAATCTTGGAAACCCACCAGGGCAGTTCTACCCTGTCCTATTGGGTTGCTTCGAGTCGAATCGAGTATACAAATCATGGAAAAATAATATTCAAAAAAATAAAGACAGATAAGGTTGGCCATCCAGGTCTCACTGGAAGCTCCCTCATCTGTGGGTATAGACAGCAAGCCCAAAAGAAGGGCAGGCTGGAATGAAGGGGACCGGGACGGGGTGTTAAAGACACACGCACATATTAACAAGAAGCAACGTTTCCGAAACAGTGACAACAGCCGCTTCTTCCCAGTGGATTCCCACCGCGCTGTGAGGATCTGTTGTCTGTATCAATAAATTAGCAGAAGTCACAAAAACCAAACCACAAAACCCCAGCCAGAGAACCAGCAACACACAAGCAAAAGTAATGGAGCCAGTGTGGAGCGGGCATCGTTACTGAATGTTGTTATTTTGTAACACATTTAGGACCTCTGTGTGGCTGACAGGTCATGACACGGAAGACTGACCCCACGACTGAAACGGAAGTACACGCTCCTATTTTTATCCTCCCCACTGAACTCATCATTGCTTTCTGCTGCCGGGCTTGGGTAGGCGGTGCAGGGAGGGGTTCGGGGGAGGAGACTGAAGAGAAGATCAAGGATTAAAGAGGAAGCTCACTTTGTGAAGCGCTGGGCCCCATTGCCCCTCGGTGCCCAGGCTCAAAATCGAGTTGGTAAAATGTCCTGCTGTTTTGACTACTTTATCCGTGGTAAGTGATGACTCTGCTGCTTTTCCAGAATGGTAGCTGCAGCTTGCTTTTTTATTTTAGTATGTTATTATCCATTTCTTTTTTTTAAATTACTGCTGGTGGTTTGTTTTGTTGTTTTTAATCATTTTATTGGGGGCTCTTACAACTCTTATCACAATCCACACATCCATCCATTGTGTAAAGCACATTTGTACCTATCTTGCCCTGTCCAACGTCTCCCTTCACCCACTTTTCTGTTGTCCGGCCCCCAGGGAGGAGGTTATATGTAGATCCTTGTAATCGGTTGCCCCTTTAACCCCACCCTCCCTATACCCTCCCAGTATCGCCACTCTCAGCACTGGTCCTGAAGCGATCATCCGCCCAGGATTCCCTGTGTTTCCAGTTTCTATCTGTACAGTGTACATCCTCTGGTCTAGTCAGATTTGTAAGGTAGGATTGGAATCATGATAGTGGAGGGGAGCAGGGGGAAGCATTTAAGAACTAGAGGAAAGATATTCTTCCTACCAGACAATTCACTCTATTTTAAACAATACAATCCCGTGAGGTTGTTTTTGTTTTCTTTTGCAAGGGTTTTCTTTTTTATTCATTTTTAAATCTTTTATTGGGGGCTCACAGAGCTCTTATCACAATACACACATGCATCCATCGTGTCAAGCACATTTGTCCATTTGTTGCCATCCTCATTCTCAACATTTTTTTCCTACTTGCTATCAGCTCATTTCTCCCCCTCCCTTCCTCAGGAACCCTTAGTAATTTATAAACTATTATTTTGTCATGTCTTACATTGACCGATGTTTCCCTTCACCCTCTTTTCTGTTGTCCGTCCCCCAGGACAACAGAAAAGATCTACATTGCATGTAGATCGGGGGCTTTTCCCCCTCTGTGTAATATTCGCAGTGTTATACCATCATTACTCCCCAATAACTCTAGGACATTTTAATCACCCCCAAAAAAAGAAGCCCTGTCATCTCTCTTCATCCCCACTTCCCTACCCCCTGGCCCTGGAGACCCCCGATCTACTTTCTGCTCCTATCGATTTGCTGATTCGGAACACGTCATGATTGTTGACATCATACAATGTCTTTAACTTAGCATGCTCCATGCATGGCTGTCGCATTTTGGTTAGCCATTCCCCGAGGACGAGTTCTTGCTGCTTCTGGACAGAGTATTCATGTACTACTCTTTGTGTGGTGCTAGGTTTTCAATCCTCTTGGGTACCTTCCGGAGCAGCAAAATGACTGGGTCATATGGGAACTGTTAGCCATTTTTAAGACTCCCAAATTGCTTTCCAAAGCAGCCGGGCCATGCGGCTTTCCCACCAGCAATGAATCCAATCTCTCTACATTCTTCCAGAGACTTCGTACTGGCCATCTCTGTAGAGACCTCCTCGCCCTATGCCTGTTGCCCTCGACTCGATTCGCACTCCTGGCAACCCTGGAGGGGAGCAGGGTGTGCCCCTGGGGAGGCGTTCCAGGCGGTGATTTCTACAAAGGAGCATGGTGCCAGAGTGGGGACGTGCTCAACTGCTCACCAAAGGGTCTATGGTTTAAATCAACCGGCTGCTGGGCTCCAAAGAAGTGGCGCTGGTGTGCATTCCCCTGGTGACAAAGCAGATGGAGCCCCTTCAGTTTCATGTGATTACTGCTCAGCAATTCAAAACGACCGCTCGATGGCAGCTGAGTTATTGGCCACTTGAGTATCTTCTTTTAAAGAAATGTCTATTCAATCTTGGCCCCCTTGTAATTTAGTTATTTGACGTTGAGCCATCGAGCTGTAAGAGTTCTTTACGTATTCTAGAGAAAGGTTCCTTATCAGATATGCGATTCCCCACCATCTTCTTGAATTCTATGGACTACCTTCTGACTTTCTTGGCCAAGGCCTTTGAAGCCAAAATGCCAGACAACTGGGGGGTGGATACACGGGAGGTTTTTCCTTTGGTGAAGTCCAATGGCCTCTTTCTGGGGTCACTTGCATTTTAGAGGCCGCATCTAAAATCACTGCTTCATTCAGAGCCACGAAGAGTTACACCAACACCTACTTCCAAGAGCTGTTTTTGATAACTCGTATTATTGGGGGCTCTTACATGTCTTACAACAATCCATTCATCAGTTGTATCGAGCACACTTGTACATATGTTGCCATTATTTTCAAAACAGTTTTTTTTCTACTTGAACCCTTGGTATCAATTCCTCTTTTTTTCCCCTCCCTCATGAACCATTGATAAATTATAAAGAAGTTTTTTGATATCTTATAGACTGTCTGATGCCTCCCTTCATCTACATTTCTGTTGTCTGTTCCCCGGGAGGGGGGTGTTTATATGTCAATCCTTACGATTGGTTCCCCCTTTCTCCCCCTCTCCAACCTTCTGCCCCCCCCCATGTCTTCAAGGTATTAATATTCCCATTCACTGTTCCTGGGGGTGGTTCTCTGTCTTGAATTGTGTGTCGAGAGCTCTTATCTGCACCAGTGTACATGCTCCAGTCTAGCTGGATTTGTAAGACAGAATTGGGGTCATGACAGTGGGGTTAGGGGAGCATTAAAGAACTAGAGGAGTATTGTGTGTTTCATCGGTGCAATGCTGCACCCTGGCTGACTCGTCCCTTCCTTGTGGCCCTTCTGTGAGGGAATGTCCAATTGTCTACAGAGGGGCTTTGAGTCCCACTCTGATCCCAGTCGTTCATATCGGTATGATTGTTTTGGATCTTCTGATACCTGATCCTGTTGACACCTTGTGATCACACAGGCTGGTGTGCTTCTTCCATGAGGGCTTAGCTCTTACAGACCTGGACCGATTTGGGGGAGGTGGCAGTTCGGCTTCGTTCTTTATCCAGCTATCTTCTTGTGGTGCTTTCCGTCTGATGTTTCGGGTACCATGCTCTCCCTCGCTCCATCTGTACAAGCCATGCCTTCAAGTGAACAAAGACAAGTGCCGTTTCCCACCGAAATCAAACAGCTTCATGATGGGGGCAAGAAACCTACCCTCCCTTGGGGAGGCTAAAGAGTGCCTGGGCGGCTTACTTGCAATGGGTGAAAGCGCACCTGTGTATTTCTCCATGGTTCCCCATCAGTGGGTGGAGCCCAACCCAATCTCCACTCTACTATCATCCTGCTGCGTGGTACTGAGACAAGTGATTTGCTTCTCTGTACATTGGATCCTCGTCTTAAGAGGAGAGAAAATCAGAGCCTCTTCATTGAGTCAATCTGGACAAAGCACCAGCGTAGTGCATGGCACCTTGGAAACGCACAGTGCCTGTGGGTTACTGTTACCCATAAAGAGCCTGTCATCGCCATCCTAGGGGTCGGGCTCCCAAAGGAATGTGTGTCCCCAGCCAGGCCCAGAGCAGAGCTTGGATGGATGGATGCTGTGGTCGCCATCACAGCATGTCAGGGGGAGGGGTTCGTCTCCAAGAGCCCTCAGGAAGACCCGGCTGGGGACCACGGGAGACGGATCATCCCCCGTGTCCTGAGTGCAAGTCACTCTCTCCTCTGTTTTCAACGGTCTTGGATTTCATCTCCACATACAGGTGCTAAATAGTCCGTATCCAAAACAAGAGGGAGAAAGAATTCCGTTTTAATGAAGTCCGGCCACATCCAGCACAGTTTTATTTTAAGGGCGAAGTCTTATTTTTCCAAAATTATTAAAATTGTTATTTTTAGCGAGTGTTAAGCACACCATATGACACTAACGCCCAAGAGCAGGATGGATGCTCTCCGTCTCAGTCGGTTTCTTCTTTTTCATAAAGTTTCAGTACATGGTTCTTAAGCGCTAGGAGATACCACTGACTCCCTCTAAGTCACTATCGTGTGAGACTTGTATCCAGCATGGAAAATAAGAACTCTCTTTCATGCTGGAAAGCAGCCCTGGGGTTGCTATGGATAAGTGCTTGGATCCTAACAAGATCTGCAGGTGCAGCCCACCAACTGCTCCTTGGGGGAAAGAGGGGGCCGTCACAGCCTGGGAAACCCCACGGGGCAGCTCCAATCTGCTCTATAGGACCACGATGAGTCGGCAGTCCCTCACTGGTCGTGGTGTGGGCTCTTTTTTTAACCGGCTGTAGGTACGGAGCCCTGACTGCTTGGTGCGTCCGCTAAGTTCTCCATGAACAGGTCTCCAGGGCTGAACCCACCAGGGGCTCCCACAGAGTAACGTGGCTGTCTGCTCTCATAAAGATTCGCGTCCTTATGAATGAGTGGGAGTGCAGAGTGGGGACCCAAAGCCCAGCTGTAGGCAACTGGACATCCCCTTACAGAAGGGTCTCGGGGAGGAGACGAGCCAGTCAGGGGGCAGTGTACAAACGATGAAACATACAACTTTTCTCTAGTTCTTTAATGCTTCATTCACCACCAACACCCCCAACTATCATGATCCCAATTCTACCTTATAAATCTTTATGGATTGTGATAAGAGTTGTATGAGTCCCTAATAAAATGTTTTTAATAAATAAACAAATAAAATAAATCTGGCTAGACCAGAGGATGTACCCTGGTACAGATGGGAACTGGAAACACAGGGAATCCAGGACGGATGATCCCTTCAGGACCAGTGGTAAGAGTGGGGATATCTAGAGGGTAAAGGGAAGGTGGGGTAGAAAGGGAACCAATTACAAAGATTTACATATAACTTCCTCCCTGGGGGATGGACAGCGAAGAAGTGGGTGAAGGGATGGAGATGACGGACAATGTAAGATATGACAAAATAATAATAATTTATAAATTATCAAGGGCTCATAAGGGAGGGGGGAGTAAGGAGGGAGGGGTAAAAATGAGGAGCTGATACCAAGGACTCAAGTAGAAAGCAAACGTTTTCAGAATGATGATGGCAACAAATGTACAAATGTGCTCAATACAATGCATATATGTATGGATTGTGTTAAGAGTTGCATGAGCCCCCAATAAACTGACTAAAAAAATAAAAACGAAACAAGATCCACGTCCTTGAAAATTTTCAGGGGTGGTTCTACTCTGTCCTCTTGTGTCACTGAGTCAGACACTGCCTAAAGAGTAACACTCAGGAGTTCACACAGCAGGGCAGGTCCTTGATGATCCCGGTTTGGCCTGCTTCCATCCACGGGTGATTCCTGCCATTTTTGAAGACTCTAAACCAGAGGTTCTCAACCTGTGGGTCGCGACCCCATGAGGGGGTCAAACAACCCTTTCACAGGGGTCACCAGATTCACAGTAGCAAAATGATAGTGATGAAGTAGCAACGAGAACAATTTTATGGTTGGGTGGGGGGGGGTCACCCCACAAGAGGAACTGTATGGAAGGGTCGCGGCCTGAGGAAGGTTGAGAACCACTGAGCTAAACGTCTTCCTTCGTGCCTTAACAATGTCCCACCGATTAGGATGTATCTAGTGATTGCAAATTCCTTTTTAAATTAGCATATGCAAAATATAATTCGATAAATTAATCTGCTGGAACCAAATCACGCACCGGGTGATAGCCAAAGTGCTGACACTGTTTAAACAAATACCAACACTCGTTCCTCCGAAAGGGCCCTGCTCCCTGTCGCCCAGGAGCGGTGCCACACTTGTTCTCCAGGGCCGCGGGGGCCCCACACCGGGTGGAAGAAGCCTCTTATGAATCCCACTCAGATCAGATCCTGCGTGATGCTCCACATCCCACACGTATCGCACACACCTCAACATCGTGGGCAACCCCCAACTGGGATCCGGCTCAGCTTGATCCCTTGCCCAGTCCACCATCCACGAGGGCAACACTGTGCCCTTGTTCAGGTTTGGTGCGCTCGCTTCCTTTCTGTCTTGGCCACTCTCTGTGAGTCAGTTTAGTTCAAAGCGAGCTTTGTCTGCGGGCCCTAGTTTACCCCAGAGCCCAAGCTGAGAGTAAAGCAGCCTGGACTCCACCCTAGGACATTCCTCACTCCGAAAACATGTTTTTCCTCCTCCAAACTGCATCCAGTAAGGACATACTGCATACTGGGGTCTCCCCAGACTAATAAAATACGAAAACCACGGGGGGTGGGTGGGCAGTGAGACCTTGACCAACAGAACAGCCCATTCCCCTCAGCTCTTTCCATGAAGCTTCCTTCCCCGTCCTCATCCTCCAAGGAGCCGTCTGAATATCCAAGTCCTCGGTGAACACACTGCCTTGGTGGAGATCTGAAAAATGAACAGCTGAGAATCATTCTCGGCATCCTGAAATTAGACATGAGTAAGATGCTGAGGCCTTAATTCTCCAGGACACGGCACTCGGCTATTAGAACGGAGCCTGAAGAGTCAAAGAACCTGAGCCACAAACAACACTTCCATTGACCAGAAAAGGACCAACCTGCTGAGCGCTGCCCCGGGCCTAAGATACCAGGCGCACACACCTTCTAGAGTTACTGTTGGCCTCTGTGCCAGAGAGGAGACGAACCCGCCCGGTTAACGCAGGGCAGTCCTGGCCGGCTCACTGAAAGTTCCGCATCCCAAGGCGGCCGTGGGCACCCTACATGCAGGTGACCACGACCAGCTCTCTGCAGATGCCAAGAAAAGGAGGTCAGACGGCGATTGACTAGCTCAAACCTGCTTTTATAAGAGAGAGGGTCTCTTCTTTTACTCACGCCCCTTAAGCCAAAGCATGTAGGTTCTCATAGAAATCATCTGTTCAGATTCTGTGACGGGGGACAGACCTACTTGCTGGTCCACTGGAAGAGACTCCCACACAAAGTTTCGAACGAAAAGTGCGTTCCTCAGGCCATCCACATTAGACTCACATGGAGGGGAGGGAGGGAAGGATACAAGTCTAGGTTCTTAGATCTACCCTAAACATATTATGTCAGAGTCACTAGTAGTGGAGCCCAGAAATCTCCAGTTTTAAGGACGCCCCCATTGCTCTGGGTGAGTACTGGACGTTGAGAAGTACTGTCCCAACAACTGCTTTTACTAAGCCCTGACCTCAGTCACAGGAAAGCACGCCATGGGGGTGCCAGGAGGATAACCAACATTCAGAGTTGTGTGAACTTGTCTCTTGGACTTCCCAACTTCTCCTTCTGTCCCCCCACCAGCCTCTCCAGCCTCCTGTGCACCTCTCAGAAAGACCAGGAACCCATTACCTTAAACTGTTCTAGGATGAGGCAAGGCCACTGTGTGAGTCTCAGTACATTAGAGAAACAAATCCACAGAAACTCATGTATAAGAGAGTTTTATATAAAGGGTAAGTGTGCATCAAGAAAGCTGCCCAACCCAGTGCTGCCCAAGCCCATGAGTCCAACATTAGCCTATTTGTCTGACACCAATCCACAAAGTCCTCCTCCATCTCACAAAACTCACACAATGCCAACTGCAGGTGGAAAGCCGAGTCAGTGAATGTGTAAGCATCTCAGCACTGGCAGGGGTCTCCACATGGCTGCTCCAGCACCCAGGGCTGCATCAGGGTAGGTCTATGTGGCTTCTCCTGAGAGATACCTTGCAGGAAGTGAGCCTTGCAAGCTGAAGCAGGAAACTGGCTAAGGCAGCTGCACCCTGGCCTGACCATCAGAAAGCAAGAGACCAAGCGATGACCGACGCTCACTGAGCCATTTATCTTTCTGCCCTTCAATTAACCCCACATGTGTTTATCAGCCGGGTGGGCACAATGAACTTTATCTCAGCCACCAAGGCCTGCTCTATTCGAAATGACTTCTTTGTTCTACGATTACTGCCAATGTCTTCTCCCGCCAGCATCAAATCTCTCATTCACAAGCCACACTGAAGTTCACTGTTTGTAAAGAAATCTGGATGAATTTGTCCACGCCTAAGGCAAAGTAATGAATGGAACCCCTACTGGCCTTGGGAAGTAGGGCTTATGAACCCCAAAGAGTAGAGCTGGTCGAATTAAACACATATATGGAAAGTATTTTGAGTTTATAGGGCTCTCCCTAAATCAGTCATTTCTGCTGACTTCCCTGACACAATGTTCTTAATTTGGAAAGGGGGCCTACGACCAAGATAGCTACTGCAGAACTCTTCAGAACACAGACTAACTAAGAAGCAATTGTTAGAGCCCGGTCTATAGTCTTAGGCTGGTCTGTGAAGCCAAGTCCCAGCTCTGATGCTCATGGACCCTACGTCTCTAGGCAACTTAACCTCTTTACTGTCAAATTGGAGAGAATAGTTACACTTATTATGCCTGATTGTTAGACATCAATGAAGCCACTCTTCAAGGTGTCTGCATATGATACTGGTAACTCCAACTAGCATTGTAGCCGTGTGCATATACTCAGTGGAGGCCTGAGGAGTGCAAACAATTAACACACTTGGTTAACTTTACGTGAACTCAAGCCTCTTGACCTTGGAGATTTGAGGCTAACCAAAGTCCCGGTGACCTGCTTCGAGAAACCGACCACTGAAAACGACATGAAGCACAGTCCTCTTCTGACACTCAGTGTCACCATGGTTGCAATCAACTCCATGGTCACTAGTGTTTTCATACAATAAGCAAGCATCCAAACAACTTTGCTACAGTACACAGGTAACAGCCCCAAATGATTTTCATGCACATAAGTCTCCTGGCTGGTTGTTTATACAGCTTGGGTGTGCCTTCACAATCCTAAGACAACAATGCATATCACTAACCTGGTTCTGACCTGGCCAATTAGGAATCGATAGAATGAGTCCAGTTCACCAAACATCCCTGCTAAGAATATCATGGCACTGCTATCAAATTCCCCCAGGTGTTTGGCATTTGAAATATTTTCCAGGTCAGGGTCATCCTTGGCCATTTCCTACAAGTCTTACTACCTGGCCTAAAGTGTAAGCGAAAGTTGAAAGAGGTGGAACATGGCGGAAGGGATGGGGACTGTGAATGAGTCCAGCTCCTCTCAGCCAGGCTCCTTCCCTAGGCAGCTGTAAACACTTCAGCCGTGAGGTCCAGGACAGAAAGGAGGATATAACAAGAGTCTCCAGACTGTCGAAACCAGCATGCTCTTGAAGTAGTGGGGCAAACTGTACATTTTCTGCTGGGAATTTCCACAATCAAGAGAGATGGACACACACATGGACATTTGATCGTGTTATCTGAGACCCTAGAAGCAAGCACAATAAAATGACCTTCCAAAAGTGAACAGCACACAATAAAAGAGTAGCCACTATCGACTACCTCATAATATCCTTATACATGACCTAGCTCTTTGAGTTGGAAAGGAAGGTGACCTGTGGGTCCTGACCAGCCTAAATATACAGTAACCCAGAGAGTGACTCAGGAGTTTCTCCTGGAGACACAGGAGGGACTCATTGAAATAAATGGACTGTCAGCTCTATCTCTACCATGAACAACACAGTGAATATAAGTAAAGCAGGCTTTACTAGGAAAAGCTAGAAGAGGGATCGAGGCTGTGTTAGGCCGGGAAACTAGAGAAACAAGTCCCAGGAGACTCATATGTGTATAAGAAAGAGCTTTATATGCAAGAGTAGGTGAATATTGAGAAAACATCCCAGCCCAGTCCACATCAAGTCCATAAGTTCGATATTAGCCCATATGCCTGATACCAATGTATAAAGTCCTCTTCAGACTCACGCAATATATGCAATAATGTCGAATGAAGGCAGATCACACACTTGTAGATCCAGTGGCTTTGTAAGCATACCCACACTGGCAGGGGTCTCCACGTGGTTCCTCCAGTTCAGGGCACTGGCTGCCATCAGTCTGTCTCCAGGAGGCTTGCCAACAAGGATGTCTCACAGGTACTAAGCAGACAGAGCGTGTCCCCTGCCTCCAAGGAGAAACACAGGAGTTTCCAGAATCCTCAGGAGAAGGCCATGCCCACACAGAGACCTCATTCGCTCTGACTTGATGGACAGGCTAGACTGCACCCCTTTACTCTGAATCCTCAAATCGACACCAGATTATGTAACTACTACAGAGGTCAATAAAGTGTCCAAGGAGGAGAAGCGGCAGTCCAGGGCAGTGGGTGGTGACAACAACACAACCAAGATGGTAAACATGAACAGTGACGATTATCATTTGTTTAGCGCTTACTCTCCTGTCAGCCATTATGCTCCAGACTGCACGCATGGTCACAACTAGACTCCAAATGACTGGTGTTACCACAGGAGGCTCCAAGAGGCTCAGTAACTTGCACCAGGTTGTACAGGTAATAACACACTGCAGAACTGTAATTGGAACCAAGGGACAACTCATCCTAAAACATTTTTGGTAACTACACTAAAGGAACTACACCAACAATAACAAACAAACAAAAATCCCAGATTATATGAGGCAGAGGACTCATCAAGGAAGCAGGTGAGAACCTTTGATCATTTTATCTCCAACACTAGAAGTAAGCGCAATAAAATTACATTACAAAAGTATATGGTACATAATAAAGAGTAGCCACTATCTACTACCTTATATTTTTATCTTATATAAGAATATATTATAATATTCTTATAATACCTAGCTCTATTCTGATTCTACATGCTCTATTGTGATTTCGCCTTTAAGTCCACCTAGAAACAAATCAACAACAAAACCCATATGAGGACACAGATGTCTCAAGTTACAATATATACATAGAGCTCTCAGATGATAAGAGCACTGGCTGGCCTAGGAATTTCTATCATCAAGTTACACAGTACTAGGGGACTTTCCGGACTCTAAGTCACACTCTAAAAGCTATAACTTAAAGTACAGCGGAGAAATTAAAGAAAGATATTTTCACTATCATGTAGTTGAAGAGTTAAAAAAAAAAGGGGGGGGGGAGTTAAAGCCAAAGCTTTGAAAAGAAATGAAAAACCCAATCAGATAAAATAAGATGACTATGTGAGGTTACCAAGAACTTTTATAAAGATCCATAATGTAATCAAGTAGTAGGAGAAATGAGTTGAAAGCAGCATAAGAATGCGGACTTATCTCTACTGAAATGGGATTAAAGGAGGACCTAAGGATCTATCAACCCGGAAGACCTAAGGTTGGTTTTATTTCTCATTTGAAACATGTGGGTCCCTATTTGTTGTCATAGCAACTGTCTAAGATTTTGCCTTGTTACTGTAGTGATCATAACATGGATTCTCCTTAATTCAAGAAGGGTCTGGGTTCATGTCTTCTCAACCCCAATCTTTGCCAATAAATGGTACATATTATTAGCCTACCACCCTCAACTATTAGTCTGACAACCTCAACCCACCTGGAATATTTCTGCTCCTCCATATGTCTGTACAAACCTGGGAGCAATTGGAACTCAACACAGAGATGCTGACGTAAATAAAGGTCACAGTTTTGTAGTAAGTCTAGAATAATCTTTGTACAGATATATTCACATATGCTTCAAATATATCCACGAACATAGAACATACAGGGGGAAAGTTATGAAACTTCTTAGCCATAACTAAACACCTCCTGTAGCTAGGGACTCAAGACCATGGTATCAGGAGACAGCAGATCCACTGGGATAACACAGGCCACAAAGATTACGCTCCATATCCTACTCTAGTGAGTAGCCACTGACATCTTAAGAGCTTGTGAGCTGCCAATGTGCAATTATTGGTTTGCCCATAACCAGAGCAAAGAACAGGACAAAAATCAAAGAGGCATGGAAATAATCAGTCCAAAGAGTAATGATGTCCCTCACTGACCCATGGCCCTGCAGGAGACAGCACCGGAGACACAGTGTGGGAATTGCACCTGACCTGATCCCACCACACCGAGGCAACGCACTGGGGAGTGCAGCGGAACAGCAAGGGAATGGAGTGGCAAGGTCCCCAGGGAATGCTGAAAGTGGACTTTGGGGCCAGGGCGTGGTGCCCCAATAGACTGGACTGGAAAACACTCCTAAAGGCCAACAAACGATCGTTGAACTAAAAAAAAAAAATTCAGCCTTGTTGACCCTGAGACCAGAAGAAATAGGTGGTACCTGGGTGCCACCACGAAAGACTCAAAGGAATACAAAACTCAAAAGCATTAAAAAATACATAAATAAAATAAAAAGTCAAGCTTAGTGGTCTGATAGAAACTGAGGAAACGCCTCAGACATCAACCTTTAGTCACCCGGCGAGACTGGAACCGACATCACCCCATGGCTCAACTTTCAACTAAACAACAGGAAGGTCTATTCCGTGAACAATAGCACCAGGGAGGTACACCTCCTCCGAGCAATCAGCCCTTCAGATCAGAAGGGAAGCATTCATCCAGTCAAGTCCAGAAGGTCGGAGGAGGGGGGATGGAATTGGGAATCACAGGGCTGAAGTGTGATGAGTGGGGAGATGGCCCCCAGGTTTAACCCAATAGAGTGGGTACCTGAAACTCAAGATCACTGCCCCCCTCACCCCAGCACCCTCAGCAAAACCCTGCTTCTGAAAAGCGCCCCTCTCTTGACCTATTATCAAATGCTTGTAAGGCAGGCAGGCAGGCAGGCCTCACCCAGGTATCCACATATCAGTCCCAGCCAAGCCAAGACCTAAGCGGTTTAGAATCACTCTTTGTAACGGGGCAAACGACCTTATTCAGGAACTTGCAGCGCAAAAACTGTCATCGCATTCTCCCTGGTAATAGAGCTCATCATTCCTAAGCCTTCAGGATTGGTGGAGTCCCTATACACGGATAACTGGCTTCAAATGAGTCGGGCTCTTCTCTGAGACCTTGACCAAAGAGACCAACCAAATAGCCTAGAATACTTATTGCTTCACCTGGGTGATACAAGCCCCATCTATTAGCTCAGCCTGAGCCAATCTGTGATCTGCAGCCATGAAGACTCTGCCTGGAATGGAAAGGTGATGGAATAGTCCACCAACTTTGAAGTCCCTGGTCTATAGTCATGAGTGGACTTCCACCTGTTCAGTTTGTGTACCTGCTCTGTCTCAGAAAGCCCTCTTTACTCTTTTCGGCTGTCTCCCCCATCACTTTCTAACGTTCCAGCTGGGTTCTGAATTCCTAGCAATGGCCTAACAGAACTCACGAGGTTCACTCACCGTTACGGGGTTGAGTATGGAAGTTCACAGGTTACAATTCAGATGAGAACTGCTCAGGACACAAGGGTGCTGCCAGGACGTGTCACCAAGTTCCTTTGGGGCTACTAATAATTGCCCCACGGTTGGGCATGCAGATGGACGCCTCACCTGGAAGGCTCTCCTCAACTCAGTGGGTCAGGAACCCAGAGTTCAATGTCCAGAGGCACCCCACTCCATAAGCCAGCCTCCGACCCCAAAGCAAGCACCCAAGCTGTGCTTGCTCTCCGCACTGGGAAGCCCACGGCTCTGGTTTGGCCAGGGCTGCTCCTTGCCCCTCAAATGAGGCTCAAGCCGGCTCCTGGCTAAGAAGGTTCACTGCCCAGCGATCTTGGGGTCCAGAAAACACACCCCACTCCTGGCTCCTGCTGGAAGTGAACCCGTTCCCCTCCTGTTTCTGAGATGGCTGGTTGTAAACTCAGTGGGCTGACGATCACAATCAGCCTGGTTCAACAACGACCCCAGCTGAGTCCTCTCAGTGTCCTCTCCCCCCATCCCCCATGTCAGGAACCGTCAGGAAAAGGTTGCTTGGTGGGAGCTACCGAGACTATGGCTAGATGAACCACCTTTAAGCAATTCATCGCCCTGCAGTGTCTATCTGTGTGTTCGCTCATACATGAGTGCTCCTGCGTGATTCGCCACGTAACGGTATTTACCTCTGAATCTGCATCCTTTGTGCTGGCCTCTCCCTTACTGTAGATTCATTTCCCTTCACCCACGCTCATCTGTGTCTCTGTGTCTCCCTCCCTCCCCGCCTCTGGTGATCATCAGGACCATCTGGCTCCTTTCTTTCTGTGGGTAAATCAAAAAATTAAAACTTCTAAGGGCGGTTGTGTTCTTTCCCTTTCAAAAGTCTTTAAAAGAGTGAGAGCATTTTATTTACCTTGAAATTTTCCAGTGCCCCAGGTGTGAAAGCGCAGGGCAAGGGCTGTAATCCACCTCGAAGGGGATGTGGAATGGTAAGCTTGGGACGAACCCTGGGTGTTGTATGCAGTTAAGCCACAGGGATGCATCACGATGACTCTCTCTTTTCGACGATTCGGGAAGTGTTGAGCGGAGCCACGTTACATGCGTCGTGGGAAACTGGACAAGGAAGAGTTGTTCCAAGAATTCCGAGAGCCGGAGTGCCCCGTGGGTTTCTGACGCCGTGACGCCTTATGAGACTAGAAAGCCTCATCATTCTTTCTTGGAGGGACTCCTGATTTCGAACTGGAGCCGTTGCCTTTCATAGCCTGATGCATAACCACTACACCACCGGGGCACCACGTGTCAAGAAAGCAGGTTCAAATTCAAATGTGGAAAACGCCTTACTGACTCCTTAGCACCCCAGCTAATGAAATTCGTTAAATAACCCTCCTTTTCAAGATAAGAAATCTTAAGCAAAAACATATATTTAAGGGTGGGGGTAGGGATGAAGGACAAATGTCAGAAAGCTGTTAAGTGGTGCACCCAGAAGTCTTAACTGGGGAATCTTACCACCCCACCCCCACTCCCCTAGATCTTAGGTTCCTTATCCGTTCAGTAAATGAACAGAACTAGGTGCCCTGGAAGCTTGCCTCCAGCCTTTAAAAAAAAAAAAAAAAAAGGATTCTAAAATTTCCCTCCAAGGACTTAGCCCTACTGAGCTGAGCCATCTTCATTCACGAGCCAGATCAGGATAAGGAGGGAGAAAATCTAAAATAAGACCAATTCAAAAAACCTTTGCCTCCAGTTTACTTATTTACACAGAAAGGGAAATCATAATTATTCAGTGCCTAATTATTCAGATGAGGCAAGGAGGGACGCAATAAGAAGGCCATTTGTCCCGTGTCTGCTGTGACTTTCAAGAACTGTAGCATTCTGCGGTGTCTGCAACACCGAGGCCATGAGCTCATTCCTTGTGCCCTGGGAGGGGGAGAGGTGGCACCATACAGGGGCTGTCACCTCATTCCTCTTTGCCTTTGTACCCACCGTATTATGGGGCTTAAAGAGACTGGGCCATGCAAGCAGTTTGCATCACCTGCTAACCTAAATGTTGACAGTTCAAACCCATTCCATAGCTCTGCGGAAGAAGGGCCTGGACAACGGGCTCTGTAAGGATAAAAGCCAAGGGAACTCCATGAAGAAGTCCTACTCAGGAACGCATGGAGTTGCTACGCATCCCGGGTCAGTTCAAGGTCGCCTAACACCGCTTAGAAACATGCACACAGGCAGGCGCCTTGGGTCTTTCAATTGGCATCTGCTGGTGGGGCAGGAAGTGCCACTGGCACGTGGAGAAGCGTGTGTTCTAACTTTGAGAGATGTCTAGTCCTCCCATCACTTGCAATGAACTGTTGTATGATGTGTCTCATTTACCTGAAGCAAAGACTAGAAGGAGGAAGGGGGTATGGTTTTCAGGGAAGCTAGAACATTGATAATGGAACAACCAGAATGGAAATGATGAGAATGTTGACCCAGTGTGGAAAATGCAAAGAACATCACTAAAGAATACATGGGGGCTTCAAAGAGTTGATGGAAAAATGGAATTAAGAGATGTGGGAATTTTCCCACAAGCTTTTGAAGCCCATGCAATCTGAAGAAATTGTTCAATGGGAACCTAATTTGCTGTGTAAACTTTCACCAAAATCTCAGATTTTTTTTCTTAATATACAAGTGATTATGCATCTCTCCTTAGAATATTAAACAGCCATTAAAACGAAGTAAGTTCCAAAGAGGTCCATTCCTCAATGTGTCCCTAAGTTGAAAGCAAGAGATAGGTTGGTAAGTCCAAGCAGGTGGACACAGTTCTTACTTTGCCCTACTTTAGTACTTAAAGGAGCCCTGGTGGCATAGTGGTTATGCATTGGGCTGTGATTCACCAGGTCCACAGTTCAAAACCACCAGGCACTCCTCGGGAGAAAGATGGGGCTTTCTACTCCCCTAAACAGTTACAGTCTCAGAAACTTGAAAGAATAGTTCTGCCCTGCCCTGGCCTATGGGGTCGCTGAGGCTTGGCATCAACTAAATGGCAGTGAGTTTGACTTTTGGATTAGTACTTAAAGGAGCTCTAGTGGAGTAGTGGGTTCCACAGTGCACTACTAACCTCAAGGTCAGCAGTTTGAACTCACTAGCTGCTCCATGTGGACAAGATAAGCCCTTCTGTTCCCAGAAACCCCGAAGGAACGGTTCTGCCCTGCCTTATGGGGTTGGAATGAGTCCGAATCCACTCAGTGACAGTGAGTTGGGTTGGCTTGCTTGGCTTGGCTGGCTTGGCTGGCTTAGCTTTGCACTCACAGATTTTTCAAAGATTGGAAAGTTTCACTGCAGCAAGTGAAGGTGACTACGGTAAAGAATTTGTTGAGAATGGGGGTTGGTTCAGTCTTTAAAGGTGAGGACAAATTCTAATATTAAAGGGCAAATAAGAGTTGTCCACAAGTCAGATGTTCGTAATCCAGGGACTGGCTGTAGGTCTGTGTAGACGGGGGCTCCGGAACATTGATGGGAAAAATCCCATGATCTTTGAGCCCCTTTCCCCCAGAACTTTCTCGCCGTGACCACGCAGCCCGTAGCATGCCTGAAACATTGGAGCCGCTCCGTAAGTACTCATGGCACTTCCGTGATTCTTGTCCCTGCTCTACATTACATATTCACGCCGCTTGTCCACAGACCATCTTACTGAATGCGCACAGCCACCTATGATGTGAGGTAAGCAGATATCAGCCGCGCGTAGAAATGAAAAGTCAAAGTCCGAGGTGGTTCTGTATTGCCCAAGATGACATATCTAAGGTATGGATGGTCAAAGCAGAACCGGACCCCTGGTCACTCAGACCCACTGGGCCTGCACAGCACAGCCTGTAGGTAAGAGCCACGTGGTGAGGAAGGTGGAGGGTTGACACTACAGAAAGACCCATCAGGAATTGCTGGTTGACCAGAAGGGACTGGATCCTTTTTTTATTTTTTTAAACTAGTAAAGTTCTCCCTTAGGTGAGACCTCACTGTGAGGACCTTTAACAACAGGTCTGAAAGGAGGTCATTCAACCATGGGTCGTCATGGAAACCCCAAATCCTCTCCTTGTCCCCCACCCCCAACAGAATGGAACAAGAAGAGAAAGAAGGGCATTCTGTGGCCCGCTACTACGAGCCAGGCATGATGAATAAGAAAAAAAGAAATCACCGGAGCCTTCCTTGACAAATTGTAAACAAAGTACAGGACATGCCTCATCCCGGCTTGATCTAGGTCAGTCAGAACCGCAAAGGAAGTTTCTACCAGCAGGCTCTGTCCATACCTCTCACCACCACAAGTGTCGGGCTAGTGCCCATCCTGACCTCCTGCCCCGTCTGGGCACAACCGCATAGTAGCCTGCCTCTGACACATCCTCTTATCTATTCGTGTCAGGAGAAGTCACTTCAGACTCAGAGGGAAAATTTGGTGACGGATCTGCAACACACAACGGCTTTATCCTGCATAAATTGGAAGGCAGTCAGCGTATTCAGAATGCTCTGATCGTGTGCTCGCACATGAAATAGAGCATCCTCGCACGTTGATACAGCCTCCGCCAGCATTACCAGAACACGGTGAGAGCGGTGCTGTGTTTGGGTATTGTTACCTTAGAACTTTCATCCTGGTTGCAGCAGCTCTTAGTAACCGTTGCTTAGAAACAAACACATCTCCAATAGATTTGTTGACTTCGTATGAGACGCTCTGAAAAGACCTGAGAGTGAAGTTCACTGCCTGGTAAAGCAAAAAATAACACACGATAAACAGAAGGGGGGGGTGGGGAGTATTTGGAAACTTAGGCTATTCCCAGAGCCCCAAATTCCTCTAGTCGTTTCATAATATGTTGCACTATTAATTATTTAATCATTTTTGGAATCACTTCACTCAAAATCTGGACGGGCTTTAGTCTTTCCGTCAAAACCGAGTTGTACACACAGAAGTATTGGCTTCTCTAGTTCTCCAGAACCAACCTATCCTTCAGGAGCCCTGGTACCACGTGGGTGAAGCTTGGGCTGCTAGCCACAAGGCTGGTGGTTCAAACCCACCAGCCCCGCCACAAGAGCAAGATGAGGCTGTCTTCTACAACCGAAATTTGAAACCTCAGAAAGCCAAGGTACAGTGCTACTCTGTCCGATAGGGTCACTACGAGTCAGCATCAGCAAGATGGGCAGCGGCCGGGACCCAAGCTTCATCCCCAGTGTTCAATGCTTCCTTCAGTCAAGACTCCAGGTAGAACCCCTGATGCTCCTGGGGAGCCTTCACGTCAGAGGGAACGAACCAAAAAAGCTATACTGTAATCTTTCCAAGAACCTGCCTTCAGCACATGTTCATGAAAACTGTGATAAAACTGGAACTGGAAATACACTGACGGACGACCTCCCACACACAGCTTCCCCAAAGCAAATCCCCGGGCCCACGTGCTCTCCTCATGTAGCACAGGATCCCCTCCTGCTTCCCGACCACTTCTTCCCTCAGCTCCCCAGCTCCACCTCGGGGACCCGGTCCCTTCCGCCAGGCTGCTGTTAACGACCCAGAGAAAGGGCAAGGGTCTCCTTCCCCAGGTTATCTCATGGAGGCTTGCCTCTGACCCTGCCTCTCCTGCAGACTCTTGCCTTCCTTCTGGAAACGTCTCGAAAGAGAAGTCTCCCTTCCCCGGCTTTCCTTTCTCACCTCCTCCTCAATCCCGCGCCCACGGCATCTTGCAGGCATCCTTGCTGTAGACTCCAGGAAGGCTTCGTTTTAAGAGCGGTAGAATTTCCACCCAGATGCCATGTTTGTCTTTGTCTTCCAAAACCAACCGCTAGCTATCACATTGCCCGTCCTACTCCCTCGCTTCACTTGGTACCCTGCTTCCTACAGCTCCAGGGTGGAGGGCTGCCTTCGCCCTATCGTCTACCCATCACTCGGTCCACCCGGAGCCCTCCAGCCCCCAGCATGACACAGTTTCTTCCTAAATGCTTCCAATCTGAGGCTCTCGTCCTCTGAAGAAACATGATCTATGACCCAACATGTTCTGCCACACGTGCTTCCCAGTCTTTGCTGCGATACCACCTCACTCATCTAGCCAGAATCCTTCCCGTTTGCCATCCACCGAGCAGGCAAGCCTATGGCGGGGAGAGGAGAGAGAGCGGGTCTCCCCTGAAGGAAGCCCGATCCCGGGTGGTCCGAATAGTTAAGGCATTTACCTTCTAACTGAGACACTGGAGGCACCTGGGAAGAAAGGTATGATGCTCTCAGTCTGAAAACTCAGCACGGAAAGCCCTACAGAGCCTGGAACTTGCTAGAAGTCGACTTGATGTCAACTGGTTGGCAGGACGCAAGAAAACTGCTCCCTACCTGTCCGGGGTATTCCATCTGCCAAGAGAACAGCCCCCACTACCTGTCCGGGGCATTCCATCTGCTGGGACTAGCACACCTCCGGTAGCTTCACCCATTCACTCTGTCCGGCCCCATCCATTAATTCCTTCACTGAACAAATTATTCACCAAGCACAAACCCTGAGCAATGTGCCAGGCACTACTTGAGGGCCATGCAATTACAACAATAAGCCAACAAGTGAAAATAAACATTCTCGCCTGCTAGGGCGGAGCCTGTAGAATAAAGAATCGTTCACATACACATAAAACCCCTGTGAGGAGAACGGCTCAACATGCAGACTCAAACCTCACTGCCATGGAGTCGATGCCGACTCATAGTGACTCTACAGGGCAGAGTAGAGCTGCCCCTCTGGGTTTCCAACAGTGTCATTCTTGGTGGGAGTAGAAAGCCTCCTCTTTCGCTCAGAGAAGAACTGTAAATGCAGGAAGGATTCTATTTCCCCTAGAGAGAAGAAACCGTGTCAGAGCAAGCATCCTGAGAAGACCAAGTCGAGCTAAAGGACAAAAAGAAACCAATTAGCCAGAGGCTGAGAAGGACAACTTGTACAAAGGCCCTGGGGCTCCTTATCAAATTCCTTACCTACTATGCACACAATTAAGGAGCCTCACTACTAGTTTATAGTTCTCTCTTAGCCTATTATTACTGAGCTCTAAGCTAAATAAGGACTCCCATTCCAAAAGCAGAACAATTATTGCTTTGAAAGATTTGCACTGACAATGTAAAATAGCAGAGCCGAGGCTTTGAAACATGTTTATAAGGGGAACATTTTTTTCTATATTTAGACACCCCAGCTTATTTGCAGCCTGCATCTTTTTTAAACTAGGGAATTTGTATCAGAGCATTATAAGCATTCACTTCTCGACTTTCTGACAAATTCTGCTCAGCACAGCTGCTACCATAAAGTTTAATTTGCCACTTCCCCCCAAAAAGTCGCTTTGATGTGAAACAATGCTGCCTTCCTGCTAATATTTTTAAAATCAACTGAAACTGAAGCGAGGACTGCAAGCCCACACCAGTAGGCCGCTCCATGGCTTGCACACCTGCAATACGTGAGGGGGGAGGGAGGGTAGCTAGGGGTGCTTAAAGAACACATCACACTTGTTCAAACATCTGCACTGGCCAAGAACAGAAAATGGTAGAAATGCTTGGCAAATCTAAAAATGAGGTGTGAATACTTCCGGACAATTAGCTGTGTAAATGAATTTCCATCTTTCCGAAGTTCAAATGACAAAGCCCTTCCAAAAAACAGCCCAAAGCCGCCCGGTGGACCCTGCCCCATAAAGGAGAGAGGAGAGCGGTCCCCTAGGAGTTCCCAGCAGTGACTTCCCGGAGGCAGACCGCTGCACCTCCTGCACAGTGATTAGTGGTGCGGACCCACTGCCCTTTCTGTCTGCAGCTGAGTGATTTCACCGCTGTCTCACCCAGACGCCTCGACGGGCTTTCCCGGCAGCAACAAGTGGCTGTGTACCTCGGTGCAAAAGACACGAGAGCCAAGGACTGGCCACGCCCCTCTTGGTAACAGTTATTTTTGCTGTTACTATGATGCTCTGTTGAGTGGGTTCCGACCCTCAGTGAACTTATGCACAACAGAATGAAACGCTCCCCGGCCCTGCCCCGTCCTCACAGTTCCTGGAATCCATTGTCCCAGGGTTGCAGTCCCGGTGTCAATCTAACTCCTCGTGGCCCTCTACTTTACCAAGCACGACGACCTTCCCCGGGGCCTGGTCTCTCCTGACAACAGGTCCAACGTGTGTCAGTTGAAGTCCCGCCACCCTCGCCTCTAGGGAGCACTCTGGCTTGTCCAAGACAGATCCGTTTGTCCTTTTAGCAGTCCGTGGCGCTTTCTGTCTTCTTCTCCCGCACCACAACTCAAGCGTATCAATGCTTTCTCGATCTTCTTTATCCAATGTCCAACTTTCACACGCACAAGAGGCAACTGAAGATACCATGGCTTGGGTCAGACACACCTTAGTCCTCAAAGTAACATCCTTGCTTTTCAACACTCTTCAGAAGTCCTGTGCAGAGCATTTAGCTATTGTGATGTGTCTTTCAGGGAGCCTTGGTGGCGGAGGGGTTAACATTGGGCTGCATCGGCAAAGTCAACAGTTCAAAACCACCAGCTGGCTCCGATAAAGAAAGCACCGTATCACCAAGGCTCTCCTTGACAAGTTTCATGTGCTATTAAGCTGCAGCAACCAGTGTTTATTCCCATAAACAGCTGCAGTCTCAAAAACCCACAGGGACAGTTCTACCCTGTTCTACAGGGTCATTAAGAGTTAGCATGGACTAGATGGCAGAGAGTTGAGGGAATGCGTCTTTTGGTCTCTTGACTGCTACTTCCATGATCAGAGTGCGGATCCAAGCAAGGTCAAGTCCTTGACAAGCTCAACCTTCTGTCCATTAATCATAATGCTACCCATTGGCCCAGTTGTGAGGACTCTGATCTTCTTTGCATTGAGTGGTGATCCCTACTGAAGGCTGCGATCCTTCATCTCCAAGTCCGCCTCGCTTTCAGCAAGCAAGGTTGGGTCGGCTGCATCTCGCAGGTTGTTGGTGAGCCTTCCTCCAAGGCTGATGCCACCTTCTTCAGAACCGCTCCTCCTCAGGCGAATCAGGAGTGCCCTCGGACTCAAGGGGCCCAGCCTCCGGCGCCATCTCCGACAATGCTCCGCTTCCAGTCACTGGGCCTTCGGCATATCCGACAGTGTTTCAAGGCTATGTGTGAGGTTTCACGCCGAGTCTCTCTTCGTGGTCTGTTCTTAGTCTGGAAGCTCCACTGAAATGCCAGTGAGAGAGCTTCCAGCACCATAGCAACACGCAAGCCACCCCGGTACGATGCCCTGACAGAGTGGTGGGCGGTAGTGATTAGGAGCCCACAAACTGAAATGTCTCTTTAAATGTTTTCCCAGGCGTCTGTAATTGTACAAGAAAATTAACAGGAGAGGGTATCGTGCCAGCCTCTCAGGCTGGCTGCAGGACAAGACTGGGTGGTCAGAACGCATGCATTTGGGTTGACACTTGCCGAGAATTTGCATTTCTATCCCAGATATCGGGAATCTGAATCCACATTTTAACAGAACCCTCAGGGGAGGCTGACAGATCCCCAGGTGACTCTGATTAAATACATGCACAAGTATACATGAGTCTGATGCATAATATGCACTTTACATTTACATTAGAGTATATTATCTGTTTTATATGTGTGTGTGTTCTCTCTACATATAAATGTGTGTGTGATCCTGACAGAGCCTCACGTGATTCTGGATGCACATATATATGTAAACACATGTATACATGAGCTACATTAGGGGTATGTGTCTTATAGATACATTAAGAAGTACCTGGGGATCTTGTTAAACTGCAAATTCGGATTCCTTATATCTGGAGAAGAACTGAAAATTCCCCAAAGGGATCAAAACCAAATGAATGGCCCAAAGCCCAGAGCCCAAAGCAGCGATGGGAGCGTTGCCTCCGCAAAGACAAGAGAAGGGACGAGTGGGGGAGGGGGGGGCTCGGGTTCCCACAGTCTGGGAGGAGAAGCCCTGGCCTGCGGTCACGCCCCAGGTCAGGAAAGGAGAAGATGGCACCCGAGAAGAGGAGCAGGGCGGAAAGGGCGAGGAAAGGAAGTGAGGCCATCTTTCAGGAGTCAGTCACTCAATGGGGTTTTCCCACGCTTCCCAGAAAGCCACCTACATTTAAAGACAGATGAACCGACGCCGCCTGCGGAAGAAAAGGCACTACTCGGTCTCTGGTGATGACTGAAAGCCCCTTTCTGCAGCCCTTGAGTCCTATGAAATTTGGGGGGGATCAAACACCCTCAAGGACAACTCTCAGTTCATGTTTTTAAAAATCAGATAACCCTCCCTTGGCTACAACTAGGAGACCTCAATACACGGAACACAAATCGCCTCTTCGGCAAGCACACCTATAAAAAAGCCTTCAGGAGAATTCCATCAGTTTGTTGGCTACAGTTGTCAGAGTGGCCCTGCTAAGAAGTCCAGTCTCCCAGCCAGGCACTCCTCTGCTCAACAGCCCCAGCACTGCCCATGACACAGGTTACCTGCAGGCCCCATAACAGCTCTGTACAACCCCACCAGGCCCCCAGTTGACTGTCCTCAAGGGCATCTACCACTCATCTTCTTGCCTCCCTCCCTCCCTCATCTCAGCCAATTCAAGCCAACCCTACCTACTGCCACCCAGTGGACTCCACCTGCCCCCTAGGGTTTCTCAGAGAGTAAACTGTGACAGAGGCAGACCACGCACCATTCTCCCAAGAAGAAGCGGGTGGGTTCGAACTGGAGACGTTACAGTGAGCCACCCAGTGCTTGAACCACCGCACCACCAGGGCTCCATTTGTCCCTCTATCTCCTTCCTCGATTTTGTGACTAACACAGTTGGCCATCTTATCAGTGGGTTTTGCATTCATTCAAGAACTCAAGCAACTTCGGGTCAAAAATACTTCAGGGAGAAAAAAAGGGGGGGGCAACTAAGTGATCAAAGCAATGCCACAAAGGATAATAGGGAGTATATAAAGAGCTATTTACATAGCATTTGCTTTGTACTGGGTGTTTTAAGTAATCCAGAGATGTTTTAAAGCATCTCTGAAATCTATAGAAAACTGAAATGCCTCAATAAGAAAAAATGATAACTGATTTAAAAATGGGTAAAGGACATGAACAGACAATTCACCAACGGTGACACCCAAATGGCTAACAGGCACATGAAAACAATGTTCACAGGCATTTGCCATCTGAGAGATGCAAATTAAAGCCATGAATGATGAGATGCTACTTTACACTGACAATAACAGCCTATTTTTTTTTAAATAGGAAATAGCAAATACAGGAGAGTGTTCAGAGAGATCAGAACCCTCATACACTGCTGGTAAAAATGCAAATATGTTAAACCATTGTGGAAAGTGATATGAAGCTACCTGAGACAACTGGAAATAGAAATTCCAGACGACCCAGCAATACCTCTGCTGGGTCTATGCCCTAAAGATGTAACTGAGATAGCACAAGCAAAGATATGCACATCTATGTTCACTGTAGCACAGTTCACAAAAGCAGGAAGTTGAAAACTCCCCTTATGCCTGCTAGGAGAAGAATGGATGAATAAATTATGCTACCGACAGACAAAACGGAATACGATGCATTGCTAACAAGAACAACAAATGAAACCACAGAGCACCCGATAGCATGACAGCACCGGTGGACCTGGAGAACATGGTGCTGAGTGAAACTGGTCAGTCACACAAGGATAAATATGGCATCAGACACTACGATAAGGATTTTAAAAATATATTTGCATACTAAAAGGAACAAACTTTGTTTTCTTTATTTTTCCCAGTTTTATTGTGGTATAATTCACATATCATATACTTCCATAGCTTCAGTCTTATTTGCAAAGAGTTGCAGATACATCACCATAATCAGTTCTAATGTATCCTTCCCCCTCCCATATTCATCAATCCCTTCTGTGCTTCATAAACTGAAAAACATATACAAAACAAAAAATAGGGAACCAAAACAGTGTATGTATGTGTGTGTGTGTGTGTAAGTATATATAATTTTAAAATAAGCCACAGAGAAAACTTCTGTTGAGAAACTAACAAGAACTATTTAAACCTGTAATAAATCCAGAATGGGTCAAAAGGGAGATCAAATGACCAGGTATCATATCACAACATACAATAATCTCAGTCAGCTAGCAAGACTATCTGAGTCCCAGAGGCTTCATTCGAATAGGTATTCTGTAGATAGATTCTTTTGGGCTCCCACTGTCCTCCATGGCTTTCTACAAACTGGGTGTTCACAATTTAAGCTCTGTTATCTTTCCGTCCATCATATTTGGATTTTTATATTTGTCAGCTTTGGATCACGCAGGCTGGTGAGCTCACCTGTGGACTTATTGATGCCTCACTTAAATGGCTGCTTGGATACAAACGTTTAAGACCCCAGACGCTGTTCTTTTTAGTAGCCGGGCACCATCTGCTTTCTATGCCACAATTTGCCATAGCATCCATATCTTCAGCGATCTCCTTGTGAGGAAAGGTACGGAGCAGGGGCATGACATAAGAACTAGATGCTCTTGGGTTGGGGCTAGAATTAAGTGGGAGCCCAGAATCCATTCACTGGTCTACGGATTATGTACGGCTCTGGTTCCCTTTAGAGGTCCCATTGCTGTTGTCACTTTATGTTATCAAGCATTATCAATCATCCCCCTAGGGCAGTGGTTCTCAACCTTCCTAATGCCTCAACCCTTTAATACAGTTCCTCATGTTGTGGTGACCCTCCAACCATAAAATTACTTTCATTGCTACTTCATAACTGTAATTTTGCTACTGTTATGAATCGGGTGACCCCTGTGAAAGGGTAGTTCGATCCCCAAAGGGGTTGCGACCCACAGGTTGAGAACTACTGCCCTAGAGAATAATGCAGTTCCCTTGATAACGTCACTAATTTAACCAATAGCATAGAATTTAACATACTATTGAGCAAAGGAGGTTGGGGAAGTATAACCCAGATGCAAACCGTGGTTGATTTATACCAATTGAATTCTTCAATGACTGCATTCTGTTGACATTGACCATGGGAGTTGTTGCTAAGGGGAAATTCCCAGTAACATTCGGTGACCGTCATTCATTTCTTCTCACACTAGGGCATTTTTAAGTTCAAGGGTTCAGGTAATTTTAAGGCAGAACTCAATACATTCAGTAGGGTTTCCACATTGAATCCTGCTGTGGCCTTTGGGGAATACCATATTCTCCAAGAGGACAGAGTCTAAGCGTAGTTTACAGGGTAGAGTGGAACTTAAAAGTGTCCGGCCCGGGCTTATTCTCCCCTTGGGTTCTCTATCATTAACACCAAGTGTCTAAAGGGGACCGACTTTGGAGGCCACCAAGCGGAGAGTGCACGAGAAGGAAGATAAGGCAATGGACTAGAGGGTGACAGGTACTCACTTGGGTGAAAGGGACGATGGAGGGCCACAAGAAGAAACCATTCAAGGGTGGGGTTGATAAGAGGTTTGAACTGCTGAATGCAGAGTTGATGGTCTAAAAATGTAATCCTTCCCACCTAACTCACAATAAATAAATCACATGATTTTTTTAAAACTTAATAAACTAATCCGGGAGGGTGTGCTTAGGTTACATACAAATAGGGCAACATTTGATATGTGTATTTTTTTGAGTCCTAGTGACACAATGGCTAAGCGCTCAGCTGGTAACCAAAAAGTCAGTGGTCACACCCACCAGCCACTCGGTGAAAGCCAGCTTTGGGAAAGACCTGCAGGCTCGGGAACCCTAGTGGACAGGTGTGGCCCGTCCTCTCGAGTCGCTGTCAATTGGAATCAGCTGGTTGGCAACAGCGCTAGTGCAGTCTGTTTTCAGGATCAGGATCATATTACCCTTGGTTGTGTGTTGTGTATTGTCTCACTAAAATAAATGGGCGCTCCACACGGGCCGGAGAGTGTCATCACTTTAGTCGCTTCAAGGAACCTGGTGGGTGGTCTGTTATACATTGAGCTGCCTACCGCCAAGTCAGCAGTTCAAGCCCTCCAGCCACTCTGGGGGGAACAGATGAGACTGTTCCCATAAAGATTTATAGACTCAGAAACCCTATGTAGGGCAGCAACCTATATCGTCAGAACTGACTTTGTGACAGTGAAGTTTTTTGATGGCATAGTGGGTTACCTGTTGGTCTGCTAACCTCAAGGTCAACACCTGGAACCAACCACCAATTCTGGGGGGAAAATGAGGTTTTTGCTCTCATAAAGATTGACAGTCTCGAGGGGTGGGATCGGGGAGGGAGGGGGACGGGGAAAAAAAGGGAAACCGAGCTGATTCCAGGAACCCAAGTGGAAGGTGAATTATGAGAATGACGAGTGCAACAAATGTATAAGGGTGCTTTGCTCAACTGATGTATATACAGACTGTGATAAGAGCCTTATGAGCCCCAATAAAAAGATTAAAAAAAAAAAAAAAGACTGACAGTCTCAGAAGCCCACGGGGGTATGTCTCCTCTATCCATTGGGGAGCTATAAGGCACTAGCAGTGAGTTTGGTCTGAGTTTCCCTGCATGATCTCCAGTGCTGAGGGTGGTACTTGATTCAAAGTGGGTGGTCAATCAATATTAATTAAGGGAATGAATGAATTCCCAACAGTGAGTGATGAAATGAAGGAGTATCTGAGTTCCCACCGTGGAAAAGTGGGATAGAAGAGGAGATTCCTGCAGGGAAGTAGGCGGAGACGAGCCCCAAGGAGCCCGTGGTTTCGGCATAGCACAACCCATGAGGAGTTCCCTCTGAGGCCTGTCTACCTGGCCAGCCCGCTTCCAACCCCACCGGGCTCCTGGTCATGAGCTGATGTAATGGGTTAGCCCTCACAAGCAGTGTCTAATGTAATAATGAAAATCCCTTTGCCATTGGAAATGTCACTGTGCGATGCGGTTAATTACTTAAAATGGCCCTTCTGGCCAAAGTTCTCCTTTCCGTGACAGATTGGAAATTCTAGCCTTTCTGTCTGTGGTTCTAATCCCATTTTGGAAGGAGTTACATGGTAAGTAATGAAACAGGATTACAATGGGATATAGTTTGAGTGCCAACCTCACTAACGGTGTGACCAACCTTTGTCACCATGGTGATGTGGTCTGCAGATGACAGAAACCACACCTCCATCAAAGCCATCTTTGGGACCTGCTGACTGAGCATGTGCAGAAGCAAGAGAGAGCGTGCTGTTTTTACTTAAGGGCAGTTTGCTCTCCTGCTCTGAAGCCTGCATCCGGCTTGCCGATGCCTGACCTCCAGCTCTTGGAGCAGGCGGCCTCTCCCCGGACCCGAGTTTATTTTACCAGCTTCCACAGCCTTGAGGATGAGAAGGATCCTCCATGTGGTCATCTGCACTTCGGATCTGGGACTTACCAGCACCCACAATGGCGCGAGTCACTTCCTCAATGGTCGCTGAGTTGTGCGGGACACTGCAGGGAACTGAAGAGCCCTAATGCAGGAGGGAACAGATGCGGGGTGGGGGTTGGGGGACAGTGATATCAGGGATGATGGAGTGGGACAGTGTTTTTGAAAAGAGGACATCCGGAACATCTTTCATCTCCTCCTCATTGACACTCGTCTGCATTAATCTTTCAAAATAAGCTATTTTTGCGCAATGCCATGACATTTTCCCAAGGCCATATCACACGTCTCGGTCACGCTTCATGTTACACAAGCTTTAAGGACACAAGAACCCAACTTCAGCCTAACACTCGACATAAAATCAGAGCCAGGAAAAAAAAAAGTTTATCATTTCAGTCAAAGGTGTAACTAGCCTGCCCAAGTGTGGGTCACATAACCTTGTGCTTGGTTCCAAGCACAAAACTCCCTCTTCTATCAGTCCATGACCTCACCACAGCCACTTGGGAGAGAGGAGAGAGAGAAGCCCATCAAGCTTCAGTCCATGAATCCAATGATCAGGATCTTGGCCTACTTTTGGGGCAAAGGCGAAGAGTAACTTTGGAAACAAGAATCTGTGCATGAATGTCCTTGTGTGAAGCAACAACAGCATAAACAAGCGTATAAGCACAACCATCCTGTAAACGTTTGCCAACGTCTGGGGAGCCGTCTCAACCGCATCCCCAGCCTGGATCGGTTTTCTCTAAGCTAAATCTCAGATCCCCAGTCTTGGGTCAGGCACACACCTTAGTTGTCAGAGTCATATCTTTCGAGGTTCAGATGGCCCCCTCCACACTACCCTCGTTATAGCTCATAAACGGGCGGTACTAGTGGGCATAGCTAATAGAGATGGCCAGACACTTCAGATTGATTCCCTCATGTAAAGCTCTCAACAGCTTCTTGTACGGTTTTTGGACTTATACAAATTTAACACTACACATTTAAAATCCATACTCAGACCCAAACACACACTGCACTAACACTGCTACGTCTCAGAAAGAAGAAACATGGCCAATCATGAATGTCCCCACTTATCAAACACTGTCAGTGTCCTTACAAACATCCCTGTTCTCCTGTGCTCCCCACCCTCCGAGCGCTGCAGACGGCCCCTCACTGCAGGATGAAGGAAGAGTGGGACTCCCTAGAGGGGTGGAACAGCTTCACGTGCCTGTCCACCTTTCTGTAAACATCCCCCGTGCCCCCCCCCACCCCAAATAAAGCCGGCCACCATCACATCATACGGACCCTACAGGACAGAGTAGAACTGCTCCTTACGGTTTCCAAGACTGTAAAGACAGCCTTGTCTTTCTCCCCAGGGACTGCTGGTGGGGTTGAATCACTGCCCTGGTAGTTAGCAGGCCAACACTTGGTCCCTGGCGCCACCAGGCCCCACCTTCCATTACTCCCTCTGCAGAGAGCAGCACCCACTACAGTGGCAGGCGAGGTTTGGGGGCAAGACCTGGGGATCCACTTCCAAAGGATAACATTACGTCCCTGATAACCCAAGGGGTGACAGCAGGGCTCTAAAGCACACGGGTGGCCTCACGCTGGACCGGCCCCCAGGGCAACTCGTGTTGTTTGTGTCGATTAACTTGGGAGCACAAGATGTATCTGTCCTTGGTTCATGATCTGAAAGCCTTCGCATTTGATCTTTCTCCCGGGTATCTGTGAGCATCCTGCGTGAAACAGCCATGTGTGAATGCACAGGCTGCATTCAGAAATTGACCCAGGGCAGGCATGTTGAGGAGGCATTGAAAGTTAAATTCTGACCTTGAGGAGGAAAGGGGGGGAGGGGGAGTACCGTATATATTCGAGTATAAGCCGACCCGAATATCCACCGAGATATCTAACTTTACCACAAAAACTGCATTAAAAATGTGCTGAAAAACTCGGTTTGCACTCAAGTATATACGGGGGGTATTTGGGATCTGCTTTTAAAATCAGGGGTCAAGGGTAGACCCAGAATATTGTTTTTCAAAATCAAGTCAATTGGTTAAGACTGATATCCAGTGACAACATTCGCTCAGGAGAAAAGGCTACGCCAGAGGCAAGTCTACTGAAACCAAACCCCAGCCATCACTGTGCTAGCACAGATACACCTCCCGAGCACGTCTGTCTACACTCCTCTTAGTCGAGGACCAAACAAAACACAAGGGAGAACCCACTGCTCTGCCAAGGCAGTTCTGACTCCTGGAAAGCCTGTTGGGATTTTCAGGGATCATCAATCTTCACAGAAGCAGACGGCCTCATCTTTCTCCAGCAGAGCAGCTGGTGGGTTTGAACCACTGGCCTGGTGGTTACCAGTCCAATGCTTACCCAACAACATCACTGGGGGTTAAGCGAAATGAAAAACAAGAAAACGCCACCAAACTCACAGCCATGCCGTCGATGGCTGCTCACAGTAAGCCTGCAGGACAGAGTAGAATAGTCCCTCTGAGTTTCCGAGATGTAAATCTTTATGAGTAGAACGTGTCATCTTTCTCCTTCAGAGTATCCCGCAGTTTCAAACCGCTGATCTTTCAGTTAGCAGCCCAATTGAGTAACCCACTACAACCCGGGCCTCCAAAACAATACACAGGATTAGCCAGTTACACAAGCAAAGCTACGTTAACTCTTGAAGCACGGATAAAATCTTAATTACCTAATAAAATTACGAATGAAGTGCTGAGAAAGTGAAAGTGTCTGGGAACATTTTAAGATCAAAAAAAATTTTAATGAATTTTAAATTAAAATATCGATTCTAAACGGTAAGAAAACTATAAATTCTCACACTAGAATGTGTCAATTAAAGTGGAGCCAACAGCATAGTCAGAAGATTTTTCCCCCCCTCTGTAAAATAAAGTCGTAAGAACTGTCATTTTATATGAAATCTTGAATTATTTCTTCTTGGTTTTTCCTTTTTTCATTAGAAACTGACGTTCATCTCTCCATAAATACTTGAATACCATTCTCCCATGCACCAGAATCAATCCATCAGAGAACAACTTCATAAAAAGTGATCCACAAGCTCGCAATGAAAGTAATGCCCAGAGTAGAAGTCCTAGGTAGAAGAGAACCAAACCAAACCAAGCCCACTGCCATCAAGTCGATTCCAACTCATGGTGATCCTACAGGGCAGGGCAGAAGTGAGTTTCTGAGGTTGAAACATTGTATGGAAGTAGAAAGCCTCATCTTTCTCCCACAGGTTGAAGAAAAGATAATTACCATATATACTTGAGTATAAGCCAAATCGAATATCTGAGGCACCTAATTTTACCACCAAACCTGCATTAAAAATATGCTGACTGTGTGATCGCAAGGTAACAAAGGGATCAGTTATCAGGCACCAAAAAACAAGAAATCATATCATTGTGTGCTCACCAATACAATCACTGAAGATAAATGGGTGCATAAGCAAATGTGGTGAAGAAAGCTGATGGTGCCCAGCTATCAAAAGATATAGCATCTGGGGTCTTAAAAGTTTGAAGGTAAACAAGCGGCCATCTAGCTCAGAAGCAACAAAGCCCACATGGAAGAAGCACACCAGCCTGTGTGATCATGCGGTGTTGAAGGGATCTGGTATCAGGCAACATCAGAACAAAAAATCATATCATTGTGAATGAGGGGAGTGCGGACTGGAGACCCAAAGCCCATCTGTAGACAACTGGCCATCCCCTTACAGAAGGGTAGTGGGGAGGAGACAGTCAGGGGGCAGTGTAACAACGATGAAACATACAACTTTCCTCTAGTTCTTTAATGCTTCCTTCACCCTACTATCATGACTCCAATTCTACCTTACAAATCCGGCTAGACTAGAGCATGTACACTGGTACAGATAATAACTGGAAACACAGGGAATCCAGAACAGAGAAACCCCTCAAGACCAATAATGAGAGTAGCGATACCAGGAGGGTAGGGGAAGGTAGGGTGGAAAGGGGAAACTGATCACACAGATCTACATATAAACCCTTCCCTGGGGGATGGTCAACAGAAAAGTGGGTGAAGGGAGACACTGGACAGTATAAGACATGACAAAATAATAATAATTTATAAATTATCAAGGGTTCGTGAGGGAGGGAGTGGCAAGGAGGGTGGGGGGGATTAGGAGCTGATACTAAGGGCTCAAGTAGAAAGCAAATGTTTTGAGAATGATGATGGCAACCAATGTACAAATGTGCTTGACACAATGGATGGATGTACGGATTGTGACAAGAGTTGTAGAAGACCCCAATAAAATTACTTTTAAAAAGAAGAAGAAGAAAAATACCTTGGTTTATACATGAGTACATACAATGTACCTTGAGACGGGGTGATCAATACACGCTGATGATAACCAAAAGGTTAGAGGTTTGAATTCACCCAGAGATGCCTCAGAAGGAAGACGTGGTTAGTGATCTACTTAAAAACAACAACAAAAGAAGCAGAACGTGACAGCTCCGAGGAGCGAGGTTCTACTCAGACACACGGGGTTACCAGGAGTCAGAATCGACTCCACAGCCCCTGGGTGCACCCTGCAACTAAAGCGCTGCCGTGAGAAGACCGCCAATGAAGGAACATCCACTGGTCCATGGCCAACTGATAACCCAGGGCAGATTAAAGTAAAATCACCATACATGTTCACCACGAAACTCAACTCAAAAGCACTGCATACGTTTTTAAAAATTTCACTGCACTTTGTACCATCAAATTCTACGGCCAATTTTGCTTTGCTTGATCTTTTCTTAGGTCTTGATGTTTCAGTCCTCACAAGTCATCTCTTTAATTATCCATGAGGATTTTGCCCAAAAAGTGATGTCACGCTAATATCCGACCGTAATTTCCACCATCTTTCACTTTCCCTTTCTCAACGAAGCTGTCTTGGCAGCTAGTTTCTCCAGGAGAAGAAACCCACTGCCAGCAAGTCTATTCTGACTCATAGTAGCCCTATCTGGCAGAGTATGATGACTTCCTTAGGAGTCCAAGGTTGTACACCTTTACAGGAACAGACGGCCTCGTTTTTCTCCCACAGACTGGCTGGAAGGTTTGAACCACTGACCTTGTGGTTAGCAGCCCAGCGATTAGTCCCCTGTACCACCAGGCCTCCAGTGCTCCAAGAGAACAAGCAATAATAACCACTGTTAACACTGACATGGTACCTACTCATTTCTCAACACTGCACGGACCGTTTTCTTTCTTACAGCAACCGCCAGGGACCGTGAGTCCTGTCCTTGACCTCAGCTGAGCCACCAGATCCTCATTTATGGACGGGCCCGACACAGCACCATCATTGTACAGAGAAGGTGAGGGAGGTAGAATAACTCGTCCCACATCTCCAAAGCTAGTCTGATAGAATCGGGATCCGAACCCAGGAATTTGAGCACCTTAGTCCTTGGTCCTAACTCCCCCTTGTCCCCTCGCCCAGTTGCAGGTCACGGCTCCCTGCTTCCAGTTCCGGGTCCACAGCTACAATCCCTGGGTGCCTGCTTGCCTGTTAACCAAAAGGTTGGTGGTTGGTGCCCACCCAGAGTGCCCCCCAAGAAGGAACATCAGGATGAGCCAGGGCCAAATGGATGGCGATGGGGGGTGGGGGTGGGGTGGGGAGTTCTCTCCCTGGATCTAGAGAGCTGAGCTTCTTGTAATACAAGAGTTGCACCAAGCTCTCTGACGGTGGGCTCTCTTCGTTTATTTTTAACCATGTTTCCATGTCATATGCTTGGCAGAAAAGACGAAAACCAAATGGGAATGTAATCACCCCCCTTTTCCCCTTGTTTTCATGTTTGTGGGTCAGGTGTTGGGCTGCCAACCTCAAGGTCAGCGGTTCAAACACACGGACCACTCTGAGGGACAACGCGAAGCCTGGCTACTCCTGGAGGACTGACAGTCCGGGAAGCCCTCGGCAGTCAGGAGTCACCGTCGACTGGGTGGCCATGGGTTTAGGGCTATTTCTTTGCCTTTAGAGCTTTCCACAAGCCATGGCTCACCTTGGCCTGTAGCGCTCCTGAGACCACTCTTGCTATCCGTACCATGTGCGATTTCCCATCTTTTAAACATTCCTAGGATCCACTTCCTGTTTTCTCTCTCACCGGAACAATGAACACTTTTCTATGCAGAGCTTTATTTTCCGAGAATTCTCTCTCACTCTAACCAGGTTTCTTATTTCTTTTCTTGCTTATGGAATAAATATCCATGAAAGGCCTACTGCGTACCATGGACAACCCCGGGTGGTGCAGTGATTGAGCGATTGCAACCCTGGAAGGGAGGCCGATGAGGCAATCTGCACCCCCAACCCCCCGTAAAGAGTTACAGCCTTGGAGACCCTATGAGCAGTGTCACCCTGTCTTAGAGGGTCACTCTCAGTCAGAATGGGCTCCATGGCGGTGAGCAGAATATACTCTTGAAATGAGGCAGGAGCTTTCCATGGACCTACTGCCATAAAGACCTACCATACCATAAAGACCTACCATACCCTAAAGACCTACCATACCATAAAGACCTACCATACCATAAAGACCTACCATACCATAAAGATCTACTTTGGGGGTACTTTCACTACCAAAAATGCAAACTCACTGCCATTGACTGCCCCTGACTCACAGCGACCCAAGAAGACAGGGTCCGACTGCCACTGTGGGTTTCTGAGACCGTAACTCTTTACAAGAGTAGCAAGCCTCGTCTTTCTCCAAGGGAGCTGAAGGCGGGTTCGAACTGCAGACCTCGTGGTGAGCAACCCCATGGGACAAGTGAAATTGTCAGCACTCCCCAAGAGTCTCTTCAGAGATTCTCTTTTGATTCTCCCTCCATTCAAGGGCTCCTTGTAGGTCGCTACTTGCTTTCTCCCCTTAGGGAACTGATTTTTAAATCCTGAGTCACGGTCGCTCCCGGCCCACCAGGTCCATCAGAGGAAGATGCCAGAGTTAGGAGACTTGCTGCTGGGGCCGTTCAGAATACCGTACTCCTACGACCCATCGCGCATGTTTATTCAGGGTCTGTTATATTCGCATCACTGTCTAAAGAAAACCCAATATCCTGGTCTTTCAACATCTGTCAAACTGCCATTACTCATGACACTTCCTGGGCTGCAGCCCCAGTGTTCAAATTATAGGCACTCTCCCTGACCACTCAGTACATGACAGGAGGGACACACAAATAAACCAGCTTCCGAACTCCTAGCCAATTAAACCTGATGTTATGTAACGACCGTGAAAAGAAAGAGCACAGGGGCAAACCCTCTAAACAGGCTTTTCCTTCTTCAGCGGGCTCTGCGCAGGAACGCTTTAAATAGGGTGTTCTACTCCTGGCAGGAATAACCCTTAATTATTATGTGCCTTAAGCATCTAGAACGTTTTAAATAGAAACCCACTGAATGTTAAGAAATGCAGGGAGCTACGTCACCGGCAACACGAAAGACTTCAGACAGCGAGAGGGAGAAAGATCCCCCCCCTCTTCAAGCACTGGCAGTCTAGGGCAAATACCAAGGCACTGAAGAAAGACGTGTGAGAAGACAACATTGTACCTCAACTACGGGCCTTCCATTCATCAGGGAGTGGGCCATGAATCCTCGTGCAAACGTAAATTCTACTTTAAGAAATAAATATGGATGCCTTTCAAGGGGGAACTAGATATACGCTAGGTACATGCAGACGAATGTGGCTATCGATGGCCTGATGTCTAAAACACGGGATTCAGTCATAAGATCATGGCAGACACAATGGTAACAAAGGGCTTTTGTGACGCACCTCTGTGAAAAGCAGCACCATGGTCATGTCTTTGTCGTTTCAAGTCAGTGCCCAGTCATGTACCTAAAAACTTAGCATTTCATCTCAACAAAGACATGCTGCGTGTGGGTGTTATCAGTCCAAGCGCGGCCAGCTCCAGCTAGGGCAGCCATATCTCACTCTTCCTTCGCATCGAGTCTGCTCTCCCCCGGGAACACCCAGATTGAGGCTGGGCTGTATCTCAGACAGCCAAAAGGGCCTCACCATTCGCCCCAAAGAGAGTTAGCTAGAGAATTAGATCTGATCAGGGGAACAGTGACACAGTAGATACTGGAGTTAAGAAAGCCAACTAGGACCATTCTTTGTGGGATATGGAAAGTTATTTCCCAGGTTGTGACCCCCCCACACACACCCCATATAATATGCCAAACCTAAGATGCTGCTTGCTAACACCTGGTCAATGTCTATACACTTGGAGGTCAACTGCTTAAAGGTTATCTCCCTGAGGGGTTGTCAGCCATCTGGAGCAATCAGACCCTATTGTCTGTCCCACTCACTGCTGATGAGGATAGTGGATTATTCCCCTAAAGGAGAGCCCAAAGACAGGGTTAAGCCAACTCAAGGACGGTCAAGGTTAGGCTGCCATTTTGACTTTAGAGTCTGCCCATCTTGTCACGTGTACCCCTAGCACCTCCCCTTCCTATTGTGTGAACACCCCTAGTTCGTCCCCTTGCTACTGCATGTATGCCTATGTACAAGCCCTTCCTGTTACGATGAATTAGAGGGGCTTGCACATCCCCGAAATGTATATAAGCCGCAATTAGAAATATATTCTCTCTCTCTCTCTCTCTCTCTCTCTGTGCCAACCTGGCTGCTGAGATCATGGCCGTCCCGGAGGGGATCTCTTGTATGCTTTATCTTGTCAGACGTCTCATTAATGTTATCCCTCAATTACACAACCGCCCCTTGGACCCACTCGATTATGAGGGCTGGCACCCCATAATTCTTCCTCTTGAAAATGTAATTTACAAACAGAAAATGCTGGCTTATTCATTACAAACTCAGTCCAAAGGGGTGTACGGAGGGGGTTCCTCCATGAAGACTTCCTTCCCCTTACTTCCTCTTTGGCAGCAAACTTTCTCTGTCTTACTTAACTCCTGCTGATTGGCTACATCTACATGGTGGATTCGAGACCATCATCTGGTCACAGAGAGACAGGAGGCAGATTCATCACGTGAAAGAACAACACTGTGTCAGTAGTCCAAGATGAGCAGCTTGTTTGGTAAGGACAGATCTGAAGCATGCGCGCACACACACACACACAAATCAACTCTGCCGCCATTGACTCGATTCCAACTCATGGCAACCCCGTGTGTTACACATGAGAACTGTCGCATCTCGTTGTCTTAGCTGTGATCTCGGTGGGAGTAGATTTCCAGGCCTTTCTTCCATGATGCTGCAGGTGGCGGGTGGGGGAGGGAGGTTAGAACTGACAACCTGTAGGTCAGTGGCTGCGGGTGTGTAGGTGCCATTGCATTCGTTTCAACTCATACTGACCCTATGTCGGCATAACAGAATTCTCCCTGGCCCTGCACCAGCCACATAATGGGCACAGTTGAGCCTACTGTGTCCATCCATCTCACTGATGGCCTTCCTCTGCTTTGGCTCTCTACTTGACCAGTCAAGCTCAGTAGTCAAGTATAAATTACTTGTGCAAACCAAGGAGTTTGTAGCCTAAAGCACGGCAGTCTCTCCATTTCTTAGACCTTTCTAGAAACAATCCCATTAAGAAGCAAAGCTCCGTAGAGAGCGAATGCTTTGAAAATGATTAGGGCAAAAAATGTATGGATGTGCTTTATACAATTGATGTATGTATATGTATGGATTGTGATAAGAGTTGTATGAGCCCCTAATAAAATGTTTTTAAAAAAAAAAAGAAGCAAAGCTCCTGCAGCTGCCCAACTCCCGAGCCACCTCCACTCAGGCTGAGAGCTTTCGTGGCCCCACCTCAGCAGCAACGCATCGCGATGGGCGGGGGACCCAACTATTGCACAAGGTAGCCTTCGGGGCAAATGACAACACTGAGGTATAAAAATGACACCGTGAACACACAGGAAGAATGCAGTCATTTCAAAGGTAAACCTATAGGCTTTAAATATGCAAACAACCTTAAAAGAGGAGGGCAGGTAGGCATAGTAACCATGAGTAAATCGCTTTAGCAAGTCAAATAGTGATGAAAATTATAATTCTCTCTAATTAGTATAGACTCCATACTATTGGAGTCCAGCACTGTACTAAGCTTATGGTTGGACATTCCAATCCATCCTATGAAGTAGAACTTGTTATCCTACCCATTTATAGTTGAGAATACGTAAACTCTGATCAAAAAACTTGCTGAATGCTTCTGAGACAAGAGTCCAGAGTGTCTGGAGAGTCGGAGAGTCAATGGAAAGGGATTAGTGAAAAGGAGATTATGAAAGACCACGTATTACAAAATCTCTTGAGTTGGAATCAACCCAAAGGCAATGGGTTGGGGCTGAATGGCCTCTATTCTGGTACAAGTCCTCTTATCACACTTGGCCAACAATCTCACCATTGTCTCCCTATTGGTTTCCTGCTTTAGTCTTTCTCGTTCTGAATCATTTCCCCAGCAGGTTTACTCCTCAGATAGAGGCTTGGTGGGACCCTCCAGATCGTGGCCCTTAGCCACCCTTCATTAGGAGGATCAACCACGTACCAAAAGGGCAGCATTTTCCCAGGAGAAGGCGGGGAGGGTCAGGAAAGGAGTAATGGAAACAAGAAAGGCAGGTGTGGCCTTCACCTAATCTGCTGTCAATTTAAGGATGAAGAGTGAAGGGGTGGAGTCTAGGCACTCAATCTGGAGATAGCCAATGAGACTTCTGCGTGGGCATGGCCTTCTCCTGAGAATTCTGGGAAATCTGGGACTTCCTGCTTGGAGGCGGAAGACACTTCTGTCTCTCTGCTACTCCCTGGGAGACATTGCAGAAGACAAGCCACGTGGACGCAACCAGACCTCGGAAGCCGGAGAAGCCACAGAGAGACAGACCCCTGCCGGCAATGAGATGCTTACAATGCCACTGGACCCAAAGACTTTCTACCACTGGCTTGTGACTGTCCTGCATTTGGCTTTATTGCATGTGTTTCATGAGTCTGAAGAGGACTTTATAGATTGGTATCGGACATCTGGGCTAATATCTGACTTATGGCCTTGGACTGGACTGGACTGGGTTGGGATGTTTTCTCAATGTTCAATTGCTCTTGTATATAAACCTCTCCCCTATATACATATGCATGTTTATGACTTTGCTTCTCTCGTCCACCCAGACCAGCACAGCAGGGAGGAAGTGGGATAAGCCATGGTACATGGCGGGCATTGTGATGAACGAGGTGAATGAGAACGTGTATGGGTTGGCACATATAACACAATGATCTGCGCTGTAAACCTTCACCTACTTCACAGCAAGACCTTTTTGCAAAGACTAGTAAAGCCTTTGCTATGAGTCCCTGAGCTCTCTGTTGTTGTTGCTGCGATGTGCACCAGAATGAGACCCTGCTCGGTCTGGCACCGTCCTCAAAATGTTCTCAGGTTTGAGCTCATTGCTGCAGCCTTTGTGTCCATTCATCTTGTCAAAGGTCTTCCTCTCTTTCATGGCCCCACAACTTTACTAGGCATGATATCCTTCTCCAGGGGCTGGTCTCTCCTGACAACAGGTGCAAAGTCCATGAGATGAAGCCTGGCCTCTCCGGAGCATTCTGGTGGGACTTCCTCCAACACAGGTTGGTCTTGCTCTTTTGGCACTCCACACTACTTCCGATATTCTTCGCAAACACCACATCCCAGATGTATCAAATCTTCTTCGGTCTTCCCTTTTCCATGTCTAACTTTCACACGCAGAAAATACCATGGCTTGGCCTAAGTGTTCCTTAGCCCCCTGGCTTCTCAACACTTTTAAAGAGGTCTCATGCGGCAGACTGACCCAATGCAATGCATCATTTGATCTCCTGGATTCTGCTTCTATGAGCATTGATTGTGGATGGAAAACCAACAAAGGTGTTTGTACACGGGATTCATATGACCAGATCCATGTTTTAGAAAGATAACGGAGGTGGCTGGGAAATTATTCAAAAAGATAACAGCCAGGAAGCCAGTAGGGAGACAGTGGTGACATCACTGGCCAGACATGGTAAGACAGGCTGAACAGAGAGCAGGGGCCAGTCAACCCAAACCCATTGCTGCTGAGTCTATGGTAGTTATATAATCGTTTATCAATGTCAGAGGATTAAAAGTGAAGGGGTGGAGTCTAGGCTGTCAATCAGGTCAGGCTAGAGGCCAGTGAGATTTCTGTATGGGCATGGCCTTCTCCTGAGGATTCTGGGAACCCCGGTATTCCTCCTTGGAGGTGGGAGAGACTCTCTCTCTCTCAGTTCACTCCCTGTGAGACATCCTGTGAAGACGATACATGGAGAGAGGCTAATGGAGCCAGACCTCCAGAGCTTAAGAAGCCATGTGGAGACCCCCCTGTCAGCACTGAGATGCTTACAATGCCACTGGATCCACCAGCGTTCCCACCCACTGGCCTGGGATCTTCCTGCATTCAGCGTCATTGCATGTGTTTTGTGAGTCTGAAGAGGACTTTATAGATTGGTATCAGACATATGGTATCAGACATATCGGACTTATGAACTTGATCTGGACTGGGCTGGGATGTCTTTTCTCAATGTTCAACTGCTCTTGTATATAAAGCTCTTTCTTACACACGTGAGGGTCCCTGTATTTGTTTTTCTAGTCTACCCGGACCGACAGAATCCATTCCAAATCATGGTGATTCCATGTGCTACAGACTAAAAATGGCGGGGCAGGAGGGATGAATGTGTAGTCATGGGGACGAGGACTGAGATGTGTGAGGGTAAGGATTCTGGGCAAGTAGTGCTGAAAGTAGCCAGGAGAGCCTGGCCCAGCCAGCCACAGGACCAGCCCATCCGAAGCGCATCTCTCTAGAGACTCCGCATTTCTGCTCGGACGTGTGCAATGACTGCAGTATTCTGACCACTCTCACGAAGTGTTCCAGTGTGGTGGGTTGGATCCAGGCTCTTGATCAATTAATAGATAGTGAAGTCCCAATTAAAAACCGAATGCAATAGTGGCAGGCAGGCATCCGACTCTCCTCCTCTTCCCAGCTCCCGAAGCCCTCAGCTGAGCACAGCCATCGTCTCCTCCAGGCAATCTGCGCTGTCCTCACCTCTGCCTCTGCTGGGTAATGAGCAGTGGGAACCTAATCAAGGACGCTCGTCTAAATGGGTTCCTCAGGCTGCTGAGCGGAAGTACAGGTGCAACAGACCACCGGGCTCGTTACCGAACTGATGCTCTCCGAGTGTGCCGGGGGGTGTGCACGTGCACACACACACACACACACACACACACATCTGACTACATTTCTTCCAGCGCCTTCTAGAACTCTCCGGGAATGAGTCAACAGAGTGTGTGGAAAAGTAAACAGAAGTTAAGTGCCAAGCAACTCCCTCAAGGCCGCCACTAAGGGAAATGCACAGTGGACAATAAATAAAACTAATCCGGGGGCTCCAGGCTGGACTCAACAAGCACCACCGCCCACACATCGTCCCGTCCCAACCGCCTGCTTCCAGCCGTCTCTCCGTTCCACGGCAGAGGCCTTGGGGCAATTCTGGTGGCGGTGGTGTTTCCCGTAGGGCAGGGTGTCAAGCTCAATTACAACGTCGGCCATTGGGGCCACGGGCAAGATTCGCGCGGGGCACATCACATTGACAAATGTTGTTAAATGTTGTTAAATTTTGAAGGGAGGATTCGGGAATGTGGATAGGATAATTAAAACACGATATAATTGCTTCTAGCTAAACATTTATTTAATGTATTTATAAAACTAAAATTATTCTTTTTTACCCGAAACTTGCCAGCGCTTTCACTTAACTCTTAGGTTGTGACCGGAAAATATAATAAAGTCACTAATAAAAACACAAAATGTTGGACAGCTGACCAGCGTGATGCACAATCGTCATGGCGTCCCTCTAAAACTGTTCACTCGCGCTGCCGCTAGGTGTGATTCACAACAGCACAACGCAGAGCGCTCTTTTTAACCTTCTCGCTATTGGGATCTGTTTAGATGACGTGACACAGAGTGGCAGACGTGTCGCTTCCAAACGCCGCCGGAACTGAGTCAGCGGGTTTATCCACGTCCACAGGCCCCAGGAAAGGCACCGGGCCACGTGTAGACTCGTCTTCAATAGTTGAAGAGCTAACCAGGGAATTGTGTGTCCGGTATTGCCTCGATCTCCCCTAAGTGCTATTTTCTTCATCACGATTTTTCTATTTTCGCTTTATTTCAGAGCATCGCAGGCCACAAAAAAAATTACCTCGGGGGGCTGCGTGCGGCCCCTGCCTTAGGGGAACTTTACTGAATCGTGACAGTTCACCCAGGCATGAAGGAAGCATGAAGAACGTTTCCTTCAAACTAGACACGTGAGCTACCCTGGCTTCCCAGCTCAGACACGGCCCTCTGCTCCCGCGACTCCACACAGAGGTCTTCCCACAACGGGAACCGTGGGGCGGCAGAACCTACAAGGGAAGGAAAGAAATCCGACCTCCCTCTCCCGAGAGACTGAGCTTTGAGGGGGCTGGAAGCAATCGCTCAGGACGGGAGTGTCGTGTGTGGGTGTATCTGTACACCTCCGCCTCCCGGCATTCCCAGACAATGCTCAGCCTTTGAAAAGCACTCATCTGAAAGCAGTTAAAGAAGACATCCTGCAATACATTCTTACACGGACCCTTGACACATAATCAATGTAACTTTAAGCACTCGCAGGCATAGCTTACATTAACCTTGCATTTCACCCTGATTTAGGAGTTATTTGCTGCACTTCAGCGCGACATCTTTTTCTAACCTGACACCATCCCTTAAGACAACCTCATAAAGAAACAGAAAGCACCTTGCCAAGGCCCCTGGTGGGAGTAACGTCACTGTGACAGACGCGGGGAGTGACTTTAAAGACGGTGTTCAACAACAGCGTCCCAAATTAGTAAAATGCGCTTTATGTTGTTACTGGTTCGCTCAGGGAGAGTCCGATCATGCTGCGTATGCACTGAAATCTTCCTACTTGGTTCCAAAAAAAATTCTCCTTCTCTCACCTTCAAACATCCAAATGTGACAAAAAGGCTGTCATCCTCCCGCGCCAGGTCTATGTTCAGAAGCACAGGGTCTTGCTTCCTATGGGGTTTTGTAACTAGAAAGTCAGGCGAAGTGTATTATAAGGGATGCTAACTAGAACTCCTCCATACCATAATATCCTTCCATGGAAACCAAGTGCCACTTCTTAACAATGTCACTGTTCGCAATGGCATTTCCCTCCTTTCTTTAAAGGGCACAGAGGAGGACACAGGTGGCGAGTTCTTCTTATAACTAAGGCAGGCAATTAACATTTGGGAACTCACTCGGCCTCTCGTTGAGCACAGGTGCTCAAATGCATTTGGTCTACTGTCCCCTTTTCCCCCCGGATAAAACAATTACCTGGCGCCCCACTGGCAACGGTAAACTTTTGGCCCATAGATCATCGTCCAAGATAAAGCCCAGGTTATAGGAATAATTGTCCCCTATTACAGAGTGCCATTGAATCCAGAAGAAACTAAACCGCCCTCAATAAGAAGTCGTTTTGGAGAGATGTCACTCTTTGACATGGGGCCTCTATGAAAGGAGAGTCCATGCAACCAGGCTGGTTGGCATTAGACACCATGAACCTATCCCACCAGGAGGGAGGCTCCAGCCGCTGGCACTGGGGCTTTGTAAAACCAGGCTGTCCCTCGGCCTCCTCAAGCTTCATCCCAACTCAGGTCCTCTGGATCGCCCTGTCTGTCCACCTCCTGGGAAGAATCTTCAGTCTTGGATGCGGCAGATAGGTGACCTACGACCTTCTCGGCAGCAGTATCTCAGCCTGGGGATTAAGAAACATAGGCGTCCTCTCTGCCTCCGCAGTGCCCCTCCTACTCACAAAGGGGAGCAGAAGGTACTCACTCCGTGATTCCACAGGAAAGTAGGCACTCCGAGTGCTGAACTGAGACATGAAGGATGTCGGGGGTGGGGCTGGACCTGGGGACAGATATGGCATCAGATGGGGTCTCGACAGGCAGGGCCATGTGAGGGCCACAGCTGTCTGAATTTGTGAACCCACTGCATCGGGTCATATTTTATAAGCCATTTTCCCATATTCGCTGACGTGTAGGACATGAAGAAGATACAACTAAATCCCGTGTTTCTCAGCATGTCAGACCACCACATCAGTACAACTGTATTTCCACATCGCACTTATGCATACAATGGGGGTGGGGGGATGTTTGCCCAAATAATGTTCTTTTGGCCAAAAAGTTCACTCTGGCAGTTTCTCTTCCTCTCTGAATTCTGAGTACCGCTTTCTAACGGATGGCAAGCCGCGCTCTGAAAAACACCGGCATCCACCTTTCAGTGTCACAGCCCGTGGTTTATGTGATGAGCTGCCTTCCCTCTCTTCTAGCAGTTTTCCTCCCCTTCCTTCCAAAAACGCCACACAGAGAAAGCCGGGCACGGAGCGCTGGCGGTGGGCTGTGAGCCAGGGCCTGGGCTAGACCCCTGACACACACTGTCTCATTCATCCTTACATAGCCTGGAGGTAACAGTGACTCATTTACACTCATCAACAGATTTTTTTTTTCCAGTAGCACACCACACAGCCAGGATCCAACATCCAGTTCGGTCTTGCTCCAAAACTCCAATTACATCATGCCGTCTTTCATGAAGCGCTCTTGCAGTCATTAAGACTAAGGCGACAGTGAGAATTTCACAAATCCCCTTGGGCTCACTCGCGTCCTTGGAGAGTTCGAGGGCCAGGACTGGGAGGCCCAGGCAGCAATCAGTGAAACACAAAGTCAGACAACACGCACGTTTAAACTTTCACTTCCTTCCACGTCCTCTTGATTACCCTTAGGCCCTGGCTGGTGCAAACATGGAACGTGTTAATTACCGTGACAGGGTGCACGAACCAATTCAATCCTCACACTTATGATTAATTTCCAGATGCCGCAGCTGAAGAGTCCCTGGGTAATGCAAACCGTCACAGCGTCTGCTGCTAACTAAGAGTGGCCGGAAGAGTCCCCACAGCGCTGCCCTGTAAGACAGGCTCGGTGCTCTACTCCTGGCCACCGTTTGTCTGTCCGTCCGTACTGTGATGCTGGACGCTGTGTCACTGGTATGTCAAAGACCAGCAGGGACACCACACATGAACAGGTGTCAGCAGAGCTTGTGGAGCAAGGAGAGCCTACACTGAAGGAACTGGCTGTCCACCTCACAGGAACTGGCCGCTGAAATAACTGGGTCGCACGGAACATGATCACTTTCTAAAAACCTAATGCACAGCAACAGAGCATCGCCAGAAGGCTCTCGAAATATAATTGAGGAAGACCTGCCTCCTCAGAGCACAGTCCCTCACAGTGACGCAGAAGGAGCGGCACCTTTGGGGTCTCCAAGTGCTGATGGGGCACGACTCAAAATGAAGAAACACCTGCAACCACCAATGAATGATCAGAACTTGGAATGCAGGACACGTGAATCTGGAAAAAATTGGAAGTTGTCAAAACTGAAATGGATGCATAAAGGTCAATATTCTAGGCACCCGTAAGCTGAAATAGACTGAAGTTGACCATTTGAATGAGAAAGTCACATGGTTTCTCTGCCGGGAATGGCACCTACCAGAGGAATGGCATTGTATTCCTGGTCAAACAGGCATTTCAAGATCTACCTGGAAGTCCAGTGCTCTCTGTGCCAGGATAACCCTGTCCAAATGCAAGAAAGTCCAATCAATACATCTATTATTCAAATGTATACACAGACCACCGAGGCGAGTGATGCAGGAATTGAAGAATTCTATCAGCAACTTCAGGCCGAAATTTACCAAACATGCAACCCAGATGAATCGATAATTATTGGCAAATGGGAAGCAATAGCTGGAAATAAAGAGGAAGGAACAATAGTTGGGAAGCATGGTCTTGATGACAGAAATGAAACTGGAGATCACATAACAGATTTTTGCAAACCAACGACTTGTTCATCTTTTCCAACAACCCAAAAGGGGACTAAACACATGAACTTCTCCAGATGGAGACCTCATCTGCAGAAGAGACGATGAAGAAGCTCAATATCAGCAGCTAAACCCCGGCCAGGGACTGACTGTGGAACAGACCATCGATTGCTCATATGTAAGTTCAAGCTGAAGTTCAAGGAATTTTTTTTTAGGATCCACAAGCGCCAAAGTGTGACCCTGAGACTATTCCACCCAAAATTAGAGAACATCTTAAGGACAGATTTGACACATTGTGAAAACTAATGACAGAAGATCTGATGAACTGTGGGATGACATCAAGAACATCATTTATCAAGAAAGCAAAATGTCATTCAGAAGGCAGCAAAGAAAAGAGCAAACTGGATGTCAGGTGAGACTCTGAAATTTACTCTTAATCTTCGAGTACTTAAGGCAACTGGAAGAAATGATCAAGTCACAGAGGTGAACAGAAAACTTCAAAGGGCAGCTCAAGAAGACAAAGTAAAATACTGTAATGAAATGTCCACCTGAAAGAACCTAAGAAAAAATGCAAGCCTTCAGTGTCAGGAATGACACATTCTTTTTTTTTTTTTTTTTTTTACATTTTATTAGGGACTCATACAACTCTTACCACAATCCATACATATACATACATCAATTGTATAAAGCACATCCATACATTCCCTGCCCCAATCATTCTCAAGGCATTTGCTCTCCACTTAAGCCCCTTGCATCAGGTCCTCTTTTTTTTCCCCTCCTCCCTCCCCATTCCCCCCTCCCTCATATGCCCTTGGTAATTTATACATCGTTGTTTTGTCATATCTTGCCCTATCCGGAGTCTCCCTTCCCCCCTTCTCTGCTGTCCCTCTCCCAGGGAAGAGGTCACATGTGGATCCTTGTAATCAGTTCCCCCTTTCCAACCCACTCACCCTCCACTCTCCCAGCATCGTCCCTCACACCCTTGGTCCTGAAGGTATCATCCACCCTGGATTCCCTGTACCTCCAACCCTCATATGCACCAGTGTACAGCCTCTGTCCTATCCAGCCCTGCAAGGTAGAATTCGGATCATGGTAGTTGGGGGGAGGAAGCATCCAGGATCCGGGGGAAAGCTGTGTTCTTCATCGATACTACCTCACACCCTAATTAACCCATATCCTCTCCTAAACCCCTCTATGAGGGGATCTCCATTGGTCGACACTTGGGCCTTGGGTCTCCACTCTGCACTTCCCCCTTCATTTAATATGACATATATATACATATATATACATACATATATACATATACACATATATACACATACATACACACACTTACATCTTTTTTTTTTTGCATGATGCCTTATACCTGGTCCCTTGGGCACCTCGTGATCGCACTGGCCGGTGTGCTTCTTCCATGTGGGCTTTTTTGCTTCTGAGCTAGATGGCCGCTTGTTCACCTTCAAGCCTTTAAGACCCCAGACACTATCTCTTTTGATAGCCGGGCACCATCAGCTTTCTTCACCACATTTGCTTATGCACCCATTTGTCTTCAGCGATCCTATCATGGAGGTGTGCAGTCAATGATATGATTTTTTGTTCTTTGATGCCTGGTAACTGATCCCTTTGGGACCACTCGCTCACTTGAATGACACATTCTACAAGCAAAACATTGACTAATGCAGAAAGCATCGAAAGAATATGGGGGGAAAATACAGTCACTGTACCACAAAGAACTTGTAGACAATCAACCATCTCAAGAGGTAGCATGTGAGCAAGAAGCAACCATACTGAAGGAAGAAACCCAAGCTTCACTGAAAGCATGAGCCACACCAAGGCTCCAGGAAGTGACAGGATGCCTGCCGAAATGTTTCAACAAGCTGATGAAGCACTGGAAGCACTCACTGATCTATGCCAAGAAATTTGGGGAACAGCTACTGGCCAACTAGCTGGAATACATATATGTACCCACTCCCACAAAAGGCGACCCACGGAATGCAAAAATTATAAAGTAAAATTCTGCTGAAGATCATCCAATAGCAGTTGCAGCAGGACAGAGATGGGAGGTGCCAAAGATGCAGGCCAGATTCAGAAGAGGACATGGATAAGGGATATCATTCTTGAAGCCAGAAAGATCTGGGCTGAAAGCAGGAAATACTAGAAAGATGTTTACTTGTGTCTTATTGACTGTGCCAACACATAACAAACTATGGATAACCTTAAAAGACTGGGCGTTCCAGAACATTCCGTTATGCTCATGAAGAACTTGTACCTGGATCAAGAGGCAGTTGTGCAAACAGAACATGGGCATACTAGGGAGGGATGTGTGTCGGGGCTGTATTTTCTCAGCATATTTGTTCAATCTGTCTGCCAAGCAAGTCATCAGAAAAGCTGCCTTATGTGAAGATCTCCACAGCAGGACTGCAGGAAGGCTTATTAACAACCTGCAATATGCAATGAACAAAACCTTACTTGCTGACAGGGAGAAAGACTTGAAGCACCTGCCGATACAGATCAAGGAGTGCAGCCTTCGGTGTGGTTTACAACTTACTGTAAAGAGAACAAAAATGATCACAGCTGGATCCACTGTAATATCATGATAAAATGGAGAGAAGAATGAAATTGTCGATAATTCTGTCTGGCTTGGATCCACAACCAACGCTCATGGAAGCAGCAGTCAACAGATCAAAGGATGCACTGCATTGAGTAAGGCCTCTTTAAGGTGTTCAGAAGCAAGGGTATTACTGAGCACTAAGGTGAGCCTGACCCCAGCCATGGCATTTTCAGTCACCTCCTATGCATGGGAAAGTTGTACACGGAATAAAGAAAGGCTGAAGAAAAATCAATGTATTTGAACTAGGGTACTGGCAAAGAATATTGAAAATACCATGGGCTGGCAAAAGAACAAACAAATCTGTATTGAAGACGTACACCCAGAATACTCTTAGATGGCAAGACTCTGTGTTACATACTTTGGGCATTTCATCCAGAGAGACCAGTGCCCGGAAAAGGCACTGCTAAGTGCTAATCTTGGTCAAGTGGAGGAAGGGACAGCAAAAACAGCAGGAAACCCCGCCATGAGATGGACTGATTGACAGCGGGTGAAACAGCGGCTCGAACAGCAGAACAATTGGGAGGGCGTTGCAGCTCCGCACAATGCTTCATCCTGCTGTGCACAGGTCCCTGTGAGTCCGCACAATGCTTCATCCTGCTGTGCACAGGTCCCTGTGAGTCCGCACAATGCTTCATCCTGCTGTGCACAGGTCCCTGTGAGTCCGCACAATGCTTCATCTTGCTGTGCACAGGTCCCTGTGAGTCCGCACAATGCTTCATCCTGCTGTGCACAGGTCCCTGTGAGTCCGCACAATGCTTCATCCTGCTGTGCACAGGTCCCTGTGAGTCCGCACAATGCTTCATCCTGCTGTGCACAGGTCCCTGTGAGTCCGCACAATGCTTCATCCTGCTGTGCACAGGTCCCTGTGAGTCAGCACAATGCTTCATCCTGCTGTGCACAGGTCCCTGTGAGTCCGCACAATGCTTCATCCTGCTGTGCACAGGTCCCTGTGAGTCCGCACAATGCTTCAACCTGCTGTGCACAGGTCCCTGTGAGTCCGCACAATGCTTCATCCTGCTGTGCACAGGTCCCTGTGAGTCCGCACAATGCTTCATCCTGCTGTGCACAGGTCCCTGTGAGTCCGCACAATGCTTCATCCTGCTGTGCACAGGTCCCTGTGAGTCCGCACAATGCTTCATCCTGCTGTGCACAGGTCCCTGTGAGTCCGCACAATGCTTCATCCTGCTGTGCACAGGTCCCTGTGAGTCCGCACAATGCTTCATCCTGCTGTGCACAGGTCCCTGTGAGTCCGCACAATGCTTCATCCTGCTGTGCACAGGTCCATGTGAGTCCGCACAATGCTTCATCCTGCTGTGCACAGGTTACTGTGAGTCAGCACAATGCTTCATCCTGCTGTGCACAGGTCCCTGTGAGTCCGCACAATGCTTCATCCTGCTGTGCACAGGTCCCTGTGAGTCCGCACAATGCTTCATCCTGCTGTGCACAGGTCCCTGTGAGTCCGCACAATGCTTCATCCTGCTGTGCACAGGTTACTGTGAGTCAGCACAATGCCTCATCCTGCTGTGCACAGGTCCCTGTGAGTGCGCACAATGCCTCATCCTGCTGTGCACAGGTCCCTGTGAGTCCGCACAATGCCTCATCCTGCTGTGCACAGGTTACTGTGAGTCAGCACAATGCCTCATCCTGCTGTGCACAGGTTACTGTGAGTCAGCACAATGCTTCATCCTGCTGTGCACAGGTCCCTGTGAGTCCGCACAATGCTTCATCCTGCTGTGCACAGGTCCATGTGAGTCCGCACAATGCTTCATCCTGCTGTGCACAGGTCCCTGTGAGTCCGCACAATGCTTCATCCTGCTGTGCACAGGTCCATGTGAGTCCGCACAATGCTTCATCCTGCTGTGCACAGGTTACTGTGAGTCAGCACAATGCTTCATCCTGCTGTGCACAGGTCCCTGTGAGTCCGCACAATGCTTCATCCTGCTGTGCACAGGTCCCTGTGAGTCCGCACAATGCTTCATCCTGCTGTGCACAGGTCCCTGTGAGTCCGCACAATGCTTCATCCTGCTGTGCACAAGTTACTGTGAGTCCGCACAATGCTTCATCCTGCTGTGCACAGGTCCCTGTGAGTCCGCACAATGCTTCATCCTGCTGTGCACAGGTCCACGTGAGTCCGCACAATGCTTCATCCTGCTGTGCACAGGTCCATGTGAGTCCGCACAATGCGTCATTCTGCTGTGCACAGGTCCCTGTGAGTCCGCACAATGCTTCATCCTGCTGTGCACAGGTCCCTGTGAGTCCGCACAATGCTTCATCCTGCTGTGCACAGGTCCCTGTGAGTCCGCACAATGCTTCATCCTGCTGTGCACAGGTCCCTGTGAGTCCGCACAATGCTTCATCCTGCTGTGCACAGGTCCCTGTGAGTCCGCACAATGCTTCATCCTGCTGTGCACAGGTCCCTGTGAGTCAGCACAATGCTTCATCCTGCTGTGCACAGGTCCCTGTGAGTCCGCACAATGCTTCATCCTGCTGTGCACAGGTCCCTGTGAGTCCGCACAATGCTTCATCCTGCTGTGCACAGGTCCCTGTGAGTCACAACCCACCGGGCACATGTAGCAACAACAGCAGCGACATCTATCTCCGGAAAGATAAGAAACCTCACTGCCATCAAGTTGATGCCGACTCATAGCAACCCTGCAGGACTGGGTTAGAACTGCCCCCCGCCTCCCGTGGTATTCAGAGACTGTCACTCTTTCCGGGTGTAGAAAGCCCCATCTTTCTCCGGTGAGTTCTGGAAAAGGCAGCCAGGAAAAGGTCAACGGTCACTGTGAGTCGGAATCCACTGAGCTGTGTTTTGATAGTTCGTGGTCAAGGGACTGATGAGAAAAGTGGAGAGGGTGGAGGATGAGGCTCCAGCCCACGGGTGGCACAGCGGTTTGTAATCAACAGCTAGCCTAAAGGTTGACCTTCAAACCCATCCAGTGGCATTGTGGAAGAAAGGCCAGCTGATCTGCTTCTGCAAAGATTACAGTCAAGGGAAGTCTCCGGAGCAGTCTACTCTGTGACACCTCGACTGCCATCAGGACAAGAAAGGGATGCTTGCCTGCTTGCTAGCTTTCAGCATCGGCCGACTCACGCTGGGACACACACAGGGCTATCAGTTCCAGGTGTCTCCTAGCGAGCTTCCCCGGCTCCACCATGCAGGCTTTAGGGAGTCGATGAGAATTCCACGCAAAGGAGAGCCAACACCGACAGGACCACAGCAAACACAACACCCAGCTGCTGCTGCTGCTGCTATTTTATTTTTAATGTCTCCCAAAATTACGGTCAGTGAAACTCTTTGGTGGGAGTTTTGATTTGGAACGATAACTGGGCACACTTGGCACAGGTAACTGTGATCCTTTAGTCCCCAAGTCAGAAAGCACTAGACCTCGATTCAAGAGCTCGTACATGCGGGCAGGCCAACAGTAATTTTCAGCCCCAAGGTGGGGGAGGTTGGGTCCGCACAAATGAGGATTGGGGGGAAATACTGGCAAGGTCATTTACAGGTCATAAAACAACTGCATCGCTGTCTGGTCCCTCCTCGGGCCTAAAATAGCTTGATTTTGGGTGACAGCGCAGTTACTGGCTAAGCATTGGCATGGCTACATGCTAATATTACTCTGAAAATTTAAAGACTAATGTATTTTTTATAAACACATTCAAAACGCAATTTTGACTTTAAAAAAATTTTTTTAACTGCTGTTCAGCTAATGTCAACTGACAGAGACCTTCTGGGGCAGAAGAGATCTGCCTCAGAGCTTCTTCCGGACTATGATCCTTAAGAAAGCAGACTGCCACCTCTTTCTCTCACTGAGCAGCTGGTGGCCCCAAACCAACAACCTTTGGATTAGCAGACAAGTACTTAACCACTGCACCACCAGGGTTCCTCATTGTGACTTTACACTGGGTAAATCAAAGCCTTTATTTGGCAAATGGCCTTGGGGTATATGATCATTGTGTGGTTCCCTGTGTATCAAAATGCTTACGGTTTATCTTGGCATACAAATGCGCATATAAATAAATATGAGCCGTGTTATTTATCTGGTGTTATTTCTCAGCACCTCTGAGCATTAAAAATACTGCCTAGTCCTCTTTCCCCTGCAAGCTCTTTGATGGGGAAAAAAAAAATCCTGAGTGTGCTAAAGAACCCGTTGGCTGCTTCTGAAGCATAAAGGCTTGTGGAAACATTGCCCGTCCCCATGCAGACCAGTCTGTTTTTAAATCGTTCAATAGTGGACACTGCTGTGCTAGGAAAATATGTACTATGCCCAACCTTACACCTAGGGTTTACGACACGTTGATCATTCCATTTAAAGATCGAAATTTAAATATTATGTAAATTGCATTTTTTTGCATGCTGTCCCTTGAATGAATTCAAAGGGAAATTGTGTTTCTTCTCTAAACACCTGAATGCAAGTCGTGGACATATTTCTACTGGAGGCACTTACGGCCTTCCTTCCATTAAGAAAAGGCCCTCAGGTATCGATCAGAAGTAAGAGACTTTATGTTTTCTTAAGATAATGCTAAACGATGCCTAGTCCATGCTTTTAAATGTTTTAAGCACATTCTTCTTACTCTGAAGTTTCTCTACTTAATTATGAATGCTATTTTTCCAGAAATGCTACTTAAATCCTCTCCTGGCAAACTCTGCAGGGTGGTCTAAATAAATACCAGAATAAACAAATGATACCAGAATTTGAAGAACTGATGCTGAACCTCCAACACTCACAAAAAGCAGTCAGTCACTTTCAGAACAACTAATGGTAAAGTATGACCTTTGATTGGGTAATGATGTTCCTAAAACTGTAAATGAGATTCTTAGGAACCCCAATGGTGTAGCGCTTATGCGCTAGGCAGCGATCTGCATGGTCAGCAGTTCAAAACCACCAGCAGCTCCTCAGGAGAAAGACTGGGCTTTTTACTCCCACAAACAGTTACCATCTTGGAAACCCACAGGGGATGTTATGAGTCAGCACTGACTCGATGGCAGAGAGAGACGGAGAGAGACAGAGACATCAGGGAACTGTGCACCTGGATGGGGTATTGCATGATATTGTGAATTTTATGTTAATTTTCTAGGCTCTGTCTTTATTCTCAGTGGATGCATGCTGCCGCTTTTAGGGGTAAAGTGCCTTGCTTGATGCAACTGACCCTCAAATGATCCAACAGCACAAATAATTTTATGTAAAAATTAAAGAAACATATCAAGTAAGTATGGCCAAGAGGTAGCATCTTTGAATCTCAGCGGGAGGGTCGAACGGTGCATATTGTATTATTCTTTGAATCATTTTGTCTACGTCTGAAAGTTTCCACCGCGATATGTGGCAGACGGGAAGAATGGTCATTTTTACTTAAATACAGATGTGCATGTATGCTGGCCAAACCAGACACAGATAAAGCACAGGTGGACATGGGCCCTGGCAGAAGACTGCATTTCCCAGCAGCAGGGTAAGGTGAGAGAATCAGTCTTTCACCACTGACCCAGAGAAAGACTACGGTAGTGTCTCGGCCAAGACCACGCACACAGCTGACTGACACACAAATGCAGCAGGGACCCCAGGAGCCAATTCACACTGATCACACACACACACACACACACACACACGCCCAGTTCACCAGGCAACCTTAGAACAATTAGGACTGAGAACAAGAGGGGCCATCTGAGTCTGGGATCCTCAAGGCAAACACAACTTTCAACCCTGCTTGACTCTGTTCTCCAGAGATAGGCATACCTAGCCGAAGACAAGAGCTTCAGGCGGAACGAAACACAATTCAAATACCAGGTCTCTTCCGGAAGCACTCTGCTCTATCTTTCTCCCAAGGTAGGTTCGAACCGCCAACCTTTCCGTGAGTAACTGAGCTCAACATGGATGGGGTATGATATGTTATCATGACACCCCTGTTCACTTTGAGACCCGCTAGAGCTCAAGTGTAGCTGGCCATCCCGATCCACAGGCTCAATATCATGGGCTATCAGGTTCAATCTGAAACACAGGACACACAGTGAGGACCCAAAAATGCAACTCAAAACTAATCATTAATAAGCATGACATAGAGCAGAACACATAAAAACATCTCTGGAGAGAGAATTCTGTAAAATTCCAGAGGGAAAAAACACCCAGCAGGATGTTTTCGATCTACATGTAGAATCTTTTGTTTGGAGGTCCAGCGGAAGGGAGCCTCTGATTTCTAGGCACTAGTTCACCACTCAGTCATCGGCTTCCTGCAGAATCGGGGAGTGAGCCGGACAGACAAGTCTGTAACTGGACTGAGCTGAAACGATGCAGTCAGGGCTGAGCTTGCAAGGGCGCCAGGCGATCCACCACTCCATTTCCCATGCGTCCTTTCCATCTTTTAAAGTAGTGCCTTTTTCTCCCCCATCCGATTCTTAATCCGTCGAAAGCCACATACACGCACTTCCTTCTAAGAGTGGCACAGCGTCTCAGCACTCCACAGTGAACAGAAAGGTCAGCTGTCCAAACCCACCCACTGCTCAGAGGGAGAAAGCTGGGCAATCTGCTTCCATCAAGATCACAGCCTTGGGAACAGTTCTACTCAGTGCCGCCCACCAGCATTATCATCACACGTTAAACTTCAAGCAATGGAGCTGTACAGAATCCTGATTTGGCCCATAAAGCCTGATCAAATCAGGCCACAGGCTGAAAGTTACAGAAAGAACGGTTCACTTTCCATTAACCAAGGAACAATTCTCCTGTTCATGGGCCATCTAGGCCCATTACCTTCTTGCTGTTGCTGTCTGTCTTTTGATCTTCAACCAGCCATTTGTACCTTTCTTTAAGGAAAGCAAGAAACCAGGGCCCTGAAATCATCTCGTTTTTTTGTTCCCCGCAAAGTGGGGACATGGTGTCAGAGGTTTGAAAAATTCAGGAAGTTTTTGAAGTGTCTATGGATTTCCCTTATCCATCAGAACCCGAAATTCTGTTTGGCACCCTCTTAAAAAGGTCCTGGTCTACCTAAAATACACAAAGAGGGTTTTTTTGTTTGGTTGGTTAGCTGGTTAGGTTGTTGTTTGTTTGTTTTTTAAGTTTCCTTGTTTTAAAGGAAAGAAAGGTTTTATTAGGGAGGTACTAGTGCACTATGCTTGTTTACCAAAAATCCACTGTCTATCATAACTCACTCCCAGATACGGTGAAACACAGATTTGTGAATTTAGCCCCAGGCCATTTCCAGAAGTGAATGGAGGTGCTTCCAAATGCCCAGAGAATAATTCTCCAGCAAGACTCCAGCGAGAGGCCAGGACTCCAGAGAGACCCCCTCTGCTGCCTCCAAGCCAAAAGAGGACTCAAATTCACTGTCACTGAGTAGATTCCGGCTCCCAGAGCCCCTATAGTACTGAGTAGAACTGCCCCTGTGGGTTTCAGAGCCTGACATCCTATGGGAATAGAACATGTCACCTGTTCCCTGAGGAGGAGCTGGTGGTTTCAAACTGCTGGCCTTGCGGTTTGCAGCCCGACGTGGAACCAGGGCGCCCGGGGGGGGGGGGGGAGAGAGAAAGAGCACCAATGAGGGTCTGGTGGAGGGTCTACTGTAGTAGCCCATAAGCCTTGGGGTATGGAGCTGCTCCCAAGAGAAGCAGCGCATGCCCCTGAGCAGCAGGCAAGGTAGCCGATGGAAGCAGTGCCCAGTTGTTAACCCCTTTCTGAGGCTTAAGCTCCGGATGCCTCCGTGTCTTCAAATCTATCAAATGAGCATAATAGCAAAACCAGCAGCCCCTGGTTCTGACTCAGTGCCACCTCATGTGCTCAGAGGTTTTGAAGGCTGTGTGACCTCTAAGAAGGCACGCTGCCAGATTTTCTTCCTCTCTCTTCCAGGGGCGGGAGGGGGGGGGGGGGTAGGGGAGTAGCGCGTGCTTTCAGTTTGCAGTAGAGTGCCTAACCGTTTGCATCAACCAGACTGGAGGTCATAATGTAAGTAGTTGTCATGAAGTTGATTTCAATTCACACGGAGGAGTCCTGGTGATTTAAAGTGCTCAGCTTCTCCCCAGTTGGAAGCCATCAGCAGTTAGAACGGGTCAGCCGCTCTACCTCCACAGGAGAAAGAGAGAGCAGTCTGCTTTCATTTGGAATTCCAGCCCTGGTAACCCTCGGGGCATTCTATTCTGTTTAGATACAGGGAAGGCACTAGGCACCAGGGGGGTTGTTTGGTTTGTGGGCTGATCTTTCTAGAAGCAGACCCCCAGGCCGTCCTCCCACAGAGCTGTTGGTCTGGGCTGGGTGTGCCGAGCAATCTGTCTGAGGGGTGCTTAAATGTTGTGGCACCAGGGCCCCCCTAACTCATAGGGCTGTTGGTGCAGGTTCCGTGAACAGGGTCTGCTACGTGGTATTATGTAAATGTTAGCTGTTACTATCTCAAAAATAGACTAGACGCATGCCTCCTGAGAAGGCTGCCAACCCAAGTTTATCATCTTTTATCCCCATCCGCAGGAGCCGATTACCTACAACTGAAATACCCAGGGCCGGGTCCTCCGGTTCCCTATTCAGGCCCCAGGACCTCTGCGGAGGTTTCAGTGGAGACGGAGTAAGGCAAGACTCCTTTCACGAGGAACTAGGCTCAGATGGAAACTGCAGAATCATAACATCACATAATTAACTGGAAACAGAAGATACCTGCCACACATTTCAAAGGCCTCCTGTTCTCAGTGGGTTACAGTTCTGCCGCTTCTAATCAAATGCCTGCTAACTAACAATCCGAGCCTCAAAACCTGCCTTCCCAATGACAGCCGCACGAGAGACACCCTACACTTTGTCAAAATGCCAGGACCTTCAGCAGAGTATAGGCCCCAGAGGGCTCGGCAGAAGCAGGGACTTGTCACCCACACCTGGATGACACAGTGAGTCAATTCGACCGAACAGGCAGGCCCACCCACTTGTATGAGGTTGTATGAGCCACACCTGGCTCCGCGCTGACAATACTTACGCGTTACAATAGGGCTTCTTCTCATAGCCTTTGTAGTTGTTCATGTTGAGAGCCATCTTGCAGACCTCACAGTGGAAGCATCCTTTATGCCAGTACTGAAATACACAAATCAATATTTGGCATAGTAATACAAAAGCCCATTCCGTTCCTGAGGAGCACGGGAGGCAGGCGTTTTCAGTGCATCACAAGTCCCCGTGTTGGAAAACACTACAACAGCATGATTGTAGGTAGCAGAGGATGTGTTTACCTACCCACCCCACCCACCACCACCACCACCACCACAACAGAACAGGGTGCTATTAAAAGTGGGTTTTTAATTAATCTCCATCACGGAGGGCGGAACCACCAAGGCTCTGGGCTTCTTTGCCTTTACCTTGCCTGCACAAGCAGGAGGAAATTCTGAGCACCGCGCAGTGGGAAAGGGGGGCATTCTCAAGTTGAAAGAGCCCAAACACAGTGTGTTGGCAAGACTGGAAACATGTGCCTATCACAAATACCAGGCAACCCTACATGGCCGGAGCCCCCCCATTGCCCCCACATCCCAATCCCTGTCCAGCTTTTCCGCTAAGCTGCCGGAAACGTGGGCTCCCCCGTGAGCGCCTGGATGAAGGCCGACTTTAAAGGAGGCATTGGTATCCCCAAATGCAAATTCCGAGGGGAGAGCCTCGGACCGGTTCCGCAGGGCAGGGAGCTGGGCCAGAGGGACAGGGCTACGGCCGCTTCCTCTGGAATTCCCCAACCGGGTGGGTTGGACACCCATGGGTCAGGCTCGCCGGCGCTTTCCGGCGGGGATTAATCTTGGCAATGCGGCAGCACAGCGGCCGCCCCGTGACATATTAATTACTATTTGCCTCTCCATCTCGCCGCTGTCACAGAAGGCGCGACATTCATTCCCGCGCTGGGGTGGGGTGAGGGCGGTTGCGGGGGGGGGCGGGGAGGGCAGTGAGAGGTCGGAGTGGAGGTGGGGCAGGCGGAGGGGTGGAGGGAGCGGGGCACGGCCCCCAAACTGCTCCGCAGCGCCTGCCTCCCGGCGCCCGGTGCGCAGCTCAGGGAGCCCCGAGCCCGTGCGCGGCGCCGCGGTGCGCTCTCCGCAGCTGCTCTGCGGCCTCAGCGCGGTCCGCACCCTCGTCGCCCGGCCCCGGCCCCGGCCCCGGCCCGGCCGGACCCAAGCTTTCCCAGCTCCTAGCTGACACTCGCAACGCGCGATCTCTCCGACATCCCACGGGCATTTTCCTTTGCGCGCCTGGCCTGTGCCAAGACACACACGCACACGCACACACTCATCGCTTTCCAGCCCAGATGCCAAAACTTCTCGGAGCAGGTGCACGGGGCCCGGCAGGTCCGGGCCCGTTCGGCCCCGCGCCCCCTCGCTCACCTTATCCAGGCAGTTGACTTTCTCCGTGGGATACACCACTTTCCCGCAGCGGGCGCACTGGGGGTTCATCTTCGCGGTTCCCGGGCGGGGGCGGGGGCGGCGGCGGGGGCGAGGCGACGCGACTGCAGGGACGGTGGCAGCGAGTGGAGGCTCCGAAGAGCCGCTGTGACATCCCCCGGCGGGGCCCCGCGCGCCGCCTCCGCTCGGGCGGGAGGGATGCGGACGACCGGGCGCCGGGGAGGCGAGTCGGCGCCGGGCCCCGGCAGAGGCGGCAGCGCGCAGCCGGCAGGCCGGGCGGGCAGGCAGGCGGCGAGTCCGGGCCTGGCGCCTGGGGGCCGGCCGCGTCCGCGGGCTCCGGCGGGGCTCGGGCTGCGGCTGCGGCTGCGGCTGCGGCTGCTGCTGCGACTACGGCTCCGGCTCGGGCTCGGCGCCGCTCGCTCTGCGTGGCTCGCGCTCCAGGTACCGGTGACTCACGCAGACACTGGCGCCCGCCCCTCGCGCTCCCCCGCCCCGCCGCCGCCGCGCAGGCCAAACCCACCGGCGCGCCCAGCCCGAAGTTGCAGTGAACGAGCACGTCGGGCACCGGGCGAGGGCGGGCGAAGCGCAGCGAGGCGGGAGGGGGAAGGAGGGAGGGCCCAGCTCCGCCACCGCCGCGGGCTGCCACCCGGGCGGGAGAAACGCGAGCGTTCAAGTGCACGCACAGCCTGGCTTTCTCCCTACCTTGGTGCCCCCCCCCCCATCCGGTTCCCAAAGGTCGCCCTCCTCCTCTAGACCCGGAGATGTCTGGCTGGGGCGCACCCAAGTGCCCGCCGCGCGCACTCCCTGGCGTGCGGGGCTGCGACGCGCTCTGGTCCAGGAGCTGGGGGGCTGGAGGGGAGCCCCGAGACTCGCGGCCCGCAGCGCTGAGGCGGGTACTCCACCGGCGGCTACCACTGGCCTCTTCCAGAAAATGCCCGTGGGAAGGAAGGCCTTAGATCCCGGAGGAGGAAAACCTTGGAGCCGAGCCTTGTCTCCCGACCCCTTTTCAATCTCTGTTCTGGTCATTTTAGGCCCGAATCAAGCCTTTCTTGATTAATAACCGGCCATCGGTCATCTTAAGTGTGTCTACCTATAGGGTGAAACTGTAGTTTGCGATTGATGCCACCATCATTGCGCGAGTTCCTAACCTGCTTTAAAGGAACCTCTTACAAACTCTTAATCCTAGTCACCAGAGCCTGGAAATCAAGCCGGAAGCTTGGAGGGGGGGCGGGGGGCTGGCACCCAAACCACACAAATTGATGTTTCGTGTTCTGAAGATCCCTGGTCGTTTGACTCCTTCGATGCCGCACCGCACAATGGAGTTCCGCTGAGCAGTTCAAACCCAGACCCTGCCACAGAGGCCTCATGCGGCCTGCAGCAACTTGCTCCGTTTCTAAGCTGCAGGCTGGGGATCATGTCAAGAGCTCTAAAGGAATGCCTGAGTTTGCCTGACTCCTGGTAAACACTGCGCAGAGCCAGGTCAGATGGTTACAGGTTGGTCATAGCAAATGCGTAAAACTCATTCTGCCGCCAGCACACGGATGAAGACTCAGTGACGCGGCACAGCAACTATGTGGCATCATTTCTGTCTTAAAAAAAAAAAGGAAAACTACTGACTTCTTAGGAAGACCGTGCTGAAAAAACATGTCATTCCTCACACCATTGTGCTGCTTGACTTTTCTGATGTCCTGACTACCTGCAAGATAGTTACCAAATGCGACAGCCTTTAAACCACTTGATTCTGTGCTCACAAGCCCCCAGAAAAGTCAAATCAACAATAGGTATAGTCGCTTAGAGCAGATCTTTTAACTCTAAATTGTATGGTTTCTTAGCAAACCACCCCTTATCGCGATGCCTGCCACATAGTAGGGACCAATTCAATGTTTGTGGATAGGAAATATGAGTAAGACTGGAATCGGCTGTGATGTTGTTCTTTCAAGGATAAACAATGAATGCTCAGTTATATTTTCCTCATTCATATCTGCTTCTCTTACTATTTTCCTTTTCGGCCCAGAACCAGCCTCCTAAGTTTTTTTTTTAAATGCCATCTTACTGATGTAAGAATCCTAATACCATCTGTCTAAAAGGACTTCTTTATTTCCAAATTCAAAGCACTAGAAACAGAAATTTGGCAGTAACCTGTCATCTGGTTTAGACTTCCTTCTTGGAGCAGATAAATGGTTTAATTATCCACTGGGGGAGACCTTTTGCCCTTTCCTTGGATTTTTCACTCGATGGTTCAAAACATATATTCCTTATGGAGAGTACAGTGCAATATCTCTAGGCCCTTTCTGCTGATTTAGACAGCCAAAGATATAAGTAATACACCACCATCCTCATCCTCAAGACGTTTATATACTTATATAATTTAAGCTTGCTGACTTTTTTCCTCTGGGGCCTATTTATAGAGAGCCTACAGAAGCTATTACTGCTCAACCTGTCTTGCTCAGCTGCATAAAACTAAAACTCCAACCTCACTGCTATTGAGTGGATTCCAACTCGCAGCGACCTGATAAAGGACAGGGAAGAACTGTCCCAGCGGGTTTCCCAGACTGGAAATCCTTGCAGGGTAGACAACCTCATGTTTCTTCCAGCGTCAACGCGAACTCCACGTTCAAAAGCTTTAAAGAGTAGCGAAGATGACAAAGAGCCATTCTCAGACACAGCTTCCATGTGGCGGGATTGTATTACTTGTTCACGATTTGGGTTGTTGTTGTTCTCCCCCACCCTGGCCACCCTGGCCACCCTGGCCACCCTGGCCTGTATGCAGGGTGCACTTCTCCACTACAGCGGCTTCCTCCGGCCAATAGAATCTGAGTAGACGTGACAAGATGCCATCTTGGAGCCGATGCTTGGAAGCGCTTGCACAGCCTGCTCTTGTTCCTCCGCCCACTTGTGCTTCAGCTCCCAGCCAGGAGAAGAGAGTACACCAGGGTAACTGCTGCTATCGTACTTTGGTCTAGGAATGGCCAGGTCCAGAAGGCCTGGCCAGCCGGCAGAGCCCCAGTAAGTTCAGTAGAAGCCAGTCTTACCTAGCAGAGTCAAAGCAAGCACTCATCCCTCACATAATGTGATTGAGGAGCGCGCGTGTGTGCGTGCGTGCATGTGTGTGCGTGTGTGCACGTGTGTGCGTGCGTGCATGTGTGTGCGTGTGTGCGCGCATGTGGTGGGGCGGGGAGAGTTCATTGTTGTAAGCCACAACAGTTTGGAGTTTGTTATGCAAGTTGACTAATATACCAATGATGCGAACTAAAATGTTCTCAGCTGGTTGGGGATTGAATTGTGTCCTTCAAAAAGATTGGTTGAAGTCCTAACCCCTGAACCTGTGAATGTGAATTTTCTTGTTTGGGGAAAAAAAAAGTGAGGGGGCGTTTCCTTTTGAGGTGTTAATTAAGTCATACAACAAAGGATGGATGATCAACTTAAGGCTTTCTGAACGGCATTTTATGAAAGTTAGGACACGCACACACACACACTCAGAAATCACCATGAGAGGATTTGTCTACAAGGCCAGGGTGGTCCAGGGCTTCCAGAAGCTGAGGAAACCAGGGATGGACTTTGCTCAGAGCAGACTGCACCATCCGGCTGATGACCCCTTGGACCCCTGAACGGAGACGCCTAACTTCCAAAACCCTAAGGCAATACATTCACATGGAGTTTGGTTTGGTTTGTGGGGTTCTTTGGTTACCAGAGCACTAGGTAGCTAAGACATTACTTCATAGCAGCCAGGAATGAATAAATTTACATCAAAGATTCTGTGCTCTTTTACCAAAAAAGCACGCTTTTAAAAGCATAGCAAGTAGCCTATGATGCCTCACTCTTATTGCTTGTTAAGAAATTAGCTAACTTATTCTCTCACACATAGCTTTATGTGTCTTCCATTTGACAATCATAGTGTAAACTTGTATTCATTGCTACTGTTGTTGTTGTTGTTGATCCTAAGCACAACAGAACAAAACGCTCCCCTACCCTGACCATCCTCGCAATTACTCTTAGCCCATCGCTGCAGCCACCCTGTGCGGATCCATCTCATTTCACTGACCCTCTATTTTACCAAGCCTTGTCCTTCACTAGCATGTTAGTCTGGGTAGACCAGAGAAACAAATTCATAGACACTCACATATGTATAAGAAAGCTTTATGTACAAGAGCAATTGAATATTCAGAAAACATCCCAGCTCTGTCCAGATCAAGTCCACAAGTCAGATATTAGCCCATATGTCCAATACCAATCTATAAAGTCCTCTATAGACTCACGAAACACATGCAATGACACTGAGTGCAGGATGATCACAGGCCAGTGGGCGGGAAGTCTTGTGGATCCAGTGGTGATGTAGGCATCTCTTGCACTGGCGCGGGTCTCCGCGTGGCTTCTCCAGCTCCAGAGGTCTGGCACAGTTCTGTGTCTTGTCAGCTGAGAGTCTCTCAGGAAGGGATAGTGAGAGAGAGTCTCTCCCGATTTTCAAGAAGGAAATCCAGGAATTCCCAAAATCCTCAGGGGAAGGCTATGCCCGTACAGAGGCCTCATTGGCTATGACTCAATTGACAGACTAGACTCCACCCCTTCACTCTTAATCTTCTCAAGTCCCAAATTGACACCAGATTGTGTAGCTACCACATCCAGGGACTGGTCTCTCCTGTGATTGCTATTATTTGCCTCAAATTCACCATGGGCACATGCTTTCCTAAACAACTTTGGTGGGTAAAAGGAGAGGGGAAAGGGGAAATTTTAATCTACAGTTTCACTTGATAGCTGCATATGAGCCTTGGTCCAACGAAGCATTTCTCTAAAGATCTTAATCATTTTGGAGACATGCCTCCTTTACTGTTACATCCGTGCGAATCAATGTGGAGTGGAAAATAAATGCATTAAGGGAAATTCAAGAATCAGAAGCCAGTGTGCAAATAGAATGACTTGCATTCATCTGTTCAGTATATGATTACCGGTAGGCAGAATGGTAGGCACTAGGGGATGCCCTGGACAATTAGGGATGATGTTTGCCTTCTAATGAAATTCTGTGGGACAGATAAGTGAGCGAAGCATCGCAGCACACTGTGAGAAATGTGCTAAAGTAAAGCTCTGCCCAAGAGGCCCTGGAAGAACGGAGAAGGACCCTCTAAAGTCCACGGTGCAGCCTGGAAAGGCTGCCCACATCATCCTGTCCAAGGAGGGGCGCGCGTGACAGCTGTCCTCTCCCGCAGGAACGTAAGGAAACCTAAAGTGTAGGCGTTAAGGAGCCCGGGTGGTGTAGTGGTAACAAGCTGGGTTGCTAACTGCAAGGCCACCAGTTCATAGCCAGCAGCTGCTTCACAGAAGAGAGAGGAGGCTTTCTGCTAAAGATGACCGTCAGCTAAAGTGAATCGACTCTGCCATTGACATTTTGGGTAGAGTTTAGTGTTCCCTGCTTTGGGTATCCTGCCCACCCAAAGGTGCTGAAGTCTCTTGGCATTACTTCAGTGAGCTCTGGGGGCCTATGGGGCCAGGTATTGGGCTGCCAACCGCCACGGCAGACCCAGTGAGCTGCTGCTATTACAATTCCAGCCTAGAAAACCCAATGAGCCCTTCGACTCAACCACTCCGTGCACCACTGATGCACACACATCTGGCTGCGAACCCAAGGTGGAGGCTCAAGTTCACCCCAGAAGCACCCGGAATAAAGGCCTGGTGACGACAACCCTTGGAAAGCCTACGGAGCATAATTCCGCGCTAACACCTTGGGGTTGCCTTGACACCTGTGGCTTTTTGATTTTGTTTGCTTTCTAAAATACTTCCCACAATTTAAAAATATTAACCCATTTAGAGAAAGCATTGAGCACGGCACGAGTACTCAGGAAGAAGTTAGTAAATATTTGTTTAACCGTTGAATGACTGGAGTGAAATCATTAAAATGCTCTCTCACTATAAACTGAACTCCCCGTGCACTTGAGTGCAAATCAGATGGAAGGTGACAAGGACGAGGAGTCATTGCGACTCTTTTCATGTGTGGCAAGGCTGTTTTCTGAGTCATCTGCCAAACTTGATAAATATCAAGCTATAAAAACAAAGCCTCCATTAAAAAGTACTTTGCTTAGTAAACTCACATGAGAAAATAAAGTCCTATCATTAAGCCAGCAGCTTTTCCTTTATGATCTCTGCATGGATTCTACTCAATTAAGAACTCGATCCCACAACATGTCTTCTTCCCCAGTAAAAACAGCGATAGAAATAAAGATAAGGTTTGGGGTTTTTTTTTAATTCTTCGCAGTGGATACTTGTGATTTTTATACCAAAGCTCTGACTCAGGACATAAGCATCAGTTTTGAACTTCAAAGGAAAGTAGATTTCTAGTCTGCTTGGCAAGAATTACAATTAGGTTCATTAACAAATTAAAGGATTGTCCTCTTAAAGTCCAGCTCAGTGCACTGCCATCAAGGGGAGGCTTTGTAAAGCTTTCAGAGAACAGGAGGCCTCATCTTCCTCCCTTGGGGCAGCCGGTGGATTTGAGCCACTGACCTTTAGGTGAGCAGTCCAAGGCTTCCCTGCGAGCACCGCGGGGGCCCCTTCTTCATCCATCAACACAAAGGGAAATAAAGTTTGGATCGTATTCAACAGTCATATTAAGTTATCCGACTTAGCAGTCGGCTGCAGTCAGTCCTCAAAAGAAACTAGCATCACAGCCCCAAAGCAATGCCACTGCTGTTGAGTCCATTCCAATTCATATCCTCAACCCTGGGGGACAGGGTCCACCTGCCCCTGTGGCTTTCCGAGAGCCTGACATCTTCCCCGCTCGGCGTGGAGGGGCTGGGGGGTCTCGACTGCTGACCTTTTATGGGTTCACAGTCCAACTCCGGGTCTGCGGGGCCTCCAGGCTCCTTTTAAGCATCTCCAAGGAAAGTGACTGATAATCCATAAATGATCAAGGGTTTGTGAGGGAGGGGGTGTGAGGAGGGAGGGGAAGATGAGGAGCTGATACCAAGGGCTCAAGTAGAAAGCAAATGTTTTGAGAATGATGAGGGCAACAGATGTACAAATGTGCTTGACACAATGGCTGGACGTATGGATTGTGATGAGTTATACGAGCCCCCAATAAAGTGATTTTTTTTTTAAAAAAAAAGAAGAAAAGAAAAGAAGCCCAGTGGTATAATGGGTTACGAGTCGGGCTGCCAACCACAGGTCAGCAGTTTGAACCCCACAGCTGCTCCATGGGAGAAAGAGGAGGCTTTTTTGCTGCCACCAAAATGTCCAGCCCCAAAAACCCACCAGGGCCGTTCCGCGTTGTCCTGTAGGGTCTCTCTGAGTCAGACCTGGCTCGGTGACAATGAGCTTGTATTTGGGATTTCTGAGGGAAATGAAGAGTGGGCTTGGAGGGGTGACATGTCACACACAAACCACCCTTCAGGAGGTCGACCGAGAGCCCTGTCGTCCGGAAGATTCAGGGAAGCTCAAGAATTAAAGTGGGGGAAAGAGTAGGCTCCTTCAAAATGCTGGATCTTTTTTTAGTCCAGAATCTGCCCATGGATTCTGAGCAAGTGCTGGATTGTCTACTTTCTTTTTAAAAATTAATTTCAGAATAAGTTAGTCAAAGTATATGTTAGTATAAACATATTCCTCTTCATACATGTATGTAGGTATAGATTCTGGGAAATGGAAATAATCTGTACTATTTCCACAAGGACATCCCGGTGGTTTGAAACAAAGCTCTGAGCACTGAACAGTTGGAAAACTACAAATTCTGAGGAACAAAATCAAACAAATTGTGCATGCGTGCTGTCTCAATAGAAATACTTCGAGAGCCACACATGCGAACCACATGGGTAATTCTGACTGTTGTTTCACTTTTTTTAGAGTGAAAAGATTTTAATATTTTATTGTATCCAAATTATCTGAAATATCATTTCATAGTGTGGCCAGTGTTTTAAAATTTAATATAATTATTTATATTTTTCCCCTCTCTTTCAAAATCCGGTGTGGGGGACTGTTTGCTTTGTTTGTTTTATCGGGGGCTCTTATCACAGTCCAGACATACATCCATTATGTCAAGCACATTTGCACATATGTTGCCATCATCATTTGCAAAAGATTTTTTTTCTACTTGAGCCCTTGGTATCAGCTCCTCATTGTCAAGGTGTATCTGACGCTGCCCCCTCTCACTTTGAATGGGCCATATTTCAACTGCTTCAAACTCACTTGGACGGCATGGCATTTATTTAACAGCACACAGGAAGCAGGTAGACCGGAAACCTCAGGCTCAGAGACGAGGGCAAGGGGTCAGTTTACTCTAGTGGACCCCAGAGAAGCATGATCAACCAGGTGCACCCAGCAAAGACAGCTCCACCTGCTGCCAATGCCAACGTCATCATGCCCACTTCTGGTCCTCTCCTCTCTGGCTCTGCTCCCAGAACCTGGGGGCGGGGCAACATGTCAAAGGAGGCCCCCCAAACCCAACCCAACTCTTTGTCATCCAGCCTGTGCTCACTAATAGGACCCTACAGGACAGGGCAGAACTGCCCCCTGTGAGCTTCCTGAAACTGTAACTCTGTACGGGCGTAGGAAGCCCCATCTTTCTCCAGCGGAGTGACTGGTGGGTCCGGCCAGGGGACCTCGCTGATCCCAGCCCACCTGGACACCACTAGGCCACCAGGGCTCTGTACAAGGAAGCAAACACCAGGGGGAAGAGAAGAGGGGGGCAGAGAAGAAATCAAGAGAAGAAGGGAAAGGGGGAGGGTTGGGAAGTAAGTAGAGAGGACTGGAAGTCCTGAGCCTAGCACCCTCAGGGCAGGGGGGCGCTCCCCCAACACCAAAAGGCGCCAGGGCCCTGTAGCAGGAAGCTGGGAGCAGAATCTGCTGAGCAAACCCAGCAGGCCACATGAGGCCAAAGAAAGAAGGGGAATCTCCGCGGGGAGGGGGGTGGGAAGAGGGGGAGGCCGCTCAGCCCCACAATGAATTTCATAAAAACCAACTCCCTTGCACAAAATCAACAGAGCCTCATCAGGAACAAATACCGTTTAAGTAGCCGACGGAAGGAGACGGTGTTTTGTTTTGCCTTAACAAATTAATTCAGTGTATTAATATCGTGTGGTCAGCTGACGCTCCACAGGGCTCAGTAAACCTGCCTGAGCTCTTGGTAACAAGGCCCACGTGAGGGTCCTGAAGGAATGGGAGAAATTAGCCTCCCAAAGGAGAAAATAATCGAGGCCAGGGCGGGGTTGTTTGCTTGATTGGTTGGGGTTTTTTGTTTGGGTTTTATTTTTCAAGAGCCAGGAAAAGAAGTCAAGCCCTAATGAGCCGAGCTAGCTACTCCACTGACTTACATCTTCTCCCATCTGTTAGGTCGTGGTTCCCATTTTTCACCGTTTTCCCATGTTGAAGGGCTGCAGCACCCACTGGGTTGTGGCAAGACGGAGATCAGAGGCAGCTCAGGCCTACAGCCCGGGCTCCTTGCTCGGGAAAGGGCCTGAGGACTCCCTGGAAGCTCTGGCAGGAAGGTGGTTCCCCCTCGTCTACAGTGACTCATGAAACGAAGTGCGGAGCCTGCGCCTTCCCAGGCCTCGACGAATGTGCAGGGCACAAGACGTGCCCATCAGCAGGAGGCCTCTGCCTCTGAGGAGCCCGGAAGTGCTCTGCACCTCGAGTAACAGGGATCAAGAGGAATGAATGGAGCCGACCTCCTCGTGGAGGCGGATGGGAACAGAGCCTGCGTTACATAAATGAAGAACCCGGAGCCCCTGCCGTCATCCACCACGCTACTGCAGCTTCATCCAATAAACATAGGCAGTAAAGCTCAAATAAAACAAAACGGAGAGGTCTCCTTAGAACCCAGGCCCCTTTAAAACTGCAGATAGGAGCTGGAGGCACAGGGAATCCAGAGTGGACGATACCTTCAGGACCAGGGGTGTGAGGGGCGATACTGGGAGAGTGGAGAGTGAGTGGGTTGGAAAGGGGGAACTGATGACAAGGATCCACATGTGACCTCCTCCCTGGGAGACGGACAACAGGGAAGGGGGTGAAGGGAGACTCCGGATAGGGCAAGATATGACAAAATAAATATCTATAAATTATCAAGGGCACATGAGGGAGGGGGGAGCGGGGAGGGAGGGGAAAAAAAAGAGGACCTGATGCAAAGGGCTTAAGTGGAGAGCAAATGCTTTGAGAATGATTGGGGCAGGGAATGTACAGATGTGCTTTATGCAATTGATGTATGTATATGTATGGATTGTGATAAGAATTGGATGAGCCCCTAATAAAATGTTTTAAAAAATACTTTGCAACTGTGGTAGCAATTGTACAGTACTGCTCCATGTGACTGAATTATGGAATGTTATGATATCTGTAAAATCTCCAAATAAAATGATTTTTAAAAACTGCAAGTGAAAAGGTAAACATATAACGTTAAAGAGCATTGAATGGCGTGGAAAGATGCTTCTGATAGTGTGCTCAGTGGGGGGTAGAGGGGGAAGTATGTTATAAAAACAGGCTCACTCCCATCTCATGTTTGCTCATTTTATGGAAGGAAGCGTGCCCAGGAAGCGTTGGATTGGTAGGCACTCCTTTATTTCCCGTTTCCTAGCCTTCGTTTCCAGGTTTCCTACCAGACCCTCTCCTACAGAGCCTGCGATCGCTATGTTTTTAGGATGGTTGGCTCACAGGACCCCAACCCCACCTTCTCAGCCCCACCTACTGTACCCACAACTGGTTCCACCAGCACCACGACAGCCAGCCAGGCCTGGCTCAGCTGGCCCCTGACTTACCCGTGGAAAGGCGGAACCAAGAGGAAATGGAGACCAGTTCCCTTGAGGGTGTGGGTGTTTGTTTGATTTTGCTCAAATTGAAAGGGCTGTGACCGGGAACACCCCAGCTTTTCAGCAGACAGCCCTTATTCAGGCTGCTAATCAGAAACTCAGGGCGTGGAGAGGTCGCCCTGCCCAGAGGCGGCTGGGCCCTGTTGGGCAAAGAGTGAGAGACAGAGCAAGGCAAGTGGCACCTACCCCTGGACCTTCTGGCCATCAGAGCAGGGAAAGGGCAGCTCCTTCACCTGACCTGGCATTTGGGGCTGTGGGGGAGTAAGCCCCAGCTAGAGTCCTGAGTGGGTCCAACAATGAAAATGAACAGACTGCAAGATCGGAGACTCGAGTACACCCCGAGGTGCCAAAGTCAAAAGGCCTGGGGGTCAACTTCTGAAATATAACCCCAAGTCGACCCAAGACACCCTGGGAGGGGGCGGCCAGGAGTTGGCTCTGACTCCAGAGCAAGCTGTTCTTTATCAGGCAGCCAAGCTATAAGCACAACGAATTTCACCCTCGCTTTCTACTCCATTTTCCTGGGACCCTGCGACACCTGCATGACCTTCATAAACTCCTAGCAGCATCAGCCATAGATTTTGCTATTTGGAAAGTACTCCTGTCTGACCTCGGTGGCCCTTCCATTTTGTCTGCCTGTTATTTTTCGACAATTCTGCAGAAAATGGGAAATTCAATTATGTTCCTGCTGCTTCTCGAATTCCCTGAGAAACTGGCTAAGGACGCTAGAGATGTGTTCGGTGGTGGCGTGGATTCCCGAGGAGAGGGGCTGGGGCTTGGTCACTGCATCAGCTCCTAAGTGGCCTTCTCTCCGTAAAACAGTAAGGCCGAAAGCGACTGCTAACACCGAAAGCAGCAGGTAAAACAAGTGCACGCTGTTTGATTGTCTTAAAACCGCGTCTTTAGGCCTAGAAGGATGCTAGAGTCTCATCGAAGGTAAAAGAAGACAGAAACGAGACTCACACAATAATTTCCTTTGCGGGGAGAAACATACGGATTCAGAGGCGGATGATCTAGGTGTCAGCAGTGGGTGTTGTTGAGCCAGGAGGCCGCCCGTTGTCTTTCTTTCTTTCTCCTGCACACACACGTGCAGCGTTTGCTACATGTTTCACAGGCGTGTGCCGCGTCATTCCAATTGTATCAGCTCGGCATCCGTGCCACGCTTAAACGCATTACACAGCCCAAGCACGCGAGAAATAATTTTCTTTTCATGCTCTCCGAAAATAAGGGGCATTTACTATGTGCTTAGGTACTAGGCCCTGTACTAAAGGTTTGTTGGGTTGTTTTTTTTAACAAATTAACTCATTTAAGCTTCACAGCAACATTATGAAGTGGATACTACTGCTTTCCCCTTTTAAAATAAACAGGAGATCCGGAAGGCAGGGACGAAATCAGAACTATCCGCTAGGCAGCCTGACGCCGCTCCGTGTTTAATTACAATCCACCCAGGGATTATTTTAATGTAGAATCAAGGGGCACATCGATGGCACATTTTCTCTTTCCTCGTGTGATCTATGCCCTTTCCCAAATGGCACATAAAAGCCATTCTCATTTCTGGCTAACAAGAGAAATTTTCCTTTATCTTTTTCCTGTGCACGCGCACACACGCACACACACATTGTATGTTATGTTTACTGCTTTTCTCACAAGTGCACGCTGTGTAATTTTTTTTTATTGGGGAATTGGTATTCCATCTCCTCACTGCCATCGAGTCAGTGCTGACTCACAGCGACCCCCTGCGGGTTTCGGAGACTGCTTACAAGAGTAGAATGTCCCTTTCTGAGAGGAAGAACGCAGCGGTTCCGACGTCCCCACCCTGGGGATCGCAGCCAGCCCGGTACGTAAGCATGACGGTTCCGGTCTGTCGAGTCCGACCGATGATGGTCCCACGTGTATCAGAGTGGACTTGTTCTCCACAGGATTTCTGCTGGTCGCTGTGTCAAACGTAGACGGCTAGATCTTTCTTTTGAGGGCCCTCCGAGTGGGTTCAGGCGACCAATCGTGGGGGTTTCTAATTAAGCGCTCATCGGTGGGTACCATGCAGGAACTCCACCTGTTTCTCTGTAACGTGCTACATAGCACGCACTATAGGAGCAATACATAACAACGTGTATCCGTTAAAACACAAAATTGGCAGCTCTGCTAAGAATTTTTCTCATTCACACAGAAATGCCGTGGGTAAATGACAGAGAAGCTCAAGATTACTATGGCTTTAGGCATCATCCTGTACTGCCTACGTTTTTAAAGGGCCCATAAAATTTTCCTGGGGAGTTATAAGATTGTTACATAAAAATACTGTAAAGACACCTTAGAAATGTTTCTAAACTGTCTGTCGCCCATTCTGCGCACACACACACACACACACACACACCCTGCTGGCATCTCACTTCTAAGAAAATAGCAGTTTAAATTAACTAGCTCTTGTGAATTTTTTTTTCTCAAAATTTCAGAGACCGTCCAAGGACTGAAGTGTTTGGTGGGGTGGGGGGGGGGAGGCCTTTGTACCAGGTTCAAGGCAAAAGGATAAGCAATCTCCCATTCTCAATACAAGCTAACACATAACCTCTTTGAGTGCTGGATTTGGGGATGAAACACCTGGCCGGCCCAGCATCAGCCCGTTACAGGAACTCGATTATTGATTGAAATGACGACAGCAGACGATCAGTATCTAGTGGGCTCCCTGACTAGTTAGTAAGAATTTGGAAGGCAGGATGAAGCTAAGCTGAAGTTCAGATGATCCATTGGTTATTTTAAGTGAGTTGTGAGAAGTAATTCATCCCTGACTGTGATTTATCTGTTATGATCATTAAGGGTTCGAACATGACGGATATTAAAGTGCACCACAGAACACAGAGTCATGCCCATGATGCCTTCGAATGTTGAGACTGCCAGCTTAACCAGCACGTAAGTCAAGCTAGGAGGCAGCTGTGTCCTGAACTGTTACGCAACCATATTTTTGCCTTCTGGGAAAGTGACATCTGAATGCTTCCAAAGTACCTTCTCAGAATTCCACTCCTCCCTGTCCTTGAGGATTTAGACATGCTTCCAGGACGGAAATCTGTTCACTTGGATTAATATGAACAACCTGCTCTCTGTTAATTTCTCCCCCTTTGGAATTATTCCTCTGTTTCTAATCAATAAAGCCTCTAGTTATTCTCTATTCATGGAGAAAGCTTAAAAATGACTTGAAAATGAAGAGTATGGTTTAAAGTGTGTTCAGAGTTTACCCCAGAAGTGTCCGATTCTGACCCAGGCACCCACTCCCAAGTATTCTGCCATCTGGGGTCACCCCAGCGAGCACTTCCAGGGTGCTCACGATATGCCGGGCATTCATCTAAGCCCGTGGTCCTCCACCTTCCTAAGGCCGCGACCTTTCATACAGTCCCTCATGGGGTGGTGAGCCCCCAACCACAAAGTGATTTTCATTGCTACTTCATCACTGTGAGTTTGCTAGTGTTATGAATCATCATGTATCTGATAGGCAGGACATATTAGGCGACCCTCTGAAAGGGTCGTTGGACCCCCGAAGGGGTCAAGACCCACACATTGAGAACCACTGTGCTAAGCACTTTACCTGGATGGCTTACTTAATTCTACACCCTAACCCTACTAGAGATGATATTATCATGAGACCCATTTTATAGCTGGAAAAATGAGACACGTGGTGGGGTAACTCGTCTAAGATCACACAACTTTTAAATAGAAAAACCCTGGACTGAAACACAGTCCTAATTCTTACTCATTTTTCCTTTTTCTTTTCCTCTTGTGGAAGTGCCCCTCGCGGTGCTGTGGATGAAGCAGTGCACGCTAATTGGCCTTGGGCGGCAGCTCAAACTTAGCAGTTGCTCTGCAGCAGAAAGAGGAAGCTGTCTGCTCCCGACAGTCTCAGCAACGCAAACAAGCGGCTCTCCTCCGTCCTCCAGCATGGCTCCGCGTGGGAACCCACCCCACGGCTGTGGGTAAAAGGTTCTATGTTAGAAGGAGACTTGGTGGCACAGTGGATTGAACACTAGGCCGCTCATAGAGAGGTCAGTGGTTCAAATCCACCAGCCACTCGGAGCCAACTTGGTAACAATGGGTTTGGTTTCGGTTCTATGTGAAAAGTACGAGGAGATCAGGGGTTAAAACGCCTGACTGCTAGGCAAAAGGCCTGAAGGTCAAAGTCACTGGCTTCTCTGATGGAGAACAATGTGGCTGTGTGCTTCTGTACAAAGCTATATCCTTGGAAGCCAAATGGGGCCGTCAGTTCTACTCTGTCCTCCTCCAGGATCACTCAGAGTGGCAACGGACCTGTAGCAGTGGATTCTGTGTGGCAAAGAGCTAAACCTGATGTATCGTGCCTGAACGCAAGGTCAGCAAGCCAGAGCCCAGACTTGACCTGTCAAGGAGAACGCTTCTCTTGGGGATGTCCTGTCCAATGGCGAGGCCATCGTCTGAGTGTAGTGAGCTTTTGTTCTTGTTGTTGTTTTGGCATAGGTAGGAGAGAGAGACCTGCTCAGCAAGAAAAGGTTGCGCCTGGCATCGGTCATTGGCTTCTGTAATTCCATTATGTCATCATTTGATCCTGGGCCCAAAGCCTCTGACAATGGGTGCATTTAAAACAATATTGTTGCTCTGGCTGAAGGCATTCTATGCAGTGAGTCATTCTTATAGAAAAATGAATTCCATTGACTTCAAAGCCATTTTCCCAGCCCCTCCCATTGTAGGCCCTCCATGCTTTCCCACAAAACACCCGATGACAGAAAGCTTCCCCAATTCTTTAAGCTGGGAGTTGCAAGGAGATCTGGGGGCTGGGGGCTGGGGGAGGCCCCAAAAGAAGGACAGTAAAAGGTCTGTAAACCCAGGCCTTTCGAATTTCTCTTTCACAGCTGAGCGGGAGCATTATGGGGAAGAGGGTCATTGATTGTGCTTCACCAAGGGCCCCCTCAGGCTTTGTTTCCTTAATGACTAACACTGTAGAGGGTGTCTTGTGGGTAACTCATCATTCCCATCCCCTCAAGAAGTCGACTTTAGAACATTTGGATTCTTCTAGGCAAGGCAGTTTCTAGGCATTCCATTCACCCCTGCCTCCAATTCCACAAACATGCTTTGTTTTCAGTGCCAGGCGTCAGGCTTAGCACAAGGGATGAAAAGAAAGAGGATAAAATTCCTGATCACAAGGCACTCACATTCCAAAATCAGTGAAACATACAACACACAGTCAAATTCCACACACAAGGTAAGTCACCCAGAGTCCTCCGACTGCCTTTGAAGACGCAGCTGACTCCAGTATGGGTAGACTGTCTTCGCGATGGACTCAGACTTGAATGTCCAGCGACGAGGAGCAGGTTGCTAGACCGTCCAGAGGAGGCAGCTGTTCCTGTAGCGAGATCGTCCGCCCAAAGACAGGAAGGAGGCTCTGAGGGCTTCCAGAAGACAGGACCAAGTCACAGAGAAGTGAGTTGGGCCGCCAAGTCTCTGGGGGGAGGGGAGGGGTAACCAGTCAGGATGCTACACTCCTAACCAAAAGGGTGACACGTCAACTCCATGTTGATACACCTGGCCTGGCAATCTGCTTCTGCAGAACGCAGCCACTGGAACCCCTCCAGAGCACAGTTCAGCTCTGCCAAGGATAAAGAAAGGTCAAGGGCAACTGGAGGGCATGGGGGCAGAAAAAGAGAAGACTTAGAGCTGGGAGCTAGGTCAGAAGTGTAAGGGAGGTGAGAAGGGAGTCTCAGTCAGCACCTGGAGGCCTGGAAGCAGCCTCAGGGTCCACAAAGCCATGAATCCGAGCAAATGCCGCCAATAGCAAACACCAGACAGAGAGGTGCAGATCTCCATGGCTGTAAGAAGTCCAAGAGTCCAAAGCCTGGACTGGTGGTAGACCAGCAGGGACGTGTTCTCACAGCCCTCTTCCTGGTCACCAGACAGCAGTCCAAGCTTAAGGAAGGAAAGGGGTGGGGGCGAGGGGGGTTGCTGTGTACACACAGCTTCATGCCACGCCTCACAGAGCCCCTTCTATCCAGACTGCTTCTCCAGGGCTCCTCGTCTTTATAGAAATTCTAGAGCAACCACTGGGAACAGAAGGGCAAGAGCAGAGTAAGGCCTGGGCTCCAAACCCGCGACCAAGGCTAATATATAATAATTATTGCAGTCATGTAGACCGAGGACTCCTCCCAGCACGGTCACACGGTGCCCTGCAGGATGCCCGTAAATCTTCATAACGACCTGTGATGAACCTCATAACGAGCTGTCACTTGTACTGCAGCAGTATGTATTGGTTGCAACAGAGATTTCTTCCTGCAAAATTCGACTGCTGTTCAAATTCAGCAGCCTGGTTATTATCATATTTTGAAGGAAGATGAGACTGTCTGCTTCTATAAAGACAGAGTCTCAGTAACTCAAAGGAGCAGTTCCTATAGGGTTGCTTTGAGTCAGAATCCACTCAACGGCAGTGAGTTTTATTTAGGGATTATCAGGTTTATCCCCATTGAGGAAGAGAAATTCTCAAAACTAAAAAAAAACATTTAAAAATATTTAGATCAGGTTCCAGAGTGACAAGAAATACTGCCAGATTTGGTGTGATAGTTAGGCTCGATGTCAACTTGGCTGGGCCAGGATTCTCAGTGGGTTGGTAGTTAAAACCTAGTTATCCACCCTGACCCGACTTCATACAATGTAATCACAGCCAGTCAGTTTTAAGAGTAGGGGAGGTGACACCCTTACTCTGGCCAAAGCCCCGAGGCCGTCAACTGACAGGAAGTTTCCTCTAGAGTGTGGCCTGCTTTTAATGTCTGCGGGAAAGCTGGCTGGCTTTTTCTTAGGTACACCGCCCATCGGTCTCCGGTGCTTGGACTTGAGCCAATGGCCTGCCATATTGCCTGCTGATCCTGAGAGTCATCAGCGACCTGCTATCTGACCTGCCAACCTGGAACCATTCACTTCTGCAGTCACCAGCCTATGGTCTTCTGGTCAAACATCCAACCCATGGACCTGGAGCTTGCCTGGACTCAGACTTGTACACTTCAACAACCACATGAGCCATTGGGGGTGGGTGGGGGTGGGAATATAAATATATATGTGTGTGTATATATATATATATACACACATATATACATATATACACACACATATATGTCACTGGCTGTGCTTCTCTAGTGAACCCAGGCTAAGACATCTAACATTTTTTAAAATTCTGATAAATATGTATGTAACAAAACAGTTGCCATCTGACATTCTTCCTAGGGCATTCATTATGTTCAGGCATCATCGTTACCCATTTCTACATATTTCCATCACCCTTACCAGAATTCCCCTGCCAGTGGTTCTCAACCTATGGGCCACGACCCCTTTGGGGGTCAAACGACCCTTTCACAGGGGTCGCCCAATTCATAACAGTAGCAAAATGAAAGTAATTAAGTAGCAACAAAAATAATGTTATGGCTAGTGGGGGGTTCCCCACCACATGAGGAACTGTATGAAAGGGTCACGGCGTGAGGTAGGTCAAGAACCACTGCCCTAGAGTCTTCTCATCTTCCATGTTTCTATCACAATCCACACGTGGAAGAGGCACACATTAGAACACGGACCAGATAGAAAAGCATCAGCCATGGGACAAATACGCCAGCTGCTCCACAGGAGAACAATGCGACTTGACTGCCCTAAACCGTGAGTCCCCTAAGCAAGGCGTCCCCTCTCTTCCCCCTCCCATACAGCCCTTACCTGACCTCACCACGTGGACTCGATTCTGACTCCTAGCACCCAGTCGTTAGGCAACCGCCAATCAAATCAACTTGGCTCCTTATCCCGTTGCTGTTGGATGGCGTTCCTATTCACAGGAACGCGCGGCCGGTCCTGGGCCATCCTCACAACTGCGGCTGTGTCGGGGCCCATCACTGCAGCATCGTGTCAAACCAGTTCACTGAAGCGCTTCCTATTTTTCCACTGGCATGACTTTACCAAGCATGCTGTCCTTGTCCAGGGACTGGTCTTTCCTGATAACATGTTCAAAGTATGTGAGGCGAAGTCTAGCCACCCTCACGTCTAAAGAACATTCTGCCTGTGCTTTTTCTAAAGCAGATGCCATATACATGTGTGTGTGTGTGTGTGTATGTGTGTAAAATAAGTTTTTGAAGTAAAGGAGCATCAGGACTGAAAGCAAAACTTGTCATGACTTTACAAAAAAGTATTAAACCTTAGCAACTTTACATGTTTTTTATTAATTTGAAAATCAGTACTAATTTTATTAACTTCATGTTCAATCATCTGATTTGTATGACTTTACCTAACAGTTTTATCGGTATTGTTCTGATTAGGGAAATAACATTGACCAACACACATTTGGTGTTTCTGGGTATGTTTGACAGCCTGGTTCCAAAAATGACACCCGTGTCCCCGACCAGCTCTAGTTTGTGAGCTACAGGACATATGCCACTTGCCACTCACCACTATGCTCGCCTCCAAAGAAATCAGGACATTTTCATGTAATGTTAGCCAGCCAGAGATAGGGGAAGTACGCGATGGCTTGTGTTAAAGTCGTTTGTGTTGTACTAAAAACTTAGGTCAAGTTATACTTCACACGGTGTCCTTGGTTCCTAAGATAATTGAACAGTGAAGGTGACATGACCTTGGGATTTTGAAGTATCACTTCAGCTTTATTAGGCACTGAGTAGCAGGTAGTTTTGATCTGTTATCTTAAAAAGGGACTGTCTGAAGAAGTACTGTACAATTAAGAAGGATCCCTGATGATGTAGTGGGTGATGTGCTTGCCTGCTGACCTCAAGGTCAGTTCTTTGAGCCCGCCAGCTGCTCTGGAAGAGAAAGATGAGATTTTCTGCTTCCCTAAACATGTGCCGCCTCAGAAACCCACAGAAGTCCACTCTGTCGTATAGGGTCACTATGCGTCGTCATTGACTGACTGCTAGTGGGTTATTATGACAATAGAGATTCAAATGTCCTGAAACCCAAAATAGGTCTGTAAGAGTTCAAACTCCTTTATTAAAATCCAAATGTCCTAATATTGTGACAATATGGAACAACCTCCCCACGCGTGTACCAAAATTTACTAAAGAAAAGTTAGGATTTGTTTTATAAAGAAACTTGGGGTCAAACTCACTTCTGAAACATCTAATAAGGATCATCCATTGACTTCTATGCATCAAAATGTGTCCTGATGCTCACCTTCCTGACAATCGCTGAAGACAAATGGGTGCATAAGCAAATGTGGTGAAGAAAGCTGATGGTGCCTGGCTATCAAAAGAAGTAGCATCTGGGGGGTCTTAATGGCTTGAAGGTAAACAAGCAGCCATCTAGCAAAGAAGCAACAAAGCCCACAGGAAAGAAGCACACCAGCCTGGGTGATCACAAGGTGTCCATGGAATCAGGTATCAGGCATCAGAAGACCCAAAGCAAATAATCATATCGATGCAAATGAGGGGGGGTCAGAGTGGAGACTCGAATCCCATCTGTGGACAATTGGACATGCCCTCACAGAAGGGTCACAAGGAAGGGATGAGCCAGCCAGGGTGCAGTATAGCACCAATGAAACACATTTCTCTAGTTAATATTTCCTCCCCTCTACTATCATGACCCCAGTTTTACCTTACAACCCCAGCTAAACCAGAGCATATACACTGGCACAGATAAGAGCTCTTGACAAATGGAATTCAGAACAGATAAACCCCTCAGAACCAATAAAGGGAGTAGCCACACCAGGAGGGGAAGGGGAAAGTAGGGGAAAAGGGGGAGGAAGGGAGGACAGATCACAAGGATCCAAGTCTAACAGCGCCCCCAACACACACCCAGGATGAACAAAGGAAACACAGGTGAAGGGAGACGGCAGGCAGTGTGAGATATGAAAACAATATTAATTTATAATTTATCAAGGGCTCCTGCAGGTGGGAAGGTGGGGGAGGGAGGGAAAACAGAGGAGCTGATACCAAGGGCTCCAGTTGAAAGAAAACGTCTTGAACGTGATGATGGCAACATATGTACAAACGGGTTTGATACAATTGAGGTATGGATTGTGATAAGAGTTCTAAGAACCCTCAATAAAATGATTTATTAAACAATAAATAAAATGTGTCCTGAAATACTGCATAACCTGAAGAAGAAAAATGTCAATCAAAACAGACTCCAGCAGTGAGCATGGATTCAAGAGCAGGTAGACAAGAGAGATGGAAATGGGAAACAAATGGGGGAAAGGACAGTAACCTAACCTGGCTTCCAGTTCTAAGTGCTTCTTTCAGAATCTCATACATTCTTAAGAGATACAACGAACAAGCTCCTAAGCCTGGCCCACTCTTTTCTCCTGTCGGGATGGTCGTCAGAGCAATCCAAACAATCACCCTGGAAGCATCCGATAGATAAAGGGCCCTGCCTGTGAAGGGCAGGGCTTCGCTATTTCTGGAGAGCATCACTCAGCGAGATTAAACCCCAGGGAGAAAAGCAGAACATCATCCAGGAGGAAATACACCTGGATCCACTTGGGTGACACCATGGAATTAACCCTACTTAGGATGCTTTCTAACTGCGTCGTCAATCTCCAAGTTGCCGGAGCAGCGTGCCATGTTAAAAAAAAAAAGTAAAACTCACAACACATCCAGCTCGACAACATACTGTAATAACTAAATCACTATCTGTTTCCAGAAAGGGCTGTTATTCCCTTTGAATGTATTCCACCCATGAACCTGCCCGGCCACCTCAGACATGAGACAGGTGCTCCTAATGACTAGCTAAACACAGGTTGGGAGCCGGCTTAATTGCACAACTAGAATTCCAAGGGTTGAAAAACAAACTCATCATCGCTGTTTGTATAACATGTAACCACATACCTCTCGCTCTCTCCCTCTCCCTCTCCCACTATCCCTAGAGCTTAAAATTGGCGTGTTATTATTCTATTAGAGCAGTGGTTCTCTACCTTCCTAAAGCTGCGACCCTTTCATACGGTTCCTCACGTGTGGCGACCCCCCAACCATAAAATTATGTTCGTTGCTACTTCATCACTGTCATTTTGCTACTGTGATGAATCTGGAGACCCCTGTGAAAGGGTCATTCGACCCCCAAAGGGGTCGCGACCCACAGGTTGAGAACCGTTGTATTAAAGCTAAGTGAATCCAAAGTTCCCGGAACATCCTTTAGTGAAATGAAAACGGTGCTTTTAGCAATATCTTATTTTTCTTTCACAAGAGCTACATGTCACCGCCACCCGTCTTTCAGTTTCGTCTGTGGCGGCCTGCTGAGGGTGGCTGGGATGCTGGAAGCTGGGCCACCACAATTTTGAATCCGAGCATCGTCCCACACGGTGGATGTGTTGCTGCAAAGCCTCTAGACAGACAAGGAAGAAAGGCTGGGAGAACTACTTCCAAACGTTGGTCAATGAAAACCCTACATTTCACGATGACATACCGCCTGGGAGAATTCTGAAAGATCGAACACTGAGGTTGATAACTATAAACAGCAAAGCAGTGAACTCCACACGCCAACACTCATGAAGACGGCGCAGGAGCAGTCAACATGTTGTTCTTCAGAGGAAGGTCGTCCGGATTGCAGCCACTTCATGGTAACTAACAAGGACTATAGTCTCAACACATAGTTACTTCATGGTAACTAACAAGGACTATAGTCTCGACACACGGTTACTTCATGGTAACTAACAAGGACTATAGTCTCAACACATGGTTACTTCATGGTAACTAACAAGGACCACGGTCTCGACACAGTTACTTCATAACTAACGAGGTCTCGACACACGGTTACTTCATGGTAACTAACAAGGACCGCGGTCTCGACACGCACCAAAGGCCACACCGTCCGTGGAAGTTCTACCTACCTAAAACCTTCAGAGAGTTTTCCGTTTAATCGTTGACTTCATTTTGGCACTGCTCCGGTTGGAAACGGCTCGCTGTCCACTCTCTGTGCTCTGCGGTCAAGTGCACATCCCGGCCTCTCCGCTGTGTCAGTCTCCACAAATGATCTGGGGAAAAAAATATGTTCCTTACCCACTCATTGATGTCACTTTGACCCAGACTGTGCCGATCTGATGAGCATTCTTCAAAAACAAACCTCCAAATCTTCCTCTAATTTTTTTCCCTCCAACTTACCTTCTCTTTAAATGCACGCCCAAGCTCTGCCGCTGAGAAAATTCACTGCGGCGTTTTCCGCGAAGTGCAATTTTCAAGGCCGCTATTTCATTTTCGCACATTGCTAGTTAGCAGTTGTGATGGATCTCATACTTACAAACTAAAAGCATGCTGGGGATACATTGGCATAGATTCCTCTAAAAATAATGACTATATTTAATTTTGATCTTCCACTTGTGAAAAAAAATGGCTACTTCTCTTCTGGTGAGTTTTATGAAATGATTTTCTACAGCCGTGGCGCTCAGCCCTGGCTGTGTGTCAGAATCCCCTGTGAGGCTGTTTAAACATACAGATGCCAAGGCCCCGCTGCCAGCAACGCCGAGCCTGCAGCGAGCATTTGTAGACGTAAAAGCTCCACAGGTAATGCTGATGGGCAGCCAGCTCTACAATACGTCTGTCTAAAGGCTTTTCTTCTTAGGGAATGGAGTCTGGCGGTGAATTAATTCCTAAGGTTTGAAAGCAGGAATTCAATATTGACGCGGATTTTTGTGTAACCACTCCAAAGGGGGAAAGGCTCGAGGGAGACTGGGAGGTTCAATTTCTTGCGCTGAGGACTCATCCATCCAGTGGTTGGTAACCCCTCCCTGGCCCAAACCCCAGTGTCTTCCGTGAGTCATAGCTACCTGCTGCCTGGATGTCCACAAGTCTGTTCATCTGCTGGGGTCGCCTTGTTCTCTGAGTTCTCAATAACATTAAGTCACTGTCCAAAATCTTTCCCAAATCTTGGGGGGTGATGGTGGATGAGGACATATGAATGGGGCATCTTTCATTGTCCCTAGGCTCTTTGGTCGCCAAATTCCTGCTTCCTCTGAATTTCTCGTTTGTTCTCCTGGTTTTGTCTTGGTGCATCCTGGCGTGTTTCTGTACCATCTGGCCCCCACCGCTATCACAGCGTTGAATGTGCCCCTGCAGATTCTGGCTCGTTGTAGCTCTCCAGATGGGGTCTCTGAGGCTATGAGTCATTCCAGGAGCAGATCGCCACCCCTTTCTCCAGGAAAGCAACTGGTGGGTTTGAACTGCTGACCTTGTGGTGGGCAGTCCAACGCTTCCCCGTTAACACCACCAGGGCTCCATTCAAGTGATAGGCACTGCCCAGTAAACCAGGGTCTCCAGTATCATCATCATAAGGTTGATGGCAGGAAACTTCAAGGGAAGGTTTGGGGCAAAAGAAGAGGGTTATAGAGGGAGTTGTTCTTGTTGTGATGTGTTACTCTGGGTTCTTCAGAGAAACAAATCCACAAAAACTCATGTATAAGAGAGTTTTATATAAGGGGTAAGTGCACATCAAGAAAACTGCCCAACCCAGTGCTGCCCAAGCTCACAAGGCCAACATTAACCCATTTGTCCGACACCAATCCACAAAGTCCTCCTCCCTCTCACACAACACACTCAATGATGCCGACTGCAGGAGGAAAGCCGATTCAGTGAGCATGTAAGCATCTCAGCACTGGCAGGAGTCTCCACACGGCTGCTCCAGCACCCAGGGCTGCATCGGGGCAGGTCCATGTGGCTTCTCCTCAGGGATGTCTCACAGGAAGTCAGCTTTGTAAGCTGAAGCAGGCCATTGGCTAAGGCAGCTGCACCCTGGTCTGATCATCACAAAGCAAGAGACCCGAGAACTAGAAAGGCGAGGCTCACCAAGCCATTTATCTCTCTGCCCTTCAATTAACCCCACATGTGTTTATCAGCCGGGTTGGCACAATAAACTAATAGCTCAAGTGAGGTGTCACGGAGTCAATTCTGATTTACAACAACCCTTTGAGCAACAGACTGAAACACTGCCTGATCCTGCCCATCCTCATAATTGTTACCGTGTTTGACCCCATTGTTGCAGCCACTGAACACAGCTGAAAGAAGAAGAAAAGAAAAACTCGAGTTTCAACACCAAGACTCTTGATTCTTAAAATTCCCTTGAGGTCCACGTCCCAAAGAAGTGAAGGCAGCCACTCAAACAAACCCTTGTCCACATGGTCACCGCAGCATCATTCACAACAGCGAAAGGTAGAAGCAGCCCAGTGACCAAACAAAGCAGACGAATGAAAAATTTTAGCTTTAGTCATACCATGTCATATTCTTCAGTCACGAAAAAGAAGTTTTGATACATGTGGATAAACCTTGAAAACATTCTACCATGCAAAATAAACCAGACACACAAAAAATAATTTCTTTGTCGTTCCCCTTACCTGCGGTATCTAGAATAGATGATGACGAGACTCAAGGGGTGTAGCCTTCCGTGTGGGTTACAGTTCAATGTAAAGAAAACCAAAATCCTTGTAACCAGACCAATAGGTCGTATAATAACTGGCGAGAAGACTGAAGTCAAGGATTTCATCTTGCTTGGGTCCACAGAAGAACACTGAAAGCACCATGGACTGCTAAAAGAACAAACCAATCTGTCTCGGAAGAAGTAGAGCGAGGATGCTCCTTAGAAGCCAGGGCAAGGAGGCTTCATCTCACCTATTTTGGAGAGGCCAGTCCCTGGGGAAGGACATCTGCTTGGTGAAGTTCCGGGGCAGCGACAAAGAGGAAGACTTTTGGTGAGATGGACTGACACCGTGGCTGCAACAATGGGCTCAAACACACGAACGCTTGTGGGGCAGGCACAGGACCAGGGGTGTCTTGTTCTATTGCACACAGCACTGATAGGAGTGAGACCAACTGGGGAAGCGTTAGATTACCATGCTTGAGAAGAAAAGTAGAAGATGGGGGCTTGGGCTGGCTGCTGGAATGGATACATAGAAACCAGGTAAGACTCCAGGCAGGACTCCACGTGGGTGGCCTGAGATGGAAGAGATCCTAGATGGAGAACGGCGTGGGGCTTTTAACTCTTCCTGGGTACCCTGGTGAAGTAGTGGTTAAGAATTGGGCGGCCATGTGAATGAGTGGGGGGGGTTGGAGTGGAAAAAGCCCATCTGTAGATAACTGGATATACCCCCACAGATGGGTTATAAGAAGAGATGATTCAACCAAGGTGCAGTATAACATCAACAAAACACACATCATTCCTCTAGTTCCTGAATATTTCCCCCCACTCCCACCCCACCCCCCTACCTCATTGACCCAGTTCTACCTTACAAATCCAGCTACACCAGAGAACACACATTGGTACAGATAAGAGCTCTCGATACATGGAATTCAAGACAGATAAAATCCTCAGGAACAGTCGTGGGAGTAGCAATATCATGAGGGGAGAGGGATTGTCGGGGAAGGAGATAGGGAGAAAGGGGGGACCCATCACAAGATTGGATATATAGCCCCACCACCACCACGAACGGACCAATGACAGACAGGTGGGTGATGGGAGACAATAGACAGTGTAAGATATGAACTAATAATAACAATATGTAATTGATCAAGGATTCACTTGGGTGGGAGAGTGGGGAAGGGAAGGGAGAAAGGAGGAGCTGATACCAAGTAGAAAATGTTTTGGAAATGATAATGGCAACATATGTACAAATACGCTTGATACAACTGATGTATGGAATATTATAAGAGCTGTAAGAGCCCCCAGTAGAATGATTTTTAAAAAAATAAATTTTAAAAAGAATGGGGTTGCTAACCATAAGATGAACAGTTCTAAACCACCAGCCACTCCGCAGGAGAAAGATGAGGCTTTCTACTCCCATGAAGAGTTACAATCTCCGACAGTTCTATTCTGTCCTATGGAGTCTCAATGAGTCAGAATTGACCCCGTAGCAATGAGTTTGGTTTGATGTGGCTTCTGCCCACACCCAGGAGCCCTGGTGGAGCTGGGGATTAAGCATTGGGCTACTAACCACGAGGTTGGCAGTTCAAGGCCACCATGTGAGGGAGGGAGAAAGATGAGCCTCTTAACACAGGGTCACTCTGATGGCAGTGGGTGTAGTTTACCTTTTTATTTTGTCCCTCCGGCATTTAGAGCTTTCTCCGTGACGGGTCTTCCTCTACTCTCCCCCTAAAACCTACCATGTATTTCATAATCCAGACGGTGATCTCTTCTTTCTTTCAGGAACTTTCCCACCAATTATTAAACTTATTTGTTTTGTTTTCTGTTCATTACACTTGTGCCCAGAAACCTTAGCAGAGGTGTACCTGAATGAATAATTAAACTTAAAATAAAAAATCTGTAAGTTTCTCTGAACTCTGAAGATATTTAATAACTAAAAACGATGAAACTCTATCACAAGTTTCTCGAAAATTCCCCAAAGTTTTGTCAATGGCATACTATAGTGAAATTTGATAAGACTATAACCTGGTAAGGCAAAAACCTGTCAAAGAGAAAAAAATGTTCATATGTTCCACGAAAACAGTGCAATAGAAAAGTTATGCCTGCACCCCATTAAAATCAGGAAACGTTCCAGAACCAGGAAAACCAGGCAGCCCCATCGAGATCTTGTTCTCACAGATAGGATCTTAGAACCTGAGTTCTTCCAATTTGTGGGAAGAGAGATTCAATGGATATTATATCTGTCAACGGAGTGAAGCAAAGACATTTAGTAAATAGCCCAATGTGAGCCTAGGGACACTGCGCTAGAGGGTCTCAGAGAAACAGCTCATCGGACCCATCTGGGGAGAAACTGAAAGGTGGTCCTACACTGGCGGCAGCCCAGAGAGCTTCTCTAGTCCACAGCACTCATTCTCCAGAAGCTGGAAGTGCTGGCAGCTACCACTCACAGTTAAGTCCCTTCCCAGAAGTTGCCATCGGCCAAAGAAAACTGCCTTCCCCAAAATATGTTTCTTCCTTGATGGACTGGTTAGCTTTTGATACCTAGCTGAGGTGGCCAGGAAAGAACCCCGTTGGTATGAGTGGCTCTCTCTATTACTGATGGTGGATGGGCATCACAGGACCCTGAGCTGAGAAGAGAGGTGCTATAACAGGCTCAGCTTACCCTGCTGGCTTTGAGCCTTGGTGGCATACTGCTTTGGGCTGCTAACTGCCCAAAGGTCAGCAGTTCAAAACTACCAGCCGCTGCACAAGAGAAAGATGAGGCTTTCTATTCCCAGAAAGTATAGTTTCAGAAACCCACAGGGGCAGCTCTACCTTGCCCTATAGGGTTGCTATGAGTTGGCACTGACTCAATGGCAGAGAGTGAGTGAGTGAGTGAGTGAGTGAGTGAGTGAGTGAGTGAGTGAGTGAGTGAGTGAGTGAGTAAATCTACTACCTGAAGGTTGATGGTCCAAACTCACCTAGGAGCACAGCAGAAGAAAGTCCTGGCAATGTTTCAGCCAAGAAACCCCTATGGGGCAAATCTATGTTAACACATGTGGTCACCATGAGTTAGCATCTACTCTGTGACAATAGCTTTTGGTTTGCTTGTTTGTTCTTATGGTCTAGGAATCACCTGATCAGAACAGACGCCAGCTGTGGTCAGCCAGCATATCGGGTCAATGTAGGCAGCATCCTGGACCTGAGTGACCTGAGGCTATGGTTAAGGAGATGGCAAAAAAAAAAAAGATTTTTTCAGCAGCTAGACAATTTCTCCATGTGGCTTGCCTTGTCAATAAAGACAAATGCTAAGACAGGATTCCAAGACAGAAATGATTACTCCTAATAATAATGAAGGAATATAACTTCCCCTCATTTATATAAATGGACCTACGCTCCTTGCCAGTGTTGGGCTCTGTCTCTACTCATCACATTGTGGAGAAGACAAAAGAAGAGAGAAGTAGAGGATGAAGAAGAAAAAGAAGAAGAATTATTTCCATGAAATGGTGGTCATACGGACCGTGGGGGGTGGGGGGGTGAGGGTCTTGACACTTTGAAAGGCAGAACTCCAAAGACCTTGTTGGCTAAAGAGAATCTCCCTCGGACGTCTTGGGATTTACCTTGGAGCATAACTAACACATTTATACTCATGGGTAAGAGGCCGGGAAAATTCAGGTTTTGTGCATCCCGCGGTTCATATAATTGTATGCGCTTCTTTAGAGGAACAGAATTCAACTTTACAAAATGAAAAAGCATGTGTGCAAGTGGATATTTACTAAGGAAAAAAATAACCACAAATCACCATTTTTTTTAACCAATGAACATCACAAAACAGAAATTAGAACGGTGTTTAACTTCAGGTGTGCTCATGACACACCTCTGTATCCTTCCCCCCTAAATTACCTGTTTGCCTATCCTTGGCATCAATTTTATGATACTTTCATAAAGAAAGAATGCAAAGAGAATTCCATCTTTCTTGTAGCATGGTTGATCAGAATTTTTTAGTTAGTTTTTGTTTGTCTTGTTTACTGATGTGACTTTTAAAATTAGCAGTCATTATTGGGCTCATGAACGTATCATATAAATGCAAGCTTTTCTTATCATTGGGATGACTTTGTGGAGTGAAAGAATCCCTGGGAATGCCTGTGCTTTCTCGTCATCTCGCCCACATATGTTGTTGTTGTGGCTGTTACGGGTTTCTATCAAGTCAGTTCTGACTCCTGGTGATGGCCGCCTTATGAGCAGAGGAGAACTGCTCTGTAGGGTCCTCAAGGCTGCGACCTTTGGAAGGGGATCACCAGCCCTCTTTTCTGAGACACCTCTGGGAAGGTTCCATCCCCCAATCTTTCAACTGTTTGCACCACCCAGGGACTCTCGTCCACATTCTAGAAACCTGGACAACAGGACAATTGGCACAGGGTTGCGCAGAACAGAGTCATTTACCTTCCAACTTTGTAGACCCAAGCTGATCCCACTGCTGGGTGTTGAATCCACTCTGACTCATAACAACCCTGCAGGACAGAGTAGAAATGCTTCTTCTGGTTTCTGAGACTATGAAATGTAGGGAGTGAAAAAAGCTTCAGCTGTCTCCCACTGAGCAGCTGGTGAGTTTGAACTGCCAACCTGGAGCTGTGCCATGAAAATGTGCATTTTTGACAAAGAATCTTTTCTTTAGAAAGTAATGAGATTCGTGGTGAATGTATACCCGGGGCAATATTTCCACCATCTGAAGTACTGTGCTCAGCCAGTGGACAACTCCCTACAGACAAGGGACACCTCCCTACAGACAAGGGGTAGGACAGGAGACTTAGACATCCAGCAATGTTCTTATTGGCAACAGATTTGCATATCCTTAAAAAAATCAGTGTTCAGATTGGGAATAAGGTCCTTAGGGATAAAGTCCCTATACTGTTAGCGATTCCTAAATCAACTCATTACTGCCAGCACTTTAAAAAAACAAACAAACCTGCTATAATAGACTGCTTGATCTCTCAAAAACAAGGATTCTCAATAAGGAGCGGGGGAAAGCTACTGTGCTACTCTCTCATTACCAACCAATCGTCTTTCTCTCCAAAGCCTTCTCTCTTCTGTCCTTAGGCAGGCCCAGGGGACCAGAAGTTCCCGAATCCGAACCTAAGAAAGCTCAGGCTTTCCCGTAGAGGATCCACAAACATCTCTCTACGTCCGTGTAAAAATGACTGAGAAATTGCTGTTGTGCTAAAAAAAAAAAACAACTCTCCTACTTGTGGACTGAAAGCCCGGGGTGTTTCTTTGGCAGGAGACTGTCTCCCCCCATTTCTCTCTCAGCCTGAGCGTGGTCAGACGGCTGTCCTCGTGGAGCTGCAGAGAAGCCTCAGGTAATCGAAACAAAGACGGTAAAGAAGACGAGCAGCGGGAATGCAGCAGCATCTTTAAAGGGTCAATTAAACGCCTTTTTAAGTGCGGGTTGGAAGACCCGTCTGCACCTCATTGGAGGAAACACAGCGTCGCCCCACAAGGACGCACAAGTGATGTCACGTGGAGAACGCAGGCGATTCTTCTGGCCTTCCTTCCGCGGCCTCCTACCCCTGAGTCTGAGAACTCGGCTGCATGTACCCCACAGAGCCCTGGCTTTTCGGGGCTCCCTTGCAACCAGGGTCCAGGTGGGTGACGCCACCCCCGGCGCACGTGTCCAGGAGGCAGCGACAGTGGCACGTGCTCCTGTGGGTCTCAAGCAGCAGCCGTAGCCCAGGAAGGAGTTCGTGCCTCCATCTGATCTGACTCCTCTAGAAACAAACCCTGAGAGAAATGTTCCCAGACAAATGACTTACTTGGGCCCCCGCACCACCAGTGGGAGTCCCCACAAAATCACAGCCTTAAAAACCCCTGTAGGATAGTTCTGTTTGCTGACAACAAGCAACACATGTTCCAGAAGCCATGCCCAGGGACAGACCACTCCATGGATTCAAAGGCTACCTTTTTTTCCCCCAATCATTTTATTGGGGACTCCTACCGCTCTTATAACAATCCATCCATCCATCCATTGTGTCGAGCACATTTATATGCATGTTGCCATCATCATTTTCAAAACATTTCCTTTCTTTTTGAGCCCTTGGTATTGGCTACTCAATTTTTTTCCTCCCTCCCTCATGAACCCTTGTTAATTTATATTAAAAAAAATTTTTTTTTCACATCTTACACTGACCACTGTCTCCCTTCACCCACTTTTCAGTTGTTTGTCCCTCTGGGGGGTGGGATGGGTTATATGTCGATCATTGTAATCGGGTCCCTTTTTCTCCCCACACCTCACCCTTACCCTCATGGTATGGCTATTCTCAATATTGGTCCTGAGAGGTCGATCTGCCCTGGATTCCATGTGTCAAGAGCTCTTATCTGTACCTGTGTGCATGGTTCTGGTATAGCCGGATTTGTAAGACAGAACTGGGGTCATGATAGTGGGTGTGGTGTGGGGCGGACTCATTAGAGAGGAATGTTTATGATTACTCTATAATAAGAAATAATTCCTTACTGGGATTTTGAATAGCAATAATAATGATAATCCTTGCATTCCTAACCGGCAGGGATGATGCAGGTAGGATAGCCATTCATAGTACATAGTTAAGGAAATCTTCCAAAGGGGAAGACATATGAGGATCTTTGAAACAATTTAACATGTAATTTAACAATGCATTACTAGGGCTGCTACGATTAATATCAGCAGGCATAAAAATAATGCTAAGATTATGCATGAACAATTAGCCTTCAAGTGTGAATCAACACGGGGATTCATTCAGTACTAAGTGTACAAACCTAAGGTTGTCTTCAGCATCCGTTCCAACAAGATGTCCTGGAATAAAACCAATTACCAGAGATCAAAAAGTCCTAACCAATAAAATGGGCATGGTATTATACGAGAATATTAATAAAGCAGTGGATATTACTGGTATCATGATTGCTGTTAGCAGGAACGCTTTCAAGTCCTGAACAGACAGAATTAAATAAGTAGCTCTGGCAGCAGAATCAAAGCAAATGTGTAAATCGAACACCACTAGATGAAATTCTGTTGTCCTGGCAACTCAAATGCTTTGATAAATCACGTACTAGAGATCTTAACAGAACTTGGAATTTATCATGTTTTAGTGTAAATTCAGATGTCATTTCTTCTATGGACTGGTCACATGGTCAAAAGATTTCAATCTCAAAAACAGGCTATCATCAGTGGACACTGAGATTCTGATTAAAGGTGATGTAAAAACTCGGGGACAATGAATGGTGATGATTGAACAATCTGATGAGAATACTAGTATCTCTGAACTGTGCTTGTTACCTGTCTATTTATCACAATCTTAAAAAGTAATTAAATATCACCAGTGTAAATTAAGGTCATTTACTTAACTCCCACCGCTTGAGATGTGACCAACAGGATAGAAACTGAACCGCTCCCCACCAGCCATTAACCCCGTGCACTGTTATAATACAACCCAGGTTTGGTTTGGGTACAGAGGCCTTGCACACACAGCTGAGGCGGGCTCTCCTCTCCAGATGTCACTCTGCCTTCACCTGGCTTTGCTATGGGAGCCTGGCCAGTACCAACTCCACTATGCTTCCCTGACCTTGGGCTTCATGTTGGGATTAGCCAGTGGAGAGACTTGCAGGAGCAAAGACAAAGGAAGCAGAATAGAGCCAGGGCTGTGAACCCTCCTGGCCCCCTCTTGGTGGTCTGACAGCATCCCTCAGTCTAAGATCCAGAAAACCCAGAACCATGCAACTGCCCCACCTCCATGCCTACATGTGCCAACGCTCTATGGTTAGTGGCCATGGGCAGCGCACGCGTTCGTGGATCCTCAGCAGCTCTCCCAGATGTGTGTACAGAGTCACTTCATTAAGCATCCCCTCTGCCACGTTTCTTGCGGGATCACTGACTGATGCATAGCACCTGTGCTTCAGGGAGAAGCAGTCCTTCCCCAAGCCCCAGGAATGTAAGTTGGGTTCTGTAAGCCACTCTGAACAATCCATGGCATTGAGTATGGGATCCAATGAAGGTGAATTCCAGGATTTTCCGCTGAAATTCTAGGCAGGAAACCATCTCCTTTGAAAGGTTAATGTTGACTAACCAACCCACGGTCATAGTCATAATAGAGTGATTTTAAAACAAACAAACAAGTAACTCAAATCTCCATGGCCACACAAGAAACATTTACTTCCTGCTCCCATTCTGTGGGGTACAAAATACTTCCCCAATTTTGTCTTCCCAAAGATATGCCAAACATTAGAGGCTGTTTGCCAGTGTATGGTGGCAGGCCAGATGCTTAGAGATATTCTCCCTGAAGGCATCAGCCATCAGTCTGGTCCACTGTAGGCGGGGCTCACACCCTACTGATAAGGACAGTAATTGTTTCCATGGAGAGCCAGAGAAGTGGTCAAACCTGCTCAGTGACATCCAAAGTTAGGCTGCCATCCTGAATCTAGGATCTGCCCATCTTCTCACATGTGTGACAATCCCTCCCCTTCCTATTGCATGTGTACCCCTAGATCCTCCCCCTCTCATCACTGTATTACCTATAGTACAACCCCTTCCTGTGACATCGTATGTCTTTACCTGTAATTAGGGGGCTTGAACGCCTCCTTGGTTAGCAATAAAGTGCACTCTCCCCCTGGCTCTCTCCCTGGTCCTCTCTCCCCCCAAGTCCTTGCTCCCCTTGTCCTTCCCCTCCCCCTCTCTCCTGCACTCTTCCCCTCCCCCTCTCTGCTGCACTCTCCCCACCATCTCTCCCCTGCCCTGTACCAAGAGGAGCTGAGATGAGCATGCCGCTATGAAATGTGTCTGACTCCATTATGTCCATCTCTCTTCTATCTCTCATGCTCTCTATGACTTTACGATAATCTTTACTTATCATCACGGTACAGTTACGCCTATGGAACCCGCGATTAGTTGTAGGGCTGGCCTTTCCCCACACCTTCTAGAGTACAGTGAGAGTCAGCAGGAAATGGAAGGCACTCCGGGGTCCAAGTTGCTTTCATCCAGTGTCTCCACCATTCCCTTGTGGCCCCTTGCTCTTGCTGAAGACCTGGGAATGGCATGGACATGGGATCAGACCTAGAAGTGACATATTTTCACATCACAGAGGTGTTACAATACAATAGTACGGTTTTATCGGCCAGAGTTCAGTCACATACCACCGCATCACTAGGCAGGGTGGGTGGAGGGAGGCTGGGAAATGTAGGTTAGCTGTGTGGTAAAGAAGGGAAAAAAAATCATTTGTTGAACAACTAGCCAATATCAACCTTACCCTTTCAGTAACGGGGAGCTGTGTCACTTATGGATGTGCTTGGCAGAACGGGAGCCCTGCTAACACATGGTGAAGAGCTTGGCTGCTGAGCCCAAGTCTGATGCTGTATTAGGGCTTCAAGTCGGAGACTTGTGTTTAGGATGCTACCGTTTACTGCGAGAGCCCTAAATCCACTCCGCCTCCATGAGTTCTTTCTGATCATTAACGGCAAATGGAAAAAGTTGGGCTTGAGACAGAATGTGTTGGAAAGCAGATTACTAAGACTCTCCAGGACAGCCCAGAAAGGACCAGTCTCGCCCTCGGTGACTTGCCTGGCATGTCTTTAGTGGCCCCGTGCCCCAGCTCCCTAGAGTCATAAATCCTCCTCTGACCAAGATGGTCTGAGGGTCCTGAGCCAATTAGGTAAGCTTTTCTCATCTGCAACAGGTGTCCATAGCCCAGGATGGTCCCTTTCCTGTTTTCATTGACCTGCCTGCAATGGATGAATTGATCTGCCACCAATCCTCGTATTGTGAAGCATTCCTTTTGTTTTCCCTCTTCTATAATTAGCCAAATCACCATGAACCTTTTGAAAAGTATTGTGGCTTCCGGTCAGATGGTCTTTCTCCTCCAAATAATATGTTTTTATCTTGCCTTTCTCCTGTTTGAGACCTACTAAAGGGACCTCTCTAAGACACATTATAAATACAACTTGGGGCCTTTGTCTCCCTAGCACAATGCTTTGAGCCCCCCCCCCCCAGTGTCTCTGCAGATGAAAGACCTAATGATTTGCTTCTGTCTTTACAGAAACAAACTCATTCATCAGTCAAGTTGATACAGACTCACAGCGACACTATAGGACAGGGTGGGACTTCCCCTGCTGACAGGAATAGCAAGCCTCTTCTTGCTCCCACGGAGCAACCGGTGGCTTTGAACATTTGACTTTACAGTTAGCATGCCACTATGCCACCAGGGCTCCTTCTGTGAGAAGGACAGTCTAGGAAACCCTACAGGAGAGTCCTCCTCTTTCACCTAGGGTTGCTGTAAGTCAACTCAATGCAACAACAGCTAACAACAGAAACGGAAGGACAGGGACACCCAGGGAAGTGCTCTGTTAGCTGGTTTGTTGGTTGGTTTTCATATAAAGCAGGGCCACTAAAGAACCCAAGCTTCCCTCTCTCCCATCCTTAGCGTGGGACTTATCCGCTCATGGACCTAGACTGGTGTCCAAACTTCAAGCAAGAAAGGAAGGAAAGGGCACCGTGCAAGGGATAAAAAGAATGTGTCGGTAAAAGGTGAAAGATTTATACGATTTGAAGAGAAACCAGAGTATATAAAAGAATGTGTCGGTAAGCCAGGTCTCTTTTCTACAAAGCTGTCCCAGAAGCTCCAACAAACAGACCCTCTCTCGTGGCTGTGGGACTGTCACGGAAGCTTAGAGCAGGTTTGCCAGATAAAATAATTACTTAGGTTTCGATCATTTGAATTGTAGATAAACAAATAATCTTTAAATATATGTATGCTCCATACTGGGTGTTCTGTTGGTTTTCCTTAAATCTGGTGAGTCTAGTCTGAGAAATGTGTCATTTTTAATGGTTACGTTGCCTGTCCGGAAGGAAAAAGTCAACATTCTGTTGGTAAAGAAGAAAGGAAGCGGAGCATTGTGCAGGCAACTGGCTGTGTGTGCCACAGCGGCCAAAGGACCCAAGTCTTGCTACTGGCGCATTAACAGAATCTTCTGGGTGTGGCTCCAAGTTCGGTCTTTGTCTTGATGCATCTCGACAGGTTTGACTTTTCCCTGAATCTCAGACAGAAGTGCTGGAGGCCCAGTAGCCAGGTTTGGACCACTGGTGCATAAGAACTGAGGCCAAGGATAGTGGGAAACCAGCAAGGAGGGTATGTTAGTCTGGGTTGACTAGAGAAACAATTTCATAGACACTCAATGTGTATTATAAAGAGCTTTGTGTACAAGAGCAATTGAGCATTGAAAAAACATCCAAGCCCAGTCCAGATCAAGTCCATAAGTCCAATATTAGCCCATATGTCCTATACTAATCTATAAAACCCTCTTCAGACTCACAAAACACACACAATGAGGCCAAATGCAGGAAGATCACGGCCAGTGGGTGGAAAGTCTTGTGGATGCAGTGGCGGTGGAAGCATCTCAGCTCTGGGGGGGGTCTCCACATGGCTCCTCCAGCTCCAGGGCTCTAGTGTAGCTTCATGTGTCTTGTTAGCAGGAATACGAAGCAGAGAGTGTGTGTGTCCCACCTCCAGGGGGGAAGAGAGAAGTTCCTGAAATACACAGGGGAAGGCCAGACCCACACAGAGGCCTCATTGGCTGTGACCTGATGGACAGGGTAGACTCGACCCCTTCACAAGTTTACAGATTGTGTAACTGCCAGAGAGGGTCATTTCGGATCTCTTCTGGGATCCCAATCACCCGATTTTGACACCCACCTCTCCTCCCCTAACACTCTACTGTGCTATTGGGTATGGTACAGGCCACACAGACCTCACAGACAAAACTCAGAGTCATTGGGGAAGTTAACAGGTAACCACAAATTGTGGTTAGTAAGCAGTAAGGATATACAATCATTGGGCCACAACAGTACCTGTCCTCAGCCAACAGCCAAATCTCTCTCTGGTCCTCAGCCTCTTGGCCACCTGGTCCCCAGGATTCTGTCTCTGTGGCCAGGAAGCCTGCCTGCTATTCTTCCTCGCAGTCTCATAAACTCGGCACTACTCCTCCCTCTGCCTCATGGTCTTCTGGCCTTGCCCTGGCTCCTCCATTCTGTGCCATCATCTCCCTGTAGCCACTGGTGCCGCTGGTCTCAGCTTCCCCCACGTCAACACAGAGCTCTCGAACCTGCTTGTGTTAGGCCAGGTTGCCTAAAGAAACAAATCCAGTGATGCTCAAATATGTGTAAGAAAGAGCTGTATAGCCAGAAGTAATTATATATCAGGAAAACCTCCCAGCTCAGTCCAACTCGAGTCCGTAAGTCCGGTACTAGTCCCTAAGTCCCTGTTCAGGCTCGTGTAGTCACGAGCAGCCGTGCAGAATGCAGGAAGGGCAGAGGTGGGTGGGTGCAGCGTCATGTGGATCCACTGGCAGTGGCTGCATCCAGGGCCCTGGCAGCAACCAGGGTCAGCCAGCAGGAAGGTGAAGGCAGACAGGGTGGGGGAGAGGGTCCCAGGACCATCCTTAGGAGAAGGCCATGCCCACAAGGAGTTAGCATCAGGCTGTGACCTGATTGACAGGCTAGACTCCGCCCCTACACTTTTATGTATCTTCAAGTTGACATGGAACTTTGTAACTACCACACTACTGCATTGATGGCAGGTTCTCCCTGGGATTTCTATATCCCTGTTCCCGAGGGGGCTCATTGTGATAGAGAGGGTGGGGGTTTAGTCTTCAGCAGACAACACCCCCGAGGAAACACCCTCCACTAGGGTAGAGACTTATCCCACTTTAATCAACTCTCCTTCAGCATAGCAGAGAACTGCTGCCCAGATGGGCCGATAGCCACAAGCATGTCTAGAATGTCTCATACCTCAGAGAAGGGATTCTGGCTAGAGGACCTACATGAATTGACTGCATCTCAGACGGGATGCAAAGAGCCTGGATCCAGAAGGGACGGTTGCCCTGCTCTGTGAACCAGAAGAGCCTGCCCCAGCCCACACTTCTGAAACCACACGGCACACTGCCGCCTCTAAACGCCAGGGCCGTGCGGCTCATTCTTTTTCTTGCCTTCTTGTTCCTTTCCCCTCTAAGATTCTTATTTGTTTGTTCATTTTTTCCCAGCCGAATGCATTCCCCAAAGACACACACCACGTCCCTCATGCTTCATGATACATAGGTGTAGAACCAGGGACTGTTTTGCCTTTGTTGGATAGGGGAAGGAGCCTGGGAATTTAACCAAGTCCTACAAGAAGCTACCGCTGAGGGAATTTCCCAAGGGCAAAGCCAAAATCCCGGGGCTGGGCTTCACCTGAATGCCACCCCACCTCTACTTACATGAGCCCCCACATGTCTTTACTACTTAAAATCCTCTCTCGTGGCTCTCTCTATGTTTGTAGGAAGCAAACAAACAAAAATCCTAATGACTGGGAGTAGATTCTTCAACACAGCGCACATTGAACTAACGGCTTTGACAACCTTTTATCTCATTATACCAAGACATGAAAATAAAATTAACATTAGGCACTGTAACGTGGCAGGCATTTTTAAGTGGGAGCACGTACATGTTTCAGCCCCAAAGTGAAAACGGCAGAATTCAATGTCTTTGTCAACGCCGCTTCCCTGCGATTATTCTCTGCGTTTTGTAAGGGCTGTAAATAGATTAAATTTTTTCGTATTAATTATTCCCACTGGTTCTGTAGTCATGCACTGAAGTGCTACATGTTTAAGTCTCAATAATTGGACTCCTGAGACGTAGAGAGAGGAAGAACATACGTTAAGATGTCATATCCTATTCTCAACATGTGACTGTCATCATCTTCCAACTCAATCATGCTGATAAGTGTGCCCGCTGTGGGGGAGCTGCTCTAAGTCTTCACAGTCCTGTGGCTTGACAGCAATAGCTCCCCTCGCCAGCAGGAGCTCATTTGGGCTGGGTTGCACTTCCTGGTTCAAGCATGCCCTCTACGATCTTTGGAAACACTGTAAACTATTGTGAGGGGGTGAAAGGAAACCACCATCCTCATCCGTATCCGCACTCGGGTTTTCACTGGACCCGCGTGTCACATATTCCCTGGGCAGAAAGTGGGTGACACACTATGCTTCGAGTCTCAGTCTGTTCAAAGGGATGTGATAACTCTCACCAATGCAACGGGGAGGCTAGGAAAGTGCTTTATTAGAAAAGCAGTCGCCCCTCGCCCACTTGTGATCGATTCCCCTCCCCCCCTCCCCTCACCCTCCTGGTATCTCTACTCTCCTAGTAGGTCCTGGAGGGTTTATCTATCCTGGATTCCCTGTGTTGCAGGTTCTGGTCTAATCAGATTTGTAAGGTAGAATTGAGGTCATGATAATGGGGGGAAGGAAGCACCAAAGAACTAGAGGAAAGTTGTGTTTCATCCCTTGACACTGCATCCTGACTGGTTCATTTCTCCCCTGTGACCCCTCTGTGAGGGGATGTCCAATTGACAACAGGTGGGCATTGGTTCTCCACTCCATGCTTACCCCCCTACGCCCCCATTCACCTTGGGTATGCTTTTGTTCTGGGTCTTAGATGTCTGGTACCTGATCCCATCAACACCTCATGATCGCACAGGCTGGTGTGCTTCTTCCATGTGGGCATTGTTGCTTCTCAGTTAGATGAGGGCGATGGAGGACGATGTAAGATATGTAAAGAATAATCTATAACTTATCAAGGGTTCATGAGGGAGGGTGGGTGAGGGGAGGGAAGGGGAAGAAATGGGGAGCTGATATCAGGGGCTCAAGTGGGAAGAGAATGCTTTGAAAATGATGATGGCAGCATATGTGCAAATGTGCTTGACACACTGGAGGAATGTATGGATTGTGATAAGAGATGGAAGAGCCCCCAATAAAAGTATTGGATAAATTTGTTTTAAGAATCAACCCCCCCGCCAAAAATAAAGAAAGAAAAGAAAACCAGTCAAAACGGTTACTTGGCTGCTTAGACGGACATGTGCAGTCACATCTTTCATCGAGTCAGACGGAGCGGTCACGAGAAGTCTTGCTTCCCAGTGAGGCAAGGCGGCTGCGTGGGTTGCTTTTATGTGAGGTTGTCAGCCATGATCTTGTAACTCCTACCAAGCGAGTGAGTGGGTCAAGGCAAATCAAGGTGCTTGCGACACACCCAGGGGATTGGACACCTTGCTGATAATCCACACAAGGGACATGGCGCCCGTGTGGGGGTGGGACCATGCAATTAATATGCTGGCAAGGGGCTAGGTCAATGTTGTCATTCCAATCGACTCAAAATGAGCCACCCTAGAGGCGGGAGGAGGGGCGTGTCACTACCACCCAGAAGGAGAAACAGGAGCAGTGCCTTTGGACCGGGGGTCCCCGCACTGAGAGCCTCCTAGACCCAGGATGGTGCCAAACCGAGGGACACAGTGACAGAGAAAAGGCAGCAGCAGTGGACAATGCAGAGGGTCTCCACTGAGCAAGGCCGTTACAGAGCACCTTTCTGCAGGAGGCTTCCTGGTGAAGCAAGATACTCCTGGTACTTGTGAACCTAACCAGGCTTGCCAACCCACAGAGCACGCAGCATCTTCTGGCTCGGGCTCACTGGCGGAGTGGGTTACCTCTGGGCACTTATCGTTGGCGCTACAGAGCTTTGTAACACTTTCCCGAGCAGAGCAGAGGCTGGTCCAAGAGGCCAAGGGGCTGTGACCAGAGGAAAGAAGACACGTGGGGCTCTTTCGTTTATCGGGCGAAACTAGAGAGACAAGGAATGGTTCCGCAAGGAGCAGAACTATATTTCAGGGAATAGAAAGGAAACCGCGTAAGAGGGAAGATAACAAACTTCACAGCAATGTAAGTACCTGCAGTTTCCTGGGATCAGGTTTTTATCTAATTTCATATGATAATGGGGAACTTGCAAGCAAAGCTTCCAGGCATAGTGTTCTGGAAATGGGATGGGGATTTTATTGGAATGGGCTGGTGTTTTCACCTGAAGCATGAGTGCGGTTGTTTTCCAAGATAGAGCTGGCAGTGAAGACTTCTGGGATGTTGACTTCATTATGTGACGCTGTGTTTGTGCAGGCCCCTTTCCTACATGGGGAGCAACCCCCTCCCTCCACACGGTGACACACAGCCAGGCCCAGGCTTCCCGAGAAACAACTTCAGGGGAATTGGAATATCCAGTTTGCTTGTTGGTCCCAGGAGGTGGGTTTCTTCGCACTCCTGGGTGGTCTCACACTAATCTGCAGTTTGGTCTTTTTAGCCCCAGCTGATTTCGCAGGAGCTTCCTGCAGGGGCCTACTCTATCTTGGGGCCAAGGGTCAGGAGGCCAAGGGCCAAGGAGAGGCCTGCATATGGGCACAGCCAAGAATGTGTCCTGACCAACCACCACAACAAAGATCCTGAAGTAGAACCTGCTGCTCCCCCAGTCACAAGTACGGTGGCTGGGCTCTGTGGACCGTGGGATGGAGCCCCGCAGAGGAGAGCATGCTGTGGAGGGAGGGCCGGCATCACACTTGGGAAGAAGGGTGGACAGCAGAGGTCTGCTGGACCTCCATCTCCTAGGAACTGCCTGGGGCTGTTGATCTTCAGTCTCTCTCCTCTCCCTCAGGAAGCCAGAGGAGCTCAGACAGCCCTGTGCCATTTTGACTGAAAGGCAGGCTTTCTGTGGTCTCCCTATACATAGGGAAGCCAAACCAAATAACAGTAACCTCTAAAATCTTGCCTAAGGCCCTTTTATCGTGGGAAGATTTTGTTGTATGAAAAGTTTTTTGAACTAAGTGGCCCATTGCCTAGAGGGGCCAGATTGTCAGAGAGGGACCAGCGTACAAAGGGGATTGGGCTGATGGAAATGGACCAGTAGCCATGATTGACTTTCTTCCTTCAAAGGGTGGAATCTAGCCTGTCAATCAGGTCGCAACTTGATGACTTCATTTAGAAGCACCACGAAGATAAATAGCTCACTGGAGGCCACAGACACACACTCTCTGCTTTGTCTTCCTGAAGACAAGACACATGGAGCTACACTAGAGCCCTGGAGCTGGAGGAGCCACGTGGAGACCCACGCCAGTGCTGAGATGCTTCCGCTGCCACTGGATCCGCAAGACTTCCCACCCAATGGCCTGCGATCTTCCTACATTCCGCGTCATTTCATGTGTTGCGTGAGTCTGAAAAGGAATTCATATATTAGTATTGGATATTATGGGCTAATATTGGACTTATGGACTTAATCTGGACTGGGCTGGGATGTTTTCTTAATGTACAATTTACTCTTTTATATAAAGCTCTTTCTTACATACATATGAGTATCTGTAGATTTGTTTCTCTAATCAAACCAAACTAACCCAATATACTATGTGTAATAAACCTATTTTATTAGTGCTTGTGTGTGTGTGTGTGTGTGTGTGTATTCTACATTGCTTGTTGTTGTTAGCTGCCATGACTTCAGCCCCTAACGATTGTGCTCCACATAGGGTTTTCATTGGCTGCTTTTTTTAGGAGCAGATCACCTGGCCTTTTCCCCCTAATCTGTGTTTGTCTGTTCAGTGTCTTGGCAACAAGGCAAGCCTCCCCTGACAGATGGTGGGCAGCTGTGCGTGAGGTGCAGTGGCTGGAAATCTAACCTGGATCTCTCACGGCTGCCACTAACCTCTTGTGATAGCTAAGGTCTTGTGTCGACTTGGCTGGGCAAGGATCTTTAGCAGGTTGGCAGTTCACACCTAGTAACCCCCGGCTCGGTGACCTGACTTCACACACTGTAACCATAGCCCATTACTTGAAAGAGTCCGCAATGAGATACATTATGATCGAGGTGGATTACAACACCCTTGCGCAAGTCACAGCCTTGATGCAAGTAATCACCGTAGAAGTGGGGTCACGTCCCGTATAAGTGGATGCTGTGGGAAAGCACCCTTGTTTTACGCTGGGTCCAGATCCATGGCTTTTCGGCCTCTGGTTCTCTGGACTTGAGCCAACGGCCTACCATCTTGATTACTGATCCTGGGTGTCTTCAGGAACCTGCCAACTTTGGATTCATTTGTCTCTGTAGCTATCAGCCTATAGTCTTCCTGCAGCTACAAGAGTCTGGAGAAGCCTCCAGCAGAGCATCCGCCCCCTGGAGAGAGAAATTCCCCAGACATGGCCTTGTCTGTTTCCAAAACTGTGTGGACCATCCCATGATATAAATCCCTCTGCATATGTACATATATAAGCTTCACTGGTTTTGCTTTTCTAAAGAACCCAGTCTAAGACACCCCTGAGACAGTATTCATATATATATATATAGAGAGAGAGAGAGAGAGTTTTCATATATATATATAGTATCTTTCTTGGGAGTGAATGCTGATAGTATTTATTACATATGTTGTGTAAATGTAAACATGTACCGGCTTGTAGATATATATGATAGAATACATTCTTTAAATCTCTAAGAACATTCACTGAAAATGGATACTTTTTTCCCCAATCAGTGTGCCCTTTGCCAAGCTTTGCTTCCAAAGCCATTCCATGGTGAGCATCTATTTTACACCAGGCGCTGGCTCACCTCCTACCCACCCACAGAGTGGGCAGATCAAGGGGCTAACGGAGGCAGCCACAGGGCTTCAAACGGGTCTGAAGTCATTCCGTCACTGTCTGGGGAACAAGGAGAGGGCGCAAGTTGCATAGCAACCAAGTCTCTGGCACCATGGATTTGGATCCTGCCAGGAAGCAGAGAGCAGTGCCCAATCATGCCACTTTGAATATGTGTCAACTGTCATCTTTGAACTGGGAACCACTGCCTGCTGCCTAGTTGGTCAAAATCCACTACACCAGAGATTTGCTCTGCAGTGGGCAAGCAGCCCTGTTTCCCTGCACCAAGATCGAACAGTTTGGAAGCCCTGGAGAGCAGCTAAGAAGTGCAGAATGAATAAGCCGCCACCAAACTGAAGAGTTTATGAAAGTTTCCATTTTCTATCTGCATGCCTTCAGCCTAAAATTAGGGAAACTTTAGTAAAAGAATGGTGCCCTGGTGGCCTAGTGGGTGGGTTCTGAGTTGGGCTGCTGACTGCAAGGTCAACAGTTTGAAACCACCCGCCACTCTTCGGGAGAAAGATGAGGCTTTCTACTTCATGAAAGGTTATAATCTCAGAAACCCACAGGGGCAGTTCCACTCTGTCTGTAGGGTCTCTGTGACTTGGAATTGACCCAGTGGCAGAGAGTTTGAACTAAGGTTTTAGTAAATGGGGTGGGATTGTCTAGTCCTTTCGCTTTGCTTTGTTTGTTGGGAGACCCAAGGATCCCTTCAGATTTTCATGTCTGTATTGGCCTCCTAAGTCAGGCCCTTTGCAAGTGCTGTTGATACAACGGTTACTTAACAAGGAAGCCAGGGAGTGAAGTGGTGAAGCTCTCGGTGTGGAAGTCGGCTTCTATAAAGAGGTAGACTCAGAAACCCTCTGGGGAAGTTCTGTTCTAGGAGGTCAGTATGAGTCAGAATGGGCTTATCATCAATGGGTTGTGTGTGTGTGTGTTCATCTGGGTTGACCAGAGAAACAAATTCATAGAGACTGATATGCGTATAAGAAAGAGCTTTATACAAAAGAGCAGTTGTACATTTAAAAAACATCCCAGACCACTCCAGATGAAGTCCATACATCCGTATGTTGATACCAGTCCATAATTTCCTCTTCAGACTCACACAGCCATGCAATGACGCCGAGTGCAGGAAAGTCTTATGGATCCAGTGGTGGGAGAAGAATCTCAGTGCTGGCATGGGGCTCCACATGGCTGCTCCAGCTCTAGGGCTCTGGCTCCATGAGCGTAGCTCCATGTGGCTTTTCATCAGGAATACAATGCAGAGAGAGTCTGGGTCTGGCCTCCAATGAGCTATCTATCTCCCCCAAATGAGGTCATCAAGCTGTGACTTGATTGATAGGCTAATCTCTACCCCTTCCCTCTTAATAGTCTCAAGTGGACACCGGATGATGTACCTACCACAGGTTGGTTGATTGGTTTTTATGGCTATTCAAAACTTTCACTGGCTTCTCATGTTGCTACCCTCATTTTTTCTTTTCAAATACTTGCCATTTTTCAACATAACTAAGAGCTGGCTTGGCTACATTTTCTCACTCTTTAAGCGGCTGTGTCAATACTTCAAAGCAGTCAGTTAACTCAATTCAGTCAAACGTTGTCACAATGTTTAGCATTGTGTTGACACAGCCCATGGCATTGGAGGGAGTACAGCTCATTAAGTCCTTAGCTCTTCTTCATGGAGCAGAGCTACACGCTGTAACCGAGCAAAAGCCAAGCAGCCCACCAGGGCTAAAGGCAAATAAGAGAGTTAACCTCCACGTGCCTACTATGTGCCAGGCTCCAGTTTAGAACGGATCAGTATTTCATCTCATTTAATTTTGAAATCATCCAAGTCCTTAATCATAACCATCACCTGGAGGCGGATTAATTACAGAGTTCCTATTAACACACTGAGGGTTAAATGATGCTGAGGGTGGCGGGGGTGTCACAGTCAAGTCTCATGTAGTAGCTTCATCGCCTTTAAGTTGCATTTGCTTGTGTTGCTTCTTGAAGAGGTCGATGCAAAGGGCCCGGCTTCAATCTATCATCCACCCAGAGAAAGGGGACTGTAGGGAGAACTGGAAGCAGATGGGCTGCTACTGGTGCCGAAAAGGGAGAGGGCGGATGAGGAGATGGATGGGGCCAAGGAAAGAGCTTTCAGCAGGAAGGACAGTCCTGGTGGTATGTCTATTCCAGAGCAAATTGTCTAAAATAAATCCATCCTTTACAGTGCTTTGTTTGAATACCTTCTGTGCGCCCCCCTTACAGTGCCAACCAAGAAACTTCGTAAGGGCCCTGGGGAAGCAACCCTAGGGAAGGACTCGCCAGGAGTGTTAATGAGGCATTGAGTGCAGGCCTCTGAGGATGTCCTGAGGCACAGAGCCTGGGCAGAACAAGGCCTGGAGCAGCCGAAGAGCAGAGTAAATTACGGAAACACCCCACACCGCCACCCCAGAACAGTGTCAGAGCCGGCTTTCACAGTAGTGTAAATGGGGGTTCCGATTTTAAATGATTGATTTGCTTTTTATTCAAAACAACCCTCTCTTTAAAAGGGGAAGCAAATATCTCTACGTTACATACCTGCTTTTCTCCCGTGTTCTTTTCCCTAAAGAAGCCTGACCCTGGGATCACCCTAGCCTACCCACCACCACCACTCACTGCCTTGAGCAGATTCCAACTCAAAATGACCCTGGAGGACAGAGCAGAACAGCTCCAAAGGGCTTCCCAGGCTGTGACACTTTACAGAAGCAGACTACCTCCTCCTCTTCCTCCTCCTCCTCCTCCTCCTCCTCCTCCTCCTCCTCCTCCTCCTCCTCGTCCTCCTGGGGAGCAGAGCCATCACGGGCCTATCAGTCCGTTAACAGCGGGCTGCTTTCACCACGGCACCACTAGTGCTCCTTGCACCAAGCTCAGACCACTAAGTATGTGTGAAGTGAAAGAGGGATGCTTCCTTGGCGCAGCTAAACCACACACCATGGACTTCATTGGAAATCTCCACTTCTTACCAGTGAGGAAACTGTCACTAGCAAAATCGATTTCCCTGGCCATTAGGAAACTAGACAGCTTCGCATCCTGCTATATGATAATGATAGCGACAGATGATCAGACTCTAATTTCTGCTTCTGGGCCCTTCAGTCCTCAGCAACTCACTGGTAATTTACGCATGAATTTTCCCCCCTTTGGATGGAGATGCCCATATATGTGCATATACCGTATACACGCGAGTATCAGCCGACCCAAACATAAGCCGAGGCACCTGATTTTTACCACAAAAAAAGCTGGGGCACTTATTGACTTTAGTATAAACCAAGGGTGGGATGCGCAGCAGCTACTGGTAAATTTCAAAATAAAAACGGATACCAATAAAATTACATTAATTGAGGCATCAGAAGGTTAAATGTTTTTGAATATTTATTTCAAAGAAAAACAGTAAACTAGCTTTGTAAGTGGAAAAGAGGGTCAGAAAAACAACATGGTGTCAACAGTAACTATGCACACTGTGTTACTGCATGCGCTGCCTTACCGCAGGTACACAACACAGCTTGTACAGTTTGAGGCCCAATGCAGACCGATGGCATTCCAGAATGCGATGACATGACTGTGTGCACAGAGCAGCCTGTGTTAGGACTCATCAGATACTGCATGCGTTACTGCATGCGCTGTGTTACTGCATGCGCTGCATTACTGCAGATGCAGCATTACCACCCAAGTATGGGAAGTGCCAACGCAGCACATGCAGTAACACAGCGCGTACACAACACAGCGAGTGTATGATGAGCCCTGACACAGGCTGCTCTGTGCAAGCATAGTCGACGCTGGTCCAGATAGGGGTTAAGAAGAAAATTAAGAATAAAGTACTGTAAATAAACGTACCGTATATCCAAGACCAGAGACATACTGGTACTTGTATTCAGCAATGCTTGGGTGGCGCCAAGGGGGCGTGGCCAAGCATGGGTAAGACTGTAAAGACGAGCCATTGGTCAGAGCCCTGGAAGAGAGCGGGAGAAGAGCGGCCACACCCGACATTCATCTGACAAGGATGCGGTGCGCCCCAGGCACCAGCACACAGAAGCGGGCAGGGCCTTGCCCAGTATGGCACGGACAACACAGAGGCTGCCGGGCATGAGGGAGAAAAGGAGAGCGGTGATATCAGCAGTCCTCGGATCACCCACAGAGGCTGCAGGCGCCCACAGATGAGCGGGAGAGACCGGAGAACACCCGCACTGCACAGGTAAGTGGGACCCTCACTCGAATATAAGCCAAGGGGGGTGCCAGGTTTCAGCATAAAAAAATGTGCAGGGAAACTCAGCTTGTACATGAGTATATACAGTATATATGTATGTATACGTACATACACATATTATAGCCCAAACTCACTGCCACCAAGTCACTTTCAGCTCAGAGCAACCCTATAGAACAGAGCAGAAAGAACCCGATGGGTTTCTGAGACTGCGAATCGATAGAGGAGTAGAAAGCCCCGTCTCTCCCCTGCAGGGGCAGCTCGTGGTTTCAAACTGCTGACCTGCTACCTGGTGGTTTTCAGCCGAGCCCATAAGCCACAACACCACCAAGTTGCATATTCATATATAGTTTCCACAGATGAAAACACCCGAGGGAAAAGAAAATGTTTCCTCTCATATGTTTTTGGTAAAGGAAAAATTAATACCCCAGGAGGGGAAGGGAAGGCGGGGGGAAAGGGGGAGCCGATCACAATGATCTACATATAAACCCCTCCCTGAGAGACGGACCACAGAAAAATAAGTAAAGGGAGGCAGTGGTCGGTGTAAGACATGAAAAAATAATAAAAATTTATAAATTATCAAGGGTTCGTGAGGGAGGGAGGGGGTGGAGGGAAAAAAATGATACCAAGGGCTCAAGTAGAAAGAAAATGTTTTGAGAATGATGATGGCAACAAATGTACAAATGCGCTTGACACAATGGATGGATGGATGGATTGGGAAAAGAGCTGTATGAGCCCCCAATAAAATGACTATTAAAAAAAGAAAAGTGAATACTGTACCTTACCCACATTTTTTAAAGTGATAAAATGAAACATTCTTTGACATCCCCTCGGTTTACGAGGATATCAGTGTGCCTATGTGCATTTCTTCGAAGGGAAAGAGGAGGGAAGGAGGAAAATTGTCTTATTGGAGTGACAGAGCGTCGTGGTGCTGGCTGCAGAGGTTAAGGGATTGGGAACTAACCAATAGGTCAGAATTTGAATCCATCAGCAGCTACGAGGCTGTCAAGTCCCACTCTGCCCCACAGGATCTCTGTGAGTCAGATCGACTGGAGGGCAATGGGCACGCCTATAGGCTAGCCAGCCCCAACCCATGCACACGCTCACCACGCTGTTGGGTGCAGTGAGGGAAGCTATTGAAACCACAGAAGACGGTCCTTGATTGTTATTCTTATTATTACTGTTATTGTTAATACATGCTATTCATAGTAAGATCAGACGCTTTGCATGTAAGAAGAAAAAGAACAATCGCTTCTAAGTCAACTTCTCAGAATTAGCCAAGGTTAAGAGTTGATGCTGCGACGCTCAGTGGGGAACCGCAAGGTTGGCGGTTTGAAGCCAGGCAACAGCTCTTCGGGAGGAAAGATGCTGGCGACCTGCTCATAAAGCAAATTCCAACCAAGAGGACCCTTTGGGGACAGTTCTGTTCTATCACATAAGGTCCCTCTGGGTCAGGACTGAGCCAACAGCACCTGACAACATTTTGAGGGAGACCCTTAGCCCTAGATTCCATTTGATGAGAACAGCCCATGTGCTAATGTCAAATAATAGGAAATGAATGAAAGGAGAGACTATGCTGCCTGTCCCTGTCTCCTGCCCCCTCTACCCTGAGGGGCAATAAAGCGTCCCATGCACACCCACACCCCCGCACTACCTCTCCCCACCGTACCCTGAGACCTCCAGCTCCACTGGGCGCCAGCCTCCTCCTGGCCAAAGTCCTGAGACTTGCAGGAGAACATTCCCAAAGTGCAAACAGACTTTCCACGTCTCTGCCCTCAGCCAACGTAAAGTCTGGTCAGATCGGCACCCAGTCCGGGGTGGGTGTTTATGACAGACTATCTGCATGGTGTTTGTGAGTGCCACTTGGGCGTGCCTCAGAGCGGTCATCTCTGGAAAAGAATGTCCACCAAATTTAACGGCCGGGACTTAATATTTATGGGACCGGAAGCTTAGATATGTTGAGGAGGAGGGTTGGTTTTGTTTGTTTGTTTATTTTGTTTTTTAAGTTCAGCAGAATCAAGTGCAAAAGGTTAAGATTTCTTTAGAATGAGAAAAGCATTCACAAAGGATAAGACACCTTTCAAAGCAGCTGCTGGGTTTGAACCACCAACGGAGAGCAGCCCCACGTTGAATCCACGGTGGCAGCAAAGCCCCTCCCCAGACCACAGAGCAGGTTCTTATCTCGGGCCCTCCACTCTCATTTCACACTCCCGAGCAAGCTGCCACATCTTCAGGAAGGTAGTGCAGAAATATTGGACAGCCAGCACTTGGTCTGTCTGTAGAGTGAGTTGGAAACACATGTGTCTGCCCCCAGAAGATCCCAGTGGAGGAAACCCTGGCAGCAGAGCGGGTAAGGCACCCCCACCCCCCGACAGATGCAGCAGTCTGCTTCCTTAATGATTCACAGCCTCGGAAACCCTCTGAAGCAGTCCCAGACTGTCACCTGAATTTGGCATCAACTGGAGGGCAATGGCTTTTCACTAAACCGATCCCCAACTCAAGTTCCTCTTCCGTCTCAAAAGAGCGAGGACTAGCACGTGGAAAGACATGGTGGTCCTCTCGGGGCTCAGCTTCCCCAACATGACCAACATGCCAACCACACCAGCTGTAGTGCCGCTTGGAGGGAGCCAGGCCCTGAAGGGCTCTGATGAGACCTCTCATTCGCTTCGCAGTGAGCCACCAGCCTCTAGCACTGCCGTGTACCCTCAAATGCTGTCACCCTGCGTCTCGCCTAGGAGAAGCAGGCACCCCCCCAGCCCATCCCCGGAAAACCTGGAACTGCGGGAAGGGGTGGTCACTAAACTGGATGCATGAAACATGCAAATTGCCCAGGGGCAAGTCCCCGAAGCCATCCCAAGGAGCTAGAAAGGGCACCGAGGGTGAGCTCCAAATGGAAAGTCACAGAGGGGTTGCCCTCCAAACACAGGGCTAGACTGGCACCTCGGTTCCTTTTCAAAAGGGTAACTCTAGATGGAAGGAGGAGCCCCAGGTCCTTACTTATTTAAGGCGCACCCTCCTGAGCACGGCCAGGGAGACCAGCAAATTCTAGACACAACCCATCGACTGCCAATTTGAAATGCTGATAGCATCCTGGGTGGGAATTCAATATAGACAGATAGTGGTTTGCGGCACCTGGCAATGGTAGATTCAAACGAGGCTCTGCTCGTTTGGACCCCAGATCCACGGTTCAATCCCACCAGCTGCTCTCCTCAGGAGAGCGATGCAGCAGTGTGCGCCCTTGAAGACTGACAGTCTCAGAAACCCTATAGAGCAGGCTCGCGATGCGTTGAAATGGATTTGATGGCAGTGGGCTTCCTTTTTGGGGGTGGGGGGTGATATGATGTTGGCCTCCAAGGAAATAGGGTGTAGAGGGAAAAGAAGTTGGGCTAGAAACTAGTCTATAATAAAAGTACTAGCAGATTATGTAGCTACAGGACCCCAGATAAGGTGCTTAGCTGTTCAGAATCACCATTATCTCACCTGTAAAATGGAGATCACCACACCTACTCTATAGAATATAGGTTTGTGAAACTATCAGCAAATAGTGGGCCTTATTACCGAGCCGTCTTTGTAATGTGCTTTGCCATGAACTACGACATTGATGTTGGTACACAAAGAAGCCACTCAGATGTCGGTGATCCAGCCTATTGCATAAATAAATAAATGCTCCCTAGTGGGGGGTTAAAACCCCAGGTGAAATCTGGGAGGATGTGGTGAGACAGACACACTGACTGGTATGTACATTAGGCTTGGGTTACTTTTCAAAGCGCCCTGGGGGCAGAGTGGGGGACACAGTGCACTGCTAGCCACAAGGTCAGCCGTTCAAGTCTACTAGCCACTCCTCGGGAGGAAGATGAGGCTTTCTACTCCTGTAAAGAGATCTCTCACTTTGAGACCCACGGGGACAGTTCTCCTCTGTTCTATTGGGTCACCGTGAGTCAGAACGGACTAGATGGCAGTGGGTTGACTCCTTGCCAATGAATACATGCTGAGTTTTGTGTGTGTGTGTGTGTGTGTGTTTGATAGGGTGAGTGGAAAAGGTATTAATTATAAGTTATAGCCATGTGAATACAATGATTAAATTGAATTCATATGCTGAAAGTCAAGTGTCCTTTTTTTAAAAATTGCTGATAACTACATAAATTATAAAATAGAGCTGATTTCTAGAAGTAGACAGCAGTTTCATGAGATCCCACCTTGAAAAAATGTATTAGGATATGATTCGAGATATCGGAGCCTTAGATAAAGCGCTCCCCTGCTAACTTAAAGGTTGGTTCGAACTCACAGGAGCAAGATGAGGCAGACGGCTTCCATCAAGATGGACAGACGTGGAAACCCCATCGAGCAGTTCCAACCTGCCCTTCAGGGTAGCTGTGAATGGGAATCGACACAACAATGATGGATTTGGGTTTGGGGTTTTGTTTGGTTGTTTTTTTCTTTTTTTTACTTCAGGGTTTGGATAAGGTTCAAGTAAAATATCACTCCAAGCAATTAAGAGAATTATATTCACTCCCTGATTTTGTAATAGCCTTCAATCAGTTGGGTTTCATTTTGGTCATAAAACTTATTTATATTGAGAAAAACCCAAGTGTCCATCAACAGATACATGGATAAACAGAAGGTGGTCTTTGTGTATAATGGAATAATATTTGCCATAACATGTTCAAATGTACAATGAACCGTGGTAACATTGCGCCGAACCCCAAGACTGTGGCTTTAGCCTGACCCCAAACAAAGCTCATGGTCAAGAAGGCACAGGAAGAACACATGGATGCAGAAATCGGGGGGCAGTGGGACAAGTATTGTTACATTGGGGGTACTGCAACCCACGTCACGGGTGGGGCGTGCTGTGTATAAATTGTTGCCTGAAGAAAAGAGAGTGAAGGGAGATGTCGGACAGTGTAAGACATGACAAAATAATAATAATTTCTAAATTATCAAGGGTTCATGAGGGAGGGGGGAGCAGGGAAGGGGGAAATGAGGAAATTGAGTGGAGAGCTAATGTTTTGAGAATGATGAGGGCAACAAATGTACAAATGTGCTTTACACAATTGATGTAAATGTGAATTGTGGTAAGAGTTGTATGAGCCCCCAATAAAATGTTTAAAAAGAAATTGTTGCCTGGAAAACAATTCCCTCTGTAGACTTTCACCCAAGCTACAATAAAATGTGAACAAACAAAATCAAAAGCAGTGGAAAACCAATTGTGTTGGCACCACTTTAAACACTAACGTTCCTTTCCCAACTGAATCGTGAGCTCACTTTGGCCATCTATTAAATTTCCACATGACTGAAGCCAACAACAAACAACAACACAACCCAGACATTGTGCCGAGTGAAATAAGCCAGACATGTAGGGGCAACTATCGGATGATCCTGTTTCACTGGAGATGTTTTAAAAAACACATTCAGTGAGATAAAAAGTGGGCACGCTGGGTTGGGGTGCTGGAAGAAGGGGGAACTATTGCTTAACGGGTACAGAGTCTCTCTCCGGAGGGAGGAAAGGTTGTGGAAAGAAATTGTACCACGGTTGCAACCAGGCTTATTCTCCATTCCCACCAGGACGTCCCGGAAACTCAACAGGGCAGTGTTACCCTGACCTTTAGGTTTTTGTTTTGTTTTTTAATCTGGTGGTGGTGGTTACTTTTAAATTAGAGTATTCAATATTTTAAAACATTGAATTTAAAATCATCTTGATGCTAAATAAATATAACTTTGAATCAATCGATTAATCTTGATTCTTGAAAAACCTTGCTTCAAATACTTTATGATTGCTAAACCAAAAATTCGTAAGCCCCTTAAAATTCTACATCCCCGTCCCCCCAACTTCACAAATAAGATTTCATCTCTACAAAATAGCTGAAATTTCAAAGTCATAACAATGTTTGCGGGGTGGGGGGCTGCTCACTGGCTAGGTTAAACATTAAAAGTCTTTGTTTTTTTATTTTTTTCCCTTTAGTTTAAAAATCTTTATTTTAATACCAAAAAAAAAAATCTTAATTTTCCTCCCCCCTCCCGCCTTGTCTTTTTGTTTCCTTTGTTTTTTGTTCTGCTCATTGTAAACGTTCTGATCCATGAACAGCTAGGGAAGAATCCATTGATCACATGGCATTGTCCCCCACCCAGTCAGTGAGCTAAGTCCTCTGCAGAGCCTCCCCAGACTCCATTCTGCTGATTCTACTTTTGAGGGTTAGTTTATACTGCAAGAACGTCTAAACTTTTATATGTTTTAGTAGTAGGTCACTCTTTATTTATGTTCCTTATCCTTAAAAAAAAAGTCATTTTCAGAGACACCTTTCTACTGTTCACAAGACAGACATTCACTTTGTACTGAAATGGTGATGGCCTCAGTGTCCATCGGAAGTGGTCTCCAGGGTGAGCGGACACCCTTCCCTTGTTGGGAACATGGAATTATAAACCTAATCTTTACTTGCCAACTCTCCCTTTACCTGACAGCCTACACTGACAATAGTGAAAAATCTACTCGCCAACCAGTCGGCACATTGATGATGCATACCTGCAGTAACAGGTCTTCGGTGGTTTAGATAAACTCTGGGAATTGTGTCACCAGGTAGCCTTCCTCTGGTTTGTGAGTCATCTTCCCTTTTCACATGGTGCTGATTTATTATGCATGCCAACTTGGTCTTTGGGACCGAACCATCTCAGGAAGTGAGGAGTGAGTGCGCTCCAATTTTATCCTTAAGGGTCGCCTCAAATTGCTTTGTCAGGAAAACTTGAGAACACGCTGGTCAAAAAGAAATGAAACATTTTTTAATTCTTTTATTGGCGGCTTGTACAGCTCATCACAATCCATCCATCCATCCATCCACTGTGCCATCGTCATTCGCAAAACACTTGCTTTCTGCTTGAGCCCTTGGTATCAGCTCCTCATTTTTCCCCTCCCTCCCCACTCCCCACTCCCCACTCCCCCATGAATCCTTGATAATTTATAAATTATTATTATTGTGTCATGTCTTATACTGTCCAACGTCTCCCTTAACCCATTTTTCGGTTGTCCATCCCCCAGGGAGGGCGTTATATGTAGATCCATGTCATCGGTTCCCTCTTTCTACCCCACCCCCCCTCCACCCTCCTGAAATTGCCACTCTCACCACTGGTCCTGAGGGGTTTATTTGTCCTGGATTCCCTGTGTTTCCAGTTCTTCTCTGTACCAGTGTACATCTTCTGGTCTAGCTGGATTTGTAGAATTGGGATCATAACAGTGGGGTAAAGGAAGCATTAAAGAACTAGAGGAAAGTTGTATGTTTCATCGTTGCTACAGTACGCCCCGACTGGCTCGTCTCCTACCTGTGACCCTTCTGTAAGGGGATGTCCAGGTACCTACAGATGGGCTTTGGTCCCCACTCAGCACTCCCCCTCATTCACAATGATATGATTTTTTGTTGTTTAATGCCTGATCCCTGATCCCATCGATGCCTTGTGATCATACAGGCTGGTGTACTTCTTTCATTTGGGCTTTGCTGCTTCTCAGCTAGATGGCTACTTGTTTATCTTCAAGCCTTTAAGACCCCAGACACTATATCTTTTGATAGCTGGGCACCATCAGCTTTCCTCACCACATTTGCTTATGCACCCACTTTGTCTTCAGTGATCGTGTTGGGAAGGTGGGCATCATGGAATATCAATTTGATAGAACAAAGTGTTCTTGCATTGAGGGAGTACTTGAGTGGAAGCCCAATGTCCATCTGCTACCTTATTACTAAACCTATGAATAGATACACATAAATCTATTTCCTATCATCACATAAAATATATTTAAATATGTACATTCCTTTATTTAGACTTCTATATATGCCCTTTGCCTCCTACTTCTTTCCTCTATTTCCTTTTACTTTCTTCCTGTCCGACTACCATGTTCAGCCTTCATTTGGGTTTCAGTAACTCCTCTTGGTTACGTTGCCCTTGATCAAGTCCTACCAGGCCTCTTACACCCTCCTTGCCATCGACTTTGGATCATTTGTTGTTTCCTTGTCCCTGGGTTTGTTAACGCCACTTCCTTTACCCCACCTCTCCCTCTCCCATGTCCCCCAGGAACTGTTGGTCCCATTGTTTTCTCCTCCAGATTGTTTACCCTGCCTACCTTATCTAAATAGACCTGAAGAGATAATAATATGCACAAAAACAAAGCAACAAAACAACAACAAACCAATGACCCCCCAAAAAAATCTGTAAATAATTCAAGGTCTGTTTTGTTGACCTTTAGGAGTGTTTTTCGGTTGAGTCTGATTGAGTGCCACACCCTGGCCCCAAAGTCTATTTTTGGTATTCCCTGGGGACTTCCTTGCTCTGTTACCTTTGTTGTTCTGTTGCACACCCTTTGTGTTTTGCCTTGGTGTGGTAGAGTCAGATCGGGTGTGTCTCCAGTGTTGTCCCTGTGTGGCTATGGGTCAGTGACGGATGTCATGTCTCATAGTGGGGCCGGCCATATGGTCTTATCTGTGGATTGGCTGCTCTGAGTGGAAATATCGTCTTCAAGGCATGGTGGGCCAGGATGTGTTCCACTCTCTCTTCTGCCCCCTTTATTTGCTCCTGTGTGCTCTGATGAGACATGTCCCTCTCCCTGAGCTGTAGCTTCAGTGATGTCCTCTGAAGTAAATCTTCTGGAGGGAAGGGTGGCTGTCCACATAGTTGGGATCGGGGCCATCCCCTCAGACCAAAAAGAAAATTTTATGGTTCACTCTCTTTGAGAAGTGTAGTGGTTACATAATCTGGTGTCAATTTGGGACTGGAGAGGATTAAGAGTGAAGGACTGGAGTCTAGGCTGCCAATGAGGCCTCCGTGCGGGCATGGCCTTCTCCTGAGGATCTGGGAACTCCTGGATTTCCTCCTTGGAGGCGGGAGACACTTCTCTCTCTGTTCACTCCCTTGGAGACTCTCTACTGACAAGACTCAAGACTCACTCCCTGAGAGATGCTCTACTGACGAAACACACGGCACTATGCTGATAAACCCTGTGACCTGGGAATTGGAGAAGCCACATGGAGACCTCTGCCAGCACTGAGATGCTTACACCATGACTGGATCCACAAGGCTTCCACCCACCGGTCTATGATCATCCTGCATTCAGCATCATGGCATGTGTTGCGTGAGTCAGAAGAGGATTTTATAGATTGGTATCGGACATATGGGCTAATATCAGACTTAAGGACCTGATCTGGACTGGGCTGGGAGGTTTCCTCAATATTCAACTGTTCTTGTATTAAACCTCTTTCTTATACACGAGTGTCTCTGGATTTGTTTCTCTAGTCAACCCAGAGGCATTGACCTTAGCACAAGGAGCATTGAACTTAAAAATCAACATTCAAAAATGTTAACGGCAGTTCTGGAATTTCCAGAGCCTGCGAAGTGGAATTAGCAAAGCAGGGAAAGCTAGAGTTCTCCATCTGGAGAGAGTATTTGTTTTTACTGGGCTTACTTGAAATTAGAACTACCAATAAAGTTTTTAACAGCCCAGATGTGTCTTGAAGCAGGTCAGTTTGCAGATTGGAGACGGGGTCACTCTGTCCAGACCAGAGCATGCCAGTAGCCATGGAGTCTGATCTAACTCACGGCACGTCGTGTGCTTCAGAAAGAAGCCCGGTCCAGTCCTGCATCATCCTGACCACCGCTGGTGTGCTTAAATCCACAGTTGCAGCCACCATGTGTCCTGCGTGCCTTCCCAGCTAGGAGGATCATCTTCCGCCGTTATGGGAGGAAATATTATCTTTTGAGCTATTGGGTTTCCATTGGCTAGTTTCCCAGAGTAGATCACCAGGCCTTTCTTTCTACTCTTCCTTAAACTGGAAGCTCTCCTGAAACCAACACATCCTGAGCGATCCTGCGGGCAAATACCAGTCCTGCCACAATTCCCAACAGCATCACGGTGATGACCCACAGTGACCCCCAACATACCACAAACAGACAGACACATGATACAAAGAGAATACTTCATGGAAAGCAGAATGAACATATAACTCTTACAGAGTCACACCTTTGATCATGCGATATTCTTAGCATTTTCTAAAAGATAGCATACCAGGTACTTTCATATTCAAGAAATTCTCGAGAGTAGTCATTCTGCTTTCAAAGTTTGATCTCATGAAGCCTTCAGCCTCACTCATTGACACCTAACTCCTCGAGACCCCAGGACAGGGCAGACCTGCCCCTCTGAGTTTCTGAGACTGTCTTGATGAGAGTCGGGGGCAGTCTGTCTCCCACAAAGTGGCTGACAGTTTCACACCGCGGACTTTGTGGTCAGTAATCCCGCCATGTGACCACTAAGTTACCAGGGCTTCTGCCTAGACCTGCAGATTTCTTGAGCACTGTGGCAGTCACTGAGTTTGTTTAGGGCGCTATACTTCTAGCCCCCTTTGGACCCATGGGTTGTGAATGGAAGTGAAGTTTGCTCCTGCCCTGTGAGCTTGGGAGACTGCGAAAGCGAGACCCTCCAGAGCTCTCAGCATGCCCCTCCCCGAAGGACAGACAGGGTGCAGCAAGGGGGATGGGGAAGGGCGCAGAGGGACTCTTGTTTTATGACAATGAGAGCTAAAATTAAATATCTGTCCTCTGACCTGTCCCGCCTGCTACAAAGTCTATGGAATAAGCTAATCAAGTGTCAAAACTCTTAGCCGTGTTAGAATGATGTAAAGAGGCAAACCAGTATCAAGCAGCAATGTCTCTGAATTGTAGAATGTTTAAGGGGACACATGTTATTTCTGAAACCATCTTATTGAGTAGCCGATCTACCTGTCCACCATACTGTACCATCTACTTGAGCTCACGCAGTAGATGTGAGTTTTTTTGTGACTTCTATTCCCACGGAAGAAATGGTGTTAGTTAAACGGCAAGTTGCTTGGTCAAAGGGATTTTCCCCGATCACTTTTCGTCTATCCTGTCTGTCTCCAGTTGGTAAATCAACTTGTAACTTGGTGTCATGGGAAGGGTTTTGATTCATAGGAGGCCGAGAGTGTCAGAGTAGAGCTGTGTTCCAGGGTCTCCAATAACTGGCATCTCAGAAGTAGATCATCAATCTTTTCTTCTGAGGAAGCTCTAAGCCAGCGGTTCTCAACCTGTGGGTCTCGACCCCTTTGGGGATTGAACGACCCTTTCATAGGGGTCGCCTAGGGCTATCGGAAAATACCTAATTCTGATGGTCTTAGGAACCAAGACACCACTCCTCTATCCCTCTCCAGGCAGGTCCACCCACATGCATACATGCCCACCTACGAGTACCCGGTGTGAAGACTGTTACCCATGCTACACCATGCTTCAAGATAACATTTCATTGATTTGTCATTAGAAATAGATATTTCACAATTTAGAGTGACCTATTGTCTTTGGGATGAATCACTATGCTTTAATGATGTTCCATTTGTAACAATGAAAATACATCCTGCCTATCAGATCTTTACATGATGTTTCATCACAGTAACAAAGTTACAGTGATGAAGTAGCAACGAAAATAATGTTATGGTTGGGGGGTCACCACCACATGAGGAACTGTATGAAAGGCTTGCGGCATTAGGAAGGCTGAGAATCATTGCTCTAGGCAGACTCACCTTTTGCTAACCAATCTTTTGGTAAGCAGCTGAGCACTTTAGCACTTTCAACACCCCAGGACTCCTCTCCAGTAGGTCACTGCAGTTGTTCCATGCTCTCAAGGGGATTTCAGCTTGGCAGAGTAGAACTGCCCTATAGGGTTCATTGGCTGTAAAGGGACTCGGGAGACCGGCTGGAAGTGGGGAGCCTTCAACCATGGGAACAAGGAAGAAGAAATGCCCTGGAATTGATGGTGGTGATGGCTACACAACTCTTATGAATGTGAGTGAACTACTGCAATGTATGATACCAGAATGTATGTCAGCGGCATTATTCAAAATAGACTAACTCGTTTAAAAAGAGACCAAGAGAGCCGGTTGACTTATCTTTTCCACACAGATCCACTGAATGGGTTCAAACCATCAACCTGAATGACTGGTAGATGAACATTTAACCACAGAGCTACCAGCGCTCCTTCTGAAGTAGGTAACGGAACCAAACCCACTGGCACTGGGCAGATTCCGACTCACAGCAATTCCCTAGGGCAGAGTAGAACTCCTCCCTAGGATTTCTGAGGCTATAAATCTTTATGGGGGCACACAGTCTCATCTTTCTCCCCAGAAGCAGCTAGTGGGTTCCAACTACTGACCTCATGGTAGCAGGTCAGTGCTTAACCCACTGCTCCTTAAAATAGAACATTTCCACACAGTTTCCAACAGGGGCCCTTTCAGAGTAGCAGACAGATGTGCCAAGCACTGCGTCACTGAGACCCACTCTAGCCTCAAATGGGTAGAAGGAAGTATAGCTAAATAGATAAGGTATCAACAGAAACAGTTGGGCCTGGTTTTCTGTCACATCCCCAAAGCACACCGGCTTTAGACCTTCCTGCGCACAAGGTGGAAGTATGTGCCAGCGCAGAGCCTGGTATGCAGTAAACCTAGCCGGGGCCTTGTGATAGGTCGGTTTATTGTGCCCACCTGGCCAATGAACATATGTGGGATGAATTGAAGGGTGGAGAGATAAATGGCCCGGCTAGCCTCACCATTCTGGTCTTAGCTCTTAACTGGTTCTCTGCCTCAACTTGGAAGCTACACTACAGCTACCTATGTCGCTGTAGTTTGAGGTTCCTTCAAGACCTGCTTCACCACATTGCTGGTGTAAACATCTCTTGAGCTGGGGATGGTCAGAACCTGTCATCTGGCTGGCTGTTGGTGACCTGCCTTACTGTTTGCTGCCTGTGGCCGGATTGCCTGAATCGTTCTACAGGGGACTCAGCTGTCTGCTTCCTGGACTTGCACCCGGTGCCCCTCAAGACTGGAAGGACTGCCAGTGTACTAGCTGTCTGACGGAAGTGTGTTGCACTGAGCCATTTGTACTGCTTGATAGACGAATTAGCTATTTATTTCTTATGTTGTATCTATCTAAATATATATAAAACCATAAGTGTCCTGATTTTGTTTCTCTAGAGAACCCCGTCTAACATTGGCATAATAAACTTTACAGAGGAGCCTGGTGTTATCAGAAATCATCTAGAGCAGGAGCCTTGCCTGTGTTACTTAACTCACATAGCACCGGCCCGTGCTCTGCCCAGGCTGAAAACCCCACCAATGCAATTTGGCGGAGAATATTCTTCCAAATACATCAACTCTTCTTTCTCTAGTTCATGGTTCATCAGATAATTCCATCTCTTGGGTTAGAGATCCCTGCTGTGGCAGTTTCAGATGCAAACATTCAATTTAATTTTTTCCGGAATTGGAATTTTGATAGCCCATAAAAAGAGCTCCCATGTACATAGGAGGTTCTCATTCTAGTTGTCCCTACCGGTGGCAGGGTAAGGTGGGGCTGTGCAGTGGATTGTGTCCACCCAGATGATGTGTTATAAACCCTAATCTCCAGGCCCTGGTCTTGGTTGTCAAACCATTTGAAAATGGACTGTCTGTGTTAGGCTGCTACGGCAGGATGCATGTGGGGTGTGTTTTAAGCTATTCCCACTTGCCATCAAGTCAATTCTGACTCCCAGTGACCTGTAGAGGATTGTCGAGGTTCTTCGTCTTCAAGGAAACAAACACCCTCCACTTTCTCTTAAGGACTGGCTGCTGAGTTTGAACCGCCGACCTTTCGGTTCAGTTGGCTAGCAGTCCAACACTATCCCTTTTGAGATGTAAAGGAGAGAAAAAACATGGAAAGATTTCCAAGGAACCAGACCAGGAGTCCTCAAACTTTAAAAAGGGGCCAGTTCACTGTTCCTCAGACCCGTCGGAGGACTGGACTATAGTTTAAAAAAAAAAAACTATGGACAAATTCCTATGCACACTGCACATATCTTATTTTGAAGTAAAAAAACAAAAAGGGGTAAAAACACCTGGCAGGCTGGGTAAATGTCCTCGGTGGACCGCATGTGGCCCACGGGGCCGTAGTTTGAGGACCCCCGAACCAGGAAGCAGAAGCAGAGATCAGGACCTTCCTCCCGAGCCAATAGAAAGCCCACCACTAAAGAATCCAGACCTCTAGCCTCCTAAAACAGTGAGAAAATAAACCGCTGTTTGTTAAAGCCACTCACTTGGGTATTTCTGTCCAACAGGAGCTCTACGGCAGTGACGCAGAGAACGCAGGTTTGGGAATGAGTCTGATCAGGGCTTGCATCCCAGATCTGTCATCTACCAAGACCCACAGCAAGCCCTTACATTGTATAATTCTCCATTTCCAGGTATCTAGACGGGGGTCATCCCACCCTCTCTTAGAGGATCGCCATAGATCCAGACCGAGCACGCCTGGCAGGGACATTGGCTGGGATCCAAAAGCCGTTCGCGTAGAAGGGAGAAAACTGTTTGCATTTTGTGCTTCTGCATTTTGCAACTGGATGGACGGAGATGGAAATGACTGTGGACAGAGTGGTGATCTCGAGGCTGAAGGTGTCGAATCGGGAGCTGATCACTTGCTCGCTTTCTTAGCACCGTCTTCTGTCCCCTTGGACAGCGGGAGACGCCGTAGCAATTCCAACCGAAGGCTGCGTAGCTTCTCCGCACGCTGCAAAGAGTCACTAGTGTGGAAGCCAATGAAAGAAAGCCACCGCAGCGGCGAGCTGGGCTCTCACCGATCACTCCCATACACCGGAAACTGGCAAAACTTGGCTTGCTTGATCGTCCATGCGTAGTGCAAACTGGGACCCACCGGGCGCAGGGCAATTCATTGGCTCTCAACAAGGCCTGGTTAAAAGGCACGAGGACATGGACCTCTTTATCCTGCATTCTAGGTGAGGGGGTCCTGCTGTGGCAGGCACTTCTAGGCTGGTGGCTGCCGCGATGAACATGAGAGACAAACAGAAGCATCCTTGGAAATTGCATTCTGGTGCAGGTAGCAACTCCTGACAGGTGTCTGTAGACCAGCAGGGAACATTGGCTGCCCCTGCGGCAGCCTCCCCTGGTCAGGGGGAGCCCACTGAGAAGCTTGTCCCTCCTCCAGTGTGGCAGCACGCAGTCTGCTGCTGTGATCCCCAGGCAAATGTTTGGAAGCAGCTTGCCAGGCCCTTCCTCCAAGTCTGCCTGAGTCTGGAAGCTCCACCACCCATGACCCTGCTGATATTCGCAACACCGGTGGCATCGTTTCCAGCATCATCATGACACACAAGCCACCAAGCTGTGACAAACTGATAAACATGAATAAATACTCAAACTTACCCTAGAGATATCTGCTATCATCAAAAACTAAAAGAAGCAGAGATTGGGAGACTGGGGAGGGGTGGTGATTTTAGTGAGGGCAGCCAAGAGAGAGTATCTGAAGAGGACCCCTGTTCTCGGGGACACAGAGAGCCTGCTCATGAAGACCTCCGGAAAGAGGGGACAAGGCCCAGAGGTCAAACCAAATGGATCGCCATATTCCGTGAGCGGCTGGGCCTCAGTACACCTTCCATCGAGTGGGGACATAGTCTTCCTAATACGGGTATGAGCCCGTTTCTAGATCCACTCAAGCTCCTGACATCCTTCTCAGAATCTTAAGAATGACTTCAGTCCTCTGTCTCACACGTCATGCAATTGAAGAAGGCTTATCCCAAGAAAGGGAGAGAGCGTGGCTCACAACTCCCTCCCGTACAGACTGAGTCTCAGAAACCCCAAGGGGCAGTTCCTCTTCTGTCCTAGAGGGCTGTCTTGATTCAGAATCGGTTGGAAGGCAGTGAGTGAGTGAGTGAGTGAGTGAGTGAGTGAGTGAGTGAGTGAGTGAGTGAGTGAGTGAGTGAGTGACTGAGTGACTGAGTCACTGAGTCACTGAGTCACTGAGTGAGTCACTGAGTGAGTCACCGAGTGAGTGAGTGAATGAGTGAGTGAGTGAGTGAGTGAGTGAGTGAGTCACCGAGTGAGTGAGTGAATGAGTGAGTGAGTGAGTGAGTCACTGAGTGAGTGAGTGAGTCTATATATATATATATATATATATATACTAACCCATCCTAAAGAGCCCTGGTTATACAATGGAGTAACTAGTGAGCTGCTAGCTACAGGGTCAGATGGGCAAACCCTCTAGCTCAGCACCTAGGGAGAGCGATCTGCCTGTGTCCTCCCATAGAGCTTTAAAGGTGTGGTTCTACTCTGTCCCTCTTGGGGACTGTCGCTACAAATCGGAATTGGTTATTCCATCTGCACATGCACTCAGCACAAATACCTCTTTTAAAAAAGTAGATCTGGGAAGTAGTAAGTTGATGGTTGGAAATACAAAGACACCCTTGCTGGAGGTGGGGGAGGTGACTGAATTTTCCTTTCCCACGCCATGGTGGGTTTGAAATCAAAGACATTCTCTGAGTTAAGTGTTCATGTGCTCTTAATTCCCTTTTCAACCCCGCCCCCACCCCAGCCCCCCTGCCCCCAGCCCCCCTGCCCACATTGTCTTCCCCCCAAAGAACAGCAACAGCCAACCTGGATCATCAATCTAGCTACCCGAACAGAGACCAGATCAGCTTTCATGGATCCAGAGACTCCGACTGAATCCACAGGAGGCAACTCCAGGGGACAATCCATTGCTCAGGCGCTCTCTCTGTTTCCGAACACTTGAAAGTCATCGATTTGTCTGGAGCAACGTGATACAGAACAGCTGGCTTCTTCCAGAACAGGCCCAAACAAAGCTGAGCTGTAAGACATAGCCAGCACCGAGGCCTCTTTAACAGGGGCAGAGGCGAGGGCCCACAGAGATCAAAGAGCAAAGACTACAAGCAAGTAAGGGAGCACAAAGAGGCTAGAACTGGACTAATGATGGTGTCAGGACCCAAAAGTTCTCCCAAAAAGTAAAACCGTCTTGGAAGTGATTTGGAGCAGTCTACTAATTAGTATCTATGAGCTGAGAATGGCAAATGGAAGCATTTTGCATTCACAGAATTCTTACAAATTGCTAACTGGTAAGTTTATAGATAGACAGATAGATAGATAGATAGATAGATAGATAGATAGATAGATAGATAGATAGATAGATATAGATAGATAGATTTACCTTATTTTCACATATAATTAGGGATCAAGGCCATGTCAAGGAGCAAAAAGTGTTTCACTGCCTCGTGTATTGATTTATGACACCCCAATCTCATCGGAGAGGTGTCAATCATTGACACTTCCTGCAATCAGTCAAACCTCCCGGCACCTATTACAAAATGGAAAAGAAACGACTTTCTTTTTCATGATCTATTACACAGTCAGGTAGCCTCTTATGGTCGAGCAGGGGTCAAGGCCATCTCTGATGTTCATCGCCCCCATAGTTTTTTTATTGATAGGATACAATAGCAGGTGTTCCTCTCTGAATCAATGTTCTCTTCACCTGTGCAAGATGAGCATGTGGTATTTTTTTCCACAGGTGTTTCCCATTAAACCCATTCTTAAGGCCTCACCGTCTTGGTCCCCAAAGGGAAACACTCCCCTGGTGAGCACTTTGGGGCTTTGGCTGAAAATACAGCAAAAAATAAATAAATAAAGATGGCAACTGAGCAAAGAATTTAGTAACCGAGTCTGGTAATATTTCCTGATGCTTTATTGCCCTGGGGCTGATAAACCCCCCTATTAAAAACAATACAGCAACAACAACAAAACGCTAGGAAATCCCGTGGATTCCCCATTGTCTAGTAAATACCACATTTCAATCTGATAGACTTTAGACCATAAAGTGCACCCCAACTCTTTACAGCCTTTTAAGCACCCCACTTCCTCCTTCACTGGAATAATGATGGCAACAGCGAGGACGCAAATCAGGTGTTACTAGTCAGGCACAGTTCCAAGAACTTCCCGTATCTCAAATAATTTATTACCACAACTCCCCAGTGATAAAGGGTACTAGTTCTTTAGGCCAGTGGTTCTCAACCTGTGGGTCAGGACCCCTTGGGGGGTCGAACAACCCTTTCACAAAGGTTACCCGAATCCTAACAGTAGCAAAATTATAGTTGTGAAGTAGCAGCGAAAATAATTTGATGGTTGGGGGTCAACACATCATGAGGAACTGTATGGAAGGGCTGCAACATTAGGAAGGTTGAGAACCACTGCTCTAGGCCCTTCCTTCTCTCTCTGCCACCCTGCTGTGTAGACAGACCGAGGCAGAGCGAGGGGAGTGAGCTGCCCAAGAGTGCCCAGTACAGCGTGGCGGAGCTGAGGTTTCGACCGGGGACTGCTGGCTCCTCAGCTGTACTCCTTGCCACCTGTCCTCCTGGAACCTGAAGCCACTGCTTGTTTCCTGGGTCCTTCTCAACACTGCATCTTCACTACCTTCCTCCCCAAACTCCATTGTCCAAATCCTGTCAAGACCCATTTCAAATAAGCCCGTTTCCAGGGAGTCTTCTTGTTACCCCATATCATTGATCTCCCATCTCCCTGGGCGAGACCCACATGGCATTTTCTTCATATTATCCGATCTCTCCAGGCAATCTTTATTAGGTGAGTTAGTTAAAAGTGTATTGTGCCAACCTGGTTGATAAACACTTGTGGGGTCAATTGAAGGGTGGAGGGATAAATGGCTCAGTGAGCCTTGCCTTTCTAGTTCTCGGGTCTCTTGCTTTGTGATGGTCGGACCAGGGTGCAACTGCCTTAGCCAGTTCCCTGCTTCAGCTGGCAAGGCTCACTTCCTGCAAGGCATCCCCAAGGAGAAGCCGCATGAACCTACCCCGAGGCAGCCCTGGGTGTTGGAACAGCCGTATGGAGAATCCTGCCAGTGCTGAGATGCTTAAACATTCACTGACTTGGCTTTCCTCCTGTAGTCGGCATCAGAGTGTGTTTTGTGAGATGGAGGAGGACTTTGTGGATTGGTGTCAGACATGTGGGTTAATGTTTGACTTGTGGGCTTGGGCAGCACTGGGTTGGGATGTTTTCTTGACGTGCACTTACCCTTTATATAAAACTCTCTTTTACACAGGAGTTTCTGTGGATTTGTTTCTCTAAAGTACCCAGACGAACACATTCCGTTTTACCTCTACTTTTTAATTTTACACTTACTGTGGACATGTGATCAGGAGGGACCAGCGACCAGAGAGGAACACGGTGCTTGGTAAAGCGAAGGAAGCTCTTCAACAGGATGGAATGGCACTGTAGCAACAACTGTGGGTTCAACCGCAGGCAGGATAGGAGGGGGGTTCGGGCCGGGCAATGTGTCACTGTGTTATGCATACCGTCACGATGAGTCGAAGCTGACACAAGTGCAACTGACAACCATCACCTTTGTTTATTAGCGGTTTCTTGTCCTAGTCCCCTGGGAGTCTGCAAACCCTGGAGCAGAGGGACCACATTGTCTTGTCTGGCACCTCAGGCAGCAGCTGTGTATGTAATCCCTGGACCATCAAGGGCTCTCAGTCAACGGGGTCAGTGAATGAACTCTTCTCTCTTGTTTCATTCTGAATTTTCTTTGAATTCAAAACAAACACGGGGCCTCAGCTGGCCTATCGGGATTCCCACATTTTGTGAAAAGTAGGCACTCTCCTGGGGGGCAGCGGCATTTGATTGCAAGGTGGCGATCTGAAAGAGTGGTACGTTTTCCAGAGTTTAGACTCCAAGCCCAGCACAACTGCGTAAAAGTGAGACCAGGGGGTTGCCTGTCAAATGAAGACCAGAGGGAGGAGAAGCTGGGCTTTCAGGACACTCCGGCTTGTCCCACCCTTCACACAACCTTATCTAACACCACAGCAGGCAGCCCACAAGCTAATGTGCATGGTGTCACTGATGTTGGATTGGACGGTTCAGGTTACCAAGAAAACGAAGGTGCTCGTTACCTTGACAACACAGGAGACCCAGGCTCCAGCCTGTCAGTGCCCTGGCAGATTTAGCACCGTTTCATTAGAGCTACATGCCGGACACACTTGTTTCGGTGAGAGATTAGAACCACACTGAAATGGTTTTGCAGTGAAAATATATCTTTTGTCTCATCGATGCAATGACACCGCTTTCATAATTCTGATAAGTCACCTCTTCCACCTTGAGTTGCCGAGAGTGGTTATCTTTGTTGCTCAAAGTCCCTGGACAAATAGTGCCAATCCCATTCCAGTCTGCCAACAAAGTGCATTTTGCATTAATATATATATATACATACACACACACACATGTATTAGAATCCACTTTGGCCTAATATTCTGATCCTGAATATTTTCCCGATGCTTCATTAACAATTAAAAATTCCCAGAAATAGCAACTTGAAGAGGTCAAATCATTTCTTTGGGGATCTGGTTAGCTGGAGCTGCTACTAAGGTAACCTATACCTGGAAGCCTCTGCCTCCAGGATACACCCCTGAGGCTCAGCCACTCCCTCCTGCCTCACTCTTTTCCACCCCCTTGTGGGCTCATTTGAAGGACTTATTTGCAAGTCCCTCAAACCCAGAATCTCTGGAGTACTTCCCCCCTAGACCCTTCTGGTATCTGCCCATTTGTCCCTCTCATTACCCCACCCCGACGGCAGGTTGCCAGCCCTGTCTCCCGAGGCACCTCTGGGTGGACACAAATGTCCATCCTTTTCATTAGCCACCAAGTGTTTTCACCACTCCTCCCCGCCCGCAGGGACTACACAAAAAGTGTTATGACGGGGATTAAATATTGATATTCATGTTGGCTCAATCAAATACCAGCTAAGTAGAAGTTTTTAGACCAGCTCCAAAACCCAGCTATGCCCCCATATCACGCTTTCCATCGGGAACGCTTTCTAAGTTCAAGTCAACTACCGAAAGTCACAGACTCCTGGAACCTAATAGAGATGGGCTCCTAGTTAGTGTTTCAATGTGCTTGACACAGTACACTCAAAAATTGACTCAAAGCAACCCTGCAGGACAGGGTAGACCTGCCCCTATGGGCTTGCATGACCGTAACTCTTCAGAACAAAGCCTCATCATTCTCTCATGGAGCAGCTGGTAGGTTTGAACCACCAACCTTGAGACTAACAGTCCAATGCATAACCCAGTATGCCACTGGAGCGCCTTGCTTAGCACATAGAAACCCATTATCAGTTTCAACTCACTGCCATCCAGTCCATTCTGACTCATAGCGACCCTGTAAGACAGGCTAGAGCTGCCCCAGTGGGTTTCTCACTGTCACTCTTCACAGGAGTAGAAAGTCACAACTTTCGCACCAAAAACAGCTGGCAGTTTCCAACTGCGGACTTTTCAGTCCAATTCTTAACACACTATGCCATCAGGGTTTATACTGGGCTGCTGACCACAAAGTCAGTATTTCAAAGCCACCACCATTCCATGGGACAAAGTTGTGGCCATGAACTCCCATAAAGATGATTAGTTTAGGATCATAAAAATGAATTGCATTCAAATGCATCTAAAAAGGGTAGTGGGATGATGGGGAGAGGAGGGGAGGGAGGGGGAACCAATCCCAATGATCAACACATACACACCCCGTCCAGGGGGATGAACAACAGAAACCGTGGGGGAAGGGAGACAGCAGTCGGTATAAGATATGAAAATAATAATTGTTAATTTATCAAGGAGTCATGGGGGGGGAGGGAAAAATAGCTGATCAAAGGGCTCAATAGAAAGTAAATGTCTATGTTTTGAGAATGATGATGGCAACAAATGTACATATGTGCTTGACACAATGGATGGATGTATGGATTGTGATAAGAATTGTACGAGCCCCCAATAAAATGATTTTTTTAAAGGAAGAAAGTAAATGTCTAGAAAATACTGATGGCAACATATATACAAATATGCTTGACACGATTGATGTATGGATTGCTGTAAGAGCCTCTGATAAAGTGATCTTTTACTAAATAAATAACAAATGCATATAAATTTATTACCTAAAGAAAAGCAATTGTTTGTTTGGGTTTTTAAAAGATCATTAGGTTTGATGCATTAAATATGAATATAATATGTAATATCATTACAAGTTACTGGATTTATTTCTAAAATGTTTTAAATTTGTAATGAATGGCTTACAAGCTCAGAATTTAAAATATCATCTCCTGGTTTTTGCTGGTTTCTGATAAGTACCCAGAAACTTAAGGATAGGAGAAGACATTCATAAGAGAGTTAGATTCTGAATTTCACCTCTTCTATGGTCTCAACAGGAGAAAGATGGGGCTTTCTACGCCTGTACACGGTTACAGTCTCAGAAACTCGAGAGGCAGTTCTGCCCCTGCCCTATAGGGTCAGTGTGAGTTGGCATCGACTCAATGGCAGTGAGTTATCATGGGCGCAAAGAAGGAGCCTTTGTGGTACAGAGGGTTCAGCGTTGGACTGCTAACCTCAAGGTCAGTGGTTCGGATCCACCAGTTGCTCTGTGGGAGGACGAGAAGACCTGTTTCGCTAAAGATCTGCAAACTCCTCGGAAATGCACAATGGCAGTTCTACTCTGTCCTACAGGTCACTCATCCTCTCACTGCCACCCAGTCAATGCCCACTTCCAGAGACCCTATTGGACAGGATGGAGCCGCCCAGGGCGTTTCTGAGACTGAAACCCTGCTAGATAGCCCCACCTTTCTCTGTCGAGCAGCTGATGGATTGAACTGCAGCCCAAGGATCACTATGAGTCTGAATCAACTCGATGGCAGCAAGGTTTTTTTTAATATGGACACACACACACACACACACACACACACACACACAGGAGGACAGAGGCCTAGAACAAAACAGAAAAAAGGATCAGAACAGTGTCCGGACTGCGTCTTCTTGACACCTTGACACTGCAGCCTTTTCTGCTGAGCCCCCTATCTCTGGGTTTGCACAGTCCCAGTCTGTGCGTCTTTCTCTCTCCTTCCACAGGTTTGCACGGGGCAAGCATTCCAGCTGGTGTCTGACTCGTATGCTAGCATTTCTCCAGCTCCTCCTGCGCAGAGTTCAGAAGCTACGAGATCCTGATGCCAGCCACAGGCCTGGCGGTGCCTGCGCCGGCCCCCACGCTGCCCGCCAATGAGTCCCTCCAGCGCCCCGCCCTGATGGCATTCCTGGGTGGGGGAGGCGGGGAAGGGGGGCACAAGGGAGGCTGTTCTGTTTCCGGAAGCTTGGGAAGCACCACTCCTACCAGGAGGCGCCTGGCTGCTGGGTATTTTGCAACACAATCCACACAGGATTAACACAATCACGGCTGGCATTTCTCCTTTGTGCTGGAAAAATGTGCGGGAGTGTTTTCACTTTTCAACGTGTGTGGTGGTGGCTTCTTAGGCATGTTCCCAAGGAGGCAGTTGCTGGGGGCTGGAAAAGCGAGAGAACAGCATGCAAAGAAATGCTCTCCTCCGGGTCCTGAAGAAGTCCTGAAGAAGTCTTACCCGCAAATCAGGCCACAGGGGGCATTTGAGGGCAGGGGGTGGGACCCACAAGGTGGGGACCACCCTGTCCTGTATTCAAGAAGAATTCCAAGTGATGTTTTGTGACATTAGCCAGTTCTTCACACACCAGAACCTGGGCTCTCATCTCCTTAGACATTAGGACCTCAAAGGTGACCTACATGTCAACTAAGCTTTTGTTCTACGGAGTAGTGGGGTGGAGGTGGGGGTGGGGTGAAGGTGGGAGTGGGAGGGTACAAGTTGCTTAGGTTTAAAAAAAATGGAGCGGGTATTTTGGATGAATAATGCTGTTGCAACGTGTTTCGAGAATGTGAAACTTATCCAAGAGCTAAAAGCATTGGTTATTGTTTCTGCAGCCAGGACCAGAGAAAGCCCGAGCCTGCCCAGACGCTTGCATCGAAGGGGGTTGTAAACCAGGTCACAAACAGAGTGACATATGGCATGTTTCCCAGGACGGGGTGGGGGGGAGGAGGGGAGGACAGAGAGAACACAGCCACCACGAACCCCAGGTTTATTGCTGCCTTGGGAAATCAGGCTGTGTGGGGTGTGTGTGTGTGTGTGTGTGTGTGTGTGTGTGTGTGTGTATGGTGTGCTTCTAGTCTTGCAAGGGTCTCCGAATCCTTTGACCCCCACTTGCTCAGGTTTGCACACTTGAAGGGATGGAAGATGGGAAGCCTAATAAGAAAGCTGATTGCCATACTCAGGAGGACCCCCACACACCCACCCCCATAATCCATTCCAGCTGCTCATGTCCCAGGAGTGAGGAGTGTCTACGAGCCAGATTAACATCATTGTGGACGTCCATCCAGGAGACCTGGCCCTGGCAATCCAGTCCTTTTGTGGGCAGGCGTCCCTTGATGACTTGTTATTCATATGGATGTGATTTATCACTCACTAACCAGGGTGCGGGGTCTTTAGAGTGTACCAAGCACTTTATGTACATTCTCTCTTGGAGATGAGTTTCTCTATCCCAGCACGTCTATCTTCCTTGACATATGTTCAGACTTACCTGCTGATTTTATGTGCGTGTTTTTCAGCCCGGGAATAAAAGCCAAGCTCAACCTGTGGTCACAGAGTCATCTCCAGCCCCTGGTGGCCCTGGAAGATGGCAGAATGGTCCCATAGGGTTCCCCAAGCCGTGGTCTCTCCAAGAGCAAACTGCCCCTTTGTTCTCCCTCGGGGCAGTTGTCAAGTTCAAACCAGCCACCTTTTGGTTGGCAGGCGAGAGGTCACCCACCGTGCCAGCAGGAACTCAGAGTTGTGTGACCAGACCCCTCTTTGTGTCACCTCAGGGGATGGATGAGGGTTTGTTTGGCTTAGGGATCGTGAGAAGTGTGAGATGCACTGCGGTGTACAAGTGCCCTCATTTTATTTTATTTCTTTAAACCTAAACGATAAACAGTCAAAACCGGCAAACCTCTTTCCCCACCTTTCCTGTCCTTCCCCGATATCTAGTTGAAAAGTCACCGTTTTCGATTTCGGAAGCATCACTTGAGAGCATTTCCGCTTACCAAAGAGCTGAAGGCATGGGTTCTGCCTTTGGCAGCCATGACTGACGGGAGAAAGAACGCGCTCACCCAAATGAATGTGATCCAAGGGAGTTGCAAACCAGCTCTCGGCAGAGTGACACGGGGCATCTTTGCAAGTGCAGCGGGAGGAAAGTACAGAAGGAACCCAGCCACCAGGAACCCAGAACCCCCCTATAGTTTCCTCTTTCTCCCTCTCCCTCTCTCTGTCTCCCCCTCTCTCTTTTTATCGCTTGTTCCTCTCCCTCCCTGTGCTTCTCGCTTGCATTCTTCCCTCTGTCCTAGCCCTTCTGAACTTTGACCTTGCGTAGATCCCACCCTGTCAAATGGTTGCGTATTCTAGGGTGTGAGTGCCTCACTTGGGTTGTTGTTCTGCTCGCCTACGATCTAGCTACGATTGGCCTGAAAACTGAGCCACGTGGGGCCGTTTATTTCCACACCTGAAAGGTGATCCAAGACCACAGTCTCATGGCATCCACCAGTCTCTGTCTGACCGGTAGACCTGGTCTTTTTGGTAATTTTGAAGTCTGTTCCACATCTCTCTACCAGTCTGTTTCAGACCGCCTGAAGTGTTTGTTTGTTTGTTTGTTTGTTTGTTTTTCCCTTTCAGAGGAGTTGGTAGTGTCGGGTGTCGTCTAGTCCTGGTCTCAGGGTAGTGGAGACTGGTGTGTACGTACACGAGCCATCAGTCCGTTCGAGTAATCATCTTCACGTGTCCCTTGCTTGTCATCACTGTTCATTCTTCTGGGCCAGAGAAGACCACCGGTTGTGCTTTAGATCAGCCGTCATGAGCTATTAAGACCCTAGTACTACTCAGCCAAGGAGGCTGTGAATGGGGTTAGACCAACGGAGAGGATCACGCAGGGGTCGCCGTGGACTGCTCTATGTGACGGCACCTAACAACAATGAGCAACTGGCCTTGGTGTCGGCCAACACGACGGGCCTGAGCTCCCACGCCGAGTGGCTCCTTCCATGAAGGTGCCGTGCCTAGGATTTCAGAATGTTGCCCCCTGGATGCTCCACATTGGTGGATATAAGTGATTACTCGTGGGGCTGCTAGCTGCGAGGCCCCCAATCTGAAATCACCAGCCGCTCTGTGGGAGAAGTTTGACCCTTTCTGCCCACCCCCCCCAAAGGTTTACAGTCTTAGGAACCCACAGGAGCACGTCTATTCTGTCCCAGAGGGTCGCTATGAGTCGGAATGGACTTAACAGTAGTCGGTTTGGTTGGGGGTTGGAGATATCGTCCCTCAAACCTGGATCTAGTTGTGGAGTTACTCCCTCCCACAGTCGTTCAGTCCGTGCATCCATCCTCGCACGGCCTTCCTCGGTTGTGTATCTCACAGCACTTACCAGTGTTGCCTTGAACTCTGGCGAGCTTCCCAGCGCTTCCTCTGCCTCCATTGTTTTGTGAGAAGCTCTCTCCTGGTACAGAGTCACTTGGCACAGTTGAACTGCTGACCTTGCCGCCGGCAGCCTCGCGGCTAACAACTGTGCCGCCAGTAAGATGAGAGCCCAGTCCTGAAGTTCTCACTCGCACTTTATTTGCATTAAGGTCTAGTAACACCCGTGGCGCCATATTGGACGGCACGGTAGCTAGAGTTGCCCCGTTTTTCCCCAGAAAATCACCTACCTGGACTGCAGTATTCCAGGGTTCCACACAAAACTTTTACAGACCTCAAAGTGACACCATACCCTTCATGTAAGACTAGCGATTGAAGGTTATCTGTGAGAAACGCCTCATGATGAATGTCCTTGAAAGTCTGGTAGAATTTCCATCAAAGCAATCACATTTCACGTTGGCCTGTGTTCCCCTCTGTCGATGGCCGAAGAGGACCGTAGGACAGAGTCCTTTCCTCGTCCTTTATACCATGGGGGGGGGGGTGCCTTTTGATGAAATGTATTGTTTATTTTTACTAGAGAATAAAGCCCTTGGGCTTTTCAATCGTTGCATTCGCTAACTCGGTCGCCGCTAGGAGAAAGAGGAGTTTGTGGATGAACTGTACTATTTCCTCTTAAGCTTAGTCTTCTAATATAATAGTTTTCTCCTCTCCCTCTTTCGTCCGATGCTCCCCTAAGCTGCACTGCTTTGGCTTCTGATCTTTTATCTTGATTGTCTTGCCTTGCTGTTATTGCTGTTCCTTGTGGGACTCGTACCTCATCAGGTACTCAGTCAAGTGACAACTGTACCTTCAGTTCTGGGGACTCTCCTCAGCCCCCCACTCCACCGACATGAATTGTCGCCCCATTAACAACAGAACCGACGACTGCAGGTCCTGCCCTCTCCCAGGACCTGCTGGATCAGAGAGTTGTGAGCCATCGTTTATTTTTATTGCCTGGTTTTCAGAAGGGGGTCACCAGGCCTTTCTTCCTTGTCCATTTCAGTCTGGCAGCGTTACTGAGACCTGTTCAGCGCCACGGCGACAGGCAGACCTCCACCAGACAGGTGGTGGCGGCGCATCAGTGACATTCTGATGCAAACAAGTAATGCAACGGCTGAGTTTTTCTGATAACGGCTGAATCTTCCTCACGCGCTCCCAGACTTCTCGGTGGCAGTAAGCAGGTCAGGGGAAGGGTATTTCGACTCGCCAGTTTAAGGTATCTCGGCTTCATTTGGCTGAAAGAGAGCATTTTAGTTGCCTCCGTTGTCTCTCTTTGGCAAATGTTCCGTATTCTTAGTTCTTCCCCATCTGTGCCGATGGGAGCGCACATAGCCTCGGGATGACAAGGAGAGGAGCCTCGGGGCCAAGTGCACGGGCTCTGCAGCTGCCTCCTCTGATCTCCACAGGCAGGAGCATGTCTGCCTACAGGCTTCTGCTGCTGACATCTGCGACTGGTGCACCAGGAGCTGTTCTCTCAGCCCAGGCAGAGCCTAGGAGCCATCACCTGCTGAGCCCTGGTAGGGTAGTGGATGATGCATTAGGCTGTTAACTGAAAGGTCAGCAGTCCGAAACTACCAGCAACTCCTCGGGAGAAAGGTGATGCTTTTTCATTTTTGTAAAGAGTTTCCCCGGGGCAGTTCTCCTCTACCCTGGAGCGCCACTGAGTCAGCCTCAACTCTTGAAGGCAGGGAGTATTTTTACCCTCTCTGTGGAGTCTCTGAATAATGCAAACAGTTCTTGCAGGCAGCTACTAACCAAAAAGATGGCAAACTGAGTGCCTAGAACGGCGGTTCTCAACCTGTGGGTCGCGACCCCTTGGGAGGTCGAATGACCCTTTCACAGGGATCGCCGAAGACCAATGGAAAACACCTATTTCCGATGGTCTTAGGAACTGAGACATGGCTCCTCTATCCATCTCCAGGCGGAGCCGCCCATATGCAGATATGCCCACATATGAGTACCCGGAGTGAAGACTGTTACCCATGCTACACCATGCTTCAAGACAAAATTTCATTGATTTATCATTAGAAATAAATATGTCACAATATAGAATCACATACTGTCTTTGTGATGAATCACTATGCTTTCATGATGTTCAGTTTGTAACAATGAAACTTTATCCTGACTATCAGATATTTACATGATGTTTCCTCACATTAGCAAAATGACAGTGATGAAGTAGCAACAAGAATAATTTTATGGTTGGGGGGTCACCAGCACATGAGGAACTGTATGAGGAAGGTCGAGAACCACTGCACTAGAGGCACTTTGAAAGAAAAGTACGGAAGCTTCCAAAACCAACCAAACTCACTGCCACCAAGTCGATGCCAACTCATGGTGACCCGTGGGATAGGGTAGAACTGCCTCTGTGAGGTACCCCGACTGTAACTCTTTATGGGAGGAGAAACCCCTGACCTTCTCCCAAGGAGCAGCTGGTGGTTTTGAACTGCTGGCCTTGCAGATTCAAGCCCAAAGTGCAACTACTATGCCACCAAAATGTCAGCCCTGGAAAGTACTAATGGAGCCCAGTACCACACTGACACACATGGAGAGTTGGGGTCAACGCAATAGCAACTGGCTGGCCCTCACTACCCAGCCGAGCCCCCTGTGCCTCAGCAATGTCTGCCCTGGCTGTGATGCTCCACGCCACCCCACGGCGGAGCTGCAGGCCTGCCTCACTCGGCCAGAGGTACCCTCTGGCAGGCCTGTGGACTCTCAACTCACTAGCTCTGCAAATCTTAGTTATTCCAGGAGCCAGAGGAAAAAACACAGGCCCTCTCTCCTTATGCTGGCCTTGTTCTGGCCACCGACTCGCAGAGCAATCTTGTCCAAGAGACTTCAAGATGGGACAGGATGTCTATGGCCCCCTCGGTTTCCAGTCTCCCTCTCGCTACATCTATAACTTGCTCTACCTCCTGGGAAGACAGGGTCCAGGGATCTGACCACTGCTTCGGCCCCTTACCTGCCTCTCCTCGGTCTATGTACCCAGGACTGAGAGGTGCTGACTTCTGTTTCCCATGGACAGCAGAGCTGGGGCTTATAGAAGAGCCTGGTGTGTAAGTCCCAGCGTTTCATGCATTGAAGGGAGTTTAAGGAACACGGGGAACAGGTCAAAGTCTATTTTTCAATAGTCTTTCTGTGAGTCAGGCACCTTATTTTGGATATCAAATACTCATCATTGATTCTTTCCCTTTGCCTTTCTGAATCCTAATTCTAATCCTTCCCAAGGCAAGTAAATGCCCCTGGCAGACTAGGCGGAATGTCTTGTAAGTACTAAAGGAAGAAAGAAATGAAAATGCAGGCTCAGATAGAGTTAGATAAAAAGAATTTTTATCAGTCTCCTAATGGGAAAATTTGGGGAAAAAATCTATTCCTTAATTTTAGGTTTTGATCTTATCATATGGTTGAGCATTTTTAAGGAGCTAGGTTATCTAAAAGTAGTAAGTTCATAAGTCCTACATTTGAAAAATGTATAGACTCACTGGAAAGGAAAACTGTGAGTACAGAGAACAAGTACAGATGGGACTCACTGAACACCAGCAAGGAAGAGCATTGTACATGAAGAAAGCAAAAGATGGTTGAAAAGGCAGGCAAGAAAGAGAAGACCAAAGGGGGAGGCGGAAGAGACTCTGACCTGTGCTCTTGAATGTGGAGAAGCTCAAGTGATCAGAAGAACTGATGCGGAAGAGCTCAATAGAAATTCTCAAAAGCCTGCTCTAAAAGACAAAATATTGTAAGGCAAAGGACCTAGAGTTAGGAAATCAAAGGGAAGAATATGTTTCTCAATATTTCTCAAGCTGAAAGAACTGAAGAGGGAAAAAAATCAAGCCTCGAGCGTCAATATTGAAGAATTTTATGGACAAAAAAATTGAATGATGCAGGAAGCACCAAAGGCTGTGGAAGGATGACCCTGCTTGATACTAGCCTTCATGAAGAGATCACTGAAGATAAATAAGGGTGCTACAGCAAAGTGTGGTGAAGAAAGTAGATGGTGCCCGGCTATCAATCCGAATAACATCTGAACGCTTAAAGACTTGTATCCAAAGAAGCCGCCATCAAAGTGAGGCGTCAACTTAGTCCACATGGAAGCACATCAGCCTGTGAGATCCAAAGATGATGATAACCAAATCCAAGTATGATGAAGGAGAAAATATCAGAGCTTAAATTGTGAACACCCAATTTGTAGAAAGCTATGGAGGACTGTCGGAGCCCAAATTCCATCTGCAGAGTATCAATTCAGGTCAAGCCTCTGACAGATCCCCTCTGGCCACAGCCGAGAGATACAAGCAGCTTTACCATGGGAAAGAGATTATTATAAACTTAGTTATGGTGGATGAACTATGGTATAATATGATACCTAGTCATTTGACCTCCCTCTTGACCCAACCTGGATTTGCTCTAGGCTTAAATATTTCTTGTTTTTTTCACAACAGAAATGTCCTCCCTGGCTTTTAAAAATATTGCTGGTGGTCTTTTCTTTCTTTCCTCTTTATTTTATCCTATTTCCCCCCCACCCATTTCATTTGGTATTCATTTTCTATTGTTTCTGTTCAGTTTCCCAGTTTATAAAGCACAGAAGGAATGGAAGCATGGAGACATTAGCTGATGCAAAGGTTTATCAGGAATGGTGGGAGGGGATGAGGGGAATGGGGAGCAGATCATGAAAGCGGGTGGTGGGGGGAGTACTAGAACTGCTTGTGATAATGTGTATACACCTCTCTTTAAAGGCTACTTTATATCAATAAATCTATTAAAATGTAGAAAAGAATATGGAAGGAGATGGGAGGAAATTACTTAGTGTTTTATATCTAATGAATACCTTAGTGAAAATACCCGATGTAACGATATATCAGGTAAAGGAATGATTTCAAAATTCTATATTAGACTATAATATTTTAATAAGAAAAATATAATAACTCATCCAAAAATGGGTACAAGACACAAAGACAGTTTATTAAAGATGACATCCAGGCAGCCAACAACCATATGAAGAAATGTTCAAGTCCATTGATACTAAGAGAAATGTAATGAGGTACCACCTCACACCAACACTGTCAGCTAAATTTAAAAAAAATTGTGATAAGAGCTGTAATAGCCCCCAATAAAAGTATTTAACAATAAAAAGAAAGAAAAGAATATCTGCTGGGGAGAAGGTGGAGAAATTTGAATGCTCATACATTGCCAGTGGGGCTGTAAAATTGTACAATCGCTATGGAAATCAGTATGGTATCTCCTTAAACAAGTGGAAAGACAATTATATGATCCTGCCACCCCTTTATTGAGCATATACCCTAAAGACATAAAGATCACAACATGGACAGGCTTATGTCCACCTATATTTATTTCAACAATTTCCAGCAAAAAATATGGAAACAATTAAAAACCCTGACCCTAAAGAAATGGATAAACAAACTCTGGTACAGTCATACAATGGAGTATTGAACATCAAGAAAAACCGAGGACTCTTTCCTCCACCCCTCCCCTAACCCCCCTTTGAGGGCTCTCTTAAACACTGCACAACATGGACAAAACTAGAGAAGAGTGTGTTCAGCAAAGTTAGTCACTGCAGAGGAGGCCAGGAACTGGGGTGGGGGCAGGGAGAGGGGAGGGACAGGAAATGATGGGGTGGAGGGAAGGGGAAGTGGGAAGGAAGAGTACTTATGGGGCATTTAGCAGATACGCTTGCTGACTTGATTTGGTCAGAGAGGCTGTGCAAGTACACAGAATGTGCTCTTCTTTGCAAACCCAAATAAATACCTAAAGCCCTCCAGATCTCCAACCCCGCTGATTGACACGTGGGTCCACAGCAGCGGTTCTCAGCCTTCCTCATGCCCCGACCCTTTCACACAGCTCCTTGCGTGGTGGTGACCCCTCAACCTCAAAATTATATTCGTTGCTACTTCATCACTGTCATTTTGTTACTGTTATGAATCAGGCGACCCCTGTGAAAGGGTCATTGGACTCCCCCAAAGGGGTCACGACCCACAGGTTGAGAATCGCTGGTCTAAAAGGAGGAAGAGGACTTCTTGGAGTCTTTACTGACTATGTTAGTCCAGGTAGACTGGAGAAACATATCCAGGGAGACTCATATGTGTATAAAAAAAGAGATTTCGATACAAGAACAATTGAATATTGAGAAAACATCCTCGCCCAGTCCAGGTCAAGTCCAAAAGTCTGATTTTAGCCCATATGTCCGATACCAATCTATCAATTCCTCTTCAGACTCACGAATCACATGCAATGATGCCAAATGCAGGAAGATCACAGGCCAATGAGTGGAAAGTCTTGTGGATCCAGTGGCAATAGAAGCATCTCAGTGCTGGCAGGGTTCTCCATGTGGCTCCCCAGCTCAGGGCACTAGCCTAACTCCATGTATCTTGTCAGCTGCACTGACTCCCAGGATTCCTTGAAAGCCAAGAAAGACAGTATCTCCCACCTCTAAGGAAGAGTACCAGAGTTCCCAGAATCCTCATGAGAAGGCCATGCCCACACCGAGGCCTCATTGGCTATGACCTGATTGACAGGTTAGATAAACCCCACCCCCTTCCCTCTTAATCCTCTCAAATTGACAAACGATTGTATAACTACCAGAGCCCCAAAGCCCAAACTCTTCCTCCTTCCCCCATGGTAACCATTGGTCAAGTTTGTTTCTTTCTCTTTTTTTTTATAGTAGTTTTCTTGATAGAATATTCACTTATCACATACTTCCATAATTAAATTACTTTTTAAAAGGGTTGTGTATATATCATCACAATTAGTGATAATGTTCTTTTCCCCCTCCCACATTCATTATTTGCTCCCCAAATCCCTTCACCCTCCCCACCCCCACCCTCACATCCCCAATAAATCATTGAATTAATTATTGTCTCTCCTGGGAAACCCAATGGAAACAATAAAACACACAAAAAACAGCAAGGAGAAAATGATAATAACATAAAAATAAAGAGTAAGAACCAAAAGACCACCATCAATATTCAAAAAGCCAGAGATGAAATTTTTGTCCTGCAACAGCAAGAAATATTTGATCCTAGAGCAAATTCAGGTTGGGTCAAGAGTGGTGGTGGTGGGGGGGGGTCAACTGACCAAGGATCATATTGTACCATGCTTCTATCCACATAATCGAGTGTATAAGGATCTCTGTCTGACAGCAAGCTTGACGAGTCCCTCAACTGTGTGTGGCTAGAGGGGATCTGCCAGAGGTTTGATCTGACCAGATACTTGGCAGATGGATTTTGGGTTCCCTCTGCCCTCCATAGCTTTCTACAAATTGGGTGTCCACTATTTAAGCTCTGATATTTTTCCTTCATCGTATTTGGATTTTGTTATCATCTTTAGATTACACAGGCTTCTTCAATGTGGAATTGGTTGACACCTCATTTAGATGGCTCTTTGTTTGAATACAAGCCTTTAAGACCCCAAATACTATTCCAATTGATAGCCGGGCACCATCTGCTTTCTTCACCACAATTTGCTGTAGCACACTGATTTTCAGTGATCTCTTCATGAAGGTGAGTGTGTTTGTCTGGGTAGAGTAGGGAAACAAATCCACAGACACTCATATGTGTATAAGAAAGAGCTTGAGGGGGGAAGAATGAGGAGCTGATGCCAACAGCTCAAGTAGAAAAATGTTTTGAAAATGATGATGGCAACATATGTACAAATGTGCTTGACACAATATGGATGGATTATGATGAGAGCTATATGAGATCCCAATAAAATGATTTGTTTTTTGAAAGAGCTTTATATAAAAGAGTAATTGTACATTAAGGAAACATCCCAGGCCAGTCCAGATCAAGTCCATAAGTCTGATATTAGCCCATATGTCCAGTACGTCCATAAATTCCTCTTCAGACTCACGCAACACATGCAATGACACCGACTCCAGGAAGATCACAGTTCAGTGGGTGGAAAATCTTGTGAATCCAGTGGTGGTGGAAGCATCTTAGTCCTGGTGTGGGTCTCCACGTAGCTACTCCAGCTTCAGGGCTCTGGCTGCCATCAGCATAGCTCCATGTGGCTTCTCAACAGGAATGTCTTGCAGGGAGAGAGTGTGTCCCGCCTCCAGTGAGCTATTCATTTCCGTCGTGCCTCCAAATGAGGTCATCAAGCTGTGACCTGACTGACAGGCCAGACTCCTCAAGGTGACAGATTATGTAACTGCCACGCGAGGATGGAGCAGAGCCTTGTTATTAGAACTAACTGTTCTTGGATTGGAGGTGGAGTTCAGTGGGAGCCCAGAACCCATCTGCTTGTCCACAGGTTGTGAATGATGCTGGTTTACTTTGGCAGTCATAGGATGACAAAACCAACAAACACAGGACAAAAACAAATGAACCAACAAAAGCAGCAAAACAAAAACAAGAGAGAAAAACATGGTCCATTAATAATGATACTTTTGCACAAAGTATTTGAAGCCCCTTCATATACAGAAAGGAGCCCTGGAGGCACTGCGCATTAGTCATTGAGCTGACAGCCACAAAGTTAGCAGTTTGAAACCGCCAATTGCCAGCCCAGCAGGAGAAAGATGTACATGGCTTTCTACTCCCATAAAGAATTAGAGTCCTGGAAAGCCCCTGCCCCATAGGGTCTCTATGAGTCAGAATCGACTTCACAGAAGTGAGTCATAGAGCCAGAACGTTCCTTAGAAAGCAAGATGGTAAGACTTCATCTCAGGTACTTTGGACAGAGTAGCAGCAGAGACCAATCCCTGGAGAAGGACAGCATACTTAGCAGAGGGCTAGAGAAAAAGAAGATCCTTAAGGATGAGTTGACCCACAGACACAAACAGAGCAATGACTGGGATCATGATTGTGCCGGAATGGGCAACATTTCATTAGGTCCTGCATGAGGGCTTCTATAAATTCATGTGGAAAATTCCGTTCTCCCTCAATCCGCCCACCTTCCTATTTTTGTTCCATTTTTCCATGAATTTTTGAAGCCCTCTCATACTTAGAACTGGCTCGAGGACACAACAATAACAAGACAACTAAACACCCTGGGTCTGTGGCGGGACTGACCTCCCAGGCCAGCACCAGAAGCAAAAATCCTGACAGTCCTAAGCCTGTGAGCGGAATTCCGCCTCACTTACCACAGCAATGTTTTCGGGAATGTGCAGCAACGCAGAATCAGCCGCGACCTTGGTTTAACCAGCATGATGACAGATGGCACGTGGTTGGGATGAAGTGGGGGTGGTCTAAGGTGGACTGGGAACACGCGGGACATATCCTCGTTCACATTCTCTGAACATGGACAAGGAAGGATGTCACCCTGAAAGTGTTCGGCACCCAGCTTGCCACCAGGAGGGAAGCCAGCCTGGATCAACCACTGGATCAAACCAGCGCAGCCCTGCCTGACACCTGGGTTTCCCTGTGAGGTACATCTGTGTATTTCAGTACTACTTGAACTAGTTTGAATGGCATGATGCTAAAACTGAAAAAAAAAGAAAAAGCCTAAATCACAGTGGTCCTTAGGAATCCCTATGACTGAACAGCCCAGCTGAGAATCTAGGACAGATTTCTAGCCCTTGGAGGACAACTTCAGACGGATCTGCCTCAAACCCACTCTCCCAAAGGCCCCAGGGGCACTGGAAAGAGTCTCAGGGCCCGCGGTGTGCCAAACCTGCCGACAGGCCCTGCTGACTGCAGGCCCCGTGCGGTGGGCTGCTTTATCCCATCGGCCCACTTCCCGTTTTATTGTTTGCCATCAGAAACATTGGCTTTTCATGTAGATCGTTTCCTTCCTCTTTTGCCCGCCTTAAAAATAGACCTGTGCTGCGGCACGGCTTGACCAGCGGCCCTTGCTTCTCCAGTCCGTTCTGTTCAAGCACTTGGTTTGAGCGCAGCCAAGGAGCCCCGGGCTTGGGCCCACTCTGGTGCTCTGCTTTCCTTCTTTCCCGTCGTCCGCGAAAACCCATGATATGATGGAACCGGACAGGCCAGGGCTTTCAGGCATTCCTCTGCGGGCCGAGCCCTTGCTTTTTCTACGTGTTAGTGTGTCAGTCAGCGAGAACCCTGCGCCTAGCGGCTCCCTGAGAGGAGGGGAGGTGCCCTTGCCACGCGCTGACTTGAGGCCACACGCAAACCAGCAAATGCATTCTGATCGGAGGAGCTTTCTTGAGCGGCCACGAACAATAATGACACATTTTGGGAGATGCAGAAGGAGCGGCAGGCTGGCCGAGGCTGAAGGTGCGCAGAAGTGCTGCTGTGGAGGGAAGAAAGGGAACATTTCGGCTGAAGTCGCTAAGATGAGCTAGTGGGTGACAAGGAGAGCTTTGATCTGCTGATCCTCTCATCCGATTCCTTTCTTTCTTCTTCCTGCTTGTGGGGCGGTCCTTCACTTGAATCACTAATAGTTTTTGTAGGTCTTGGCTTACACTTATTAGACTCAACTCCCTCCTGGGGAAACCGTGAAGAAATCTGGTCTGCGTGCGCGCGCGAGTCAGGGCAGCCAGAGTCCTGGAGGCTCTGGGCTAAGGTCGCTGACAGAATGTGTAGGGACTCTCCAAAAGGAAATTAAAATTATTTCTAGCCCCACCGTCAGAAAAAGCACGCAGCCCTGAGATCATCCTTAAACCAAAAATATCCCCGGAAATCGCCCTGACACCAAAAAATCGTTGAGCTTAACTAGCAAAAAATATCTGCCTGGAGCATCATCTCTTTTAAGAGGGGCCAATAAGGCATCAAGCTGACATCAGTGACTCAAAGGATGAGATAGCAATCTTACGGGGCCTGTGCAGGTTAACAGGGGAGGAGGAGCCATTCAGAAAAAAGATGGGGGGCGAGGTTACACAGGGGAAGAACTGCTGAAGCATGCACGTGTTGCTGTGTACGCACCCACTCCTCACTTATCAACATGGTGAGGTTCCAATGACCAGGTTTTTAATGCAAAAATTGGCCCTTATGCACAAATGAAGGATGATTACGTCAAGTCACGAAACAGAAGATGACGACATCATTCCCCACTGCCAAATGACATCATTCCCCTCTGCCAATTGACATCATTCCCCACTGCCAAATGACATCATTCCCCACTGCCAAGTGACATCATTGCCCACTGCCAAATGACATCATTCCCCACTTCCAAGTGACATCATTGCCCACTGCCAAATGACATCATTCCCCGCTGCCAAATGACATCATTCCCCACTGCCAAATGACATCATCCCCACTGCCAAGTGACATCATTGCCCCCTGCCACGCCACTGAGTATCATGGCAGCCAAATGGACACAGCAGCTGAGCCATGATCACCGCCTTTCTCTTGCTTACCCCTCAGCATCACTGCTTCCAGGCGTCAGTCACAGAGAGTGGGTTCTTTGCTGCCGTGGTAAATGTGAACTGTCAGGTAACAAGCTAGTCGATCAGTGAGGAATAGGCGCATTCTCAACAACTAAACACACACATGTTTGAGGTACTCAGCCACACAATGGAATTGTTCACATCCTAATCAACCTACCTTTCAAGCAAGGAGGAATGAGTTTTAGATCAAACACATCCTCAGTTGCAGAAGATGAAAGGGGGTGGCGGGGGGGGGGGGGGAGCAGCCCCAAGTACCCTGCTCAAAGGCGCACCCCCTCACCACCCCAGCTGTTACCGTGGTGTACTCAGACCCGAGCCGCCTACAGACGGTGCGGAAACATGGTGCCCACTGGTTCCGTCTGCCATAGCGCGTGGGATAATGAGCAGAGGCCAGAGGCTATTGAAAGCCAAAGGACCCTGGGTATTGAGAGGCAGCTCCAACTGAAAGCAGACCAAAAGAAGGGAGGGATGAAATGAAACCGACTCTGTCTGATTAGCCTGGCACACACGCCTGGCGATCAGTGGCTTCGCTGGCAAATTGCAAGGCCCTCGATGGGGGATTCAAAACTCAACAAGTGGCTGTCACTATGGAAACGACTCAAAGAACCCCAAGAATGAAGGCCACAGGCCTGGGGAAAATGGCATCGGAGGATGGGTAGTACTCTGAATCTGCTGCGTGGGGGATGGGTTAGACTGCTTGAGTAAAGAAAGGCTTTGGGGTTCGGCAGTCCACCCTGAAGTGTGCTCCCACCCCACCCCAGCTGGCATGGCCTGGCCTGCACGAATCTCAGAGCCTCTGTCTGCCTGTGGCCCCGTTGTCCCTGGGGCCTTGGAGGAGTGCTGGACCTGGCGCCAGAGCTTGAAAGTCGGGGTGAAATTAGGGAAAGCAAACTTCATCCGGGCCACGAAACTGAACCGGGGCTTGAACTAATTGGGAGTTGTGGCCAGTTAAGCATAGGGCTGGATTTTCTCTGGGGAAGTTGTATTTTGAAAGATTCGAGGTTGGATTTTGAAAAAGACGTTTCCCCCAGAAAAGGCCTCCTTTGGAAAATGGGGGGGCTTGTGTGTGAACACGCTGGAGCTTTGGGTCCCACCCTCAGGCTGGTGGTGCGGGGCGGGGCTGAGGGCTAGACTTAATGACATCGCTGTTCCGTCCCGTCCTGTGATTCCATGATAATTGGCTGGCAAGTATAGTGATTTTCCAGTCCACCCATGATTACAAGACGTTCCCTAAATGTACATGGTAGACTTTCTAAATAGCACGTTCGTAGACAATTACCCAGTCAAGAGATTATACAAATGCACCAACTAATACTGACGCAGGGCCTCCTCCTGCTTCAGGGACAGAAAGGCCTTCAGGAGAAACAGAAAGAAAGAAAAGTGCCCACAATCCTTCTAGAGGGAGATGCAAATACGCTAGCCACTTTGGGTCTGCACACAAATGTTGGACGCACAGGTTGAGTTCTGCACACACTATTATAACAACTGGAAGGTAACAACATCACAGTGTGGCTTGAACACCAACTATCTTCTAGGCACTATTCCTCAGGCTGCCGAAAGAACAAACAGACCTGTCTTGGAAGAAGTACAGCCAGAATTCTCCTTAGAAGCCAGGATGGTGAGACTGCATCTCACATGCTTTGGACACGTTGTCAGGAGTGACCATTCCCTGGAAAAGGACATCATGCTTGGTAAGGTAGAGGGGCAGCAAAAAAGAGGAAGGCCCTTGTGGTCATTACATAATCTGGTATCAATCTGAGGATTCAGAGTGAAGGGGTGGAGTCTATCTAGCCTGTCAATCAGGTCAGAGCCAATGAGCCCTCTGTGCGGGGGCATGGCCTTCTCCTGAGGATTCTGGAAACCCCTTTATTTCCTCCTTGGAGGCAGGAGACACACTCTCTCTCTGCTCAGTTCCTGTGGGACAGGCTGATGGCAGCCAGTGCCCTGAGGTGGAGGAGCCACATGGAGACCCATGCCAGAGTAGAGAGGCTTACAATGCCACTGGATCCACAAGACTTCCCACCCACTGGCCTGTGATTGTCTGCATTTGGTATCATTGCATGTGTGTCATGAGTCTGAAGAGGACTTTATAGACTGGTATGGGACATATGGGCTAATATTGATCTATATTGGACTTGTATCAGACTAACACATTATGGTACCTGGTAAGATAGGGGGCAGCGAAAAAAAAGGAAGTTCCTCCACAAGACAGATGGACACAGTGGCTGCAACCGTGGACTCAAGCATAAGAACAGGGCACGGACAGGGCGGTGTTGTGTTGTGTTGTGTTGTGCACTGGGTGGCTATGAGTGGGAACTGACTCAATGGCACCTAACAAGTATCCCAAAGAGGAGTCCCGGGATGATGTAAAGAGTTAACCCACTCGCTGCCAATCAAGAGTGGAGGTTGGAGCCCACCCAAGGGCTTCTCAGAAGAAAGGCTGGAAGATCCCCTTCTGAAAGATCAGCCACAGGACACTCTATGGAGCACAGAACTACACACAGAAGGTGGCCGTGATCCAGAGCCGACTGAATAGCATCAAGGAAAGGAGAAGAAAACACATTTCTGACTGTGCTGGGGTGGGGGGAGTTCCCACAGAAGCAGGTGTTGGTGTAAAAATTCAAGTGCAAGTTGTTTAGGAGGTGAGGCGCTGGTAGAGTCGAGGGGAGGTAAGACAGGGAAGAAGGAAACCAATGGAGAGTGTGTTTCAAGCAGATGACCCGTGTGGGTGAGCAGAGCTCAGCCCCTTGAGAAACTCGGGGAGACGGTATGTGGGGTGAGCGACCCTTTCTGGAGAGGGCCAGCTGGTATGTCATTCCACCTTTCCAATCATGAGGTCTCTGTCACAGCCACGAACCCCTGCCAGTGTGGTGTCAAAGCAGCCATTGAGGACACACAAACAAAGAATCTTGGCTGGGTCCCGGTAAGTGTTGACACAAGCCAAGTGGTGGCTGGATCTGGCCCATGTGCTGTTGCTTACTGAGCCCTGGAGTCCCCGTGTGATAAAACGGGTTGAGTGCCCAATCATCCAAGCAGAAGAGTTCAAATCCACCCAAAGACCCCAGTCATTGAGAATCCATCCTAAGGATCAGAGTTTTGTTCTGAAACGCCTGGGCTCACCACGAATTAGAAGCAATTCCACGAAACGGATTTGGGCTGGTGGTGGAGCAGGCGCGGGCTTCCTTCTGTCTTTTTGATTCCCTTCACAGGCTATCAGACTTAGTCCGAGGTGGGCTTCTCTCCAGTGGCACGCTGGGTACCGGTCACTTTCAGGGTGACACCCTCCCTTGTCCATGTTCAGAGAATGCGAACGGGGATATGTCTTCGCTCAAAGGTGAAACCAAGGTCCCGCGTCCTCCCAGTCCACCTTAGACCACCACCACGTGCCATCTGTCAGCACGGTGGTTGAACCAAGGTCACGGCTGATTCGTCACCCCAGCAAGGGTGGCTTCTCTCGACCCAGCTTTGGGACGTCCTTGGTTGGAGTTGGCCCCTGGGAACATTAACTTGCAGCACCCTGATTGATTCTGGAGTCCTCGGGAGAGTGGCCCTCCACAGAGCCAGCTTCCGGCTTAGCAAGCTTCCGCCTCGCCAGCTTCCGGCTTAGCAGGGTGAATTCGTGTGGGGAACCCACAGTACTGGCTAGAGTATATGTCAGTGTCCTAAGGGTGTAGGAGTTAAACTGAGATCACCCCGTTAAATAGCACTTTCCACCCTCCCAGAGGCACCTTTCACGGAGCCTTTTCGGGGACAGTTTCTGGAATGTCTGAGAAGCCGAGCTGGACAGACCCTGCCAGCTTCCTTGGTTCCTCTGTGGTGACTGGACATTTTCAACAAGGCGCCGGAGGAAAAACAAAGGGGCTTCAAAAACTTCGAGGACAAATTCTATTACCACTTCCTTCCAGTTTCCCATGAACTTTTTGAAGTCTCCCTAGTATAAGAAACTCATCCAAGTTCTCTGACAAACCATCCTGTTGGCCCTTCCTCCAGGTCCAACCCAGACCTTGATCTCTCCTCCTGAAAAGAGGGCTCCGTCTGGTGCTCTGCACCTGCGCCTGCAGCTGGCAGGTGGCCTGCCCTGAGAGTTCACCGCCCAAGATGAAGGGCTTGCCCCTGGAAAGAAGGCAGGTCACTTAAAGGACAGAGCCAGGCTGTCTGGCTTGGAAGCCCAGTTTCCCCACCTTAGGCAAACTGCTTAACCTTTCCGAGCCTCAATGTCTGATCTGCCGAATGGGATCATGGCCGAGGTTAGTAGTTAATGCAAGAGACCTTGTGACCTATAGCAAAGCATTGCTGGGCGGATGGAGTAACCAATGGGCACAAATGCCCAATGTAGAGAAGTGCAGCCTTCCGCACCCATGGCGGACCGTGATCTTCACATGTGCCATCTTTTCCCGTTGAGCCTTGGAAGAAGCGTTGAGCATTGACACCCCTCCAGGCCCAAGGCTTCAGGAAGCCCCTAGCAACGGATCAGAGCTGAGACATGAGTTAGAACTTGTCTGCCGCCCTGGCTGTATACCCAGAGATATGTTACAAATTCACTGATCCCTTCAACAAATATTTACCAAGCTCCTAGGATGTGCCAGGTTCTGCAGTCCATGCCTGGGTGTGTGCATGGTTGAGGATGCATGACAATGAAGTAATCACACACAAAGTGGGTTGGAGACCAGATAGCCCAAGTGAGTAAGTGGTGGTGGCTTAGGGGAAAGCAAAAGCACTCAGAGATGGAAGACTAAGTCAACAGGAGCTGGTGGCGCCCAGGGACAGGGTCTGAGAGGGAGGGAGCTAGCAGCTTCCACCTCGCATAACTAGACAAAGGATGGGTCAGTCGCTGGGATGGACCTTTCCAGAAGAACACCAGATTTGGAACCCGTGAGAAAGCATCCCACCGGGGCCTTTCTGTTCCCTGGAGGGATTTTCAATTGCTCTCTTCACCTCATATGCCCCCCCACACACACACATACACACACACCAGCAGTGCTTCCTCTTAGTGACGAAATTTGGGCCAGGGATGAATTGAGTAACCGGTTTGCCCCTTTCAGACAAGCTCACACACAGGGGCCCCGCTCTCCCGGTGCTCTGTGCAGTGATTCACAGGGGTCCGTCCAGGCCAAGTCTACCGACTACAAACCTACCTGTACTTCTTGGCTCCGGCTTTTTAAGCAAAATGGGGACGATGGAGGTCACAAGTCCTGGAGCTCCTGGCTGTGTGACGAGGGGTTGGAATTCCAGAGGACATCGTTAGGAGTTTCACTTAGACTCTGGATCCAAACAGTCTACCTGGTAGGACCATCTCTTTCTCAAAGACTTCAAACCCGTACGGAAAGCGCAATGGTTAAGCTCTCTCAGACTCAACAAGGGAGAAAATTCTGGCTCTGGATTTACACCTATGAACCTTGAGACACCAAGGGTGAGTTTCAGAGCCATGGGCTGAGATGGGCACAGTGAGTCTTCTGCCTGAGGGCTCACTGGCTCTCCATGATGGGTGTGGTCTGGCACCTCCTAGGGCAGCGGTTCTCAACCTGTAGGTCACGACCCCTTTTGGGGGTTGAACGACCCTTTCACAAGGGTCACCTGATTCATCACAGTAGCAACATGACAGTGATGAAGTAACAAGGAAAATAATGTTATGGTTGGGGTCACCACCACATGCAGAACTGTACGAAAGGGTCGCGGCATTAGGAAGGTGGAGAACCACTGCCATAGGGAGAGAAATGGGTCAGAAAGGAAGACGTCTGGTTGGTAGCAACCCTTCTCCCACCCCACAGGCAGCCATTTCCCTGATCTTTTAACTCTGAGCCTGTCCTGGGTCCCTGGGCTTGTTCCCACAGCTCCTCCACCTCTGTCAGAAGGATCAGGCCCTCCCTTCCTAGAACCAGACCAAGAAATGTGAAGAGTACCAGTAATCTTCAAATGAGAAGCACTCCCAGAAAATGAGTGTATCACTGCCGCTCTTCAGCCGCACAGCCTCCAAGCACGCCTCTTAGGGAGGAGAAGTGGGCACCCCTGGGTTCGGTGCTGTAGGCACAGGCGTGCCGCAGCCCTCATCCCATGTTCATCCCCAAACCAATCATAGCAGCGGGAGCCAAGTCGCTGAGATTGGCTTCACTTTAATGCAGCCACCGCTCAGCGCCCGTGTTAGAAATGCGTGCTTCCCACAGCACAGGGCCACAGGAAAGAACATAGACCCCTGTACAAGCCCAAGAGTGGGCTAGCAAGGGGGTCGGGAGAGGTCATACAGCTGCAAGAGTTCAATAAGGCCTCTACAGCCAGGGGCCATCATGTTGATCCCAACAAGCGGCAACCCCGTGCGTGTCGCAACAGAACTGCTCTCCAGTGGCTGGTCTTTGGGCAGCAGATGGCCAAGCCTTTCTTCCGCAGTGCCTCGGGTGACCCCAAATGGTGGGTCTTGCCGTTGACGGTCAAATTAACCACTTCCACCCTCCAGGGACTGCAGAGCATCTATCGCAGGTCGTATAATGTCCAGAGCACAATACACCTATCCCTCCCTTACCATCAGAGCTGGAGTCCAAAACCAGGTGAAAAATTGACGTGAGAGGGAAATGCAGTGTGCCTATGTCACAGAACGGAGCAGGACTGCCCCGTCCCATTACTGCCAGACCCCTGAGGAACACAAGGCAGTCAAGCTGACACAGAAGCTCAAGCATCATAGCTAGGTCACTCTTGTCCTAGCGCCTGGGCCTGCACCACTGCCAGATGTACATCATTCATGTGCAAAACAGTTGGATCTTAGTTTGTTGGTTTTTTTTAAATGATGGTCATAAATGTGAAATGCTAGCTATGGAGACAGTCGATCAGTGAGGAGTAGGTGTGATTACTTAATATCTCTTAACTGCCATAATTAGGACTGATCGATCATTTCATCTAGATTGCGTTTGGGCCACTGCCAGAGCTGAGCATCTCCCAAGAATGAACACACACACACACACACACACACACGGATATTTTCCATTCCTTCTGGGAGCCACAGAGAAACAACAGAAGCTTGTCACCAAGCCCACCCAGCCTGGCTTTCCCTAAGGATGTGCCTAGCAATGCCTGAGCCCTCTGGTATCCAATTTCCTCCTTCTGCGCCCTCTAATTGGAGCTGATGACATGGAACAAGAAGACGACACAAAAGCTGAGGAGCTGGCACGGGCAGGTCTGCTGTGGGCTGAAACGAGTAAGGGTTCAACGGCGTGAGGCTGACGCCCAGCCACCCCCGGAGAGAGGAAGGAGGCTTGGTTACTGGAGAGGGGATCGCGCAGTTCAAACCTTGCAAGAGCTTTGGGCCCCGGCTTCGTGGAAGGAACGTGCTCTCTGTGCGCACAATAGCCTTGATTGCTTTCATCTTCTCCGCCATCTAAAGACTGGGTGTTTAATATTCCAAAGCAGGCCAATTTGTCAAACAAAATAATGAATGTTCGTGGTTACAAACCGCCAGCAACAGCAGAACATTCTGACTTCAAAGGCTGTAGTCTCTTTCATTATCAAATATTACTAAATATCAACATATTAGGATGGAGCCCACAGCTCATTACACTGACTGTAATTGCAGCAGGCTGTCCATACCGGCTTCTCCACTGGGCTGAATCTGTTGTGTATCAAGATTTGCCATCAGGAATCGATTTGCATATGTAGAGTGCGAGCGGATGCGTTAACCGAGTGAAAAGTTTACCTGTGAGGTGGTGGCCCTCCCTCCCAGCCCTGGTATCCCAGCACAGCCCTCTGCTGCCTCAGAGGCCCCTGACTTGCAGTTGCAAGTGTGAAAAGATGGCCCAAGGCCCAGCGAGAAAAAAGCCTCAACACACAGGAATGTCCTTACGCGAATGTGAAGGCATCGACCTCGGCTTGTTCTTTGTCTCCCCTCTCGCTCACGGGCAAGTACTCCATGTCAAATGACAGTAAGCACTTTCTTAATGTCTGAAGCGGGTTAAAATCTCTTTGCTCGCCCTCATCTCAAACTTCGATAGGCCTGTGCTTGCAGCCCCAGAGCACAGCTCTGGAGAATTTCACTGCATGGTGGCATCATCTGGTGGGCGTGGGCGATACTGCAGTTCCCCTAGATGTCTCTGCCATCCATCTGCGCAAAGCATTTCTCTCTTAACTGGCCTAAATGATGTGGGTGACTGACATCCCTCTGGTACGCACCTTCCATTACGCTTTGGGTCTCCAGATGAGTATGGCGCAGACAAATTTGTCGTAGGCCCCATAATCTATCCTGACTCTGTTTTCCATGTTTTTCAAATGACTTGGGGTATAGAGCTTATCTTCTTCAAAAGGTAGTGGCCTCCTGGAGGGCAAGTCTTTCAACTCTTTTTTATGCCTTTTATTACCTATGCTTTGTGTCTGAGTCGGATCTCAAGAGGGACCTGTTGGGGGCAGAATAATTTACACGACACATGAATCTCTACGTGAAGGAGGACACACTTGCACTGGAAACTGTGTAGGGTTTGGAGGCAAACTTGTAGGGTTCTTGTTGCATAGCTTCCATTTGAGAGCTGTGTGACACCGGCAAGGCTCTAGAAGTCAGCTGCTGAACCTGTCAGTGGGATGTGGCCGTGGCCCCTCACAGTATGATGTTTGGACAGGCAATAGGAGGAACCATGAACACTGGGAGATCGCTGATAGTTGCTATTCCTAGAAATCCTTTAGATTCATCCCCCACCCCCACCCCGCCCACCATTGGCACTTTACCATGTATCTCTGCCCAAAGCCGTTGTTCTTACACCCATTATGGTCACCCCACCACATGATGGGATCACAGACTACATGGGTACTTGGCCTAGCTCTCCTCGCAGGGGGTTATCCACATCCCTCCCCCTTGGTCAGATTTGTGCTTGCCCCCACTTCTAAACACACTCTCAGTCCCTGCTCGCCTTCACTCTGCGAAGCTGGCGTGGGAGGTCCCTGTGAGGTGGCCCCCAGTGATCCTTGCTGTCATGGTTGAATTGTGTCCTCTGCAAATATGTGTCGAATTAGCCAGACGCCAATCCCCCATTTTACGTGGTAGCCCCCCATTTTGTTATATTCTTCATTTTGTGTGTTATAAATTTCAACCCAGTGTGCATCCTAATGGGACATGACTCGTTCGGGGAGCATGTCTGAAGCACAGCGTGACAAGAGGTTGACTCGATTCCTACCCTCACTTAAGTCGCACCCTTGTTTGAGTCACACCTTGAATCATGCACGAGCAACAAGGGAGAGGGGCATGCACGGAGAGGCAAGGCAGGGCGCCTCACTAACACCCAGGAAAAAGAGCTGGGGTTGAGTGTGTCCTTTGAACTCAGAGAATCTCCACTGAGGACCCCAGCCCCGGGGGGAAATGGATCCCACACAGCATCAAGGTGTCCAAGGAACATCAGGCCCACAGAGGTTGAAAGGCAACCAGGACTTTCCCTAGACTCAACAGAGGGAGAAAGACGTCCCTTGAGCTGGGGCCCTAAATTCGGACTTCACCCTCCCAAACTGAGAGAATAAATGGTTGTCTGTAAAAGCCATCTGCTTGAGGTGCCTCTGTTATGACAGCACTGGAGAATGAAGACACCAACCTTCTGGGATGATTGGCCTTATGGCATCCCCGGCCTTCTGAATGACTGGCTTCTAACCCAGCGGTTCTCAACCTTCCTAATGCCGTGAGCCTTTAATACAGTTCCTCATGTTGTGGTGACACCACCCCCCACCCCCAAAATTATTTGTGTTGCCACTTCATCACTGTCATTTTGCTAATGTTATGAATTGGGTCACCCCTATGAAAGGGTCGTTTGACCCACAAAGTGGTCGCGACCCACAGATTGAGAACCCTAACCAATGCTGTTGCTGCCAGCAAGTCCTGAAAACCTCATGTAGCACAGACCGAAGCTGAGCCTAGTCCTGCACCATCTTCACAACCGCCCGGATAGCTGAGTCTGCTCTTGAAGCCATTATGTCAATCCATTACAATGGGGGCTGTCTTCTCTTTCATTGGCCCTAGACTCCACCAAACACGCTGTCTTTTAGCGACCGTCCACTCCTGATGACACATACCAAGCAAACACGCCGATGTCTTAGACAGTATTTCATGATCCATGGGGTTCTCATTAACTAATTTTCAGAAGTAGATCACTAGGCCTGTCTTCCTGATGTGTCTTAGCTCCACTGGAACCTGTCCATCCTGGGTGACTGTGCTGGTATTTGAAATATTGGTGACATGCCTTCCAGTAGCCTAGTAACACACAACCCCCCCACCCCCTAACCCAGTCTAACAACCTGACAGCCCAGAGGTGGAACCCACTCATTAATGCTCCCTTGTTTGCCTGCGCTCCCTTCCCTTTCTCCTCTCCCCGTTGTCGTCCTCATTGTGCATCCTCGGCTCCCCTCCCCCAAAGCTACTTGCCTGCAAATGCTGGACTCAAACAAAAGAGTCACCATGAGATGGAATCGACTCAATGGTAGTGAGGACTCTCTAGTCAGCTAGCATAGACACACAGTCCCCTGCTACCTTCCTGGGCTTAGAAGACCTTGGGTCTGGTCTCTGACACTATGACACTATGAAGATGCTTCACACCTTGGTGGACTCCTGCCACCGCCCACCACTCAACACCCCAGGTGGTCCTGGACGGTATTTTAAGACCTGGTCTCAGGATTCCTATCACTTCCTGTCTCCTGTCCACACCCTGTCACCTGGTCCAATGCTCATAATCTTTATTCAAGACAATGCGATCTACATAGACTAAGTATTTATCTGGATTCTCATTCATTCATTCACACACATTCATGCATCATCTCAACTCTGGACACAAGAGATCACTGAACTCCTTGTCCTAAGGAACTGACTGTGGTCACATTACTTGGGGACGTGGGATGCACCCCAAGACTTATCACAGGTGTTAGTCTTTCACATGGTTCCAGATCTCTTCTGACCAAACCTAACCTATAAGGGGGGCTTGACTGCTTGTTGGTCACATTTTATTGCTTATGGCCAACAGGTAAAAACGGATCCCACAAGCCCACCACTAACACCCTCTATCTGTGGCCAGTGCACCAGTAATTCAGATAAACCTGGGTCCCAAGCAGTTCTGCCTACAGAGTAAACTCCACCCCCGCCCTTTATCCAACTGAGAAGCACAGTGAGTTACAAGCTGGGCTGCTACCCACCAGGTCAGCAGTTCGAAGCCACCAGTCACTCCTCAGGAGAAAGATGGAGCTTTCTAGTCCAGAACAAGGGCTGTCCTACCCTGCCCTGTGGGGTCGCCCTAAGTTGGAACTGACTCAGTGGCAGTGAGTTTATTCACCTTGAGGCTGGTTCTAGTCTTCATTCACGCCTTTACGCATTCAACCCATCACATGCTCCAGAGCACTCCTGGAGCACCTCAAAGTGGCCAACGGCTACATCTCTGAGTTCCTTTCCCTGGTGAAGGGAACTGACTGGGCAAGGGACTCGAGGACTTGGGCTGAGCCCTTCTTTATAGCTCATGAGTCACCTACAGGAGGCTGGAGGAGGAGGGGTTCAGGGGGCCAGAGTTATTGTTATCAGCTTGCATATTTTTTTCTTAAAAAAAAAAACAACCATTAAAACTTTAGGCCCTGTCAGTTTCCTGGCCTCCTTGCTTGTTTCTGCAAGAGTGTTTCCGTGTTGACAAATCAGCCTCAGATGCACACTTGTTCAGCATGCTAACAAGTCCCCCTGGGCTTCCCTGTGAGCAGGGCTCTCGGTGACTCTCACACTCACCCAACTTGGCCTTGTCACTGGCGTGATGTTTTTCTATTGGGGAATGGAAGACCTCCTGCTCTTTTCAGAATGTTCTCCTCCTCAGCAATCTCTTCACAAGGCAGCATCGCTGGGCTGGTTGGGGCCTTTCTTGTGGGAAGCTTGGGCCTACCATTTCCACTCTGTATTTACTTCTAAAGGATGCCTTTCTACTTGCCCCTGGTCTCTATACTACAGGGAATGGTGTGTGGTCCTGATTTCTCCAGGAGACAACTTGAATGCAAATCAGGCAGTTTCACTCTCAATGTCTAAGTGACCCGACCCCCCAAAGATGGAGGCCTGCTCACAGGACAATCAGGGAGGCTAGACAGACAAGACTGAGCTGCCATCTTCTCTGCTAGCTAGACTACCTTTGAACCCCAAGCCCTTCTCCTTCTAGCTCCAGACGTATAAAGAAAGGCCCATCTCAAGTCCCCAAGTAATGTGCCCACATTCAGTTCCTTAGGACAAGGAGTTCAGTGATCTCTTGTGTCCAGAGTTGAGGTGATGCCTGAATATGTGTGAATGAATGAATGAATTAGTACCAGGACCAGAAGCAAGAGAAATACTTCGTCCATGTAGACTTCACCATCTTGAACAACGATTATGCGCATTGGACCAGATGACAGGGTACTCCTGGCAATGAATTTGTGAAGTCAATTCACGTGCAGGGCTTAGGCAATATGCTTTGACCAGCAAATAGAGTGTTTCAGCTTATTCTAAAACCAGCATTCCTCCCAGTGAAACTCATTGAGGAACTACTTGACATTTTTGGGGACCAAAGTCCTAACAAGAATCCCAGCCTCACTGGAGGGACACACTGCTTGACCTCAGGGATCCAAGGCCTGTCGGTTCCATGTGTCCCAGGCAGCGCCTCCCAGCATTTCAGTTCCTTTGGCAGTGACACATGGTTCTCTGCATGCCTATGGGACAACGCAGGGAGATACCCGAACTCCATGTCTTGGCCCTACCTGTGCTCCAGTTCCACCAAGAAGCTGGCTGAGACCACAGTTCCTGGTGCCCACTTGCTGTTTCCTAGCGAGGAAACCATGAGCACATTATCGGAGCTCTTTGAGCTTCACTGCCTCCGCTGGTCTGACAGAGATAAGAGTGTTCCCAAGACAGGGCCGTGCCTCTTCTCTGAACATCTCCAGTGCCGATCTGAGGTCCCGCCATAATCCTGCTGGTGGACGATCAGTTCTGGAGAGCGAAACCACTGACCAGCAAGGTGAGCCAACTCCTGGTAGCCTCATGGGTGGGAGCATAAAACTGTGCCCCATAGGGGGTCTAATGGCTGGGTGTTCAGAAGTAGGTCAGGAAAGCTCTTCAGAGATCTGACAGTCACTTCCTGAGGGAATCTCCTCATGAGACTGAGCAAGCAGAGAGTTCGGCAGACCTGGGATAGACCACCCAGCTGGTTGGGAGGCAGGGGAAAAGTTACGCTGGTCCAACCTTTTACAATAGGCACTACCAATGTGTCAGGGGAAGCCAGCCCCTAACACACCATTACGGGTCTGGTAGGCGCAACTGTACAGCGATCATAGTAAAGTCACAGAGAGCATGAGAGATAGAAGAGAAATATTGAAATAAATGGAGTCAAACACGATTCATGATAGCTTGCTCACCTCAGCCCTGCCTGATGGTCCACGTGGAGGGAGAGAGCAATTTAATGCCAGCCCAGGCTTTTTATATTCTCCAGGGACATGCAAGCCCCCTAATTACAGGTGAGGACAAACGTCACAGGGAGGGGCTGTGCTATGGGTAATACAGTAATGAGAGGGGCTGGTCTAGGGACATACATGCAATAGAAAGAAGTGAGATTGGGGATGTACATGAGACAAAATGGGCGGATCCTAGATTCAGGATGGCGGCTTAACTTTGACCTGTTCTCTGGATCTCCATAGGAACCATTATCAGTAGGGTGTAAACCCCACCTACTGGAACCAAATAGATGTCTGCAGGCATCCATTGTCTTTAACAGCAGGGAGTGGGGCCCACTGCAGTCTGGCAACTGATCGCCCTCAGGGAGGATGCCTGTGAGCATCTGACCTCCCCCCACACCAATGCAAGAGGCACTTCGCACGCGCCATCTCGAGCAATCGCCTAGTCATTTTGCAAGGGGAGAAGTCTTGTTCTCGTGCTACAGAGAGGGTAACCGAAGCTTGGTGAGTTTAGATAAAGCGTCTAAGCACCTCGACAGCCAAGGTAGATTCCGTCTTGAATCCTTTCACTGCTGTTATTGCTTTGTTTGTAAGATTGTCCGGTTGCACAGGTTTTGTTGTTTGTATTGGGGGGTGTTGTTGCTGTGATTGGTTAGTGGAGTGCATGCTGGATCACTGAGTTTTTAAGTATGATGGATTTTGATAAATAATGTGTAGGACATGCATGTCTAAATGGACAGTGGTAGTAGGACAGGTGGAGCAGTTCATGTGATCGTGTGCTTACCAACAGGGTAGAGCTTCAAACTGCCCAGAGACTTCTCAAAAGAAAGGCACGGCAATCTACTTACCCCAAAAATGGAGCACACTCTGCCTGCTATGACATACACGTCAGAACTGACTTAATGGGAGTGTAGATACAGGCTCAATGACACGAGATGCAAGCTGTGCCGATGGGCAAGTGAAGGGAGTGCGACACCCCTAAGGAAAGTCACCCTGAATTGAGTCTTCACAAAAATGAGTCCCACAAAGCCCATGGGCGATGCAGTCAGGATGTTCTAGGCCAGCGGTTCTCAACCTGTGGTTCGCGACCCCTTTAGGGGTCGAATAACCCTTTCACAGGGGTCGCCCGACTCATCACAGTGGCAAAATGACAGTGATGAAGTAGCAATGAAAATAATGTTATGATGGGGGCGTCACCACACCATGAGGAACTGTATGACAGGGTCGCGGCATTAGGAAGGTTGAGAACCACTGCTCTAGGCAGACTAACCGAACATACTCATAGGAAGGCTCCGAATCAAATGTGCAGGGGAATCGTTCACTGAGTCTAACAGAAAAAAGCTTGCAGCAATGAGCTACGGTTGGTAATTATCATAGACAGTCAGTGAGCACTAAGTGGTGTTAGGCATACATGTCTGATCCCACTCATCCTCACAGCATTGCCATTCCCATTTACCAACGAGGAAACTGAAACTTTGAACACCGAAGTTGCACAGCAAATGAACCATAAATAAACCAGCATGCCTCTGGGTTGAAATGTAGCCTGAGGGGACTTGGGCAACCACCCAACTGCCGAAGGGTTGGGCTTTGACTTCAACTGCCCGGATAATAGCCACCCTCTACGCTCTACTCGCAGCACGTCCTTGCATGAGACATGCTAAGACTCCATCCTGTTTCTACTGTAAAATAGGAGGGACCATAGTACCCACTTCATTGACTGTCTGTATTAGTCGAGAAAAGACGTCAAGGATCCAACTCAATGTCTGGAAAGGAGTAAGTGTTCAGCACATTTTCATTGCTGCACAAGATCTCTATTTAAAAGTGTTGAAGAGAAAGAACATTACTTTGTGCACCTGCCCCAAGCCATGGCATTTTCTTTTTTGGTGGGGATTTCAATCACCTCATCTGCATGTGAAAGATGGACAATAGACAGGAAAGACAGAAGAATCCATGCGTTTGAATGACGGTGTTGTTGGAGAATACTGAAAGCACCACAGACTTCCAAAAGAATAAGCAAATAATGTCTTGTAAGAAATACAGCCAGAAAGCTCCTTAGAAGCAAGGATAGTAAGGCCAGTGGGTGGGAAGTCTTGTGGATCCAGTGGTGGTGTAAGCATCTCAGCGCTGGCAGGGGTCTCCACGTGGCTCCTCAATCTCCCAGGCTCTGGCTGCGTCAGGGTAGCTTCATGTGGTTTCTGGTCAGAAAGTTTGGCAGAAAGAGAGGGAGTGCCCCACCTCCAGTGAGCTTTTTTATCTCTTTAGCGCCTCCAAATGAGGTCATCAAGCTGCAACCTGATTGACAGATAAACCCCACCCCTTCACTTGTAAGTCTCAAATGGACAACAGATTATGTAACTACCACAGCATAGAACTCACATATCATACAATACAATAGCTCAACCATGCAAGACCATAACTCTTCACAGGAGTAGGAAGTTTATCTTTCTCCCATGGAGTGGCTGGTGGTTTAGAACTACTGATCTTTCAGATTGCAGCCTCACATATAATTCAGTATGTCACCAAGGTTGCATATATATACATGTACGCATGCTGGGTAAGCAGAGGGGCAGCAAAAATAAGGAAGGCTCTCGATAAGATGGATTGACACTGTGGCTGCAACAGTGGGCTCAGGCAGAGGGGCAGTGGTGAGGATGGAGCAGGACCGGTGGTGTTGCGTAGTACATCAGATCGCTATGCGTTGGAACTAACTCTATGACACCTAACAACAACGCACATCTATCATCCATATTCATATATATACATGATGAGTGGAGTGAGACGCAGAGATGTTAGTTTTATTTATACACAAGTGAACTCCTCTCTGAAGAAACCACAAAGGCCCCCGAAGTCCCCCAAACAGCCAGTAGTCAGGACGAAAACCTGAGTTAGGCTCCCCAGAGAAAGAGCCCATCTTGCAGATTAGGGTCACCAGAGATCTTTGCAAAATTTATTCTGGCCCAGTCACAAATCGCTGCCATACCACGCTCCTTCCACCAACTGGAACCAGCCTGGGCTGCAGACCACAGGGCTGAAGACACATGACTGTGTTTTCCAGGTGTGTAGTTTTCATTGTCACATGTCAACTGCTCACCCAGGAAGGCCAAACCAACTATATCCCAGAGCTAGATGTTAAGGGTACAGCACTGTCTTACGCACTGGAATTAGCCTGAACCACCCACAGGAGTTAGGACTCCAGACCTGAAAGCTGGGAGGTTTGGGATGGAAAGCAATGAGGAGTGTGAAAGGCCCCGGGCTCTCCGGCCTGAGAAGATGCGCAAGCAAGGCAGTTGGGAGCCTCCTGGTTTGTACTGGGACACATACAAGCAAAAGGGCAGGAAATTGAGAAAGTCTGAGTGAAAAACTGGAACCCCCACAAGGTGAATAAAAAGCAAAAAATTGATGCAAGAGGCATCCCAGGTCTTTGGAAGAAAGAGGGGATATGAAGAACGCAGTGGAATGCATGTTATTTGAGCGATATGAAGAAGCCCTAGTGGTGTAGTGGGATATGCGTTCGGCTGCTGTAATAGTCTGGGTACATTGGAGAAACAAATCCACAGAAACTCATGTATACGAGAGAGTTTTACATAAAGAGTAAGTGCACATCAAGAAAACATCCCAACCCAGTGCTGCCCAAGCCCACAAGTCCAACATTAACCCATATGTCAGACACCAATCCACAAAGTCCTCCTCCATCTCACACAACACACGCAATGACACTGACTGCACGAGGAAAGCGTAAGCATCTCAGCACTGGCAGGGGTCTGCACATGGGTGCTCCAGCACCCAGGGCTGCATCGGGGTAGCTTCTCCTCAGGGATGTCTCACAGGAAGTGAGCCTTGCCAGCTGAAGCAGGGAACTGGCTAAGGCAGCTGCACCCTGGTCCGATCATCAGAAAGAAAGAGACCTGAGAACTAGAAAGGCGAGGCTCACAGAGCCATTTATCTCTCCATCCTTCAATTAACCCCACATGTGTTTATCGTCCAGGTTGGCACAATAAACTAACTCAGCTGCTAACCTCAAGGTCAGTCATTTAAACCCACCAGCAGCTCCCCAGGAAAAAGATGGGGTTTCTGCTCCTGTCCAGTGCTACAGCCTCGGAAACCCACAGGGGTGGGTCTACTCTGCCCTATGGGGTCACTGTGAGTTGGAATCAACTCAGCAGCAGTGAGTTTAGCTTGTTTGGGTTTTGTTTTGTTGTTTTTTTTTGGGGGGGGGGGATATTATATAACATAGCTTGAAAAAAGGCAGAAATATCCAAATAGCCAGGAAACAGTATTCAAGGGATAAACTAAAGGGAGCCTGACTCAGGGAGGTAGCCATACTCATTGCAGAAAGTCAAGCACAAGTGCTGTTCCCAAGGAAAGCTTGATATCCGTGGTCCCTGAAGACAGAGCAGGATGGACAGTAGCTCCAGTGGGTCTAGCCAGGGATGTGCGGATGCTGGCAGAAACATACCCCTCCTTCTGATAATCAATGATCTGCGATTGCTGTAATCAGTAGACTATAATAAACTTCCAGTACACAAACTCAGTACAAGTCCTTTCTTATTTGAAACAATCACCTCCTTTTAAAGTACCGCATACAGGAGTCCAGCGTACAAGCCAGCTAGCCAGTTGTCATCAAGTCCATTTCAACTCACGGCACTCCTATACAAGGTTTTCAATGGCAGGTTTTTCAGAAGGAGATCACCAGGCCTTTCTTCTGAGGCACCTTACTCCCTACCACCAAGTCAATTCTGAGTCAGAGTGACCTTATAGGACATGGAAGAACTGCCCCCTGTGAGTTTCCGAGACTGTGACTGTTGATCAGAGCAGGAATCCAAGTCTTTCTCCTGCGGAGCGGCTGCTGGATCAGAACCGCAGCTCAACTCATAACCACTACACCCTCAGGAATCCCGAGGTACCTCTGAGTGGACCTGAACCTCTAATTTGAGGATTGATTCGCAACCAATTGTGGGAACAGTTTGTACCACCGAAGGACTCCACAAGATCCAAAATATAGAGGGTTAAAAAATAATAATAACCTTCCACTTTTGTCCCACAGCCACTCTCCCAGATCCTGTTAGAAACTCATCAATGACAGCCATTTACCGACAAGTACATGGAGTGGTGCTCCACAGTGGCTCTTAGAGAGAAGATCACCAAGCCTTTTGTGTTAGGCAGGGTTCTCTAGCGACACAAAACCAGGACACTTGTAATTAAGTAGATAGATAGATAGATAGATAGACAGATGGATAGATAGATGATAGATAAGAGAGAGAGAGGTTTATACAGTGATATGGAATATACAACACAGCAGTGCAGAGGACTCAGTTCAACTCACTTTTGGTGGAGTCCAAGGTTAAGGAATCAGACAGCAGAGTCCTCCCTCAAGCAAGGCAGACAGAGTCTGTCTGCAGGCAGCAGACAGCAAGGTGAGAATGAAGGAGTTCTCCAGGTGAGAGTCACAAGCCCGGTCTCAGGGAATTCATTCATGACAAACATTTATTAGTCCTACCATGAGGGAGGCCCTCCAGGGAGCACTGACTTAAGGACAGGTGCAGACAAACAGGCTTGATCAAGGAGACCTGCGGTAGGTACATAATCTGTTGTCAATTTGAGACTTAATAGTGAAAGGGCAGACGTTACCCTACTTCCTTTGGAGGCACTAAGGAGATAAATAGCTCGATGGAGGCAGGACACAGAGACACTCTCTGTGAGACATTCCTGTTGAGAAGACACGTGGAGCTACTACACTGGAGCTCTGGAGCTGAAGGAGCCACATGGAGGCCCCTGTCAGTGCTGAGATGCTTCCACCACCACTGATTCCACAAGACTCTCCACCCACTGGCCTGTGTTCTTCCTGCATTCTGTGTCATTGCATGTGTTGAAGAGGAATTTACAGATTGATATCGGACATCTGGGTTAATATCAGACTTATGGACTTGATCTGGACTGGGCTGGGATGTTTTCTCAATATTCAATTGCTCTGGTATATAAAGTTCTTTCTTATCACATATGAGTGTCTATGAATTTGTTTCTCTAGCTTACCCGGACTGACACAAGGCAGGAGGGAACTGACCTCATGGAATGAAGCTAAGGAAAGAGCCAGTTCACCTCACACCTTTGTCATCAGATCAAGGCGAATTCAGTCTCTAACAAACCAAAACAAAAGAAAAAGCTATGGCATCTGTCCAGGCGGGGGTGGAGGAGGGGAGCTTTGTGAGAGCAATTTCAGCTGGAGCCCAAGGGAAATACATATTGAATTAAAGGGGAACGAGTTGTGGGCTGAGGAGAAACTCTTATACTTGAGGTCATAATCCTTCATCCACCACCATTGGAACCTGATGGATTTCTGAATTCAGATCGCGTTGGGTGTTAGAAAGGTAACACGCTGCACACCCCAAACTCACTGCCATCAAATTGATTTTGACTCTGAGCATCAGACCAGGGTAGAACTGCGCCCTTGGGTTTCTGAGACTTCAAAGCTTTATGGGGGCAGCAAGCCTCATCTTTCTGACTGAGTCAAACCACTGACTTTTTGATTAGTAGCTCAGTATTTTAAAAAAAAGCAAACTCATTGCCATCAAGTCCATGATGACTCAGAGTGACCCTATAGGTCAGGGTAGCTCTTTCTGAGGATAAAAAACCCCATCTTTCACCCGAGGAGTGGCTGGTGGTTTTGAACTGCTAACCTCATGGTTATCAGCCCAACTCGGAACCACTACACCACCAGGGCTCCTCAACTCAGCATTAAGGGCACCCTTAATACAAGGCATACATTGCATTCTATTAACTGTAACACGTCGAACAGGATCTGGGATCGCACCCCATCATCAAAGACAATATTTCTGCCGTAAGTCACATGAACCGTCACACAAAGTAGGATAAATCGAGGCCATCAAATTCTGGTTCCTTCTTAAAAAAAAAAACTTTAAAACTTCAGAGCTTTTCTGGACACCAGGAGAGCAGAGAGTGCCCTTTCACGGGTTCTCTGGGATGCCCTCAATAAGGTCTTATGCTGCAGGTCTCCCAAATGGTTTCCTGCGTGCTTTATTCCTTTAAACTGGACTATAAGTGGCCTGAAGACAGGATGGGAGTCTGGTTATCTTTGGCTCTCGACAGATGGCATTGAACTTGGCATACAGTCCAATGAATGTTCACTGCTTCTGACCAGTCTTCTGTACACCGGGGTCCCTGTCCCAACTTGGCTCTTTGTAGCTCAACTTCCTAGTGCACCTCAGCCCAAGCTCCGGAACCACACTCCTCCTCCTCTATTGATATGCAACTAGCACATCCCATTTCCCTTCTTAAATCCAATCCCAATAGCCATCTGTTTGCTCTGGTATTCTAGCACTAATTGCCATTCCTGATTTTGTTTGATATGTTTGACCTGGTATTTTAGAACTAACTCTTAATTGTGTTTTTATTTAATATGGATAGCACAGATAGCGCAGGAGCAGGAGGAGTGCTATATAAATGCAAATTTCATTGTATTTCACTCCAGACCTCGGTGATTTGCCAAACTGGGGTCTGCTCTGAAGAAGTTTGCCCCTAAAGGGCTGAGGGTGTGTCCTCAGAGTTGAACTAATGAAGAGACAGGATATCCAGCATACACAGGCCAACAGTTCACTGACAGCTCCCTGGTGGATTGCAGAATTTGGGTGAGGGGTGACGAGGTGGGGGACAACAAATTTGCACACTAAGTGATGGCTTTTTCCGAATGCCGCTCTTGTGAATGGATCGAGGGTTTGCATTGAGAAGCGCCACCTGGACTGGGTCATTACTACCTTCTTTAAAATATAAGTTTACACCTCGGAAAGGACTGCTTTAATTTTCTGCTTCTGAAGAACAGATTAGTCATTACAAAATGTGCCATTAACCAGTAGTTAATTGATGCAACTTCTAAAATTCCCGTTAGGTTCTTTCAAGATGAACTGTTCCACTTCCAGGAAGTGTCTAACATTATTACTTTAATGAGATTTCAGATCTTAGAAGAATTGAGTGAGGCATCGATAGATGGAGCAAAAGAGTAAATCTTGTGCTTGTGAGTCATCCTATTCAGGAGCCACTGAGTCACCAGTCAAATTGGTCCCCGGGCTCTAATCAGCCTCGCTGCCCCCCAAGCCATGTAAAAGCCTAGCATTTATACTCTGCAAACCCTTACTTCTGAACCTGCCTTGACCCATTCCTCCGGCCACATTCCTCACAGCTGCTTGCCTTCTGGCCTTTTCCATCCCTACTCGCTTTTCCCTTCCTTGAAATTTGACCCTTAGATTATCTTCCTAACAATGACCTTGGCTCCCCCTCGGCCTAGTTCTGACTGGATGAATGAATGGATGTCATTTTCTATTCTCTCTTAGTCACCGATTCCATCCTTTTGTGTCCTTGAAATACTCCAATAGGTTATACATGCCTGCAATGTGAACAGCCTGCTTGGTTTCCATCACTGGGGGTAGAAAAGACCATGTCAGGCATCTTTAGATGACGGCTGGTTCGTTCAATAACATTCTTTGTAGCCCAGAGCTGGTCATGGAAAATGAGGAATGCTCTCCATTCGTGGGGCATGCCCAGGCCCATGAAATGCTACTGATATTGTTATGAAGTCTCCATTGATATGCTGTCTGGAGAGAATGGCCATATTAAGAAAGGTATTGTGCTATTACAAATGGTATCTTGTAATGACATCATGGGGCTGGGTATGCCTTGACTACATAGTCTCTGGCCTTCAGCAGAACGGGCATAGAAGGGTCCATGGCCACCAAGTCAGTTCTGACCCATAGCAACCCTGCAAGACAGAATGGACTTCCCCGCAGGGTTTCCAAGGCTATCGCTTTAAAAAAAAAAATCATTTACTGGGGCCTCGTACAACTCTTATCACAATCCATCCATCCATCCATTGTGTCAAGCACATGTGTACATGTGTTGCCCTCTTCATTCTCTAAACATTTGCCTTCTACTTGAGCCCTCGGTATCAGCTCCTCATTTCCCCCCTTCCTCCCCACTTCCCCCTCCCTCACAAACCCTTGGTAATTTATAAATTATTATTTTGTCATATTTCACACTGTCCAATGTCTCCCTTCACCCACTTTTCTGTTGTCTGACCCCCAGGGAGGAGGTTATATGTAGATCCTTGTAATCGGTTCCCCCTTTCTACCCCATGATACTCTCCCAGTATCACCATTCTCAGCACTAGTCCTGAGGGGTTCATCTGTCCTGGAGTCCCTGTGTTTCCAGTTCCTATCTGTAGCAGTGTACATCCTGTGGTCTAGCCGGACTTTTAAGGTAGAATTGGCATTATGATAGTGGGAGGGGGAAGCATTAGAGAACTAGAGGAAAGTTCCTTGATGCTACCCTGCACCCTGACTGGCTTGTCTCCTCCCCACTGCCCTTCTGTAAGGGGGTGCCCCCAATCTGCACCCCCTCATTTACAAGGATAGGATTTTTTGTTCTGTGAAGGCAATCAATTTTTATGGAAGCAGACTGCCACATCTTTCTCCCACAGAGCAGCTGATGAGTTTGAACTGCTGGCCCTTCTCTTCTTGTTTTTAATTTATTATTAATTGGGAGTTCATACATATATCATTCCACAGGGCCATCACGTCAAGCAGGACTGTGCAACTGCTACCACAATCCGTTTCCGCACATTCTTTTTCTTCCTGACTCCCTGTTACCGTCTCCTCCCCCTCCTCCTCCCTCGCCCCCACCAGCACTGCTGAGCTTTCCATTAGTGGCCAAGAGTTTAACCCCTGCATGGCCAGGGCTTCTGCAGCCCTCGAGACCACAACTACGAGGAATCTAGTTGTACAGGAATCAATGAGTCTGTCCCTTTTCATACTGGGATGGAGATATCGTTTTATCACAAAATGACAAGTAGCGGCGAGTGTGACCAAGAAAGAAGTAATGAGGAACAAAGAGGAAACTGCTCATGTCCAGGAAGCTATGAAGAAAACCAGACAGTCAGCAGGCCAAGGGCAGGCCCTTAGGTCATGAGAACTACTTGGTGAGAGACGGTGATTAAGAACCTTGGTGATAAACAAACCAAAAAAAATACAATTAAGTAATACTAAAGAAAAAGAAAGAATCTTGGTGAATGACTAGGACTGGGAAGGTGAGTGGGACTATGCCTATGAATATGTATAGGCTTGCCAGAGATATTTCTGCATATGTTTTTATTTGCGCTGCAACTATATCCATGAAGATAGTATAGCACACGAAGCAAAGATAGGAAAACTTCTTAGCCACAATCAAACACCTTGAGGAAACAGGCTGATGGGGCTGAGGTCTCAGAGGACATCAAGGTCAGCTGTCACAACGTAAGTCCATAAAGACAACGTTCTACGTCTTATTTTGTTAAGGAGCAACTAGGGTCTGAACAGATTCAGAGAAGCCACCGTGGGGGCAAATATTGGTCTCCTCCTATGCAGACCAAAGGAGCGTGAAGGAAAGCAAAGGCGCAAGGGAAAACCTATCCAAAGAGCTAATGGGCTGTGGAGCCTAGCCTCCACAGCCCTGTGACCCGAAAAGCTAGATGGCGCCCGGCTGCCACTGCCTTCCATTCCTAGAAGGAAGCGGACGGACAGTCTGGGAGAACAATGTGCAGCAAAACTCAAAAAAGTAAGTAAGTAAAATAAACAGAACCTAGGCTTTCAGGTCTGATATCAGACGGGTGGAACTCCTGGGGCCTTTGGACAGCCTTTAACCTCTTAGGTCCGACAATAGACAGGCCTGTAAGATCAACAAACAGTAGCACAGGCAGGGACTCCTGGAGCAACCAACTTTACAGGATCAAAGGGCAGCAATTCCCTGGGAAGGTGGGAATATCTGGGAAATGGGAGCAGGAATGGAAGTGAAAAAGAGGAGGAGGTGGGAAGAGTGATGTTACATTGCAGAGAGTGCAGTCAATGACTTGAATCGAAATGGGCATGAATTATTTCATGGAAAAATCAACTTGCTCTGTAAACTTTCACCCAAATCATAATAAAAATGTATGCTTAAAAGAAAAGAACCTTGGTTAAGACAGTGAAGCATGCCTTCACGTCCATTTACTGTGTGTGTGCAAGCACTGATATGAGCCTCCGTTTCTCCACCTTAACAAGAGGAATAATGACGGAGGTTAGTCCCACAACTCACTGCCATTGAGTTAATTCTGACACACTGTGACTCCATAGGACGGAACAGAACTGCCCCTTTGGGTTTCCAAGACTGGAACCCTTTACAGGGGAGAGGCCTCATCTTTTCTCCTCCGAGTGGCGGGTGGTTTCAAACCACTGACCTTGTAGTTAGCAGCCCAACGCACAGCCGCTAGGACTCCTTTATTCCCATAGGTTGTGAGAATCAAATGATAAAATGTATACAGAACACTCAGCTAAGTGCCTGGCGCCTGTAATCAAACCAAACCAAGCCCCAGTGGATTCTGTCTCACAGTGGTCCTGTGGGACATACCGGCTCTATATGGACACTAGAACTGCCCATAGGGTTTTCAGTGATACATATATATATGACAGACAGAGAAAAAAAAAGAGAGCAACTAGCCAATTCAAACAGCTAAGCTTCCAGTTAACAGTCAAGGGCGTAATCAAGGTACCTCAAAAGACACCAGTGATCCAAGGAATAAAGAAAAATGCAGACCTGAAAATATCTGCCTTCTACTTCCTTGGTCAATGTTATGACAGGATGGGAATCAGGACCCAAGCCAGATTCTGAATTGGAAAGATTGAACCAGACCACCATTGGCCCTGGTTGAATGAGGACCTTGTAGCTAACGCCCGCCTGAAGCCGACTATGAGCGAAGCAACTTGGTGGTATTCACTCCTCTCCTGCTCGGTCTAGGAGGGTCGGCAGGGGTGAGCGCCTTCCTTCTGCTAAATGCTCTCTGTTTTTATGTCCCTGCGAGCCCAGACCACCAGCAATAAGACGGAAGTATTTTATGTCTTCAAATTACTTTTTCTGGAGGTGCTTTGGAACCAAGCCCTTGGCTCACTTAGCAGAGTGCTTACGAACAGCTATATTACGGCTGTTGAAAATATGATGCTGTCGGCTTTGTGCATTATGCCGTCCTTTATCAAGAGATGATCTCAGCCACCATGCCAAAGGCCCAGAGCACTCGTGTGCATTCATCTCACAGGAGGTGTGATTGTTAAGTTGAAGCTCAATTGTCCTCTTGGCTTTGGTTTTTGGGAAACTCATAATGACACTTGGACCCCCTTTAGCCAACACATATCCAGTACATCCAAGGAGCCGTGGTGGCGCAGTGGCTAAGTGCTTGGCAATGAATCAAGCCCACCAGCTGCCCTGCTTCCATCACGATTTCCAGCCCTGGAAACGCCGTGGGGCGGCCTGCTCTATCTCCTTGGGTGCCTGGGCGTGGGAGTGGAGTCAACGACAACAGAGCTGGGTTTTGTGGGTGTTGGCAAAAGTCCCTGAGTAGCACAAAGGCTTACATAGTTGGCTGCCACCGTGAGAGTGGTGCAACTCCACCCAGAGACAGCTTGATGGAAAGTTCTGGCGATCTTCTTCCAAACAGCCACAACCACTGGCAAGTCTTCAGAGCAGAGTCCTGCTGGGAAACTTATGAGGCCCAGGAATGATAGTGGACTACAAGTCAGCAGCAATTTCTTGTCTTCTGTGTGTTCTGTAAACAGCTTCTGATCCATTTTGGATGAAAGGCAAACTCACCGCTACCAAGGTCAATGCCAACTCCTAGCAACCATCTAGCAACCTACCATCTAGCAACCTGTGTTAGCCCGGGTTGACTAGAGAAACAAATCCAGAGAGACACTCATCTGTGTATAAGAAAGAGCTTTATAGACAAGCACAATTAAATATTGAGAAACCATCCCAGCCCCTTCCACATCAAGTCCATAAGTCCGATATTAGCCCATATGTCTGATACCAATTTATAAATTCCTCTTCAGACTCATGCAATATAGTCAATGATGCTGAATGCAGGAAGATCACAGGCCAATGGGTGGAAAGTCTTGTGGATCCAGTGGTGATAGAGGCATCTCCGTGCTGGTAGGGGTCTCCATGTGGCTCCTCCAGCTCCAGGGCTCTAGCACAGCTCCATGTGTCTTGTGAGCAAGCATGTCTAGCAGGTAGTGAGTGTGTGTCCCGCCTCCAGTGAGCTATTTATCATCTTAGTGCCTCCAGATGAGGTCATCAAGCTGCAACCTGATTGACAGGCTAAACTCCACCCCTTCATTCTTAATCCTCTCAAATTGACAACAGATTATCTAGTCACTACCACACAACCCTGTAGGACAGAGTAGAACTGCCCCTGTGGGTTTCCAAGGCTGTAACTCTTGATGGGAGTACAAAGCCTCATCTTTCTCCTGAGGAGCGGCTGGTGGTTTCAAAGTGCTGACCTTGCAGTTAGCAACTCAATGCATAACCACTCACGTGTCATAAACAACATAAAGGCTAATTCACTAGTTCTCAGTCACACCCATCCTACTGACTCCGCCCCACAAGCATACTCAAGTGACACGTCTACAGGAAAATCTGGACACGCACCACCCTGCTGTTTCCATAAATAGCCACCCACCCCCAGTCTGCAGGCTTCACGGGCAGAGCGTGGAGAAGCACTACACTTTCCCTGTCAGCATTTCCGCCCTGGCTCCTGGGGACTACTTTCTCCTTGACTACTTGATTAAGGAATCGCTGGGTGACGAAAATGGGTAAGGCCCTGTACCCGAAGGAAGAGAATCCATGCATTTGAACAAATATCCCAAGCACCAAGGACTGCCAAAAAACAACAACAAGCAAATCTGTCGTGGAAGAAGTACAGCCAGTGTGCTCTGCGAAGCAAGCATGGCAAGACTCTGTCCCACGTACTTCGGACACGTTGTCGGGGGAGGCCAGTTCCTGGAGAAGGGCATCACGCTTGGTAAAGTAGAGGGGCGGCGAAAGCGACGAGTTGGATTCACAGTGGCTGCAGCAATGGGCTCAACGGAACACTTGAGAGGACGCTGAGGACTGAGTGGTGTTTCCGTCCGTTGCGCGCAGGGTCGCTGAGTCAGAACGGACTTGATGGCACAGAACAACAACAGCCTTTATGGTCAGCAGGTCAGACTCACCCAGAGGCACCTGACAAGACAAGAGTGGTGAGCCCGTGCGCCCCAACAGCACCCAGCCTTGAAACCGCGCCCCCCAATGGCTGTTCGCTGGTACACAGGATGCCGCCACGAATCAGGACTCCACCAGGCCCACTGACCACAGCAGACCTCATGCAAGTGGATCTTCTCCCGGGGAACTCTGCCCAATCGGCTGCCAGCCGGGTCCCCCAGAAGTTGAAAGTAAAACTACAGGGAAAGCAACGCGCAGGGCACCTCGGACGACTGGGAAGGCTGGAAGGCGTTTGTGATCCTTCCCACTCCGCGCCAGGCTTGACATGGAAATTGGATCATGATGATGACAATTATGAAAAATAAAAACCTTATTTTTCATAATGAAACCCACATGCCGATGATACTTGCTGTTACAAATGTAATGCCTAGACTTGTTTTCTCCCCACCCCCCAAAAGCAGAAAAGTCAGTCAGGGGACAATTTAGCAATGCTCTTAAATCTGAGTGAATGAGAAGCAACACATCTGATTTTCCAGGTATTTGGTTCTCCCCAGCTAAAGAGTGGCTTCGTTTTGCTCACCAAACGGGCTATTTCCAGGGATTCTTTCATCAATAACAATGGATTTCAGGGTTTGTGCTTATTTTATTTCATTTTAACAACACCGACCTATTTTCCCAGAATGATGAAGTGCTGGGTTTTCGTTAAGAAAGGGTTTTTGTGGAAGAAGCAGTCCAGCCTGTGTGATCACAAGGTGTCAAAGGGGTTGAGTAACAGGCATCAAAGAACAAAGTATCATATCATTGTGAATAGGGGGGAGTGCAGGTTGAGGACCCAAGACCCATCTGTAGGCAACTGGACATCCCCCTACAGAAGGGTCGTGGGGAGGAGACAAGCCAGTCAGGTTTCAGAGTATCAACAATGAAACATACAACTTTCTTCTACTTCTTAAATGTTTCTTTCCCCCCAATATCATGATCCAAAATCTATCTCACAAATCTGGCTAGACCAGAGGATGTACACTGGTACAAATAGGACCTGGAAACACAGGGAATCCAGGACAGATGATCTCTGCTGGACCAGTGGTGAGCATGGCCATACCAGGAGTGTGGGGAGGGTGAGGTGGAAAGGGGGAACCGATTACAAGGATCTACATATAACCTCCTCCCTGGAGGATGGACAACAGAAAAGTGGGTGAAGGGAGATGTTGGACAGTGTAAAATATGACAAAATTATAATAATTTATAAATTATCAAGGGTTTGTGAGGGAGGAGGGGCGGGAAGGGAGGGGAAAAATGAGGAGCTGATACCAAGGGCTCAAGTAGAAAGCAAATGCTTTGAGAATGATGAGGGCAACAAATGTACAAATGTGCTCGACACAATGGATGGATGGATGGATTGTGATAAGAGTTGTGCGAGCCCCCAGTAAAATGATTATTAAAAAAAAGAAAAGGAAAGAAAGGGTTTTTGTTTGTTTGCTTTTTGTTCTCCACCCAACACCCCCGTCCTGGTCTAATCCTTACAGTGCACACTGGTCATTAAAGTGCACTAGCTAGTCCACTAGCTGGTCTTTATCAATGACACATCAGACAAAGGCCTTCTTACTAAAATCTACAATCCTCTGCTAGCGTCCAAAAAGAGAAAAAACTGACTGCCCGCTGAGGAGGTGGTCAAAGGACCTGAACAGAAGTTTCACAGGGGCAGAAATCCGAATGGTCAACAAACATATGAGAAAATGTTCCCGATCTTTAGCCATAAGAGAAATGCAAATTAAAACAACAATGAGATACCACCTAACACCCTCAAAGAAAGCCCAATTCAAAAAATCAAAAACAACAAGGGTTGGAGGGGCTGTGGAGAGACAGGAACTCTCATCCACTGCTGGTGGACCTGTAGAGATGTACAGCCACTATGGAAATCAATCTGACAATATCTAAAACAGATGGAAATAGAATTACCATATGACCCAGCAACCCCCCCTACTGGGCATATACCCAGAAGAGGCAAGAAACAACCCACGGCCAGATATCTGTACTCCAATGTCCGTTGCGGTAAAGTTCACAATTGCAAGGGGTTGGAAACAACCCAAATTTCCATCAACTGATGAGTGGATTGAAAAACTGTGGTACACACATACAACGGAGTACTACGCATTGCTGAAAAGCAGTGATAAACATTTGAAGCACATCACTGCATGGGAAGAACTGGAGGAAATCATGCTAAGCGAAGTAAGCCAAGCACAAAAGGACAAGTACACACGAGTCTGCTGAGGTAAGCTTTAAAAAAAATGACAAAGGGGCTCAGGGAAAAAGCTACTATATAGAAACATTCCTGCGGTGAGGAACAGGTAGTATGATAGGAACCAGACCAAATCCAGAGGTACAAATGGTAGCTAATAAAAAATGAGTGGGGAAATGGCAGGGGAAGAAATGGGTAGCAGGGGATCAGGGCACTAACCAACCCAAGGGGAGGGTACTGTTTATATCTCCACAGGAAAAGAGGGGCCAGACTTCAACCTGGTGCTCCAAGATGTGAATGCAACATGCCAGCATGGAGTAGGGAACCAGTGAAGAGGTCTGAGGGGCCGGCCCCAATCCCAACTACATGGACAGCTCCCCCTCCCCCCCAGAAGAATTTATTTCAGAGGACAACACTGAGGCTGCAGATTGAGAAGAGGGACGTGTCTGATCAGAGCACACGAGAGCCGATGAAGGGGGAGGAAGAGAGACTGGAGCACATCCTGGCCTACCAAGCCTTGAGGACCATATTCCCACTCAGAGCAGTTAATCCATAGAGAAGACCATATGGCCGGCCCCACTATGAGACAAGACATCCCTCACTAACTCATAGCTGTACAGGGGACAACACTGGAAACTATCTGATCCCACCACACTGAGGGCATGCAACAGAACAGCAAGAGGAACAGAGCAACGAAGTTCCCAGGGAATACCAAAATAGAATTGGAGCCACATCTTGGCACCCCATCAGATTCAACCAGAAAACACTCCTAAAGGCCAACAAACAGTCCTTGAACTAACTACACACTTTTCTTTCTTCTTGTTGTGTCATGGTTTGTTTTGTCATTGGCTTTTTGTTGTTGTTTTGTTTTCTTTTGTTGCTTGGTTTTGCTCTGTCTTGTTTTTGTGCATGTTATTATCTCCTCAGGTCTATCTAAATAGGATAGACTGGATGAACAATCTGGAGGAGAAAACAACAGGACCAACAGTATTGGGGGGACATGGGAGAGGGGGAGGTGGGGGGAAAGGAAGTGGTGTTAACAAACCCAGGGACTAGGGAACAACAAGTGATCCAAATCAGTGGTGAGGAGGGTGTAGGAGGCCTGGTAGGGCATGATCGAAGGTAATGTAACCGAGAGGAATTACTGAAACCCAAATGAAGACTGAGCATGATAGTGGGACAAAAGGAAAGTCAAGGGAAATAGAGGAAAGAACTAGGAGGCAAAGGGCATTTATAGAGGTCTAAATAAAAGCATGTACATATGTAAATATATTTATATATGAGGATGGGAAAATAGATTTATGTGCATATATTTATAGGTTTAGTATTAAGGTACCAGATGGACATTTGATCTCCACTCAAGTACTCCCTCGATGCAAGAATACTTTGTTCTATTACACTGGCATTCCATGATGTTCACATTCCCAACACAACTACTGAAGACAAAGCAGATGCATAAGCAAATGTGGTGAAGAATGCTGATGGTCCCCAGCTATCAAAAGATATAGTGTCTGGGGTCTTAAAGTCTTAAAGCAGCCATCTAGCTCAGAAGCAACAAAGCCCACATGGAAGAAGCACACCAGCCTGTGTGCTTACAAGGTGTCAAAGGGATCAGGTATCAGCCATCAAAGAACAAAAAATCATATTATTGTCAATGAGGGGGGAGTGCAGAATGGGTACCCAAAGCCCATGTATAGGCCACTGGACATCCCCTTATGGAAGGGTCATGGGAGGAGACCAGCCAGTCAGGGTGCAGTGTAGCAAAGATGAAACACAACTTTCCCTAGTTCTTAAATGCTTCCTCCCCCCCACAATCATGATCCCAATTCTACCTTACAAATCTGACTAGATCAGAGGGTGTACCCTGGTACAGATGGGAACTGGAAACACAGGGACTCCAGGATGGATAATCCCTTCAGGACCAGTGGTGAGAGTGGCAATACAGGGTAGAGGGAAGGTGGGGTAGAAAGGGGGAACCGAATAAGGCATCATCAGAAAAAAAAAAAATCTTACCATAGTGAATAAAGGGGGAAGTGCAGAGTGGAGACCCAAAGCCCATTTGTCGGTGCTGGAGATCCCCTGCAGAGGGATCTAGGGGAAGAGATGAGTCAGTCAGGGTGCGATGTAGCACCGATGAATACAGCTTTCCTCCAGTTCCTAAATGCTCCCTACCCCACAACTACCATGATCCGAATTCTACCTTGCAAGTCTGGATAGAGCAGAGGATATACACTGGTGCAGATAGGAGCTGGGGGCACAGGGAATCCAGGGTGGATGATACCTTCAGGACCAGTGGGGTGAGGGGCGATACTGGGAGGGTAGAGAGTGAGTGAGTTGGAAAGAGGGAACAAATTACAAGGATCTACATGTAACCTTCCTGGGAGACAGACAACAGAAAAGGAGGTGAAGGGAGACGACGGACAAGGCAAGATATGACAAAATAATAATTTATAAATTATCAAGGACGCATGAGGGAGGGGGAAGCGGGAAGGGAGGGGGAAAAAGAGGACCAGATTTCAAGGGCTTAAGTGGAGAGCAAATGCTTTGAAAATGATGAGGGCAAAGAATGTACAGATGTGCTTTACACAATTGATGTATGTATGGATTGTGGTAAGAGTTATATAAGCCCCTAATAAAATGTTTAAAATAAATAAATTTTTTTTTAAAGAAAACACTCAAGTACGTATTAGGTCCCTGAAAAATTCACAGGCATCCCCCACCCCCAAATTGGCCAAGCCTCAAACAGATGCCCCTTATTATTTTTTACCTACATAAATGGTATCTTCAGCATTAAGAACAATGTCCCTTGTGCGTATTATTTCTTAGAGGAAACCTTCCCTCCCCTCTCTGTAAACTTGTCAAGGAAACCAGTGTTTTACCTACAAGAGAAGCCATGAAGGGCCCTAGCTTGTGAATGAGCGTCAGCATCCGAACGGAAATCTGCGTACTGACAGGCTGGAAGGATATATGGCCCAAGTCCTCGAGAACACCAGAGAATTTATTTGCATCCTTTACATTCTTGGCCGTCTTGCTCAGAGCTTTCTTTTTTCCCCAGCCACGCAGCGGGAAACCAGGAGGGGTGCCGAATCAAAGAATTCGTCTTCACGGCAAAGAGCTCACACTTGGCAAAAGACAAAGATTTGGGTCATCACTTTCACATGATTGCCAAGCAGTCAGGAGGGAGGAGCGCAGGCCGGCAGCAAGGAACAGTCTTCTCCACCGACCTGCCACACCCCGGGTTCTCTGTGGCCTTGGACACGGAGCACGTTGCAGCGGGGAGCGTCCACACTTCTGCGACCCGAGGGGAGGCGTGACTCAGCAGTGCTGGCTTTGATGGAGGAAGGAGATGAGAACTGGTTGCTAGGGAAGGACTTTGATGTGCCTGTAAATGGTTTCTGCGTCTCGTCCAACAGAATGGATGTGGAATTGTCTTTATTACAACCACAAGGATGTGCACATTTATTTATAGTAGAAACGATTCTTTCCACAAGTCCCAGCTGTCAACAACTCTTCCCATTTCCCTGGAATGCCTTACAGTGCCAGGAATGTTTTGTTTCTTAAGCCTTGTACCTGGAGAGCTAAAATAACAATCTTGTTAATGAGAAGACAATAGGGCTAAATGTGCTGTTTCTCAGTGTTTTCACAGGCCATACCTTTTAATTGCCTGCTGCTGGCGACATAACAGACAGTAATGAGTACACTGTTGTTGTTTTGTGGGGGGTTTTTTCTTTGCACACAGCTCCTGAGTGTGTTAGAAACTGAGTTTGTTTTGTGTACAGAGCAGGGAAGACTCCTGTGAAAAGCTGACGGAAGCATTTAAGGGTGAGGAATTTATTTCCACCGGTGAGGTAAGTCTTGATCGTTTTGCATTCAGATGAAGAGGAAAAGGAGATAAAGTGGATTACCCTCAATCATCTGGGAGATGACATTTCTCTTCGTGGTTGAAGTATTTTATGAATTAGAGAATGGGCCTGATTTTGAAGCCTAAATTAATTTAATCTGTTTGCTTTTGTTTGATGAAGCAGCTGCAGGGACACACCCTACTCCTTTGAAAATCTTTGGCTTCAAGGGTCTGAGTTTAGAAGCTAAGCTCAGTGCAGCTAAGGGGTTGGGACTTCCTTGGGTGGGGAAAGGAATCGGTTTTCAATTTCCCCTTGCGGAGGTCTGGCTTTCTCCAGTAGGGTTTGGTCTCAAACATCAAGGTAGACACTCGCACCCTGGCCCGTCATGCTTTTTATTAAAGGAGAACTTGCCAACCAAGGGAAACAGGAAAGAAAGAAAGGAAATTATTACCCGACCCTTTCCACCACTTCCCCCTAGTGCCCCCTCCTGGGCACATTTTCATTAGGGGGGTTAAAGAAACAAACAAACAAACCTCAGGGTGAAGACGAAAGAGACAGAAAGGTTATGGTCCATTAGTGGTGAGTGAAATCCAGTTTGCCACACATTCTGCACTTCCATAAAACTCCTCGCTGAGCCGTAGCAAGAACTCCATAGCCCGCCACTCCCCCACTTTTGGTGTTATGGATTGGTCAAAGCATCGAAATATTCATATACCAGAAACAGCCTAAATGCCCATCAGCAGATGGACTGATACACAAAGGGTGGCGCATGCGTACAGCAAACTGCTACCCACCCACACCGTGAGAAGAATGAAGCCTTGATAGCATGCTCCAGCATGCACGGAGTTGGGAGACTCCATGCTGAGTGAAAGCAGCCAATCACGAGAGGATAAATACTGCACGACCTCACTTAGGTAAGAAGGCAAGAAAAGACGAGTGAGTCGAAAAGACATCCAACAGGGTTACCAGGGGCAAGGGCTGGGGCAGCGGTGGTGAGCAGTGCAGTGATGGGAAATCACCAAGGGTGGGTTGTGCAGCCAGTGATGGTAATCACTGTCAATAAGCTGAGTGATAAAAGCCATGGGAGATGTTTATTGATCCTGATGGCAACAAGAACACAAAGGTGTAGCTGATGTGCTTGTTTATATAGACCCAACAACGTTGTGGGACTTGGTTTCTTTAGGTCGAGATTGCATGGGACATCACCATTAAATGGCCTGCTAGCATGCTTAGTGCTTCTGTTCTACCCCCTAGTTCATTGTGCAGTGTCTGGGGTGCTAAAAGCTTGCAAATGGCCACCCAAGGCAAAACAATGGGTCTTTATTCTCTGGAGCAACAGAGATCGGAGAGTCAGAAATAAGAGAAGAAAATGACACATGTGCTTCACTGCCTTATGAACTTCATCCTTCACCAGGAAACCAAAAGACTTGGATGGTACCCAGTTCCCATTAGTGAACATTTTGATCAAAGATTCCATAGAAAACTCCTGATCTTAATGGGAGAAACGCACAGTGGTTTTCAAATTCTCACAGGACACTAGACTTTCTAGAGCCGTGGAGGGTGGATGAATCCTTGAAACTACTGCCCTGAGATCATCTTTAAACCTTAAGCCAGGAGAGCAAATGTTTTGAGAATGATGAGGGCAACGAATGTGCAAATGTGCTTTACACAATTGATGTATGTATGGACTGTGATAAGAGTTGTATGAGCCCCTAATAAAAATAAATAAATGAATGAATGAATAAATAAATAATTGAATGAATAAATAAAAACCTTATGCCAGTAATATCCTTGGGAGCAAAAAAACAAATAGCTTGAGCTTTAGTAAAAAAATTCTTCCTTGAGTACTATGCTCTTTTTCCTTAAAAATCATTTTATTGGGGGCTCGTATCCATTTGTAATTTGTTGCCATCATCCTTTTCAAAATATTGCCTTTCTGCTTGAGTCCTTGGTATCGGCTCCACATTTTCTTTTACGCCCTCCCACTTTTAACCCTCCCTGGATAATTTATCAATTTTTTCATGTCTTGCACTGACAGCTGTCTCCCTTCACCCAGTTTTCTGTTGTCTGTCCCCCTGGGACGGGGTTACATGTAGATCCTTGTGATCTGTTCCCCCTCTTTCCTCCCACCTTCCCCTTCCCCTCCTGGTATCACCACTCTCATTGTTGGTTCTGAGAGGTTTATCTGCATTATGCTCTTTTAAGAACTATTCATATGGAATCAAATTGATAACGGCAACTCAAAAGATTAGACAGGAACCTTGGACCGATGAGTTTATATTAATGAGAGAGGAACAGCTGGAAGGGGTTGGGGTGGGGGTGAAGGTGGAGGTGTGGAAGCCATTCTGACTCATGGAGCCTGATAAGAAAGAATAGCATTACCTCATAGAGCAGCTGGGGGTTCCCAAAACTCACCTTGCCCTTGGCAGTCAAGTATTTAACCCCTGCTCCCCCAGGGCTTCTTTCCCTCAGAAAAGGGAGGTCGAGAACGGTTCCACAGCTCTCGGAAACTCACCAAGGTCCCTAAACGACACAAGTACAAAGTGCTGAACCAGTGTGCTTCTTCTGTGACTATTTCAACAACTACAAAACAGATAAACTTGAAGGATAGAAATAAAAAGCAAACCCAAAACAGCCAAGCCTTTGGGGCAGTTCCATTCTGCCACATGAGTTTCTTAGGAGTTCGGGTCTGGCTGGCACACAGCAGAGTATTTGGCTTCCTTTGGCGAGGACCCTGGTAGTATAGCGGTTATGTGCGGGAGGCAAGCTCAAGGTCGCTCTCAAGGAGAAAGATTGGGCTTTCTACTCTGGGGTAGCATCTCTATGAGTCAGAAGTGGCTCCATTTTTTGAGGGTGGCAAGGTTGCTTTATTCACAGATGGTAACCACTCAGTCCATCCATAACAGAGAGATGTATAAACAAATTGGGTGGGGGGAGAGAGAGGGGCTTCAATCCTAGCAGTTGGCTTGTGTGCCACCCTCGTCACAATGCCACTTTGGAAGACAAGCACTGAACATTTCCACATGGGACAAAAGGCATTAGCTTTGCAGGTTAATTTTAAAAAACACATGATTAGGTGACTTAGGAGCGGGCTGGTTAACCTGGTTTATCTCAGTATCAGTCCATCACCAGATGAGGTCGGTTTCTCATGGGCTATGGCTCTGTTGAATTCGACCAGAAGAGGATGATGACGTCATTCGCCCCACCGGAGGCGGCTTGAGTCAGTAGGAGGCACAGCGGTTACACAATGGGCTGTGCTTGGAAGGTCAGCAGTTCGAAATCACCAGCCCCTCTTCAGAGAAAAATGGGGTTCTCAACTCCCATCACCAGTCAGGGTGTCAGAAACTCATGGTGGGTGGGGGGGCTTCTCCACTGCCCTATCGGGGCACTGTGAGGCGGGAGTTGAGGAGGGCATCTCAGATACTGTAATTCACCCTCTGAGCAAGACTGGAGGGGAAATTGGCAGGCGTGTTTGAGAAGAGGATGCTTTTACAGAAATTCAGAGCACTGCCTCTTCAAAACCGGGTCGTTTCTGGATGCAGAAAGGTGGCCTTTTATGAATTCATTACTACCAAGCTCTTTAGAAGGTGTACGGTGGGGGGACGGGTGAACTTGATGTCTTTTCTGATGCGTAGCCCATGTATCTGGACATTTACCTTGTAAAGCAAGTCGCACCAGACCCGTGCTCTACAATTCTGCTGACCTGACCCTGGGCTGAATGCCGGATTTTCACTTTAGGACCAGGAACAGCATTGAGAGAGAGTTATTGCTTTGTCACCTCCAGCCGGGCCTGGGGTAAGCCAGCTGGCGACTGGAAGTGAGGTGAAAGGTGGGGGCCTTTTCTACAGGGCCATCCAGCCCCTCCAGAGAAGCAGGCTTCCGCGTGGATACGAAAACGCACCAGCCAGCAGTCTCCCTCCCCAACATTGCACGTTTCCACGTTGTCTTTTTTTTATTTTTAATCACTATTTTGGGGAGAAAAGTCTCATCTTAGCAAAACCAAAGTAAACGGGGTCACGAGTCCGTCCTCCCCGGGTTACTCATTAAAGGCCCAGAACGGAGGGCAAACACAGGCCAGCGGACTTTTCTGCAGTAGAGAGCGAGCGCATACCCTCCATCGGCCCCAGTGCAGGGCGGCCGGACGATGCGGTGCCGTGGGGTGAGCGCTCGGAAGCACTAAGGTGCCGTGAGGGCGGCCGGGGTACGGGGCACGGGGTACCAGGCCGACAACAGAAAAGACCCCAGAGCGCGGGCAGCCGCCTGGGGCCGGGAATGCTGGGCGCCTCCCTCGGTTCCCAGCCTGCGCCCTCTCCCCGCCGCCTCCCCGAACCGGACTGCAGCTCCGCGAGGGACGCTGTGGCAGGTTTTCGCTTCCAGGGCAGCTGTGCGCGTCCGCAGTGGCCCCGCTGTACTCGCGACAAAGGTCTGGCGGGAGGAAGCCACAATGGCGGCCCCCAAGTCCGCGCCGGGCTGCGCGCGTGCGTCCAGTGCGGAGAGTCATCCAGAACACAGGGCTGGGGCCGGTGTGTCTGTCCCTGCCTGCTCCGTGCCCTCGGGTTCCCTGGCACGCCTGCATCCCCGCTGCGCGCGAAGTGCGTTGATCCAAGCTTGCAAAGCTGTTCCCACCCCCTTGAGAGCATTGGGCCCCATTCTTTTTGCCCAGGCACCTCGAGCTTGGAAAGCTGGGAGACAATGACAGCGAGGCCCGCGGAAGCCAGAACCTGTGGAAAGTGGAGACTGGGTGGAAAAGTGATTAAGGTATAATCGCCCTCCCCAACCCCGCGAGGAACAACAGAAATGTGGATGAAGGGAGACAGCGGGTGGTGTAAGATATGAAAATACTTATGATTTATCAAGGGTTCACGAGGGTGGGGGGACAGGGTAAAAAGAGGAGCTGATTCTAAGGGCTCAAGTAGAAAGAAAATGTTTTGAAAAGCATGATGGCAACATATGTACAAATGTGCCTGATGCAATTGATGTAGGGTTTGTTAGAAGAGTTGTAAGAGCCCCCCCCCTAAAATGATTTATAAAAAACAAACAAAAAACACAGCAATGCTAAAATAAAACAAACAGAAGCACCACATGAAAGTCAGAAACCTTGCCAGACCCAGAAAAGCCCAGCAGTCCTGTGGCATCCCAGCGCCCACAGCTTTCACAAATCCTAAACCAGTCTCCTGAGACCGGGGAAACAAGCCCCAACTTACAGACAGGACCTGCAAAGGAAAACAAAACGCAAAACCACCGGGGGCTCTGGGAGTTTCCGGGATGTTGATGGGGGTAGAAAGCCCAATCTCTCTCCCGGACGTTATCTTCCCCCAACTCAGACTGCGCAGGTGAGCCTGCTTTTGCAGGAAGGAACTCCATCCAGCTCCGGGTGGGAAAGCTGCCGCCCAAGAGGGAGGCAAGCCATCTACGCTCTTGTCGGATGTACACGTGGCTCTGAAGTCAAATGAAAATGAAACGATCGTAGTGCCATCTGCAAAAAATTTACAGGCTGTTGGTCAGATAACGATGACTTCATTTGTGTGTAAGACTGTAGGGATGATTTTTTAATAACTTAATTAAAATTTCCAATAAAATAATTCACAAATACTTAAATTAAATTAAAATTATCTTCAACAGAAAAACAAAGAATGCATGTATGGCTGTCGAATAATTGTCAAATTGTTGTCAGGGTTGGCTCTTCCATCTCAAAAGTTTGCCCGACCCCCGCTCTAGTCGCTTGGCTCCTTTTGCAATTTTGTTTGAAATCTCGCCATCTGGTTTCCTCTTCTGTAACCTGAGATGGATCTTTCCAGATGTCCCCGTTCCCGTGAGATACAATAGACGGCAGGTATGCCAAGTGGTGAAATCGGAACTTGACCTAGTCAGTGCTCCTCTTTTCACCATCGCTGGATCTGCTATTCTTACAACCATCAAACTGCACCTTCGCCTTCAAATGGATGTTGGCTGCCATTTCTGGAGGCTATGTGTTCTTTTCTGTAAGCTTATTTACCAGCCTCTTGAGCATCGCTGGTGGCAGCGGGGGTGGGGCATGGGGGTGGGGCACCGGTTCTTTCTCATGGCTACACCAGGTCCTGCAGAAAGAAGCTCTGGCCCCTCCTGTGCCATCCAGGTTACAGTCACTGTGTCAGTCCACCTCACTGGGGACTCCCTCTTTCTCACGCGCCCTCTGCGGTACCAAACGTAATGTCCTCTCCAGCAGCCGGTCCCTCCTGATAACATGTGCAAAGTACATGCGATGAAGTACAGTTCAGTCCATGGAAAATGAGGGGAAAAAACCTCTAAGAATGCATCTCCTGCCACCACTGGATTTTAATGTCAACTTCACACGATAAAGTGGAAACATTCCAAATGAATATTCATCCAAGAGTGAAGCTTTTCTCAAAAGAGATTGTGTGGTGGTAGTGGTGGTGGTTTTCTGAGTGTTTGTGTGTTACGGATATCAATTTTTTTTTCCTGAGCACCTGCTCTGTGTGAAATGTTGAACTAAATGTTGGGGAGGACGTAGACAAATGTGAGAAAAAAAACTATCTTAATTCAATCAATTTATGAGCTCACTGTCAAAATAATACTCCCTGTACTAGTCTGTCATTTGCGAGTGACAGGATCCCAATTGAGACTGCTGCAGAATAATATGTTAGCTGTGTGCTCCACGGAGGAGTTCACTGAAGGGGAAAGGGTATTATCTAGAAACAAGAGAGATGTCAGTGCAGGCTGTTACAGGCCACTACACGCTCTTCGCCCCTTGCCCCCTGCCAAAATTATATCATCACCATAAATAATATCAACCATACCAGAGGAAAAATGAAATTTCACACACAAATCAGATTTTTTTTCTAATCGATGATATGTGAATCTCCAGAGAATTAAGTCAAATGAAACAAAATAGTCACATAGAGATGGTCAAACGGGAACAGGGCACATTTTAAGCAACGACAAACAAGAGAGCTGACCTCATAAGCTATGGTTTCTAATGAGTCCACCGAGGCACAGAGAGAAGTTAAGCATTCTGTTGCGGAGCTATGACTCAAAGTTGTTTTTCTCACATTCGTGAAACGAAATGATTTCCATCATCTTATCTGGCTCCTTTTAGCTATGCGAGTCTCCAGCATTTTACACGGAAAAGAACCTAAAGTATTCTGGGCACAGATGTAAAGGAAGAGAATTCACTCGATCACTCATTGGGCTGCAGATGGACAGTCAGCATCCTGGCATGTGGCCCATTCCCGTGTACATGTAATGAGCATGTACTGTGGCACACGGATGAGGGCACGGTGGGGGCTCAGCCACAGAAGACATAGTTGTTATCCTCGAAAAAAAAATCAGATTGAGATGGCTCACTTAGAGAATAGACACTGAAATGCAATAAAATGAAAGTTCTCACAGACAGTTAAAAAAGCAGCAGCAGCAGCACAGTGGTTGGGGCGGGGGGGGGGGGGGGCGGGGGGGCAGGGGTTGAAAAGGTTGGTGGGAAAATCCCGTTATCTTTTTCATCCCGTTTTTCATAAACATTTTGCTTTGAAGCCCCCTTGTATTAAATGCCTCCACTCAGCCTGGTTCTGGAAGCCTGGTAAATGTGAGCAGACAAGAGAGGTGTGTAAACAAAAGTAAACTCGTTCTGCTGCCTGACAAGTCATTGGGCGAGACACCTTCGCCCTTATTCCAGCATCTACTACACCGCACGCGGCACAGCGTAGACAGCTTTGGCCTTGTCTATTTCTTCCTCTTTGGGAGGGGCAGGGAGCTGTTTGTCCTGTTTATTTTGTCCTGTTTGTATTTAATGAATGGAGCGCCTACTATGAGCCAGTGAGGCCACAGAAACAAAGGCCCCTGTGATAGGTAGGATTACTGTGCCAACCTGGCCAATAGGAACATGTGGGTTTAATAAACTCACAGCTTGATTGGAGAGCAAAGAGAGAAATGGCTCAGCAGCCTCGTCCCCCTCTCTCTTACTCTCTGGTGATCAGACCAATGTGCTGCTACTTTAGCTAGTTCTCTGCCTCAACTTGTGAGCTACATTACCTGAGGGACAGCCAACCCGTAGACCATGTTGCTGGAGCTTGAGGTTCTTGTGAGACCTGCTTCACCATACTGCTGATATACACTTGAGATTGAGGTTGTTGGATCCTGTCATTTTGATTGCTTGAGTTTGATATCCCATCTGGGTCTGCTTTGCTAAGCTCCTGAGCTACTGAGTGTTGGTGACCTGCCCTGCTGTTTGCTGCCTGTGGCTTGACTGCCTGCCTTGCCCTAAGGAAGACTCAGCTAGCTGCTTCCTTGGCCTTGGATCCAGTGGCCCTCATAAGTTGAAGGACTTCCAGTATATTAACTGTTCCATGGAAGTGAGTTGAATTGAGCCCTCTGTACTGCTGTGTGGACTAATTAGCTGTTACATTCCTTCATGCTATCTATAGCTATATCTATATAAATCATAAGTGTCCTGGGTTTGTTTTTCTAGAGAACCCTGCCTAACACACTTCCTTTCTTAAGAGTTGGCCTTCTAGTACATCCAAACAGGTATGGACACATCAGAGGGGAGAAGACTAAGAAGAGAACTAAGTTGATCAACAGGAAGGAAAAAACCATAGTTTCAACTCACCACACCCTCATGCATGTCTGAGAAGAACTGTACCCTTGTGGGTGGGGGCTTTCAAGAATTGATTTTCTGGAAGTACATCAACAGGCCTTTCTTCTAAGGTCTGGGGGGGCGGGGTGGAGCCCAAACCCCCAATCTCTGATTAACAAAGGAACTCATTAACCAGGTCCATGAAAACCATGGCCATCCAATAGATTCTGACCCATGATGACCCTATAACCCCAAACCATCCATCCTTCAAGTCAATTCCAACTCACAGTGCCCCTATAAGATGGGGTGGGACTGCCCCTGTGGGTCTCTAAGGCTATAACTCTCCTTGACACAGAACGTCTCCTCTTCCTCCCACAGAGCAGCTGGTAGCCGGTGTGTTCAAATCGCTGATCAGCTGTGGTTTAGACTGGAGCGGACCACCTGGTCTTTTCTCCCAGGTCTTTCACCCCACCCATCCCCACCCACTGTGGGGTCACTGATGGACTGGAACCACCCACCTTTCAGATAGCAGCCAAGTGCTCAATCTTTGGGCCACTGGGGCTCCTTCTTAAGTATATCTTTTGGTGCTCAAAACATTCTCTGATTTCCTTCCCAATCCTAGAGTTAGAGACAGTTTTTCTGGTCAGTCTTTTTAAAAAAAAGGTTTTTTTACGAAAATCATAGGTATTTTTAATGTGATGCTATTTATAAATAAACATGTACATTTACATGCTTTGATGTACAAGTTTGTGTAAATATATATATATTTTTAATCATTTTATTGGGGGTTTGTACAACACTTACCACAATCCATCCATCCACCCATTGTGTCAAGCACATTTTTCAAACATTTTCTTTCTACTTGAACCCTTGGTATCAGCTTCTCGTTGTTTTCCCTCCCTTCTTCACCCTCCCTCCCTCATGAACCCTTGATAATTTATAAATTATTATTATTATTTCATGTCTTACAGTGATCGATGCCTCCCTTCACCCACTTTTCTGTTGTCCGTCCCCATCAGTCTTAAACCCACTCGCACTGCTGTTGAGTTCGACTCAAAAGAATTCTGTAGGACTCCAGCACCCCCATCCTCACCCCAAGGGTTTCCATTGGTGCAAACTTTCTCCCGAGCAGACTGCCATACCTTTCTTCCGAGGAGAACCTGGGAGCTTCAAGCCCTCAGAGCTTTCAGTTAGCCTTTGACCGCTTTACCCATGCACCACCAGGGCTCCCTTTTAATGGGCTGCCTCGGTTCGCACCTCAGAACTGCCTGGCTAGTTACACCCGGGGGTGGGGAGTGGCGGGGATAGTCCAGAGACAAATGGGACTGTCCAAGGCCAGTGGGTAAGGTTGGAGTGAAACCAATCTCTGATGTAGCGTCTGCAGTCGCTCCAAGAGAGAAAGATGAGGCTCTCTGCTCTCCTAAAGCTGTACAGCTTGGAAATGCCCAGAGGCAGTTGCCCTGTCCTGTACGGTCACTCTGAGTCAGAATCGACTCCGTAGCAGCGAGTTTGGTTTGAAGTGTGCACTTTTCTTAGCTCAGAATAAAGAACCCCTTCATTTCCCAGTCCCGTCTGAGCACCCAGCTTGTCCAGTCACATTCCACCTCAGGAATACAAATGAGTCCTAGTTCTTCCTTCAAAGGGAATATGAAGCCACTTTTCCAGAGGTGCCCTTGCATTGCATCACTGGGGGGAGATAAGGGTGGAAACTCCGTGAAGTTAACACTTGACAGAGATTCCCCCAGTGTCAGCAGCTGACAGAGAGAGAGAGAGAGAGAGAGAGAGAGAGAGAGAGAAGGCAATTCTGCGACCCTGGCGCCCATCATTTGCAGGCACTTTGTCTTGGTCTGAGGCTTAGGCCAAGTTTCTTAACCTGTGGGTCAAGACCCCTTTGGGCATCAAACGACCCCTTCACAGGGGTCGTTTAAGACCATCAGAAAACACCTATTCCCGATGGTCTTACGAACTGAGACACCGCTCCTCTATCCGTCTCCAGGCTGTGCCCCCACATGCAGATACGCCCACATACAAGTACCCGGCATGAAGACTGTTACCCAGGTTATACCACGCTTCAAGACAAAGTTTCATTGATTTGTCATATGAAATAAATATTTCACAATATAGAATTACGTATTGTTTTGTGTTGAATCACTATGCTTTCATGGTGTTGTTTGTCACAGAGAAAATGCATCCTGCCTATCAGATCTTTACATGATGATTCATCACAGTAGCAAAATGGCAGTGATGAAGTAGCAATGAAAATAATTTTCTGGTTGGGGGTCATCACAACATGAGGACCTGTATGAAAGGGTCGCGACATTAGGAAGGCTGAGTACCACTGGTCTAAGCCATGCTAGAGCCGTGTTACTTTGTCCAATTAAACGACACGCTTGCTTGGTCATAGTCCTTACATTACTTATTTATCTCCTGGGCCCTTTGATGTTGGAACTGGACCCGGCGTGCCCTGATTTTCCGCTCAGTGGTCAGAATCGCCCATGTTCTGACGCAGAGCCCTGTGAAAGTTCCGAGGCAGTCCTTAGACCAGGAATGCAAACGTCCAGGCAAAAGTTTCCAGGAGCCGCCCAGACAGGGAGGATTCTCCAGGATACCATGGAGACAAAGAAATATGCTCTTTCTCCATGCCCCACCCCACCTTCACCCCTTTTCTATCAAAAGCCTTATTTCTTATTACTCTAATTAGCTTCTGACACGGTAAGGGCTTTGTATTCAGGCAGCCGTGCAGGAAACAGCCCAGAACCAACAATGACAGCCGTAAACCTGAGCGCTCAGCCCCCTCCCCCTTCCCCTCCCCACTTCCCCCCAACACCCCTTCTCCTCTGCCAGTGTTACCTTTAGGCCATTATCAAGTGCAACGATCACAGGAACGAACCTTTACCTGAGCTGAAGGTAGCAGGCTGGAGGCTGAGTCTTATCTCTCTGTCCTGTTCTCCCTACTCTGGTGCCCCCCCCCCCCCCCCCCCACCGCACACCATTCAAGGCCTGATCTCCCTCTCAGTGCTAGTGCTGCGGCTCCCTTCTGACAGAAAGTCTTCAACAGTCCCGGTGGCCCAGTGGCCCCCAGCTCAGCAATTGCCTCTCAGTACATGGCCTGCTGAGCCCCACCCAAGGGGCTTCTCTGCCTGGACTGCTCCGCGCCCTGCGCACCAGGGACCGAGGTGATGGCGAGAAGAACTCAGGCCTTTTTGTTTTAAAGTTTTCCACGCGTTGCAGGCCACCGCGGCTACCACTGGAGACCACGTGGCATCTTGTTTCTCTCTAATTTGGCAACTTGTCATTTCTATTTCTGGACCTCACTTGCAAAAATTAGAGCCGGTAGTCCAGAGAGCCTCCCAACCCTTTTCAAGTCGTGCCAGATAAGATGGGCTATCATTTTCAACACAAACAAGAGAATACCTTCAAATCCGTTGGTGTTCTCCAGCTCTCGAACCGACCCATAACGGTATCTTGCGATTCAAAGGAACATTCTAGGTTGAGAAGTGCCTTCTGTATTGTTTCATCAGTTTCCCCCTCTGACCTTTGAGCTAAGCGAGGCAGCCAGAGACGTCTTGGTTTGGGCAGGGTTTCTGGCTCCCGGTACACCACAGCATGCTGCTTTGACACGGAGTGCTTCAAGAAGACTCGGAGTTAGCCACATCTTATTCGAACAAAATTACGCAAAGCAGTAGCTATTTTGAAGTGCTTATGTACCTCATTCAACAAATATGGATATTTGTTAGGTTTATACTCAAAGCCAGTCTCGGACTGACACAATTGAGAAGAAACCCATCAAAGACGGTCCTCTTCGATATAAATGGACAAACCCCACACTGATGTATAATCGCCCAATGCAATTATGAAGCTGAACGGTCTAAGGATGAGTTCCTTCAGGGACTAGCCCGTGAGGTGAGACATGAAGTTGTGGGACTGTCAGGTGAGGGGGAAGGTAGCAATATTACAAAAAGAGGCGGTCCCCATGCAAAGGCAGAGTGTGGCTGGCCCAGCATGGGCCCCCCCAGGGCACAGAGATGTGACAGGAGGAGGCAGGAGAGGACAGAATGTACCAACCATTTGGGGATTAGCAAGGATGTGTTAAGGAGCGGGAGTCCTCCGCCAGGAAGTCATTGCAGGGGACAATCTTGAAGAAAGTGACTTGTTAAATATCACACTGAGATAGTGGGGGAGGGTGACGGGGGGGGGGGTAGTAAGAATAAAGATGCTGCCATTGAAGCCGCTTGTGTAAGAGACAATGATGCTAATGCTAGGCTGGTGTGGGCAGAGAAGGGACTGAAATGGCCCTGCAGCAGGAGGTGAACTCCACAGGAGTGATGGCTTGCATATGGGGAAAGAAAAAGCGGCAGGTATCCAGGAGGGACTTTTCAATGATTGTTTTGTGCTTCGGTGACATTTCACTTAAAATAGTTAAACATATGAATGAAACAGGTGTCTGGTCTTTCAAAACGGAGGAGAGTCAGGCCTGCCTGCGTCTCACAGCTATGTTCACACACTCATCATCTGTGAAGTGTTCCCGCAGTTTTGACAGTTTGTAAAGAATTCCTTAACCTCCAACAGCTTGCTTATCTTGAAGGATAACTGTATCACACCGGATTGGTTCTTTCATGTGGAGCATTTAAGTAAGTGCCTCAAAGTGGAAGTGATGACGAAGCCGTGAATCACGGCTATCATAGAACTAGGAATCGAGACTTCCCAGCTTGGGAGATGAGAGCATTTCTATTCCCAGAATCTGGGAGACGAGAAGTAAAACCGCATTCAAACTAAATGTCAGTGGAGTCACAACGAATCGCTGTTGAGGGGAAAAGGTGAAGCGCTTTAGCCACCTCTGTCAGAAATAGTTTTATACTTCAAAGGTTAAGGCCAGAAGATACCGATTGACCCAATCTCAAACTGCGAGATAAAAATTTCTCCTCAAATTCTAACCAACACCACAAAGCTAATGCTTCTTGTTTATCCAATCAATATATTTTTTTTAAGTCAGCTACCTTGGGAAAGTTTCTTCACATGTTGGGTCTTAGTTTTCTCACTGGGAAATCCTACCTATTTTATAGGACTGTGGGGGGAACAAGTGGGCTAACTGAGGAAAAGCAGACTAAAAGCATGTCCCTGCTTTTTCCACACTGCCTTGGGCTGCTCTCTAATTCAGTCTCATCCTGCCAATCCCGTCTGCTTTTCCCTTTTCCCGTGGGTACCCTATAGACTCAAGTATAAGCTGATCTGATCAAAAATGATCAGCCAAGGCACCTAATTTTACCACAAAAACTGTATAAAAAATGTGCTGCATTATATTCCTCTGGTTCCTTGAGGCTTCCTCACCCCCCACTGCCATGACCCAGTGCTGCCTTTCACTGCTGGCTAGACCGGAGCATGTGCACAGGTACAGATAAGAGATGGGCGCTCGCCATCTAGCTCAGAAGCAAAAAAGCCCACATGGAAGAAGCACACCGGCCAGTGCGATCACGAGGTGCCAAGGGACCAGGTATAAGGCATCATGCAAAAAAAACAAAACAATGATATAAGTGTGTGTATGTATGTGTATATATGTGTATATGTATATATATACCATATTAAATGAAGGGTGAAGTGCAGAGTGGAGACCCAAGGCCCAAGTGTCCGCCAATGGAGATCCCCTCATAGAGGCGTTTAGGAGAGGAGATGGGTTAATTAGGGTGCGAGGTAGTACCGATGAAGAACACAGCTTTCCCCCAGATCCTGGATGCTTCCTCCCCCCAACTACCATGATCCGAATTCTACCTTGCAGGCCTGGATAGGACAGAGGCTGTACACTGGTACATATGAGGGCTGGAGGTATAGGGAATCCAGGGTGGATGATACCTTCAGGACCAAGGGTGTGAGGGACGATGCTGGGAGAGTGGAGGGTGAGTGGGTTGGAAAGGGGGAACTGATTACAAGGATCCACATGTGACCTCTTCCCTGGGAGAGGGACAGCAGAGAAGGGGGGAAGGGAGACTCCGGATAGGGCAAGGTATGACAAAATAACGAGGTATAAATTACCAAGGGCATATGAGGGAGGGGGGAAAGGGGAGGGAGGGGAAAAAAAAAGAGGACCTGATGCAAGGGGCTTAAGTGGAGAGCAAATGCCTTGAGAATGATTGGGGCAGGGAATGTATGGATGTGCTTTATACAATTGATGTATGTATATGTATCGATGGTGATAAGAGTTGTATGAGTCCCTAATAAAATGTAAAAAAAAGAAAAGAGGAGAAAAAAATGATTAGGGCAAAGACTGTACAGATGTGCTTTATACAATTGATGTATGTATATGTATGAACTGTGATAAGAGTTGTATGAGCCCCTAATAAATTGTTAAAATTAAAAAAAAAAGAGATGGGCGCTCACGACACACAGAATCCAGGAACAGGAGTGGGAATAGTGATACCAGAAGGGTAGGGGGAAGAGGGGAGAGAAAGAAGAAAGGGGAAACCCATCGCAATCATCGACACACAACCATACACCCCTTTCCAGGAGGAAGAACAACAGAAAACATGGGGGAAGGGAGACAGCGGTCAGTGTGAGAGATGAAAATAATATCAATGTATAATCACCAGGGGCTTATGAGGGAGGGGAGGAGGGAGGAGGGGGAAAGAGCTGATACCAAGGGATCAATAAAAAGTAAATGTCTAGAGAAGAATTAAGGCAACATATGTACAAACATGCCTGACTCGATCGATGTATGGATTCTGGTAAGAATTGTACAAGCCCCCAATAAAATGATTTTTTTAAGTGGCTTATCCTCAAGTATATACAATACTTTCCTTCACAGAAAGAAGCCCTCCTCCTGCCTCTGACTGCTTTATATCCTTCATCACAAGTCAGTACAAGAAGAGTGAAAAAAGCTGTAGGGTCCAGAGTTGAACACACACACACACACACACTATATGTAAGTATGTTTGTGTGTACATGTGGACACATGCCCATATTTTTATAAATGTGAGAGGGGGCTTCAAACCGTTTGTGGAAAAGTTTTTTAAATGGGATTTTCCTACAAACTTTTAAAATCCTCCTCGTATATAAGTCGGCAATACACTACTTTTAGAGGAAGCAGTGTCTATATTTAAATGTTGTTCATGGGACGCAAGCACGGGAGGCAGCCATGCTGTTCTCCTCTGTATGAACTTGACCTTTATGAGAGTACTTTATTCTGTGGTGGTCCCTACAGTATCTTTTTTTCAAATGCAATTATGAATGCATTGGGAAGGTCCCAAGAAAAGTCTGTCACGATTATTAGAAACACAAAAGCATTGGTCCTATGAAGAACGTTGCGACCGGAAGAAAGTGAAAACTGAGGGATCACCCAATGCCTCCCTTTGGAGCTACACAAGTATGCCACTTTTAGGGAGTGCTGTGTTCGGAGAAGACAGAGGAGAAAACTTTCTAATACAACAAAACGGACCGTTTTTACAACAATGCAGGCCCTTGGCAACTGGACTCTTAGTATCAAAATTATGTAGATTGGCTTCCCTGGAAATGTAAAACTTGAGAGCCTGAATTCACAAGCTGTGCCAGCCATGCAGCTGCGGACAGACCTTTAACCTCTCTCTGCCTTAAGTCTCTCCCAACTAGGAAGAATAATGGCGGCTTGGTAAGTTGCTAAGAAGTCCCAGTGAGACAATCATTCATTCCCAGGTTTAGGTAACAACTCAACAAAGGCTGATTCTGTTGTCCACTTCCTACCTTTCTCTCCTGGCCAGTTGGTGAGATAGTTAATGTTTATTGTGCCAACCTGGCCAATAAACAAACACATGTGGGGTTAATTGAAGGGCGGAGGGATAAATGGCTCGGTGAGCCTCACCTTTCTGGCTCTCGGGTCTCTTGCTTTCTGATGGTTGGACCAGGGTGCAGCTGCCTTAGCCAACTCTCTGCTTCAGCAGGCAAGGGTCACTTCCTGCAAGACATCCCTGAGGAAAAGCCACATGGGCCTACCCCAATGCATCCCTGGGTGCTGGAGCAGCCATGTAGAGAGACCCCTGCCAGCACTGAGATGCTTACACATTCACTGACTCGGCTTTCCTCCTGTAGTCAGCATCAATGAGTGTGTTTTGTGAGATGGAAGAGGACTTTGTGGATTGGTGTAGGACATATGGGCTAATGTTGGACTTGTAGGCATGGGCAGCACTGGGTTGGGATGTTTTCTTGAGGTGCACTTTACCTTTATATAAAACCCTCTCTTAAAAAAAAACTCTCTCTTATACATGAGTTTCTGTATATTTGTTTCTCTAAAGTACCCAGACTAATATAGTTGGTTAGTCAATATTTAAAAATTGTGATCAAGAAACCCATTTTACGAATTCACAAAACACAGATATAAGAGTCACCTAGTCCCAAGAAGGCTCTACTCAAAATTGAAGTGGTCTGCCAAGGACGCATTTGGAAATCAGATGGAGTTCATTCCAGAATAATCACCACACACAAAAACAAAAGCTTTAAAGGATAAGCAAGGTATCCTAGATGAATTAAGCAGTAATTCACTCGCCCACAGGATCAATAAAAATGTGGAAGTAGTCAGCGATTTGGCTAATGCAAGGAATTGATTGGTTGGGAGAAGAAAGGCTGAGGAGTGAAGTTGAGATGAAGAACCAGGCTGTCCCTTAGAGACACTAAAGCACCATGGACACAGCACACATTTTTCAGTGAGTGATAGAAGTCACAAAGACTGTCTCTCTCCTTATCTTTAATGCGAAGCTGAGCAGATGGCACATCCTTGAGGAACCTAGTAAGTGGTGATGCACAGTGGTGTTCCCCAAAATACCTGGAAACCAGTGTCACTGTCGGCAGTAGAGACCCAAAGCCCAGGAGGATCGAGCCAGCCCTCCCATCAAAATCACACACGAAGCCACATGGGTTTGTTTCTTCCACATCAGTGGCACTGCCCATGCAGAAGTCATCCCTTAAGGTCAAAGGCAATCAACCTTCTGAGGACATGCCAAAGCATTTGATAGATTCTCAGCTCCGCAGAAAGAGGGAATTCAAGCTTTGGGCTCCAGCCCAACCTGTGCTGCTATTAGACGCTTTAGGGCTTTTTTTTAAGTTGGGTGTTTCCCAGCCAGATCACTCACCTTTTCCTCTATTCTTGACCCCCCAACTGCTCCTAACTGTTCCTTGAAATCAAATATACCCTCAGAAGAGGAATATTCCCAGTAGAGATAAATTCAGGAAGATTGTGTTGCAGGCTTACAAAAAAAAGTAGCAAAATCGAGGCGGTAAACATCTTCCCATTGCTTGTACAAATGACCCAAGATGGATACTTTTATGGTCCGAGCTTCTGACTTGATGGTTATGTTTAGCTTTTTAAAATGAAGATTACTTCATAGTCATGTCAAATGAAGATTACTTCATAGTCACGTCAAATGAAGATTGAGGTACAGCACAGATCCATGGCATCTGATGAAATGAACTAGATTGACAGAGAGCCCTAACTTATCTCCAGGATGACTTCCTGATTCCTTTTCTTTCAGCTGCCTCAGTCTCTAAATAAAGTTCTTTTATTTTTGTTGTTAAATCATTTTATTGGGGGCTCATTACAGCTCTTGTCACAGTCCATATATCCATCCATTGTGTCAAGCACATTTGTATATGTTGCCATCATCATTTTCAAAACATTTGCTTTCTACTTGAGCCCTTCATATTGGCTCCTCATTTCCCCTTCCCCCCTCCCTCCCTCATGAACCCTTAATAATTTGTAATTTGTGTGTGTGTGTGTGTGTGTGATTTTTTTTCATGTTTTACACCGGCCACTGCCTCCCTTCACCCAATGTTCTGTTGTCCTTCCCCCTGGGAGGGGGTTATATGTAGCTCATTGGGATCAGTTCCCCCTTTCTATCCCCACCTTACCCTTACCCTGCTGGTATCACTCCTCTTGTTCCTGGTCCTGAAGGGTTTATCTGTCCTGGATTGCCTGTGTTTCCAGCTCTTACCTGTACCAGTGTACATGCTCTAGTCTAGCTGGATTTGTAAAGTAGAATTGGGGTCATGATAGTGGGGGGCGGGGAGGTGAGGAGGCATTAAAGAACTAGAGGAAAGTTGTATGTTTCATTGGTGCTACACTGCGCCCTGACTGGCTCGGCCCTTCCTTGTGACCCTTCTGTGAGGGGATATCCAATTGTCTACAGATGGGCTTTGGGTCTCCACTCCTCGCTCCTCCTCGTTCACATCAATATGATCGTCTATTCTGGGTCTTTGATGCCTGATACCTGATCCCATCAACACCCCATGATCACACAGGCTGGTGTGCGTCTTTAAACTTGTTGTTGATGTTGTTACTCTAGCAAAGCCAAGCCCCTTCTCCATGTCTTCTATGACCTGCCTTGCCCTCACTTTTAGACCCAGCCATCCACAGTCTAAGAAGTCTCAGAATAGCCTCACCGCTGTGTACACTGCTCTCCATTCTCAGACCTCTCCTACAGTTTGACGACTCTCTCTTTCTCTCCCCTCATCCGTTGAGTTCCTGAGTCCCAGTCACACGCTCCTCTTTCCAGGCTTCTTCCTCGGGCTTCCATCAGTACCTGACACGCCTTCACACGTCTCCATTATCATTCACCTACCCGGACCCTCAATCTCACATATGAAGTTCGCCGTGAGCCCACCGAAGCTCCCTCTCCAGTCACTTCAGCTCCACTAACCCCACACCCACCCCAAAAGGTCACCTGCCCAAGGGCTTGTTTTCAAAAGAACATTCGACTTTTTTGCCGCTATTTATTTATGTTTTGCTTCCCTTCTTAGAGGGATAGGCCACTGTAAGCAATTGCCTATTCTGGCCAAAGCACATCCAAATGAGGCAGTATGTAGGAAAAAGAGTTAGTCAGTCACAAAGAGCCTTACAGTGGTTGGCATACTGGTCAAGCCTGCCAAGAAGCTGTCTTCTCTGTGGGTTGACCTAGTGAGCTCACAGGGGTGTGGGGCTGCACAGGCCCCAGACACAGCCTCGCTCGCAGGGTATCAACGACCAAAAAGCCACCTCACCGGTGGGAGCCACAAGGTATATGGGAAGGAAGGAGGGCTGACAGTCTTGAGCACACATGTACAGACCCTGTTCCTTCCAATAGCTTCCTAAGGGGAGTATCTTAGGGGAATCGGAGAGCATTGAAAATGTGAAAAGGGCAGTGTGAGTGACGTCACCTATTGTCAACTTGAGACGACTAAGAGTGAAGGGGTGGGGTGTAGCTGTCAGTCAGGTTGCAGCTTGATGACCTCATTTGGAGGCACTTAAGGAGATGAAGAGTGCTCGCTGGAGGCCAGACCCAGACTCCCTGGGAGACATCCCTGATGACAAGCCAGATGGAGCTACATTGGTTGAGCCAGAGCCCTGGAGCTAGAGCAGTCACAGGGAAACCAACACCCACACTGAGATGCTGCCTCCACCACTGGATCCACAAGACGTTCCTCCCACTGGCCTGTGATCTTCCTGCATTCAGCATCGTTGCATGGCTGTGTCACTCTAAAGAAGAATTATCGGACATATGGGGTAATAGCAGACTTACGGACTTGATCTGAGCTGTGTTGAGATGTTTTCTCAGTATGCAATTGCTCTTTGACATAAAGCTCTTTCTCATACACATAGGAGCTTCTCCCTAGATTTGTTTTTCTAGTCTACCCGGACTAACACAGGCAGGAAAAGAAGACCCGTGAATAATGGGGATAAGCTATGAAGAGAAAGCCTAGAAGCTATTTGACATTACCTTACAGGGTCGAAAGTGATACTCGACAGAGGACAGATGCCAGCTGTCCTGGATCTAATGTGTCCCCTTACAATGGGGGTCGATTTGACTGGGCCACGATGCCCAGCACCCCTCCATTCGGTGAGGCCCTGAAGGCCCTCGCCTGTACCTGTGTGCCCTGTCTCCCACAGCATGCTCTGCTTATCAGCTGGGCTCTATAATTCATTGCAGTGGCCACGCCGAACTCACGGATAATGCTCACGATGGTGGGATTGATTCTGGAAATTAACAGGCTACAATTCAGGTGAGAAGTGCTCCGGATACAGCGGTTCAGTCAGGCCAAGTGACAAAGGGCACACCGCTCTGTCCGAGGCCCAGAGAGTGTACACCACACCTGGCCCCCGGTGATAGTGAAACCTTCCCCTCCTGCTTCTGAAATAGCTCGTTTGACGTGCCGCAGGACAACCATCATAATGGATACTTGAACACACACTCACAAAGGAATCCTGTCAGCGGCTTCCCCTACCTTCTTACTCAGACTCCTGGGGGAAAGTCTTTTGGTGAGGACCCCTGAGACGCTGGCTGGAGGAGCCACATTAAATCATTCTCTCACTTGAACTGTAGTTAATGAGGCAGATTTGGGTTATGCTAATGATGATCAGTTAGGTGTGCTATGTTAGGCTTAGGGTGGGATGCCAAACCTCTACTTGGGCCACAGATTGCATCCCCTCTTATCTTACAAGAGAGAGAAGGGGCCTCAGGACTACCAAGAGAGAAGACCTTGGAGCATGATGAATCCTTTGGACCCAGGGTCCCTGTGCTAAGAACCTCTTAGACTCAGGGAAGATTGATACCAAGACACAGAGCGATCTCTAAGGGATGCTGGGCCCACAGACGTAGAAAGGAGACAAGGCCATTTCCCCTGGAGCTTCCACCCTGAATTTGGCCTTCCAGCCTCCTGAACTGTTGAGCGAGTGCACGTCTGTCTGTCCAAGTCGTCCACTGGTGGTATTGCTGAGATCGCACCACCAGCCTGCAAAGACACCAGCTGTTTGCTGTCTCTAGTGAGGACCGAGCAGAAGGAAGCAAGCTTAGCTTCCACGTGAGTGATTTACACTCGAAAAGCATCTCTTCCAGGGAGGAATCTGAAGCGTCAGGATAAGTTATCAAAGGGGGTAGGGACTCTCTTCCTCCGGAGCTCTCTAAAAATCCCAGAATCCCATTTTCCTCGGCTGGTCAGGTGCAGAGGTGAGGAGAAGGCCAAATGCCTCTTAGATATCTCTCCAGCCACGTGAGTCTATTACTGCCTCACCACGCAGCCAGAGCTTTGTCCCCGCAGTGCGTCCAGCAGCCGAATGGTGATTTAGACGCTGGTATTTGCAGAATTGTGTCAGGAGAGGAAGTGAAAAGGGAGGCATGCAAGGAATGAGCAGGTGGGGGGAGGAAGAACAAAAAGACTGGTTTTCTAAGAGAGAAAAGGGAGAAACTGAAATAACTGAACGTAGGCCCTTAGTAACTACCATTGTCCTTCTTCATCTGAAAATGAGCTTCCACATAAATAGCCTAATTGGCCGGCCTTTTCCTTTCTTTGTGGGTCTCCCTGCACCCCTTTGAGCCTTTTGTGCGTTCCCGTTACACCTACAATATTAGCCTGTTCCAGTGGCCTGGACAATAGAGGCCAAGACAGATTCCTGCTATTATATCCAACACCTTCAAATCCAAATCCTTAGTAGAACATGACCCGCCCATTCAACTCAAGCCCTCAGCTGACTTCCCATTTACTTATCGTACTTTCCACGCCTGAAGCCCTTTTGGGTGTCTTGCTAGCCTTCCGGATGCCTTAGGAAGTCTGATTCAAACAGTTCCTCCTTACTTCACAGAGCTGAGACCTCTCCAGCAAGTGGGCATGCCAGGGAGCCAGGCCACCGGGTCAGCAGACCCCAGAAACCTTCCCGCATCGTGGTTGATGGCCAGGCTGCTCCTGAAGCGGGTTGCGTGTGGCTGCCCTCCCGACAGTGGGCCGGGTGGCAGGGGGGCATGTGTGTCCCCAGGCCCTGCTCTCACCTGGACTTGGCGATCCGAGCATGAAAGGCAGCACCCGGTGAACTGCCAGCGAATGGTACCACCTCAGGGTCACCTCCTCCTACAAAACCAAAAGCTCTGGCTCGTGCCCGCCCAGTGTAGGCGTAACCGTTGCTCCTGGGCATTTTCAGTGGCTGATGTGTTTTGTTTTGTTCAGCAGGTTGCCAGGCCTTGCCCCTGGGAAGACTCAAACCTCTGACCTTTCCGTCAGCAGATGGGCATATTAATTGTCTGGGTCCCTCCCAGGGACTCCTGGTGCATTGCAGGAGAGCGACACATTTTTCTCTGAGGGAGCAAAGGGCAGAGCAGGAAAGAGCTTTGGAAATGACTCGATGCAGACAGGTAGCTTCAGGGCCAGGTCTCTGCCAGCCTCTTGGTAACGCTTGGAGACCTGTCTGCCTGCACTGGTTTCCTTACCACTGAGGAGAAATATTGAATGAGGTCAATCAGTCCATGCTAAATTTCACGGGCACTGATAGGTTCGTGCGTTCTTTCACTTTAACCCCTCTTGTTCTAATAAACTCTCAATATGTGTACCAGAGCCTGGATCCGTGCCTCCTTGCGGATGAATGGCGGCCCCGTTGGAAAGGAGGTCACAGAGAGGGTGGGAGGGCTGGCGGCCAGGGGCTCTGGGCTGGAGGCTGACCTTCCCTAGACCTTCTTGCACCAACCCCTCCCTCTGCCGGACAACAGGCATTCATTCCCCGATGCGGAGAAGAAAGCCTCCTCCACCACCCTCTGGAATTCTTGAGCTGATGCCAGCAAACAGCCAGCTGGAGCAGAAGGGGCTGAGATTAGAGTTTACACATCAGCCAAGGGCAGATTCTGCCACTGCCCCACGGCACTCACACATACATAAGCTTGCCTACGTAGAATGAACACAGAGCAAGCCCTGTGTACGATGTTGGGGAGCAAGAGAGGAGCCTCAAGCCTCCCTGTCATCACCCCAACCTGGAACTGCCACTCACTGCCACCAAGCCATAATCCCCAGGGACCAGGGTGGGCTATCCAGCTCTACGCCTCGAAGAAGAGGCACAGGGTGCAAGTGGAAGTTCAAGCTCTCGAGCCTGGCTGTGAGTCCAACACCACATGGGAGACTGGTCAAGGTAGAGTTACACCCACAAAGAAGCCTATGACCCCCACTGCCACCGCCCAAACAACGCAAAACGAAACGGAAAATAACAAGTGTCCATGGGGATGGGGAAAATGGAACCCTGGTCCATTGCAGTGGGGGAGGTAAAAGCAGACGGCTGCTGTGGAAAGTGTTTGGCGGCTTCTCGAAAAGTAAGCCTAGCCAAGGGTGTTCTCACCAGGGCTCGTCAATATTGGAATAGCGATCCCAGCCAGAGCAATACGACAAGAAAAAGAAATGCAGCTAGATTCGAAAAGAAGAGGGAAATTTTTCATTACTCCTGATGATGTGAGTCAATATGTAGAAAAGCACAAGTCCACAATAAAAGTTCTCAGGCTAAAAAGAGGAATTTAGCACAGTTGCAGGGTCCGAGCCAATAAGCAAAAATCAGTGGGTTTCTATACACGAGCAAGGAGAAATCAGAGAAGGCAATGATTTCATTTACAATAGCATCTGAGAGTCTAAGATGCCCAGAAATAAAGTGCAGCAGGAATAGGTGGGGCTTACACAATCAAACCCTCCTGAAATACATTAAAGAGATGTAAATAAATAGAAAGATGGTGTATGTTCATGGAAGGCTTAACGATGATCTAGCGATTCAATGCACCATGATAAAAATCCCAACAGTCTTCTTTTTATATATGTACAGAAATAGGGGGAAAAAAACTCTTAAACTTCATAAGGTATGACAAAAGTTTCTGGATCACTAAAAGGACGATGAAAGAACAGAATAAAGCAGAAGCCCTCATAGTTCCTGATTTTAAAGGAAACTGTCCAGCCACAGACTCGAAAGAGCTTGGTTTAACAACCGACACATAGAACAATGGGATAGAATTAAAAGTTCAGAAACAAACCTGCATATCTACGATCAGCTGATTTTTTTTATCAAAAAAGAGAAATCTCTTCAATATATGGTGCTCTGGGAAATGAAACAGGATCCATAACAGGAAGTCGCACAAAAAAACAAATGGATTAGGACTTAACTGTGCAAATTAAAACGATGAGTTTCTTGGAATAAGACACAGGAACAATGCTGTCAGACCTCTCTTTCAGCAACATATACTATCAAAAGCACAACGCACAAAAGACAAAATGGAACTTCAGGAACGCTTAAAAAAAACCCTTTGTTCATCACGACTTCACCAAAAAAAGTGAAAAGGCAAGCTACCAACTAGGAGATCTTTTTGGAAACCACATATCCAATAAGAACATGATAACCAAAATACACGTAAAACTCCAACAACTGAACGGCAGAAAGTAAAATCACCCAATCATCAAGTGGAGGAAGGACTTGAATGGGCATTTCACCACAGAAGACGTTCAAATGGCCATTAGCCATCAGAGAGGCGCAAATCAAAACTGGGGGCGCCAAGGATCTCTGTACCCTTGTTCACAATAGCTGACAGGTGTGAACAACGTGAGTCCTTATCATCAGACAAGTGGAAAAGCAAAGCGTGGTATGAACACACAGTGGGATACTACGCAGTCGATAGGAGAAATGAAGCCTGGATATTTGCTACAATATGGACCGAGAGAAATAAGTCAATCACAAGAGGACAAATTCTGCCTGACATCACCTACGTAAAAGAAGAAAGTAAAGTTTGAGTTGTTAGCACAGATGAAAGGGAAGGAGAGAGGGTAAGGCTGAGGAGAGATCACATTGACTAAACATACAGTTGCATAGTTGATTAATTTTAATTGCTGTCAATAAGTTGTACACCTGTGTGTTAGTCTACGTAGACTAGAGAAACAAATTCATACACACTCATATGTGTGTAAGAAAGAGCTTTGTATAGAGTAATTGTAACATTAAGAAAACATCCTAGCCCAGTCCAGATCAAGTCCATAAGTCTGATATTAGCCCATATGTCCAATACCAATCTATAAAGTCCTCTTCAGATTCACGCAACACATGCAATGATGCCAAATGCAGAAAAATCACACACTGGTGGGTGGGAAGTCTTGTGGATCCAGGGGCATTGTAAGCATCTCAGCCCTGGCAGGAGTTTCCACATGGCTCCTCTGGCCCTGGGGCACTAACATAGTAGCTCCATGTGACTTCTCAACAGGAACTTCTCACAGGGAGTGAGCGTGTGTCCCACCTCCAGCGAGCTAGCTATCTCCTTAGCGCCTCCAAATGAGGTCATTAAACTGCGGCCTGATTGGCAAGCTCAGCTCTACCCCTTCACTCATAAGTCTCAAATTGACAACAGATGATGAAACTACCACAACCTGTAAAATGTTAAAGTGGCCAAAGCCATGTGATAAATACATTTATAACAGTAAGCAGAGCGAGACAGGGAGGGAGGGAGCAGCTGCAGAGGCTGTTTACATGCAACAAAACCAGGAGACTTGGTTTCCGGGTTTGGAAGTTTAGGGTCATGGTTTCATGGAATGTCACAGTGAGTTGACCTAATAACATGTTTAGTGCTTCTGTTCCACCTACTAGAGTAGGTACACTCTAGTCCTTCCGGGGACTTAAGAGCTTGCAAATGACCACCCAGGGCACAGCAATTGGTCTCAACCCACCCAGAGCAACAGAGGAAGAGGGCCCAGAAGAGAAGGAGGAAATGAAATTAAGTTGTTAAGGGCCTCAATGAAGAATTGCCTCCTTCCCCCTGAGACCCGAAGAACTGGTTGATGCCCAGCGACCACTACTGAATCTTTGGTCAAAGAGTCTATAAATAAATGCTGGTCGTGAGGGAGGAATGCAGGACGGAGTTTCAAATTCACCCCAGACTCCAGACTTCCTGGGGCTATGAAGGTGGGGTAAACCCTTGAAACAGCTGCCCTGAGATAAGCTGTTTTTGTTTTGTTTGTTTTTTTTTGAGCTAAGCTTTAAACCTTAAACCAGAATTATCTCCTGGAATCTTCTTCAAACAACCCCCACCCACTGTCATGACCCCAATTCTACCTTACAAATCAGATTAGACCAGGGCATGCACACTGCTACCGATAAGAGCCCGCAACACAGGGAATCCAGGACAGATAAACCCCTCAGGACCAACAAGGAGAGTAATAATGGAAAAGTGGGTGAGGGGTGATGGAGGATGGTGTAAGATATGGACAAAATCATCTATAACTTATCAAGGGTTCACAAGGGAGGGTGAGTGGGGGAGGGAGTGGGAAGAAATGGGGAGCAAAAATCAGGGGCTCAAGTGGGAAGAGAATGCTTTGAAAATGATGATGGCGGCATATGTGCAAACGTGCTTGACACACTGGAGGAAAGTATGGATTGAGATAAGAGATGTAAGAGCCCCCAATAAAAGTACTTCACACACACACACACACAAAGGGAATAATGGTGTAATTTAACTAGTAAAAAAAATATCTTTCTTGAGCACTGTGTTCTTTCTTTTAAGAACTATCTATATGGAATCATCTTGGGAATGGCAATTAGAAAGATCAGGTGGGAACTTTAGGTGGTGTGAATTTGTGCTAATAGGGGATGAAGAATTTAGAAAAAGAGGGTAAGAGTGGTTACATAACTCAAACTATGTAATCTGTATCACTGAACTGTACATATGCAATGACCGAAATGACCAATGATTTGCTATGCATACACACACACACACACACACACACACACATCACCACAGTTAAATAAATAAATAAAGCCAACGTCTTGGGCCCTCACCTCGATTTACTACTAATGTGAGAATCTCCTGAGTGGGCTCCAGCATGCGTGCTATTAAAAACTCTGTGACCCCAGGGGCACCTCAGTTTAGGAATAACTGCCCATGGGCCGGGAGAAAGATGAGGCTTTCTACTCCTGTCCAGATTGACGAGTCTCAGAAACCCACAGGGACAGTTCTACCCGGTCAATAGGGTCGCTGTGAGTCGGCACTGGCTTGGTCACTGGTTCTGCCCAGTAGGGACCTGGCCACTGGTTCTGCCCAGTAGGGACCTGGCCTGGGGTCTCTCTCCTTTTCCATGTGCTTTTCTCTTTGGGGGATCTTGGTTCATAAAGTAACGGCAAACGGCTGTCAGCATAGCGAGGCAATCTCTTTGGTTACCAGAATGCAGTTCAATCTTTGATCCCCCGACTCACACATGTGGATGGAGGTCCAGGAACCCTGGCTTCCACAGAGTAACTCCTGCTAAGTTCGAGTTTCCTTCCACCATCAGTCAGGAGATGAAAGGGAAGCGCAAACTTTTATCTCTTCATTTCAACAGACCCTGGGCCCCCCCTCTTTCTAGGAGGAGGATCTCGAAGGTGAATAAGCCACATTCCTTCTTCTTCTGACTCCAGGGTCTGGTCTTCAGGAGGAAGCTGGAGATGGAAATGAATTCCTTAGTGAGAGCAGTCTTTGTTGGGACTGGGCTGGAAAGATTGTGCTCAAACAAAAAATAATTAAAAAAACACCAACAAACGCACTGCCAGCAAGCAGATGCTGACGCATAGGAACTTGCCAGAGTAGAATGAATGGCCCCTGTGGGTTTCCAGGGCTCTGAATCGGCACAGAAATAGAAAGTCTCATCCTCTGCCCTGAGAAGCAGCTGGTGGTTTCAAATTGCCCAACTCGTAACCCTTGTGCCCCATCGGAAGTCGAGCATGAAGTCTCCTTACGCTGCACCAGCAGATTCCGGTCCCAGGTATGTCCCAGGGAAGAGGAAGCTCAAGGTGTTTCCCTGCCTGGCAGCTCTGGCCCTCTTCAGTGCCTGTTCATCGCAGCGGGCTCTGATCAAGTCATTCCATCGGAGCTTCATCATGAGTCTCCATCTCTGGTTGTGACCAACGTATGTTTGACGCTTTTGCTCCAGTCCTTTCAGAATTAGCATCTGGGCTTTGCTTGCCCTCTCCCCTGCCCCCGAGCTTCACAGACTCCAAACACACTGCCAGATGCACCCCCACCCCTCAAAGGGAGCGGGGTAGGCTGCTGCCATTGTCCCCTCACTCTTCTCCCCATGTGCTACCACCACACCTTGTCTGGCTCTCTGAGACCCTGGTCACCTGGCCCAGGAAATGGAATGTTCCCCTGCCACTTCCACGTCCTGATAGCACACTCTGCCAGCCGGTGGAGATTCCATCCCATTCCTAGTGTCCCCTTGTGTGTCCTTCTCCATTCTCCTCGCAGCTTATCTCTAACGCAAGTGGTCAAGGATACAATTCACAAGCTGAAGAGATCCTACAAAGATGCTGTGTCTACAGGACACGATTGACTCTTACTGCCTTGCAGCTATTTGTCCTTGTCACCAAAAATCATTCCTCCCCACTCCCCCCACCAAGCCTGTTTCGTGTGTTCATCTCTGTAGGACTCACGTTCTCTGGTAAAAAGTGGTCATTGCTACTACTTTTATTACACGGGTCATGGCTCCCTGAAGAGGGAGAGAGTGGTCATGGTGAAAACCCAACGTCCATAGAAGATGCATCACAGTCAGCCCGATTCACCTTCGGTTCAGCTAACGTTGAGCTCCACATCGGTGATTTAAAAAACACTTCCCAGGAGATTCTAACGTGCGGTCAGGCTTGTGGACCTCTGGTTTACAGGAAAATCATTCACGATAAATATATGTTCAAGTATCCAATCTCTGAAAATCTTCATTTAAAATAGTGGCTCCTAACCACACACCCCAAGGAGCCCCGGTGGCACAATGTTTAAGTGTGTGGCTGCCAACACGGAGGTCTGTAGTTCTAATCCCCATCGTGGCTCCACAAGAGAAATGACCTGGCTGTTGGCTTCCGGCAGCCTAAGACACCCCATGGTTGCCAGTCAGTCCGACAGAATCGATGTGAGTTGGCATCAACTCAAGGGCACACAAAAGCAACACAAGCTATGCCCTATGCGGGCCAGGGGCAAGATTCAAAAGCCAGCTCTCCCCGCAGTCCCTCCAATTACAGGTAGAAAAGAGGCCTGTGATCAAGAATTGGGTAGCAACAAACAAAGGAAACGCACACTGTTATTTTCTGAAATGCTATATATCCTCTAAAGATAACCCGGTAATGTTATGCCTTGCCAGTACTTTCCAAGCTAATTAGAGAACACGAGTTATTTAAGGACCCTAAATTCATAGGTAGCACATCACCAGTGATCTGTCCCTGCAGGAGTAAATCTCTGGGGGTTGCATAGTCCACAGCAATAGGAATATGGATGAGTAACACTGGACCGGTATCACATTCCTACGTGGATTAAAGACTGCTACTGGAAAGCAATGGGCCAAAATAATATTCATGAAAATATGAAGCATGTACTCTATCACCATAACATCACTCAGGCTCACGGAATGTATTATTCACAAGCAGGACAAGCTGCCGTTTGAAATCACAGTCGCACGTAGACCATTGATGTGAAGCGTCCTTCCTCCAGGTTGCAGACATCCCTTGTGTGCCTAGATGGTAACTGCCTGGTCAGGTCTCCGAGCCCAGCATGGCAGCCAACATTTTAGGATAGTGACGTGTCCTTGGTAAATGCTAGTGATTAAATAGATTTTACTTGTTTAATATTTTTAAATCATTTTATTGGGGGCTCGTACAACTCTTATCACAATCCATCCATCCATCCATGGGTCAAGCACCTTTGTACATTTGTTTCCCTCATCATTCTCAAAACATTTGCTTTCCGCTTGAGCCCCTGGGATCAGTTCCTCATTTTTTCCCTCCCTCCCCACTCCTCACTCCCCCATGAACCCTTGACAATTTATAAATTATTATTATTTTGTCATATCTTACACCGTCCGACGTCTCCCTTCACCCACTTCTCTGCTGTATGTCCCCCAGGGAGGAGGCCATATGCAGATCCTTGTAATCTGTTACCCCCTTCTCCCTCACCTTCTCTTCACCCTCCTGGTATCACCACTCTCACCACCGGTCCCAAGGGGTTCATCTGTCCTGGATTCCCTATGCCTTCCAGTTCCCATCTGTACCAGTGTACATCCTCCAGTTCAGCCAGATTTGTAAGGTAGAATTGGGATGATGATAGTTGGGGTTGGGGGCGGGGAAGCATTCAAGAACTAGAGGAAAATTGTATGTTTCATCATTGCCACACTGTACCCCGACTGGCTCATCTCCTCCCCGCAGCCCTTCTGCAAAGGATGTCAAATTTCCCACAGATGAGCTCTGGGTCCCCATTCCACACTCCCCCTCATTCACAATGCTATGATTTGTTTTGATTGTTTTTTGGTCCCTTCAACACCTTGTGATCTCACAGGCTGGTGTGCTCCTTCCATATGGGCTTTGTTGTTTCTCAGTTAGATGGCCACTACTTGTTTAATATTAAAGTTGTGGTTGCTATTAGTTGTCATCACGTCTGCCCCTAACCCATGTCAGCCAGGAACCAACTATTGCCAGTCCTTTCTCCGGCTCTACAGATCAACTCGCGGTTATGCACTGGGCTGCTAACCACAAGGTCAGTAGTTCAAAACCACCAGCCACTCCAGTCTTGGGCAATGCTACTCTGTCCTATAGGATCACTATAAGTTCAAGTCCACTCAATGGCAATGAGTTATTTTTGGAAGTAGGTAGTTGAACTTTTCTTCCTAGTCCATCTGCTGAAGCCTGTTTAGCATCATAATAACCCATGAGCTTCCACTGACAGAAAGTCAGTGCTCCGTCGTGCTGCACATAAAAAAACAAGCTCACTGCCCTCAAGTCAATATCAGCTCATAGCAACTTCATGGGGCAGAGTAGAGCCATCCTTGTGGGTTGCTGAGACCAGAACTCTTCCAGGGAGTAGAAAGCCCCTTTTTTCTCCCAAGGAGCAACTGGTGGTTTCAAACTGCTGACCTTGCAGATCCCAGTCCAACACGTAACCGATATGCCACCAGGGCGTCTTCAGTAGCTTTACAAGTTGAACAGAAAAGTGAAAGTTCTCAAATTTTCCCTCATTGGCTCAAACGAATGCTCCCCAAATTCCCATAATCCTTTTGAACGTGTATCATCAGTCCATTAGGAGAGCATCTTAGTCAAGGGTAGTTCCCTGAGGGATTTAAAGTACTGTGCTTTAAATAATTTAAACCCCTGAGTGTTGAGGCTAATGAATGGTTTAATTTCTTGCTTTGGGAAAGAGGGAAAAGAAGTGTCTCACTCTTCTTTTTTAAATGCACATTCAGGTGCAAATCTGACCAGCCTAGTTACAAATATCCCAGTAAGCAAACACTTTTGATTCTAATTAATGTATTCATCCATTCTCTATGCCATTTAGATAAAAAGCTAGTCGTGACTTTGAAAACTCAAAGGGTATAATAAATATCAATTTTTAAGCTCACTTTGAATAGGAAATTTTCCATAGCTTGAATGACTTAGCAAAACTTTAAAGGAAATTCATTTTCCCCACTCAAAAAAGAATGACAATTTTTGAAAATTAAGAAATAAAATATCAGCCTAAAAATAAAAAATAGAACCAGTATAAGCTCAAATATCAAGGTCAGACAGGACTGGTGTGATCTGAATATGTTAAAATCCAGAACAATGTTAGAAAATCTAGGATCTTTGAGTCCCCTTACAAGAAACTTGAGGCTTAGCTAAAATGGGAACGTGAAAACTTCCTTGTGTTCCTTCTCATTCGCCATGCTTCTAGAATCAAAATAATTGCCAGTGCCTAGAGCTTTCGGAGCTACAGCTTGCACATTCCTGCCTCAAGAAGCGTACAATATAGCTCATCAATATACCATAAGACCATTTAACTTGGCAAGTTTAAAACTAAATTTCTACTTGTAAGTTTCCTGTGAGGTGGCAGTCCATGTGGCTTTTATCTTAGGACCCTCTACTACCGAGCACAATACATGTCATTTTACAGGTCGCCCCAAATGGTACTGTTTCAACAGAGAGATGTTCCTTAGTGCTTGCGGAGCAAGGAGGACCCTAAACCTGAGTAACCCCCCCCCCCAAAAGAGTCAGCTTCCAGAAGTCCCCACGTGCATGGCAGCCTTCTGCTAATTAAAGAACAAGTGCTGTCGGTATCTCTATATAGCTAGCTCTACCTCCATACTCACTGGAAGCAGCAAACCCTCAGGTTTGCAGGGGGAGGGGGAGAGGCGATCCAGCAGCTGCTTCCCAAAGGGGGCGCTGTGTGGCAGCAGCAGCAGCAGCAGCAGCAGCACCCAGAGCGAAGTGAATGGTATCTTGGTGCTTTCCAGGATCTTTCTCCTTCCATAAAGAATCAAGCTCTTGCCACTTCACCGGTGTGTTCCAGACGCTCCTGATGATTATGAGTCACCTAACACATTTGTATGAAAGAAAACACAAATCGATTCCCAGTACCTGCCAAAGGAGTCGATTCTGCCCAGAGAGAGAGGACAGAGGACAGCTGCCCCGTAGTTTCCTGCACTGTCATCTCTCTCAGAGCAGACCCCCAGGTCTTCTCCCATAGGGCACGGGGGAGCTTTGAGCTTTGACTTTCTGGTTAGCAAGCAGCAATTTAGCAACCACCTAAGACAGAATAGAACTGGCCCGCTGGGCTGCTAAGGCTGCACATTTTAACAGAAGCAGATTGCTACATCTTCCTCCCACAAAACAGCTGGTAGATACAAGCACCAAGTTAACAACCTAGAGCTTTAACCACAGAGCCACCAGGGAGCCACGTCTTGGTTATTCTCAGCTCTGGCAAATTTGGGAACCATTGCTGGACTGTGTAACGTTTGGATTTTTCTTCTCCCTTTGAGTCCTCCCTCAGTCTATTTTTGCAAACAGGCAGACTGAACTCTGAAGTCACATCTGAACTATCTCGTAGTTGAGAGCAGGGGTGGGGAAACGTTTTCTGCCAAAGGCCAGTTGGATTCTTAGAACAGCATTCAAAGGTCATACAAGATTCTCAACTTAAAAATGAAGCTACTCCATCTGAGGGAGGCATCAACCAAGTCCACGTGGACGCGCACGAGACTGTGTGATCCACAGATTGTAAATAAGACGATCCAAATCGAAAGGAGGGAATGGCACCATGGCTTTAATGGTGGACGTCTGGTTTGCAGAAGGGTATAGATGACAGCGGAAGCCTAGACTCCATTGACAGGGTCCACACGTGGATTAAGCCTCTGGGGAATCCCGCCAATCACAGTTGAGGCATGTGAAGAGCCCTGTTATCATAGTAAAGTCCGTTAAGGAAGACGAGTTAGGTCAAAATGCAATTATCTTATCCTTTACTCTCCTTTTAGACCCATGTTAAAGATATTTCAGTTAACATTGAAAACCGGGGTTGGGGTGGGGGGTGGAACACTTGTGGATTACGCCCCTGGTAAACCCCCTCTGATCGTGGACCACGGTTGTTAACAGCCTGGCTAACATGAAGGATGAGAAGTGAATTTTTGCAGATCCAGGTAGGTTAAAATTTAGCACCAGATCATGTAGCTTCCTTATGACCCATTTAAATTTGTTCTGGCTTTTGATATTTTCTTTCTTTTCAGTTGAGGTTTTCATCTGTTTTACTTAGTTACTCTTGTTAAAGGTTTGCTGTTGTTGTTGTTGTTTGCTTGCTTTTTTAAAATGTGTTTCTGTCTATGCAATCCAGGATAGGTAAATCTATAGAGAGTGACTGGATTGATGGCTCCTTGGGGTTCGGCAGGGGCGGTTGGAGGACAACGGGGCACTCACAACGCTGAGCACAAGATGGCGAGACAATTCTAAAACGGAGCGGGGACGACTGTACAACTCTTCTTGAGGCGAGTGGACTGTTGAATTGTGTGGATTCTATGCCAATGGAACTGTTGGGAATTTCTTTGTTTAATAAAATAGAAGAAAAAAATTCAAAGAAAAACGAGACCGCTCTCTCTATTGGGTCAAGCATTTCATTAACTCGCCCCGAATGTGATGGCTAGAACGGGTTCTCTCTGGTGAGGAGTGTGGCATTGGCTGGTGTGGAGGATTTTAAGGGCCTCGGGCGGCCCACAGGTCAGAGGTTCTTGACCCCTGGCTGAGAGCCAGCAGCTGGTTCTCCTCACAGAGAGAGCTGACCCCAGAGGCTCTTTGAAAAGCCACGTTGCCCTGGTCAACGGCCCGCACGCATGCCCAGCTTTCAGCTTTTCTGGATGGGATGGCGGAGGTGACGGGCTAAGTCAGGATCCCAGGGAGGAGTGACTAGCAGGGGTGCTGTGCTTCTAGCCAGCCAGCCCAAGACATGTCCCCTGCTCCGCCGGACAGAGCAGTCACTGGAGAGCCTGCGTGTGTCATCTCCTAGCCTTTCTCAGAGGAATCAGACAAAGGGCAAAGGTTTAGAGCAGAAAATGGAGACACATGCACAGCCCCACCCAAGAAGAGTTAGAATATGGTTCCACAAATGTTACACCTCCCAAAATTCATCAGAAAGAACTGCAATGTTATCTTAAAACAAAGCAATCAAGACGGTACACTTCCCCCAAGGTCAAGTAAGTGTGAACCACCATGAACAAGCTTCTACCATGCCGAGGCTATATGTGGAAAATCAATATAAAGAAGGATCCAGCTGCTTGTTTGCCATTGTAAAAGTCGAGAGCAAATTCAATCTACCATGAGATCACTTTTTCAGGGATGAATCAAATGGATAAAAATCTCCTCACGGTCTGCTAGAAGGCAGGAATAAAACATCCTTGTGTCATTTTTAAAAAATGGTAAACCTCGTGTTTCCTCAGCCTGCATTCTTTGTCCAACAAAATGGACAGGTTGGGTGTGTGGCAGGACTCCCTTGGAGAGAGAGAACAGGAGGAGGGATTGGCGACAGGAAATTTGGCCTCAAGAAGAGAAAGTCCCAGGAAACACCATCAGTGTCTCACATCCTTCCCCTTGTAGACATGAAGGAGTACACACCCACAACACAGCCACAGGCTTTACGAATATGGACCAGAGTAATTTAATCGACACATAAGCCCATTTAAAAAAAATCGACATTTGAAAACTTTCAACTCAGCCTAAAGGGAATCGGTTCGGCAAATTGTGCACAGTGTGCAACCGACCAGCAGGACCACCGTCCTGTGGGTGTGCACAATGCTCCTCCGTGGCTTTTAGTCCTCCAACGCAGTCAGCTTGCAGTAGACCATTTTGTGTCACGGGAAAATCCCCGCTCATGCTCCGCCCTCCCTTCCCACATGATCTTTTATTTTCATAGAAGGTCAACAGAAAGCTTTCAGGATGTTCGGGGGGTTGCACTTCCTGCTGTGTGGACCGCCAGCTCAGGAAGCCACTCGGTTTCAATTTGATGAGAATCCAAGTCCTCCCCGTTGCAAGGGGCCGTCCTTCTCCGGTGTGCCTTAATCACACCTGTGATTCACCCAGCTGATGCAGGGGCTGCAGCTGACACAGCAGTCTTGTCGAGGGACTAAGTGTCACCCCACATGGAGAAGTGCCTATGCGAGGTGAGAGTCCCCAGCCCCCCGCTGTGCAGGTAAAAGTGGAAAGCCAAGGAGGGCCCAGGAACTCTTGTACTGAAGAAACAGAGCCAGTTGCTCCTCTCTGGGCAAGCATTGGGATTTGTTTTTGTCCTCAAGGATTGTCTGAGCCCAACTTCTGCAGGCGATTCCCACCTTCCCCCCAACCAAGATTTCGGCCGGGGTCATCTTCCCATTACAAGTGATTAGTGGGTTAGTCAGAGGTCTTGAGTCACACTTTCCACGTGTTTAAAATGGTCACTAGTTCAGGCAATCTTGGACAGATAAACCCCTCGGGACCAATATTGAGAATAGCCATATCAGGAGGGTAAAGGCAAGGTAGCGGGAGAAAGAAGGAATCGATCACAATGATCTACCTATCACCCCCTCCCCGGGGGATGAACAGCAGACAAGGGGTGGGCAGAGACATCAAACAGTGCAAGACATGAAAAAATAATAATAATTTTTAAATTATCCAGGGTTCATGAGAGAGAGAGTGGGGAAATGAGGAGCTGTTACCAAGGGCTCAAGTAGAAAGAAAACGCTTTGAAAACGATGATGGCAACATATGTACAAATGTGCTTGAGACAATGGGTGTGTATATATAGATTGTGAAGAGTTGTACGAGCCCCCAATAAAATGCTTTTTTTTAATGGTCACTAATATTTAGAAGTAAGACAATGAAATAGCACCCTTGCTTATGGTAATGTCTGAAATGCTCATCATTTGGTTCAGAGCCAATGCCTCTGCTCATTAATATGGACTCAAGATAGGTGCCGGACAAAAGGCAGCCTTAATAAGATGAAGAGGCCCAGATTCATAACTATAGACGTTAGCTGGGATCACTCCCACTCAAGAATCTTTTAAAGAAAATAATAGTCAATTGAGTTCTTTCACTGAGGACACAATGTCGGTAGCAAAAGGACTCCCCCAGTACCAAGGATTCCATGGCCCACACCAACGTCAGCTTATAACGAAGCACCGAGATAGGAAAGGTTGGCAAAGCAACATTTCCCAACCTTTTCGAGGGTTACACTCATCTGGTGGTGGGGTTGTGTGTCGGCAACTCTAATTCATAAGGACTCAGGAAGCACAACCCAACCAAACATGGCGCGGTGCTGTGGCACTCACAATTGCTGTTCGCTTGGGTCCCTGGTTGCAGCCGCGGTGTCAATACGCCTTGATGAGGGCTTTCTTCCTTCTCGCTGGCCATCTGCTTTGCCAAGCAGGATGTCTTTTTCAAGAGACCAGTCTCTCCTGATGACCTAGCCAAAGGACAAGCGTCAATTGATAAGGCTGGTTGAAAAATCAGATGCTTGAGTCCCATCCCAGAGACCATCCGCAATAAAATCTAAGAATCTGCATCTTTATCCAGCCTCCAGCCCCATACACACTCCCTCGTATTCTCATGAAAGCATTCAGAGGCTTACCCTTTGAGAAACACTGGACTAAACAATGGGATGATTGCCAGGTCCACTAGCTTGGACTGTAACCTGACAGGAAGCCTATGGTCAGTCAGTAGAATGGATACATAGACTGTCGTGGGTGAGTGAGTATTGGCAGCAGACCTCAGCACTGGCCAAGGAAGAGAGTCATGATCTGACAACTTACTCTGCCTGGGCTATGGAAATGGATGCACCAGCTCTTCTTAGCCTGACCTCATCAAACATCTCGAGTATAGAACTGATGCCCCTGTGTTAGTCCGGCTAGACTAGAGAAGCAAATCCAAGGAGATGCATATGTGTGTAAGTGAGAACTTTATATCAAAGAGTAATTGTAGATTAAGAAAACATCCCTGGGGTTAGGGGAGGGATAAAAAGAGAGGAGCTCATACCAGGGGTTCAATGGAAAGTAAATGTCTAGAAAAGAATGAAGGCATCATATATACAAATACGTCTGGTGCAATTGATGTATGGATTGTGACAAGAGTCTTAAGAGTCCCCAATACCAAAAAAAAATTAAAATTTAAAAAAAGGAAAACATCCCAGCCCAGTCCAGATCAAGTCCATAAGCCTGATGTTAGCCCATATGTCCAATAGCAGTCTGTAAATTCCTTTTCAGACTCACACAACACATGCAATGATGCTGAATGCAAGAAGATCACAGGTCAGTGGGTGGAAAGTCTTATGGATCCAGTGGTGGTGGAAGCATCTCAGTGCTGGTATGGGTTTCCACGTGGCATCTCCAGCTTCAGGGCTCCGGCTCCATCAGTGTAGCTCCATGTGGTTTGTCAACAGGAATGTGTGGCAGAGAGAGTGTTTCTGGCCTCCAGTGAGCTAATTATCTCCATTGCACCTCCAAATGAGGTCTGCCTCCTGACTGACAGACTAGACTCCACCCCTGTCCCAAGTTGACAGATTACACAACTGACGCAACCCCCTTGTCCCCATTTCTGTGGTCACTGAGCAAATACCTCTTTTAGAATTGTATTTCCCATGCAGCTTTTGGCCAAAGGCCATCAATGTTCCACTCCCCTTGGCCATTTTAATAATAAACTGGCAGGCACTTAGATTATCCATCATTTCTGAACTGGTTTAACATGACTCCATCCCTGAGAAACATCGTGCTGATCTTCTCTTCGTGGCTTCATACATTAGATTTCATAACGTCCAAGAGGAAGAACCACATTCTCAAAGGAAATGACAAATTCTTGGACCTCTTGGGGTCACTTTTGACAACAAAACCCTCACCATTAACCATTCCCTTCTTGCTAAGATCCTCTTCACAGAGAAATTGTGAAGGGCAGTCGAATCCGCTCTTGGTAAAATGCTTCTACGCCATTTACCATAACTAGGTTCTGATATTCAACAAAGTTGACTCTCCTCAGGGCCAGATTGAGAGGCAGGCCAGACAGACAGGTGAGAGAAGACAGATGTCAACTTCGTAGAGAAGCTGAGATAGAGGAAGGCCGAAGTGATTTTCTCAGGAGTCGATGGAAACTTTTCCTCCACTTGCCTCTGAACAGCTTTACTCCTTGTTCACGTACAAATGGAGCCTGTGTGGCCGCAGGACATGGTTGGTTGCTGTCAGATTCTCTCCCCAAGTCCTCCACAGCGTGTATCCCGAGGCGGGTTGGAATCAGGATGCCCTCCAACTCAGGCCTCTTCTTCTTGGCTGTTCACTGGACCTGATGCTTCTCCACTCCGTGTCCTCTTCCTGGTGACCATAAAGGCAGTCCTCAGGTTAAGAACATCCGACTTATGGACAACGTCTACGTGCCCTTTAGTGACATTTGCCCTCTACACTGCGGTCACTTACAAAGTAATAACTGTGTCTATAGTCCCAGCTTAATCCTGCTTCATTAGCACAACAGACAATTCACTCCAAAATGGGACTATCACCACAATTATAGACAGGAGCTAGAATTCAGTACATCACAAATGGAGTGCTGGGGCTAGAAGGGCCGTATTAAGTAATTGACTACATGGGAGAGGGCAAAGCAATATGAGAACAGACAGCCTCATCTTTCACTCTTGGAATGGCTGCTGGTTTTGAACTGTGGATTTTTTTTAAAAATCATCTTATTGGGGGCTCGTATAACTCTTATCAAAATCCATATATGCATCCATTGTGTCAAGCACATTTGTACATGTGTTGCCATCATTCTCAAAACATTTGCTTTCTGCTTGAGCCCTTGGTATCAGCTCATTTTTCTCCCTCCCTCCCCCTGCCTCCCTCTCTCAATAACCCTTGATTATTTATAAATTATTATTTTTCCATGTCTTACACTGTCCAATGTCTCCCTTCACCCATATTTCTGTTGTCCATCCCCCTGGGAGGGGGTTATATGTCTATCAATATTCTCCCCTACCTTCCCCTTATCCTCCTAGTATTACTACTTTTATTATTGGTCCTGAGGGGTTCAGCTGTCCTAGATTCCCTATGTTTCCAGCTCTTATCTGTACTAATCTACTTCCTCTTGTCTAGCCAGATTAGTAAGGTAGAATTGGGGTCATGATAGTGGGAGGGAGGAAGCATTAAAGAACTAAAGGAAAGTTGTATGTTTCATCGGTGCTATACTGCACCCTTACTGGCTCATCTCCTCCCCTCCCCGAGACCCTTCTGTAAGGGGATGTCTAGTTCCTATAGATGGGCTTTGGGTCTCCACTCCACACTCCCCCTCTTACACAGTGATACGATTTTTTGTTCTGGGTCTTTGATGCCTGATATCTGATCTTATCAACACCTTATGACCACACAGGCTGGTGTGCTTTTTCCATGTGGGCTTTGTTGCTTCCGAGCTAGATGGCTGCTTGTTTACCTTAAAGCTTTTAAGAAGCATCTCTTTATAGCCTGGCACCATCAACTTTCTTCACCACATTTGCTTATGCACCCGCTATGTCTTCAGTGATTGTGTTGGGAAGGTGAACATCATGGAATGCCAGGTTAATAGAACAAAGTTAAACTGTGGATCTTACTGTTTGTTGTGCAATATTTCTTCCAACCCACCCACAAATCATTGCCATAAAGTCAATAGCAACCCTATAAAAGGTTTCCAAGGCTATAAATCTTTATAGGAGCCGAGAGCTTTATCTTTATCCTGCAGAAAGGCTGGTGGCCAACCACCCACCTTGTGGTTAGTGACCCAATGCTCATTTATCCCAAAGTTAGGCTCAATAAGAACCCTATTCACCTGTTCGAGTTTACCTACAAAATGTTAAAGACAGGAACAATCTCCTTCATAACCCAGAGTCTGCCTGTGTTTCTCCTCTGCAATCATCATTCTGCCACATTCTGAGACATCGGGGCGGAAGAAGTAACCCTGCTTTGTTGCCCAAACATCACTTCTTCTAGCTCTGAAGGACCATAATGCTTGCTGAATAAGATCCCTGCATACCCTCCTCTCCCCCCGGCCAGTATCATGAGGTAACCTGAGCAGTGTACACACATGGGGAGAGAAATTAAGGCATATTATTATTTACTGACAACAGTACTGGCTTAGAGGCTAGTGTTGGAACACCTTCTCTCCTGCATCACGCATGCCATTCCAGCCAGGTTGCTTCCGAATTCACCCACTGGCACACGTAGGGCCTGGTCTGGCCTCTGCTTTTGGCACGAGCCTGAGGAGAGTCTTCCTGTTTGATTTATAACCCTTTGCTTCCTCTTGGCCAACAAACCCAGAGGTGGGAGAGGGGAAAGCAAGTATATGCAAGTGTATGTGCATTGGGGGAGTGGGGTATTAATCAGGCTAGTCCAGAGAAATAGACCAGATAGATAGATAGATTAGGACTTGGCTTGTTATACTGTACGGTTGGCAAGGACAAAAGCCAGGCTGGAAACTGACAGCCTTGAGTCTAAAATCCACATGACAAAATTCCAGCCGGAAACTCACGCACGATTCCTGTTACAGACCGAGGAAGAATCCCTTCTTCTTCAGGAAGCATCGGTTACTTGCTTTAAAAGTCCTTATAGTGATTGCAGGAGACCCACCCACATCTGTACTTGGAGACAACTGGCTGTGCGTGTTAATCACTGTACAAAATATTTTGACAACAAAAATTAAAGCTATATTGGCCCAAATGGCAGGCCACTCTAGCCTGAGGGTGACACGTGAAATTCACCTCCACAGGGGATCTTTCCTGATTTCCACCTGCTTTCCTGTCCACTGCCCATAGTGTCGGCCTTTGAGCACCATGTTAGCTGAAAGGCCACCCCCACTCCCCACACCCCAGAATTAGATCCTTCCCTTCAGTCACCACTTTTGTTATCTCTTCTAGAACAACTTTTCTTCCCATCTTCCCATCTTCAGATTCTTTCAGCCGACACCATAACTGCTGAGTATCAATCCGGCGCTATTTTAAGAGTTTTGTCTGTACTCACTCATTGAATCCTCACAGGCTTTTGAGGACACTTACCATTATGTTATCCTTATTAAAGACGAGAAAACTGAAGCCTAGATCCGTAAAGGATCTTTCCCAGGGTCACACAACCACTTACTCTCTCAACAGAAGAGTTTCTTTAAAAAAAAAATCATTTTCATTGGGGGCTCTTACAGCTCTTACCACATTCCACACGTCAATTATATCAAGCATATTTGTACATAAGTTGCCATCATCATTTCCAAAACATTTTCTACTTGAGCCCTTGGTATGAGCTCCTCTTTTTTCCCCTCCCCCCACCCTCATGAATCCTTGATCAATTATATAGTTGATGTTATTTCATACCTTACACTGTCCTTTGTCTCCCTTCACCCACATTTCTGTGATTCATCCCTTTGGTGTGGGGGCTAGATATTCAACCTTGTGGTGGGTTCCCCCTTTCTCCCTCTCCCCCCTCCCATGCCATCCCTCCTACTCTTATTATATCACTACTCCCACTACTGTTCTTGAGGGGTTTATCTGTCCTGAATTCCAGGTGTTGAAAGCTTTTATCTGTACCAATGTGTGTTTTCTGGTCTAGCCAGATTTGTAAAGTAGAACTGGGTCATGGTATTGGGGGGAGGAAGCATTCAGGAACTAGAGGAATGACATGTGATTCATCAGTGCTATCCTGCACTTTGCTTGAATCATCCTTTCCTTATAACCCTTCTGTGGGGTGTTTTCCAATTGTCTACAGATGGCTTTGGGTCTCCACTCTAATCCTCCTCCTCAGAAAAGCCTTCTTGTTTAAAAGGTAAATGGTTGTTACAGAAGCGAAAGACCTCCTTGCTAACGTGTAATGGTTCTAATCTATTATTCTGGGATGAGACTTCTGTTTGAATCAGTCATTTTGAATTTTTTTGAATCACTATGAAGCCACTCGCTAGCTCTGTGACCGTGGCTGCAGCAACACACTGCCATCCAATCCATGCTGACTCAAAGCCAAGGCTTTGGAAATCGGTCTGGGCAGCAGACAGGCTCATCATTGTCCCACAGAATCCAACGAGGACCTCACCTTGGAGAGTAAGTTATTTAGACCCTCTGAGCCTCCATGTTCTGATCTGTAATTAATACTCTGAGACTTAGTTCACTGCGGTATTATGACTTCAGAAGATACTCTACAGAAAGCATCTAGACCAGCGCTTCTCAACCTGTGGGTCGCGGCCCTTCTGGGGGTTGAACGATCCTTTCACAGGGGTTGCCCGATTCATCACAGTATCAAAATGACAGTGATGAAGTAGCAACGACAATAATTTTATGGTTGGGGGGTTACCACCACACAAGGAACTGTATGAAAGGGTCGCAGCATTAGGGAGTTTGAGAACCACTGATGTAGACAATGCTTGACACATAGAAGGTACTCAGTAAATGATAGGACATTTTTTCATTTTGATTTTTCTATGCACAGAGCAGCCTCCAGGTTAGTAAGATCAGGCTTATGGGAAACTCCTATTTGCATCTCATGTTATGTAAACTTGCCCTCGCTTTGAAAAGATTGAACAACCTCTACTCACAACAAATTCGTCATCATAATCACCTTTACTTGGTAATGTCCAGCTTTTTAAAAATCAGTATTTTCATTGATTTCTTGCACTAAAGGAAGGTTAAATTAAGAACCAGACACACCTATTCCTTCCAACGTGCCTATCGATTCTACTTACAGACTTAAAGGCAAGAAGAGAGCTCTTTCACAACCTGGAAACAGCCTTCATACCAAAACACCCTTCTATTATTAATTCATTTCTTTAACAGTACATTCTGGCTCTCAAGTGGAATTGATCAAATACTTTTTTCCCCCTAGATCATTTACACTTATTTATTTGCCCCTTGTCACACTCTGAAAGAGCAAGAAACATGTATTCATCTTTGATCGTTCAAAGACTCTCCAAGATATTTCCTTACAGGAAAAGTACAAAAACCTGCTCTGTCTTGTTTTGTGCATGTTATTATCTCCGCAGGTCTGTCTAAATAAGATAGGCTGGATGAACAATCTGGAGGAGAACACAACGGGACAGACAGTTCTGGGGGGACATGGAAGAGAGGGAGGTTGGGGGAAAGGTAGTTGTATTAAAAAACCCAGGGACAAGGGAACAACAAGTGATCCAAATCAGTGGTGAGGAGGATGTAGGAGGTCTGGTAGGGTAATGTAACCAAGAGGAATCAAGGGTAATGTAACCCAGGGTTACGAATCAAGGGTACATGATCAAGGGTAATGTAACCAAGAGGAATTACTGAAACCCAAATGAAGACTGAGCATGATAGTGGGACAAGAGGAAAGTCAAGGGAAATAGAGGAAAGAGCTAGGAGGCAAAGGGCATTTATAGAGGTCTAAATAAAGGCATGTACATATGTAAATATATTTATATATGAGAATGGGGAAATAGATCTATCAGTATATATTTATAGGTTTAGTATTAAGGTAGCAGATGGGCACTGGGCCTCCACTCAAGTAATCCCTCAATGCAAGAATACTTTGTTCTATTAAATTGGCATTCTATGATACTCACCTTCCCGACACAATCACTGAAGACAAATAGGTGCATAAGCAAATGTGGCAAAGAAAGCTGTTGGTGACCAGCTATCAAAAGATATAGTGTCTGGGGTCTTAAAGGCTTGAAGATAAACAAGTGTCCATCTAGCTTAGAAACAACAAAGCCCACATGGAAGAAGCATACCAGCCTGTGCGATCACGAAGTTTCAAAGGGATCAGGGATCAGGTATCATCAGAACAAAAAAATCATATCATTGTGAATGAGGGGTTGTGCAGAGTGGGGATCCAAAGCCCATCTGTAGGCCATTGGACATCCCCTTACAGAAGGGTCATGGGGAGGAAATAAACCAGTCAGGGTATAGCAATTATGAAACCTACAACCTTCCTCTAGCTCCTAAATGCTTCCTCCCCCACCCCACCCCACTATCATGATCCCAATTCTAACTTACAAATCTGGCTAGACCAGAGGATTTACACTGGTACGGATAGGAACTGGAAAGAGGGAATCCAGGGCAGATGATCCCTTCAGTACCAGTGGTAAGAATGGTGATACCGGGAGGGTAGAGGGAAGGTGGAGAAGAAAGGGGGAACCAATTACAGGGATCTACATATAACCTCCTCCTTGGGGGGATGGACAGCAGAAAAGTGGGTGAAGGGATACGTTAGACAATGCAAGATATGACACAATAATAATTTATAAATTATCAAGAGTTCATGAGGGAGGGGGAAGGTGAGAAGGAGGGGAAAACTGAGGAGCTGATTCCAAGGGCTTAGGTGGAGAGCAAAAGTTTTGAGAATGATGAGGGCAATGAATGTACAAATGTGCTTTACACAATTGATGTATGTATGGATCGAGATGGGTGGTGTATGAGTCCCTAATAAAATGATTTTAAAAAAAAAAGAAGTGGAGGAAAGTGGGAAGATGCCATTATATTTTAATTCATTTTTTTCTATACTTTAAAAAATCCCCTCATACTATACTTAAACTTAAATAATACATTGTTTAATGGTATTTTTAAAATATTATATGCCATCTATGTAAAAAAAAAAGAAAGAAAACATTTTGAAACCGACTGTGGTAGTAATTGTACAATACTGTTTTATGTGGTTGATTATGATATATGTAAGAGCTTCCAATAAAATATTAAATAAAAAATAAATTAAAAAAAGAATAAACAAAAGGCTCTTATCTGAATTTCCTTCTAGGAAAAAAAGAGGAGCTAGTCTATTTTAATGCTTATCATGTTATTATATTAATTTTATAATTAATTTTAAAAACATTGAGAAATCGTTACACGCCTTATAATGTAGAATATGTACGTAAATGTTAAAATGAGAAACCTTAATAAAAAGGAGAGAGAGCAAAAACTTACACTATTCATCCTAGTGCCCCTTCAGACTTTTGCCTTTGTCCTTAGAGCTAAAAGAACATTTAAAGGAACACAATTCGAGTTCTTCAAGGGCATCCCAAAGAGTCATTCTGATGTGCTGAATGTCAAAAAGTACAGGATTCTTGTTGTGGGGGAGGGTGAGAGAGATGAAAACTGCCTTCGGGAGTGTGTAGACTTTGATGGTGGATGTGTGGAAGGACAGTCTTCCCAACAGATTGGTTCTTCTCCCAGTCCAGTGTCGATTCGATTCCTGGCCGTTTTCTCACCAAAGCAGTTTTCAGTATCTATTTTTTAAGTTCTTCATAATAAGCCCCCATGGCGGTTCTCCCCCACGTGTTGATCAGTTTGTCATGCCGTGGTGGCTTGTGTGCTGCTGTGACATTGACAGCTGTGTCACGCATATTTCAAATGCCAGCAGGGTCGCCCAAAGCAAACAGATTTCAGCAGAGCTTCCAGACTAAGAGCAAAGGAGGACTAGGCTCCCACTTTGGAGGATGGAGATGCTGAGAACTTCATGCATCGCTGCGAAACACTGTCAAACACTGAGGGCCTAATGAATGGAAGCAGAGCATTGGCGGAGACAGTGCCTGTGGAAATGTGACTGAGGAAGTACTGATTTCTTGGAGTGGAGTCAACCACGGCAAAGTCTGTGGAATGGAAGCTTCAGGGTCTTCATTTGCTGAAGGGGCACAGCTCAAGGTAAGGAGACACAGTTGCAAAATCTGTTCATGATGGCAATGGATCACACTGGGAATATACGAAGTAAGCAGCTAGGAGATTTGGGAGACGTTAAAAATGAAACGGAATGCTTAACTATCTATATCCCAGGTTAGAGAGCTGAAATGGACTGGTGTTAGCCATTTTGAATTAGAAAACCATCTCATTTACTGTGCCGAAATAACACAATCAAGAGGAAGGGCAGTGTATGCATTGTCAAAAAGAGCATTGCAAAACCAACCTTGACATCCCAAGCTGTCTCTGATAGGATTATATCTATCCACCTACAAAAGGATCAATCAATACACCTATTGTTTAAATGTATGCACCAACTACAAAAGTTAATGATGAAGAAACTGAGGAATTCTACCAGTGATTTCAATAAGAAATTTAACAACGGTGCGATCAAGATGCATTGATAACTATCAGCAACTGGAACGCAGAAGTTGGAAACAAAGAGGAAGAAACGGTAGTTGGAAAATACGGGTGTGGTGATAGAAATGAAGCTGGAGATGGCATGATAAGATTTTGCAAAACCAACGACATTTTAATAGCAAACCTATTTTTTCAACAACACAAAAGGCAACTATACACATAGAGTTCTCCAGATGGAATACACAAAAATCAAATTGACTACATATGTGGGAAGAGATGATGGAGAAGTTCATTATCAGCAGCTAAAACCAGGCCAGGGATGACTGTAGAACAGACCATCAATTGCTCATATGCAAGTTCAGGGTAAAACTGAAGAAAATTAAAACGGTCAAAAATTGACCTGAGTTTTGAGAAATCTGAAGAACATATTTGATGCATTGAACACTAATGACAAAAGACTTGATGAGCTGTGGGAGGACAGCAAGAACATCCATCATGAAGAAAGTAACAGGTTATTACAAAGACAGGACAGAATCAAAGTGGATGTCAGAAGAGACTCTGAAACTTGCTCTTACTGATAGAATAGGTAAAGCAAGTACAAAAATGATGGTATCAAGGAGCCGAATAGGAAATTTCAAAGGGCAGCTCAAGAAGACAAAGTAAATATAATGACAAAACGTACAAAGACCTAGAATTAAAAACCAAAAGGGAAGAACTGGCTCAGCATATCTGAAAAAAAGTCAAGAAAGAAAAAAATCAAACGACCCCCCCAATAAAGTGATGTTTTTAAAAAAATCAAGACTTTAGTTACAAGATTTAAACATTCTATAGGCAAAATATTGAATGATGCAGAATCAAAAGAAGATAGAAAGAATAAACCGTCAAGGTACTAAAAAGAGCTAGCCGATATTCCACCATTTCAGAAAGTAGCATATGAGCAAGAACCAATGGTGCTGAAGGAAGTTCAAACTGGACCGGATGCTCTAGCCACAAACAAGCCTTCAGGAACTGATGGAATACCAACTGAAAAATGGTTCGCCAAGCTGCTGAAGCACGAGAAGCACTCACTCCAAAGGCTCAAGTAAAAAGAAAATATTTTGAAAATGATGATGGAGACATATGTACACATATCACCTCACCTGGAAAGCCAGGCCTCTATTTCTTCACTGAGCTTTGCTAGAAAGAAGATCTGCAGGGACTTTGGGACATTTTTTGACTTCTGGCTCTGAACCCTGCATTTGGCTCGCCTCTGCCTGACCTTCAGATTTGGAACTGAACAGCACGCACCACCACGTGAGACATTTCCTCCAAGTTTCCTGAGATGGCGTGGGATGTTGCAGCGAATCACAGAACTCAAGAAGGTAAGGGAATATACTCAAGGGAGGAGAGGGAGGGAAATGGACCAGAATACATCTTGGAAGATTTGGACATTGGGGAATATCTTTAATCTCCAACTCCTTGAGACTAATCTAATATTAATTATTTTACAAGAATTATTACCACAAAGGCACCCTAAGGAGATAAGTGTATTATTTACTGGGTGTGATGGTTCGATTTTGTGTCAACTTGGCTAGCTCAAGGTTCTCCGTAGTCTGGGAGCGATTCCCCATGACGTGATCTAACACAATGCAACCAACTCTGTGAGCGGCCAGCAGTTAGGGCGGAGTGCAGCCCCCTTGAGCAGGTCACAGCCTTGATTCGATTGGCACGGAGACTCTGCTACGAGTTCTTTTCAAGCAGATGCTGATTGAAAGGCTGCCATTTCTGCTGGGTCTGGATTCTGCATCTGGTTTGTTGACCGTATCACTCTCTGATTCCAGGAGTCCGCTGACCTCAGCTTTCCATCCGTTAGCTTGTACTCTTCCTACTCCAACTTCCTGGTTCATCAGCACCCACAGCTACATGGTCAGGAGAAACCTCCAAGTTAACAAAGGACCCACGGACCGTGTGAGCCATTTCTCGAGGTCAGTTTCTTTCTATAGATGTAAACATCTAAGCTCACTGATTTTCTTTCCCGAGATAACCCAGGTTAACACACTGGGACAACTTGTCTGCCACGAGCCACTGACTGCACAGGCACAGTTAAACGTATTTTGCTTGTAATGAACCTGTGCAGGTGTGAACTAGCACCCGAACAGCCATGCTTTTGGCTTACTCTCGTGTACCTGTCTTGACTTCACTTTTCTTCTAAGTTATCCCTGAAGAACTTACTCGACTCTGCGTATGCTAATAAGGTCCAGTTTCTGGATTTGTAAGCCTGAGGTCTACACGGTGCGCCATGGTGACTTCGCTAGGGCATTGAAAGCCTCGGAGATCCTTTCTGGTTGCCAACCACCAAATATGTATAAGCTCTCTTCCTCTTCCCGCTAAAACGTCAACCTTCTAACAGCCGTGCCAGCACCTACCCTGGAAATATAACTGGAGGATTAGATGAGCAGAGAAATGATTTTTCAAGCTGGTTAATGGTTTCCTTAGCCTCCTAGTACAGCCATAACAAGAATACCACAAGTGGGTGGCATTCACAAACAGGACTTTTATTTTCTCACAGTTTCTGGAGGCTAAAAGAACAAATCAGGGTCTCAACCATAATGATTTCTTCCTTGTTGGTAACGCCTCCAACATTTCTTGGTTCCGTGGCATTCCTTGACAGGTAGAGAACCCTCGCATGGTATTTGTCTTCCCCATTTATCTGTGCGTCAGTCGGACCAGAAGAGGCAGGCAGTAAAAGCTTTATAAAGACCTGCGTAAAGCCACACTCGGGAATCCTAGTTTGCAAAGAGAATGGTGGATGCCGAAACAAGGCAGAATCAATGGAGTGGAGGGCGACCAATGAGCTGAGATATCAGAGTCTGTCAATGCAAGCTGAGTGGTCTCCTGTCACCTATTCAGGCCTCGTATAATCATGCTCTACAACGTAGTTCCCTACTAGAATGGCCTTTCCATTCTATGTGGCTGTCACTACACAAACAGAAGTGAGAACAGCAGCGGGATCCCGACCTGGTACTCACAGCGATTGGGCAGAGTAATGGAGAAAACAGACAGAATCAACTTAACGTGATGTGGCACTTTTAATTGCATGGCATTGTGTCTTTTTTGTACCTGCCTTTACCATTTAGGTTTAGATGGCTTGATATATTTGCAGAGAAGAAAAGAAAGCTACCCCTCTCTTGTCCAGTGAACGTAGGTCCTCCCTCTCTCTTCTGGCACTAAAGTTTTGTATTCCTAAATGCACCTTAGAAAAACTATTCCTACCCATTCTTCTCTAAGTTCTTTCTGCCTAAGAACCTTAGCAATGACCTCATTTCATTCTCATGACATTGTAAAGTATCAAAACAACTACTGTCATCTCTATTTTTCCTGTAGAAAAATGAAGGCATGCGCCAAGAAAAAAGGTAAAGTATAGAGAACTTGTATAACTTGTTCACAGTAACATAGTCCATGACAGAATCAGAACTCATACCTTACTTTCTAAATCAGATGAAAAGACATGTTGACAGATATAACAAAAACAGAGAGAGAGAAGACATTAAATGAGACGATAGTAAGGAAATCAGACAAATCTAGAATCTATTCTTTCAATGGGACAAAGGATCTGGCTCTACTAACATCAATGAAAGTGAGAAATGAAACCAAGCAGTGTTATAGAGCTAAAGATACCATTGCCATCCAGTCTATTCTGACCCCTCGAGTCTGTATAAATCTGGGTGGACCAGAGAAACAAATTCATAGACACTCATAAGTGTGTAAGAGAGAACTTTATATCAAAGAGCAGTTGCATATTGAGAAAACATGCCAGCCCAGTCCAGAGCGAGTCCATAAGTCTGATATTAGCCCATATGTCCAATCCCAACCTATAAGTCCACTTCAGACTCACGCAACACATTCAATGACGCCAAAGGCAGGAAGATCACAGGTCAGTGGGTGAAAAGTCTGGTGGATCCAGTGGCAATAGAGGCATTTCAGTGCTGGCAGGCAGGGGTTTCCACATGGGTCCTTCAGCTCCAGGGCTCTAGTGTAGCTCCATGTGGCTTCTCAACAGGAATGTCTCACAGAGAGTGTGTGTGTCCCACCTCCAGTGAGCTATTATCTCCTTATCGCCTCCAAATGAGGTCATCAAACTGTGACCTGATTGACAGACTAAAAAACTCCACCCTTTCACTCTTGAGTCTCATTTTGACAGCAGATTATGTAACTACCACAGAGTGCCTACAGGACAAAGCAGAACCACCTCTTAGGATTTCCAGGACTATAGATCTTTATGGAAGCAGACTGCCACATCTTCCTCCCACAGTGGCTGGTGGGTGTGAACTTCCAGTTTTCAGTAACTGCCAAGCACTTAACCACTGCACCACCAGAGCACCACCAAGGACACTTAGAGACATGAAACGAACTACAATACATGGACCTTGTTTGGATATTAATTACAAAACAAAAAAAAACACCCCATAATGATCTATTTGGAAAATATATCAACCGACTACTACCATAATATGAGTGTTAAGGGATTATTATTTTTGTTAGGTAAACCAGTGGTGTTGGGGTCTTTTTTTTTAATGTCCTTAGTTTTGGAATATAGTGCTATGATGCCTGGAGTTTTCTGTAAAATGTGTCCCGTGTCTGGAACGTCTTCTACAGAAAAGGACTGGACCCGAGGGAAGCAGCCCACAGAGCACCTTGCACGACTGCAAGCCGGAGGAAAGAGAATCTCTAGCTTGGATGTGGTCACGTCAGATGGGTGGGGGTGGGGAGCTCATTCAGCTGCCAAAGTGAGAGTGATTTTGAAGAGAAAAGCACAAGGAGGCAGAGACTGGGTAGAAATCTGTTTGAAGAATCTAAATGAAAAAAAAAAATACTGCAGTGATGTTGGAGGAGTCGAAGCAGCGCACATTGTTTGGCAGGAAAGAAAGACTTGAATGGACTCACCCTCCAGGATAAGTACCAGGAACGAAGACCAGGCATCAGAGTAAGAGCATATCAAGGATTAAGAGCAAAAACTCTAACATCACACTCACAGGGGCCACGCCCCAACTCTACTCCTTACTAGCTGGGCAAGTTACTTAATCACTTTGCGCTTTTGTTTTATCTTCCAAAATAGATTAAAATCTATCCTCCAAAATAGAGATTAAAAAATAGTGCCCATCCATGGCAGATTTCTTTGATGACTGAAAGAGTCCACTCAAATCGTGCTTAGAATGACGCCTGGCTAATAACGAACTCTTAATAAATGTTAGCTATTCTCAACATCAATATCAAACTCAGGCAAACTGAAGGCACAGATGAGGTTAACTCTGTGGAAGGAAGGAATGATCCTGAACAGGGGAAAGAGCAAGCGAGTCTAGCAATCTCGGCCCATGCCCAGGAATTGTGTGGTCCACTGAAAAGTTGAGGAAGAACTAGACCGTCTCTTCTTTCTGTGCCAACAGGCAGGCCTCTCTCTGATCCTCAGCTTTGGGGCCTGGCCTCTGCCCAATTTCCATACTGTTTCAAAACTCTTTTTGGACTTTTTGTAAAACGTCCAAAGGGCATGCCACACCACTACTGTAAGACTCAACATAAAGCACTCAAGCATCAGCAAATCCAGCTCCCCCAAGTAGGTGCCCAGAGGCATCCTACTCCGCAAAGCAACCTCTTGCCCAAAGCACTCAGCAGCTTTCCTTGCTCCATTAGTTGGGAATTCCAATGCTCTGTCTCATAGTCTGTCTTCTGGTTCTGCTGCTGCCGCTGCTTCTCCATCACTCCCCTGGTGTCAAAGCTGTGTCTCCTGGATCCAGGAGCTTGACTGTACAGATAGGTCAGGGTCCAAAGGCCCTAACTCCTAGCTCTTGCTGATAGTCAAACACCCTCTGCTTCTGAAAGGGCTCATTTTATGCCCAGTAGGATGACAATCATAATACCTCCCATAATAAGCACTCACAACTTAATCCTGCCAATATCTTCTCCTGCCTCCTTTTGCCCAGATCCATCAGATGAAGGCTTTTTGGTGGGAATGACAGAGACTACATCAGAAGAGCCACATTATATAATTGACCACACTGCACATACATGCTACTTCTACCGCTTTCCCAAACATAGTCTCCTTGTAGGAAAAGGTAAAAGAAATAGAGCCGGGCAATGCTGCAGGTTTACTGAAGAATACCAAGGTCCGTCTTGAAAGGCCACTGCCAAGAGGAAATAGGAGGGAAGAGCATCTCAGCCATAGAGCAGAGTACTGAATTTGCATGACTGTGTGGTGCCATCCTGCAGCCTCTGAACTAAGGAGGCAATGACAGCAGCTGTGACAGAGACCCAAAATCTCAACGGCTCGAATAAGACAGAGGGTTGTCTAGCTTGTCGTACAGTCTAGTGTGGGAATTCCAGGTGGGCTTATCTCCATTCCAGACGCCTGGCTAATAGCAGTTTTCCAACCCCTGGATTCCAAGAATTCCCCTGGTCATGGCCAATTCAAACTATAAAGCAAACCAATAGGAAAGGGTCGGAGTCCAGAGTCAGAGATTTCCTCTTAAGCAAGTGAACTGAAGCAGTTCAAAATGCTTCTGTGCATCTTCCATTGAGAGCTGAGTCAGGCAAAGTGGGGAGATGGGCTGGGAGATACAGTCTGTGAGCAGAAGCATCCCTGCTACCCTTCTGTACCGAGAGCTGCCTTTAGTGGCTAGTTCTACCCTTTTCTTTCGCGGCTGGATGCATTTAGGGCGGGATCCTATTTGGGTTGGATCATTAGACAGACGACGTTGGTGTTGGTCTTAGTTTCTTAGGGCTACTGTAACAACTAACACACAGCGGTGACATTAACACATAGAAACGTATTTTCTCATAGTTTAGAGGGCTTGAAGTCCAAACGCAGAGCACCGGCTCTTAGGAAAGGCTCACTCTTGGTTGACTCTGATGGAAGGTATGAGGGAGCTTCAAAAAAGAGGTGGGGAAAAAAATCCATTTTCTTTTCATTCCATTTTCCCATGAAGTTGTCTCAACTTCCCTAGCCCCAGCATTCCTTGATTGCTTGGCGCTCTCCAGAGGGCAAGCATTGTCCCCTTGGTTTGTACTTGCCCTTTTTATATCACTAAAGTAATCTATCCCTAACGTGATTGGGACAGACAAAAGAACAGACAAATCTATCTGGGAAGAAGTACAGGAAAAAAGATTACATTTCATTCATTCGATTCTTACTGACAATTTTTAGTGGCAGTGTCTACAAAACAGCTTCTTAAGTTCTGAAAGAAAGAAAACACAACACCTCCCTATTGACTCATTTAATTTTACTGTGGAATTTGGGGTAAGCCATTATGTATGATATTTTTCATTTTCTTATGATAAGTCTATTCTTCCCTTTCCCTTACATTTTTCTTTTATGTCTTTGTAACATATTCTAGAATGATAAATCAAATATAAGGTTGTTTTGGAAAAAGTCCCTCCATGTGGAATGAAATCATGGTTTTCCTCCATTACCTTCTCATCAAATACAGAAAGCCAGAGCGATGTTGTCGTTGCCCAAGAAACAAGAGGCATCCCAGCTGTGTGTGTGCAGAGTGGCTCTTGGCTTCCTGCTGCTGAGAGCAAGGAAGAGAGAGCTCAGAAACGGTGCTGTTGATGTCAGGGGCACTTACAGAGGTCAAGGTGACCTTGTCTCAGTCATCTCTATCACAGACGGACCACAGGTGGCTTTAACAAATGGAAACTTCCTCTCTCACAGTATACAAGGCTAGAAGGGCAAATTCAGGGTGGCAGCACTAGCGAACACTTGCTCTCTGACAACCGGGGAAGGAAGGTCCCGGGTCGGTCCAGAGCTTCTGCTCCCGGGCGGTCTTCACGTTGCTCAGCACATCTCCTCCTTCTTTTGGTTGCTTTTCTGTCTCAGAAAAGATCGACTCCACACACGCCCTGTGCTAGCTAATCCTGCCTCATTCACATAGCAGACAGCACATTCACTAAGGAAATTGGAATCACAATCACAGAGGCTGAAATTTACAGCCTTTATTTGGGGGTGGGGGGTGGGCGCAGAATTCTATCTATAACCACCTTCCAGGAGAACACACACCATTAGTCTCCGGACAAGCCACACACAAGAGAATAAACTCCATAGTGACAGTTAAAAGTCTTTCTTTAAGTTAAACTCTCACACCTGACTGCTATCCAAAAACCGAAAACCTAAACTTTACATTGGGTTTCCAAAATGGTAATTCTGTGTGGGAGTAGAAAGCCTCATCTTCCTCTCTGCTGGGGGTCTCAAACTGCTGACCTTGCGACTGGCTGCCCAACGTGTAACCACTGCCCCAACAGGGCTTAGTGCTAACTAAAGGTCGCTGTGATGTCTGCCACCCCAGCCATAAATGGAAATAATAGCTGGCCCATTTGCCAGAGAGGAAGCTGCTCCCTACTGCCACCCCCACCCCCACCCCCACCCTACCACCCCTGTGTAATGGCCACAGTCGTTAGCAAGACAAAGCAATAATCTAAAGCTAAACTCTCCATGAATCTATTTCAGTTTACTGACCTGCCAGGTGCCTGGGATACAAAGACGAACAAGATGCCGTCCAGTGAGGGAGCCAGCTCTCAAAGCCAGGTGATGACAGTACCTGGGGACCGTTCAGGGCGGACTCCAGAGGAACGTCAGGAAAGGTTCACGGCTATAATACGAATTCAGCGGTGTCACCCAAAAGGTATGCTGGAAATCCCACTGGAACCTCTGAAGGCCACCTTGTCTGGAAAGAAGGATTTTGAAGATGTTACGTCAGCAGTTCTCAACCTGTGGGTCATGACCCGTTGGGGGGTCGAATGACCCTTTCACAGGGGTCACCGGTTTCATGACAGTAGCAAAATGACAGGAAGTAGCAATGAAAATAATGTTATGGTTTGGGAGGGTCACCACAACATGAGGAACTGTATGAAAGGGTCGCAGCATGAGGAAGGTGGAGACACACTGATTTAGCGCAGGGCTGCTAACCAAATCCACCTGGCAGTCCTGCAGAAGACAGCCCTGCAGACCTGCTTCCTTCGAACAATCAAGCTAATTAACCTTCCAGGGCAGTTCTACTCCCCTGCATGGGGTTGCCATGAGGCAGAAACAACTGGAGAGCAACACACAACAGCAATATCAAGGATGTTCACAGGCGATCACACCAGGGTAGGGTGGGCCTTTCCCAACTAAGTGTGTCCTGATGAGAGAGAAAAGAGTCAGAGGAAAGATGGCCAGGAGACAACAGAAGTACTTGCAGCTGCGAGTCCAGGAGCTGCTGGAGCAAACAGAAGCGGGGAGAGACACAGCAAAAGGAACACAGAGTCGTCAGAGGGACAGTGGTCCGACCCAGACCCCGTCTTTAGATCCTACCCTTAACAACAATGAGGCCGTCAGCTATGCAGCTGGTGGGATTGGGTTTTTTAAATAGGAGTTCTGGGTAGAAACTTGAAAGAAATGATCACGCTCACCAGAGAAGGAGAGCGTGTCATGGAGGAATGGTTGATGTCGGAATTTGGAAAAGGGTTGAAGGGTGGGGGCATCACTGACCACCACCTTCCAGGAATCAGCCCTGGGCTGTGGATGCGGACAATGATCCTCTCTGCTTCTGGAGGGAGAGGCATTCGGAGCCTAGCAACGCCCACGCCACTTGTGTGACCTTGTAACCTTACTTAGCATATGTAATTGGGACTTCATTTAGACTTGTGATTTTAAGCTGGAACCCATCCAGTTTTCTTTGTAACACTGCTATTTAAGCCTGGCAGCGTTTACAGATTTAATTATCAAATTTCTAAAAAAAATTATTGAACATTAAGAAGGTTTAACCATCGGGCATCTGAAGTTTGAAGAGGCTCCAAAGAGTTTAGGGGGAAATTCCATTGTCTTCTGGGTCCATTTTTCCGTAAATGCTTTGAAAACTCCTTGTATGTTTACCTTCAATAACCCTAAATTTATAAATGAAGAACTAAACCTCAGGAAAGTATGAAAGTAATTCAGAAGGGTATCCACATACTTACTGGCTATAATTATTGAGACAGTTAAACTTTACTGTGCCAACCTGGTCAATAACACATGTGGAGTTAATTGAAGGGTGGAAGGATAAATGGCTCAGTGAACCTCGCCTTTCTAGTTCTCGGGTCTCTTGCTTTGTGATGGTCGAATCAGGATGCAGCTGCCTTAGCCAGTTCTCTGCTTTAGATGGCAAGGCTCACTTCCTGCACGACATCCACGTGGACCTACCCCGATGCAGCCCTGGGTGCTGGAGTAGCCGTGTGGAGACCCCTGCCAGCGCTGAGATGTTTACACATTCAGTGATTCAGCTTTCCTCCTGCAGTCGGCGTCATTGTGTCATTGTGTGTGTTTCGTGAGATGGAGGAGGACTTTGTGGATTGGTGTCAGACAAATGGGCTAATGTTGGGTTTATGGGCTTGGGCAGTGCTGTGTTGGGATGTTTTCCTGATGTGCATGTAACCTTCATATAAAACTCTCTCTTATACATGAGTCTCTGTGGGTTTGTTTCTCTAAAGTAACCAGATTAATACAACTCTAAACACCCCACCACAGAGTCCGTTCTGACTCACAGTGACCCTATAGGACAGGATAGAAAGGCCTCTGTAGATTTCTGAGATTATAAATCTTTTTTGGGAGGAGAAATCCAAGTCTTTCTCCCAGGGGACAGCTAGTGGGGTCAAACTGCCGACCTTATGGTTAGCAGCCCATCTTGAAACCACTACACCAGGACTCCAGCTATCAGTGCAGTTTCCCATATTTACAAGTTAGATATGTAAATGGGACCAAATACAAGGAGGCTTCAAAAAGCTCATGGAAAACGGGAATTTCACAATAATGAAAATTTTCCCTAAACTTTTTGTAGATTCCCTTGGATGAATCAAGGCTGTTATTGTTAGTATCTTTGAGATTTCTAATCATGTGGTTTCTTATTTTATATGTATTCTAAAATATCATTTGGCTATAAAATTATTCTTCATTAGCATACTATCTTTAAAAGTGGCCTTAAAGGATTAGGAGATAACTTGATTTTTAACTGAAACCCAAACCAAGCTCACTGCCATTGAGTTGATGCTGACTCATAGTGGCCCCCACCCCGCCCTCCGTGGGTTTCCGAGACTGTAACTGCTTCCTGGGGGAGAAGTGCTTTCCAGCTTCGGCTCCTGCAGCTCTCGAAGGCCGACATGGAAGGCCGACATGGAAGCACTCTACCACCAGGGCTCCTTTGCTTTTAACTAAGTAACTTAAACGAATGGTCGTCTTAAAGATCAAAGTAAACTCCTGCATGGGCTTTTCGGAAAACCCAACTACTCTCCGAAACACCCGAAAGGATCGTTGTCCTTTAACGCCGGACACAAAGATGACAGTGACAAAGAGGGGTTCCCTAGCCTTAGCGCTCCAACATTGAGTAGAAAGCGAGCAAGCCCACCTCACTCAGTGACAACCGACCAGCCACCAAACAAAGAGAGGCTTCAAGTCTCAGTGCAAGATTATGAGGGGGCATCTAAGTTGGGCGTAAGAAGAGAACTTTACCCCCACCCCCAAATCACTGTTTTGAACATTTTAGGATGAATATGAGTCTGTCTAGCAGATGACATGGGAGACGGGGTGCAACTCAAACAAGATCAAAGGCATGTGAGATGACATCAAACAAGTCAGCATTCAAAACTAAGGAGCTTTGGCGGCATAGAGGGTTATACATTGAGCTGCTAACCACATGGTCATCAGTTCAAACCCAGCAGCCGCTCCTCAGGAGAAAGATAGAAAGTCTCTACTGCTGTAGACATCTGAAGTCGGAAAGCCAAAGGGGCAGTTCTTCCCTGTCCCTATAATAGGGTCACAATGATGAGGCCACTATGAGTCAGGAATCGCCTCGATGGCAGTGAGATCTTTAGTCACCGATTGAGTAGGAAATGGATATAGATAGGGCCACACAAGCATGCAGGGGCCAGATCATGGGAGGCCATGTGTTCAGTGTAAAGGCAATTCCTTGCTACCCTACAGGTAATGGGGAGAGGGTGACGGATTCTCATTGGATGTAATGCAACTTGCCTGTGGTGTTTCTCACACCACGAGAAGTCAAATGGGGCACTGGAGAAAATATGTGGTAGCCTGCTACCATCAAGGCCACCACTTAGGAAAACCATGTGGAGCATCTATTTGATCCTACACCCCAACCGAAAACCCTGAACCCACAGCCATCCATTGATTCTGACGAATACAGGGTTTCTGGGCCTGTTAGTCTTTTCACGAGCAGGGTGGCTCATCTTTCTCTCCAAGAGCAGCTGACTGCTTTGAACCACTGACCTTCCAGTAAGCAGTTCAAGCAGTTACTCAGTCACCCCACCAGGGCTTCAAACATCAAGTTTGTTAAATAGGCAAGGGTCCTTGAAGTCAAAATTGACTAGATGGCATCCAACAACAAGGGCAAAGCAGCATCTACAGTGCATTCTCTTGGACAATCGACACTCGGCTAGCGGTGGCGATCTTTATCAGCCGCCACAGAGTTTGTCTGCAAGTAACTCATGCCACCCCGTGCACACAGAATCCAATGCTGAGAAAAGCCTGTTGGGGGCTGCTCCCTCCCCCTAATCCAGTGGGGATCCACAAGGCTTTCTCTGGTGGATTTTTTAAAAAGTAAATCACCAGACCTTTCCTCCTAGTCTCCCTCCTGAGTCTGGAAGTTCTGCTGAAATCTGTTAGTCATCAGTCATCTCCATCAACCAAGCCTCAGCAGACGGATGGTGGCTGCGATGCGTTGGGCTGACTAGTAGTTTTGCCTGGGCCTTTGCAGTGAAGTGAAAGCACTTGGTAAGGTCTTCTTGGTACCTATAGTCCTTAGAGTTCCCCCCAAATGACTGGGTGGGAGGATGCAAATAAGGGGTAAAGAACACTGAGGAGGGAGGTGGCCAGTTTAAGTGAGTCATTTCAGGAACAGGAGGAGAGAGAATCTCCTGGAAGGCAAGAATAAAGAACCACAGAGAAGAGCACATCTGAAATCCTTGGGAGAACTGGAAGTGGCCCTGGGGGCCCCGCATGAGTCAGAGTGCCCAGCTTCCTAGTTCACAGAAGGAATAAAACTATGTGTCTTTGGGCAGGATACTAGCTTGCAGAGAGAGGGGTCCTTTGGTCATGTACCAGCATAAAAGGAACTTTGAAACACTTCCCCAAGCAGGGCAGAGGCCAGGGGCTGAGGAAGAGCGAGAGAGACTTACCTGCCACCATGGTTGAGAAAAAGTGCTACTGCAGACAAAAGAACTGTATCCTTGATGGGTTTTGATCCTGACTTGTGATTGCTAACTTCCCTCCTGAGCACTCATAGTCATCGGCATTGTCCACGAGTTCTGGATGGCCATTGCATCAGATTATCCAACCCATTGGGGAAGTCGAGTGCCAGGGAAAGGGCAGTTGGTCTCAGACAAGGGGAAAGAAGGTTGGAATGTGGCGACATACCATGGTGACTTCTCCCTCACAGAAACCAGCCTTGGGCTGGTGTGGAGTTGGATTCTTGTCCTCCTATGAATAGCCAAAGGACGTCAGATGTGGCCTCCGTGCGTTTTGCAGTCTCCCCAAAGGAAGACTAGCGTTCCACTATGAAACCACCAATGCCTCAGTAGCTAGTGGTAAATTGCAAAATGTATCATCTAGGCACGTGGTAGTTACATAATCTGTTGTCAGTTTGAGACTTAAGAGTGAAGGGGTGGAGCTTAGCCTGTCCATCAGATCGTAGCTTGATGACCTCATTTGGAGACACTATGGAGATAAATAGCTCGGTGGAGGCAGGGCACCTGTTTACTCCCTGAGAGACATTCCTGTTGAGAAGACACATGGGGCTACCTGAACCTGGAGCTGGCGAAGCCATGTGGAGACCCCTGCCAGTGCTGAGATGCTTACAACGCCACTGGATCCACAAGACCTTCCACCCACTGGCCTGTGATCTTCCTGCCTTTGGCGTCATGACATGTGTTGTGTGAGTTGGAAGAGGGCTTTATAGATTGGTATTGGACATATGGGCTAATATCGGACTTATGGACTTGATCTGGACTGGGCTGGAATGTTTTCTCAATACTCAATTGCTCTTGTCTATAAAGTTCTTTCTTATACACATGAGTGTCTATGAATTTGTTTCTCTGGTTTACCCAGACTAAGACAAGGTGTAAGAAAGGGAGGGAGGGAGAAAGGGGAGAAGAGAGGGTGGGGTAGAAGCTGAGGCAGCTGAGATGGGCTAAAAGTGTGTCTGAGGCCTCAAGAACCAACAGATGACTATGTAAGCTTCACATAAAATGAGATCTTTCCAAGGGCATGTGCGGGGTGGGAAGAGCCTGGGATGCGTTGAAACCAGAGAAAAACAAGCAGATCGAGAAGGAGAGAGTGCAGCCCCAGAACTGATGTCTGGGAGAGCGAGGTGTCATGGTATCCAACGGAAAAGGCTTTAAGAATGTGAGTCCAGACCCAGAGAGAAGGCGAGGAGAAAAAAGCTGGTACGGTGAGAGTTTGTCCAGCCCGCTGTTTGAGGCTCATCGACTTTCTACCATTTGTCATAAAATTATAAAGGTGGACCGGTCCACGGCCAACCCACGACATGCTGTGAGTTGGTTCCAATGCCGGGCAAAGCTTTAGGACACAGTAGATCTGCTCCTTTGTAATATGTGTCAAGCTTTCGCTCTGGGAGTGGCTGGTGGGTTCAAACTTTGTGGAAAGCAGTCCATTGCTTGACCCAGTGCCCCAGCAGGGCTCCTTACTCAAGGGGAGAAGATTTTAAGTTGCCTTCTTTTTATCGTTGCAAGCAGGGAATCCAGAGAATCCCTCAGCAGCCTCTGACCGCTGATATCAACCTTCTACCAGGAGCCCTGGTGGTGTAGTGGTGACACATGGAGCTGCTAACTGCAAGGTCAGGAGTTCGAAACCACCTGGTTCAGGAGTCCCAAAACCAAAACAAAATCCAAAACGAAATTCACTGCCATTGAGTGGATGCCGACTCATAGTGATCCTATCGTTCTACCCTATAGGCCAGGGTAGAACTGTCCCTGTGAATTTCTGGGACTGTAAGTCTTTATGGGAATAGAAACCCCTGTCTTACTCTCGAGGAGCGACTGGTGGTTTAGAACCACTGATCTTTCAGAGTACAGCCCAACAAGTAACCACTATGCCACCAGGAATCCCTCTATGGGAGAAAGATAGGGAGTAACTCTACTCCCTGAAAGAGCTGCAGTCACGGAAACCCACAGGGTCTCTATGAGTGCACATCGATGGATGGCAGTGAATGGGGTTAGTTTGGCGACCACCTCTGCCCCTCTCTCCTTTGTCTTCCGGGACTGAGGGGCTTCCGCTCCCCCTCCTCCCTGCCTTCTCTCCCCGTGAGTGCAGGCACGGCGGGGTGCAGCCCTTGCGGGTCTTGCTCCGCACTCCTGGAATAATTCTGCTTGACTGATTTCATTTCCTTCTTCGGTTATAATTTTTGGCTGGAATTTCCTAGAAGTCACAAAGTGTTGTCCCATCCATCATTTCACGGAAAGACCTGCCAGATGGAGGTGTCCTCTGTGCACAATCGCCGGTACAAAGTGCCGCGCCGACCTCATCCATTATCCCCCTCCGCTCTTTCCCTATTATTATTTTCAAGTAGCTTTAGGCAGCTTGGTGCCTCCAAGCTTCAGGGACCATTGGCAGGAATAATAATGACTTAGCCACCTGCAGCAACAAATCCAAACAACGAGTACTCCTGTAGGTGAGCTGGAAATAATGTATGGCCCGCCGCCTGCTAGCTAGCACCCACTCCTGAGAAAGTGCCCAGCCCAGCCAATAGGAATGCGACCAACGAGCTGTTGGCACCCCATCCATAAAAGTGTGTCTAGACTGTACCGGTCTCTTATTACTCTAAAAAGCAGTTCTGTGATGTTATCATGTTTCATCCACTCGAAGACGACTTCTTTTAAAAATTTGTTGTTCGGGTGAAGTGTTACATCACAAATTAGTTTTACAGTCAACAATTTATACACATGAGGTTGCATAAGTCCCCCAATGCCATGGTACCCTTCTCCCCTCCTCCCTGGGTTCCCATTTCTCCTCTTTCCGGCCCCTTCTTCCCTCCGAGATGACCCGTGATTCACATCGTGAGTTCTCATCAACGGAGATGCATCTTCCAGTCGATATCACCCAAAATTACAGCAGTGCATCTGATAGTGGTGCCACAGATGTGGTGACATTGTGTATTTGAAGAAGAAGTAGAAGAGTAATTAGCTCTGGGAGACAATAAGCCCAATGATTAGAAGCTTAGAAGACAGACAGACATGGGTTTAACTTCTAGCTCTGACACTCAGTCATTTACAGAAGTTGCTTAACCCTCCCAAGACTCTGTTCTGGACCTTGAAAAATAGAGCGAAGGGACTAGTAATATCTTTCCTCTCCGGGTCTATAGGTTTAAAGGTCACCGCATAGGGGCTTCCAACTGTATCTGGCACCCGGTTAATGCTTGCCATGAGCTAAACCTTAGACGCCCTGCTTTCTCAAAAGCAAAAGCAGTAAGAATCCTAAGGGGGAAACTAGCATTCTTATTTTGAGTGAACTTCATAAACAACTCTTTGATCACTCTAATCAAAGAGTGGGGGGAAATAAATAGCCTGCAATTCAGAGCTGAATAGAGTCATAAAATAGGCTAAGCAAACTTTCTTGCTGGTAAATCACTAAACAAAGTTTCTAAAGATGATAGATTACTGCTGCTTCTCCTTCCCCACCTCAGACCACTAAAAAAGCAAATATACAAAGAGCTTATTTATTTACAGAAATATATTTACATAGAGCGCTCATGCATAACATATATTTTAAGGAACTGGTTCACAGGATTTCAAGGACTTGAAAGTCCAAAATCCATAGAAACTGGAAACTCCAGTCTGGTAGAAGAACCCCACTCTTCATGGAAATCTCAGTTTTTCCTCCTAATGTCTTCAACTGCCTGGAATATTATCAATCATCCCTCGGGGGCGTCATGTCCACTGCCATCACGTCCATGCTGACGTACAGAGGGCCGGGCAGGACTGCTCCTGTGAGTCTCCAAGCTGCAGATGGCAGTTACTTTGCTGACATAACATTGATGCCAGTTGCCTCAAAGTAAAGCATTTTATCCTAATGAAGACAAAGCGGGTGCATAAGCAAACGTGGAGAAGAAAGCTGATGGTGCCCCGCTACCAAAAGATATAGTGTCTGGGGTCTTAAAAGCTTGAAGGTAAACAAGCGGCCATCTAGTTAAGAAGTAACAAAACCCACATGGAAGAAGCACACCAGCCTGTGCGATCAAGAGGTGTCGAAATGATCGGATATCAGGCATCATCAGAACAAAAAATTATATCATTGTGAATGAGGGGGAGTGCAGAGTGGAGACCCAAAGCTCATCTGTAGGAAATTGGACATCTCCGTACTGAAGGGTCTCAGGGAGGAGATAAGCCAGTCAGGATGCAGTGTAGCAACAATGAAACATACAACTTTCCTCTAGTTCCTAAATGCTTTTCAACCGCCCCTCCAACTATCATGATCCCAATTCTACCTTACAAATCTGGCTAGACCAGAGGATGTACACTGTACAGATAGGAACTGGGAACACAGAGAATCCAGGACGGATGATCCCTTCAGGACCAGTGGTGAGAGTGGCAATACAGGGAGGATGGCGGGAGGGTGGGGCAGAGAGGGAGAACCGATTACAATGATCTATATATAACCTCCTCCCTGGGGGATGGACAAGAGAAAAGTGGGTGAAGGGAGATGTCAGACAGTGTAAGATATGACAAAATAATCATTTATAAATTATCAAGTGTTTGTCAGGGAGGGGGGAGTGGGGAAGGGAGGGGGTAAATGAGGAGCTGATGCCAGGGACTTAAGTGGAGAGCAAATGTTTTGAGAATGATGAAAGCAATGAATGTACAAATGTGCTTTACACAATTGATGTATGGATTGTGATGAGAGCTGTATGTGCCCCTAATAAAATAATTTAAAATATAAATAAATAAATAATTTTATCTGGGGGCTCTTATCACAACTCTGATCACAACGCATGCAGACATCCATTGTGTCAAGCACATTTGTGCATTTGTTGCCATCATCATATTCAAAACATTTGCTCTCTGCTTAAGCCTGTGGTATCAGCTCCTCATTTTTCCCCTCCCTCCCCGCCCCCTCACAAACCCTTGATAATTTGTAAATTATTATTATTTTGTCATGTCTTACACTGTCTGATGTCTCCCTTCACCCACTTTTCTGTTGTCCATCCCCCAGGGAGGGGGGTCATATGTAGATCGTATAATCGGTTCCCCCTTTCTCCCCCCACCCTCCCCTTCCCCTCCTGGTACTGCTACTCTCATTATTGGTCCTGAGGGGTTTATCTGTCCTGGATTCCCTGTGTTTCCAGTTCTTATCTGTACCAGTGTACATCCTCTGGTCTAGCCGCAGTCAACTCACTTTCGTGGGACAGTTAATATACTGAATGTCCTTCCTACTCACACTGACTGCTGATCCAAGGTCAAAGAAGCAGACAGAAAACTGGATGGTGGAAGGTGCAGTCTGCCCACAGCAGAGTTGACCTGCAGGCAGCAGACAAGGCAAGGTGGGGCAGCAATAGCAGGAAGATGAGATGTCGAGGCTGAGCAGGGGCAAATAGTACAGCAGCATAGCAAAGCAGGTGGAGATGTAGTCTCAAGATGTAGCAATGCACAGCATCACGAATCCACCATGATCTACGGGTTGGCTTGGCCCACAGGTAGTGCAGGGCAGCTAACTCAAGCAACAGCACTGATATGATCCCCAGGGAGGAAGAGAAAAAGGCCAGCCTCAGAGAGCCACTTATCTTGGTCCCCCTCCAATCAAGCTGCAACCTGATTGACAGCCTAAACTCCACTCATGTGTTCCTACAGGAGCCGTGTTGACACCAAAAAAAACTAACTATTGCAGACAGTAACTGGATTAACAGTTCCTGGGAGCAGGGCAGGGGAGCTTGAGGGGAAATGGGGAGCCAATAATGATGAATACAAGAATAAAGGAAATATTCTGAAATTGGTCGTGGCGGTGAGTGCACAACTCTTTGGGATGTGATTGAACTACTGAATTGTATGAAATGCGAATTATGTCCCATTAAAATGGGGAGGGGGTAGAGCAACGTAGAGAATAAGCAACAGTTGATACCATAAATTAACTATCACAAATCCCAAAATAACTCAAACAATACAAAAATGTATTCTTCTCTCCTGTTGTCACCAGATGTCGGTGTGTGAAGCAGAGTGGTGAGGCAGCTCAGATTGTCAAGGTCTTTGATCCAATTGTTCTGCCATCAGGAAGGAATCATCCTAATGCGCACAGTCAACTGCACTCACCCAGGGAAGAGGAAAGGAGAGGGAAGACAAGCAACTTCTCTCTAAAGAAATGATGCGGAGTTAATTTCCTCACTTCCACTCAAAACCCACTAAAGATCGTCACCATGTCACCTTGCTGTTGATAGGTGTGGTCGAGTCTGATCCTCTTTACCACCGAAGGAAACTGCCCAGTTCTGCGCTGTCCCCGCAATCAGTCATGTCCGAACCCTTCATGGCAGCCACTTAGTCAATCCATTTTGTCGACGGTCTTCCACTCCTCCCTGCCCCTCCGCTTCACCAAGCATGAGGACCTCTTCCGGCGACTGGTCTCTCTTGACAACATGTCCAAAGTGTGTGAGATGGAGCCTCGCCAGCCTTGCTTCTAAGGAGCATTCGGGTCGTACTACTGCCAAGATGTGTTTGTTCTTTTGGCACTCCATGGTACTTTCAATATTCTTCTCCAGCACCAGAATTCAAGTGCCGTAATTCTTCCTCAGTCTCTCTTATCCAATGTCCAACTTTCACACGCATGTGAGGCAACTGAAAAGATCATGGCTTGGGTCAGGAGCGCCTTAGTCCTCAAAGTAGTATCCTTACTTTCAACATTTTAAAGGGCTCTTATGCAACAAACACCCACTACGATGTGTCATCTGATCTTTTCACTGCTGCTTCCATGAGCAATGACTGTGGATCCAAGTAAGACGAAATCCTTGACATTTTTGATATTTGCTCAGCATATTGCCCTACCTGCTGCAATAATGTTGGGTCCCATCGTCTCTACCTGATTAGCTACCTGAAAATCTTCTAACTCATTGGCATCGAGTTGATTCCAACTCACAGTGACCGTGTCAGACAGCTTGGACCCACCCTGTCTGTGGGATGCTAAGATTGTAAAGCTTTACAGGAGTAAAAAGCCTCATCTTTCGCTGGTGGTTTCAAACTCTTGACCCTGTGATTAACAACCCAATGTGTAACCTACCACACTACCGGGACTCAACTGATAAGTACTATAATCTCTACCTAATAAGCCTCAGGCAGTGCCAGCAACTTAAAGAAAAGAAAGGAGAATGGATAGCTGATAATAGACCATCTCTGACACACAGATCCATTTTTATTTTTAAAAATTTTAAAACATTTTATTAGGGACCCATACAGCTCTTATCACAATCCATACATATACATACATCAATTGTATAAAGCACATCCATACATTCTTTGCCCTAATCATTTGCAAAGCATTTGCTCTCCACTTAAGCCCTTTGCATCAGTTCCCCTTTTTTTTCCCCTTCCTCCCCCCTACCCCCTCCCTCATGAGCCTGTGATAATTTATAGATTGCTATTTTGTCATATCTTGCCCTATCCGTAGTCTCCCTTCCCCGCCTTCTCTGCCGTCCCTCTCCCAGGGAGGAAGTCACATGTGGATCCTTGTAATCAGTTCCCCCTTTCCAACCCACTCACCCTCCACTCTCCCAGCATCTCCCCTCACACCCCTGGTCCTGAAAGTATCATCCATCCTGGATTCCCTGTGCCTCCAGCTCCCGTATGCACCTGCTCTATCCAGACTTGCAAGGTAGAATTCAGATCATGGTAGTTGGGCGGAGGAAGCATTAGGAACTGGAGGAAAGCTGTATTCTTCATCGGTGCTACATCGCACCCTGACTGATTCATCTCCTCCCCTAGACCCCTCTGTGAGGGGATCTCCAGTGGCCGACAAATGGGCTTTGGGTCTCCACTCTGCACTTCCCCCTTCATTCACTATGGTAAGGTTTTATTTTTTTGATGATGATGCCTTCCACACCTCGTGATCACACAGGCTGGTGTGCTTCTTCCATGTGGCCTTTGTTGCTTCTGAGATCCATTTTTAAATGTCATATTTCCACCTGACGTTTTATGCATTCGTTTCTTTCCAGTAAATTTCAAAGGGGGGGGGGGAGTCCTGAAAAACTTTCAGGCATACCAGCCAAATAACAGTGATATGATAGCCTGGTTTCTTAATGGGCTGGCAACTTTGTAATTTTTTTGTTTTTTTTTGCAGGTGTGGAAACTGGATCCAAACCACCTGTAGTTTCAGTCGTACAGCAGCTTCACAGGTGACTGTGGCAGTTCGGATAATGGTCCCCAAAGACACCAGGTCTTAATCCTGTACTTGGAAAATGTCCCTGTGTTTGGAAAAAGAGCTCTGCTAACGAGACTGGGTCAAAGCGCATCCTGCATATCTGGATGGGCATTAAGTACCATCGCGAGTGTTCTTGTAAGAGAGGGGCAGCGTGGTGGTCTGGGTTGACCAGAGAAGCAAATTCATAGACACTCATGTGTATAAGAAAGAGCTTTATATAAAAAGAGCAATTGAACATTGAGAAAACATCCCAGTTCAGTCCAGATCAAGTCCCTAAGTCCGATATGAGCCCATATGTCGGATAGCAACCTATAAACTCCTCTTCAGACCCACACAGCACATGCAATGACACCGAATGCAGGAAGATCACAGGCCAGTGGGTGGAAAGTCTGTGGATCCAGTGGCAGTGGAAGTATCTCAGCGCTGGCAGGGGTCTCCACGTGCCTCCTCCAGCTCCAGGGCTCTGGTGTAGCTCCACGTGTCTTGTCAGTAGGAAGACAAAGCAGAAAGTCTGCATGTATCTGGCCTCCAGGGAGTCTCCAAATGAGGTCATCAAATTGCAACCTGATTGACAGGGTAGATTCCACCCCTTCGCACGTTGACACCAAATTATGTAACTACCACAGACAGAGAGAAATGCACACACACACACACACACATAGGAGGAGGTGGTGTGAAGATGCAAGCAGAAGATGGAGTGAGGCATCTGTAAGCCAAGGAGTACCTGCAGCCTTGAAGAGGAAAGGTTCAGGTTCGCCCCGAGAGCTGTCAGAGGGAGCACATCCCTGCCGACCCCTGGATTTGGGCCCAGTGATAACTGATTTCAGACTTCTGGGCATCAGAACCATGAGAGGACACAATTCTGTGGTTTCAAGCCACCCATGTGGAATCATTTGTTATATCAGCCACAAGCGACTCAGATTGTGATTCTGTCTTGAACTGTAAGCCTTCACCACTTTTCAGAGCCATCGCCCTTGGCTGGATGTGCCAACCTGACTTTAATTTTGTCTCTATATTTGTCAGTTATTTAAATCTAATCAAATAGGCACCTTAAGAGAAAAGAGAAGTCTATCTCTAAATCTCTGTAGGCGAATGGAGTAAGCCACAATTGAGACCCAGAATCTCATAAAAATCCATGTAAACAAGAGGGACCTATTTAGTGATTCTGGAATTGGAAAGCAGGAAAGAAAATTCCCAAAGTTCATTTTCACTCATTAACTCATTCAGTAACTTCATTGGCCACCTGCCATGGGCTGAGCCCCACGCTTGGGACTGAGGGATACAACCATGCAGGAGATCATGTCCCCCAGGGGGCTTTCTGGCCAGTGCAGCTTGCAGTCAGAGAGAGAGAGAGAGAGAATGAAGGCTCAAGATGAAATCAATATTTTTTAATTGAAGATGCCAGAAAATATGTAACTATATTAGATGAAATAATGTCTTTCTAAACAATTCACTATTATATGTGAATAAAACAAATGTTGTTCTGAATGTAGAGAAGAAGGAGGCACAGCACCTGAGAGTGAACGAGCCCCCAGGGCAGACATAGAAATGAGACTCTCAAAACACCCTATCTCCCAAGGGAAAACGAAGACAGAACAGAGGTGGTTGAGTCCCCATACCTCCTGGTCTGTAAAAGACCTCAAAATCATACAAAAGACACAGAGCATGTTGGAGGTATGAATTTCTAAACTGACTTCTCTTTATCCACTGAATCCTGTGAATGAAAAACTAGCTTACCCTCTTCATCGATCTGCATGAAGCAATTTTCTTATCCTTAAGATTATGCAATACAAAAAAATTTAAATTAAAAATCCACCATAATCTAAATTTCAAATTTTACAGCCAAGCTGTATGTGAACCTAATTATATTCATGATCTTAAACTGATGCACATGTGTCTTCATCCATGGAAGGGTCATAACAATCTATAATAATCATGGTAATCTATTGGGAAAAACCTGGATTATCCCAAGGGGGGTTGACAGCCTAATCAAATTATCCAGTTCAAAAAACAAGCGGTATCATTCAAGACCATAAAGGAAAATAAATACTTTCCTTTATTGCTCAATAGCCATGTCCATGGCTACAATATTTTTTGCGTGTGAAATTACCTTGTTCTTCATGTTGCATTTTCAGATCCAATCAGCAGACTTTATTTTCCATTGCAAAAATGGCAAAATGATAAGCACTCTTGCTAAAGAAATCTAATATCACACATACTGACAAATCTTTGTGGACTTTTCCACACTTCATTCAAAGATTCAGCTGCGTCTGCTGACTGGTGGGACAGGCCAGCAGGGACCTTATTTGCCTGAGGGCCTGAATAGCTTCCTGGGAAATTCTGCCACCCAAGGGTAGCTCTCAAAGGTCAGGCACACGCTTAGCCCACTCACAATGGCTCCCTGGTCCCAGAGGAAGGGTGATTCTGAGTGCAGTCTGATCTGTGAATTAGATTTTCCACCAGCCCAGCCCCCAGGGACTCATGTCAGAATCCTAGATAGCAGCCTAAAACATTTATCCATCATTTTTACTAAAATGTGCTGATCAACCGTAAAATCACCCAAAATGGGCATCCAGACATTCTGGGCTTGAGAAGTAGCTTGCACCACCTATGAAGTATTGTTGCCCAGAAAAGTAATAAGAAATAATAACCGAAGAGGTTGAGCAAGCCTCTCTCCAATTGCTGTTATGTTGGTTCAGCTCCTGGTGACCCCATGGATCTCAGAGTAAACTGCTCCACAGGGCTGAGCTTTTGGGAAGAGACTGCCAAGTCTTTCTTCCTATCTGCCTCTGGCTGGTCTCCAACTTCCAGCCTTCTGGTTTACAGCTGAGCATGTTAATCATTTACACACACACACAAACACACACACACACCACCACCACCCCCCAATCCCCCCAACCGACCCCCACCCCCCACCCCCGCCCCCGCAAGAGTGCCATTAAGCTCTTAGACCTCATTGGTATCAATCCACAGGGAACAGAGGAAGATTTTCACCTCACCATGATCCTCAAATCCCAGAAGGTGGGAAATTTCACAAGATGAGTGCCCAGGATCCTTTGGCAAATATCTTAGTGTCAAAAGGTGGAAATTACAGCAAGCAACAAGAGACTTGAGAGGCACAATCTAACACAGGTGTGAACCTAGATCCTGCGATAAAGAGCTCATCTACACAAAGACATGTTTTAGACCATTGGAGAAAATCCAACATTGACTGAAAAGAGATGCTATTAAGGAATCACTGTTTTGTTTTGCTGGAGCCTTTTAAAGGCAATGCTGAAGTACTTAAAGGTGAAATAATAAGAGGTCTGGGGTTTGCATTAAAATATTCTGGCAGGGCACCTCGAGAAGGGAAAATCATGAAGGGGGAGTGGGACTCGTAAAACAAGAAGGGTCAAATATTGATCACTGCATTTGGCTAATGTTTGTTGGCAACTCATTATACTATTCTGTCTCTGAGTATATTTCAAGTTTCTGCCATAGGCTATTGAAAAGGAACATAAAACACTGCTTTATCTTTCTCCCCCGCCTCCCACTACCCCACAACATAAACTCTGCACCCTGGATACGAATCTCTGTGCTGGCTGTAATGCTTGAAAATTTCTCCACAAGCACTTCTTTGAACTGTTCTGCGAAGCCCAGCTCAAGTCCCTGGCTCAGCGGTTTCCCTGATGGCTCCCCCAATATCGTGAGCCCTCCCTCCTTTGTTCCGGACTGTCACCGCGCCTCAAGACAGTGGAATTTGTTCGAGTTCTGCTTTGTGTACTTGGTTACCATGCTAGCGTTTCACATCCCTGATTGGGTTTGGAGCTCTTGTCCGGCAGAGCAGTGGTTTGATTGTTACTCTCTTGGCCCCACAGCTTGATCCCGGAACCGGACTCAAATAATTCTGACTCACGAGTAAGTCACTGGGACGTCTCTTGCAAAGCCGTGATCTAAAGGCGACACACAGACAAACGTCTGGAGATCCAGGTCACTCCTTCCACGAGACGGGTTTGCAAATGACACAAAGTCAACTCACTCTAGAACAAGCAAACGTGGAAATGTAGTCATTCAAATCACTGAGAAGTTGTGGAGTAGACCCAGAGACAGACTGGCTTTGACGGATCCCCTTAACCTCCCTGTTCTCCATGGAGAGGCGCGGCGGTCACAATTCATCAGCCCAGTTCAACAACTCGGCGGTAAAGAGAAAACCATTCTTTCTCCCGGCTTGCAAGACGTAAAATTCTTGAAAAATTCTGATTGGTCCAGACTGTCTCCAATGACCACTCTAGAGATGATGATTGGTCAGCTCTGGATCAGATGTATTCTCTGTGGCCAAAGAATGGACAAACCCATGAGAACTGCACCAACTCGGGTAGTGACTTTTCCCCGAGGGAAAGGAAGTTAGTTACCTACATATTGGGAGAAAGGCATGCCGAACAGAACCACAGCCAAGCCCCCAGATTTTTTTTTAAGAAAGGATCCATCACAGGCCTACCTCTATGCTCTCTCAACAAATGATCCTGGGCTGGCTATTTAGTCCTGACAACATAATTGCCCCTTTTTGTTGCATTCCGACTATGGGTATGAAGAATGTGCCAGCACTTGGTGCTGCTGCTGTAATCACATTTATAAGATAATATCACGTCTAGGATGTCTCACACCCTTTGAACAACCCAACAAAGTAAGTGTCGCCAGGCTTGTTTGCTCAGATGGTAGCAGCCAGTGGCTGTTGCGTGGACTTCAATGTACGGCAACTTCCTGTGTGCCGCAATAACACTGCTCCCATAGGGTTCCTGATGGTTGATCTCCAGGCCTTTCTTTGAGGCAGCGGGCTGGACTTGAACCCTTAACCTTTGTGTTAGCAGCTGAGTTCTGCCCAGGGACTCCACAGGGCTAACACTAAGCCTTCACTGGGCTTACTCAAAGGGGCCTGTGTTCTTGGCCATTGGATGTTGGTGCCACCACTTCTTTGCATATGAAATGAGGTCTGCTAATATCTACCTCACAGAGCCGTTTCATAGGTGCCAAGAAGGAAATGATAAGCATGAAAGAAAAGTAGGTATGTCGAGTTTTGTTGTTGTATTCATTCCTCCTGCCCTGCCTTCCTAACCTTTCCAGAAGCGTCTTCCACAGACCCAGCCCAACTTCTCCACAGGCACCAGCGATGTCTGCTTGCTCTCCACTTGCAGACACCAGCCCCACAGGGCTCCTGGACACACGTCACCTTCTCTTCCCTAGCTCAGACATGTAGACGTTGGCTCTGCTACTGGGCTGTCAGTTACCGAGCATAGGGACCATGTCTAATCCAATTTCATGTACAGCGTGTGTTTAGCCCATACACGATTGCTTTGAAATAAACATTTGTTTAACTAATTAATGTATTTGTTTAGCTCAGTCATGTACACATGAGTAATGGAAATTCAAGGCCCCGCTAAGTATTTGGCTTTCAAATAAAAGCACAGAATGCTAAGACTGCAATGAGGTTTCAGAGGTCATCCACATCCAGGGCCAAGAGTTGCCTGATAGACAATGATAGACAACAAAATAAGTCAAGAAACTGAGAATAAGTGTTCGGAAACTTCTGGAGTACTTTGGAAGATTCCGTTTATATCTGTCGAGTCTGAGGTGCCCTAGTGGCACAGTGGTTAAGCACTTGACTGCTTACCAAAAGGTCAGCAGTTCAAACCCACCAGCCGCTCCATGGGTGAATGGATTTAAAAGACTGCTTCTCGAAGGATTGCAGCCTTGGAAGCTCTCTAAAGCAGGGCTACTCTATCATATAGAGTCGCTTTGTTTCAACAGCAATGAGTTCAGTTGCTTTGGGTTGCGGAATCTAATGATAAAGATAGTATTAAGCCTGTACCTGTGTGTTAGCCTGGGTTGACTAGAGAAACAGATCCAGAGACACTAATAATATGTGTCAGGAAGAGTTTTATATCAAGGAGTAATTGTATATCAAGAAAACACCCCAGCCCAGTCCAACACAAGTCCATCAGTCCCGTATGAGTCCATAAGTTCCTCTTCAGACCCACCCAGTCACAAGCAAGGATGCAAAATGCAGGGAGATCACAGGCCAGTGGGTGCAGAGTCCTGTGGATCTGATGGCCCTGGCTCTGGCAACCAGGGCCTGCCAGCAGAAAGGTGAAACGGGGGTGGGGGTGGGAGGGCAATTCCCAGGACCATCCTTAGGAGAAGGTCATGCCCACAAGGAGTCACCATCGGTCTGCGACCTGATTGGCAGACTAAATTCCACCCGTACACTTTCTTCAAGATAACATGAAATTATGTAATAATCACCTCCTGTATGTCATTGTGAATTTCCTTTTCTAATAACTCAATTTTACTGTATCTTACAAAGTATCACTCCACACTGGAAAGTAAAAAAGGTCATTCTTTACCAGAGGGAGTCTGAGAAGCACTGATCTTCTCACCCCTCAACTTTCGCTAAACACAGATTTCCAGCTCTTTTGAACCCTTTGCCATGGGCCCTACACACATGGGTCTTACAACCCTGCTCTTTCGAACCCTTTGTCATGGGCCCTACACCCCCCCCCCAAAGGCAGGGTGTTCTACTTGCAGATTGTTTCATACTTGAGCAATTTCTACCCTAAACTTGCAGGCTCTCCATTTCTCTTCGAGAAGAAAGCAAGCTTCCCCAGCCTAGGATGGGGATGGGATTTGGGGCTTGGAGCCCTTCAAGGCAGGTGGACATTTTACTGGATTAAGTCAAGAGATTGATTTATTTCTCTTTGTTCATCCAAACAGCATTTAGGTAGGAAATGCTATAATCCCCATTTTACAGATGAGAAAACTCAGACATGGACAGTTAAGAAACTTGCCCCAAATACAGGGCTAAAAAGTGGTTAAGACAAGATTGGAAAATAAAACCAGGCTGACGGGAGCCCGGAGCCTGAAAATGAAACCCTTGTGCCACGGGAAGGGGCTGGGTGAGGGGCATACACAAGCAAAGCCCAGTGAAGTGTGCTGATTCTTCAGATGTAGGTGTTATGTTTTTGCATGTCAAATTCAATTCAACTATTTATTTAAAATAATAAAGTAACATAGCATTCTTTCAGTGTTTTTAAATTGAATAAAACTAAACTCCCTACGCTTACTGTAACGAAACCAGACAATTTAGAAAAGCAAAATCATTCCTCTGGTGCCTCAGTGGATTTTAAATACATATAAAAATTAATTCCAGAATAATGGTATTTTCCTAACTGTAAAAAGAAACCTGAATATGGAAACAGCAATATTTAACTAGATGAAATGGAGCAGGCATACATAAAATATTGAATGCAAAGCAAAAAAATGTTTGTACTTTAAAAATAGGAATATTTTATTTATTAAACTCTAGAAGGGAAAAATGCCATAGCAACAGATGTATTCCAATGATTTTTAAAATATAGGAGAATATAAAAACTGCAAAAGATTTGGAAATTAATTACATAAAATACCATAGATAATTCCAGTTTTAGCGCCCAGAGAATGCATTTTAAATGTGGAAATAATCGATTTACCAAATCTGGATATAAAATCCTTTTTTTTTAATTCTGAAATGGGAATTTCAAAACATTCCTACCGTGACCATAAACAAATGTGACTTCAGTAGACAGTATTGTGTTACTAACACAGCAATTATCTATATACTTGTGATGTGATTCTCAAACCCAAACTCAGCAGGCGTCAGAGGCTATCCTACCTGATCTTGGGTTAAATGTGGACAAATATACTGAGTTCTCTGGGGGAGGGGGGCGCAAATGGCCAACACACTTGACAACGACTAACTGAAACCCTGGAAGGCCAGATGGGCCTTCGGAGAAACACCTGGAGCTCAACTTCTGAAATTTCACTCCCTGGAAACCTCCCACCACGGAGCCCAGTTCTGTCCTGACACCCATGGGGGCCCGGGGGTCTGAGGGAACTCAACAGCGACTTGTGTGTTTATATTCTTAGGTATATGAAAGAATCACCTGAACCCACCCAAGGGGAGGGTATTGTTTATATCTCCACAGGGAAAGTGGGACCAGACTTCAACCCAGTGCCGCAAGGTGTGAATGCAACATCCTGGCGTGGAGTAGGGGACCAGTGGAGAGGTCTGGGAGGCTGGCCCCAGCACCAAAAATTAAGTGGATTCCTGTCCCTCCCCCGAACATAATTTGTTCCAAAGGACGACATTGAGTCTGCAGCTCCGAGTGACGGACATATCTGATCAGAGCACACGGGAGCAGATGAAGGGGGAGGAGGAGAGAGTGGAGCACAGCTTGACCCATCAGGCCATGAGGATGATGTTCCTGAGTAGAGTAGCCAGTCCACAGAGAGAACAACATGGCTGGCCCCACTATAAGAAATGATGCCCCTCAGTGACTAAGGGTGATACAGGGGACAGCATCGGAGACACAGTGTGGGAATTGTACCTGACCTGATCCCACCACACCGAGGCAAATCACTGGGGGAGTGCAGCGGAACAGCAAGGGAATGGAGTGGCAAGGTCCCCAGGGAATGCTGAAAGTGGACTTTGGGGCCAGGGCATAGTGCCCCAACAGACTAGACTGGAAAACACTAAGGGCCAACAAATGATGCTTGAACGAACTACAAGCTCTTCTTTCTTGATGTGTTTTGTTTTGTTCTTTGTCAGTGGTTTGTTGTTGTTGTTTTGTTGTCTGGTTGTATACTGTTGCTTTGTTTTCCTCTGTCTTGTTTTTGTGCATGTTATTATCTCCACAGGTCTGTCTAAATAAGACAGGCTGGATGAACTATCTGTAGGAAAAACAATGGGACTGACAGTTCCGGGGGACTTGGGATGGGGGAGGTGGGGAGGTAGTACGGAAGTGGTGTTAACAAACACAGGGACAAGGGAACAACATGGGACCCAAAATGGTAGTGAGGGGGAGTGGCAGGCCTGGTGGGGAATGATCAAGGGTAAGGTTGCGTAGAGAAGAGATACAGCTGTAACCCAGGTGGGGACGGAGCAGGATAGTGGGCAGGAGGAAAGTCAAGGGAAATAGAGGAAAGAGCTAGGAGGCAAAGGGCATTTATAGAGGTCTAGACAAAGACATGTACATGGAAATATATATATGAGGATGGGGAAATATATCTATGTGTCTATATTTATAGGTCAAGTATTAAGGTGGTGGAAGGACCTTGGGCCTCTACTCAAACACTCCCTCAATGCATGAATACTTTCTTTTATTAAATTGGCACTCTACGATGCTCACCCTCCTGACACAACTGCTGAAGCCAAAGTGGGTGAACAAGTAAATGTGGTGAAGAAAGCTGATAGTACCTGGCTATCAAAAGAGATAGTGCCTGGGGTCTTAAAGGCTTGAAGGCTTGAAGATGGTCAAGAGGCCATCTAGCTCAGAAGCAACAAAGCCCACATGGAAGAACACACCAGCCTATGTGATCGAGTGGTCCCAAAGGGATCAGTTATCAGGCATCAAAGAACCAAAAATCATATCATTGGCTGCACACCTCCATGATACGATCGCCGAAGACAAACGGGTGCATAAGCAAATGTGGCGAAGAAAGCTGATGGTGCCCGGCTATCAAAAGAGATAGTGTCTGGGGTCTTAAAGGCTTGAAGGTGAACAAGCGGCCACCTAGCTCAGAAGCAACAAAGCCCACATGGAAGAAGCGCACCAGCCTGAGCCTGTGCGATCACGAGGTGCCAAAAGGACCAGGTATAAGGCATCATGCAAAAAAAAAAAAATGAATGAAGGGGGAAGTGCAGAGTAGAGACCCAAAGCCCATTTGTCAGGCACTGGAGATCCTCTCACAGAGGGGTTTAGAGAGGAGATGGGTCAGTCAGGGTGCAAGGTAGTACCGATAAAGAACACAGCTTTCCCCCAGATCCTGGATGCTTCCTCCCCACAATTACCATGATCTGAATTCTACCTTGCAGGTCTGGATAGGGCAGAGGTTGTAACCCGGTGCATATGTGAGCTGGAGGCACAGGGAATCCAGGGTGGGTGATACCTTCAGGACCAGTGGTGTGAGGGGCGATACTGGGAGAATAGAGGGTGTGTGGGTTGGAAAGGGGGAACTGATTACAAGGATCCACATGTGACCTCCTCCCTGGGAGACGGACGGCAGAGAGGGGTGGGCAAGGGAGACTCCGGATAGGGCAAAATATGACAAAATGACAATCTATAAGTTATCAAGGGCTCATGGGGGGGGCAGGGAGGGAGGGGGGGGAAAGAGGACCTGATGCAAAGGGCTTAAGTGGAGAGCAAATGCTTTGAAAATGATTAGAGCAAAGAATGTACAGATGTGCTTTATACAATTGATGTATGTATATGTATGGATTGTGATAAGAGTTGTATGAGCCCCTAATAAAATGTTAAAAAAAAAATCACCTGGGTATCTACAAGATTCACTCCAGAGTCCTCTTGGAATGGAAAGTCTGATTCAGCATCTGTAAGCAGTGTGTGAGATTCTCCACAAGGGGGTTGAACCAGAAGGAACTAGTGAGAAGCCCTGCTACAAATACAGGGGGGAGTAAGCAAGTCCTGGGAGGTAAAGGCAAATAGTTGGAGAGGTAAGATGGTTGGAAATGAGGGGACCAATTGATACTAGCCCTAATAAGCTAGAATCCTAAAACAGAAGTATGTTTTATACTGCCTGCCAGGAGTTTGTAATAATGATCCGTGGATGTAGATTCTAGACACAAAGTTAACGGCTTCCATGTAAATTTTGTCCCTGATTGAAGCAAATGGTCTCTCGGAATATTCCACAAAGACTCTAGTAATATTAAACAGAAGATCATGTCCTTTTCCCATGAAGTCCAGGTGTTAGTCACCATCTAGGACAATGGTTCTCAACCTGTGGGTTGCGACCCCTTTGGGGTCGTCAGATTCACAACAGTAGCAAAATGATAGTGATGAAGTATCAATGAAAATAATTTTATGCTTGGGGGTCACCGCCACATGAGGGACTGTATGAAAGGGTCGCGGCCTTAGGAAGGTTGAGAACTGCTGCTAGAGTCTAGGATGCTCCTGAGATCGCTGCCGATGGGGACCAGTAGCACGGCATACCTTCAATCCGCACCAATAACACCTATGTGAGGCACCACCGTCTACCGCTGTGTGTGCTGTGAAACCAGGCCCACTTAGTGAGGTGGACATCCAGAGTTTTCCAGCCGCAGTGTCCTAGACGCACGGATAGTTACACCCACGCAGGTGTCCTCTCCCGCGAACAGACTGGTCCCGGGAGCCATCCAGGGTCGGCATCACACAGGACTGTCTATTCAGCCGAGAGCGTGGCCCTTCCCGGCCACCGAGGACCCCTGACGAAGCCCCCAGAAGGGTCCAGAGCAGATAAAAAGCGAAACACTATGAGAATGAGGAAAAACAGGATGCATGCCAGGTGTGCGAGGGAGGCGGCCAGGTCCTGCCTATCACTTTAAAATAAGTCAGCCCAGGAGGAGTCCAGACATTAGGCGGGGAGGGGGCAGAGTCCTCCACCCAGGCTTCCCATTTCCAGCAATTACCACAGTTCACTTTGCATGGGTGTCCGAGGATACCAATCAGATATGCCCACCTCTTGTGGCACCAAGCGTTCCCATCAATCTCTCGGTCTCTTAAGATTCAGGTAAGATCAGAAATCTCATCAGACGCCTAAAGTAGGCCAATGCACCCCTACCTCACGCCTTTTTTGTTTGTTTGTTTGTTTGCTTGCTTGCTTTTTCCTTCCAGATTCCCAGAAGCTCTCATCTTTGGGCGGTTTCAAGTTTCAACTTCCTGCCTCGACATTTTGTTGTCCCTTTATCTCCGCCCTGTAACAACCCAAGGTGGGTCACGGCCCTGAGACGGAGGCCCTCTCCAAAGCCACCACTGGAGCCATAAGCAAAAGTGTGACGAATAGGACAGAGGCTATAGAGAAGGATTGCACTATTTATAGCACACAAGTTAAGTTCACCTTGTGTTCACTCCTGCCCTCAAAAAGCATCCCACAGAGGACCTCTCTGCTTGAGGTGGGTGCTCCAGAAAGAATCATAACTTGAAACTTAACATCAGTCACCTGTGTTAGTTATATACTCTCCTGTCGACTTAAGGGCATTAGGAGTGAAGGGGTGGAGTTTTGCCTGTCAATCAGCTTGCAGCTTGATGACCTCATTTGGAAGGCATGACAGATAAATGGCTCTCTGGTGGCCGGACCCACTCTCGCTCTGCTTCACATTCCTGTGGACAAGCCACATGGAGCTATGCTGATGGAGGAGCCACATGGAGAGTCACCAGTGCTGAGATGCTTCTATCACCACTGGATCTACAAGATTTTTCACACACAGGCCTGTGATCCTCCTGCATCTGGCATTGTTGCATGTATTGCATGATTCTGAAGAAGAAATTTATAGACTAGTATCAGACACATGGGCTAATATCAGACTTATGGACTTGATCTGGGCTTGGCTGGGATGATTTCTTAATATACAATTACTTCTTGATATGAAACTCTCTCTTACACACATATGACTGTCTCTGGATTTGTTCCTCTAGTCTACCTGGACTCATACACCATCATAACTGGTTCCTCACCCCATGTGATAGCTAGTCTTCATTCATGCTCTACTTCAAGGTGCATAACAGTAACAGTATTGACGTGCTGAGGATGGTGCTAAACACGTTACATACCGACACGATCTCATTTAATCCTTACAGAAACCCTTTGAAGAAGGAAACGATAGGGCAAATTTTAAAATATTGCTATAAGACCATAGAACCTTTAGTAAACAAAAGCAACAAAATGTGAAGTTATTGTTGCTTGGCATATTCTTCTGGGTCTATACACTTCTGAAGGTGGTCTTTCCATCTCTCCAACCCTCCCCCAAAGAATTCTGCACTTTAAAATTTAGACCACATCAAACAAGTAGTTTCAGCATCATTGAGAGACTCCAGTTGTGCTCCTTTTACATGCTTTTTGAGTTTGAGAAACAAAAAGAAGTCTGAAGAGCGTTTGGAATAAGGTTTCCCAAAGAAATTTTCCTAGAATTGACTTTGCTAACCTCAAAGAATGATCTTTGCCAACATGAAAGAATATAAGCCTGGCAAAAATGTCCCAGCCCTTTCTCACCACTGTGGTTTCAGTATTCTTAAAAATTCTTCATCATAAACCCATCTGATCATCTTTTAACCTTGTGATCATTAGGTTTATTGTGTCAACTAGGCCAACAGGAACATGGAGCGAAGTTTGATCAGGGTGCAGCTAGATTGTAGGCAACCGAGATAAATGAAGACTGATTACCTGCATCCCATCTCTCTCTAGCTCACTGGTGAGTGGACCAGCATGCTGCTGCTTTAGCTAGTTCTCTGCCTCCACCCCTGTGCTACATTACCATGGATCCTGTTGCTGTCCTTCAGTTGGAGATCCCATCGGGGCTGGCTCAATAAGCTGCCAAGTACAGGCTGTTGCTGACCCACCCTGCTGTCTACTTCCCTCGAGCAGACTCTGCCTGCCTTACCTGAGGGAAGACTCAGATGTCTGCTTGAAAGTGAGTTGCACTGAGCCCTCTATACTGCTGTGTGGACTGATTAGTGCTATATTCCTTCTCGCTATAGAAACCTATTTTCATATATATATATATAATCATAAGCGTCCTGGTTTTGTTACTCTAGAGAACCCTGTCTAATACAATCCTTTAAGAAAATCTATCAAGATGACTCAGAAGGAATCCAAAACAAAGGAGTCGCTATAACTTCTGAATTGAACTCTGTATCTTGAGTTTAACTGGCCCAGCAGATCCTCGCAGAAACCACTGTTTTCATTGGACCTTTTTAAAAACCACACTCTGATAAGATGAGGACTAGTATCTGATTGAGAGATTATTTTTGGCCATCCACTGATCACAAAGACTTGTTTAAATATGTTTTATTTGAAGTTAACCTTCACATCTTAACTGAACTGGTAGTAATGTTTAAACATTTTTTCTTGTGCCTTTGCAAAAGAAACAGAGAGTTAGCAAAATTATAATTAATTTTGTGTCCAAGGTCACGCAATTAGTTAAAGAATTAGTTAAACTAGTATAAATGAATATTAAATCATAATCATACATAGAGTAATTTCTCAACAAATATGTGCCTGGTGATTAATTGAATGATCCTAATCTTACTGTGAGCAGCCCAGAACTTATCCATGATGCCACCAGGACTCCTCCCTAAGCCATTAAAGAGATGGGTGGGGGAAGGAGAGATATCATCTCAGCCCAGTTTCATAGCAAAAAAAAACAAACCTGCTGTGGAAAGCCTGGAAACCTTGCACCCTGCTGGTGGGATAATAAAATGGTGGGACCACTGTGAAAAGCAGTAGATCACGTCCTTTAAGTACTGGAAACAGAATTGACTCGTGACCCAGCAATTCCTCTGCTTGTTGGATACCTGAGCGAATGAGTCACCACCTTCGCTCACGATAAAAAGTGCTTTTCCTGACCTTTTTAAAAACCCTACAGATAAGCAATGAATGTACAAATGTGCCATGCACAATTGATGTATGTATGGATTATAAGAGTTGTATGAGCCCCTAATAATAAAATGATTTGAAAAAAAAGAAGGAAAATGTTTTAAAAATAATGATGGGAACATATGTACAAATATGCTTGACACAATTGATACAGTAACTATTATAAGAGCTGTAAGAGCCCCCAATAAAATGATCTTTTAATTAAAATAATAAAATTTTAAAATTAAAAAATAAATAAAATTTTGTAAAAATTAAAACCCTATAGATGACAACCATCGGATCCAAAACCCATCATGGAATGGGGCAGGACCAGACAGCATTTCATTCTATTCTGTATGGGGCCACCCTGAGTCAGGGTCTGATTCTATGGCAGTTAACAACAAACAGTTCCTTATAGAGCCAGAGATTTTCTTTTCATTTTGTTTATTTATTTTCGAGAAAGTACCGTGCAGTGCATACCTTATTTAGTCATGGTGCTTCTATATCCTTGAAACCTCTTGTACCAAACAAACAAACAAACCTATTGTACCTTTCCTGGTTTGAATGGTTCCTGTAACTGCAACATGACCACCAGATTTTTCACTCCCCATTGTGGCTCTTTGAAATAAAGTGCGATTAAAGAATTGTGGTTTCAACTTGAACAGAGCTCAGAGTCAAAGCTTGTAGACAATTTCCTTTCGATGTGATCATAGGCTTTGGGAATCCATTAAACAGATTGCAGTAAGAAATTCACCAAGAAAGGGAGATGGACTTTCACCTTCCAACCCAGAGCAAATGCTACCAGGTTTCATTTTGAGATTCAACACCACTAGAAAAGAAAAACTGCTGTCTGCTAAAGTCAGACGCGACCCTTCCTTATCATTCAGACCCTTTATTTGATATTGATAGGAAGTGGACTCCTGGAGTACTTTGTCATAGACCTCATTACATGTCACACCACTCTTCCTCCATATGTGCCCGCAAATAGCACCATCTGCAGGTATGTATAGAAATCATATGCTCATGGAAGCACCAGTCAAGAGATCAAAAGACCCGTTGCATTGGATAAATCTGCTGCACAAGACCTCTTCAGAGTACTGAAAAGCAAGGATGTTACTTTGAGGACTAAGGTGCGCCTGACCCAAGCCATGGTATCTTCAATCTCCTCCTGCACATGTGAAAGTCGGACACTGAATAAGAAAGATCGAAGAAGAATGGATGCATTTGAGTTGCGGAGCTGGCAAAGAATAGGGGATATTCTTTAGTACCAACAAGTCTGTCTTGGAAGACATACAGCCAGGATACTCCTTGGAGGCACAGATGGTGAGGCTGTGTCGTCAAAACCTTGGATATGCCAGAAGGTATAACGCTTGATAAAGTAGAAGGACAGCAAAAAGAAGGCCTTCCACAACATGGATTGGCACAGTGGCTGAGAACAATGGGCTGAAGCACAAGACTAATCGTGAAGCTGGCACGAGACCGGGCAGTGCTTTGTTCGATTATGCATGGGTCACTATGAATTGGAACTGACTTGATGGCGCCTAACAACACGTGCAAATACAATAACTTTCTCTTTCGATACCAATTAATATTGAGATCATTTGAAAGATATTTAAAATTCCAATTAAATGCACGAAAACCATTAAAGTGACAACAATATGAACAGCTTTGACCAGGTTCCTGCAGTCACATCACCACTATAACATGGCTGATAGGAATTTAAAGTTGCTATCAGTTGTCGGATTCATCTTAGTTTCAGAAATGTTGAAGTTGTTGGCAGGGGGTGGCGGGGTCGGGGTGGGGGAGATGCTCGTCTTGGAAACAAGAAATATGGGATATGGCCCGGAATCCAGGTTCTGGGGCTAAGTGCCATATTTCATTGCTTACTTGTGACTTAGGGTTAAGTTTCCAGAGACTACATCATTCAGGAATCCAAAAAGTGCTGTATCTCAAAAATTCAGACAGAAATATAGACCAAGTGCTCTGACAATTGTGGCCCTGGTAATGAAAGAAAAAACAGATGCTAAAGATGTACGTAATAGGAAGACGTTCCAATTTTGCATCTATATTTATAATGCTTTTATATGTGACTTAAAATATTAGATGTAGCTGTGCCATTAAATGAATAATGAAATATTATTCATAGACATTTGACCATATCCTCTATAATCTGTAGAATTTTTATTCAGGTTGACAGAATCAAAGTTTTTCACCGGGAAAATGGAAATAACATTATATCCAACTTTCCTTTGTAATTGAACATGTGTGGATTTTTGTCCTGGTTTAAGCTGAATAATTTCCCTAAAGTCTTTATTCCACTAGGTCTTGTTAAATGCTCCTTTTCCTTCAAATAAAAAGGAAGAAAAGAAACACTACAGTAAAGAGTATAAGAACGTACTAAACAACAAAGTTTACGAGACCGCAATTAAAACTACATCAATATATCACCGCATTCACAAATCGATTTAGTCAGGAATTCTTTTCAAATCTGACTCAGCCTGGAAGGTTCTTTTTCTACCAAAGTGAAGTTTTTATGTAGCTTCTTCTACCGGTCACAGTGCTGAAGACACTCATTTAAAGCTATTGATTAAGTGTCCTGGTCTATATACTGCTGATAGGACAATGAAGAGCAGCAACTTTTCTGTGACCTCCTGGCACGTGCAGTTTAGCACGTTGTGGTTGTCAGGTGCCATTAAGTCAGTTCAAACCCATAGCAACCCTATGCACAACACAAGGCACACTGCACGTTCCTGTGTCGTCCTGCAATTGTTCCTATGCCAGAGCCCCTTGTCGCAACCGGGGTGTCAATCTATCTCGTCAAAGGTCGACCTCTTTGTTGCGGCCCCTCCGCTTTAGCAAGCATGATACCCTTCTCCTGGGACTGGTTTCTCCTGACGACATGCCCAAAGTATGAGAGATGAAGTCTTACCACTCTTGCCTCTAAGGAGCACTTTGCCTGTACTTCTTCCAAGACAAATCGTTTGTCCTTTTAGCAGTCCATGGTACTTTCAATGGTCTCCTCCATTACCACAACTCAACTGCACCGAGATTGTTCTGTGGTCTTCCTCATTCAGGTCCAACTTTCACATACATGATGCGATAAAGACTGCCGTGGTTTGAGTCAGGGCATCTTCGTCCTCAAAGTAACATCCTTGCTCTTCAGCGCTTCTAAAGAGATCTTATGCAGTAGATTTACCTAATGCAATACATCTTTTGACTGCTGCTTCCATGAGCATTGATTGTGGACAACACACTTGACAACTTCAACCTTTTCTCCATTTATCATGTTATTACCGGTTGGTCCAGTTTTGAGGATTTTGGTCTTCCTTACATTGAGTCGTCATCTATACCAAAAGCTACAATCCTTGATCTTCATTAGCAAGTGCTTCAATTCCTCCTCAATTTCAGTTAGCAAGGTTGTGTCATCTGCATATCACCGGTTGTTAATAAGCCTTCCCTCCAGTTCCGATGCTGGATTATTTGTCATATAATCTAGCTTCTCTGATGATTTGCGCAGCACACAGATTGCACAAGTGTGGTGAGAGGATACAACCCTGACACACACTTTTCCTGAATTTAAGCCATGCAATATTTCCTTGATCGGTTCGAGATCCTAGGCATGAGTGACTAGAAATTGATTGGTACTTGCCTTTTTGAACTTTAACACACTATGATTTACTTCAACTGCTAAAATTGAAATTCTCATATAAAGTAGAACAAACGGCCCCTATTCACCTGGAACAACAGAGGAAGAGAGTCAGGAATACAAAGGAGAATGCGGAATGTGTACCAAATTGCCTCCATCACAACCACCTTTTTTTGCCACAAAACCAGCACTGGATGGTACTCACCCACCACTGCTGAACATTTTTATCAAAGATTCTACATGAGAAGCCTGGTCCAAAAGGGAGAAATGTGGGGCAGTTCTTAAACTAGTACTCTTAAAACTAACCAATCGTTTGGCTTAACTTGTAAAGACTGTCTACCTGGAGCAGTATGCTCCTTTAAGAACAATCTAGACAGGATCAAATTAACAACAGCTACTCAAAGACTAGAAAGAAACCTTTGGGGGCAATAACTCGATGACAAGGGGGGAAGAATGAGTCAGAAAAAGGGTGAGCACATGGAAGAAGCACACAAGCCTGTGTGATCATGAGGTGCCGACAGGATCAGGCATCAAAGAACCAGAACAGAAAATTCTATCATTGTGAATGAGGTGGAGTGTAGAGTGGAGACCCAGGGCCCATCTGTGGGCAGTGGACATCTGCTTACAGAGGGGTCTAGGGGAGGAGGCAAGCCAGGCAGGGTGCAGTTTTCCTCTAGTTCGTTGATGCCTCTCCACCCCCTCCTACTATCATGGCCCCAGTTCTGCCTTGCAGGTTTGGCAGGTTGGGAGCATGTGCACAGGTGCAGATGGGAGCTCGGGGCAGAGAAACCCCACAGAGTGGCCATAGTAGGAGGGTGGGAGGAACGTGGGTGGAGAGGAGGAGAACCAATCACAGTGTTCTGCCTATGGGCCCCTCCCAGGGGGATGGACAGCAGGGAGGTAGGTGAGAGGAGACGTCAGTGTAGGACATGAAAGAATAAGGGTGATCTATAGATCATAGGGGGTTTGTGAGGGTGTGCGGGGGGGGGGGGGAGAACAAGGAGTTGATACCAAGGACTCAAGTAGAAAGAAAATGTTTTGAAAATGATGATGGAAACAGATGTACAAATGTGCTGACACACAATGGATGGATGGATGGATGGATGGATGGATGGATGGATGGATGGATGGATGGATTGTGATAAGAGCTGTACAAGCCCCCAATAAAATGATTTATTAAAAAATTTTTAAAAGAGGGTGAGATGGTTTTACAACTCAGAGAACGCAGTCAATGTCACTGAATGGTACATGTAGAAATTGCTGAATTGGTGTGTTTTGACGTATCTATTCTCAACCACAGTTAATTTCAAATTTTAATTTAGTATAAATATTTTCACAATAATAGTAGCCAGCAACACAGTAAGGAAAATCTCAGTTCTATTTACTGGGTCAAATAGTGAAAATCTTTTGCCCAATTCTTCATCTCTGTTGACCAAAATAAGTTACGGAAATTATAAGGGAACAGGGCGTGGGGGGTCAGGAGGGGAATAGAAATGTTTAATGTATTTGAATAAATAAATATAATTTCCAAAGAATTAAATTGGTGTACAAATGGATACGCTTTATCTGCAGTTCCAGCATTGGCACTGTCTGGAAGTCAGACAGTTGCTCCCAAGGACAAGTGCTAGAGGTTGACATTAGATGGGCAAAGTCAGGTAGGCATAAGGAAGAACCATTGGACCCAAAGTGATTGCTGAATGCCAAAATGACTTTCCTTCTACGGCCTACTGAGAACTTTCTTGAAGCCAGGTCATGTGCTTAGCATGCACAAGCGCTACTTGGGTGTCTTATGTTTCCGTTGCTGGGAAGGTCAGGCATTTACAGGAAATAGAAAGGAGATCGGTTTCTGTTTGCTGACATGGGGTTTCGCAGAAGTGACTATAGTCACACGCATCCCACCGACCTCCATCTGTACTGTAATTAGATGCAGGCAAGTACAGACCTGAGACCGGCCTGAGAAGGAAAACGCCAATGGTCCAAGGCAGAACACTCTGGGGACCCAGATAGCCAGGCGGGTCTCACCAGGAGTCACTGCCTACCAGTTGTCATTGTGAATTAGACAAGAGAGTGGAGCGTTTTTTGGTTGGTGAGCCAGGAGTAACCTGGATCATTGGGGGCCAGGCTGGAGGGTGGGAGACTGGAGCCACCTAGAACTGAAAGAGCTTTCTGCAAGAGCCCAGAGGGGGTGAACAAGCGGCCATCTAGCTCAGAAGCAACAAAGCCCGCATGGAAGAAGCACACCAGCCTGTGTGATCACGAAGTGTCGAAGGGATCAGGTATAAGGCATCATCAAAAAAAAAAAATCTTACCATAGTGAATGAAGGGGGAAGTGCAGAGTAGAGACCCAAAGCCCATTTGTCGGCCACTGGAGACGCCCTCACAGAGGGGTTTAGGGGAGGAGATGAGTCAGTCAGGGTGAGATGTAGCACCGATGAAGAATACAGCTTTCCTCCAGTTCCTAAATGCTTCTTCCTCCTCCCCTCCCCCGCCCACTACCGTGATCCGAATTCTACCTTGCAAGTCTGGATAGAGCAGAGGATGTACACTGGTGCAGATAGGAGCTGGAGGCACAGGGAATCCAGGGTGGATGAAACCTTCAGGACCAGGGGTGTGAGGGGCGATACTGGGAGAGTGGAGGGTGAGTGGGTTGGAAAGAGGGAACCGATTACAAGGATCTACATGTGACCTCCTCCCTGGGGGACGGACAACAGAAAAGGGCGTGAAGGGAGACACCGGATAGGGCAAGATATGACAAAATAATATTTTATAAATTATCAAGGGCTCATGAGGGAGGGGGGAGAGGGGAGGGAGGGGAAAAAAGAGGACTTGATGCCAGGGGCTTAAGTGGAGAGCAAATGCTTTGAGAATGATGTGGGTAATGAATGTACAAATGTGCTTTACACAATTGATGGATGTATGGATTGTGATAAGAGTTCTAAGAGCCCCCAATAAAATGAATTTTTAAATATAAAAAAAAAAAGAGCCCAGAGGGGAGGCTATCCCTGCAGGAGAGAGACAGGCCCTGGGCACGCACACCTGAGCGCGCCTAGCAACCTTTAGTTACTAAGGACTCTTCGGAGACTGCAGCTCTCAACTGAGCCCCTTGGCCTCATGCGATGTTCAATTAGTGTACAAAGAGGCAATTCCCCCCCCCCTGCCCCCCCTCCCGAGATGACGAGGAGGCAGCCGTTCCCGTGCAAACTGGGACGGGATCGGAGTGGCCTGGGACATTCTGCAAAGGTCAGCAGACAGACCAGGGCGCCCGGCTGACAAAGGAGGAGAATGTGCGCCCAGCGGAGACCCTTCCCTTAGGCACACAGGCCTAAAGGTCCCGCCAAGCCCCCAGCAGCGAGGGACTATAAATGAATAGCGGGCCATCCCGTAAGGAGCTGTCCTTGTTCTCTGTAACATGGCGCACACATTCAGGGCCGGGGACATTGGGTGCGGGTCTCCTTCCACTGTGTGGGCTTGGGCATTCCTAATTCAGGCCTTTCTTGTCTCCAGAAAGGGGCTAATGAGCCCCCCTCCCCCCTCCACCCAGGTATTGTTAGAGCCATAGTGAGAGAAACCCTAAGTGCCCATCACAGTCCAGACTCGCGGCCCAGAGGGGGCGGAGCAGGTAAGCCACATCCCTGAGCCCACACGAGGTCCCTTCCGAAGCTGCAGTCCCTGCGCTCTTCCTGTGGACGAAAAAGGAGGATGGGTGAAATCCGAGGATCGCGATCCTGCCAACCGTGAGCGGAGGAGTGTGTCGTTTTCTAGATGAGAGAGAGGGAAGGAGGGAGGGAGAGAGAGAGAGAGAGAGAGAGAGAGAGAGAGAGAGAGAGAGAGAGAGAGAGAGAGAGAGAGAGAGAGAGAGAGAGAGAGAGAGAGAGAGAGAGAGAGAGAGAGAGAGAGAGAGAGAGAGAGAGAGAGAGAGAGAGAGAGAGAGAGAGAGAGAGAGAGAGAGAGAGAGAGAGAGAGAGAGAGAGAGAGAGAGACGGCGCACTGACTAGGATGTTGCTCTTCCGTTCAGGCTCCCTCTGCATCTGTCCGCTTTAACCGGATTCTTCTCCGACACCCCGGGCCTGTAGCGGACACCCAAGTCGCCCAGACCTTACTCTGCGGGCCCTGCCTCCCATTCTCATGCAAATCCCCCGCCAGGCCTCCTCTGTCTCATTCCATTCCTATTTTGCAGCAGAAAAGCACAAAATCTTGGAAGTCCTGGGGTGGCTTCTCCAGGGGAAGAGGCTGGATAACCTTCTGAAAGGTTTCCACCCCTAATTCCGGGGCAGGTTCCCCCCGCCCCCGAAGGTCGCACTAATGCTGCTGCCCTCCAAGCTCTGCAGCTGGAGTCGCTGTGTTTTGTTTTACAGTCTGATCCCAGGCTCTCCGCAATTCCCATTCATGAAAAGTGAGAGCCAGCCCTTGTCTCACTGTTGGCCTCCACTCCGGAATTCCCTTTCTGGATCCACTAATGATTTCTTTCCGCTAATGATTTTCAGTAGAGACAGCCATGCGTTTTCAGCCCTCAGGAAGTTATCCTCAAGCCAGCTCAGGACTTCCCAGCACAAAATAAATCATCGGGAGCGTTTAGCAAGTTCAGGGCAAATACAGCAAGCATACAGAATCATTTAGTCACTCATTAAGCAATTATATATGCTTTTCACCTATTTTGTGCCCTGCAGGGCCTGTGAAAATCTAGACAACACACATTTTCAAGAAATGATTATCTCACAGAGAAGATAAAGTCTTTTCAAACATGTGCACGACTAAAGAAGCTAAGGAGTTGGGAGGAAAGAAAGAAAACTATCTTGTATTTGCTTTTCTGGGTTTTGTTTGGACTGGCTATTTATAGGCCCAGGAGCCCAGATGGCATAGTGGTGATAGGTTACACATTGGCTAACTGCAAGATCAGCAGTTCAAAACCATCAGCTGCTCCACAGGAGAAAGGCAAGGCTTTCTACTCCCAGAGAGTGACAGTCTTGGAAACCCACGAGGTAGTTCTCTGTCCTATAGAGTTACTATGAGTTGGAATCGACTCGGTGGCAATGAGTTTGGTTTCTGGTTTTATGTATAGACCCATACTCGCCAAATTTAATCCACACTGCCGTCACGCCTCACTTAACGTCCACGGTATAGTCTATGAAATGGGACATTAGGTGATTTGGACATTGTAAGAGCATCGTATTGTAATCTCATCCTGTTTTTTCTTACCACGTCTTGAACAAGCTAAACTGTGAAAGCTCGGCTCATACCAGGGCAATTCCAGTTTTTTGTGGGCACCCCCCTCATATATTTGAGACCAGGCATCTCTTTGGCACTCTGGAACACATCACTAGCACGGCTTTTGCTGCATTGGGGAGTCATGATGCCGTATACGGCATCTAAAGAAAACCAATCTGAGAGGGAACGCCACGGCGCTTAAGAGCTATGTGAGATACACAAGATTGGGTGCTCCTGCCTATGAATCCAAGCAGACCCTGTTAAATGGTAAGCTTTTTAGAGAGGAAGTACCGTTCATACACAAGCCAGTAACAGGCGTTTGTGATGATTGTGAAGACATACGCACTGTAGGTTATCGATGCACTGTTAACACAGTCATTTTTAATACAAGAAACATGAGATGCGTGTTGTTGTGTGTGGGAAGCATTCGGTACGCCGTGTTCTCTGATCAGGATTTCTGAATTCTGTTATAACCCGATGGGACTTGGACATACTCAGTTTCCCAAGTGGATGTCATGTGGGGCAGGACTGTAATTCTAGAAATAGTATTTTGAGGATATAGGATACGATAGTTTGCTGTGACGGCAACCAACGCCATAATGAGCAACGGTAGCCAAACCTGGCATTTAATAAGCACTTGCTCCGTGTGCTGAGCACAGTATGTGCATCATCTACACAAACCCCACAGCATCCTGGGGAAAGGAGTCGTCACTGTGCCTATTTTACAGATAAAGTACAGACGGTGTGGGCTACTTAAGTAATTTGCCGAGGTAAGTGATAATGCAGAGATTTAAAAACACTCAGGTCTGTCTCTCCGATTTCGACCACTAACCTTACTGCCACCTCTTTTCTCAGAAAGAGAATTACCATGTTTGAGAACCCAAATAGCAAGAGTACACAGGAGGCTATGTGAGCTGAGTGCAGAGAAGAAAGTGACCACCGTATTGATGAGGTGACCAGGAAAGGCTAAATAAACCTGCAGGAAGTGAGACCGACCTTTGGGGTAGAGCATTCTGATAGGCTGAAACAAGTTTTCTCCAAGCTGTCTACTCTGTAAAGAGTCACCATCCGGGAAGCCGACAGGGGCAGTTCTACCCTGTCCTATCGGCTTGCTGTGAGCTGGAATCGACTGGATGGTGGTGAGTTTGGTTGGTTTTTCTCCTTTTTTAGGCTGGTTGAAAACTGTGGACCATATAAAAAACATTCCTGTCACCTTGGCAGCAGGCCTCAGCTCCCCTCTTGGGAGTATTACTGAAGGGCAACATTGAGCAATCAGGCTTTGATGAATTAAGAACTGTATGGGGTTTGTTTTGCCAGAACTAGAAACTGTCTTTTGATTTTTGGAAATAATGATAGGCTATCCATTGATCATGCATAATTCCCTGCTCGGTAGTCCAAAGTCTACACCATAGTGATTGACTGGTTGACCTGTTTGCATGGGTCTAGTCCAGACCCTCCGCTGAAGGTGTCTCACATCAATGGAAGAGTGTTATGGATTGAGCTGCATTTTAAAGCCTAATGTGCAAAGAAGCCCTGGTGGCCACAGTGGTTAAAGTTCTTGCCTGTTAGCCAAAGGACAGCAGTTCAAACCCACTCCACAGCAGAAAGATGTCCATAAAGATTTACAGCCTTAGAAGTCCAGGGGTTATACTCTTCCAATCCTGGAACACAACTCCATCCGTGTTAGTTCAGAATCTACGAGACAACACAGGAGGGAGGGGATACAATGAAGAGCTGATATCAAAGGCTCAAGTACAAAGCAAATATTTTTGTGGGGACTTTTAAATACTTTTATTGGGATCTCTTATCACAATCCATACATTCATCCAGTGTGTCAAGCACGTTTGCAAATATGCCACCATCATCATTTTCAAAGCCTTCTCTTCCCACTTGAGCCCCTGATATCAACTCCCTATTTCTCCCCGCCTCCATCCCCCACTTACCCTCCCTCACAAACCCTTGCTAAGTTAGATTATTATTTTCATATCTTTTTTAAAAAACATTTTATTGGGGGCTCATGCAACTCTTATCACAAAGCAAATGTTTTGAGAATGATGATGGCAACAAATGTACAAATGTGCTTGACACAATGGAAGGATGGATGGATTGTGATAAGAGTTGTGTGAGCCCCCAATAAAATGATTTAAAATACAACAACAACATACTCCTGGGTGTAATCTCCTTTGGGAATGAGGCCGTATCCATGTGGAGTGTGTGTTAAGCCAATGACCTTTGAGAAGTAAAATCAGATTCAACACAGAGAAGGAAGCCAAGTAGGGAGGTGATAATTGTCATACCACCAGAAAATTCCCCTGGAGGCTGCACTGGGAATTTAGGCTTCTAGCCTCCTACACAATGGGAAAATAGATTTTTGATGGTTAAAGCCACTGAATTGTGGCATTTCTGTCACAGCTGAAAAAAAAAAACCAAAACCCCTCAAACTCACTGCCACCGGAGTCAATGTCAACTCAGTGACAGGACAGAACTGGCCCCTGTGAATTTCCAAGACTGTAACCATTCACAGGAGTAGAAAGCCCTCCTTCCTCCTGTGGAGGGGTTGGTGGTTTCAAACTGCTGACCTTGAGTTCGCAGCCCAGAGCTCCTGTTGATAGCAGCCTTAGGTAACCCAGACAGTGAGGTGCATCGCAGGCAATGACTCTAGCACTTTTCAAACTGTTTACTTGAAGAAAAAGAAACGATCTCCTATCTGTATAAGGGAATACGCCTCATAGGATCATTGTTCTCACATGTGCCGTTGCTGTCGAAAGCCTGGGAACGCTTGTAGGCAGGTGACTTGAACCTCAGCGCCAAATGGAGGTTTTTCATTCCCAGTCCGAGTAGGTCTAAGGAGACCCTGGAGATGACGACGAGAGAAAGGTTCTGTACACAATGAGAGCATTCATACTGATGAGCATCTTTTAAAGCACATGCCTGGCATCCCAATCCTTCCAGAAAGATGTTGGGCATGTTTTTGTGTGGTAGAAGGTGGGGGCTGTCGGGGGAGGTAATTTTCATCTCAGTTTCATGGATTCACACAGTCTAAGACCCCAGCCTCGGAAAGATCGCAATGAATGTCGCAGACACCGCCACTTGATGCATTATCTTGAATTTGTATGCCCAACACATGGGAACGACAGATAAAACTACCCAGAGAGTCTCATACCATAGATCTGTTCAAGAGACCCTCCCTATCGTCAAGATTGTGCCGGATGGAGTTAGGAGGAAAAGTGGTTTGTCTCTGTGTCCAGTTTCATCTCACTGTCACTTAAAAGGAAGTCCCCTTCATTACATAAACTCATCTAATGTACGATGACATAAAATGTCTTAATGACTCACTGAGATGATTAGTGAAGAGGCGGGAATAACAGTGGTTCAAAATCTGTCCTTTTTTTTTTTTTTTTTTAAAGACAAAATGTTGTTATTGACTAGCCATCACAGGAACCCTGGTGGGACAGTGACTTACCAGTTCGGTCAACTGCGCTCTCGGGAGAAAGATGGGAGCCTGGTGCTCCCATGAAGAATTACAGCCTCAGAAACCCAGGGGGCAGGTTTACTTTGCCCTCTGAGTCCCAATCCAGTTGATGAATCAGAATAATCATCTATGAGTCGGAATCAAGTTGAGGGCAGCGCGTTTGAGTCTGAGGACCTACTGAGTCACGTCTAGCGGGAGAAACTACTGCCCAGTCGGATGTCTTCTTCATGATGGCTGATAGGTTCGCGTCTGCTGTTTCAGCCACCAGGCTGATCCGCCTTCCTGGAGAACCTCCATTGCCATTGCCAACCCTCCACTGTGACAACCATGAGGTCCTTTTCGGGCAGGTGTTCTTCCCTCATGACATGTCCAAAGTCAGCTTCTAAGAAGCATTCTAAGGCACTTCTCAACAAGTCCACATGGAAGAAGCAGCCGCCAGTGCGATCATGAAGAGTCATAGGGACCGGGTAATAGGCATCAGCAGACACATAACAAAAACATATTGTTGAGAATGAGGTGGGCTGGAGCGGAAATCCAAGGCCCATCTGTAGACAATCTCCACACAGAAGGGCCCCAGGGAAGGGATGAGTCACCAGGGTGCAGTAAAGCATCGATGAAACACCCTGTATTTCTCTGGTTCCTTGAGGTTTCCCCTCCCCCTACTACCATGACCCCAGTGCTGCTTCTCAATCAGACTAGACCGGAACGTGTACACAGGCATAGATAGGAGATGGGCGCTCACGACACACAGAATCCAGGAACAGGAGTGGGAATAGTGATACCAGAAGGGTAGGGGGAAGAGAGGGAGAGGGAGAGGAAGGGAGAAAGGGGGAACAGACAACAATGATGGACACTAACCATACACCCCTCCACTAGGGGAAGAGCAATAGAAAACATGGGGGAAGGGAGACAGTGGTCAGTGTGAGAGATGAAAATAATAACAATCTATCGGGGGGTGTACAATCTATCAGGGGGTTATGAGGGTGGGGGTGAAGGGAGTGTAGCGGGGGAAAGGAGTTGATACCAAGGACTCAATAGAAAGTAAATGTCTAGAAAAGAATAAGGGCAACATATGTACAAATATGCCTGATTCAATTGATGTATGGATTGTGATAAGAGTTGTACAAGCCCCGAATAAAATGCTTTTTTTAAGTGCTTCTAAAGATCCTTCTGGTGGTATGTCTAAGGGGCATTTTAGTTGTATTTATTCTGACACTGATTAGCTCATTCTCTGACAGTCCACAATGCATTCAATATTTTAAGCAACAACATAATTCAGATGCGTCCACTCTTCTGCCTTGCTCTTCCATTGTCCAGCGGTCCCTCGCCTGTGAGAGGAAGGAGCATCCCATGGCTAGCATCTAGCACACTGTCGTCGACATCTTCACTCTTGTGAAACTTTCACAAGGGCTTTTACAACAGGTTGCATCAAGGTCATATCTCATTGGCTTGCTGCTTCCACGGATGCTGGTTGCTGATCCGCGTAGACCAAAAACCTTGACAACTTCTTTTTTCGTTCATCATGATGCTGTTTTTCGGTCCAGAATCCGTATGCTGCATCGTTGCAACATTGAAGGTGAAAGAGCACCAAGCCAAGCCCCCACCCACCCTTTTCCATTCTCAAACGGCCTGAAAACCTACGGATAGCGCAGCGTGCTTTCCCGGATAGCACCAGAATGTTCCTGGCTAAGGAAAAGTGTAGCTGCAAAGGGCCACTGTAAATCACACGGACTTTTCTCAGGTTGTTGAAGGTAGGCTGGAAAGTTCAGTCAGTCAAGGCACCAGGCTGGCTCTCTGTTCCACACCTCATAAACTAAGCCTAAGGTACCTCTCCGCAGGAGAGAGCTTAGGGTCTACAATGCCCAAGTTGGTGGGGAAGAGGGGAAATCTGAAAAGCAACCTCTAGGCTTTAGAAAATGCAAACCCAACTTATGTTTGGATTCAACTATTTTAAAATATGTCATCTCAGCCCACTAGCCACTCCACTTGGAAGGAAGCCTGTAATTTATTTCCAAGGAGTAGCAGAATTCACTAGCCTCACAGGCTCCTCATCAAGCCTCATGGTTTTACAAATTGCCTCTGGGAACCTGCCTAAAATAACTTTTTTTTTTTTAAGTCTGTACTACAATAAAGAGTCCTTTGCTGAAACTTGGTTCAGATGTTCATTTATTACCCTCACCTCTTAATCAATTAAAAAACATATCATAAAAGCACATTCTTTATGAGAGGGGAAAAACATAGGCGTTATTCTCCTTGCTGTGTTCACAGCACAATTTTTCTAAAATGAAAGGAGACTGCGCATGTGTACTGAGTGTAGAAAATGTGCCTGCTTCATGGGGTAGCTGTATGAAATATTATTACATTATCAGAATCAGACAGAAACTGATGGGGAGGAGGTAATAACTTCCCCATGCAAGCGTGGGCTCTGAATGTGGGGCTCAAGTGGGAAGTATTTTGCGGGGCTGGGTAAAGGACTGGGAAAACATGTTTTGGTCCCATTTTTAAAACTGGGCGTTCTCACCTGAAATGTAAACACCACCACTCCCTAACTCAAAATAAAAAAGTCATTAAACACCAAACACGGGGCCTTCTCTGGGTAAAAGGAACCACTCTTTGTTTGAGAAGTGAAATGACTGCAGAGGTGGTGAAGAGATGGCTTATTCATAAACCCTCTCTTCTTGAAAAATTATTGACTCTAAAGACCCAAGGCAGGGAGCCCCTCCCCTGCTTTCCATTCTCCTTAGTACATGGCTGCTGAGGGATCAGGCGGATCCCAAACACAACCACCGAGGCAGACAATGTCACGGCCGAGGATTTGAAAGCACCTTTTCAACCATGTACACGAGTGGGTTTGGTAAGGTTCTAAGAGGAGAGGAAAATCAGGAAGACAAGACAAAGATGCCGAGAAGACAAAGATGCTCTGCAGAGCTTGTTCCTTCGAATCAGAACTTTCTGGTCTCTGAAAGCTATGAGTCAGCCACTCAGCAATGAAAAGAAACGTCGTGACTACAGGTCAAAATTCTGTGAAAAGAGGCATTTGGATTTGTGTGTGTGCGCTCACTTCGGCAGCATATATCCTAAGAGGGTTTTTTTTTAAATGCGAAAGCTCCAGTCAATCTAAAACAATGACATTTTGACATGCGGGACTCAACACAACTTTGCCTTCCAATGAGGGATGATGGATGAATGAGCACATAACTTTGAGAGATTCCTTGTGTCTCATGCTGTAAATGAGATGGAGGGATGGAGATCGGAGAAGATCTAAGATTTTTACCCAGAGGATGTCTGTAGGTTAGTTATGAAGGCCTGCACAGCACATGAAACAAATAACAAACGATGTTCAGTAAAAATAGCCATTCATCACTGAAATGCCCATGGTGGTGCTGCAGGAAAGGAGGCAGCTTGGTTTAGACGCTGTAGGGACACTGTTTCTGTAATCTATGGAGCTCCCAGGAGCCTTTCTCTGCTAAGCCAACTGCAGGGAAGGTCAGCTTGCCCATGAGGACTTATGCGGGGAATGGGCAGAGAGTGAAGGTGCCTAGGCTAGGCCTTGGGTACACGGAGTGCCAAGCTTTCCATTGATGCCCATACCAGGCAATCAATACTCAGGGGCTAAACTCACCAAGCCTTGGGAGCCAAAGGGGTCAAGGTTGGGAGCTTGGACCTGGGTCTCCATCACTGCAGACTAGATAGCTTCTGGAGCAGGCAGCAGCTGGTAAGAAATCGAACTCTGCCTAGTATCCTGGCACTCAAGACACCTGGATGCCCCAGCCAAAAGACTTATGTGCAGAGGGACACTCCTCAAACGGACAGTAAGCAGTGCATCCCTGTAATGATCCCTTGATGTGAGTCACACAGTAGCACCTGTTTGTCATTGGGTACCGTTGAACACGCCTCTGATTTTACTATAATAGACTTTAACATGCGTTGGACTACAGATGTATATTTGGTCAGATGTTGCCTGAACTGATGGGAAGTACATGAATACAAGGGATGCCACCACCACCCCCAAAAAAATACCCCAGAATTGCTCTGGGCTGAGCCGAGCTTTCATGGTATGTATTTTTCTTGCTAGGGGAACATCAAGCAACTCACTGTGTTAGTGCACCCAGTGTCATTACCTGGAAGGTCCTCTGGTCACAATGAATTTTTTCATAAAAGCAGTTTGCTCAAACTTCGTTTTTTTGTGTGATGGCCAATTTAAGTGAACAGCATGTAGCTGTAAAATTTTGTTTCCTGCTCAGGAAAAATGCCACAGAAACTGTTGTGAAGTCTGGCTAGACCAGAGGATGTACACTAGTACAGATCAGAGCTGGAAACACAGGGAATCCAGGACAGACGAACCCCTCAGGACTAATCATGAGAGTAGCAATACCAGGAGGGGAAGGTGGGGACGGAAAACAGAAAAGTGGGTGAAGGGAGACATCGGACAGTGTAAGACATGAAAAAATAATACTAATTTGTAAATTATCTAGGGTTCGTGGGAGAGGGAGGGTGGGAGAACGAGGGTGGGGGGAAGAGGAGCTGATACCAAGGTTCAATAGAAGGCAAATGTTTTGAGAATGGTGATGGCAACAAATGTACAAATGTGCTTGACACAATGGATATATGGATGGATTGTGATAAGAGTTGGACGAGCCCCCAATAAAATGATTTTAAAAAAATAAACTGTTATGATATTGAACACAGCTTATAAAGACAGCGCTATGGGAAAAATTCAAGTGTATGAGTGGTTTTCTCATTTCACGAAAGGTGAGATGCAGGTTGATGACAGACCTCGTTCTGAATATCGGTCAGCTTCTCCAACAGCCAAAAATGTCGGCTCAGAGTGCATTTGGAGTTCGTTCCACCAAGTCAGACTGTTAATCAAGTTGTTTGTTCAGAGGTTCTGAAAAGATGGCATAACATTATGTGACAAAAAAGGCCTGGTTTGTGGCAGACAGGGAACTGGTTTGTCAACATAAAAATGCACCTGTTCATGCAGCCATCTCAGTGAGCCAGTTTTTGGCAAAAAAGAAACCACCAAGAAAACAGCATGCCTTTCTTGCCCCACGCACTTGACTCACCTGCCCTCACTCCACGCGACTTCCTTTTGTTTCCACGCAATCTGAAGATGCAGAAGAGGTGAAGAAAAAATGAGGGAGGTGCTATCAGCCATCCAAACAGATGAGTTTGGAAAATGCTTCCAAGAATGGAATCACAGATTTGACGACTGTACGAAGTGTAATGGAGGGTACCTTGAAGATGATAAGGTTGTTTTGTGAAAAAAAAAATTTTAATACATAGCCTCCAGGGGGAAAAAAATTCCATTTTGGGGGAGGAGGGTATACAATAAAGTGCCAAACTGTGTCACAGTCACGGGTGTCATGATTTCAACTGTGGCATGTCAAGTTTGGATTCCTCAGAAGACCGACTCTGAAATGGAGATACAGGATGCGGGATTGGGCAGTTATTCCGTGAGAAGCTCTGAGGCTGGAACATCCCTACTACGTGGGCCCCTAGTGGGCCTTTAGACACCCCCATACGGACCCATCTGTCATTGGACGTGCTGTCCAAGCAGGAAGTGTGACCCAAATGTCACAGTCCATCCTGGGGGTGTCGAGGTGGCTCTCTGTGCAAAGGTAATTCCCATAGCGCATTGTCGTGGGAGAGCTCCCTGCCTGCTTCCTGTGCCCCCAGCAGCGAGGAGGGGGGAGGGGATACATAAGTTCCTCCCCCTTAAAAGCAGCATCCTTCAGAAGGTTAGCTCCTCAAATCACAATTCCCCCCATTTCAGGATGGTCCCAACTCACAAAGGAAGACCTTCCATGTCATGTGTTTCCCCACCCAGTCCATCTGCCCCGCTCCCCCCATCAGGGGAGATCACCTGGCAGAAGCTTAGAAGTTCTAGTTTTCTCTGGATCATTAAAACTTGGGACAGATCCAAGAACCAGCAGTTATTGAAGATGGGACGGTGCCCTTCAGAGAAATTCTAAATATTTCTATTGCTGAACCTTCTGAAGAATGCCTCTTCCTGTCCCAGTAGAGTTCTATGAGGTACCCCAGAGCCTTCCCAGGGAATCCTTGTTTCGGCCTGTATTCCAGATCTGCGCTTTGAGAGTTAAAAAAGGGGGGGGGAGTTTTTAAAGAGGATTGGGAAATTTTATTATAGTGTGTGGTATGTGTGTGTGTGTGTGTGTGTGTGTCTGTCTGTGTCTGTGTGTGCGCGCAATAGTTATGTCTCCTCTTAGACTCTCAGCCCCATGAGGCCAGGGAACAGACCTGCTTTATTTACTGTGGAATTCCCACTTCCGTGGTGGTTGGCGTCCATGACATCTAACCAACACTTCCTTAGTGAATGCACGGACAGCAGAGGGCTGCATTGTGGGCTGGGATCATAAAATAGGCTTCATGGAGGAAATGGAACTTGCCCTCAGCATTACATGGAGGGATTTAATGGAGAAAAAAAGCAAGTTGAATAAAGCATGCAAGGCGACCTTCCTGGTGGGACAGTGGTGACAGGGGGAACAAGGCCAATTTCATGTAGTCAGGGAAGATATAGTAGGTTCTCGTGCAAAGATAATGGAATCCCTTATCCGTTTCCTTCCACTCGTGAAAACTGAGACTGAGCGAGAATGTAAAGCAAACACCGCTTGGAAATGCCCACCCACCATTATTTCAACGGAGCTGAGTTGAGAAAGATGTAACAAGAGTCTGGGGTCGGGGGTAGGGGGCGGGAGGGAACAGGTTATACCTCCCCCTTCAGTCTACTTCTTGTCTCAGAGACTGAGGGTCTGTGGCTACCAAAAACAGACGAAAAGAGTCCATGAGCTGTGAGACAGCCTGAGTAAGATCTCCACACTCCACACCTGTGTCTTGTCAGAAAACTCCCAGTATGGAGGAGGATTGATACGCATCCTGGCAGGGCTAACCCCCTCAAGTCACACGCCAGAATTCAGTAAGAGAAAAGAAGTCAAGTGGTAGTCCACCGTGGGGACTCTAGCTCATCCTGGAGCACAACCCACCCTGGGGACCCTAGTCCACTGGGGGAATTGCAGACCATCCCAAAGGTGACCGTTTTTCCTGTCCCCTAATGGTCTGAAGAACCAGAGGACAAGTCAGGGGCAATCAAGAAGGCATCGTGCCTGGATCCTACAAGACCCTGCTGTTAGGGACTGAGTAGGACGGCAAGCACACGCCTCTATGCTGGCTGCAGATCTAGGAAGGGGGCGGTATCGTGAGTAACAGCAGCCATCGGGTGTATATGTAGACAGCTGTACTTAAGAGATGGAAAAAGAAAACATTTAAAAAGTTGAGGTCCGGGTAATGAATGTACAGATGTGCTATATACAATGGATGGATGTATGGATTGTGATTAGAGTTGTATGAAAAATCATTATTTTCTAAACATTTACTTTCTTTTTAAAAAAATGATTTTTTTTTAAAAGAAAGTAAATGTTTAGAAAATAATGATGGCAACATATGTACAAATATGCTTGAAATAATTGATGTATGGATTGTTATAAGAGCTGTAAGATCCCCCAATAAGTTAGTCTTTGAATAAAAAAAATTTTTTTAATTGAGGTCCCTGAAGTCACAATGGGAAGAAAGAAAAGGGAAGTGTCCAGAAAGCTCACAGGAAAAGTGGTCTAATGTAGGACCTAATGGGGGAAATTTTTAGGGCACTCGTATCCTGGATACAAGGAAGGCAAAGACAACGCATGTAATCAATTTGTGAAAAGTAATAAATTCTATAAAGAGAAAACAGAAAAGGCCAAGTAACAGATTGTATTAGTTAATACTCTTCTTTAGGCGGGAAATGTAAAAACTGGAGCTAAAAGGAAAACAAGAAGGGAATTGTTGTTAAAAGATGAAGTGATTTACGGACCCCAGAGGCTGGCCTAGAGCCGGCCTCAGAAGGACCCAAGCAGCTGCGGGAAAGCCGTCTTCCACCGGGAAGCAAGACAATACTCGCTCTGAACTCTCTTTCTCCCACAATGGATATTATTCATAGCTCTCATTTCTGTCCCTCTGATGGAAGCAAAGATAGGATCTCATTTTAATATGCGTTTCTCTGGTTATTAGGGCGGTTGCGTGTGTTTTCGTGTTTATCGATATTCCCATCCTGCCGGAACAGGGCTGCTCTGAGGGATGAGATGACAGGAAGGACACTTTTGGAAAACAAATGGAGGTTGCTGGTGTTACTCGACTTTTGCACACACGCACACGCACGGCGTTTCTTTATTGAATGCATATTTCAAATAAATTGTGAAGTTCATCAGGTCTCTATTAAAGAAGAGCCATGTAGATGTAGACCAAGACCATTCTAGGTGATGAAATTGCAGCCAGGCAAATAAGCACTTGATGGTTAGAGATGATGGAACTAGGAAGATCTGTCATTTAGCCCCAAAACAAATCAAAAAAAGGAGGCGGGAGCAGAAGTAAAGAGGGGGAAAGTAAACCTGAAAGAAATGTACTGCTATCGATCATCTTTTCTTGGCAGACTGCTTTTTTGCCAGCAGGGAAAGAATGCCGTGGGTGCTCCTAGCCTAGGCCCACAGGCCCTTCCCAGAAGGTCTGCAGTTCACTCAAGTTCCTCATCTTCAAAATCAAAATCATTCATAAAACACAATTTGGAAATCCGCGTGCCTGTTTGGGGGTGTGGGCCGGCATTTTATTTCTCCCGTGAGGGACAGATGCCTGCTCATGAAAAACCAAGCTGGCGACGCTGCCTGACTCTAAAGAAGACGTGACTATGTCGGCGTCTTCCCCAAACGATGGTCTTCTGATTGGACATTCCTTTTAGAGCATCTTTGGCATTTGTCGTCACTGAAGTGATCTCTGCTGTCACAGCAGCACCAGGCATTCCATCTAAGTCCTGAGTGTAACAGAAAGAGGGCGGGCTGGTACAGCAGTTTGTAATCAGACGCTATCCTCAAGGTTGCTGATTTAAGCCAGCTTTATGGAAGAAGAAAGGCCACTCTGCTTCCATTAAGGGTACAGCCAAGAAAATCCCGCGGAGCTCAGGTCTGCTCCATAACGCTTGAGGTCGCCTACTCAAAGCAGCTAACCCCACATAAAAGGAAGAGAGTTTCTCCCCCACAAGGACCTCCCAGTGTTCAGAAGGGTCCAGTAGGCTTCCGCACCTGGTGCTCTCCTGTAGGGAAAGAGATCCTTCCAACTGGGCAGAAAGATCTATCTTGCCTGAGTAAGCCTGCGCCATTAGCATTTCCAAATACTCAGCCAAATGGTTTCTTACAATCAGAAAGTAATGTTCTTTACCACTTAACACAGGAACGAGCCCCCTGCCTCCTACTGAGGGGTCTGTACTTATGCAAACGAAAGCCCAGCAGAACTTCTAGCAACCCTGAAAGTCGCCCTGCCTTTCTTTATGCTGTTAACCCAGCTTCTGTTTTCTAACCTCCCACTCTTTTTGGAGCTGTAAACAAAGCAACTACACCAGCCCCTCAAGTCGAGGGGCACCTAGTTCCTCACATGCCATTTTCCTGTTCCTCTGAAGACAAGCCTGACACCTACCTCAAACCCAAACTAGGCTGAGAGAGACGGAATCATCAGCAAGCTATTTTCCCGACTGGAAATCGGAACGCTGGTCGTGTCATTCTAGTTTCCGGATTTCTTTTGCATTGAGAAATGTTTTCCATGCCATTCCTAGAATAACCTAGGAAGTAAAGTAGAATCTCTATTCTCCTTCTTCTGGAGAGTTATACTATTTCCATAGCAGTGATCGGCACATAGAAGGTCAGCAGTTCAAAGCCATCAGTTACTCGCTGGGAGAAAAATAAGGCTTCCTATTTCCATAAAGATGGATAGTCAAAACATAAATAAAAAGATTGATAGTCTTGACAACTCACCGGGGCAGTTCTATCGTATCCTATAGGGTCAATAGGCGTTAGAATCGATTCAGTGGCAGTGAATTTGAGTTTGAGATCTATAAACCCTTGAGGCCAAGAATCCAAAAGGAAAAACCGAACAGCAAACATCTAGAGCCACTTTCCATGTCGGGGTGGGAGAACGTCAGTCATCTGTTTACTACAGAAGGAGCACAGCTTTTAAGATAAATTACCCAGGAAAGGGGAGAAGGTAAAAACAAGCATACTTTTTGTTTCATCTAAGGATGTTCCTGGTATCAAACAGTTGACTCAAGTAGAAAGAAAATGCTTTGAAAAGGATGACGGCAACATGTGTGCAAGTGTGCTTGACACAATGAATGAACAGATGCATTCGGATAAGAGCTGTCAGAGCTCCCAATAAAAGTATTTAATTTAAAAAGTCAACAATGAGGAAAAGTTTTAAAAATAAATAAGCTGAAACTTCAGCTGGCCTGAAAGGGTTTTAATCGGAACCCACTAGCAATGGAATTATTTCCTAAGGGTTTTCTGCTCTACACTACTTTCTGCATGTGCTCTGTTGAAATGGCTCTCTCGGAGATCCCAAGGGCCAGTCTTTCCAACTACTCGACTTAGATGAAGACGAAGATGGCAGTCACACTGCTAAGCAATGTTATTTGCCTCCTCCTCCACATATTTCTCAATGACACTGGCCATTATTTCCAAACCTGTTGTCCACTGAATAGGTTTTCCCAAGTAGATTCTGACTCACAGTAACTGTACAGAGTAGATGTGTCCCACGGGTCCCAAGGCTGTAATCTTTGTGGAAGCAGACCTGCCCATCTTTCTCCCACATAGCACCTGGGGGGAGACTGTTCTGTCCGCAGCTGAGTACTGAACCATTGGGCCACTGGGCCTCTGGGACGACAGTAGGATGTGATTCTTTGTTCCTTATGATGCATGTGATGGTTTGTTTTCTCCTCAAAAGGAGAGCTAGTCTCGGAAGCAACAAAGCCCGCATGGAAGAAGCACACCAGCCTGAGTGATCACGAGGCGTCGAAGGGATCAGGTATCAGGCATCAAAGAAGAAAAAATCATATCATTGAGAATGAGGCAGAGTACAGATTGGGGACCCAAAGCCCATCTGTAGGCAACTGGACATCCCCTTAGAGAAGGGTCACGGGGAGGAGACAAGCCAGTCAGGGTGCAGTGTAGCAACGAGGAAACATACAACTTTCCTCTAGTTCTTTAATGTTTCCTCCCCCACTATCACGATCCCAATTCTACCTTACAAATCTGGCTAGACCAGAGGATGCACACTGGTTCAGATACCGGGAGGGTAGAGGGAGGGTGAGTTTGAAAGGGGGAACCGATTACAAGGATCTGCATATAACCTCCTCCCTGGGGGATGGACAACAGAAAAGTGGGTGAAGGGAGACATTGGGCAGTGTAAGATATGACAAAATAATAATAATTTATAAATTATCAAGGGTTCGTGAGGGAGGGGGCAGCAGGGAGGGAGGGGAGAAAACTGAGGAGCTGATACCAAGGGCTCAAGTAGAAAGCAAATGTTTTGAGAATGATGAGGGCAACAGATGTACCAATGTGCTTGACACAATGGATGTGTGCATGGATTGTGGTAAGAGTTGTACGAGCCCCAATAGAATGATTTTTAAAAAGGAGAGCCGGTGTCCTAGGTATCGTTTCTCCTTGCCCAGTGCCAGCACCTGGCATAGCTCTGGCGTCTGTATCCTCGGTCAAAGAAAATACATTTGCTGAATGATGAGCAAATAAATGTATGGATGCGTGAATAAATGAACTAATAAAGACAGGCGTGTACCTTTAGCCCCGCCTCCCTCCATCCCCTCATCGAGGCCTGTGGTGAGGAGGACAGATAAAGCGACTGCCCTTTTCAGGGTCCTTCTCCCTGCTGTGGACGAATGCAGAATTGTTGGCTCCTGTACACATCCCACTGCCTCAACTCCCACCAGCGAAGCAATGGGAGCCACAGTCTGCGGGGCAAGAACATCGCTAACAGTCTTGGGAGGGGGGAGAGAAGAAATTATAGCAAGGCAGACACCTTCCAGAGGCTAATGGAGACAACCAGAAAGGCCTGGATCCTGGGCGTCTGGGAGAGGCTGGATGTAGACCTTTGCGTATTTGTGTGGTGCTTGTGTTTGAATATTGTGTGTGTGTGTGTGTGTGTGTGTGTTTGGGGGCGGGGTGTGTGTGCAGGGTTTGATGACTTGAGGGGAGGACCAAGGATGGTCTCAAGCACCAGCAAAGTCGTGACAACAAAGAGAAAGAGAGTCTCCACTTTGGAGGGGAGGGGTCGGGGGGTGTCATTGGGAAAATTCAATTATTGTTTATTTTATTGTTTTGCCTTGCTTTTATATCTGTAAGGTGTCCGCATCTCTGCAGGGCTCTTGCTGTTAGCTGCCACTGAGTCAGCTCCAACCCGTGGCAGCTTTATGGACAGCAGAAGGACACCTGGCCAGGACCCGCACCACCTTCACGATTGTCAATCACTATGTCCGCTTTGCCTGCTGCAGCCACCGTTTTGAGGCCTTCCAACTTCCAAGACTCACTTTCCGCTCAGATAATATTCCATTGGGATCCATAGTTTTCACTGGATTTCAGATGTAGGTTGTCAAGCCTTTTTCCCTAGTCTCCCTCTGAAAGGTAAGTCTCCAGGAGGGTCACCATTTCCAGCATCAGAGCAAGTGTAAGCTACCACAGCATGGCAGACTGACAGGTAGTGGGTGCAAAGGTCAACCCTGTTGATGCCCATTCCAAACGTGGAGGACACAGTAGAACTGCCACAAAGGGATTCCAAGCCTGTAATCTTTGATCGTGCGTGGGGCTGCTAACTGCAAGGTTAGCAGTTCAAGACCACCAGCGGCTCCTCCGGAGGATGACGGGGCTTTCTACTCTGGTAGAGCTGCAGTGTCTGACGCCCATAGGCGAGTGCTACCCTGCCCTGTGGGGTGACTATGAGTGGGCCCTGAGTTTGGTTTTGGTTTGGGAAATCTTCACAGAAGCTGACTGCCACATGTTTCCATCGGAGAAGCTGCCGACCTTGGCATTGGCGGCTGAGCACTGTACTTAACCACAACACACACCCAATGTCTCCTTGGGCGCAAGGCTGAGAAACCAAAAACCAAACTCCCTGCCCTCGAGTTAATTCTGACTCTAGGGCCAGGTAGAAGTGTCCCCGTGCGTTTCGGAGACTGCAAGTCTTTACAGGAGTGGAAAGCTTCTTCGTTAGTCCACAGAGGGGCTAGTGGTTTCAAACTATTAACCCTACAGCTAGCAGTCCAACACATCTCTTTAGGTGCAAGGGTAGGGCCCCTTAATTCACGACTACTGCGCTCATTTACAGAAACAATGTTCACACCCCTGGGAAGCTACACAAAGGAGCGTGCAGAGTCACGTGGGACGTGACTGTTCTCCGAAGGAAAGAAGCAGACTTTGGGGAGCAGTTTATGGAAGCTGCCTCGTCACTTCATCCTGGCACTTTGGTTGTTTGTGAGTAGGTGTGGCTTGAGCTGAGCCCGTGTGTGATTAGTGCTGGCTGATTACACGTCCGTGCAAACCTGTGGTCTCAGCCTTCCTCAGGCCGCGAGCCTTTCACACAGCTCCTCATGTGGTGGTGACCCCCCCCCCCCCAACCATAACATTATTTTTGTTGCTACGTATCACTGTCATTTTGCTACTGTGATGAATCGGGCGAGCCCTGCAAAAGGGTCGTTTGACCCCCAAAGGGGTCACGACCCACAGGTTGAGAACCACTGGTGTAAACATTTGTAGGAGCATGTGTGTGAAAACTTTGTAGGAGCGTGGGTAAATAAGGGGTCCCAAACAGGGTTCTGGTCTCAACCCTTTTGGCTCAGAAGTGGGACAGATGGAATCAATCTATAAAACAAATAAGAAACAGAAATTGAGTCAGAAGAGGAATTGAGTCATCCTTTTTTTTAAATCATCTTATTGAAGAGGCACAAATGCTATAAATTGAAAATAGATGTGTACAGCCAGTGATAGCCGGCGAGCAGACGCAGCATCTTCAGAAGAGAAGCAGCGCTCCCAACCGTGGGGGCAGACCCTCGGCTCCCACTCGTGAAGAAAGCCTAAGGCTCCGGAGGAAGCCGACGGACGGACGGACAGAAAGAGTCTCAGGTTTGTAGATGTCATTTGTAATCACTCACCTAACCCAAACTATTGTACAACAATTCATTTCATCATGGAATAAAGCAAAATCTCAGGGAAAGGCTTACCAATGAATGAATCACTTCTTCTTAATAAGCAGTTCATTTTACTTCCCAGAGAGAAGTGCAGAAGACCTTTCGTTTTGATTGACTTTGCAAATGTAAAATATGTAATGGACTGTGATGTTTTAACTCTTATAAACAGGCTTGATATAAAAGGTTACCGCGAAATGAAAGAGGTGTGCGCATCTTAACTGATCTCCTGGATCCTGAAGGTTCGGATGGTTTGTGTGTTTTGTAAGCCTCCGGTCCCCCAGATTACAAATAAAAGCTTTCCCTAAATCTTCCTTCAACCTGAATTTGTACCTAAATCAGAACAGTTAGAAACAGTTCATATCTAACATCAGTTTGTCAAATGTTTGTAGTAAGATATATAGTGTGCCTTTCCACCTATAAAACATTAAAGAAGCTCTTCCCGATACACGCAAACACCTTTAAGGTACGAATACAAGGGTAATATGCTTTGATGGATGTCCCTAAGGAATGCCGTTTATTATTACACTTTAGTGCATGTGCCTCAAATACCAGACTTCCGGGAGTTGACTGTATGTAGATCGGATATATGTAACCTGAGGACTGCCTGTAATGGTTTACCTTCTTCCAAAGGGCTTTAAAAACTCCGGAAGGAGCACAGTGGTTATGCACTGGGCTGCTAGCCACAAGGTCAGCTGTTCAAAACCACCAGCCACTCCTGGGGAGAAAGATGAGGCTTTCTGCTCTCATAGAGTCATCGTCTCAGAAACCCACTAGGGCAGTTCTTCCCTGTGCCGCATGGAGGATCTCCATGACTCCTCACAGCCACGCCATGCAATAAAAAGCCGGATTTGGCTGCCTTCAGGTCAAATCCGACTCGTGGCAAGTCAAAATGCGCAGAGGAGAAGTGCTCCACTGGGCTTCCAAAGCTTGTCTTCTGAGGTGTCTCTAAAAATCTAAATCAACTGCCCAAGAGCGAGAAGGTAGGACGTGAACTTGGCAGTCAAGCCCTAACCACTGTGTTAGTACCTGCCATTCACTGGCTGAGGGCTTGCGGCAAGTTTTTCGTTTCTCTGGGTTCAATTTCCTTGATTATTGGTAAGGAGAGTTTCACTCTGCCCCTTCCAATTCCTTTTTAAAATAAGAATTAGAGAAGGCATCAAGCTAAAGATTATCTTTGTTTTACCAGCACGTGAAGGGTATCGATCGGTTTCTTTTGCTTGGCCCTTCAGTTATGTTCACAGTGCGTTACAGACAAATCGGACTTCAACATCTCAATGCTGTGTTAAATATAAATTCTTTTCTGGAATTCCACTGTGAGCCATTTGTGAAGTGAAAACTTATCCGCTTAAAGTCACTTTTGAAACTCAGCTTCTATCATGAAGTGTGGTTAATTGGGAGTGCTCCCATAATTCAGCGAGTCGCTTTCCTGGGCTTGTGCCCTTGTGCCACGATCTTTGCAGCCACTCCCAGAAGGCAGTGCAGTCTGATGTTACCACAATCCCTTCTTTCTTCGCCAATGCACTCTTCATTTGCCCAAGTCTTCGTGGGGGAGGCCTCTGGCCTCTCTGATGGCTTCCATTAATGCATCAACAATTATTTTGCTTCGGTGACATATTTTGTGGTGATAGTTCATCCGAAGATTAAGGAAACATTTCCATCTAACACATTACAGTAAATAATCAGGACAAGATTAATGGTGAGGTTTAATGAAAGCCATCTGTTTGTCAAAGCCGCTTGCTTGCTTTCTTCATTTCATTCTGGACCCAATGAATTGTGACTGTCTTGAAGCAACGACGAAGCAGGCTGAGGACAAGTGATTCCTTGGGGCGCGACCCACCTCTCTCAGAACACTACCCAGGATCTACGGGATCTGTAGCTGCGAGCGGGAAAATGCAGTCTGCTGGCAGGCCATTTGGTTGACTGGAGGGCAGCCAACAGGTCTGTCTCTTTTAGGTCCCCACTGACTTAAATGAAGTGGCTAGTAGTTCCTTGGTGTGCAGGCCCCCCCCCCAAAGTGATGGAAGCCAGACGACAAAATCCACTGGTGCTACAGATCCTAGATTACTGCGTCCCAGAGCATGAGGAGTCAACCTGCCTGGGTGACCTTTGAACCTAATCATTGGCATGAAAAACAAATTTGGGTGGGAGGATGCATTCCATCTCTCGAGGAGCCTCGTGGTCGGCATCGGCGTCCTCGTTAAGGAAGTGTGTGTACTTTAAGATCTGGTAGGCTATCTTGGGGGAAAAAAATGAATGCTGGCTATCTTATTTTCTCCAAGGCTCACGGCCCAAGAGATGTTATGTACATAATTCTAATTAGATTTATTTACTGGCTTTCTAAATTACAGTCAATTTTAAAAGGGCAAGTAAAGGGGAAGTGAAAGAATTCCTGGTTCTCAGTAAAAAGCTACTAGAAAAAGCCTAACAGAGAGAACCCGAAAAGCTGTAAAAAGTGAATTCAGAAATCCAGTGAAAATGAATAGTTTAGGGCAACAGGATATCCTTGTAGCATGTTCTAATTATATTTATAATGATAGTTGAGATCCTGTGTTAGTCTAGGTAGATTAGATAAACAAATTCATGGTCATAGATATGTATATAAGAAAGAACTTTATATATAAGAGCAATTGCATATTGAGAAAACATTCCAGCTCAGTCCAGATCAAGTCCATAAGTCCGATATTAGTCCATATGCCCGATAACCAATCTATAAATTCCTCTTCAGACTCACGCAACATATGCAATGACGCCGAATACAGAAAGATCATAGGCCAGTGGGTGGAAAGTCTTATGGATCCAGTGGCAGTGGAAGCATCTCAGTGCTGACAGGGAACTCCACGTGGCTCCTTCAGCTCCAGGGCTCTGGGCGCCATCAGCATAGGTCCATGTGGCTTGTCAGCAGGAACACAAAGCAGAGAGTGTGTGGCTGACCTCCAGTGAGCTCTTTATCTCTGTAGCACCTCCAAATGAGGTCATCAAGCTGCGACCTGGTTGACAGGCTAACCTCCACCCCTTCGCTCTTAAGACTCAAATTGACAACAGATTGCATAACTACCAGAGATCTCTAGAAGTTTTTAATGATGTTTAGCATGTATAAGTACAGACAGAGATACAAAAACAATAAAACCTCACAAGAGTGCAGTGCTGTGATTTGAGTATAACTTAATTGACTGGTTCCTGCAATGGATTGAATTAGATCTCTGAAAAATGTGTTGTAAACCCGGATCTCTATACCTGTGTTTATAAACCCATTTGGGAATGAGTTTTCCTGGTTATGCTAACGTGGCTGTGTTCATATAATGGGCCCTGGTGGTTCAGTGGTTAAAGCATCCTAATGCTAACCTTAGGTTGGTCATTTGAACCCACCAGTTTCTCCTTGAGGGGGACATGTGGCAGTCTGCTTCCGTAAAGATTACAATCTGAAAACCTTATGAAGCAGTTCTACTCTGTCCTACAGGTCACCGTCAATCAGAATTCAACACCATGGCCATGGTGGGTTTGGGTGTCTTAAGTCAATCTCGTCTGAGATATAACTGAGCTGAATAAGCCAGCAGAGATGGGGCCAGAACAGATGCTGAAAAGGGGCCAAAGACCTTCCCCCAGAGTGGCCACAGAGAAAAAGAGTGCCTTCTCCTCCAGCCAGCACCGACCATCTAGCCCCCTGAATGATGAGAAAAATAAATGCTCATTGAAGCCACCCACATGTGGTAATTCTGCTACAGCAGCATCTGATCGCTAAGATCGCGCTCATGATTGAAGGAGTGACAGAAGAGGGACAAAGTGTGTGCCTCGTGATCATTTGGGACTTCCTCACTCTTAGTGGATCCCCACGGACATCAAGTCTATTCCGAATCATAGTCACCCTAGAGAACACGGTAGAATTCTATGAAAGTAGATCACTTTCGCTTTCTCCCGGAGAGCAGCAATGCTTACCCCACTACGCCAACCAAGACGCCTTCACTTACTGTGTAGTCAGTTGCATACAGTATCTTTTTTTTTTTTTTTTGCATTGACACTTTAAGGGATTAGTTGACCCAGAAAATTTACTTCCGTGAGTCCTCCGATGAGGACAAACACGTCAAGTACACAAGCTAACTTCTGTCAGTTGTGCCATATATTTCAACAAAATACTTTCTATTGACAAGCATGCTCTTATTTGATTAACACGACAACCTTGAAGGGACAAACGTGTTTATTGCCTTTCAAAAGATGAGACTGCAGATACCTAATAAAGGAAAAGTAACACGAGCACAGACAAGTAGCTGGTCCCATGACCTTCCCCTTCAGAAGGCTGTTGAGGGATCTCACCAAAGACCAGTCAGAGAAGGGCCAGGAGGTAGGTCTGGGCTTCCAGCAAAGGCACTTTTTGTGAAAGACAAACCTGTCCAGATGAATTTATGAAGATCCAATCTGCCTTTTCCACATATCTCACTTTGATTGAAAATAACCAGTGGATAAACCTCTACCTGATTCATAATAAAAAGTTTTTTAAATAAAAAAAAGTACTTAAGGAACAATATAAAAATTATTTCTCTACAAAGAGTGGTATTATGGCCTTTATTCTAAGTCTGTTTTCATATCACTGATGGGAGCTTAGTATTCAGTCCATTACGCTTCTGGGCATCCAACTCAAACAATTTCCGTTCTTAAATCCTGTGGGAAACTGACACTGAGGGAAATAGGATGAGGACTCTATCCCCTAACTTATCACAGAGGGACTCTGGAAAGCTAGTATTCCATGGTAGGAAAGCCTCCACCTTGGTAAGTTAGAGACAAAGTCCAAGTGCATTATCCTTCTTTAAATATCATTCCCACAGGTCTCCCCTAACAGCTATACTGCCTTAAAGTGAGCACATGGGCGATTCTGTCTCCCTGTAGAAGCAGACATTCTTTGTTCATCTCTTCCCATCGTGGCATCCATCTGCCCCCCCACCCATCCCTTCCCTCAGTGCAGGTATTGGGTTTCCGCACCTGTGAGCTCAGGGACTTTACTGTGGTTAACACTCACCTTGTGTTATATGTAACTACTGAATATGCCTGTCTTATGGCTACCTATAATTATCCCAAGACAGTAGAGATTATCTCTCTCTGTGCAGACCTGGTGACTGAGATCATGGCTTTCCCAGAGGTGTGCATGCTACCATGAAATGTGTCTGACTCCTTTACTTTCCTCTCTCTCCTATTCTCTATGACTTTACTAGGATCTTTATATATTATCGCTGTACAATTGTACCTACGGACCCTGTGGTAGTCAGAGGCTGGTTTACTCTGACAGGAACCTTGTTTCCAACTGCAGGGAAGAGAACTTGAAGAAACCTATGCTGTTTTGAAGCCCAAGATTAAAACATTTGTATGACTATAGACATATACTGAGATGTAGTCAATTCATATGGCCCTTCTAGCCATAATCATTTATGGGATGTGGTATATAGTCTACCCTCTATGTCTGCCGATATGATCCCATTTTGCTGGGATTTTTCTGTTATGCTAGTGGACAGGATGGAGGTGGAATGTATTCTGAGAGTATGAACCAAGTCACCACCCTTTGTTTCCTTAGGAATATAGCCTGCTGAAAGCCAAAAACCACTCCTCCATCCAAGCCATTCTTCTGTGTATAAGCCCTCTCAAAAGCAGAGAGATCCTAGGGCCATTGGAAGAAGAGCCACAGTGAAGCACACTCTAGATCTCTGGGTGAAGCGGCGGGGGCCAAGCCCAGGGGGATCAGAGGTTGCAACATGAAAACCATGGGACGAAGCCAAGGAACCAGGCTGAGACCAGAGGCCGAGGCAAGAAGTCCATGAGACAGAACAGAGGCAGAGCAGCAGACTGGCTTCCTGGTCCACGGAGGCAGAAGCCACGAGACCTCATGGCCGAAAGGCTGAAGACTAGAGAGAAAGTTGGCTCCTAGCTGAGAAAGGAAAGGTGTTGCTATGGACCAATGACTATCCTTCCCGATCCTGACTGTGGTAACCTATTCACTTCCCTAATAAATCCCCGCCATCATGAGTATTGTCTGTGATTTCTGTGTGGCCATGGCAATGAGTTACAGAACCCATTAGAGAAGTAGAGAGCCAATGGAGAAATGGTTGGTGTCAGAATAGGTATAAAAGGATAGACGGTGATGGCATGTCTGACAGTCAGAGACGGCCCCACACATGCTGTTTTACATGCAACTAAGATCTCTATCTATCTATCTATCTATCTATCTATCTGGCACTACTGAGGAAGACAGAGGTTAGAGAAATCCAAGGCCTGACCACTGTTTAAGGGTTCTGATGGGATTCTAAGCTCTGAGAAATGTCAGGCAAGAGCAAGAGACTATGCTAGTCCTTGAAGCCTAAGATGTAAGCAAATAACAAAGGTGTCAACTTGGGCACAATAACCAACATATCTACGTATCATAACTGGATGAGAAAGAAGATCAAGTCATTAAAAGAAAGCCTGACTCTAGGTACCAGAAGAGGGGCACAGGGGCATGTGACTGGTGCTTAGTCCCAGTTTGTTCGACAAGCTTCCTTATATTCACTGGCTAACACTATGGTTTCCCAATGGTTGGTTCTGGGCTGCTCGCTAAGAGGTCCATTGGTCTGAACTCCAGCAGCTCCTGAGAGCTGGTGATCTGCTTCTGCGCAGAATATCGTCTGGAAAATCTGAGAGGGGAGTTCTACTTTGTCTCATGGGCTCACAATGAGTGAGAATTGAGGAGCTAGTTGGCACCTAGTAACAACTATGTCCAAATTAAATGCTTCTGACCACAGTAGGCGTGAGTCAATGACATAACTGTCAGAAAAGGAGGAATTCAACACCTGAAAAACCAGGAACACCCAAAGAGGTACTGTTAGGTTCTGATTGTCTTTTTCATATTTTATTTCAAATGGACCAAAATTATTTACAGTAAAAATTTTAAAATGCTGCTATCAAATCTATTCTGACTCATAGGGGCCCTATCTAGGGTTTCCAAAGCGGTTTATCTTTAAGGGAGAAGACAGCTTCTTTCTACTTCCACAGAGTAGCCAGTGGGTTTGAACTGGTGACCTCATGATTAGCAGCCCCAAACTATAACACCCTAAAAAAGGGAAAATTCTCATATCCTATACAAATGTGTTCAAGTGACACGGTTTCTAGAATGGATATATTTACTCATACAAGGAGATACCGAAAGAAGATAATTATCCTTTAATTCCATTTTTCCATGAACTTTTTTGCAGCCTCACTTTAGTCTACTGATCATAAAGTGTCAAGGACCCAGGCTTCACGGTAGCTGTGGCATGATTCACTCCAGTCTGAATCAACCTTTCTACTAAGGTCATTTGGACCCAGAATCTGTGTGCTGTTATATCCAGCTAAAATTCGCACTGAATGTAATTAACTGCTTTCTACTCCCATAAAGAGTTATAGTCTCAGAAACTCACAGGGGAAATTTTACCCTGTCCTATAGAGTTGCTGTGGATTAGTGTTGACTCTATGGCAGAGAATTTATATATGTATATTTATATATATATGTATATAATTTATTTATTTATGGATGTGTTTTAAAAAATAATAATCTGGGTTTACACAGCAAACAGACCAGGACTTCTTCACATACCAGGTGTTGACCTTAGACAAATACTTGACCCCTCTGGGCCTCGAGTCATTTCTCTGTTAGATGTGGATGGCAATGCTTTTGGCCTTCATTCCTTTGGGAATTTTTACCTGTCTCAAATCATGCGTAGGCCCATCATAATGACTCAGTAAATGATAAGAGTTACTTTTGTTATCTGGAGGCCTGGTGGTGCAGTGGGTTATAAATCAGGATGCTAACTGAAACATCAGTGGTTTCGAACCACCAGCCACTTTCCGGGAGAAAGATGAAGCTTTCTGTTCCCATAAGGAGTTACCATCTTGGAAACCCACAAGGGTAGTTCTACTCCATCCTCTAGGGTTACTAGGAATCAGAATCGAATTGGTGGCAGTGAATTTGGGTTTGGGGGCTTATTGTTAATTATATGGCCTTCTGCATGATGCCGTTGGTGCTTGACTACTGACCTAAAAGTTGGCTGCAGAAGAAAGTTTCAGTCATCAGATTTCAACATGATACATCCAACCAAAGTCATTGCCAAATCAAAGTCTACCCTGGCTCACAGGGACTCTCTAGGACAGAGGAGAGCTGTGCCCAGAAGGGCCCCACAATCCATACATACATCCATTGTCTAAAGCACAGTTGTCCATTCGTTACCCAAGGCTACCATCTTTACGGAAGTAGGGAGTGGCTGCTGGGGTCAAACAACTGACCTTCCAGTGATCAGCCAAGCACTTGGATTCTGCTGCCAGAGCAGACAGGAAAACCCTGGGTAGCAGTTTGACTCAGTCACAGCTGGGTCGGCCGTGAGTCAGGATCCGCCCGAAGGCCACAAGTACAGGCTCAGACGACACCTGAAGCTCCACCCGCAGCCTCTCAGTCTTTATAAAAGAAGTAAGTCTACAATACCTACAGTTACTGATAGAGATTCTCATAAAGGGTCCTGTTACATATCATGTCGATCCTGGCTTGGAGGGGCCTTGGAAGGAACACATCCCCAGACAGACTTCAGGAAACCTTCCTTGCCTGGTCAGAGAACTGGCAGCAAACCAGTTCTAACTGTCCTTTCTGTGCACCCAGATGTTCTTTGTGCCCTTCGCGTTTCATCAGGCATTCCAGTCACCGCCTTGAGTCCTCTTCCAATGAGCAGCCCCCGTGGTGAGAGTGATCGTATCACACGTAATGGCATGTCTGGCTTGGGAGATTATGGGGATCATGTGGGTGGTGGTCACAGTTTAGCCCAAGTCTATATAAATTTCAATTACTACCTGCAGTTCTTCCCTGTCCATGTCCGTGTTCTGAGCTGGATTCCACTGGTTTCGTTTGCCATAAACGGTATGGGAATAACCTGTAATCTTCTCCCATCTTCCTCATTCCTGGCTTTTATCTTTATTCTTCTGCTTCTACAACGGCAATATTCAGAATTCAAATGCTGGCGAGAGGACAATGACTTTGGCCGTTCTCGTGTCTTAGATAAGCAAGATCAGTTCTTTGTCGTTTTGCCTAATGCACACCATGTAGGTTTGGGATGCATATAGCTATCGTGTGTTTAAGTCATCTACACAGATGGCTCAGGTATATTAAAGAAACCACTGCCATTTCTCCTTATTATCAAAACAGCACCGGTTGTTTTCTGTGTGAGAAAGGCTTAGTTAACGATGGGCCCACCTACAGGCAGAAGCAGAGAAAACATCAGGTGGACCGATAAGCTCCTCTATAGGATGCTTCTCCCCTCTGCAATAGATTTGCCTTTCCTACAGCCTCGCCTGGTCCACTGGTGGGGGTCCTGCTGCTGCTATTTACTGCCTTTGTGGCAGCCTTGTGCTGGGAAACAGAACTCTGTCCAGTCCCAGCCATCCCCCGATCATAGGGTTTGTCTCTTTCTTTTTCCCTTTCATGAAAAGATCCCTTTATTGGAGGCTCTTCCAGCTCTTATAACAATCCGTACATCAGTGTATCAAGAATGTGCTCCCATCATCATTTTCTAAACATTTACTTTCTATTTGAGCACTTGGTGTCAGCACCTCTTTCCCCCCCTCCCCACCTCACGACTTCTTGATAGATTATTATTATTTTCATATCTGACACTGACCACTTCTCCCTTCACCCACCTTTCTGTTGTTTATCCCCCTGGGAGGAGGGCTTATGGGTTCCCCAACACCTTCCCCCTACTGTCCTGGTATCACTACTCTGATTTCTGTTCCTGAGAGTTTCCATGTGTCGGGAGCTCTTATCTGTACCGCTGTACCTGCTCTGGTCTAGCCCACAGTGAAAGGCAGGACTGGGGTCATGATAATAGGGTGGGGTGTGGGCTGAGGAAGCCTCAAAGAACCAGAGAAATATTATGTGTTTCTTCATAGCTATACGGTGCCCTGGCCTACACATACCTTCCTTGTGACCCTTCTGTGAGGGGATGTCCTATTGTCTACAGATGGTTTTGGGGTCTCAGCTCTGAGCCCCCTAATTTCCAATTATGTTTTCTTGCTGTTGTTGTTTTGAGTCTTCTGGTACCTGTTACCTGATTCGCTTGATACCTCATGGGCTTGTTGCTTCTCTGTTAGATGGCCGCTTGCTTAACTTCAAGGCTTTAAAACTCCAGATGCTATATATTTTTTATAGCAGAGCACCATCAGCTTTCTTCACCACATTTGCTTATTCACCCACTTTTTGTCTTCAGTGATCTTGTTGGGAAGCTAAGCATCACAGATTGTCAGGTTCTTAGAACAAAGTGTTCTTGCCTTGAGGAAGTACTTGAGTAGAGGCCCAATGTCCATCTGCTACCTGAATACATATAAATATATGTACATAGATCTATTTCCCTATCATGATACAAAAATATATTTATATATGTACAGGCCTGTATTTAGACCTCTATAAATGCCCTTTGCCGCCTAGTGCTTTCCTCTATTTTCTTAAACTTTCCTCTTGTCCCACTATCATGTTTGGCCTTTATTCAGGTTTCAGTAATTCCTCGCAGTTACATTGCCCTTGATCAAGCCCTACCAGACCGCCTACACCCTCCTTGCCATAGATTTTTAGATTACTTATTGTTCCTTTGTCCCTGGGTTTGTTAACACCCACTTCCCCCTGTTCCATGTGCCCCCAGAACCATTGGTCCCATTGTTTTCTCCCCCAGACTTATCCCACCTATCTTATCTAGCTAGACATGCAGAGACAATAATAAGCACAAAAACAAGACAGAGCAAAAGAAAACAAAAAAACAAACAACAACAACAAAAAGAAGAAGAAGAAGAAAATCCTATAAATAGTTCCAGGTCTGTTTGTTGATCTTTAGGGGTGTTTTCTGTTTGAGTCTGATGGGGTGCCACACCCTGGCCCCAAAGTCTATTTTTCCCCAGGGACTTTATTGCTTTGCTCCCCTTGCTGCTCTGTTGCACGCCTTTAGCGTTTTTGTCCCGGTGTGGTGGGGTCAGATTGGACACAATTCTTGCACTGTGCCTCCAGTGTTGACCCTCCAAGCTCTATGGGTCAGTGAGGGACATCATGTCCTATGGTGGGCCGGCCCTATGGTCCTTCCTGTTCATTGGCTGCTCTGAGCAAGAATATCGCCCTCGGGACTTGGTGAGCCAGGATGACCCTTTGAAATTTTCTGTTCAGCTCTTTGATTTCATCCTTTCTTCCATTTGCTTTAACTACTCTACGATTAAGAGTAAGTTTCAGAGTCTCTTCTGACATCCACCTTGATCTTTCTTTTGAATACTTTTTGCTTTCTTCGTGAACGATGTTTTTCCTGTACTTCCCGGCTCATGAGGTCTTCTCTCACCAGTGTCAATGAGTAATATCTGTTCTTGAAACACTCCCAAAATTCAGTGGGGATAGACTCAAGCTCATATTTTGGCTCTTGTAGACTTGTTACAATTTCCTTTCGTGTATCCTGAGCTTACATATGAGCTCATGATGGTCGGTTCTACACTTGGCCCCTAGTCTGATTTTAGCTGCTGATATTGAGCTTCTCCATTGTGTCTTCCCACAGATGTAGTCCATTTGATTTCTGGATATTCCATCTGGAGAAGTCTCTGTGTTGCATTGTTGAAAAAAATGTATTTTCTATGAATAAGTCATTGATTTTGCAAAATTTTATCCTGTGATCTCCAGCTTCATTTCTATCCATATTTTGCAATTACTTCCTCTTGGTTTCCAATTTTGCACTGCAATCACCAATAAGCATCAGTGCATCTTGGTTGCGTGTTTGATCAATTTCTGATGGAAGTTGTTGGTTTAGAATTCTTCAATTTCTTAATCACTGACTTCTGTGGCTGGTGTTTAAAATTGAACAATAGTTACATTGATTGGGTTTCCTTGAAGGTTCATGGATATAATACTATCAAAAATAGCATGGTGCTTCATCCTGGCTTATCAAGATCCTTTCTGAATGAATGTCACACCATTCTTCTCAACTGTGTTATTCCTGGCATAGCAAATCATAGGATTTTCTGATGCAAAATAGGTGATACCAGTCCATTTCAGCTCATCTATTCTTAGGATAGCAAAGAGGACTAGAGAATACCGCATGGTTTATATTCAGGAAAGGTGCGCATCAGGGTCATTCTTCTGACCATACCTGTTCAATGTGTGTGCTGAGCAAATCACCAGAGACGCTAGATTATATGAAAAAATAATCCAGTATCAGGCTTGGAGGAAGGCTTGTTGGCAACTTGTGACATTCAGATGACACAACCTTGCTTACTGAAAGTGAGGAGGAGTTGAAGCACTTGCCGATGAAGATCAAGTTGTGTAGCCTTCAGTGTAGACTACAACTCAATGTAAGGAAGGCCAAAATCTTTATAAAATCATGATAAATAGTGAAAAGATTGAAGTTGTCAGGTGTTTTGTTTTGCTCGCATCCAATCAATGTTCCTGGCAGGAGCAGTCAAGAGATCAAAAGATGTATTGCATTAGGTAAATCTGCTGCACAAGACCTCTTTTGAGTATTGAAGAGCAAGTATGTTACTTTGAGGACTAAGGTGCACCTGACTCAAACCATGGTATTCTCCATTGTATCATATGCATGTGAAAGTTGGACACTGGATAAGTATGCCTGTAGAATAATTGATGGAGTTGAATCGTGGTGCTGGAAAAGAATATTGAAAGTATCATGGACTGCTAAAGGGACAAGTCAATCTGTATTGGAAGAATTAAAGCCATCTTACATACATTGGACATGTTGTCAAGAGAGACCAGTCCCTGGAGAAGGACATCGTGTTTGGGAAAGTGAAAGGGCAAGAAAAAAAGAAAAAGTTCTTCAAGGCTATGTCAATGGGCTCAAAACCTAAGAAAACGTGTGAGAGTAGTCTAGGACCGTTGCAGTATTTCATTCTGCTGTGCATGGGGTCGCTGTAAGAATGAGCTGATGCTATGACACCTAACAACAACCTCGACTTTACCAAGCATGTCTTTCTTCGGGGACTGGTCTCTCCTGACAGTATCCCCAAAGAATATGAGAAGAAGTCTCACCATCCTTGCCTCTAAGGCGAACTCTGGCTGTGCTTCTCCCAAGACAGATTTGTTTGTTCTTTTGCCTGTCCCGTGGTGACTGTGTGTGGCTGTGATGCTGGAAGCTATGTCACCAGTATTTTAAATGCCAACAGGGTCATCGAAAGTAACCACATTTTAGCAGAGCTCCCAGCCCAAGAACAGACTAGGATGAAAGACTAGGCTGTCCACTTCTAAGAAATCAGTCACTGAAAACTCATGGAAAGAATTAAAACATTAAAATTGCTATTCTCACTTCACTTCTGCACAATGTTAATTAAAACAGAGCTCCCATTCCCAAGTGAAGTCAAATATCTGTGCCTACACTTGCTGCTTTGTCTAAATATTCACAGCCCCTTCTTTATGCGTTTCACTAATTACATACCCATCCCACTGCCATCAAGTCAATTCCAACTGGACCCATAGACAATATCGTGATAAACAGAGAAGAGACTGAAGTTGTCAAGGAGTTCATCTTGCTTGGATCCACACTCGATGCTCATGGAAGCCACAGTCAGGAGTGGATCTGCTGCACAAGACCTCTTTAGAGTGTTGAGAATCAAGGATGTTACTTTGAGGACTAAAGTGTACCTGACCCAAATCATGGTATTGTCAATCACCTCATATGCATGTGAAAGTTGAACATTGAACAAGGAAGACCAAAAAAGATTCGATGCCTTGGAATTATGGTACTGGCAAAGAATCTTGAAAGTACCATGAACGTCCCTAAGAAAAAAACATTTCTCTTTATATTATTATTATTTTATCCTTGCCATTATATTTTATTTTTGTGGTTTACTGTTTCTGTTGGGCTTCCCAGGTTGTGAAGCACAGAGGAATAGATGCACAGAGATAACAACGGATGCAATGGTTTATTAGGGATGTGGGGTTGGGGATTAGATAGTGGAGGTGAAGAGATTTGGGGAGTAAACAATGAATGCAGGAGGGAAGGGAGCACTGGGACTGATTGTGACTATGTATATGCAACTCATTTGAAAAGCGAAACCAAACTTGACGAATGGTTACTGTAGGTGGTTGCACTGAGTTTATGTCAATGGTGTAGAATAATTTGGAAAAAGATATTATTGATGGCTGTACAACCATGGCCCCGCTCAATACTCACCTTCATGAAATGATCACTGAAGATACGGGTGCAAAGTGTGCTGAAGAAAGCAGATGGTCCCCAGCTAGCAATCTGAATAGTGTCTAGGGTCTTCAAGGCTTGGATTCAAACAAGCAGCCATCTAAGCGAGGAGTCAACTAAGTCGACACAGGAGAAGCACACCAGCCTGTGTGGTCCAAAGAGGACAATGATAAAATTTGAATATGGTGAAGAGGAGTGCATCAGAGCTAAAATTATGAACACCCAGTTTATGGAGTGCTACGGGGGATGGGGGGGGGAGCCCAAAACCCATCTGCAGAGTATCTCGTCAGGCTGAGCCACTGGCAGATCCAGTCTAGCCACAGGCAAGAGTCTCGAACAGCCTTACTCCCAGGCAGAGACCACTGTAATCTTGATTATGCTGGATTGAATCGAGACATGGCCAGTTGACTACCGGATAGATGTGACCTGCATTTGTTCTGGGTCCAAGTATCTCTTACTGGTTCCATAGCAGAAATGTCTTCCCTGGCTTTTTGGATGGTGTTGGGGGTCTTTTCCGTCCTATGCGTTATTTGCATTTTTGTCTTTATACTATTATGTTTTTATCCTTACCATCTTAGTGTGATTTTGCTTAGTTTTTGTTTTCTGTTGGGTTTCCTGGCTGTAAAGCACAGGAGGAGTGGAGGCATAAAGATAATAAGTGATACAAGGAGATATAGGAATACAGGGGTGGGTGGTGATCGGGTGGGAAAGAGGATTTGAGGAGTAAATAAAGAAGGCAAAAAGGGGAGGGATCACTAGAACAAATTTTGATTGCACAACTCATTTTAAAGGTGATTTAACCATGGGGGGAAATTCTAAAATGAATTGGTAATGATTGTACAATTCTCCTTGATACGATTGGACTATTGAATTATTGAATTTTATGATAAGTAAATTATGTGCCGATAAATCTGAAAAAAAATAATGGTTGCACAACACGAAGTGTATAATCAATGACTGAATTGAACAAGTACAAGTGGAATTGAAGAAGGTCTGTTGTGTATGCTTTTGCCACGATTAGAAAAAATATGTAATAATTACACGAATAACAATGACTACAAGGAAGAAGAAAATGTTCTAGAACTGAATATGATGAATATCGTATCAATTCTTCTGGATACAATTCAATTATTGAATTGTATGACATGTGGATGACGTGCTAATAAAACTGTTTAGGGAACCAGTGGAGAGGGCTGAGGGGCCGGCCCCAATCCCAACTACTAAGTGGACACCTGCCCCTCCCCCCAGAAGAATTTATTTCAAAGGACGGCATTGAATCTGCAGCTCCTGGAGAGGGACATATCTGATTGGAGCACACGAGAGCAGATGAAGGGGGAGGAGGAGAGAGTTGAACACATCCTGGCCCACCAGGCCGTGAGGACGATGTTCCCAGTTAGAGCAGCCAGTTCACAGAGAGGACAACATGGCTGGTCCCGCTATGAGACATGATGCTCCTCACTGATCCATGGCCCTCCAGGGGACAACACCGGAGACACGGTGTGGGAATTGCACCCAATCTGATCCCACCACACCGAGGCAAAACACTAAGTGGGTGCAACAGAACAGCAAGGGAATGGAGCGGCGAGGTCCCCAGGGAATGCTCAAGGTGGACTTTGGGGTTAGGGCGTGGTGCCCCAACAGACTGAACTGGAAAACACTCCTAAAGGTCAACAAACAATCCTTAAACTGGCTACAAGCTTTCCTTTCTTGTTGTGTTTTGTTTTGTTTGTCATAGGTTTGTTGTTGTTGTGTATTATTGCTTGGTTTTGCTCTCCCTGGTGGGTACTGAGCATGATAGTGGGACAGGAAGAAAGTCAAAGGAAATAGAGGAAAGAGCTGGGAGGCAAAGGGCATTTATAGAGGTCTAGATAAAGACATGTACATATGCAAATATATTTATATATGAGCATGGGGAAATAGATCTATGTGCATATATTTATAGTTTTAGTATTAAGGTAGTAGAAAGACATTGGGCCTCCATTCAAGTACTCCCTCAATGCAAGAATACTTTCTTCTATGAAATTGGCATTCTATGATGCTCACCTTCCTGACACAACCGCTGAAGACAAAGCAGGTGAATAAGCAAATGTGGTTAAGAAAGCTGACAGTGCCCAGCTATCAAAAGATATAGTGTCTGGGGTCTTAAAGGTTTGAAGGTAAACAAATGGCCATCTAGCTCAGAAACAGCAAAGCCCACATGAAAGAAGCACACCATCCTGTGTGATCACAGGATGCCAAAGGGATCAGTTATCAGGCATCAAAGAACAAAAAATCATATCATTGTGTGCTCACCTCCCCTATACGATCCCTGACAACAAATGGGTGCATTAGTAAAGTGGCGAAGAAAGCTGATGGTGCCCGGCTATCAAAAGATATAGCGTCTGGGATCTTAAAGGCTTGAAGGTAAAGAAGCAGCCATCTACCTCAGAAGCAACAAAGCCCACATGGAAGAAGCACACCAGCCTGCGCGATCACAAGGTGTTGAAGGGATCAGGTATCAGGCATCATCAGAACAAAAAAAAATCTTACCATAGTGAATGAGGTGGGGAGTACAGAGTCGAGACTCAAAGCCCATGCGTAGGCCACTGGAGATCCCCTTACAGAAGGGTCTCGGGGAAGAGAGGAGCCAGTCAGGGTGCAATGTAGCAACAATGAAAAATACAACTTTCCTCTAATTCGTAAATGCTTCCTCTCTTCCCCCAACTATCATGATCGCAATTCTACCTTGCAAGTCTGGCTAAACGAGAGGAGGTACACTGGCACAGATAGGAACTAGAAAAACACGGGGAATCCAGGGCAGATGATCCCTTCAGGACCAGGGGTGTGAGTGGTGATACTGGGAGCATAGAGGGAGGGTGGGTTGGAAAGGGGGAACCCATTACAGGGATCTACATGTGACCTCTTCCCTGGGGGATGGACAACAGAAAAGGGGGTGAAGGGAGACGTCGGACAGGTCAAGATATGACAAAATAATAATTTATAAATTATCAAGGGCTCACGAGGGAGGGGGGAGGAGGGAGAGAGGGGGAAAAATGAGGAGCTGATGCCAGGGCCTTAAGTGGAGAGCAAATGTTCTGAGAATGATGAAGGCAATGAATGTACAAATGTGCTTTGCACAATTGATGTATGTATGGATTGTGATAAGAGTTGTATGAGCCCCTAATAAAATGATTAATTAAAAAAACTGTTTAGAAAAAGAAAAGAAAAAACATCTCTATTTTAGAAAAAGTACAGCCAGAATGCTCCTGAAAAGCATGGGTAGCGAGATTTCACCTCCTGTACTCTGGACATGTGGTCGAGAGAGGCCAGTTCCTCACAAAGCATCTCATTCTTAGTAAGGTGAAGGGCAGCAAAGAGAAGAACACCTTCACCAAACAGCTTCACACTCGCTGCCACAACGTGCTCAAACACAAGAACAACTGTGAGGACGGCACGGGGCCAGGCAGCGTTTCTGTCTCTTGTACACATGGGCGCTGTGAGTGAGAACCGAACCGATGGCGTCTAACCACAACAAATGAAGAAGAACCTCAATGAGATACGCTGAAACCATGGCTACAACAGGGGCTCTGAACATACCACCCGGGGTGAGGATGGCACAGGACTGGGCAGTGCTTGGTCCTGTTGGGCGGAGCCCCGGAGTCGGTCGGAATCTGACAATGTCAACACAAGAGAAAGTTAGAGAAAGTTGGCAGAAAATAACATCATGAAATCTATCATTCAAGCACGGCTGTTTTGCCATACTTCATCTATTCTTATTTTCAGCCTTTTGCTTTATTCATGTTACAATAATATTGTCATATTTTCAAGAAAATCCTGTAGATCGTGGCGATCTACACTTCTGACAAAATGAAGATTTTTCTGTATCGAACCATAAAATGGTTGGCTCTGTTACCAAACTAATATCATCTAAAATCAAATTTCCCTATTTGGCTCAAAAATGACTTTCTATAATTGTTTTCCTCAAACCAGTACCCAAACAGGGTCCATGCATAATTCTGCGTAATTGCTGAATTCCTGAAGACATAACAGTGTATCTTAAGAGACACAATATTGTCATAAACCAATAATACTGAGTAACACAAAACCTTCAGTCTCCTTAAACTTCTCCTTCAGACTTCTTTAAAGCTTACAATGAGGTGAATTTTCCTTTGTATGACAAAGCACACACACAAAAATGAACCTCTAATGGGTTGAGCTTCTCAAGTTCAATAAAGAAAAAGTTTCCTCTCTTTCCAGTAGCTAGACAGCCAGCATTATCTACTTGGTGTTGAAGGACACGCTCCTTTTCCTGAGACGACTTCAGAATTACAAGCAGATGAAGCGTCTTTCCTACTACTGGTTCCTGCGTGCGAGAAAGGTGATGCCTTCTGAGGAGACAACGACACTTTCTCCGTCTGCGGTGGTTCCTGCTTGGAGCTCTGGTTCTTCAACAGGGACCTTCTGCTAACTCTCCTTCCCGCTCCTATAACCGACCTCCTCCCCGGCTATCATCGTCAAACGGGGCTGGGTGAAGTAGCATCAACCCAGAAGAACAAGCATTCCATTTACAAGACCACCACCCACTTCACTGAAAAAAATCAGGAATTGTTTTTAGCAAACTACCTGCATTTTCTCTCCTGAGAACTTACTCCGCAGCCATGTCCATCCTCAGCGTCCACGTTGCCACCTTAGCTCACAGTAGGAGACGGTAAAGATATAGAAAAAGAAGTCTTGGCTTCTGCGTGGAAATGGCAGATGGACCCTTGTATTTACTTCTACTCTCTCCTAAAACCACATGAAAACAGCAGCAAAGGAGTTTTTGATTCCTTAGATGTATATCATTGATGTATATCAATGGCAGAACTAAAAATATTATTATGCAATAAAGTCTATTTTCAAATGAGATACTGGCCAAACCTATGCAGAATTCCAACATCTTTATGTACCCAGGTTTAAAACACCACAGTCTCAACTCTGTGAGAGGGCTGGCCTGCTTGTTTCCAGGACCATGATGGGGTCTAGCAGGGCGAATGATAACCTGAGAATCTTAGTCCCATCTCTGCTCCTGTCCCTGGTTGCCCAGCTGTCAATTATTGTGGATACTCAGGGGATCTTTTCCTCCTTACCGGGTGGGAAAGGCAGAGGCCAGAGCACATCTACAAATCCCCTTCCACTTTTGCAGCTCTTTATTTTCTGATCCCAGGCCTACAAATCTTGGGCAAAACCAAGTTCAATCCTGAATGTCTACCATGGTGAAACCACTAGACTATACTCCGTCTCCGCAAAGCATTTCAACAAACCAGTAGAATAAACCCACTCATGAACCACAGGGAGAATGGGAGAAAAAAGAAAGCGCTGGGATTTGGGGGAGTCGGAAGACGTGCTGTGATTGTTACCACCTGCCACCGCGGCGGCTCTTCCGGCTCACAGGCCTTCCTGACAACTGCCCAACTGCTGCACTGGGTTTGCTGCCATTCTCTCCTGTGGCTGGTGGGTAGGTGAGTGGTCACTGATCTCGTGCCCTGAGAAAACTTCATCCTCAACCAGCAGCAAAGGAAGCCAAGAATCCATTAGGTTCACACCTGACCACTGGAATTGGTGGCTTTGGATACCTTGGGAAGTGGGGAAGTGGTGAGAAATGCTGGCAGGGTGGGGGTGGCGTGGGGGAGGGGAAGAAGAGGTTCAAAGAAGAGGGATTGTTTGGATGTCTGTTTGAGAAGCAATTAGATCCTCATTTCCTTTCCCAACTCCAGGCAGACAAGCTGCTGCCTGGTTCCCTCAAAGGATTTTATTTCTGCAGAGAGCACAGAGGAGGGTTTGGGGTCTGGGGCCCCCAGGAGCAATTTGGAAGAGAACCCAAGTCTCAGGAAAAACGGGCGTTTGGTTGTTGTGTTTTCTATTTTCAGTATAAGGAAACGAAGGGCACTAACAATTGAAGAACTGTTTTTAAAAATTAAAAATAGATAACATGAAGGCAATTTCTCAGAACAAAGAGGAAACCCAGATATGTGTACTAGAAGGAAGAGGGTCAGATTCCCAAAGAACTAATAGGATGTAGTTGACACATATGTTGAGAAAACATCCTTGGACACCCCCTTACTGAAGGGTTGTGGGGAGATGAGCCAGTCAGGGTGCAGGGTAGCAACGATGAAACACATAATTTTCCTCTGGTTCCTAAATACTTCCTCCCTCCCACTATCATGATCCTATTTTTTTTTTTTTTAGTTCCCAAGTTTTATTAAAGGGCTTATACAAAATATTCCCGAGAAGACTTAATCCTCATCTTCCTCCTCTTCCTCATCCTGGTTAATCTGGAAGGAGCGTAATTCATAGCTTTCTTTGCTGTTGGCCACCACACGCAACCAATCACGTAGATTATTCTTCTTCAAATATTTTTTTGTGAGATATTTCAAATACCTTTTGGAGAAAGGCACCTCAGAGGTTACCGTAATCTTGCTCTTGCTTCTTTCAATGGTTACGACTCCTCCCCCAAGATTACCGGCTTTCCCATTCACCTTGATTCTTTCCTGAAGAAACTGCTCAAAATTGGCAGCGTCCATGATTCCATCTTCTACAGGGTGGGTGCAATCCAACGTGAACTTCAGAACCTGCTTCTTTTTTTTAACCCCCCTTCGCCACAGGCTTTTTCACAGGTACCATGGCGGCAGCGGAGGCAGAAAGGGAGGTCTGCGCACTACGCAGACGCAAAGAGGCCCGATCCTAATTCTACCTTACAAATCTGGCTAGACCAGAGGATGTACACTGGTACAGATAGCAACTGGAAACATAGGGAATCCAGGACAGATGACTCCTCCAGGACCATTGGTGAGAGTGGCGATGCCTGGAGGGTGGACAGAATGTGGGGTGGAAAGGGGGAACCGATTACAAGAATCTACGTATAGCCTCCTCCCTGGGGGATGGACAGCAGAGAAAAGGGTGGGGGGAGACATCGGGCAGTGTAACATATGACAAAATAATAATAATTTAAGAATTATGAAGAGTTCATGAGGGAGGGGGGAGTGGAGAGGGAGGGGGGAAAATGAGGAGCCGATATTAAGGGCTCAAGTAGAAGGCAAATGTTTTGAGAATGAGGATGGCAACAAATGTACAGATGTGCTTGACACAATAGATGGATGAATGGATTGTGATAAGAATTGTATGAACTCCAATAAAATGATTTAAAACAAATGAAAACATGCGATGAACAAAAAGAGACGGGTGTGAGTAAAAGTAATGGAGAAGAGACTGCAACTTCCACCCATGCAGCACGTCCTTTACGGTGTAAAGACCGACACCACTCATGGATGTATATATTGTGATTAGAGCTGTATGACCCCAATAAAATGATCAAAAAAGAAAAAATAGAAAACACACATTTTCCTGAGCATGTTAAAGTGGAAAAGAGAAAGGTAGTCCGGACGAGCCCAGATGGGACAGTGGTTCTTCATGGGGCTGTAATCGTGTGGTGGGCCCTTCAAAGCCACCAGCAGCTCCGCGGTAGAATGACGCGGCTTTCTTTCAGCACTGACTCAGCACTGACTCGGTGGCGGTGAGATTTTTTGGAAAGGAACCCACAGATAGAAAAATGAACAAATGGAGCCTGGGGTAAGGGTGGAGTCTACAATAGAAGATTGGTTAAATTGTGCAATAATCTGTGAGCACTCAAACGATGATTTTGATAAATATATTGAATGGTATGAAACTATATGGAAATTTATGTGCTTATTTGGGCTACAAGTATATATACCTACGAGTGTAAAAAGGAAGTACATTAACGGTTCCTTGGGTGGGGAGAGGCGGAGAGCCAGGGTCGGTTGGGGGAAAATGGGGAGCTAATAACGAGTACCAGAATACAGACACTGTTCAAAAACTGATTGTGGTGATAATGATGGTACAACTCTTGTTGATGTGACTGAACCATAGAACTGTACGATACGTGAATTACATGCAATAAAACCGTTGAAAGAAAAAAAAGATTCAATCATGCATTCCATGTGATCTAAACGTGGATACAGGAAGAGTCATGGGGCTGAACAGGTGTGGAGGAGAAAGGGAGCATCCTCACAAAGGTCTACAGGTGTCACACCGGACGGCATATTGGCCCACGTTGCACATGTATGTACGAATGTGGTGAAGCAAACCGGGGACAAAGTTACAAAAGCCTCTTAGACTTCACAATGAGTCACTGGGGCCTTGGTGGTCCAGGACCCTGGTCTCAGAGGACCTTAGGTTCAACTAGTGTAGTACTGTCCACCAAGGAAATCTTCTGCATCCTCCTTTGGTGCGTAGCGCCTGGTATGTTTAAAGCTGGTGCGTAGCATTTACCCTAGGACAAAGTGTGGAGGGTTAGAAAAGAAGAGGAAGAGAAACAAGAATGCAGAGAGGAAGTGGGATAAGAGATGGCGCATTGAGAGGATCGCAACGGTCGAGTTGAAACAGAATATATATGAATTACTGAATGCACAACTTATTTGCTCTGTAGACCTTCACCTAACTCAAAATAATTTTATTATAATAAAATTTTTAATAATAAAAGCTGATGAGCAGCTATCTAAGATGTAACTAGTATTGTTTTTTCCCCTATCCAAGGGAAAGAAGAGTGATGAAAATCAAGACATAGCGACCAATGGAGATCCCCTCATAGAGGGGTTTAGGAGAGGATATGGGTTAATTAGGGTGTGAGGTAGTATCGATGAAGAACACAGCTTTCCCCCGGATCCTGGATGCTTCCTCCCCCCAACTACCATGATCCGAATTCTACCTTGCAGGGATGGATAGGACAGAGGCTGTACACTGGTACATATGAGGGTTGGAGGTACAGGGAATCCAGGGTGGATGATACCTTCAGGACCAAGGGTGTGAGGGACGATGCTGGGAGAGTGGAGGGTGAGTGGGTTGGAAAGGGGGAACTGATTACAAGGATCCACATGTGACCTCTTCCCTGGGAGAGGGACAGCAGAGAAGGGGGGAAGGGAGACTCCGGATAGGGCAAGATATGACAAAACAACGATGTATAAATTACCAAGGGCATATGAGGGAGGGGGGAATGGGGAGGGAGGGGGAAAAAAAAAGAGGACCTGATGCAAGGGGCTTGAGTGGAGAGCAAATGCCTTGAGAATGACTGGGGCAGGGAATGTATGGATGTGCTTTATACAATTGATGTATGTATATGTATGGATTGTGGTAAGAGTTGTATGAGTCCCTAATAAAATGTAAAAGAAGAAAAGAGAAAAAAATGATTAGGGCAAAGACTGTACAGATGTGCTTTATACAATTGATGTATGTATATGTATGAACTGTGAAAAGAATTGTATGAGCCCCAATAAATTGTTAAAAAATAATAATAATAAAAAAATAAAAGATGGAAAGGAAAAAAAATAAAATAAAAAAATCAACCCACAGTCTATAAAAAAAAAAAAGAAAGAAAGAAAATCAAGACATAGAAAGAATCAGCCCAATGGAACACAGGGACAACCATCTCCGTGACACAGAAGCCAGAACTGTATTGTCCCTATCTACTACTGCCAACCGCTCTGAAAGGGCTCAGATTAGAAAGCCCTAGATAGAGTGGGAGCCGCGTGTAGACTAAACCTCAAAATCATCAAACAAACGAGGCTTACTGATTGGATAGAAATGGGTCGGCCCCTTGAGACTATGGCCCTTTGTCGCCCTTCAGGTCACAAGAGCAAAAATATGACCTTGAATATTTCCCACTTAGAGACCATCTCAAGAAGAGATTTGACACACTGAACATGAAGGACCACCCAGATGAGATCTGGGATGACATCAAGGATACGACACATGGAGAAAGTAAAAGGTCTTTAAGAAAGCACAAGAGAAAGAATGGACAAAGTAGCATCAGAAGAGCCATGTTGTTGTTGATGATGATGAGCCTACACTTTATAGAAATGGCACGGAATGAGAATGCCTGCAGCTTCCACTGAAATCAGAAGCTCCCTGCAGAAGGGCCCTGATGGATCCCTTTTGCATCTACTCAGCACTTTGCCAATAGTAGCATGAAATAACACTTGTAAATAGAATGGTGGGATGGTGTAGAGGTGCAGAAAGTTTTCATGGGAATGGTGAGACATGAATTGGTCCCTAAAGGATAGATAAAATTTGGTGGCTCAGGAGAGCATCCAGGCATGTCACTAAGAGGCATGAGCACGGAGGAGAAAAGGACCTACCCACCTAGACTCTGGAAATGAGTGTGGAAGATGAGGTCTTGCCATCCTCAGGGCTTAGGAACATTCTGGCTGCACTCTCTCCAAGACGGCGTTGTTGGTTATATCTGGAAATCCATGGTACTGTCAACATTCCTTGACAACACCACGATCCAAATGCATCAACTCTTCTATGGTCTTTCTTAGTCACTGTCCCACTTTCACATGCTTATGAGGCAATGAAAACACCATGGAGTGGGTCAGGTGCACTTCAGTTCTCAGCGTGACATGATTGTTCTTCAACACTTTAAGAGATTTTATACAGCAAATTTCCCAGGACAATCCATCACAGCAACACTCAAGTCGCCGCAGTATGACAAACTGATAGCTGAGTGGGGAGTATTAACATGGTATTTGCTAATTAGGCAAAGAATAAATGAGCAGGGTCAAAAATGATACATTGTAAAAAAAAAGTAATTTAAATTATCTAAACTTCTGCTCCTCAGAACAGCTATTGTCCATGTTTTAGAGTAAAAAAAAATTTTTTAATCATTTTATTGGGGACTCATACAACTTTTATCACAATCCATACATACATCCATTGTGTCGAGCACATTTCGACATTTGTTGCCATCATCATTCTCAAAACATTTGCTTTCTACTTGAGCCCTTGGCATCAGCTCTTCATTTTTCCTCATCCCTCCCCACTGTCCCCCCTTATGAACCTTTGATAATTTATAAATTATTTTGTCATATCTTAAACTGTCTGACGTCTCCTTTACCCACTTTTCTGTTGTTCATCCCCTAGGGAGGAGATTATATGTAGATCATTGTAATTGGTTCCCCATTTCTACCCCACCCTCTCTCTACCCTCCCAGTATCCCCACTCTCAGCACTGGACCTGAGGGGTTCATCTGTCCTGAATTCCCTCTGTTTCCAGTTCCTATCTATACCAGTGTACATCCTCTGGTCCAGCCAGATTTGTAAGGTGGAATTGGGATCATGATAGTTGGGGGTGGGGGGCAGCGGGGAGAAGCATTTAGGAACTAGAGGAAACTTATTTGTTTCACAGTTGCTGCCCTGCACCCTGACTGGCTCGTCTCTTCCCCTTCAACCCTTCCCTAAGGGGATGTCCAGTTGCCTACAAATGGGTCTTGGGTCCCCAATCTGCACTCCCCCTCATTCACAATGATTTGATTTTTTGTTCTTTGATGGTTGATACCTGATCCCTTCGACGCCTTGTGATTGCACAGGCTGGTATACTTCTTCCATGTAGGCTTTGTTGCTTCTGAGCTAGATGGCCATTTGTTTACCTTCAAGCCTTTAAGAAACCAGATGCTATATCTTTTGATAGCCAGGTACCATCAGCTTTCTTTACCACATTTGTTTATGCACCCATTTGTCTTCAGGGATCATATAGGGGAGGTGAGCACACAGTGATATGATTTTTTGTTCTTTGATGCCTGATAACTGATCCCTTCGACACCTCATGATCACACAGGCTGGTGTGCTTCTTCCATGTGGGCTTTGTTGCTTCTGAGCTAGATGGCCATTTGTTTACCTTCAAACCTTTAAGACCCAGACGGTATACCTTTTGATACCTGGCCCTCATCAGCTTTCTTCACCACATTTGCACCCACTTTGTCTTCAGCAATCATGTCGGGAAGGTAAGCATCATGGAATGCCAATTTAATAGAACAAAGTGTTCTTGAGTTGAGGGAGTACTTGAGTGTAGGCCCAATGTCCATCTGCTGCCTTAAGACTAAACCTATAAATATATGCACATAGGTCTATTTCCCCATCCTCATATATAAATATTTACATATGTACATACCTTTATTTAGACTTCTATAAATGTCCTTTACCTCCTAGTTCTTTCCTCTATTTCCTTTTACTTTCCTCTTGTCCCACTATCATGTTCAGCATTCATTGGGGTTTTAGTAATTCCTCTCGATTAAATTGCCCTTGATCAAGCCCTACCAGGCCTCCTACACTCTCCTCGCCATTGATTTTAGATCACCTATTGTTCCCTTGTCCTTGGGTTTGTTAACACCCGCTTCCTTCCCCCCACCCCACCTCCCCCTATCCCATGTCCCATGTCCCCCCAGAACTGTCAGTTCCATTGTTTTCTCCTCCAGATTGTTCATCCAGCCTAGCTTATTTAGACAGACCTACAGAGATAATAACATGCACAAAAACAAGACAGAGCAAACCAAAGCAACAAAATAACAACAAAAAGCCAATGACAAAAAAAAAAGCCTATAAATAGTTCCAGGTCTGTTTGTTGGCCTTTAGGAGTGTTTTCTAGTTGCGTCTGATGGAGTGCCATACCCTGGCCCCAAAGTCTATTTTTGGCATTCCCTGGGGACGTCATTGCTCTGTTCCCCTTGCTGTTCTCTTGTACACCCTTAGTGTTTTGCCTCCCTGTGGTGGGATCAGATCAGGCGCAGTTCCCTCACTGTGTCTCCAATGTTGTCCCATGTAGGGCTATGGGTCAGTGAGGGATGTCATGTCTCTGTGGATTGACTCCTCTGAGCGGGAATATCGTCCTCAAGACTTGGTGGGCCAGGATGTGCTCCAGTCTCTCTTCCTCCCCCATCATTTGCTCCCGTGTGTTCTGATCAGATATGTCCCTCTCCCTGAGCTGTAGTTGCAGTGCTGTTCTCTGAAATAAATTCATCTTGGGGGAGGGGCAGGTGTCCACATAGTTGGGATTAGGGCTGGCCGCTCAGACCTCTCCAGAGTAATATTTTTAGATCTTTTCCCATATAAATACACAAAAGAGACATCAGACAGTGTAAGATATGACAAAATAGTAATTTATAAATTATCAATGGTTTATGAGGGAGGGGCAGGCGAGGAAGGAGGAGGAAAATGAGGACCTGATACCAGGGGCTTAAGTGGAGAGCAAATGTTTTGAGAATGATGAGGGCAATGAATGCACAAATATGCTTTACACAATTGATGTATGTATGGATTATGATAAGAGTTGTATGAGCCCCCAATAAAATGATTTTTTAAATACACAAAAAGATATATTTACTAAAATGGGATACTTTACCAACTGCATTTTTCATTTAATAATATATTATAAACATCTTTCCACAACCATAAATATAAATGTAAGTCATTATTGTTACATGGTACTCCATTATAAGGATGCACTGTGGTTCAGCTACACAATCTGCAGGGAAAATTGTAAGGTTGTTGGTGGTGGAGAAAATCCTATGAATTAAACAAAGTCCAAGACTTTGATTCTGTTCTTTGGCTTTACCACTTGCTGAGTGAATTCAGTTAAGTTAAAAGCCACACTCGTAAAGGATCTGCTATCGAGTTCACGCCAACCCGTAGTGACCCTGAAAGTCAAGGTAGGACTGCTTCTGTGGGTTTCTAAAACTGTAACTACGGGAGTAGAAAACGCCATCTTTCTCCCACAGAGCGGTTCATGGTCGAACTGCTGGCCTTGCATTTAGCAGCCTAATGAGTAACCTCTATGCCACCAGGGCCCTGAAAAAACCCGCTCATAAAGTCCAAAAGTTCCCACATAAGATATTATCCATCAGAAACCCAATTTGAGTGAAGAATACATAGGACTTGCTTACTAATTACATGTGGAAATTAAAAATATTTTCAAGGCTATGTACAAATGTGCTCGACCCAATGGATGAATGGATGGATTGTGATGAGCTGTACGAGCCCCCAATAATTCTTTTTCCCCAAGGTGTAACCTTATAGTAGACAAAGAAGAGACTTTTTTCTCCTTTTTTTTTGTTGAAAAGTCTAAGATGGAAATTAACATATACAGTACATTCAAAAGCAGAGAGAACCAAGATAGCAATGGTTATCCTCTTCCTGTCTAAATCATAATAATCCTACCTTAAAGCTCTAGCTAGGTCATACCTAATCCAGGAAGCCTGCTTTGCTTTTCACCCTCTTATTTCCTGTCGTCCTAACACATGGCTGAGCTCTTAATCACAGAACATCCTTCTCCAATTCCTGGTCTTGGCCTCACAACTAAGTTGTAAAGTCCTTGAGTTCAGAAACGGCCTCCTGCACCACCACTTCCTCTCCTTACGTTGGCTTTGGTCACAGCTAACATAATGCAGGATATGTGGTAAGAATCTATTAGGAACATTTGTGGGTTTGCAATTTCACAATCCAGTAATCCGGCCAGCAGACTATTACCATAGTTACTGATGCATGTTTTGTGTCCCCCAAAACAAATCACTAGGAATCCTTAACCTTACAAATCTGTCAAAGATAGCCACTTCAATTTAGACAGTCCCTAAATAATCTACCATTTGAGGTTTTTCCTCTTCCAACTAAGCTCCCCAAAGCCTCCTTTTGCCTATTTTTCACCAAATGACAGCTGCAATGACTTCCAGAGTTCAAGTCAGCCCACAAATCACAAGACCATGGAAATCTGCAGCTCAATACATTCGGCTAGCCCATCACACAATAAAATTTGAGGTCAGAGATTAAATTATTTTCCAAGCAAACAAAAACTCTTTCGACATTTTGCACCCAACAGTCTACCCAATACAATAACATTTTCATTTTATTAACATTTTGGTTATTATAGCAACAACAACAACCATCTTATTTTCCCTACAAATTATAGAAGCAACGAATGTTCTTCACTTTCTTAGTTTATATCAACCTCTCAATCCAAACTCCTTGTTTTAACTCAGAGCAGCCCTAGATGAACTTTGAATTCCTAAATGTAAACTCTATCAATTCACCTAGACTGTAGAAAATTCTCAATGCTGGGAAGTTTTCCAGTACAATTCTTCATAGGGAGAGGAGAAAGAGGCCAACGGCAGCCTTCCATTCTTTCTCCCTTTCAATGACTATTTAGAACCTACTTCGTGTTCTTACTGTACTGGATGCTGTACATACAATAGTGAACACAGCAGAGATTGTAAAGTGGCAGCTTTTGGGACTGCTGTGACCCACAAGTACATTTTGGTTAATCCCACAGTGTCCTTTCTAGTGAATTACTTCCCAACATTGTCAAACCAGGGTATTTCACATAAAAAGTCAGAGATCTGGGACATCTTGTAAAACTGGAAAAATCCAGTAGCCCCCCCTCCCCCCACTGGCGAGTCACTGTTTTGTTCAGAAACATCTAGTTTGCCTAAGTCTTCAAGCACCCTCTCTCCCTCAGTACTGAGAGCGATTACTGTGCTGAGCCATCACAGAAATGAATAAATGCACGGTTACCAACCGCAATGAAGGCCCCACGGGGAAAGTGGACCTTTATCGGAGAATCTAAGAAGGAAACCTAATTTAGGTTGAACTTTGTTCAAACGTGCCACTCGTCTCTTCTTACGTAGGCATTCAAATAATAACAGTTACCATTTACTCAGAATGTATGGTATCTAAAAAAATACTAACGAACCCTTTGCCGATGAGTTGCTTCCCACTCAGAACAGGATTGGAGGGCAGACTTGCACTCCCCGCACAGGTTTCCAAGGCTGTAATCTTTACAGAAGCAGACTGCCCCATCTTTCTCTTACAGAGCAGGCTGGGAGGTTGAATCGTTGACCTTTTGCTTAGCAGTCAAGTGCGTAACCACTGCACTACCTGTGCTCCTGCATCGTTTACGTCTTTGTTCAGCGCGTTCAGTCAGATCCAACGTACAGCCCCGGCCGTACAACAGCGTGAACCATTGCCCAGTTCTGAGCCCTCCTCACCATGGTTGCCGTGTCTAAGGCCACAATTGCCGCCACTGTGTCTGTCCACCGCCTCGAAGGTCTTTTTGGCTGATCCTCTACCTTACCAAGCACGATGCCCTTCTCCAAGGACTAGTTCAACCTGACAACATGTCCAAAAGACAAGACAAAGTCTCACTCTCCTCGATGCCAAGAAGCATTTGAGCTGTGGTGTTAGTCTGGGTACTTTAGAGAAATAAATCCACAGAAATTCATATGTGTAACAGAGTGGTTTTTTATATAAAGGTTAAATGCACATCAAGAAAACATCCCAACCCAGTGCTGTCCAAACCCACAAGTCCAACATTAACCCATATGTCTGACACCAATCCACAAAATCCTCCTCCATCTCACCAAACACACGCAAGGATGCCAACTGCAGGAGGAAAGCTGAATCAGTGAACGTCTAAGCATCTCAACACTAGCCAGGGTCTCCACACACGGCTGCTGCAGCACCCAGGACTGCATCAGGGTGGCTTCTCTTTGGGGATGTCTTACAGGAAATGAGCCTTGCCAGCTGAAGCAGGGAACTGGCTCAGGTAGCTGCACCCTGGTCCGACCATCACAAAGCAAGAGACCCGAGAACTCGAAAGACAAGACTCACCAAGCCATTTATCTCTCTGCCTTTCAATTAACCTGATATGTGTTTATCGGCCAGGTTGGCACCATAAACTAACTACCTCAGCTGTATTTCTTCCAAGATAGGCTTGGTTTTCTCACTGCCCTGCGGTTTATGTAATATTCTTCACCAATCCTATAATTCAAAGGTATCAATTCTTTGGTCTTCCCTTATTCATTGCCCAGCTTTCAAATGTACATGAAGTGATTGAAAATCCCTAGATCAAGCCCATGCTAGCCTTCAAAATGGTATCCTTGCTTTTTAACACTTTAAAGAGATCTCTGCAGCAGGTTTAGCCAATGTGATACGTCATTTAATTTTTTTTAATTTTTTACTTCTTTTTAAAATGTCTGCTTCCATAGGTGTTGATTGTGGATCTAAGTAAAATGAAATCCTTGACAAACAAGGATTTCTCTGTTTATCACAATGTTGTTTACTAGTCCCATTGCGGGGATTTTTGCTTTCTTTATGTTGAGGTATAACCCACACTGAAGCTTGTAGTCTTTAATCTCCACCGATCAGCAAGTGCTTCAAGTCCTCTACTTTCAGCGAGCAAGGATGTGTCCTCTGCACCGCGATCCTGCTGCTACATTCTTCTTCAGTCCAGATCCTCAGCGTATTTGCTCAGCATGCAGATTGAATAATGATGGTAAAAGGACACAACCGTGATGACCGAGTTCCCTGATTTCAGACTGTGCCGTGCCCCCTTTTTCTATTTGAATGAATGCTACTTGACTTGTGAACAGGCCCACCTAAGCACAATGGAGTATTCTGAATTTCTGTTCTTCAAAACGTTGTCCATCATTTGTTAGGATCCACGTATTCGAATGCCTTTGCGCAGCCAAGGGAACACAGGTAAACCGATCTTCCTGGTAGTCTCGGCTTTCAGTCACTATCCATCTCACATTAATAGTGGTTTTCCTCATTCTGCGTCCTCTTCTGGATCCAACTTGAATTCCTGGCATTATTTATCCAATCCCGCTGCCATCAAGTCAATTGCAACTCATAGCTGACCCTACATGGGGTTTTTGAGGTTGTAAAGTTTTACAGGGCAGAAAGTATCATCTTTCTTTAACTGGGTGGGTTTGAACCACCAACCTTTCAGTTAGCAGTCTAATGCTTATCCATTAAAAAACAGCTTTGTTGTCATATAAGCCATGAAGCATACAATTCAATAGTTCAGTCATATCAAGAAGAGCTGCCCAATCATCACCACAATCAAGTTTAGAACATTATCTTCTTTCTTGTACTTGTTAGTACTTTCTCATCTCCGCCCGACCTCCCCTGCTGTATCCCCAAGGAACCATTAATCTAGCTGCTGTAGCTGTCGAATTACCTAGCTTGGATTTCATATACAGAAAGCATAAAATAAACAGAACAAAGCAAAGCAAAAAATAACTAACAACAACAAAGTAAAAAGAGAAAAACCTCAATCCAAAAGGAAATAGAAAATATTACAAATGAGAACAAATTTAAGATGGGTCAAAGGGAGACCGAATGACAAGATATTCATCTTAACCTGACTATTTCTGCCACCATTGACTTTGCAGTGCTCTCCATCAGATAATAAGGCTGTTCACACCCCTCGACTATGGTCGGAGGGGATTCACCAGAGGCTTAATCTACGTGTTGACCCTGCAAATACATTACTGAAATCTTATGCATTTAAATCTCACAGAAACAGCACTGTGTAACGTCCCCTTTTGAGGAAGGACATTGTGAAATGAAACATTTGAGATAAAGAAGGCAAAACCACAAGCCCAAATATCCAAAACCAAGCCCCGCTGACTTCCAAGTTACAGGTCCGTCCCATTCAAAGGAGCCACGTCACAGAGTGCATGGTTCAGTGATGTGGAGCATATCACAGATTCCACAAGCATCATCACCGTCGACTTCAACGTCGTTCTGTCGACTCCAAAAGCAACCTTGAGCCCTCTGGCCGTTGCCTTCCATCCCCTGTCTTTAGCAAAAATGAAACTCCTTTCTTTATTTATGGATTTGCCTATTCCAGTCCTTTCAGGTAAATGGAATCATGGTTTTGTGACCGGATTCTGTCTCTTCGTTTCAGGGTCTTGAAAGGAGCGTAAGTTCTGACCTCCTGTCTGAAGTCTGGCTCACTGTAGAGGTTCAGCTTCCCTTGCTTCCACGAGTGTCCCTGTCGCGATTCCCAGTCCTTACTCCAGAGCTCACGAAGGGTTCGCCCTTGAGAACACCTGGCACATCCTGGAGCATCGTGCTGGGGGAGCAGCACAGAAACGTTTGGTCATGAGTGGAAAACGTTCACTGAGGTGAAATCAGAAACCCAGCCATCGCCAGGTACAGATAGGAGGCTAGAAATCACTCACGCATTCATTCACTCATCGGCTTATTTATTTATTTACTTACTTACTTATTTTCAGAGCCTTAAAATTAACTGAAAGAATCTAGTCATAAACTCATGACTCCATTTATCTGAAATGTCCCAAACAGGCGAATCCATAAAGAAAGTGGCTTCATTTTCAGTCTGTGGGAAAGGACACTACGCCTGGTAAAGTAGACAGTGGGGGGGGCGGGTAGCAAAAAAGAGGGACTGTTTAAATGTGTTACCAAGAAACTATGTCATGCAGTACAATGCAAAATGTTTTTGCTTGTTTGTTTTAACCAAAGTGACGCATCATGTTGTCATAAAGTCAGATCGTAAGCAAGCGCTCGTAGTGAAAAGCCAGGAATCCTCTATCTGGCTACTCCCCCTGCTCTGCCCTATCTTCCTGTGCTGAGACTTTTACCTTTCTCGGTGAAGAGCCAAATAATTTGTACCGCCCAGTGATTCCAGCCTGTTTTTCTGTTATTGAGTGTCATCAAGGTAATTCATGGTGACCATCTATGACACAGCAGACCTGGCCCTAAAGGTTTTCCCCAGGCTGCAGTTTGTACAGGGGCAGAGCACCAGGGTTTGGTTCTTGCATGGAGCCTTTGGGTGGATTCAAGCTGCCAATCTTACCGCTAGCGGCGAACTGCTAACCTTCAGCCTTACTACCTACCACCGCCATCAAATTGATTCTAACTCAGTGTCCCTAGGTAAGATTTCAGAGACAGGTGCACTCGAACTGCTGACTCTGAAGCTGGCAGCCTAACAGTCGTAGCACAGAGACATCCTGTATAAGAAGGTGGAGATTATCGCACTGTCTCCTAGCACAATTGTCGCTCGTGAGCCAATCTAGTGCCATTTCTTTAACATAATCTATATCTTTCTCTCGAGAAGGTTTTAAAATATTTTTTATGCCTGTCCTGAAATTTCACAAGGATATACCTAGGTAAAGACACATTTTTAGTCAGCCTGCTGGGCAATTATTAACTAAGCCAAACTAAACTCACTGCCATTGAATCGATTCTGACTCAGAGTGACCCTACAGGGCAGAGTAGAGCTGCCCCTTTGGGCTTCCAAGGCTGACAAGTCTTTATAGAAGCAGAATGCCTCGTCTTGGTCCTGCAGAGTAGCTGGTGGGCTTGAAATGCTGACTTTGCTGTTAACACACTGACTCATAACCCATTACACCACCAGGGCTCCTGGGAAATGAGAAGACTAACATCTCTCTTCAGTCCTGCATAGTCTTTTTTCTATTATTTATTTGACTGTTTGCTCTCAGTGTTTTCTCTGTTCTCGGTATCTGGAATGTTCATTAGTCAGATGTTGAATCACTTGGGTTAATCCTGCACATTTTATCCTTATTAATCCTTTGTAGGTTCACAGGAGGTAGGCCGGGGAAATGAGGTGTCTACAGTTTCAAGAGAAGGATGGGGGGGGGGATAGTTAGGCTTTGTTTATCAATTCTTTATGGCTGTGTCTAATTTCCAGGAAAATCTAAAATCTCATTGTTTCCCTGAGCATCCAAAAAAGCTTAATGAGCTACGGAATATGCTCACTTATATTGTCTTCTCTTGATACATACATATTGTATGGAGAGACAAAGAATTCTATGACCAAGCTTGTATTGATTAAGTTTTCGTGCATGTGTATCTTGATTTTCCATCTAGATCTTGGATTACTTGAGAAAAAGAAGCTTCATCCACTTTGTTTTTCCCTTCCTCAGATCATCTAATATAATATTTTGCCATAGCATTCACTCAATGCGGCAGTTAGATTACATGTCAACTTGAACTTGTGTGAACGTGTAGGAGTGGAGTTCAACCTGTCAATTAGGCAGAAGCCTGGTGATGCCTCCTAAGAGAGATACTGAAAAGCTTTCCTCCCTCTGCTCTCTCCCCCTTCCTGCTTGCTGGGATTCCCTCTGGGTGTCCTGTGTGGGCTGCTGGGAGCCAAGCTGGGAGTGGTTGTCACTCTACCATGTTTCCTTAGAGCCACACAACTCTGCACTGACTGGCCTGTGATCTCCCCCTTCCCACTTCACCTTTCTGCTTCATTGCCCTGCAGCTGCATGAGTCCGGAGAGGGTTCGGCTAGCATCAGACCCATGAACTTGAGTCTTGGACGAGGCTGGGATGCCTCTCAATAGAAAATTACTTCGTGATATAAGGTTCTTTCTTATACACAGATGAGTGCCATTGGTTCTCTTTCTCTAGACAACCCAGCCTCACACACACTCAATAAATTGCTGTTAATTTATTATCTAAAATCACTATGGGCAAGATTTTTCTCCAAAACCTACCCTACTCCTAAAACAATCTGAATAAAAAATATGTCCAAGATAAAGTCGTAAAATATCATGAAAGGAAGGAAATAGGAATTGAAAAATAAAATAAGTTCCTAAGAATTGAGACCAGCATTTTGTTCTAAGCATCGCAGTAACCAAGGCAGAAGGGGGAAAACTGGAAGCTTATAGTTTACATTATCAAGAGAAAAAGTCATACTACTCCTCAATGGAAAGAATGCCTTATCTTTACTTATCAATCAAGTTGTGTCTCTTAAAGACAAATGATGTTTAAGTGATGAGAGAAAGAGAGTTTAACAACGAATCAAAAGAGATAAAATAGATACCATCAAGTTTTAAAAGTGTGACAGTGCTTCAAGGTTCATAAAAAGTTAAAAAGAAAATCTGATCTATTGTTTGATTTTTAAAAAGTAATCGTGTGAAACATAGGGAGGGTTTTTACACGATGGTTAGTCATTTTATTCCTACTTACATCTCATTAGAGAAATGGAAGACTTTAAGACCAGGTACATTTTTAAGAACAGACAGCGTAGCTGTTTAATAAATCATTACTGCTACTAATCCAATTCAAGTGAAAGTGTTCCCTCAAAGTCTGAGTTAATACAAGTAAAATCAGAAATAGTTTTGAAGCATTAACATAATTAAAAGACAAATTCTGTCAGTAGAAAGATGAAATCAAATAAGCAATTTCCAAGACTCGGGAATAAGTTAATCAGCTAGCATATACCTAGTCCAAGAAGCAAGCGATTTAGTAAGTTAATGGTTAATCCTGAACTAGCAAAAGTCTTGACATCTAATCACCAAGGATAGCACAGTGCCTGCTAGCAGGGCGTTGCGGGGGAGGGGGAAAGGGGGCTTCGTTAAAAATTGTTCTCCTTAAGAAGATACTAGGGCTACTAACTGAATTCAACAAAATTGCCGGACAAGGGTAAAACACAAAAATCAGTATGTCCTGATACTCTGGCAATACACAATCTATAAACAGAATTAAGAAAAGAATCCCCTTTACAAAAGTATCTGTGATAGCTAGGTTTTGTGTCAGTTTGACGGGGTCAGGATTCTCAGTAGTCTGGCAGGTGAGGCCTCCCTCATCATGAAATCTAACAAAATGTAGTCAACTCCATAGTTGGATCTTCTGTGAGCAGCTAAGCAGTTCTCTTCATGCCTTGATAGTTTTCTTAAGCTTCTCCTTCCAGTTGGTTTGTGGCCCCTAGCTCTTGTTGTGGCCCCTGGCTCAGGCACCATATTGGCTTCCGGAGGGCACAAGGATGACTCAAATGCGTTATTAGTACAATCAATCGATAAACAAATGGCATCTTTTTGACATAAAAGAGTTCCTTTAACTTCCCTTCCCTTTTACTCCCTCTCCTGAATTTATAACTAAGAAGATCTTTGGGATCTGATTTGATCCCCCCAAAATAAGAAATCACTTGTTCCTAAAATTTTTATCCCTAAAGCCCAGCAAAGACCTTCTCCTCTTCCTCTCCAACCCCTACCCTACACACCCTAAAAATCCTATTTGGTAAACCAAAATTTCAAGCTGTAAGACTGGGTTTTCTCAGGAGGCCAAGAAGAACCCGCTGTGATTAATGTTTTTGCTAAAAGCACAGAATGGGAAGATTATTTATGGTTCTTCTCTTTAGTTGCTAATAGAGTCAGATGTTCGCCTAAAAGGTTGGAAATCCTATAGTGGGATTTTTTCCCCCCCAACAGACAAAAGTGGTTTCTGGAAAGCAGCATAAATACTGCCTGAAGTAAGGCATAAGCACTAATAATTTTGCTTTAAGTGCTCAGCCAAAGGGAGATGAACGCGGTAAATGTTATTAAAAAATGGACCGCATATTATCCTGAAAGCCACAGTGAAATAGTAACCTCAGTGACAAGTATTGCTTTCAGTGCCGGGTGCAGGATGGACGCTGGTTGGAGGGATTTACCAGGCTACTCTTCCATATAGTCAAATCACATTCAGTAACTCAATATGTAGCATGGATCGAATTTTCAATTTCTAGTTATACTTTCCCCAAGGCTATTCCGTCTCTTCCCCCTCCCACCCCCAACTTTTCATTCTTCTTAGGTTAATTCTGTTTGAAAGACCTGATTTGCTAATTATCAAAGATAAGCAAGGACATATACAATTTAATTTCATTCTTTTTGACATTTGAAATTATTGATTTGGTCAGGAAAGGGTTTTCTCCAAAACCAAAAAAAAAAGGTCATTTTCAATTGAAAGCTTTTTGCATTTTTGTTCCTTATTAAATAAAAATGTTTAAAAATCTAAGAGTACCAAGTTTCCTCTTTTTAAGGGCATTCTTATTTTTGCATTTTATTTCATTTTTGTTTATTTATTTGATCTTTCTATTGAAGGCGCTCTTATAATTCTTATTACAATCCATGCATCAATTGTATCAGGCATATTTGTTGCCATCATTTTTTTTCTAGATAATTACTTTCTATTGAGCCCTTGGTATCAGCTCCTTTTTTTACTCCCCTCCCCCTTCTCTCTTGACCCCTTGAAAGATTATAAATTATTATTTTTATATCTCACACCGACCACTGTCTCCCTTCCCCCTTGATTTCCATTGTTGTTCCCTCTGGAAGGGTGGGGGCGTGGTTGTGTGTGGATCATTATGATCGGTTCTCCCTTCTTCCCCTCCTTTCTACCCCTTCTCCCTACCCATCTGGTATCACTATTCCCATTCCTGCTCCTGGGTTGTGCGTGTCCTGAGCTCTTATCTCTTATCTGTACCTGTGAACATGCTCCGGTCTAGGCAGCAGTGAGAAGCAGCAGTGGGGTCATGATAGTGGGGGGTGAGGAAACCTCAAAGAGCCAGAGGAATACTGTGTGTGCCATTGGTGCTTTACTGAGCCATGGTTGACTCATCCCTTCCCTGTGACCCCCCTGTGGGGAATGCTCCACTGTAAGGGCATTCTTAAACTATTAAAGAATTTACTGAATTATTGAAAGAAAGTAAAGAAAGGCCAATCTGAAATAAAATGTAAGATACACATATCTCCCCATTTTTACAAAAAAGAGATGAATAATAGAGAACAGATGTGTCAGTTGTGAGTATGCCCACAGTTGACTCATGGTCTAAGGGTGGGGAATTACAATATTCATATGTACAGAAACAGCACTGCTACTGGGTTCGTCCGTGGGTGACTTTAGTCCAAGAGGACAGTGTGACAGACAGCTTGGAGGGGTCCTAATATTCCACTTGGTAGAGCAGTCTAGGTATGAGGTGGTGTTAGAGAAGTACTTCAGATCAGACTTTAAAATCAAATGTTGTGCAAGAATATTTTTACTGACATGAAATAAGTCCGCCAGCCTGCAAGGATGCATTTAACAAAACGAAACAAATCAGAAGCAACTAAGGTATCGATAGAATGATTTCTATCAGCCCAGTTCCAGCAGGAAACAGATATCACACTCAGACTGCATCAATATTGCTAAATGCTGGGATGTTTTTTTTTTTTAATTTTAACAATTTATTGGGGCTCATACAATTCTTTTCACAGTTCATACATATACATACATCAATTGTATAAAGCACATCTGTACAGTCTTTTCCCTAATCATTTTTTTCTCTTTTCTTCTTTTACATTTTATTAGGGACTCATACAACTCTTAACACAATCTATACATATACATACATCAATTGTATAAAGCACATCCATACATTCCCTGCCCCAATCATTCTCAAGGCATTTGCTCTCCACTTAAGCCCCTTGCATCAGGTCCTCTTTTTTTTTCCCCTCCCTCCCCATTCCCCCCTCCCTCATGTGCCCTTGGTAATTTATACATCGTTATTTTGTCATATCTTGCCCTATCCGGAGTCTCCCTTCCCCCCTTCTCTGCTGTCCCTCTCCCAGGGAAGAGGTCACATGTGGATCCTTGTAATCAGTTCCCCCTTTCCAACCCACTCACCCTCCACTCTCCCAGCATCGTCCCTCACACCCTTGGTCCTGAAGGTATCATCCACCCTGGATTCCCTGTACCTCCAGCCCTCGAATGTACCAGTGTACAGCCTCTGTCCTATCCAGCCCTGCAAGGTAGAATTCGGATCATGGTACTTGGGGGGAGGAAGCATCCAGGATCTGGGGGAAAGCTGTGTTCTTCATCGATACTACCTCACACCCTAATTAACCCATCTCCTCTCCTAAACCCCTCTATGAGGGGATCTCCATTGGCCGACACTTGGGCCTTGGGTCTCCACTCTGCACTTCCCCCTTCATTTTATATGATGTATATATACATATACATATATACATATATACATATACACATATATACACATACATACACACACTTATATCTTTTTTTTTTTTGCATGATGCCTTATACCTGGTCCCTTGGCACCTCATGATCGCACTGGCCAGTGTGCTTCTTCCATGTGGGCTTTTTTGCTTCTGAGCTAGATGGCCGCTTGTTCACCTTCAAGCCTTTAAAACTAATGCTGGGATGTTTTATAAAAGCATTGACAGGAGGCTTAGTGACACAGTGGTGAAGGGCTTGGCCGCCAACCCAAAGGTGGGCAGTTTGAACCCACCAGCTGCTCCTCGGGAGAAAGATGCAGCAGTCTGTTTCCTTAAAGACGGTCAGCCTTGGACACCCCGTGGAGCGAGTCTATTCTGCCACAGAGTTCACTCTGGCAGTGGCTTTGGTTTTGTTATTTTGGGTGCAGGGTTTAGGAAAACCAACCCAGGGCAGTATGGTACCTATATGAGCCATACTAACATGGAGTAGCTTAGCAGAACCCAGAGAGAGAGAGACTAGGTCCACGGTGTGAAGATATGGAGTTTGGGGTGGAAAGAATAAATGCACTGACCTCACTCACTTCCCATCCCTACCAACCTCCCCCTGGTTCCTCCCATGGGCCAAACCAACCGGAAGCAGGAGAGCAAGCTGGTGAGGAGAGGCAGGCAGGACCTGCGCTCAGCCTCCTGAGACACTCGGCAGTGGGCCGGCAGTGCCGAAGGGTGACGTGTGGATCTAGATTTGCAAGTGTCCATTATACTTGTCTTTGTAATTATCTGTAGATTTGAAATAATGCACAGTAAATGTCTTATAAAACGTACAGCATAAAAATATTATAGCATCCTGTTATATTAAAAAAGCATACAGCATCTTCATTGCACACATTCTAAAGGATAAACTGGAAAATACGACAAGGGCTGGGGCTTGAGGGCGTTGGGTGTATTCTGTTTATTTAATTACTTCGGCATTATGGAGTGGTAGAGGCTTCCAGGAAAATGCACAGCTGCGTGGGCTGTCGTGAGAATGAGCAGCCTCTGTCTGAGGAGCAGAGAAGACTTCTGGAAAAGGTTTAGGGTACAAGATGGTTTGCTCATGAGGGAAGAGATGCCAGGGACCAGAGTGCAGCAGTTGGAAGATGAAAGGGGAATGTAGGGCAATGTGGAATTTAAACCAGGACAGGAGATGATGGGGAGGACTTGCATTTTAGGGGGTAACCAAGCATTGAAGGGGGGGTGGGGGAGGGAGTGTCAGGAATTAAGGAAGTAACAACCTTGACTGTCCTAAATGGAACTCTGATGGAAGTTCTTTTTAAACCTCCAATGTCCGAAATCCGACCACACCAGCATAGGCTTCTTAGCAGACAGACCCCACCCCCAACCCTGCATTAAAAAAAAAAATCCTTTCCCAAGCAAATCAAAGCACTCAGACCCTTTGACGGAGCCCGCCCCATCGTGTGATCCTGCCTTTGGCGTGCCCATTGTCATCTTTGCTCTCTGACTTCTGCATTATTGTAGTCAGATTATTGTTTTCATATTCCTTAACAAATGTAGAGTTTTAATACAAAAGTTATGGCACACATTCCATATGCCTGTGTAAGTTCTACGACATGGTGAGTAAAGTAAAAAAACAGCACCTATATACATGCCATAAAAGTCTCATATCAATTTTCATACGCCGACCGTGAGTTACAGACTGAGCATGTGCAAACATGTAATACGAGAGCTTTCCAACTCAAAAAAAATACTAAGCTTTTTCTCAAACTTACCATGATTGCATTCCTCAGAGGGCCATGAATGCGAAAAGTTTGAAGGTTTTATGTCCAACTCTTCTTAAAGTTATTTGAGGGTAAAACAAAGGTCGCCAGAATTGTTTTACCATCATTTCAGACAAAAACAGCTGACCTGACATCCTCTGGCTATGAAATGGGAAGGACCGTGCTTCACTGAAGCCTGGACGGCACGACACCATTGTAGGAAACAAGCAAGAGAAGTTTTCCTTTCTAAAATGTGACCATCGGCTGCACTTTATTAAAGCTGTTGCCACTCTTTAGCAGGTGATGTCTCATCAATAAAACTGATTAAGCAAAAACATCCTGAAATGTGGGTGATACCAGGCCAGAAAGAAACAGAAACTTAAGACACATCATGACTTCAGGATTACATTTACCTCTCCTGTCAGTTGATGTGGATGAATGGGTCAAAATGTCGCTCCCAATGTGAAGCTGTTGTTGATGGACAAACTCTCCATCGAGGCCGATGGACTTCTGAAGGCAGTGGTCCTGTTTCTCTAACTCCTCCTCACAGAATCTGAGCTCTTTGACTTATGCCATGCCAAGTTATGTTCCTCTAAGTGATCTTTGGATTTAAGGGACAAAAAGAAGACTGGAGGGGCAAAATTAGGGATGTAGGGTGGATAAGGTATGGTTTCCCAGTGAAATTCTCACTAGCCCTTGCTACCCTGGAAGTACAACCATCGTCACGATGGGAAAAATGACATTGTGCAATTTCCCTGGCCTTTTCCTCATCCATGCCGTTTTCGGTTTTCTTAAACTGTCTTCCTACTAAGCTCCTGTGAGCACACTGTGTCCTTTGAGAAAAATCTGTCAGCTCATTCTCACTGCCAATGAGTCAATGCCAAATCCTAGGGACCCTGTAGATCACGAGGACAGAAAACTGTCCCTGTGAGTTTCTGAGACTAACTCCTTTTGGAAGTACTAAGCCCATCTTTCTCCTGCTGAGTGGCTGGTGGTTTCGAACTGCTGACCTTGCAGTTAGCAGCCTAACTCATAAGGATTGTGACACCAGAATGCCTTCATTAGTATCCCCCAAAGCATTCACCGTAACCTTCTGAGCTGACCTCTCTGGCTTGAATTTGACCGAATGAGTGAATCCCCTTGGAAGTCCATTCTGATTAGACTTTTTTTTAAAAAAAACATTCCAAATGTATTTATATTTTATTTTAGAAACAGACGCCTGCAAACGACTGATTGAGCATTCCCTGCCTGGCTCTGAGGGAAAGCCGTGGACATGTTTTTGAAGAGAACATAAGGAGAGTAAACTGACCGTACTCCTGAAAGAGAGACATATTTAACCATGTTTTATTTGGAATAAGCCTGTGCATGCATCATTAAACTGGAACTTTAGTAACAATATTGTATTACTTACCCTCCTCTATACCCCAAATTTAAAGAAGCTGAAAGGCCATTTCCAAACGCCAATTAAATTTCAAACTACTTTCGTACATTTAAAAGCAAATCTTTCATTCCTCACCAAAATATTTATCTTGGCTCTGAGACGTGACTTCCTTCTAAAATTCTCAAGCCTTCTTATTTTTATTATTATTATTATAAATCATTTTATTAGGGACTCTTACAGGCTCTTATAACAACCCACACATCAACTGTATCAAGCATATTTATACATATATTGCCATCATCATTTTCTAAACATTTACTTTCTATTTGTGCCCTTGGTATCAGCTCCTCTTTTAGCTCCCCTCCCCCTTCCCACCCTTGTGACCCCTTGATAAATTATAAGTTATTATTTTCATATCTCACTTCACCTACCTTTCTGTTGTTCATCCCCCTGGGGAATCAGTTCTCCCTTCCGCACCTCCTCCCTCCCCACCTTCTCCTTACCCTCCTGGTATCTCTACTCCCATCATTGCTCCTGAGGGGCTTATCTGACCTGGATTCCGTGTGTGTGAGGCTTTATGTTTGTCGATGTACATGCTCCGGTCTAGCCAGAACTGAAAGACAAGACTATGGTCATGCCAGTGGGGGTGAGGGAGACTCAAAGAATCAGAGGAATACTGTGTGTTTCATCAGCGCTATCAGCCCTGGTTGACTCATCCCTTCCTTGTGACCCTTTTGTGAGGAGATGTCCTATATCTGCATATAGGTTTGGGGTCTCTGCTCCTCGTTCTCAACAATACGGTTTTTGTTTGTTTGTTTGAGGTTTTCTGGTGTTTGTTACCGGATTTGGTCGACACCTCATGAACGCACAGGTAGGTGTGCTTCTTCCATGTGGGCTTTGTTGCTTCTCTGCTAGATGGCCTGCTAGTTTCACTTCAAGCCCTTAAGACCCCAGGCGCTATATCTTCACCGCATTTGCTTAGGCACCCATTACATAAGTGCACACCTATGTGTATACTTCTATCCATAGCCTTGCTTCCTAGATCTTTCCTGTTTCCTTTTACCTTCCTCCTGCCCCATCTCAAGTCTTTTTAAAGGTTTTGTTGTACATCGTCATAGCCACCTTATGAGTGAAATGGTTCTGAAGCATGGTATTTGCATTCATTCTAAGTCATAAGCCTCTTGGCGATACACAGATTTCCCCTGATTAGTAGTGACATATATAGAGCTATAGATATAGATAGCTAGTCAACGTATTATTGAATGTTTGAAGGGATTGGGGGGAAATACTAGGATAATATCTTTGATTTTTTTTTTGCCTGTAAAATTCAAGATAGAAAATATTGGAAAAGTATTTGCATACACTGAAGGCATCCCAGTACTGTCATATATAACACAACTGCATCAAGCACTTGGTATGGCATCAAGGTCTTGATACCTCAAGCTGAGGAGGGCAGCAGGCCCCCAAAGGTCGGTGGGTATAAGGAATGAAATAAGAGGGGGGAAAGAAGAAGAAACGCAATCAGGCCACCCTCAGATTTCATATTAAAGAAGTGTATTTACAGTCACTTAAAGAATAAAGGAAAGTGGGTCACGTGATCCGCCCAAATGGCGGTGCTCGGTTGTCATGGAGCTGGAACCAAGCAGGGAGTTGTCCGTGTGATACTGGGGGAAGCAGGGGAAGCACCTTGAGGACATCAGGTTGGCGACACAGACTCGTGGTCAGCCCAATTCTTCTCCAAAAGATGCAAGAGTCAGAAGAGCAATAGAGACGGAAATTACAGGGGGTGGGGATTACTATCTTAGAAAAGTACAGCTTCCAAGTTCAACATGATGCTCTCAAGACATTTCATCCTTGACCACGCTTCCTTTTTATCTACTAGAGCTACTTCCGAACTCTTTGTAACTGATACTTTGTATTCACGTACTCTCAGTAGGGAGAATTGTGGTGGGAGGAGTTCACTGGTTGGCTTAGGATGCCGTGTTCTATATCCTAGCGCTTTGGCCTTTTCTAAAAATGGACGTATGGCAGTCAAGAATCATACTGTTCCACTGCCACCGAAAGGAAAGGTTTTACTGCATTGGCTTCTGCTCTGGCAAATAGGGGTGAATGATGGCAATCCCTCTTGTCTTTCAAATGCTCACTGGAATCACTAACAGCCTGCCACATTGTGCGGTATTTGAAAGTACTGGGAAGAAGACTGTACATGAAGATTAACCAAGAAATGGACAAATGTAGGAGGCCTAGTAGGGCTTGATCAAGGGCAATGTAACCGAGAGGAATTACTGAAACCCAAATGAAGGCTGAACATGATACTGGGACAAGAGGGAAGTAAAAGGAAACAGAGGAAAGAGCTAGGAGGCAAAGTAAATTTATAGAGGTCTAAATATAGGCATGTGCATATGCAAATATATTTATATATAAAGATGGGGAAATAGATCTATGTACATATATTTATTGGTTTAGTATTAAGGTAGCAGATGGACATTGGGGCTCTACTCAAGGACTTCCTCAGTGCAAGAACACTTCATTCGATTAACCTGGCATTCCATGATGCTCACCTTCCCGACACGATCACTGAAGACAAAGCGGGTGCATAAGCAAATGTGGTGAAGAAAGCTGATGGTGCCCGGCTATCAAAAGATATAGCATCTGGGGTCTTAAAGGCTTGGAGGTAAACAAGTGGCCATCTAGCTCAGAAGCAACAAAGCCCACATGGAAGAAGCATACCAGCCTGTGTGATCATGTGGTGTTGATGGGATCAGGTATGAGGCATCAAACCCCAGAACAAAAAAATCATATCATTGTGAATGATGGGGAGTGCGGAGTGGGGACTCAAAGCCCATCTGTAGGCAACTGGACATTCCCTTACAGAAGGGTAGCAGGGAGGAGATGAGTCAGTCAGAGTGCAGTGTAGCAACGATGAAACATACAACCTTCCTCTAGTTCCTAAATGCTTCCTCACCCCCACTATCATGACCCCAAGTCTACCTTACAAATCTGGCTAGACCAGAGCATGTACACTGGTACAGATCAGAGCTGGAAATACAGGGAATCCAGGACAGATAAATCCCTCAGAACCAATAATGAGAGTAGTGATACCAGGAGGGTAAGGGGAAGGTGGGGGAGAAAGGGGAAACTGATCACAATGATCTACACATAACCCCCTCCCAGGGGGATGGACAACAGTAAAGTGGGTAAAGGGAGACATCGGTCAGTGTAAGACATGAAATAATAATAATTTATAAATTATCAAGGGTTCATGAGGGAGGGAGGGGAAAAAATGAGAAGCTGATACCAAGGGCTCAAGTAGAAAGAAAATGTTTTGAAAATGATGATGGCAACAAATGTACAAATGTGCTTGACACAATGGATGAATGTATGGATTGTGATAGGAGTTGTATGGGCTCCCAATACAATGATTAAATAAATTTAAAAAACAAGAATCAGCAAAAGAAAGAAATGGTCAGATGCTCAAATTGGAATGGATTTTGTATGATGAAGATAGGAATTGCTGAAAAGAGTTAACGCTGGACAGGCCACTTGTCTCTGCCCCTTCTGCCTGTTTTATAGCAGGTACTGCATGCACATTTAGCAATTTAATGACATTTTAATTTAGTGAAATAATTTTTTACAAAGAGTCAAAATAGCAATACTTCACCATTTACTTTCAAAGAGTTGAGACATTCTTTTTTTCATTTTTAAATTAAATACTTTTATTGGGGGCTCTTCCATCTCTTATCACAATCCATACCTTCATCCAGTGTGTCAAGCATATTTGCATATATGCTGCCATCATCATTTTCAAAGCCTTCTCTTCCCACTTGAGCCCCTGAGAGATATTCTTACCATTCCAAAATTATAAAACTTTCAGGTGGGAAGGGACGGTTTAAGAAATAAAAGCATTCTAAGCTGAAATGAGAATAAGAGATTTTACTCCAAATTACACTAAACTCAATCAATGATTCAACAAATTGGGATAGGTGCAACGCATTTTGTGAGTTCTTGGGGCTGCACTGCCCTATCTTCATGGAGCTGCATGTCAACCAGGGTAACAGAGTGAGTCAGATAGCTTTAAAATTATAAGCTTGAAATCACGAGTGTGCACACCCTACCCTAGAAATACAGTGTTTGGCCATATCTTAAGGGTTTGTTATGGGAAATAGTAGGAAATAGTTCCTAAGAAAGGCTACCCTTTAACAAGATCTTTATTTTAAGATGAACAAGGAAGGAGAAAGGAGTGTCAAGCAATAAGAAGGACACAGAGAGGAAGAGAGGAGGGAGTGAAGTGGGAAGGAAAAATGGCAGAAGCAGGCAGCTGGGAGGGAAGGAAGGATTCCCTCCAAGATGTCCAAAGACCTTGGGCTTCACCTCTTCAATTTTATTCTGGAGGTCATAAAGACAAGGCATTCAAGTTGGAGAATTGAAAAGAAGAAGAAAAATCCCACTGCCACTGAATCTATTCTGATCCGTAACGACCCTATGGGACAGACTAGAACTGCCCGCAAGGTTTCTAGTCTCTATGAGGACAGAAGTCCACGACTTGCTCCTGGTGGGTCCAAATGCCAGGCTCTCAGTTAGCAGCCAAGCACACAGCTCCTTAAGCCAGGGGTAGGAGCTGTATTTTCGAAAGATACTGCTCACTCGGAAGAATGGAGTATTGTCCCGTCCCGTGGGACATCATCATTGTGGGTACCTGAAAGACGGACTGGGAATGAAGATGGGCAAGGGCGCGGAGAGATGGAGGCAAGACAGGAATCTGATCAAGCCTCATTTACTGAGCTGAGAGCAGAGGTTTAAATAGCCAGCGAAGGGCGGGCACCGTTACGTCACATGTAAAGTAAGGTACAACTGAGGTAGCCAATAGCCATGCATCTCCAAATAAGGCAAACAGGTAAGTATGCTAACGAAGCATACCTGGTGCCTGGCGGGGGGGGGGGGGACAATGCCATCAGTCATGTATTGACCAATGAACATAGCAGCTGCTAGTGAAAGAGCACCAACCCTAGTAAAACCTCAGGGCAGTTTGTATGGCAGGAAACTGAGAGAACATTTATAAAGGTCGTACATGGCTTAAATCCAGGGTAGGGGGATATGCAGTTCCCTACAGATTATCAAGAAAGAACCTGGAGTCTGGGAGGCCCAACACAAAACTATGGCAATGGTGTCATCATGTTCTTTTCTTGTCTCGGCTCAATCCTTGGGGGTTATGATTTGTCACGCTTCAATGCAAATCTCCGATATCAAACTGTGGCAGTCACTGCTGTTGCTCAGTCTTGACCCGTCACTAACATCCGAAGTGTACGCCGGAACCCCAAACTCACATTGTGACCATCTGAGGGACTTACACTTTCCCTCAAATACACCAATTGTGACTCTCCTGGCTTGACCCTGTCGTGCCTAGAGTGGAGAGGGGAGACTTGTCTTTCCCCTTTGGGTGGGAAAACGTGTCATTCCCACTTGTATACTTCCCAACAGTATAGAAATAAGAACAAAGAGAATATGAGTTTGCAACCGAAGATAACCCTGGAAGGGCATCTGTGAAATATGAGGTTGTAGGGGGAAAAAATCAAATCAGACAAGGAAATACACAAAAAATCAAATCAGACAGGGAAACACACAAAAAATCAAATCAGAGAGGGAAACACACAAAAGCAAGAAGGAAAAAGACTTCCAGGATGAACCGAGGCGCTCGATACTCCCCTTCATCAAGTAATCACTGGCGATACAGATACTACTGCAAAGTATGGTGAAGAAAGCAGGTGGTGCCCAACTATCAATTGGAATAGTGTCTGGGGCTTGAAGGCTTGTATTCATACAAGCAGCCATCTAAGTTAGGCATCAACTAAGTCCACATGGAAGAAGCACAGCAGTCTCTGTGACCCAAAGAAGACAAATAACAAAATTCCACTATGATGAAGGGAAGAGGATCAGAGCTTAAATGATGAACACCCCGTCTGTAAAAGGTTATAGAGGAAAGTGGGTGTCCAAAATCCATCTGCAGTGTACCTCGTTAGATTAAGCCTCTGGCGGACCCCATCTGGCCCCAGTCAAGGGACACAAAGAGCTTTGCTTTCTGGCAAAGATTATTATAAACTTGATTATGGAGGATAGAATTACCATATAATAAATGGTACCCGGTCAGTTGACTTCCCTCTTGACCCAACCTGAATTTGCTCTTGGTTTAAATATTTCTCACTTGATTCACAGCAGAAAATTTCTCTCTGGCTTATTTTAATATTGCTGGTGGTCTTCTCTTTTTTATTCTTTATTTTATTATTATCTGTTTCATTTTATTTTTTTTATTGTTTCGTTAGGTTTCCCGGTTTATGAAGCACAGAAGTGGATACACAGAGACCAACAACTGTCTCAATTGTTGATCGGGGATTGTGGGTGGGGGCGGATTGGGGAGCAAATTAATGAATGTAGGAGGGGGAGGGCGCACTACAACTGATTGTGATGATGTGTAAACAATTCTTTTTTAAAGCAAGTTTACTATGGAAGTATGTGAAATGTGAATTTTATATCAATAAAATTATTTTTTAAAGTAATGTTAACCATGAAAAAAAAGTTAACAGAGGATATGGAACCAGCAAAAGATATTAATAAAGAGCATTTTAAGATACCCAACACCCATTTGATTTAACCTACAAAGACCACCACAGGTGTGAAAAGTGCCAAAAATTATACCAAGCAGGCAGGTTACCTGTATGTAACCCCAAATTCAGCCACCTGGCTGACCCTTTCATCAAGTGAGTTCAACCTTCCCTTTATCATTAAAATTGCCTTGTGGAAGTGCATATCTGGTTAGCTTGGATAGAGGGTAATTTGATAAAAATCTGATAAGTTTTTGAGTACTCACATTTTTTGACCTAGTAATTTAACTCTTTAGGATTTTTAAACATATTAGCACATTTGCAAAATTGTCTATGCTGTATGGATATTATACTTAGCATGCGGCTTTATTTATAATGGCAAAAATTAGAACCCAAATATCCTGTACAGGTTAATTGATTAGAAACATTCGATTAGTAGGATGAGGATGTTCATGATGGTGTGCCCCTGGTTCTGTTCTTGGGACTAAAGGGCATTTTTATTCGGAAAAAAAACCCTACAGTTATATAGGTTTGCAAATTTGTCCCATTTCCCAAATATAGATAAGGTGAGTTTGTCACTTCAAGAAAAGCAGTCGACAATACTGGTCACCGTATTGGTTGGCACTGTGAGTTGAACAACTTCCCCGTGCTCAAATGACTTTCTGATGAAGGCGATGGTGTTCATCACTCACTGGCTGCCATCCTCTCAGTTCCAACTCATCCTGACCCTTCAGGAGTAGAACTCCCCTTTTAGGCTTCCGAGACTTTACGTCTTTGGGGAGTGGGCAGCCTTGTCTTTCTTGGAGTAGTTAAGGGTTCAAGCAGCTGATTTCTTACAGCTAGCAGGCTCAGGGCGCATCTCATTCCACCACCCGGCCTTGGACAATACTGCCAATAGCAAGGGTCATATGGAATTTCTATTTCCAGTTGTTTGGCTTTTTAAATTAAAAGATTATTCTACTGGGGGCTCTTACAACTCCTGTTACAATCCACACATCGATTACATCTGGCAGGTTTGTACATATCTCGCCATCATTCTTTTCTAGACATTTACTTTCTATTCAGCCCTTGGTATCAGTTCCTCTTTTTTACCCTCCTGCCCACCCCACTATCATGACCCCTTGATAGATTATAAATTATTATTATTTTCATATCTCACACTGACTGCTGTCTCCCTTCCCTCATGTTTTCTGTTGCTCTTCCCACTAGAGGGAGGGTGTATGGTTATGTGTTGATCATTGCGATCGGTTCCCCCTTTACCCATCCTCTCCCCTTCTTCCCACTACCCTTCTGGTATCGCTATTCCCACTTCTGCTCCTGGATTCCATGTATTGTGAGCTCCCATATCTTATCTATACATGTGCACATGCTCTGGTCTAGTCCGAATTGAGAACAGCACTGGGGTCATGATAGTGGGGGGTGAGGAAGCCTCAAGGAACCAGAGGAATATTATGTCTTTCATCGATGACTCATCTCTTCCCTGTGGCCCATTCTGTGGGGGAATGTTCCATTGTCTATAGATGGGCTTGGGTCTCTGCTTCAACCCCCCTTGTTCTCAACAATATATTTTTGTTTGCTTGTTTGTTATATGTCTTCTGATGCCTGTTACCCATTCCGATCAATGACTCCTCGTGTTTGGCACAGGCTGGTGCGCTTCTTCCATGTGGGCTTGTTGCTTCTCCGCTAGATGGCTGCTTGGTTAACTTCAAGTCTTTAAGACCCCAAACACTATGTCTTTTTATAGCCTGGCACCATCAGCTTTCTTCACTACCTTTGCTTATGCACTCATTTTGTCTTCAGCAATTGTGCCAGAAGGGTGAGCATCTCAGAATGCCAATTTGTTAGAACAAAGTGTTCTTGTATTGAGGGAGGGTATAGAGCAGAGGCCCAATGTGCATCTCACTGTATTGCCGTATAAATAAATATATGTACATAGAGCAATACCTCTATTTTTGTGGAATAATGTATTTACGTAAGTACACACCTATGCTTATATCTCTACCCATTGCTTTGCTTCATGGATCCTTCCTCTGTTTCCTTTTACAGGAAGTTCTTTTAATACTGTATGGAATATAGCAACATTAAAAAGATCTGCATAAATCAGTAACCAATATTTTCCAAGTGACCGATGCAAAAATACATATGGGTAAACCATTCATTCAATGTGCAAAAGAGATCAGCTGATTTTAATATAACAAAGTACCAAAAAGGTTCATTGGTATAATTTCAGATTCAACGTAGCCACTAAATGTTTAAGAAACTGCCACTTCTCAAGTTTTTGGTGTGATATAAGGTTCCCTCAAGCTGGCTCCCACTCAAAGCAATCCTGTGAGCAACAGCTCAAACACCGTGTGGTCCTCCTGCACCATCCTCACAGTTGTTGTGCTTGAGCAAATGTTGTGGCCACTGTGTCACTCTATCTCATCCTGGGTCTTGCTCTTTTTCTCCTCTTACCTTCCACTTTACCAAGCAGGATGTCCTTTTCCAGGGACTGATCTCTCCTGTCAACAGCCAAAATTACATACCACTGTCACTGTATTTCCTCCAAGGCAACTTTGCTGTCTCTTGTGACAGCCCATGGTACTTTAATATTCTTCACCAATACCATCATCCAGTCCATCGATTCTTCTCTCGCCTTCTCTATTCACAACCAGCTTTCCCATACATTATGGTGGATTCTCTAGAGAAACAAACTCAGTGACACTCATATATGTCTAAGAACTTTATATCCGAAAGTATTTTCTATCAAAAAGAATGCCACCCCAGCCTCGTCCAACTTACGTCTATAAGTCCAACAAGCCAGGACCCCTCCAGACTCATGTTGCTACATGCAGGTGACTCAGTATGGTGAACCTGGAAGCAGGAAGATCACAGGCCAGTGGGTGCAGCGCCACGTAGGTCCAAAGTCGGTGGAAACATCGCAGGGCACTGGCAGCTCTCAGAGTCAGCAGCTGAGTCCCAGCAAGCAGGAAGGTGAAAGGGCAGAGAGAAAGGGCAGTTCCCAGTTTCCCAGTTCCCCATTTACAGGAAGGCCACACCCAAAGAAAGTATCATCAGGCTGTGACCTGAATGACAGATCAGGTTCCACCCCTACACTTATATAAAAATTCAAGTTGGCATAAAATCATGTAACTACAAATAATCAGTAAGTGCTTCTTCACTCTCAGCAAAGCCAGGGTGTGCACACATTGCACACTGTTAATGAGCCTTCCTCCAATTTTGATACCCTATTCTTCCGCTTCACAGAGTTCAACTGTTGGATCATATGCTCAGCATACAGATTGTGTATGAACAGTGAGAAGATACATCTCTGACACATACCTTTCCTAATTTTAAATCAGGCCGTGTCCCCTTGCTCTGTTCAAACTGCTTGAAGTCCTCCGGAATTCCCATTGTTCACAGTGTGATCCATTGTTCGTGATGACCCACAAACAAAGGACAGCAAAGATTGCGATCTATGATTATCCAGACATATTACTCAATGACTCCTCCACTCTGCAACTACCTGGAGGATGTGATACTGGGTCTTTTCTCCACCACGACAAACGACAACAAACATACTATAGAAGTAGTTATGAGGATCCGATGTCTTCTAGTAGATCAAGTATTAATGAGGTTTGCAAGAATGTAAACACCACCGTTCTCGTTAAGTAATTTTGTTTTGAAAAATAGGGTTATTTTTATGAAATATTTGTTATTTCTGTTAACATTGCTTATTTTAAAAAATAGCTTTATTGGCATATATCTTACATAGCGTGCGATATCTTTGTTTTATTTTATTTTGTTTGTTGAGCACTAAAGGCTCTTGAGTCCGTTTCTCTTTTACTTTTCCTCCTCTTTTTCTTTTTTTAAGCATTCAAACCACTATTTAGGTTTGAACGATAAGGAATCGAGGGAATTTTCTTAAAGGAACATTCTACACATACATGGAACACATACCACCTCAAGAAATGCTATCAACAAGAATATCCTGTTGAAGCCTTCACCTTCTTCGACCAAAAATTCCATCATACCCTGGAGTTTTTCCCACAGCGCTGTCCTTATAAGCTGTGTTCAGCATCACAACAATTTCTGCAGCACTTTTCCTGAGCAGGAAATAAAATTTCACAGCTGCATGCTGTTCTCTTAAATCGGCCATCACCAAAAAAAAAAAAAATGAGGTTCAAGCAAGACTGTGTCTATGAAAAAATTCACTGTGACCAGAGAGAACCTTCCCAGGAGACACCTCTGGGTGTACTAACTCAGAGTGAGTTGCTCAATGCTTGCCTAGCGGAGAAATTACCTACTAGGAAAACCCTACTCTGCCCAGCACAATTCCAGTACTTTGGGGGTGGTCCCTTGTATACAAAACATGCATTTCGCCCCCCTGTCCAGAGGAGCAGCCATTTTAAGTCTGTGGCTTTGGATGTCATTCTGGTCTTGGGGATCCCTATCCTTTGAAAAATCTCTGTTGCAAAAGGGGGTGAAGGGAGACATCGGACAGGGCAAGACATGACAAAATAATAATTTATAAATTATCAAGGGCTCATGAGGGAGGGGGGAGCGGGGAGGAAGGGGGAAAAAAAGAGGACCTGATGCAAAGGGCTTAAGTGGAGAGCAAATGCTTTGAAAATGATGAGGGCAAAGAATGTAGAGATGTGCTTTACACAATTGATGTATGTATGGATTGTGATAAGAGTTGTATGAGTCCCTAATAAAATGTTTTTTAAAATGCTGTACACTTAAACTCCTCAGATTTGTGAATTAAAGAGCCATTTCAGATCTTGTCAAAATGTTTTACTCTACAAATGCAGGCACTAGCAAATATTTTAGTGTGTTTAAGAGTGCATGAGTGAATTATAGTCACATATTAAGAATATTAAGAAAATTAATAAAATTGGAAAATTTGAAGGAAAAAGAAAGAAAAGCCTCTGTTGCTCTTACTTTAAGCAGACTCCACGATGTTGCTCTACACCACTTCCACATTGCCTCTGCCAAGTTCCAAGCTTTCAGTTAGCAGCTGTGGTGCAGCTGAATTACTTGGTATGTCTCTCCAACCAGAAGATTTTTTTGTTGTTTGTTTCTTCATCTTCTTCATTTAGATCCATTGGGTCTAAACACAGGAAGAAGCAGAAAAAGAAGAAGAAGAAGAAGATACCAAACTCACTGCCACTGAGTCAATACCAACTCATACAGACCCTGTAGGACAGGGTAGATCTGCCGCTGTGCGTTTCTGAGATTGTAACTCTTAGCAGTAGTAGAAAGCCTCATCTTTCTCCCTCAGAGAGGCTAGTGGTTTTGAACTACTGACCTTGTGGTAGCGGCCCAACATGTGATCACTAAGCTCCCACTAAGGTAGGGGGATTGGGTAAGAACATGCAAATAGGGCAAATGGGTCTCTAACATGGTGGTTTGCCAGTTTTGCCATTCCACTCGCTTATAAAGGGGGCCATCTCAGGAACATAATAGAGAGTTTCATGATCGTCAAGAAAGACAACCCGTGAGCAGAGCATGATGTCCCAGAGCCCTCTGCAGAGGCGCGGTGGTAGCAGTAGGGGCAGCAACGCTGAGACGAGGAAGGGGGCTGCAGGCTTCCCAGCCCACGCAAGGAGTCAATCCCGGTGTTTCCCGGCAGGAGGCGGGCTTGCAGAGTAGGGTGCCCTGTCGGCACTGATCAGCACGAAATGGGATTTTCTAGGACTGGCCTGAGCCGGAAAGAGACCAAAGGACTCAAGGCCGAGAGGACAAGGACCAGAGGAAAGAGGCCCGAGGATACAGCTGCAAGGAGGCTATGTAGACTTAAGAACGGGACCTGTAACATGTCCGGTCCTGACTCCTTGTGACCTGCTCACTTTCCTAATAAGCCCCAGACTTTTGAGTATTGTATTGTCTCCGAGTTCCCTGTGGTCACTGCAACGGGCTGGCTGTTGGGTCCAGCAGAGACGTGGAGTGCCACGGGAAAGGCCGTGGTAGGAAATTAGTGTACAGATCATTGCAGGGTGGAGAGGCGTCCAGCGTCCGTCTCACAGAAATGGCCCTTGGGCTGCCTGGGAGGTGGCTTCTCGTTCTCCTTCTGGCGAGGGAGGAGACCAGATGTGCCCCTCGCTACACTCCTGGAGTAAACTAACACGTTTGTGGTTTGTACTGCCCTTTCCTCTAAAACTGACGCAAGGACGAAGGCTCTTTCACCTTGTGACCATCCCAAGGTATGGCTTGAAATCGACTCTCGCATTATCCAGCTGGCATATTATGGGGCAGGAGTGCGGCAGGCTGCGAGGGCTGGGGCACACAGGCCAGGCACAACGGATACCTACTCAGGAACACACATCGTTTTGTCTGCACTGGACGCAGGAGAGAAGGATAGCGCACGTTTGCCGCATCCCGAGAAGAAAATAGAGCGATGTGGAGCGTGCATGGCAAGTTCTTTGCCACACAGAAACTGCAGCGTCCTGCAAGGTCAACGAAGAGCCCGGTGAAGGAAGGGGGTGCGGGTGGGGAAGCAGAGCATGTCAAACAAAGAACACTCCAGATAGACACCCCGAGGGCAGAGATCCTGGGTTGAAGCAACCTGAATGAAAAAGTGCACAGGGAGGGGAGAAAGGTAAGCAGGCATTCCACAGGAATAAGAAGGGGCTCTTCCTGGAAAATCAAGTTCAGACCAGGGGAGGGGGGCATCTGGGTTCAGAGGAAGCATTTGTGCTTCCGTTGGCGGGGAAGCAGGGAGGCGTAACCTCAAGCCCAACAATAATTATTGAAAACCTAAGGAGAGAATAAACCGGGTATTATGTTCCTGGTAGACACTTTTGAATTTATTTCTTCCCAGCCCTTGGACTCCGGCCTTACGGGAACGTGGCATCCCCTGTAGGCCGCACCAGAAGGCTCAATGTGGAAACCACACCGAATGAACTGGAAACCACACTGAATGAACTGGGATCTACTTAAAAACTACCTGTAGCCCTTGGACTTAAGGCTGAAATTCCCTGATGACATAAGAGACAAATGGCGGCCACTTCAAGACTGTGGACTTGGCGGTCCTTGAACCTTGGCTGGGATCCCTGGCTTAGTGGGCAGCTAATGAAAGGGGACCCAGACCCACCATATATTTACTATCTCAATGCTCCCCTTGCATTAGTAATGACATGTATTCATCTGACAGGCAAGGGTCTGCCCTTGTAAGGAATAGTGCAGGAAACTTTCCCCTAGCACCAACCCCCATGGTCCCTGTAAACGGAGCTCAATCACTGAAGAAATCAATTTGTTACAAAGCAAAAACTCATGGATTGAGGTTCACAGCTGGACTATACTTGCATAACCTCCTTTTCCCAACAGTATTTTAAATTCTATGCCATTGGATAAATTAATGATGTTATCAGTGGAATCATCTTAAACTCCAGGGGGGTGGTTGATAATACCTTTTACCATAAAATAATTATAAGACTGTCAGAGTAAACCAAAAGAGTACATAACTCAAGGATAAGCAGATGGATTCCGGAGCCCCACTTAATTCTAGCCCCAATACAAGAACAGTTAGCTCTTTTTCTTTTTTTTTTAACAGTTAACTCTTATGACATGGCCCTGGCTGCATACTTGCCTTCATGAAACCATCACGGAAGATAAGGGTGCTACAGCAAAGTGTGGTGAAGAAAGCACCACACTTGGAAGAGCGCCCAGGGTCTTAAAGGCGTGTATTCAAACAAGCAGCCATTCAAGGGAGACATCAACTGAATCCACATGGAAGAAGCACACCAGCCTGTGTGATCCAAGGATTGTCAATAACAAAATCCAAGTATAATGAAGGGAAAGGTATCAGAGCTTAAATTGTGAACACCCAATTTTAGAAGCATATGGGGGTCAGTGGGAGCCCAAAGTCCATCTGCAGTGGACCTATTCAGATCAAGCCTCTGGCAGGTCCCCTCTGGCCACAGTCGAGGGATGAGAACAGCCTCGCTGGTGAGAGGTTGTTGTAAACTTGATGACAGCGGGTGGAACATTTGACTACCTTCTTGACCCATCCTGAATTTTCTCTAGGCTTAAAATTTTCTTCCTTGTTCCATGACAAAATTTTCTCTCTGGCTTGCTTTCATTTTGCCTGTGGTCATCACCTTTCTTTCTTTCTTTTTAAAATTGTTTCTGTTATGTCACCCAGTTTGGGAAGCACAGAAAGCACAGATGGATAGAGACAATAACTGAAGTAATAGCTGATCAGAGATGGGGGGGGGGGAGGTTGAGGGGAACTGTGGAGCAAATAATGAATACAAGAGGGTGGTGATGCATTAGAGCTAATTGGGATGATGTAGATACAACTTTTTTTTAATGACTTGACTAAAGGAAAAAAAATACTTTGCTAGACTTCAAAAACATAAAAGTTGTGCCTAATAGAATCTCAGACAAAAGTTCTTCAAGGCTGGCCCCAGCACCAAAAATTAAGTGGATTCCTGCCCCTCCCCCGAGAAGAATTTGTTTCAAAGGACGACATTGACTCTGCAGTTCCGGGAGAGGGACATATCTGATCAGAGCACACGGGAGCAGATGAAGGGGGAGAAGGAGAGAGTAGAGCACAGCCTGGCCCACCAGGCCGTGAGGATGATGTTCCTGATTAGAGCAGCCAGTCCACAGAGAGGACAACATGACTGGCCCCACTATGAGACATGATGCCCCTCAGTGACTAAGGGCGATACAGGGGACTGCACCGGAGACACAGTGTGGGAATTGCACCTGACCTGATCCCACCACACCGAGGCAAAGCACTGGGGAAGTGCAGCGGAACAGCAAGGGAATGGAGTGGCAAGGTCCCCAGGGAATGCTGAAAGTGGACTTTGGGGCCAGGGCATGGTGCCCCCACAGACTGGACTGGAAAACACTCCTAAAGGCCAACAAATAATCCTTGAACTAAAAAAAAAAGTTCTTCAAGGAATCCTGAGGAATTGTCCCTAAGAGACCTAATCTCAAAATAACTGTAACAGTCTAAAGAATGGGCCTTGGGTACGCCTTTCATCTAATGAAACAGACTATTAATCTGATACATAGAAAGTCCACAAAGTTCTTTAAGAGATTTTGTACCAGCTTGGTCTAAAAGGACTGGGATAGTCCAAACTACAAGTAGGATGCAGGATCCCCATGTTCCTAAGGGTAGGAAGCAGGCTGCAGAAATAGCTAAGCTATGAACACATTCCAGTTCTTAATGGGAAAGAAAGCATCTCTCAGAGAGTACAGCCAAACATCTAAGGGTGGAGCTGAAAGTCGCAAAGAACAACGGACTAAGGAGTCACTCCCATGGAGAAGAACCAGGCCTTCATCAAGGTATATGTTCTGCCCCCAGAGTAAGGGGATCTGACACGGTGCCCAGTTGGATTTCAGGATTTTGATGGACCTTCTACCCTCCCTCATTTTGAATGGCAATGCCCGCTATATGTTGGCTGGGTGGAGAGTAGATGACATGTCTCGTAGTGCAGACATCCTTGGATTGAGCATAGTCATTCCTATAATGAATATTGGTAGTGGTTGTACAATTTGATGACTGTGTTTACTGTGCCATTGAATTATAGATGTAAAAAGTGTTGAATTTTCCAATGGTTTTGTATATATATATATATAATTTAGATACATATATAAATTTAAAAAGAAAGAGTGGCCCTATCCCAAAAGCCTTAGCTACATTCAGATGTGATGCAGATTAAAAGATACGAGACTCCCTTCCCCACCCCACCCCATGGTGATGCTGCCCCCTGTGATCCTACCTCTCTCACAGGACCCCCTTCATCCTTCCTCTGAAGAGAAGAGGACACACAAGAAGCAGCAGCTGGGGCAGGCCCTCAGATCCTACTTCACGGATGTGAAATGCCCAGGTTGCTTTGAAACCAGCATAGTCTTTAGCCAAGCACAAAGGGCAACTTTATGTGTTGGCGGCTCCACTATCCCCTGCCACGGGTCACGTTTACAGGAGGATGCTCCTTCTGACAGAAGCAGCACTAAAAATTGCTGAACAAAGGTGAGGGGGAAACCATCCCAATAAATGCATTTGGGGTTAAGAAAAAAGATCATAGATTTCAAGTCTGATGCATACCTACATTGAGCTAAGAGGTTTGGGACTCTTGAGACATGAGTCAGCATGTTTTGTATAAAGGAAGAACATGAATAATTTATGGGCAGAGATAAACTGTGAGAGACTGCCAAACAGAGGCCTCGAAATTGTCTTATTGCTGTGCGTATACTCTTTTGCTGTGTGACTCTCACCCCCTCCCTTTACGAGTCCATTTTCCTACCCCTTGAATCTGAGTGCAGTCACCGGACTTGCTCTGACCAGCAGGCCATTAGGTGATGTAAGTGGAGGCCTGAGAAATGATTGTGCACTGGGGCCTCCCTCTTAATGCCAGGAACCCAGCTCTCACCAGGTAAAGAAGCCCAGGTTAGCCTCCTAGAAGTTGAAGGCTCCCTGTGAAGAGAACCCATTCACCCCCAGTTGTCTCAGCTAAGGCTCTGCCTATGTGGGAGAGGTCCTTCGACAGCATTCAACCCCAGTCAATCTGGCTCGGACCAGATCCACAGCCCAATCCAGAGATCATAAGAAACAACAGCTTTTGTTGGAAGTCACAAAAATCCAGATATGTGTAACTCAGTGAAAGGTAGCTGACAAGAGAGTAGGTTTGTACTGGCCATTGACTGGGGAACACTAAGAGGCTGTAGTTAGTCTGGGCTGAGTTTTTCTTTTGAAAGTTCAGCAACGCACACAGGCAGTCCTGCACACTGAAGAACGGCCCAATCCAATTGCCAATAGTGTGCCCACTGAAGGACACCAGAACTATACTCCAGCTTACCGTAACTTTGGGAAAAAGGATTCAATGACATGAATATTTATGGAGCACTCTAGAGGATCAGATAGTTTACAGCAGGGGGCTCCCACTCTGTCAGCATGCCAACTACTTATAAAATGATCAAGTCAAAATGATCTACCAACTACAAAAATGCAAAACATACATTTATTACTTTATTCATAAATGCATTGCAAATTCTTTATATGCACCTTGCATAACCGCATGAGTCCATATTGCACGACACAACACAATTAACTATGTACATTTTTTGTCATGACCTGAGTTTACTCTGATGACTTGCCCTGAATGGAATGAGCCAGGGATGCATAGTCCGGACAGTAGCTGCTGACACCCAGCCTCAAGCACATTCCAAATGATCATCAGTCAGGGTGGGACAGTACTTGGACTTAATGATCTTGATGTGGGAAAAGGCTGACTCACATAAATAAGTAGAGCCGAATAATGCAATCAAGGAGGTACCATATTTTCTCATGTTTGGGTACTTTCCCACTGCGAGTAAGTTCTGGAACTTACTTACTGTTCACGTGCTCTGGACTTCAGCTGAATGTTGGTTTGTAGTGTTAAAATCTCCCATTGAAAGTGATACGTTTTGGTCTTCTTCCTTGGTCCAGCTCCCCCCACTCGTTTTAATACCCCTTCTTACGTTTAAGAGAAAAAGACCAAGGTCTAAAAATTGGCTATAGCTTAGCGTGTCAGTTTTGCTACACTTAGCGCAGTTGTTTGCGCATGCGCCTGACACCTGAGATTGCATCTGATTGGCTGCGCTGTATATCAATTAAGTGACGGGATTGATGATAGGCTTATGTTTATTTTTTTAATGCCGTGCCATCTCCCCAGACCATGTTTTGGTTGACTTAGTAGAGCGCGATCACGTATTGAGCACCCCTGGTTTACAGGTTCTGTTTCATGGATGCCACACAAGGGTTCCATGATGAGCCCCACTTAGCAGATAAAAGAACTGCTTCTTCAAGGAACTTGTTGGCCTTACGTCACATAGCTAGGTGCTCTCCGCGTGGCTGCCATCACCCTTTCTGAAGTTACCTTTTCTCGGAGCACTGACCCCTCTGTCAGTGGTTCTCAACCTTCCTCGTGCCACGACCCTTTAGGACAGTTCCTCATGTTGTGGTGACGCACCCCCCCAACCATAAAATTATTTTTGATGCTACTTCATCACTGTCATTTTGCTACTGTGATGAATCAGGGGACCTCTGTCAAAAGGTCCTCCCCCCCCCCAGGGGTCTCGACCCACAGGTCAAGAACCGAACCGCTGCCCTATGTGAAGTAAGTACATTTGTTTGTTTGTCAGAAGCCCTGTAGCAGAATGAAAACGCCACAGGCACAGAGAGATTTTGGAGAGTTCATGCACAGCTGCATTGCCTATGGCTTGCACATACAAATCACATAAAGTCTTATCACCTGGAGGAATGGCCTTCCACCACATGCAGCTGCACGGGCCTCAGGCAGACTGGTTTCTCCCAGTTCCTGTGCCATCGCCCTTCCTACCAGCTCGGCTTACCATGGCGCAGCGTGACATCCCGATTTAGGACTAAAGGAACTTCTGGAATGCTCTAATTGTGTGACTCAAGCACTGAATTGTATAATTCACAGATCATGTGAATTAGAAGCCAATGAAACTGTTGAATTTGTTTGGTGTTTTTTTTTTTTAAGTAACTGCTCTAATTCTCTAACTAAGAAAGACACCGTTCACCAACGTCCCCTTAGGGATACACCTTCCGGAGCCCTATGCTGGTCTCAGTGCCAGTTGCTTTCCTGGACCTGCGGATTCCTCTCTTAAATGGGGATAATGACCATTCACTCTGTGGATGATTTAAAACCACGCGACTTCCTCAAAGCTCGACAACCGCAAAGACGAAAGGTCGCGAACTCGGGGCTGTGGGGGCTTCCCATGTGCTAGCTCGGGCTCTTCAATTTGATCACAGCCAGTACAGTCTCCCTCAATTTCCAGAGTCGCTAATAGCAAGGAAAGCAAATGGTTGATGTTGGAGTTATCTACTGCTGTGTGACACACGGCCCCCAAATTAAGAGGCTTACGAGCAACGATGAGGTACTGCTCATTGATGGTTCTGTTGGCTGTGTCTTCTGCTGATTTTAGCCGGGCCCATTCGCATCACTGCATTCAGCCATAGGGTCTGCTGCGGACGGATGGGCCTTGATGGGAACAGCTGAGGCGGCTGGGCCTCCCCCTCTTCATCTTCTTCCCTCCCAGCGTTCTTTGACGTGGCATCTCAAGAGGACACAGGCGGAATCTGTAAAGGTTCTTGAGACCTAAACTCCCGAACTTGCGCGACATCGCTTGCCCTCCATGCAGCGGGTCAAAGCCAACAGTCCAGGGGGTGGGCATAGGCTCCGCAGGGGCTGCAAAGGGACGTGCGTTCTGGAAGGGCAGTCATCTGAGCATGTAATATGATTTGTATCGTTCTGACAAATGTTTATGCACAACTAACGATGTAATTCTGATCTCTGAATCGTGAAGAAAAGTCACATTCAAAGATTCATTTAAAAAATGTTTTTAAAAACCCCTAACAAACGTTTATTCTTTTCCCCAATGCACACACTGACCAGGAATGGTTGCCCCGAGTCACAGAGCTTTGAATTTCTAGCTATTTTAAAGGTAGAAACTTCCTTTCTGCTCTCTAGTTAGCTGTAGCAATACTTCCATAAGTATTGCTGGTTGGCAGTTTTTCTTTCCTACTTATTTTGGCCACTTGCCACCTAGAATATTAAGTCCCCTGAGACAAGCTGTCAAAGGCAACACTTGTGGAACTGCCTGTTGCATTTTTCCACGCTTGTTGGGGAGAGCATGGCTCCCACAGGGCAGAGTAATCTCCTTTGCATCTGGGAGGGGGGAAGAGGGTGAGGCGCGCTGGACACGCAGTATCTGGTAAAAGTCTGGAGAACGGCTTTTTAAAAAGATTTGGATGGGCATTTAACGATCTTAAAATCGTTTTATTGGCATTGAAACTCACCTAGGATACAATTTGATAGTTCGCTCATATTAAGGAGAGTTGCGCAATCATGAAAACAATTCCAGAGCATTTTCTTCCATCTCCTACTTGTCAGCTTCCCCCAACCTCCCCTGGCCACTGCCCCTAGGTCGTTGTTAATCCCCGTTACTGTCTCTGTAGATTTACCTATGGATGTTAACTCTGAAAGGGGTCTTTTGCTGTTGCTCAACCATTTTTAAAACTAGAGTATTATATAAGAAGAGAAACCTACCCAACTTTATTCTGGGGTATATTCTTCAAGTATTTTTCATTAGCAAGAGAAATGCAAACTATTTCCTTTGCCTACATTTAATCATTTTTTAAAAGAAAATCGGATGCTGGACAGTATTAAGCCCCTACTTATAAAAATGACTGGACAGAATTTGTTTACATGCCTTGACAATATTATTCAAGACAAAATAAGTCTAAAAATCTCCTAAAAAAGTCCAGAAAAGGAAAATGATTAAGTACAATAATTAAGCTTCCTAAGTTAACCTGAAGTGTCTTTACATTTGAATTACTGTCAACAACAAAACATTGCTTCTGAGATTTTACAAGGACTGGATTGGGTACTTTTGATTTAGCTAGTCACATTTGTTCACAGTTCAAAACAAAATCAATCACTGAAATAAAATGACGCATATATATGGAGGGAGGGGTGTCAAAATAATGGTAATAGATGTCCAATCCAAAGAAAGAGAAACAAAACAGATTTCTATGAGAAAGTAAACCTATTTTATTTTTATTGTGTCTAATGTTTTATTTCACATGATCGATTTTTAAGTTCTTATCATTTCCAATGAACTACTTAATGAAAGATAATGGATATTTTTCAAAAAAGAAATATTCCAAGGTTTCTAGTTTCTTGTATTTCATACACAAAATAATTGTTACCTTTGTGTACATAAATCCACATTTTATGAATCAAATGTAAAGGCTTCTTAAACAAATTATGAACTTTTGACTAAGGTATACATTCTGTGCCATTCTACATAACTGGTCGTCTGATAAAAAGTTCCTTTTTTTCTTTGTTGCCATTGTTTAATTTTTATAAATGTAGTTAGACACTAAATTTTAGGCTTTGGGATAGTCAGTCTATGTGTCTAACATAGCGCTTCTCCCAGGGGTTTCCCCCACAGCTCTATAAATCTGCAGTGAGAAGGAAGTATGGACAAGGGAGTTTTAAAAAAAGAAAGGAATCCATAAAACCATCCTTACTAAAGGCTGCCCAGAATTGAGTATTTTGTATTTTAAAAGTTTTTATTATCTCCATCTCCAAAAGGGCATGCATTAGGCTCTCACTCTCCCCCATGTTCCTAACTAGACTTGCTCCCCAATTATGAGGACTGTGAAATTAGGAAAATTTCATTTAAAAAATAAATAAAAACAACACCCACCACCACCCCCAGATAGCTCCCCAGAGCACACCCACCATTACTTAAAATCTTATTATTTCAGCTAGTTGGATATATCATATCTACCGCTCTAGCCAGGTCAGAGCTGTGACTGACGCCTAATAGAACCAATTTTCATTCTGGCAGAGCAAATTCAAGTTCTAATACTAACTTGAATTCCAGTTTCCATTGGATGGCAGGAATCAGATACTTTAAGAGGAAATTGAATCAAAGCCTCTGTCTATTAAGCTAGAGTCCATTTATTTCATCTAAATAGCTAGCAGGAACAATTCTTGACTTAAGAGTAAAATCTAAAATTAAAAAAGTAAATAAAGCTAAAATATATATCTATATTTTAATCATTATATTTGCCTTATTCGTTCTTTTTTTTTTTTTTGTAAGCATCTCCCTCATAGCTTCAATTTTCTACAAACTTCACCTATCTTAACAGTGGCCCACTCAGCTCCCTTAAATGGGAGCCAGTGCTTCAGAGGCGACACAGCCCGACACGTTTAAACCATCACATTACAGTCACGGTCCATTGACTGCTGTTCACGTTATTACCTCACATCTGAACATGCATGCATCTGAGTGTGTTCCTCAACACTAAGTGGAAAGAAAAATAATAGTTCTGATAGAATTCTAAAAGATAGAGTGTTTTGTCAATCGCTTCACTGTTCCTCGGGCCCACTCGTCACGTCTTGTCTGCTTTGGAACGCTTTCCTTACTTTCTAACATTAAAGTCAACTCAAAGGGATACTTCTGCCATCTCCTACAGAGACTGCCAAGGAGGAATCATCTTGTCAGCACTTCAAATTCTATTGTGCTTTCAAGTCCCTGAAACCTAGGTCATGTTCCTGCATATTTCCAATGATGGGCTTTCATGCAGACAAGGAGGCAAGAGGACAATTTAGGCTTCCTTAATGATTTTGGAATTGTCCTTTGATAGTTGTGCTACTCAGGAGCGAAGCATCAACGGCTGTCCTGTTATCCAAGCAAACTAAAGGGCATGTTTGGAAGTCTTACACAGGACATGTGAGAAATTTTTTTAAATCACTCAAGAGGGCGGGGATCCACGTCAACTATCATTTTTTATTGATCTAATTTCATCCAAGTATATTTTTGGAGGGTATACATTCCCAAAATAACACGATCTAGTTCAGAAGATAACTTAAGGCTGAGAATTTTGTGTGGGTTTCGTTGTTTTTCACAGACCCATAAAAGTCACTTAGTTAAAGCTTCATGTCAAGACCAAAAATAAGGCATGTGATTCAATAGTGCCTCATTTTCCAACCCCTTCTTCAGTAGGCACGACTTGATTTGAACCCCAGTTTAAGTCCTTGGTGGTAAAATCAAGTGAATAAGGCTGTCTGGAAAGCATACTGTGTTAGTCATTTCCAATGGAGACGAAACAGTTTCCTCTACTATAAATGGAAAGCCATCATCCTTAACACTAAGAGCAAATACATTTCTTTTTTACTATTTGTTGGTATTTTGAAATAAAAATACCATAAACTATTTAAACAGTTCATTACCGCTATTCCCATTTCATCACCAAAGAGCAAAACAAGAGGAAAGACGATCATTTTATTGGTTTACCAGTGATTCCCGATGAAGTGCGCCCACACGCACACGCGCACGCGCACACGCACACAGAAGCCTGAAAGCAGGTTCCCAAAGGGTTGCCAACTTCAGTCCGTGGAAACTAAAACACAGCCATGGACCGGAAGACTAGACATTACAGGCTGATGAGAGGAAAGTCTGCGCATGACATGTATGTACGGATGGAGAGAAGTCACCATCTCATAACCAGAGTTTTCGCTCTAGATTTATCCATGGGAAATGGAGAGATAAGTAACTTCAGACCCTTCTCTGTGGTGACAGTACAGTATTCGAAAGAAAGGGGGAAAATCACTTAATTTACTCTAGCATCTCATCTTACTGATAGACTCCAGGGAATACAAATGCCGTTGTATTTCTGTAAAAAGGGAAATACACCCTCTTCTGAAAATTTTACCTCAAATGTGCTTTAAATCAAAATGAGCTCAGCTTTAAACAGCTGTCTCGATGTTGTATTTATTTCGAAAGAAAGTATACGAGCTTTTAAAGAAAGTCTTCTCCGTCCTTCCTTTATCAATTTGACCATGTCATATTTTTTTTCCTAATTTTCAATTTTAGTAAGTTTCTTTTTCCTGGTTCGTCTTGGGCTTTCCCTTTTCTCTACCTCAACTATATTAAATTTGACTTCTAAAAGTGCGCCTGTAGGACTGTGACTGAACCCACGCGGGGCCTGGGATCCCGGGACTCGGCCCCCCAACCAGAACCGGGTGGAAGATCCCCCCCAGGCCGCTCTTCTCCCCGCTTCTCGGCCCCCCAACAGAAGCATGCAGCTGCGCGTCTGGTGACTTGTGCTTTCGCGGAGAGAAAATGGAGAGACCAGAAATGCGGTTGCCAGGGCTCCTGGTCCTCCAGGAGCCCCCCTCCCCCCCGCCCTCCGAACCTCTACACTAGCGCCCCAAGTCCCTGCGCCCCTCTGCAGCCCGCTCCGGCGCGCTCGAGCCCCAGGACGCAAGCCCGCGCGTCCGTTCCGGAGCGAAGGATAGGCTTTGCAGGGAGCGTGCGCCGCGCCCCGCGCCGAGAGGAGCCCGGAGACCAGCCAGCCCCCGCGCCAGCCGCGGCTCTGGAAGTTTCCGGCGAGCCCACCGGAGGGGCGCGGGTCTGTGGGCGTCCTAAGCAAAGAGCAGGCTTTGGGTGGCGGGAGGGAGCGGCGAGCACGCGCTCGTTTGGGTTGCTCGGCTGTTGGCCTCGCAATGAAAGAGTGGCCGCCTAGGCGACGGCCCTGCGGTTTTCACAGCGTAAAAACGGATTAAGAGGGAAAGCTCCAGCCACTCTCGACTTTCGCTTGTGGTTTGCAGCGCCCCCCCGCCCCCCGCCCTTTCCCGGGGCGGGTCTCACCCCTCGGCACCTGCCAGGGGGAGATTTCCCGGTGGCAGTCCGACCCCGAACTGGGATTCCCAAGGGCGGGGCCACGCTCCCCAAATAATAACTCCACTGGACCGGGCTGGTCTGCGGGCGGGGCGGGGCGGTTCCCACGGGGCCCGGGGCCGCGCCCCTCCCTCCCCCGAGGCCCGGAGCGTGGAGCCCCGGGCCGGCCCCGACCCTCCGGGACGCGGGGCGAGGAAGAGCAGGGGAAAGGAAGTTCCCGGGGACGGCACCGGAACCTAGGTAGACTTTGTCGTTTCCTGCTCCGTGCCAGCTTGGTTGGTTGTTTTCCCAAGAATCTCGGGTTCGCCGAAGACTCGCATTCCCCAAAGGGACCCCGCGTGCACGTGAAACCAACAGCGTTAAAGAAAGGAAAACCGCCCCTCTACCGAGGGTGTTCTCGGAGATCACCAATATAACCAATCGTCCTGGAGAAAGAGGGCTAAAGCCGGGGCGCCGGAGGGGAGCCCGCCGAGCTACGCCAGCGGGGCCGCCACGCCGCCCCCCCCCCCCCCGGTCTCGGGCGCCACCTCGGTCCGCACTGAATACTGGGATCGAACGATCCAAGGAAAAATCACCACCACCCCGGCGCCCCTTCCCTGCAGGCATTCTGCTTTTAATAAACCAAGAGCGGGGGGGGGGGGAGGGGGTTGGATTGAGTATGCTTTCAGGTTAAAGAAATGTTTGGGCCATTCCGCCCAGGCGGCGCGTGATTTACACAACCTCTTACACCATCCCAGCAGGGACGTAGCCATCCTGAGGGTCGAAATCGATACCGGGATATCCACAGGCGCGGGGGCAGGGGAGGGTTACAGGTAGCGAGGTCAAGGGATCAAGGAACTAACAAGGGGGACCCCCGGATTCCGACCGTTCCGGGGCTGCCTGGCCGACTTCGGAAGGCAGCTCTGCAGCGGCCGGGTGCAGGGGTGCAGGCTGACGAGCCGGACCGGGTAGGGCAGCGGGCGCGAGTGGAGGACCAGGCTCCGTTCCACCTTAAGAGGCGGGGCCGCGCCGCGGCCGCCGCGGCGCCCGGCACCTGCAGGGGGCGCTGCTGCCCTGCTGTTCCGCCCTCGCCGTGGCGGGCCCAGGGTTCGCCGGCCGGGAGGCCCGGAGGGGGTGGGGACGCCCGGGGAGGAAGGGAGTAAGTGCAACCGTTAGGTAAGGAACCCCAACCCTCCCGGATTTCGAAGGCCTGCGCTGGAAGGAGCTTACCGTCATTCGACAGCGGGAGGAAACGTGGGGAGGTGCCCTCCCCGACCCCGCCGCTTGGCTTCCTGCCGCCTCCACCTCCGCTCCCCGACCCGCGCTTCCTAGACCCTTTGTTCTAGTGGATGGGAGCAGCTAGGTGGGGGTTCCCCGGGAAAGAAAGAGGTCTCCCGGCGCCACTGGGAGAGGAAAGCTCGGGGGTCGCCTGACCACCACTCCTGCAGCCCCCCACCACCCCCCCCAGCGGAGTCTCCCCTCGCCCCTCCTAGAAGCCCCGTCTTCTCCGGTCGCTTCTTTTCCAACCCGAACTCCCCCAGTTCCCGAACCTCCACTAAGCGTTCCACGTTTGGGGATTCCCGCCTCTCTTCCCACGTTTTCCACCTCCCAGGTCTAGGCTCGAGGAAGGTGGGGAGGAGGAGGCCGACGTAAGGGGGAGGGGAAACCGCGTCGCCTCACCCTGCGCGGGAGCTGCCCCAGGGACCGTTTGGGGCCCGGGCCCCAGAGACCTGCCGCGGAGGAAGGGGTTTCCCGGCGGCGGCGTGGTTCGCAGGCCTGGCGCCCAGCCCAGCCCGCCCGGGGCAGCGAGCGCGGCCTCTCCCGGTCGGAACCGGAGACCCCCAGTTGGAGAGGGGACCCCGCAGCTCGCGTCCTGGGGAAGCTAATTGCAAGCGAGAGTCCCCTCCAGGCCTCCCCTCCCCCTCTCCCGCGCCACCCGCGTCGCCTCTCCACCGTGCGCGACCCCGAGGGCTCCCGCGATTGTGTCTTCTTGAGTACAGTTGCGATTGCGCTCTGCTTCATTTCTTACTCCCGGGAAGGCATCGCGGAGTGCAGGCACGGGAATGGAAGGGGGTGGGGTGGGGGGATGGGCGCCAAAGCGAGCCCCGAGGTAGGGCGCACGCGGCCGGAGCTGCGGGCCCTGGAGGGGCGGTAGGATAGTCAGACTTAACCGAGGAAGACCTCTTGGTCGGGCCCGCGCCCCAGCCTGGCACCCCCAGGCCAGCGGCGGAGCCCTCCACGCCCTCGGCTCCGGGGACGCGCCCCTGCGGTGTGCCATGCGCACACCGCTCTCCTTCCAGGAGAAAGGGGCTCCGCACAGCCGGGTCGCAAAGATCTTGTCCCCACCCAACCAGGACGTGGGGACGGCGGCCTGGGGCCGTGCGCTCGACACAGAGTGACCCAGGTCCTCCCGGCTCTCCGGGAACCAGCCCAAGGTTCTCTTCTCTTGGCCGCGGAGTCCCTGGGACACACCCCGTCCCCACCCCCCCAGAGCTGGCGGCCAGCTTCGGATGCCAGGCGGCCGGGCGGGCGCCTTGCCAAATTCCGCGTTCCTCTCTTGGAGACCGAGAGTTGCGTGCCGGGCCAGGGAAAGCCCGCAGTTCGGGTTTGAGACTCGCTTGCAAAGCCCCCCAAGGCGCCGGGGACGCCTCTGCAGGTTGAATTCCTGCTCAGTATCACTTCAATTTTAATTAATCTTTTAAAACACCGCTGTCACGTCGCTTGCAGAAAATTAATCAACCCTGAATCCTTGTTGCATAGCAAGAATTTCGATCCGAGTCTTTTAAAAAGGACTTGACTTTGCAAAGTCACGTCTTTTACAGTTCCCACATCCCCTCCTTTAGCAAGGGAAATATTGCGAAAGTCAAGACATGTTTATTTGGCTCTTTCTATCTGCAAATGAAACTTTGCTTATTTCTGATCCTCTCTATCTTTGAACAAAAAATAATGAGATAAATTGCCTACCTCTGTTAATTCAAAATATAATTACTTTGAATGATCTTTGTTTAAGAGCCCAGATAAACTAAGATAATCTTAATTTTAATGTGACACGACCCCTATTTTTCCTTGTGAATAATGAGAATAAAGCAGTCATTAATTAATACCGAGATATCTCCATAGAAGATGGTATCTGGTTGAGCTGAGACGCTGAAACATCAGTTGTATTAGTAATTGATACTGTATAATTGAACATGAAGATAGTCGTCTATTTTTAACCTCAAAGCTCAGAGTTTATTTGGTGATTACGGAGCTTCTAATAATTAATTTTTGCTCCTTCTTGCTGCATAAATAATTTCTCTGGCTCCCAGTTCCCATGCAACACTGAGGCTTCTCATTAAATCCTCCCCTCAACATATAAGATTACGCAGCTACATTGTGTGGCAACTCTTCCTTACTCCGTTTTGGTCTCTTCCTATTCCATTCCCCTTTGCTGTAATTTACCAACTACAAAGTATAAGAAGAGAACTACACACTTCTACTAAAAAGAATGAGAGTGTAACAATAATGTACCTTTACCACCGTTTTATCTTTCGCTGGTCCCCTGGAAGTGTTTGATATATACCAATACTTAAAGACGGCCAGGTTTTCCTTTTTCTAAGATTAGACAATAAATTCCTTCGAAAAATCTGGTTTTTAACATTTATTTATTTTTGCATAGTGAAGTTACTGTGAAAAGCTTTCAGGGAACCCAGTCCACATTATCTCTGTATTGGAAAACAGTTTGCTCAAACATTTTGTTTTTCGTTGTAAATTGAAGATCAGCTCTCACGATTTCTCCTTGTTAAATATACATTCGAACACAACTTTTTATATTTGAAAAAAAAACACTCCTAAGAAATACAGAAATATTTCAGCTAATAATGAAAATTTAGACTCTGGGTTTAAGACACCTAATTATTTCTCAGCATCCGTGCACAGATGATCCATGTTTTTTATCCAAGTTTTGACATTTTTTTCTTATCCTTGCAAAAAAAAAAAGCCTCCATATTTCTCCCCAAATACCTATGAAGTGTTTTATACCACACAAATATTCTTAGTACCTACCCCACCAAACCCATACATTTCATTTAATTGTCAGTGCTATTCCTAAAGTGATAAAAAGTATATCGACTTTCCACTTTTATTTCCCCCTGTAGTACAATTAAAACTTTAGTTCAATATATGGAGAAGTAATTCTCTTCCCCTGGATTTTACATTTTCTCACTATAATTTAGGCTGAAATGGGATTAAAACGGGATCTAGAGTTCTAATCTTGGTTGATGTTTTGGTGTGGTCGCCTTAATGAGTCCTATTCCCTGGGGTCATGAAGCGCCCAAATGTCAATCAAGCAAACTGATTCAGAAATGCCATTGTTCCACTCCCACGTCACTCGCCTTCCTCTCATTTTATTTAACAATACCAGAGTTCTCTGATCAGTCATTCGGAATATGAGGCGTTATGTGGGGAAAATTCACCAAGTGTCTTGATCATTCTTTGGGAGATACTATTAAGGGGTTTCCGCCAAGCAGAAAGTGCTTGTTTATATTTCTTCTTTGGACCACATGACGGGTCGTCGACAGAACCGATGAATACCGGCTTGAAAGAAAATCATACCGTAAATCTGCCCAAACTGGATTCGTCTAGTTGAATGTCACATTTCTATTTTCGTGTTGGAGCCCCCTGACTGGTGCCTGGAGAAGTATGAGCAAGACCGAGTACAAGTGACACGTCCCCCCTTGGAACCTCTATCTATTTTAGCCCCATTTAAATCTCATGTATTTAGATGTAAGTCATGCATAATCGACACCCATTAACCAACAGTTTATTTGGGGGCCAGGAAGAGCCCGCCTGTGACCCTCCAACCGACTCCAGCTTCGTGCGCCGCGCGGGTCTCCACGTCTCGGAGCGTTTCCCACTCGCAGCGCGGGGCGTCGAAGCCTGCGTCCCAACGCCGGCACAGTTCCCCGAGCTGAGCTGCAGGCGAGCGGCGTGTTTCCCGGCCCCCAACAGCCCAGGTTCAACCTCAGCCTCCTTCGCCCGGGCCTCGAGCCTTCCCCGCGACTCCCGGTGCAGAGCCCGGCTCCTGCGAGGACCGGCTTGCAGGGAAAAGCGGTCGCTGGCGCCGGGCACCTACAGGGCCGCGCGGGAAAAGGCACGAAAGCAGGCGTCCCTCCGCGGTGGGCGCTGCCCGCGGGCTGCGTCCGGAATCGCCGCCGCCTGTGCAGCACTAGCTCGGTGGGCCTGACACGCGTTCCCACCCAAGTGCCCGGGTTTGCAGCCCCAGTGTGCTCACGGCGCCGACCGCCGGCACCTCGCGTCCCGCGCGTTCCCCGAACACACTCGCAACCGAGGGGGCTGGGGCGGGGCGGGGTGCGATCTAGTAGGAACACGATGGATCCCTGGAAAGGGTTCAAAAGTTCCAACGTCCCCCTTGGAAGGAAGCAAGGAAGAGGAAGCGCTTCCCGCGGCCTGCATTTTCTCCGCAGCCTCCGGGCTCCCAGCGCGGAGCGCCGGAGCCACCTCGCCCGGCACCACTCGCTCCTGCCCACGCTGCCGGAGGACGTTGACCGAACTGCTGCGGGGGCGCCTGAGGCCCTCCGGAAAGGAGCCGGGAGGGGGGGGGCGCCGCGCCCGCACGCGCCCAGTCCGCACGGCCCTCTGCAGGCCGCCAGGGCACTCCTTTTCCCTTTCTCAGCAAGCGGGACGCACGCGCGCGCGGCGAGGCCGGCGGCAACCCGAGCTCCCCGCGGCCTGCTCTTCGGGAGGGGGCGGGGAAGAACGTCCGAGGGGCGGCGGTGCGAATTCCTGGGGGGACCCCTCCTCAAAACCTTCCCCGGGGCGTAGCGGTGAGCCCTCCGGAAGGAATTGGACGATCCCCACCTGCAGCCGCCTTCTTCCGCCGCCGGGCAGACCCTCTGCTGCACCGCGGCCTGCCGGGCCCTCACCTGCGACTCTGCAGCACCCCCCTTCCCTCCCTTTTAATGCTCCAGCCGGCTTCTGACCTTTTACAGGCCCGCGCTGGGGTAGCCAGGGTTGCCGCCGAGGCCACAGAATGGTTCTGGAGATGACAGTGGAGCTGTGGCCCAGAGAAGGGGTTCCCTCCCTCCTTTTTTCTCAGGATTCTCTGCTGAGTGCAAACTTGTATTCCTTGTCACAAGACTGGGCAGATGATCGGCTCGCTTATCCGCCGGTTTGCCACGTCCTACACACCCATCCTCGGTGAACCTGAAGCGCCCCTTTTCAGTCTCACCTTGTGGGAGTTTGTCAGGGTGCCTGGGCAGTGAGCATAAGGACAGATGATTCCTGCAGCCGCAGGGAGAGCTGGATTCTAACCCCCAGGGCTATCCACAGGGCAGGGGTCAGAAAGCAACAGGTACTCTCCACCAGAGAGGGCTTTCATGATCTGGATCTCAGAGACCAGGCCCTGGACTCGACCTGTTCCTCCTGACTGGGACACAGAGAGCCCACGGGCATCTCTCCCGACACCCCCCATCCCACCACCCCCACCACCAAGAGATCCTTTCTCTTCTCCCAGTTACCCATCAGACACACGTGAACAGACATCTGCCCTCTCCACCACTGGCCCACATACAACAGGGAGGCCTCGTTTTGCCTTCCAAAAGGCCCTCATAGGAAAAAAACGATCTGTGCTTTCAATCTGCATGTTCTTCCTCTGACATTATTTAAAATAAAAATACGGGCAGGGAGATGCAGAATTTTCGAAAGGCCAAAGCAGGTGATCAAAGCAAAACAGAGCAATTTCTTTCTGAGCCAAATTGTTCCTAACTTTCTGTCTTTCTTCTCTGCACCCCAGAGAAAGAGCCTGTTTCAAATATGTCCAGTGTCTCAAAGAAAAAAAAATTTTGAGTAATATTTTGCTGCAGGGTCAGACTGGATGCTACCTACCTCTCTCCTTACCCTGAAGAGGAGGAAAGGGTCATCTAGTTTTAGGGGAGATAAATAGCTTTGTAGGGCATCATAGCCTCCCTGTAGCCAGTCATCATTTCATTGAAAGCCAAAGCCTGAGGGGGGTTTCAGGCTTCTGGCCACTAGGTGCTCAGTGGCACAATACACCTCAGCCTCCACCCAGCCATCATGGTCAACCTCAATTAAATTAGAAAGAAACTGAGGGGGGTGGTGTTTAGGACTCCCTTTCCTGCCTGGACCTGGTAAGGAGATCCTCAAGAAATAGGACATGATGGACCCCTCCTAGGACCAAGTACTGCGTGGAAGCTACAGATGCCTAGGGAAAGCTAAAGATGGAGGAAGGCAGATGCCAGAGAAGGAAGGAAGGTACGGATGCAGTGATGTGTGTATGAGGAGCTAGACAGACAAACAGACAAACTGATAGGCAGAAGTGTTTCCTTTTGCCTGGAGTCTGCAATCGCAGGATGCTGATTCAGACCCTCTGAGCCTCTCCTTGCTCAACCACCAGGGCCAAATAAGAATCAAGTGCTGGAATAGTCAGGGGTGCCCTTTCCAATTTGGGCTGGTATCAGTGCATAGGAAAAGATCTGGAAGGGGGCAAGGGAGTTCTGAGCAACAGAACAACCCACGGTCACTCTAGGAACTCATTCTCATGAAAGGAATCCTTTGTATGATGCATTGCTTTCCCTGATTTGTGGGAGCCTTGCAGAAGGATGTAGCTGTGGTAGCTGCTGCTGCTGCTGCTGCTGCTGCTGCTGCTTGCAGGCGTCCTGCAGTGTGTCCCAAGCAGCACACTTGGTGTCCCCAGTGTGAGGAGCCTAGGCTTTGCCCATTAGCTGTGACTGAAAACAATCCCACCACCACCACCACCCCACCCCTCAGCAGTCTCCACAATGACTGCCCCAATCCCTAAGCAGGGTCCTGCACTGAGAAAAATCACAGTTCCTAGCGTGAATACCTAAGAGCTAGGTTTAGTAAGGGGGTGGTGTGTGGGGGTGGGGGGCCAGTGAGAGGGAAGAACAGGAAATCCCACCAATTCTGAAATCATATGTGGTAGTGGGCATTTCCTTCTGGATGCATGATGACAGTTTCCTATTTTGGGCCCCAGAATGACATTTTAAAACCTATTTCTTCCCCACATAGCACTAACGGATGGGCTGTTTTTACTTCCGGAAAGTGCAGCTCATCTTGTGCATGTCCCCCCTGGATTTTAATGAAAGAAGAATTGTGCAAAAAATGTAACTGCTTTGTCCCAGAGATGAAACAAAGACTTAACACAGAGAAGAGGAACGGCCTCTCCAAAATGTACTCTTCTCTTGATTTGGAAGGAAAGCGCCTAGAGTGACCAGCCCCCAATTGTGGTTGATATTTAATCCTCCTTGGTACAAAGGCCTATCTTTTCACTATGCAGAAGCACCATCGAGATACAACTAACCTTTAGGGTTCTATCTCAGACTGGGAGTCCAGGGCTTAGATGTGGATTGTCTATGCCTCTTCTAACCTGAACAAAAAAGATCTAAAGAAAATCACATCCCCCCCCTCACAACAAAGCATCCCTAATCACTTGAGCTTGTTGGTGAATTTTTATTCCCGTGTCCACTTGGGGTATTGAAATCGATCGCTGCAATATTTAATATATTACACTCTCAGGGTCATTGCTCTCCTAAGACGGAATTCTCTCTCCCCTCATGCCCTCACCTCAGCCTGGCTTCTTACCCTCCCACTCCCATCTGTCCGGGGCCCTCTGTTTATCTGTTCATAGAAAGTCTCTAATTCTCAACCTGGTAACTTCACATTTATTCTATTTTCTTCGAGGAGGAGGTAATACTGAAAGCTCTAAGCAGCCCTGCACTTAAAAGGGAAAATGAGGAGCTCAGTAGATTGGAGAAAATTAACCTGCCACAAACAACCTCATTAAAGAACTGCCTACCAAGAGTTAAGAATTAATAGCAAAATGGATGGGGGTGGGTGGGGGTGGGGGGGAGGGGGTGAACCCTTGAGTGAAGAGACCTTAAACCTCATTCCCTGAAAGGTGCATAATTTACAAGGCAAACCTAGCATTCAGTTTTATTTCCCTTTCCTTGTGACCTGTCCCATAACCTTGTAATCCACTGTGGGGGTGTTTTCTCTCTGGTCTCTTTCTTCTTTTTACACACCCTGCGAGTCCGAATGCTTTCTTACTGATATTTTTTGGTTTATAAAAAATGCACTTAAATTGTTTGGGGCCTTTTAATTTAGAAAGATACTTTAAGAGACTCCTGGAATACCCTTTGGGAATTTAGATGAAGAGTGCTCTTAACAGAATGGTTTGTATAGATGGGGGATGGGGAACCCTGCAGAAAGAAGAACCAAAAATCCAGTGTGAGGACATTTTTGTAGATTCAGTGTTCTGATAGGGTGCTGGCTTATTTTGCACATGAAGTTCGCATGTAAGTAAAGCCCATGCGTGTGGGCCTGTAAGTTGCCTTTCCAATGTTTTATTGAGAATTGTATTCTATATTGGCATTTTATATGCATAATCTCATTTCAATGCAGAGCTGCATACTAAATCCTGGGGCACGCAGATGAGAATGCAGTATGGATATCACACTCAATTGCATTGGCTCCAATGAGACTTTGCACATCGAGATTTCCATTGTAATGGCTTATCTTTGGCTAGAATTTTACACACTGACTGTGCTATTTCTTTGGCCAAGACTCTGAATGAAGAAAACAGGTCAATGGGGGTAGTCAAAATGAGTCCATTCATATTTTAACAGGTAACTGGGATCAGTGGTCTTCACAGGATTTGTTTTCAAATTTCCTGCTTCTTAAGAATAGTCACTTTTTTTTCTCCTGAAGGAGAACAGGGTTTCAGTTCAACCTTGGAGTGTAGGCACTAAAGTATGGTTCAAAAGAATAAAAAGAGGAAGAGATATGACATTCACAATCAGGAGGTTTCCAATTCATCTAGCAATCTTTCCATTATGTCAGGACATTATATGTATCCCACATGTCTGGTAAGATTCTGTCGTATCCAGGTAAACCAGCTAGAAATTGATACAAAGGACAAGATTTTAGAAGTTTTGCCAACCTCCTTAAATCTACAAAATAAGTTATCTGTGCCTCCCATCTGATAGTAATCATAAATTATAAACCCCAAACTGAAAATATATAAGATAAAACGTTGCTATTTTTAGCAAGGTAGCTGTTTCAGAGGTAATTTTCGCTAAAGATGTCAGGAGTGGATACTTTCCTAATTTACTTTAAAATTTGAACTGTACATCATGCACATGCTTAAAAACACAAGGATTAACATTTTTATCATGTTCTTAAAATTAGGTGGGTAGCAAAACAATTTGGCAATACAAATTTGAACAAAACCCTTGTACAAAAATATTTTAATTAAAGGGACAAAAATAAGTATCACCTCTCTAAATTCAAATATGTAGCACCCTGGTATTAGTGACCTACACCCTTTTAATTCTTTATCTTAAATTGTAGAGGTTGTTAGCCAAAAGTATTTCTAACAGGGGGGAAAAAAATCAAAATTGTCTTTCTGGAGACCAATTTGCCAAAGGATGTGAAACACTTGGAACAAAATTAAAAGTACATGGCATTTGCATCTCGCCATGTACTCCCTGGTAGAACCACAGGCCTGAGTTTCTGGAGTAGAGCTCTTCTGGGCTTGAGGTACACTAGCCTCACTGAAATAGCACAGCACAGGAGGCTGGGAGACCCTGGGCCCTCACAGTCCAGCAAGGACACATGCAGGGTCAGAGAAGGCTCCCAGGCCATCCCTGTCAGCCTGAGGTTAAGTCCAGAGCTCATGCTCTCCCCACCTCTGGAGCAAGTAGTAGGGAATAATGCTGCTATTCCCCCCATGAAGCCTGGGTGCAAAGGTTAGGTTCGGGGGAGGGGAAGAAGGGGAAAGGCTGAGTGTGAGAAGAAAAGATAAAAGAATTAAAAGGAGAAAGGTAAATAAACATGTTCACAGCAGCTCTTACTGTGTCAAGCAGGTTGAACTCTGAATGGATATAATCACAGCTAGGTAACTGAAAGCTTAACCATCTGCATGTTTTGGTACCCCATTTCAGGGGCGGGGTGGGGGTTGGGGAACCAACCTTCATCTTAGGACATTTGCCACCACTGACAATCAGGGTCTTCAATTTAAAAGGGAGGGAAACAGAGAGACGTGAGGGGGAAGGGTTGTAAAATGTGCCTTTATTTTTAGGAAATCCAAGAATTCTTGGTCTTTTCCAGTCATTTCAGAGACTGAGACCCCTCACCTACTGACCCAGTTGTTGCCTTAATATCTTTGTACACATTTGTGCCCTGTCTCACGTCTCACTTTCAGAGAAAAAAGGATGCTCTGCTGGTCCACTGCCGAAAGTTCGTGAAGTCCCTCTCGGGTCGGTCCGGGGCCTGCTTTGCCTCTCTGCTGTTCATCACTTATCACAAGCATTGTTTTTTCTGGAGCTAAATCAGACCGCTCGTAGAGAGGGCAAACACTGACAATGGAAATTATATCCCAACCTTCCGGTGCCCTATGTGTGCTTCTCCAGTAAGCCTCGTTTCTAGGGGAACTCTGAGTTTGTTTATCTGTTTGTTTTCTGGATGCCTTGGGGAAGCAGTCAGGTAGCCTCTGGGATCATTTCCTTTCGGCTTCCCTCCCTTCCTTCCCTTCTCTGCATCCGGGCTGGGGGAAAGCCTCTGCAGCCCGGTGAGCCGTTATTGTTCCCGAGACTGGAGGTAATATTTTAGGGTCTTTAGTATCTCGAAGTTTATTGACTGCTAAGCCTGTTTCACCCCGAAAGGGTCAGCCACAAACATATTGATGGCACTGATTAGATGAGTAACTGGATCTAGGCTGCCTGACATTATCTTCCCCGGCCCCCCCCCCCGAGCCCCCACCTCTTTCTGCCTTGCTTTACTCTTCCAACCTGAAGGAAGACCCAGGAAGCAGAAGCTAATAAATCGGGGATACCCTACCACCCTCGGTACTTAGGCTGTCAGAGTTGTTCCCCGAATCCCGTCACCCTACCCCCCCCCCCCCCCCACTTCGCAAGCTTGGCAGCCACCAGCTCTTCAAATTCTCTTTCCAGGACCCTCCTCCCCCTCCACTCCCGGGCCTCAAATGTCTCTGGTAAGGGGACAACCATTGCCCTTCCCCCAGTAAGGCATCCGTTGGCCCGGCCCGCCCGCGGCCCGAGCTGAAACAGAATAGAGAACTCCTACGCTACAACCAGCCAGCCCAGCTGGGCCAAAGAAAGGGTCCCGGGAGCCGAGCAGTGGTCAGGAGCAGGCTGCTCCCGCGTCTGGACTGGCAGATGTTTTCGGAGCAGCCACTAGGGCACTTTGGGGGTGCAGAGCTGTTAGGCCCTAAGAAATTAAAGGAAAGGGTAATGGCAGGCAGAGTGCGAGACAGGCGATCCTCGTGAAAGCCATTGGCAAGGGGGGTGCGTGCGGTGGGGGTATAACTCCACACGTTTTGGGGTCGTGGTATTTTCCCAAGCAACCAGAGTGATCTTCAGGGAAAACCAAATACACGTGATGACAACATCCTGTTTTGAGAGGCAGAAACAGTGGAAGAGCAATTAGCCCGCGTGCGCGTTAATCAGTCAGCGAAGGGGCTCGGCAGCCCAGGGCTTGAATTTGGCGAATTCGTGCAATTTGGAGCATTTCGACTCAGATATTGATCCCTAAACTCAATTTTGAAAGCAGCCTCCCTCGCAGAAGTGCGGGTTGTGTTATCCCAGTATTTGCACGCATCGATTGGGCAAAAATTAAATGCATCATCCTCTCCGTAGCGAAGGAAGAGGCAGGGACAGGCACAGGAGGAATAGCAGAAGTGCATAGTTAATATGGCTTGGACGCGAATATGCGAAACAAGTGCTTTAAGCCCAGGGGGGTTTCACGTAATAGCTAATTTGGTGAGAGAGCAAAGAGTGCGCCGGGAGAGAGCCATCTTAGGAGGGAAGGGGGATAACTGAATATGGGTTTCTCTGATTGGAACGAACGTTTCCCTGTGATTTGCGTGTGCGCGTGTCCAGTCCCTTGCACGCCGTCCACCTCTCCCAGGTTTTCTTCCGCCAATGCGGGCTCAACCAGAAATCCTCCTGCCTCTGGCTGCTCAGTCTGCCCAGACGCAGTTGCTGCTGGCCCCCAGCCCCCCACCCCGACCCACCGAGTCCGAAGTCCGGGGAAAGACGAGAGCGGGGAAGGGAGGGAGGGGGCGTCTGAGCCCTGGGAGGCGCTCTGGACCCGCTCTCTCTCATCCCGCAGGACCTGGCGGGGCCCTTTCCACAAAGTTCATGGGACAACCCAGCACCTGCCTGGCCTGGTTTTGCCCACCGTCTTCCCAGGCCCCGACTGGCTGCAAGGAGAAGAACTGAAGGGAAAGGAGATAGGCTATCTTTTTATGGGAGCCTAAAGAAATAAAAGAAGAAATTGTTTTCCTTGTGAAAATAAAAACCGACTCCTGTCTTCTCTTCTTTCGGCTGCTTTCGGAGTCCATTTCACGTTTCTAAAGGGAGAGAGGGGGAGAGAAAGAGAGGAGAGAAGCGAGTGAGAGAGATGGAAAGCTCTAGACAAAAGACGAGGAGCCGCAGACAGGGGTCCGGAGCGCTCCTTCAGCGCCTGCTCGGCCCGCAGACCCCTCCAGGCAGCGGGCCCCGCGTTCGCTGGGGGCTCCGCAGGCTGGGCCGACGCGGCCGGAGCGGAGCGCGCGCTCCTCGCGGCTAGGAAACGGGAGACAAAGCCCCAGCAGCCATCCCACCCAGCGCTGCTCCAGCCGGAGCCCGGACGCGCCCAGCGCGACCCGCTGCGGGTTGTGCCCACTCGCCTCTCGGGGAGCCTTCGCCCCCAGCGACGCCCCGGCCTGCCGAGGTTCCCCCCCGCCTCACTCAGCCACCAGCTCGCGAGTTCAAAACCTGCCCCTGCCTAATGAAACCCGGGCAACCTTCGCCGTCCCCACCCCCACCCTCGGCTCCCCCTGGGCAGGAGGCCGCGGCTCCGGAGGTCACCGCGGCCCTCTCCGCCGGCGCCGGCGTCGGCGCTGGGCCTCGGAGGCCGAGTGGCCATTTACTGCCCTCTGATGACGCCGAGAACCAGGTTAGCTCATAAAGCCTTTCACACTCAACAATGGGGATTTTCTCAACAATTAACAAGAAACAACATAATAAAGCCATTTACAAAGACCTTGCTATTTACTATAAATTAGGCCCTCTTTAAGAGACCAGTGCGTAATTTCACACACTTTACAACTGGGGCTGCATTTTAAACACCCGGGAAAGCAAGCGCGCTGCACTCGCTGGTGACCTAGCTGCGGTGCACCTCTGCTTCCCCGCTCCCGCAAGTCGCAGCTTTGTTTGCATTGCTGCGCTCCCACCGCCCCAACCTGGGGTGGGTTTCCAGGTCACTGTCTCCCGTTTCCCCTTTCTGCTGCCCTGTGAGGTTGCAGGGGGACGGCCACCTCCGCCCCAAGCCACCAAGCCAGGCCGCTCCACCTTTCTCCCACGTCGGGAGTCCCCCTGGCCCGTGCCGGGCCTCCAGCGCCCTCCCCAGACCGGGAGTCTCCGGGGTCCCTTTCTGGAAGGCGATCGGGCGCACGGGGGCCGGGTCCCACGCCCCCATCGCTTTGCACTCGCATTTTGGAGGCCTTGGCCGGCCCTGGGCCAGGGCACCGAGCGGGCCCCACGAGCCCGCGGGAGAAAGTAGAGGAGGTCTTGGGCTGTGGGAGTGAGACGTGGCGAGGCGACCTGTGCGTGCGTGTGCGGGGCTGGGAGAGGCCTTCAGAGCACACAAAAGGAGCCCAGGCCCGGGGCGGCCTTCGCCCAGGGCCGGTCCCGGGGAGCAGGCCAAGGCCCACCGCGCGCCCTGGCGCCCCCTCCTCCCGTCCCGGCGGGCTCGGCCTCCAGGCCGCTTGGCTGGGAGGCCACTGCGCCCGCCGGAGGAGCCCGGGGCCGCGCGCCCGGGGTTGCGGGCTCTTCCGCCCGCCCGCCCGGGGCAGCGAGTCCGGCACGAAGGCAGAGGCTAGCAAGAACTTGGCGGGAGGGGGGGGGAAGTCACAAAGAAAATGTTTGCCACCATGCAAGATGGCGGCATTCAAGCTCCCTGTGCTGCAGGGGGCGGCCCAGGCCCAGAGAAGCCGCGGGCCGCCCCGGGTCAGCACGACCCCCAGAGCTCGGCGGTCAGCAGGGAAAGTGACCGCAAGCGCCCCAGGATCCCCGGGCCCGGCCTCGCTGGCCCGCCGACCCTTCGTTCGTTTCCTCGGCGGTGCCCAGCCAGCCCGGTGCGCTCGCCGGGCCCAAACGCCCTGCCAGCAGCCCCTGGACACTGACCCCTGTTTACAAACACAGGCTGGGGGCGGGGTGGGCCGGCCGGAGCGCTCGCGGGCGGGGGTGGGGGCGGGGTGGGGGCTGCGCGCCGCGGAGAACGCCACCAGCCGAGAGGAACAAGGCGTTGGTGCGAGCGAGCTGGCCCGGCAGCTGGAAAGGACTGAACGCCTTGTTTTTGAAACTGTCAATTCCCTCAACCCCCATTGTGAGGGCTTCATGCAAAACATCTCAGGCCTTTTAAAGTGGGAGCTTGTGAGGCCGCCACAGTTTGAAAAGGAGCGAGAGAGGAGCGGGGGCCGAGGGCATGAGCAAAGAATGATAGTTGCCCCCCCTCTTTTTCTTTTCTTTTTATTTTTTTAAGCAAAAAGAAGGCCTGCTAAACAGGTAAAATGCATGGATCTTCCACCTCCCAGATCCGCCCTGCGTCCACCACAGCTAGTTTTGCAAAATGCCCTTTGGCCTAGGGAGCAAACCAAAACCAAAGCTAGCTTTTAAAATAGATTTTAAATCCTGAGATGACTTGGGTGACAGGGTGGCCTCCCTAGGTAGAGACTCCCTGTTCCTCCTGGCCAATTTCCTAAGGTTAGTTGAGGAGGAGTCTTGCCTCTCCGCCTCCCCCCAACCCCCCTCTTCCCCCCAGTGTGGAGATCATGCCTTCTTGGTTCTTTTCACACCCTATTCAGCAGGAAGTTAATTTCAAGGTGAAGCAAAACTCACCACATGTTCTGACTTTTATAGATGCGAGTACTTTATTTAAATAAATAAATAAATCTCTTTCTTTCTCTCTTTCTTTTTTAACCATGGAGGACTTTTGTTTTTTGGGGGGGCGTGGTTGGGGGGAAAGGAGGAGTTGCTTTTGAGGAATTAGTTTCTACAGCTCTTCCTGCATGCAAGAAAAACCCCAACTACCTCTATTATCTGCAATAACTTCCAATTATTGTTGAACGGAACTTTGAGGGATTTCTAGACCATTGAAAGTCACCCACACAGGATAAGATAAAAATCGACACAACAGCCCGTCTAGTTTGTGTGATTGCTGTTTAGTGGTGGCTCCTTGTTGGTTTTAAAAGCAACAACCATGATTGAAATCACTCCAGTGTAATCGAGCAAGCCAGCAGAGAAGAACATCCACGTTGGAGAAGTAAGACATGCTGCTCTATGACATAGGCAGGTAATGACTGGGGCACACAGTACAAACAGCGCCCTTTTTACAAATCAAATGTTCATTTCACGTTCTTACCAGGAAACCTCTTTTACAGGAGACCAAAGAGAATGTTGGCCCCACCCCCACCCACCCCCCATCCTCCCATCCCAACTAGCCCAAAGTCAGGGGAAAAGCCCTTTCCTATATTCCGTTCATGTCTAGGAATGCTGAGCTATTTTAGGCAATAGGAATCAGTGGCCCCAGCACAGGTTGTTTAAAAAAAATTCTATTCCCTGGAAAATGTTTAGGTATAAAAATCCAATCTAGCAAAGGAGGTAACTTTTCTTTTCCCTTCAATAAGGCTTAACTTTTTGGACAAATGGGGCTTGTAAAGCAGCTAAGAAAAGCTACATATAGTCATAAATCATAAAACAATGAAAATAAAATGTCTTGAGGAGGATTCCCACAGCAGAATGGGAAAGTTACCAGGAACTGAATGAATACATTGTATCTGCAAGTTACTGCATACTATTTAGTACACTTTCCTAACAGAAGCCTCAACTCCGAGGCTTGACTGTGGTTGGCTGGCTTGTTGTAGTACTGTGGGTGAAATTTGTGTCGACTATTTAATTTCTTTCCTTTTGATGGTATCATTCTGGAATGCCTCAGCTTCCATGCTGCTCAGTCTCCAGCTCCTAAACGGAAACTATTGATTCTCCAAGGGCTGGAGACCAAGTGTCAAAGCTGAAAGGGCCATATTTTATGTCAGAGATTCCATAAGGTATATTTGTATTAAGTTGTACTTATTTCATCTCTCAGTCTGTAGACTTCAAAACTGTTCTCAATTTGTATTTTAGGAACAGTAATTCTATAGGCAGCAAGAAAAGTACTCATCTACGTGTAGTAGTAACATACTTTCAACTGGCTTGACATAGCAGTAACTAAAGAGTAGAAATCATAGATGTCCTGTGTGTGTGTGACACTCTTTACAGATAGATTTTTCAGGACAACTCACTGCACCCACATTGTCCTCCAAATTAAAAGGAATTAAGACTGAGAAGCCAATTACCCAGTTTCCTGGGACTTGGTTAGCAGTAACATCTACTGGTCTTTGGAACTGTATTATAAACATGAATTCAGGAATAACATCCCCATTTTTTTGCTTCGACCATATCTACCAAGGCAATAAAAAAAGGGGGGGGGAATCCAGTGAACCTACATCTGGTAGCATTCAAGAAGTAAAGGAAGAGAGGTAGTTCAAAGCATCTGTTTACTCCATCCAAATGTATTTGGATGCAGGTATTCTTAGCCTCTGTCCTTTACAATAAGAGGAAAACCACAGAGCATATCCAGCAATTAGGCCTGAGACCATCCAGATCTATCTGAAACATTTATAGACAAAAGAAAGTTTCAAAAGGACTAGGAATTAAAAGGTTAATGAAAAAATTAAAAATAAAAAAACCCAGATTGCATTTCTATGAAAAACAGTGACTGAAATCCACACAGTAAACATTTCCGCTGGTGTTTTCTTTTGTGATTTATGACCTATAGATGCAACTTCTTGGGTTTAAGATGGCAAGGATCTGAGATACATAATTTGTCAGACTAAGGAGGGGGGTTGAACAACAATTATTAGCTTAAAGTCTCATTAAAATAAAAACTAGTCTCTGCTTCAATTCTTAAACCTAAAACTTTTTGCCCTTGATTTGTAACAAGTTTGTAAAGTTTTGTTGTTGTTATTAAGGAAGAAATCCACCAGGGCTTTTTTTTTTTTTTTTGCACAGAACCTGACTGGCCTCATCACATAGTATTACAATAAAACACTACACCTCATAAATGCATTTCTTTCAAGCAAGAACATTACAAGTGAAAATGTCAACAAAACCGTTCATTCCTTCAATCTGGAATAAGCAGAAATGCATGGAACCAGAGATTTTAAACAGTGTTTTTAATTGCAAATAAAGCTAAAGCATGCTTTTCAACAGTGCACATTTCCATAATTTTGATTTACTGCTTCCATCATCACAACATAGTACACCAGCATGGCCCTTACCAAGGGCTAGACCCTAGCCCTCTGCATGTTGAACTAGTTTGATTTTAAGTGCAAATAGTCACCTCTGATTGTCACTTGCAGTAGAAACTCTCCTGCTCTGTTCACAGGACGGTCTGAAAACAGAAGTTTAGAAAGATGTAGAAGGAAAAGGAAAAGGTCATAAAATCCACATGCCTGAGTTCTGGTACCAAAAAGCCCTGAAATGACGGTCTTTTTTTTTTTTGGGGGGGGGGGTAGTCTTAGTACTCTGACCCCTCATTCTCTCTTTCCTGGTTGTATTCACTACTAGATCATGGAATGTCCTGCTACTAAGAAATACTTTCATTGTTTTGCAAGATTGAGGATTCATGCTCAGACCACAAGGTAAGCAGGGTAATAGTAAGAGTTGCTGTTATTTAAAGCCTTTGGATAAGAACACAAAAAAAGACTTCCAATTGCAAGGAGTGGCTGTAAAGGTAACATAGCTTTTACCCCCCAAGGGGGGAAAGAAAGCAATCCCATATTTATTTCCCTTTAGTATATATGAGGCAGCTTTTATCAGCATTCAAGCAGGACTCACAGCCTAATCTTTCAACTCTCCCACCCCACCCCACCCCCAAAAGTTAAGTGCAACTACCCTTGTAGACCCCACAAACAAGAGCTTCAGAAGAGAAGATTTGGGGCTCACAGAAACTTCTTGCTACCTCATTGTGTAACCATGAAACTTAACAAACTTTCACTGACTTAGCAGTTACACTTTCAGGTCTGAAATCTAGTGCATAAACTTAATGGCTCATTGTAATATTTATTATTCAACCTTTTGACATTTATTTGTAGCAGTTGAACTGAGGTCCAAAACAAACCCGTTGTAGATTCCGACTGACTCATGCATTATTAGCATCAAAACAGTAAAGTGTCCCAGCTCTACCATAATAACTGAGTTTTACTTGAGTCTTTAGCCTGAAGTAGTCTGTGGAATGTAAACCAACCCAACCCTTCTCCCGCCCCGCCCCCACTCTACTTAAAAAAAAAAACTCAATGGAAAAAAAATTAATCCGATTTCTGTCTTCAAAATGTGATAAACCAGGACTCCAAAAGGGGTGTAACACATTAATGGACTTGTACAAACCATCCTGTGCAGTTTACAACAAAAGGAAGGTAATATGGTTCAAGAAAATATCTTCCAAAACATTTTTATGAATTAAATTTCCTGAATTTGTGACTAGGTGGAAGAGGTATTGCAGAACCGCCCAGCTGCCATTTCCATATAGGATGGGCCTTGTGAGGAGGTTGGGAATCCTTAGTGGTGTTTAAGGAATACGCCGGCCACAAATCCCCATCCTTCCCAATAATGAGTGATGGTGGACAAGGAAAATTTGCCATGAAATTAAATGGCCTTTTCACTGCTGATGCTACATTGCTGGCTACCTTTTTGCGTCTATTTATAACTGTAAAATCATCCAGTGTTCCTTCATGTGTCTCGGTTTTACCTGTAGGACGAGGGCTTCTAGCTGATTTCAAATTTGGTTTGACTGGAGGTGTCTGAAGTACAGGTCGCTTTCCCAGTACTAGTGTCCGGTAATTTTTTCTCACCTTGGCACCAAATTTATATTCCCCATCCTCCGGTTTTGGAGAACCTAAAGTGCATGAAAGGCCCTGACTGTGAACCAGATGATTTAAGGAAGGCGTTGCTTTCTCAGGGCATGCAAACCCTTCCTTGGCTGTGGTTAACAAGGTGTCCTCCTCCTTACTTTCAGTCACACTGTCAAACTCACCCTTTGTATCATTGCACTCGCACTTTAGCTTATTTGTAATAAGGTCAGGTTCATATTCTTCATTAGCACTACTATCTTCTACTTTGATTTTAATATTGTGCAGAAATGGCAATGCCTTATCGCCTGTGTCAGTGCACGGGTTCTCGGCTTTAGTTGCTGCTGAGTCCACCTCCGGGTCAGTTTGCAAAGAGGGCAAATCCGCAGCAAAGTCAGGACAATGAAGGGTTTTGGAATCCTGTTCTGAGTTTGCTGCCGCTCCCGCAGAATCGTGATTTGAGAACCTAGCAGCTATTGTGTTGTTATCTGCCCTGGGTGTCGCAGGAGTTGCTGGTAGGCATTTCCTAGCCTCTCGGAGTATTCTTTGTTGTGGAAATGCATTGTTTGTCTTTGGGCTAGGTGAAGAGGCTCCCTCCGCCAGGCAGTTCATTGTCAGGTCAGTTCTCTTTACAGTACTGGAAATTTCCGAGTGTGGGAATGTAATCTCAGATACCCTAGCATCCCTTATCTCCGCGAAACAACTCCCCAGGCTGGCCTGGCAGTACACCGGAGACGGCTTGGAGGCCCAGCCCTGCAGATTCCACTCCTCTGGCGACTCGGCTTTGACACTACTCTTGAGGTCGGGAAGTCTGCCGGCATCCTCGAAAGCAGCGGGTTTGGTTGCAGCGGCGGCGGAGGCCAGATGGTACAAGAAGTTGGCCTGCGCCTGCACGCTGGGAGGCTTGCAGAAGCTGGTGCGCCTGAAACGGATGCTCTGCACCGACACTTGGCTGGAGCCGGAGCTCGAGTCCGACTCCTCCGAGGAGTCCTCCTCCTCCGAGCTGACTTCACTGGAGTCCGAAGCCCCACTGACGCCCTCTTCCTCCTCCTCCTCCTCCTCGCCCTCCTCCTCCTCCTCCTCCTCTTCCTCCGAGGACACAGAGTTGCTGGAGCTAGACAGACTGGAGCCAAAATCCGAGTCGTTGGCGGCGTGGTCCGAGTAGGAGCTGGACTCGGAGTCGCTGCTGCAACTCTCGGGGAAGCTGCCCAGATGGGGCTGCGGCCGGTGGTGGTGAGGGGCGGGGTGGTTCTGCTGCGGCTGCTGGGCCCTGTGGTGGTGGTGGTGGTGGTGATGGTGGTGGTGGTGGTGGTGGTGATGGGGAGGCGGGCAGAAGCCATTGACCAGATGAAACCTCTCCAAGCAAGTGGCCCCAGCCGCCGCCGCCGCCGCCGCCTTGGCTTTGTAGGACCTGGGCAGCAGCAGCAGGCGCCGGGCGCCGGCGTGGGGCGCGAGCAGGCCGTCCTTGGCGCCCCCGCGCTTGCGCTTGCAGCGGTAGGTCAGGCTCCCGGGCCCCCCGGCGCCCGCCGCCGCCGCCGCCTTGGGCTGGGGCCCGGCCGCAGACGCCTGGTAGTAGGCTGCAGCGGCGGCGGCGGCGGCGGCGGCAGCGGCGGCGGCGGCGGCGGCAGCGGCGGCCGCCGGGTGTTTGCTGCACAGCAGGCTCCGAAAGTACGCGGGGTCCGAGTGGAAAGCGACGTAGTTGCCCTGGAGCGGGGCAGTTTCATAGTTTAGAGGGGGTTTGCAAGGCGAGCGCACGATTTCCGGGTAGTGCGAGCCCGGGTATTTGCTAAAAATCTGAGGTAGATGGGCGGCGGGGCGCGCGGCGCCGGCGCCGGGGCGCGGGGACTGCGCGCTGATTGGCAGGGGTCGCGCGGCTCCGCTCAGGCCCCGCCAAAGTTGGTGCTTGTCCTTCCAAAAAGCCGGGCGGGGGCTGGCGGCGGCGGCGGCGCGCTCTGGAGGCGGAGGCGGCGGCGGCGGCGGCGGCGGCGGCGGGGTGGCAGGGGCCCGGCCGAGCCTCCTGCGCTTGGTCTTGAGCACGCGCTCGGTCTTGCAGGAGGTGTACAACGCTTCCACGTCTTCCCGGGAGATGAGCGTGCATTTGGCGGCGTGGAAGGCGATGCTGTTGATCGCCTTGAGTTTCCTCAACTCCTCCAGGTCGCAGTGGTGCTTTTTCACTTTCAGATGGTCCATGCGCTTGTGCACGGTGGTCCTCGGGATGTTTTTCAGCAGGTCCGTGAAGACTTGGGAGAGGGCAAACATTTGCTTTCCTTTAATGATGAGGTAGCCGAGCCTCACGCCGTCCACCTCTTCAAAACCTGACTTCAGGTCTCCCATCTCGGGCACTAAATGATCCCCACCATTTGCAGTAAATATATACGTGACGCATACATACACATGTATGTATGTTAATCCTCCGCCAGATGCTGCGTGTGTCTCAAGGCATCCTGCTAATAAAATAACAAAGACTGTTATTCCCGGCGAAGGGAGTGCCAAACTCCAGGCAAAATTATTGAGGGAGAGGGGAAAAAAAACCCCAAAAACAACAACCAACAACCATGAAATTACACTGACTTGATTCTTGCTTTTTTTTTTTTTGGTTTTCGGTTTTTGAAAAAAGAGGGAGAAAACCATCCGGCTTCTGATCTGCCAGTGTGCTGGGGTAAGCCTCCGAGGCAGATCGGTACCTGGGCCCCTCTCGGCCTCCCTTCTCCCTTGGAGCCCTAGGATAATGGAATGTGAAGGGAGAAAGAGAAAAGAAATGCAGCTGCTATTCCCGCCGCTGCTTTAGCTACAAATAAAATGACAGAGTGAAGTGAGCTCGTCCGGAGACACCTTCATCAATTAATTCCCCTAAAGCCAGCGCTGATTGGACACTCCTGACAGGTGATGCAATAAAAATTGATATTCCACCCCTTCCCCCCAAAATCTCCCACTAATTAGCATACCCGTATACTGCCACCTCCCCTCCCAAAGTAAATAATACAGTCGGTATATAAATCTTTCCATTAAACTATCGGAGCTCAGAAGCAGCTCCACTCTCAGACTTCATCAGAAGCAGTGTGTGTACGCTTAAAAAAAAAACAACACCGTATATTCCCCTTTAAAGGGGTATTGCCTATTTTTTGCTTTATTTGCATTTTACCGATACAGCTATTATCATTTCAAAGGGAAGGGATTTTAAAAACATTATCAACCCTAAATAGAGATTCCCCACCCCCTTTTTCTTTGAAAATGGAGCTTAAGCGAGAATGTGCAGAACAGCTAACAGTGCAGAATAGCTTGGTATTTCCCTTAGGGGAGCCGGGGAGAGACCGGCTGGGAGCTCCAAAGTTAAACCCGCGCGGAGAACCACCCCAACGCAGACTTACGTTTCGAATTTCTCTCGATTCTCCTTTTTCTCTGAAATCCCTTTTTACAACCACAGACAAAGTTATTTGGCCAAGGAAGCTGTTCAGGGTCCAGCCCTGAGACACTGTAACAATTCAACTGGATTTCGGTTCTCTGGTGGTGGGGGGCGGGGGCGAGGAGGTAGTTTCACGTCAGACTCGTAACAAAGCATAGATAAGCCAGAAATGTGTACACTTTTCACAATTAACCTCGCTGGAAGGCCGGCGGAGTCGTCCTCGGGTCCCCAGCACAGCCTTCGCCAGGGTGCTGTGCTCGACAGGTCAGAATTCCAGGGAGCAGAATGCTTCTGCAGGCAGCAAAGAAATGAAAATGTAAAACACCCTAGGTTCTTCCAGAGGTTTTACGTAATAGCGATGGTGGGGGGTGGCGGGGGGGGGGAGTGCTGATGTGCGATGCAGACTCTTTCCAGTGGTCCAGGATGCTTTGGTTGGTAGTTTAAATGAATCTTCCACAACTCCCCTCCCCCTATCGTTTCCCCCCCCACCCTCGTTTTCCCCTCATGAAAGCCAAGTATCTGCTTTAAGAAATCACTTGGGATGAATCTCAATATGGTTTAACCTCTTCTTAGTCAAAGCAAGGTATATTTTTGTCATTTCCAAGGATATCCAAAATATTGCCAAATGAGAGCAAGGGTCTTCTCAATTGTATTACCAGGATCCCAAGGTGGTTGGTTGGCTGCTCTGCAAAATTCTGCAAAATCTTCTTAAATTGTCCGATGTTTGCAACTACAGCATCATTGTAAGTTAGGCATCTCTAGATTTCCTTGTTCCTCCAAGAAATAGATACACCCGTGTGGCCAAGTGAATAAACGGATATTTCTGAGGCTGCAAGGGAAAAAATGTAAAAGAATTAATTCCTTCTCATTCAGAAGTTCCTGCTTCCCCTGCTCGGACCTGGCTAGCAAGAAGAGCAGGTATGGCTCAAAAAGAAAAGAGAAAAACAGGAATTAGACAAGGGAGTTTGCTTGATGAAATGAAATCTCCGCCATAGTTCCCCACCCCCACTCTATCCCTCCTGCAATTTCCCAGGAATTCTGAAGAGAATTGGGAATTTCAAGAAGTGTATCCGGAAATGAAGGAAGTCTATGTAGGAGAGTCTGTAACTCAGGAGGCCGGGATTTGAAAAGTCACCCCTGGACTACTGTTGCGCTCAGCACAGCTGTAATCGCCGCTCTTCAACTTAATCAATGTGTGTACAAACCGCGATGGCTAGTTCTTGCCTTTGAAATCTAAGGCTAGCATTTCCATCCAAGAAATCAGAGCTACAGCAAATTACATTTTTGTCTCTTGAATGAGAGGAGGATCATTGAATGGATCTCGTGGTATTTCAGGCTTTAAACGTAACCGAGAGGCAGCAATGAACAATGCCTCGTCACAGCTAATACCATCCACCGAGTTGGCTTTCTTTTGCATCTGGATCTATCACACCGCGATTTTCTCTTTCACTTTCACAGGAGGCAAAATGCAAAAAAAAAAAAAAAACCACAACAACAACAAACCACCCCAAGACAACAACCCCCAAAACAAACAAAAAAGACAACAACAACAACAAAAACCTTTAAGCAGAAAGCAAAGTTTCCAGGAAAAACAGATGCTGGTGTTTGTTTGTTTTTTAAAGTAGAACGATCTGAGTCTTTCTACTGCCAGCGACAATAATGTTTTAAAATTCCTCCTGATGCACTTATATACTGCCAGCCCTCCTTCCTCCCACCCCTCTTCCCGCCCAATGCCCCTCCCCCAGCTTTAAGATTTAGACCAAAGACTCAAACAGCCAAGAAATAGTAAACTCAGAAAAAGCCTTTGAGAAGACATTACAAAAGGTTTGTTAGAGGGCCATTTTTTGGGGGGTGGGGGTGGGAGGCAGGTAATTTCAGTTCTTGAGCCCTATTTAGGTTTACAAACACAGACAAGCACAAAGTCACACCACGACCCCTGCACACAGCAACATGATTGATTTAGTAACCATTGCAAAATTACCTGTTTTCCTCTTTTTCCTTGCCCACCTTTAAAAAACTGAAATAACTTGTATTTGGTAGTTTTAAAAAACTAGTAGAACATTAAATCTTAAATAAAACTAAAGATACAATCTATTAGGCCAAATTGTGAAAATACAGGTCAGGAGACTTAGGGAATGTGTCTTTTTATTCTGCATATGTCAGTATCAGACACTTTTACACTTAAACATTTTTAATACTCCCATTACCCATCTTTCTTCTCATCTAATCCATTCTTTTGTTCCTCTAACTTCCTGTGTGTATGTGTGTGTGTGAGAGAGAGAAGGCGCGCTCTTAAGCGTGCACGTACACACACACACACACACACACACACAGACAGCTTTCTTGTGGCCATCAGCACACATTGCATATCCGGGGTCTTCTCCAGGCACATTGGGGGTAGATCCCGATAAAAAGATCTAGCAGAGGCCCCTGAGCGCTCACACATGAAAGGCAGGGGACTTTAAGATGGATTTGCATGCACACAGGGGATTTCGATCAATAGCTACCAACATTTATGGCTTAGATTATTAATGCGAAAGCTAGCCAAAAGAGTGGAGATGAAAAATTAAAGGTGTCTGTTATCAATTATGCTTAAAGTTATGCAATAATTTACTTACTCTGCCTGGATGTGCAGGTCCAGATGTATAAAATGCTATTCCTCAAAAGCCAGGGGGCTTCTTTGAAAAATTTGTTGACCATGTCAGCTGCCTTTATAACCAAGGATGAACACAATTCAGATGATGGAATGCATTCAAATTCCTTTTTAAGGAAAAGGAATCTATCAACTTCTGTATTTCTTAAATACATGTACATACATGAAGGGATGCACCTAAATTAACATTTGTGTGTATATCAATCTGAGTCCAGGAAATCACTTATTGTGAATTTAGTCAGATATACATGCACTGAGTTTAATTAAATGTGATCATTTACTCAATGAAAATGCATAATCTACATGGTATAGTTATAAAGTATTTGAGCTTTGAAAACAAAGCTGTTTTGCTAAAGGAAAAGGTTTGTACTGAATGTAGACAGAAATGTATTCTTAATGTCCACTTCTGCATTTATGTAAAATATCAGTACTTTCAGTTTTTTTAAAGGGATGGACTGTAAAGATAGGAACATATTTGTCTTTACTTATTCCATATAAATGTGCTAAATTTACCTTTAGATGTTCTATTTTGATTTATTTTCACTGTATTTTATGTTTAAATACCATTGCAATTCCGTCTGACCTCTTCCCTCTGGAGCGAAGTAATGCACACAGCATTTACAGTCTTTTAAATGGTTAGCTGGGAAATGCAGTAGCAATTTGCAGGAGTAGTTTACTAATGGGGAAAGTTCTTTTGAAAACCTGAAGGAAAATCTAAGAGTACTTTTGCATTTCTATACTACAACTGTCATATAATTAAAGTATTGAAGAGCATTAAAATAATCCTCTTCTTTCCAAGCTTTCAGCCATACATACATAATTTAACTGACTCTCTTCCATCCCCACCACCAACCCCACCTAATTCTTCACCATATACATTTGTTTGTGATTGCTGGACACATTTTGTTAACAGTGAATTCAAACAGAAAAGCTCAGGAAACCTCACAAAGGCCTCAGAATGTAAGTACACTGGTTCGAAGAAAGGAAGCTCCCTATACTGCTTATCAAAAGTAGCTATCACACTTGCAATATAACAAAAATCTAAAATCATGAAAAATAAATTTATAGTCTCATACGGTCTGAATCCTTCTTGTGATCTGGGTTAGAGGCATTGGATGCTAAAATCTTGTGTGATAGTCAAAAGTTCCTGCTCTGCTTCTTCCGGAAGGAAAAAAATGAATAGAGGATGGAGAAAGGGCCAAGTGAAGGAATAACTTAAGTTACAACCTAGCATATTTTCCCTAATTATTTTTTTGTCTCATCTAAATATATCAGGGTACATCTCCAAAAGGGCTCATCCTTCTGTTCTTAAGCTTTGAAAAATCCCGTTTTTAACAGAAGTTTGGGACACAGAGTATGCCATGTTGTCTACTGACCCATAATCAAAATGCAGTGACCTCCTACCCTTTTTTTGCTCCCTGACCCATCTTGAATTCAATGCAGCCTTTATAAATTTGCAAATCCTTGGAGGTAAAGGGGTTTTTGTGAGGCTTTGTTCTGAGAAAGTCCTAAAGAGTGTGTTTTCAAAAATAGACAAAGGTAAAGCAGTAGACGCCAGTGGACAATATTTTATACAGGTGAGCAATAAGACAGCTCTTCGGGTTACCACGCATTGCAAGCTAAAAAGCAGTTGTAAACATAGGTGCCAAGGTAATGGATTGCATAAAATTAGAGAGGTATAAAATCACTTTCCTGATGTAAGGAATGGGTAGGCCCCAATCTCCCGCTTTCCCCATCTGCAAGGGCTGTGGGGGACCCTAGTCCCCAAGTAAGGAAGGGGTGGGGCTTGACGGAGAGGGGGGAGAGGGAGGAAGGGAAAAAGAAAGGAATGAGACCTGACCTGAATCTACAGGCACAATCCCTTATCTTTCCCGCTATCAGCCAGTTTAAAGGACACCATAATTATGGTGATAAGACAATGCCTGCTTATGTGTGCTGAATAAATAATGTTTACAGCTGAAGAATCTTTTAATTCCAATTAAATGCTATCAAAGAAAAGCCACTTTTCCTACTGCAAACCGCCTTTCCCCCCAATTATCTTGTTTTCTTGCAGTATTTCCCTATGAGACACAAGGGCCTTTCACAATTGATCCTGAATGTAAAAAATCCGAGAAAGTAGGGTTCAAAGTTGATATATAAAATAATACACAAATACCAAGAAACACAATTTATTTGGATTGCCCAAGTTTGTGTTTATTTTACACAAGGGGCCAAATGTGTAGAGACTGAAGTGATGACACCAAGCATCAAGGCCTACGCATGAGCCTTGGAAGCCATACTGAAATTCGGAGCCCTCATAGGGGAAACAAGGAAAGACAAAAAACTTGAGGGACCTCGTGGTCTCTGGAAAGGGAATCTTCTGGTTCTGTCCTCCTGGCCTCAGCCCAAATCTTTCTAGGAGCATTGGAGCCAATCACCATCTTCCAAGGCTGCAGCTGCAGGGAACATACAAAAAAGTGGGAGATCAAAAAACCCTACGTTTGCATTTAGAGATGCACAGATTCATTTTCTATTCATGACATCAGCAAATCACATCATAATCAGATTTAAATAAGGCTGGGCAGTAATGCCCATCAGACTGGGCACTAAACACAGACAGTATCACAAACGAATCAGAAAATTCACTTTTTAAAAAAATTTAGGAACCATAGAGTGCAAATTAAGCCTTTTAACTTTGAAAAACTCACTTTCCCTTTTGAAGCCAAATTTTGCTCTAGTAAATTTCAAATGAACGCCTATCGCCTCTCAGGTCTTCCACAACATTATAACCCAAACTTCTATTTCTGGCCTTTCTCAACTCTGATATTGTTTTGTTTGTGCTTTAAAGAAACACATGGCACAACAAACACTATGTAAAACGCACTCATTCCATCAAATTCTCATACAAACCTGACTTTCACGTCATCTATCTTGCAATGTTATTGCTAAGTATAAACTTTAAAAGTGCTTTCATGGAAGGAATATTTAATATTTTTTTGTAAATTTCATTTGGTGATGTGGTGCAAAAAGTGGAAAATTTCATGGTGTTTGTTTTTTTTTAAATAAAGTTTTCTGGTTAGCAGCAGGCCCCTTTTCTTTTGAAAGTTTAGAGCTCCAATACCCTCAATTCTACTGGCAGAATTAGGATGGACTTAGAGGGTCCTAAACGTGACCGATTCACTAAGGCGGGGGGGCTACAGCTTGCAGCAACGTGCTCGCTCGGCAACCTAATCCTACGCTAAAAGAGGGCAGAGGCGAAAAAGAATGAAATACAAACTCTTCAGACATTCTTAGTTACTTTCAAGGTGGATTGTCTATTTTAAAGCTGATGGGAACGTCTGAGTTTTGGAGCAAAAAGAAGAGAAGGTAAGTGTTTGTCCTTGTATCCGCCAGTTCTTAGAGAAACAATGAAAGAACAAAGGGAACCACTTCCTCATGAACATTTTCTGAATCTCCTTCGGTTTCAAGCCAAAAAGTTTGCGAGAAGATTGGCCTTACTCTACCTTAACTATTTGTTGCTAGCATTATTGAACTAAGAATGAGAAATAAAAGTTGAGCGGTAGTGTAAATATAGATTAAATAATAATAAAGGCTTGCAGTGGCGAATCTCCAGAAGTTGCTGGATGCATGAAGGGTCGGTTCAAGAAATAGCCTTTACATATCAGATTTTATCAGTCATTTAAATAACCTTTCTTACTGTTTGAAGGTTTTTTTCAACCCATGTTATGTGTGAATACCGTTTATGGGAAGAGAAGGGTCTACTATTTAGTTCGAAAAATGATCTCTATGGCTGCCTTGAAAATAGATTGTGAAGGGGAAAAGGGGATTCAAGTATTGACGCCAGTGTTTGCTAACAGGAGGAATGGCAGCGGTGGCTGGGAAAGAAGTGGGATTCGCATGAAAACGTATTTGCTTTGGGGTATGCTGGTTATCAGTAAAGTGAGCCTTTGTGGGTCCGTGTGCCTGTGTGTCGGTCCCCAAAGTCGTCGAGTACATGAAACACGAGTTTTTATTGCTCCTCCAAGCGGCGTCTAAACCCCCTGGACCCCACCCCCAAATCCGTATATTACCTGCCCTGTTACAGTGACACATGTTTATGTTTATAGTCCTGGTTTGTAGTAGTGTCAAGAGCCACAGCGTGAGGAGGGGGAGGAGAGTGGAGAGGGAGGAGTAAAGGCAACCACCCCCACTTGTTGTTAAAGCAAATTTACTGCGTTATTGCTAGCCCTGAAAAGGGGGCTGGGAGGAGAGTTGAGAGGAAGGGTAGAGTTGGGATGAACGTTCGTGGTGGAAGGGGGTGGGGTTAGGAGAGCCGAGTTGGAGCTACTCTCTCCAGCAGCCCGGGAAAAGCAGCTCGGGGAAGAGGGGTGCGCGCTGCCGCACTGCAAGAAAGAAGGTTCCTTCTGTTCGTTGCATTCCCGTGGGGGCGGGGTGGGGTGGGGGTGCTCTGCACGCCGGGGCCAGGGCCCTGACCTCTGACCCCGGCTCCTCGCCGCGCTTTCCCGGAGCCCTGCGGCCACTTTTTACCCAGGATCCCTCGCGCGGGCCGCGCTCGTGCCGAGCTCGAGTCTTTCCTAATCCTCCATTCCCTGATTTCGATCCCCTCCCCCCGCCTCCCCCCCAGCCCCAGGGGAGGATTCTCCAGCAGGGAACCCCCGCCCCACCCCCACCCCCCGAGCCGCGGTGGAGTGGCCCGAGGCAGGCCGGCGGGGCGGGGCGTGTGGCGCGGGCCCTCCCGACGCGGCCGGCCTCTGGGGAGGGAGGGAGGGAGGGGGCGAGGGGGGAGGGGGCTCGGCTCCCCAGCTGCGCGGCCCCGCCGCCGCCGCCGCGCCGCAGACCGGACCTGTTGACTGCCGCGGGCCCGCCTCACCCCGCGCCCTCTCCCGACCCACAGCGCTTCTCCGGGGGAACTTGGGGAGGGGATATCCGGGACTCTTCCTCCGTCGCCCTCCGACTTGGTTTTTTGTTGTTTTTTCCCCCGCGGCCTGTGCGGAAGCCACCTCATTTCATCCGTTCTCTCATCCTCTTAAGTAGGTGTCGCCAGGCGCGTACCCGCCACCATGTCAGCTCCCTTTGAAGGCAAACCGCCTCCTCCCGGGCTAGCCCCCGCGGCGCCCTCGCCCCGGCCCCGGCGAGTCGGGCGGCCTCGCTTCTCCGGTCGCTCCCTCGTCCACGCTCCCCGTTTTGTGTTTCGTCCCGGAAGACGCTGGTTTGCAGCGTCCGCTGGACACACTGCCCTCTCCTCAGACAGCCGAGATCTACAATGAGTCTGTAGAGCAGGCACTGCAAGAGCGCTCTGCCGGCTGCCCTCGGCCTCAGTGCACTTTACAAATCTCGGTAAAAACACTAGCTGGGGTGAGGGTTAAAGGTTTTAAAAATTGGATTTCCTCACAGATTTTTTTTCGGGGTGGGGGGTGGTGTCTCCTAGGTATTTTCCTGAGGGAAATAAGCCCGCATTCAGGGAGAAGTGAGACTCCCCACCCGCTTCTTGAAACACAGGAGGAAATTTAAAAATAGGTGAACAGACTAGCAGGCAGGCCGCCGCCGCAGACGCTTCAGGAAGCACCTTGGGGTGGGGGCCGGGGGGAGGGGCGGCCCTCCGGAAGGAGGCGGGCGGCGGGCCGGGCGCGGGAACGCCGTCGGGGAGGGCCGCGGGGGGCGGGGCTCGGCGCGCGGCCGGCGCGGCGGAGGAAGCGGGAGCCGGCGGCTCTGGCCCGGCTCCACCGCGCGGGCGACTCCCATTGTTCGGTTCTCACGCTGCCGCTCGCGCGGCGCGTCCTCCCCGGGGGAGGGGTCGTGCGGCCGACGCCGCCCTCTGTCCCCACCCCCACGGCCCCGACCCGCCGGCCCGGGCGGGGGTCCGCGCGGCGGATTTTACGGTCCCGCTCGGGAGGCTCCCGACCTTGCCGGGAGGAGGCTGTAAAACGTTGCTAAAAGGAAAGGAAGCCGGGCACACATGGAAAGCGAAGGCACTAGAAGAATGCTTTAAAAGAAATGATAACGATATCGAGACGACTGTGTCATTTTTTACCCCCCTTCGGGATCCAGGAAAGTTAGAGCATGTTATGTAAGGTTTTAAAATACCTTTCAACGTATGGATTCCAAAAATTAATGTCCAGGTTCAAGAGAGTTTGGAAAAGCACGCCTCGCTGTCTTCGGTTGTCTTGTATACAAGAAGTCTAATTTAAAAAGGAAGCATCGAAGTGTCCCTCACAAAAACAGGGTCGATTTGCTCAAAACAAATGCACTTTCAAAATCAGTGATTGTTAAAAGGGAAAAGCGTTTAGCTTTGCATTTTGCACGGCGTGTTGAAACAAATGAATTGCAACCCATCTAGGAAACTTTCCCTTTGTGAAGTACGTAGAAGAAATTTTTCGGCAAACGGCAGTGTTTAAAAGATTTCCAACAGTGGTTGAGAGTCTTCAAGACAAGGCTGAATCTGGTGGTCCAAATGTTTCTAGAGCTATAGAGTAATTTCGACTTAGATTTATAGTTGACTTTGTGGAAATTCTTTTAAAGATAGGCATTTTAGTGTGGGTTCTGTACTATATAGCAGTGTTTCCCAAGGTGGATGGGAAAAAGCCCATTAGAATTGATCTGTAATGGAATATTATATTTACCACACGCCATCATGAAAACATCATTTGACAAAGTTTAGAATTACAAGAAAGAGGTTAATAGATAATGTCCTTAAAAAGCATTTGCTTGACAAGATCCCTCAAGAGTCAGTTAAGGATAGTGGTGCTCGTGATTTTAATTTTGGAATGCTGTGGAAGTTGTTTGCATTTAGAATAACACTGAGTTTGGGCGCCATCGCTTTAAACTTGCATTTCCTCTTAGAAATCACTTAGCTAATTCAAAATGTAGGAGAAATTCTTATACAAGAAGTCATTTGATGTGTCACTCTAGGAAGGTTTGAGCAGAAAAAACAAAATTGGCGTTGAAAATTAAGTATTCTCAATCTGCTCATACCTTTCCTCACTCACCCTCCAATAGTACCCTCCCCCCAAGATTTGATCCAATTTACATTTTTATTTATATGCTTTTTAATATTTCGAATAACTGTTGCACGGTTATCTGCTATGTTGATAATAGAAAGTGGATCTTTTTACACCTTTTACTTTTCAGGTTTTTTTTCTCATTTCAGGTAAAAATGTAGATAGTACAAATCATGATAATGAGAAAACAACTGGGTGGCAAAGAGGGTATGAATGGGGTGGAGATTGAGAGGGGCATACAGCATTCCTGGCCAGTCTTTATTAATACCGTTCTTTAATTGTATACCATTTTATTTTCCACTTCTATAGGCACCTAGAATCGTTGCTTTTTAAAATTGGGGTAAAGTGCCACGACATAAAAATTACCTACATTTTCACTCTTAAGCGCCGTACTAAAGACAGACTGGTAAAAATGATCCTCAGCTTATGTGCTTAATTCGTCAGGAATGTTAAGCTTCATAAGATTCACCCTATGGGGTCATGTTGGTCTTTGGCACTTTACTGTACAGTTTCAATGGGGTAAATATACACATTATATTTTAAAAATCTAAGATGTACCAGACAGTTTATTAATAGAAAGAATAAAAAACCTGAATTTGCCAGCCTCATTCTTTCTGGGACACAATGAAGTTAATTAACATATTCTTGGGCTTGTTTCTGGATTTGGTAAGCAGTGGCCCCTTTCAGAAAGGAAAACATTTAAATTTTAAAAAGTGACCTATTTTGGTCCAAGTAGTTTTTAGTAATTCAGTTTGGTTCCCCAACCCCCTTTGTTTTTTTCAGTGTAAGATATGTTTAATTTATTTCCTGGTTCTTTTATATTTTAAAAACTGATTTTCCTCTTTCCATGTCCAGTATTTTTTCCCCCTTACATCGCCTGTAGCTGTATTCTGTAAACATCTAAATATATCATTTAAATCACACTGTAATTATAACAATGCAAATACTAAATGTCAGTAGAAAATGGGAACATGGACTTTACAGTTCCAATCTTCCATTATATGGTTGATTGTCTGAAAAGTCAAAGTATTAATACCTTAAAAAATGGTTGCATCATGGTGAAAAAGCTCAACTCTACAACGTTCCAGGGAACTGTGTAACACTCCAAAGACCTGAAAGCAACTTTTAGATCATGAATTTTGCATTGTTTTATTAAAAAACTAAATATAACCAATAAATATAAATTTGATTGCACAAAGAATTGCTCTGTAGGCAAACACAAACTTAACCAAGTCAAACCTATAAAGTAGATATTAGATCTTGATTCATAAAAAAATCTAAATTGCTATTTAGATTATGCACAATTAATATTTTAGATTTATATTAAACTTTCTAAAATTATCATTAATATGGTTGTTAAACTTCTCTAATAAAATGATTACTTTTACATGAAAGGTAGTTAATTAACATTTGAGGACTATTCTAAACTATTTGGTAAATAAAAACTTTGTATTTATATTAACTTAAACAATTGAAAAATTCCAAAAAAACAATTATCTGAAAATGTCTATTAATCATTACCTAGGAAATGCAATTCAATTGTACATGTAAAGTTTTGCTTTTATTCCTAGTCTGCAATTGGCTTCTAAACATTAATATTGTACATTAAGCAAGCATTTGCGGGCCTACTATGTGCAAGACACTTGTTAAGAACTGCCGTATATCTTTTAAAAATCACCTAATAACGTTTATGAAATGGAGTTTTCCACTACTAATATCAAGGGGGCTTCAAAAGTTAGTGGAAATAATCCGTTATTTAAAAAAATCTCTGTCTACAAACTTTTTGAAACCATCTCTAGTATCTTAATTTGCAACATCATTAAAAGGAACACCTTTTTAGAAAATTTTGAATGGTATTCCATGATATAGGTGTCATGTGTGAGTTTGTATCTGTAGAAGATAACTACTCATTTGTAGTGAGATAACTATCATAGCAAGTTTCAGAACTAGCTCAACATTTTAATCATGGTTACATTAGTATATGACTCAATAAACTTCAGGTACAAGATAACCCCAGGTCACCAGATAAGCAAAACAAAATTTTATCCAGAGATGCCGTTTGTATGGAAGGACAGATCTGGAGGTTTGCACAGATCATAAAAGAGAGCTGTTTCCCTTTTGAGTTTTCTAAACATATTTATATTACAGATACCCAACAAAATTTAGTAGATACATCAATTCTAATAATTACTTTTTATTTAAAACTTAGAGCCAATATTGAATTTTAAACACTATAGAAGTCAAGAACCTGAGTTCCAGAAAGCACATTTATTCTGAAAACTATGCAAATGTACTTTAACAATAGGTGTAACACTAAATATAATATGCATAAGGAGAGGGGAACGAAAACAATAAAACTACAAATAGGAATCATTTGTAGTTTTAAGTATTTCTTTCATAGTATCCACTTAAAAATGATAAGGAAAAAGCAAAATATTTGGTGCCTAGGTTAAGGAATAAAGGAAATTATAAGAAGATATTACCCATAAAAGAAAAATATAGTTTTCCATTATAGTGGGGTTAAAGGTTTCATCATAACATTCTTGAATTTTTTGATGTGCCTCAGATGATCAGTTCAGAGAAACAGATGAGCCAGTATTGAGTTAGATGCTGTTAGGATACCACACGTTTTTCTTGGACAGGTACTATATGTCCACTTTTTAAAAGGCTCTGTTGAGATTGTAGAATCAGATTTAAAGGCTAGCATTATTTTAGGCGCCTAACTAAATTGTTCTTTTCTGTCAAGTTATTTTATAAATTTTGTGGTCATTTTTTCTTACCTTATATTGTATTTAAAAAACAAACGAACTCTGCCAATTCTTGAAATTTAAGTACATGTTGTTAAGTACTTTTTGGAATGAGAATTAATATATTACAATAAAAACTAACCAATTGTTGATTTTTATAATGTGTCTGTTAACACACACATATGTGTACATATACATACATACCTTTTTTGAAAGACACTTGGTAAGACCTATGGTGTGTTTAAAAAAACCAACTAATAGGGTTAACAGTTTATAAATTGTAGTTTTCCAATATGAAGGGAGCTTCAAAAAGCTAGGGAAATATTTCCTTTTCAAATCTATTTGTCCACAGACTTTTTGAAACCCCCTCTAGTATCTTAATTTAAAACAATTAAAATGTAAATTGATATATAAATTGCTTACTGCTTTCCTACATCTGACATATACCTTGGTACATAGTAAATGATCAATAAATATTTATTGAATAGATAAATAACTGCATCGGAACTATTCCATAATATCTATTATTCTTCCTTTTCCTCATAGTTTATAGAACTATATTAAAATTTTTTCTTCTGTTTTATAATTTATAAGGAAAATTTTTATGTATGGCTCATGTGTTGAAATGAGGATGACTTATTTACATTCATTTTTTTTTTCTTAGAACTTTCCTAACTCATTTGAACACATTCAAACCCATGTTAGGTTATTAATTAAATTTTTGACTACTGTTTTCAGTTTTTATATATACACCAGTTTAACCACATTTTTGCTTCAGGTACAATTATTTATATATAGGCCTGTTATCTTGTACTGTAGTGCATATTTTTTCAAAGTTCAAAATTTTTTTGAAATTATTTTTTGTGTGGAAATAATGACCTACATTTGTTGTAGAATAAGGTCAGGTACCCATCATTCTTTAGATAAACTAGTTCCATCAGATGAACTAAGTTATAATACATTAAAAATGGAAGAAATGTATTTTTAACCTCATGTATCAATGGTGAACAGATTTTAGAAGAGGCAAGTTTCACATTGATTTTTACTCAAAATTATTCTATCTTTAGGAATCTGTGGAGGAACTGGATGTTAGTCTTGTATGAGGGTAAAGATCAGTATGCCGTTAACATCCACAGAACAGTATAATTTTGCTCGAAGGCCGTTTTTTAGTATGTATCAATGACATTTATTTATTTTCAATGACATTTAAATTACATTCAGAAATTTATTGTTGCCATCTCCTTACACTTTTAAGTATTAATATTGTAATAATGTTTTCCTAAATGTACTAATAGCTAGAAGAGTCACATTTTTGTGCCCCTTTAATGTTTTAGTGTATTTTCTTCCGTTTACTATTTCTATTACCACAGATTTCACTAGCTTTTAATGCATCTAAATGATCTTGCTAGTATTTGCATGCATTGTATAATGTTGTAATTTTCAGATGTCTAGTAAATAATTTGTAATGGAAAAAAAAGACCATATTACTTTTCTCCCCCTTTATGAGAACATTTGGAATGCTTTTTTCAAAATGATTTTTACATTTCTGGGTGTACATTTCTGGAATGCCTTTAAAGTCTTAACTAATGTCCTTTGGAGACCAACCTTGGGTTCCTTGGTCCTCCAGCATCATATAACTGCATTTTCTGAATCACTTTGTATTTCTACTTTCTGATAAACTTCCAAATTGTATCAGTATATTAACTCAAAGCCATGCATGGACTCACCTTACAGTCATTCTGGTTATTTAAATAATCTACCCGTACATTCCTATTTCCTACTAAACTTTTGTCATTAGACACTTAAAAAAACCCTGGATATTCCATTTACATGGATGCAAAGGGGCTGGGAAGGAGAGATTTTGCTAGTTTGCTTAGTAGCCAGGTATGCTAATTAATCTACTGGGATAGGCCTAAGCCATTTTCTGTTCCTGAGGGAGCTCCTTTTCTTCTTACTGCCACTGAAATGACCTCACAATTTCAAGAGTGCATTTGAAGAATATAACCTGATCTGAGAAATCCTCAATCACAACGGACTCCATTCTCTCCTGGTGTTCATTATATCTTGGTGACTGACTAGGAGGCATTAAATCCCTTCATCGTTTAGCATCATGTAACTGCATTTTGCAGATCATCGTATTATGGATTCCATGGCAACTGGTGTGTTTTTCCTTCTTGTTATTCCTGGTAAACAACCACGAGTACTTTTACATACCAAGCTCAAGGTAGCCTTGACGTTGTTAGTCCTCTCTCTGTATAGTCCTAATACAGATTTGACTTTCAGTCTGTGATGCACGCTCATTTGTCACTGTGCATCACAGTGAGCCAATGTGGCGTGTAAAGAGGCGGTGGATTTGGTGGCACTCACTCCCCCTTGGTGAACTTTGGGTAGGTTCCAGGATGTGAATTTAATGGGTGGAGAGCCTGTGGCAGTACTGTGAAGTCAGCATGGCCAACTGCAGGAAGCCATGCTTCATTACACCCCTCATGGAACCCAGTGTACATAGCCAACCCGTTCCCCTCAGGCCAATTCTTGAGGTAAATGCCGTCAGGAGGGTTCCTTGTGCAGGGAGATGACCCCTCTCATCCCCTAACTGGAGTGCCTTCAAGCTGCTGCTCCACGGCGCAACCCCAGCATACTTTTCTTCTCATTCCTCCCCTTCCCCTTCCCCTGGGCTTGCAGCGACGTGCACACGCAGCCCGCGCGACTGGCGCAGCAGGACGCGTTCCCAACGTCCCCGCCCCCGCGTGCGCGCCCCCGCAGGCTCCTTCAAGCCTCAGCGCGCCGCCGGCTGCACTAGGTCCCCGCCCATCGGCGCGGCTCTCCTAGGCGGCTGTGACCGCCGCGGGGGTGGGACGGAGGCCTGGGAGGTAGGCCGGGGCTGCCGGCTGGACGCGGCGGCGCGCACGTAGACGTCGCCTCTTCTCGGCCTCCTTCCCCACACGCGCCGCAGGGCGGGTGGGCGCGCACGCCGAGTGACGCTCGGAGGAGGAAGCGCAGCCCTCTTTCCCCTCCCTCGTTGCCCCTGGCCCAGCGGGAGCCCTCCCCAGTGCGCCTGTGCGGAGGCCTACTTGATTATGTGTGCCCTCTCTTGGCTTCTGCGTTAGCGGCCGGGTGGAGGTGGGGAGGGAAGAAGACTCGCAGGAGGCGGTAGAGGGGAGGTGGGGGGAGTCAGCAAGGACATGGCTCCTGACTCCTGTGCGGAACGTGAGTGACTGAGCGGCAAAGCCCGAGCGAGCGGCGGGCGGGGGCCGGACGCCCGGACGGGCGCGGGGCCGTGGCCGAGGGCGGCCGCGCGGGTGGGGGGCACTAACTGGTTTGCATGTGTTTTTAATGGTCCCCCCAACTCCCTCTTAGATGGTCTCTAGCGACCGGCCCGTGTCACTGGAGGACGAGGTCTCCCATAGTATGAAGGAGATGATTGGAGGCTGTTGCGTTTGCTCAGACGAGAGAGGCTGGGCCGAGAACCCGCTGGTTTATTGCGACGGGCACGGCTGCAGCGTCGCGGTGCATCAAGGTAAACACCCAACTGCCCGGCCGAACCCGGCCTGCTCCCAACCGTCACCGCTTCTCCCCCACCTTGGCAGCAACTGCCAGTTCCCCTTCCGCCCCTCCCCCCGCCCCGCCCCCGCCCGGCCGCGGCCCGCGGCCCCGGGATTTACTCGCAGGGTCGGCTGAGGAGTCGAGGGGTGTGGGCCGTGCTTGTGGGAGAAAGTGCTTGCGGCCTGCACTGTCATGTGATGCGGCGCTCACTCTCGGAAGTGTCATTCAGTCGCCGCCTGCGAGCCAAGGGGCTGGGGACTTAACGAGGCCCACGCTGGACCTCGGGGGAGGGGTGCTGCAGGGCCGGGACAGTGGGTGCGGGGGGGGGCGCGGAGCCTGCGCCCCTCCTTCCTGTCACCGTGGCAGTGGGCTTGGGAACATTGTGACCCCTCCCCCTTCGCTGCCGTCTCCCGTCTGCCGCAGCGTGTCTGGAGACTTCCTGTGGCATGGAGGCAGCCTGGGGAATGCGGCTGGCTGCTTTGGGGAGGGCGAGGGGAGAAAGGGGGCATGCCTCGCCTCTTCCGTGCAGCAGAAAGCTGCACCCGAGCGTTCTGGCAGATGCACCGCTCCTTCCGCCTGGTGACAGGGAGCTCCTGCGGAGAAGGGGCCGACGCCCCCATTTCTGTGGTGCACGGGTGCTGTGACTCAGCTGGCCGGGGCTGGTGGGTGAGACTGTTGAAGTGGCTGCATCTAACCACTGGTTCGGTTTGTGTTACTGAAGAGAAGGGGTGTCGCCAGACTTAAGGAGCATCCTACTTTATTTTTGAGAATTTCCATTTGGTGAGTTTTTGGGGTGCCCCAAAAGAGCAGAGGAAACTAATAAGGCATTCTGGCCGTTGAAGTTTTCGACTGAACCAATCTCATTTATTGGTGACTCTTACCCTCTCCCCGTGTATTCACAGTTCTACCTGTTCTCCCCTTGAGTGCTGCAGACATTGGCTAGAGGTGTTTTGGGAGGGATTATCAAATGATAGAGAGGAAACTCGAAATACGGTGCTAAAGTGCATTCTTGATAGAATGGAATTTCAGAGGTGTAACATGCAGTGGTGGTCGTTTTGAGATCGTGAGTTTAACCTGAGAGGGCAGATGTTCACAATATCTTGTTAAGGAAAAGTGAAGTTTCTTTTTTTTTTCAAGGAGTGACATTGTGTGTCAAACCTACCATTTGTCAAGCTCTTTGAGCCTGGGGTGTATATTTCTGTTAACAGTTTTCATTGGCCAGCATTGATTAGTTATTTCTTATGAATTCTATGATAAGTTTTCACATGCAGATCATCTCAGTCTTAAACTTAATTTTTTTCCATGATAAAATGTAACCTTTTAAGGCAGCATGTAAAAGATAAAGTTAGACTTTTAGAGTAAAATTCTTGAACACTAGCCTGGTGTTCCAGCTTATATAACATTTATACTGTGTTATTTTCAAATGTTTTAATGGTATTAGAAATTAGCATTTGGAGTTTAGAAAACGTCTATTAAAGCTGTGTTAATTTCAAGCTCAGTAAACTCATGAGAATGTCAATTGAAAGTGTTTAGATTTTTGGAAAATTTTTTGAACTATTTATATTGATATTAATTTGTTAAAATCAGGTGGCGGTTTAGTTGTGATACATAGTCACACAGTTGTGGGTCCGTCCCATTATATGTTTAGCAATAAGCATATGCTTCATTTTTTAAAAATAACAGCTTTATTGATATATTCACCTACCATACAATTCACTCATGTAGTGAACAGTTCAATGATTTGTAGTAGTATAGTGACAGAATTGTGAAATCTTCCACCACAGTTAGTTTTACATTTTCATCAATCTTAACAAGAATCTTCATACCTGTTAACAATCACTTCCCATTTCACCCCAAGTTCTGTAGCCCTGAGCAACCACAATTCTCTATTTCTCTGAATTTGTCTATTTTTTATATTTCTTATAAATGAAAGCATCTCACATTTAACATACTTAGTTTCTGTAATCAATTTCTCATTTTGAAAGATTATTTTTTTTGATCTCTGGGATTACTCCGCCGACAGTCGAAAGATTCTTTAGAAATGATTTCATTAGAGTTAAGTAAAAGTACTTGTGATTTAAGCTGTAAGATTTAAGAATCAGAAGGAAACTGGGAAGATCTAGGAAGCAAAGCTATGGATAGAGGTATAAACATAGGTATGTACATATGTAAATATATTAATTCATAAAAATAGAGGTATTGGCCTGTGTACATATATTTATATGGCAATAAATTGAGGTAGTAGACGGACTTTGGGCCTCTGCTCATGCCCTGTCTCAACGCAAGAACACTTTTGTTCTAACAACCTGGCAGTCCGTGATGCTGACCCTCCTGGCACAATCACTGAAGACAAAATGGGTTCATAAGCAAATATGGTGAAGAAAGCTGATAGTGCCCCACTATCAAAAGATACAGTGGCTGGGGTCTTAAGGGCTTGAAGTTAAACAAGTGGCCATCTAGCTCGGAAGCAACACGCCCACATGGAAGAAGTACACCAGCCTGTGCCATCATGAGGTGTCAACCAAATCAGGTAACAAGCACCAGAAGACCCCCCCAAAATCCCCAAAAAACAACAAAAAAAAGGTTGAGAACCAGGGCGGTTAGAGCAGAGATCCAAAACCCATCTGTAGACAACAGGACATCCCCTCACAGGAGGCTCACAAGGAATGGATGAATCAACCAGGGCAGAGTCCTGCCTTTCAGTGCTGGCTAGATCTGAACATGTACACAGGTACAGATAAGATGGAATCCAGGTCAGATAAACCACTCACGAAAAGTAATGGGAGTAGCCATACCCTGAGGGTAGTGGAAAGGTGGGGAGAGGAGGGAAGGAAGGTGGGCACTGATTGCAGTGATAGACCCCTAACACCCATCTCCCCTGAGGGACAAACACAAACCATGGGGGAAGGGAGGCAATAGTCGGTGTAAGATGAAAATAATCATAGTTTAGAATTTATGAAGGGGTCATGAGGAGGGAGGGATAAAAGCTGATACCAACCAAGGACTCACATAGAAAGTAAAGGGTTAGAAAATAATGATGGCAGCATATGTACAAATATGCTTGATGACAACTGATATATGGATTGTTATAAGAGCCCCCAATAAAATATTTAATTAAAAAAGATATAGGAATAAATGAAATCCCTAACTTCATGAAAACTGTTATATTTTACCCAATGTCCTTTTCAAAGAAACAAAAATTGTATGAAAAATACTTAAATGACATTTAACATTTTGGTTGGAAATGTAATAATTTTACTTTTTAATTAAGTTTAATTAAAATTTTAAATACAAGGAGAATATAAAATGTTTTAATTCTTTGTAAAGCAAGTTAACTCAGATAGTTTGAGAGGTAGCTTAACAGGGCTTTGAAGGGTACTTGAATTTCACAATCCTTTAAATCTTAATATTTCCTAAAACATTATATTTCCCTACAGCTTGCTATGGCATTGTTCAAGTTCCTACTGGACCATGGTTTTGCAGGAAATGTGAATCTCAGGAGAGAGCAGCCAGAGTGGTAAGGATTTGTCAGCAATACCAAGATACTTCTTGAGTACTTTAGGGTGCTGTATACTTGTTGGAGTGTGAAGAGTTAACAGACTTTTGTTCAGAGACTGTAATTTAAGAGAGAATTTGTGCCAAATAACAACAATTTTAAATAGATTTTATAAATCTGAACAACAAATTGAACTACATAAGTTATATGGATGGATATTTTGAAAAGAATGAAAATACAAAGTCAAGTTTGGGCTTCACTGATTATGTATACAGAATTAGGAACATGTGAACTAGCTATGGAGATTAACTTGATGAACCATGGTTAAAATATAATGGCAGTGCAGCTAAAGGAAGGTATATGGACAATTCTGCTAAGTTCTGTCTAATTTGAAAAATAAGGATTTTACTGTCTATTGTAGTTTACTACATCTGCTCATGAGCAAGGGACATAACAATCTTCCCATTTCACTTGGCTGCCTACCGTCTCTTCTGAACACTTTTGTAAACTTGTGTGAGGGAATCGGTTTTTTCTTTACCCAGTAGAATTGGCAATATCAGGGAGAAACAAGATTTAATCTTAGTTTGTCCTGCAAAAGTGTTGAACACCTTAAAATGTGGTACTTTAATTGTATAAAGCACATCCATACATTCCCTGCCCCAGTCATAAGAGTTGTATGAGTCCCTAATAAAATGTAAAAAAAGAAAAGAGGAGAAAAAAATGATTAGGGCAAAGACTGTACAGATGTGCTTTATACAATTGATGTATGTATATGTATGAACTGTGATAAGAATTGTATGAGCCCCTAATAAATAGTTAAAATTAAAAAAAAATGTGGTACTTTATACCTTTTGTGTTGGCTCGAAATTTTTACAGAAGGTCAAAAAATTTCAACTTCTTTAGGTGTATTGCAAAAGCAGAAGCATTTCTTTTCAATCAACAGAAATAATGATTGAATAACTAGGGTTGTGTGTCTCAGCACTGTTCTATTCATAGGCACTTTTTTTCTTTCTGACAGTGCACTGTGGTGAAATTAGTTTGTTCTACCATTCAAAGCATGAGAATTCGCAAAGGTGGCAGGGAATCTAAGGTTTTTAGGACTTGAAGTATTTATAGGTGTCTTATGTTTTTTCCTGTACACCCCTCCCCCATGGCATCCCTTTCCCCTTTGAATCATGGATGGTTGGGGGTGGGAGGGCATGGATCACCAAGCAAAGGAAGTCATGATTTCATTGATCAGTTAAGGATCATGAAGGGAAGCTATTCCAGGGAGTGTTACCAACAGATTCAAACCAGAATAAAAGAATAAAATAAGAGAGTGGGTATGAACAAAAGGAGTAGATACATCATTAATGGAGAGTAATGGAAAGCTTTTTCCCCTCAAGGGCCACTTGTTGAATTATTTTGTTCCTTTATAAATGTGGTCAAAATGTCAAGGTGAATAAGGTAGTTATTTTCCAAGGTATATTAGGGTACTTGTTTCAACTATTCTACTTCTTTGGGATGTAGAAACATAAAAAGTTTTAAAGAAGAGATACAACCTCTTTTAAAGTCCTAGAGTGACAAACATAAAAAGGGAGAGAAACTAAAACTTGGAGAAAGGACAGTTTACTGTCAGTATGCATCATCTAAGAACTCCAAAATAGATACTGGTGCTTCAAAAAGGAATTGACTGTCTTTATTTTTTGCTTTTTTGGTATGCTACTTCACTGATCAGTTCCTAACTTCCTTGTGTGCCAAAAGAGCCCTGGTAGCGTAGTGGGTGATGCATTGGGCTGCTAAATACGTGGACAGTTCGAACCCAGTAGCCCCTCCATGGGAGAAAGGTGAGGTTATCTGCTTCTGTAAACATTTACAATCTCAGAAACCTCAGGGAGCAGCTCTCCTTTGTCGGATAGGGTTGTAAGAATCAAGGAGTCGGCAACAAATCTATGAGATGAGGTGGTCTGTTATTCTCATTTTATGGCTAGGGCATGACAGTTTTTAAGACTGTCTACCTGGACTCTAGGTTATGCTTCACTCACTCATTCACTGCTATAGAGTTGAATCTGACTCAGAGTGACTGTAGGACTGGGTAGAGCTGTCTCTGGGTTTCCGAGGATGTACATTTTTACTGAGCAGGTCTTTCTCACACAGGTCCACTAGTGGCTTTGAACTGCTGACATCACTGTTAGCTGCCCAATTGGTAACCACTATGCCATCAGCACTCCTATGGGTATGATTGGAACCCAGACTTGTCTTGAATACAGAGGCAAGGCTCTTAATTGCCTTGGCATGACTGCCTTCTGTCATGAAAGATGGTCATATCTCAGCTTATGATATTTTCTGTTTCCTGCTTTAAGAGAGTTGACTGAGGGCTGACATCTCAGAAGCTCCTTTTCCTTTGAGGAGAAGACCCCATTGGCTTGGCTTGGCCAAGTGTCCACCTGCCGGCCAATTTGCCACCTGTGGGCCAGGCATTCAAAAACTCAGAAACCAGATTCACTGCCATCTGTTCGATTCCGACTCATCGGCGACAGTGTAGGACCGGGTAGAACTGCCCCTGTGGGTTTCTGAGACTGTTGATTGCTAGTAGAAAGCCTTTTCCTTTTCTGATTGTGAGGTTAGCACCCCATAGTTCAAAACCAAGTCTCCTATGGCCGGGCACTAGGGGTGAAGTTACTCAAATGCAGTTACGGAGAGTCCTGTGAACTGAGGATAGCTCTTCTCAGGGGAGTGGCGATTTTATAGTGGGGAAAAAAAGTTGATTGGATTTCAAAGGATGCTCTTTATATAAGAGGAGCTTCAAAAAGTTAGTAGAAAATGGAACTAAAGGATAAGGAAATATCCCTCTTTTTTTTTGATAATGAAAATTTATCCTTAACTCTTTGAAGCTTTGTTCACTCAGAAGAAATGTGTATTTTATTTAATTTGAATTTAAATTTTTCCTGCCATTTTTGGTTAGACTTAGAATGGTTAGCAGTTAAAACATTCTTAAGCACCTCAGACTGAAATGACTTAAAATTTTATCTCCTTGTACAATTTTTTATCATGTAGTAGGAAGATATGTTAGATTATGAATATTATGCATTGAGGATGGATTGTGCAAAATTAAGTGGTCAAAAACCCATTACACATTGGTGTTACTAAGACATTTTTACTTTAGCTTTGATTGAAATATTAATGTTTTTTGTCAGGAGCTGAGCCATATCTGCTCGGCCTCCTTTTTGGGTGAATATATGGGAACTTAAATTTTCTCCATATATTTCGAAATCTCACAATTACATTTTTAAAGTAATTCAAGTAAATTAAAATCAACAACAAAAAAAGCCCACTATTTCTGTACAACCTTAGAAGGTGAGGCTGCAAGATTCAAGGCCACTTCATTGGTGTTTGAGTGACTTCCCCAGTGATTCTCTTTTTTACCTTCCACTTGACCCCTACCCCACAGCCAAAAGTGCTGCAGTGGAGTGCTGCGAGCCCAGCCTCCCGAGTCCCCGAGAAAGATACCGTCTCAGCATCTATGCTCGTGTGCTTTTGCCTGCATATGAGGCGATCGAAAATACATGGTTCGAGATTGTACTATTTTGCTTTTTAAATCTTTGCTTAAGGAAGATACTTACATACACATCATTATGAATTTGTAAAATTATTTGACTTACATGCTTAGGTCAAATTTAATGTATTATACATTTGATTATTGTATTTTTGAATCGTATAGAACATAATGAATATCTACACATTCCTCACCCATAAATAGCAAATGTCAGTTCTTTGTAGTTAGTTCATATCTTTCTTTCTGCTTAAGTGAATAATGCACTTAAAAATCTCAGTTGAATTTCTTTGTGGATTCTCCCTAGTCTGTCTGAGTCAACTTTTAATCAGTTTATTGTTGGCATGGTCCACCTAATGTAGTAGTATGCTTTGTAGAAATGGTATCATCTGGATGTGTACTGTCATGCAATTTGGGATCTAGCAACATTAATACATAAGAATTCAGTTAAATTTTCTTTTTTTAGTATTCTGATACGTAAATATATCACTATTTCCATCTTTAGGTTTTTAATTTTTCACTATTACAAATTGTACCATAATGAACATACATGTAAATGAAATAAAGTTTCCTTTTTTAAAAATGCAGTCTGGAAATCTTTCATAGGCAGATGTCATTTGTTTGCATTTATAGTAATGACTGCTACATTCAACTTATTTAAAAATAAAATCTGATTTTGTATTTATTTATCATGATTGTTGTATCTTTAATCTTCCAAATTTGTTATTTTTTTGTATATTTATAGTCTGGACTTAAATATTACTGATGCTTTTGCTCACTGCAACTCTTACTTCCCTTGCTTTTACATTTTCCCTCTCTTTGTAGTTTACCTCATAGTAGTTTTTTTCTCTTGTGATTACTAAACTGCATTATTTTATACCCTCTTGTGTGATATTTACATACAGAATTTTGAGTTAATAGCATTTTCTTGTAACCATAAGTTGTATTCTAGTTTCTGTCATGGTAACCACTGCTAACAGTGAATCTGTTGGTTCTCAGTTTAGTGTGCCTGTGCCTTGGGTCTGCTTGTTCCTTTTGAGGGCTCTCATCGGTTTTAGACATTCGTTCTATGTCTTTAAATATTGTCACTCTTATATTTTCTTCTCCTGGAACTGTTGATTAAGTGCATGTTTGGAATATACATTCCATTCTTCATGTCTTTTTTTTTCGTTTATCATTTTTTTTAAACAATTTATTGGGGCTCATACAATTCTTATCACAGTTCATACATATACATATATCAATTGTATAAAGCACATCTGTACAGTCTTTGCCCTAATCATTTTTTTCTCCTCTTTTCTTTTTTTACATTTTATTAGGGACTCATACAACTCTTATCACCATCCATACATATACATACATCAGTTTTATAAAGCATATCCATACATTCCCTGCCCCAATCATTCTCAAGGCATTTTCTCTCCACCCAAGCCCCTTGCATCAGGTCCTCTTTTTTTTCCCCTCCCTCCCCTTTGTCTTTCAATTTTTCATTCATATTTTCTCTTCATATCTGTTTTGTGGATAATCTCTTTAAATTTATGCTTACTGGTATCCTGCATGAAGTGTTTTCCGAATATCCACCTTTATTTCTTTTTTTGAATTGCCTGATACGTAAAAAAAAAAGTAATTGCTGTAGTTTTTTCTTAAGGGTTATATTCCTCTTTTTATATATTTGAACATTTAAAATAGACCTATTTTAAAGCATCTCAGATTTTGGAATTCCCCTTTTGCTAGCTTACGATAGTGATATATACTTTATACATTTTGACTGAATTAATGTAATCTTTAGGAGCTGTTCTCTTCCTTGGGATTCCTATTCAAGTTTGGCTGCTAGTAATTGAGTTTGAGTTATAGTGGCTTTTACACATTAGGAGGAAGGTGATGTGGGTGTGTTGGGCTGCTAATCACAAGGTTAACAGTTTGAACCCACCCGCTGCTCTAGGGAGAAAGATGAGGCTTTCTGCTCCCATAGACATAAATAGTCTTGGTGCAGTTTTACTCTGCCTATAGGGTCCTTGGGAGTCAGAACTCTCAGCAGTGGGTTTGGTTTTATGCTTTTAGTTTAAAAGGAGTCCAGGCAGGCATATTAGAGTTGTTATGGCAGCTCTGTGAAGTAATTAGAGGAAAGCTTTTCCTGCTTGCCTTTTATATTATCCTTAGTACTTGATTTTCATTTGTAAGGTGGTCCCATGATCACATCATGGCAGCTAGATTGGCAGTCATCATGATTAACTTTCAGACTAAAGGGAAAATTCAAAGGTGATTTTCAAGTTGAATTGTCCTCTTAAATGAGTTCTCCTGGAAGCCCAACTCGAAAACTTAGTTAATTGTTAGGAAGTCTGCGAAATGTGGTGTTAAAAGTTGAGTCCATTGAACTCTCAATAAAGTTGGAGTTCTGCTAGTAAGGAAGAGGGGAAAATGGTTTGGTTGTTGGTAACCAGCAGACTCTTTTTTTCAAAGGTTGCTTAATGTGGCTCATTGCTCCTAACCAGTTTTTGTGTTTTTTGACTTGGGGCTTTTTAGGTAATGTGTGTTGGACTCCCTCAACACATGCTTGAGGTTCCTGGTTGGTCATTTTTTCCTTTAGGGCTTCTAGTTTATAAACACCAAAAGCTGATTATCTTACCCTTTTTGCAACTTCTTTGGTCTTAATGGCCCAATGCTTTTCTATATGATGGAATAGGACCTTACTAGCTCCTGTCCTTATACAGGGAGAACCCAGGTAGAACTCTCCTGCCACGTGGTTCTATACTGGTCATCTTGTTGTTAGGTGCCATTCAGTTGGCCCCACCCCATAGGGATCCTATGCACAGTAGAATAAAACACTGCATGGTTCTGTGCCAGCATGGTTGTTCCTATGCCCGAGTTCACTGATGTAGTCAGTTCATCTAGTTGGGGGCTTTCCTTATTTTTGCTGCCCTTACACTTTACCAAACATGTCCTTATACTGGTGTCATAGTCAACTCAATTCTAGAGCAGTGTTTCCCAGAGGGGCTGATAACACTCCCTGGCAGTAGAACAATCGACCAGGGGACTGCAAAAGCAGATACCTACACTGTACTCTGGATTATGAGCTATAGTACAACGGTTTTTAATTCAGAGGGAGAGGGGCCCCATGCTAACTTTGTTTTCTGGAAAGGGAGTGGTAGGCCAAATAAGTTTGGAAACTTATGTTCTGGAGTATGTAGCTGATAAGATAACTTTTTTGTTAACTTTGAGGTTCTTTTTAAATTTTCTGCCACCTAGAGATTATATCTTTTTATTTTTAAATTTTAAATAGTTTTATTGATACAAAAGTCACATATCATACATTTCCATCATTAAATTTATACCTTTTAAAAAGGGTTGTATATACATCGCAGTCAGTTACAGTGCTCTCTTCCTCCCACATTCATTCTTTGCTCATATATATATATAATTTTAAATCATTTTATTGGGGGCTCCCCCCTCCCTCATGAACCCTCCGTAATTTATAAGTTTTTAGTATTTTGTCATCTCTTACACTGTCCGACATCACCCACTTTTTTGTTGTCTATCCCCCAGGGAGGAGGTATATGTAGATCCTTGTAATCAGGTTCCCCCTTTCTACCCCACCTTTCTGCCACCCTCCAGGTGTCACCACTCTCAACGACTCATCCTGAAGGGGTCATCTGTCCTGGATTCCCTATGTTTCCAGTTCTTATCTATACCAATCTAGCCAGATTTGTATGATAGAATTGGGATCATGATAGTGGGGGAAGGAAGCATTTAAGAAGTAGAGGAAAGTTACATGTTTCATCGTTGCTACCTCGCAAAGTGAGTGGCTTGTCTTCTCCCTGTGACCCTTCAGTAAGGGGGTGTACAGTTGCCTATAGATGGGCTTTGGGTCTCCACTCTTCACTCACCCTCATTTACAATGATAAGAATTTTTGTTCTTTCATGCCTGATACCCGATCCCTTCAACACCTCATGGTCACACAAGTTGGTGTGCTTCTTCCATGTGGGAGTTGTTGCTTCTGAGCTAGATGGCTGCTTGTTTACCTGCAAGCCTTTAACACCCAGATGCTATATCTTTTGATTGCTGGGCACCATCAACTTTCTTCGCCACATTTGCTTATGCACACATTTGTCTTAAGTGATCGTGTAGGGAAGGTGTGCATGATGGAATGCCAATTCAATCGAACAAAGTGTTCTTATATTGACTAAGTACTTGAGTGGAGACCCAATGTCCATCTGCTGCCTTAATACTAAACCTATAAATATATACATGTAGATCTGTTTCCCCACCATCCTATATAAATATATTTACATATGTACATGCCTGTATTTAGACCTCTATAAATACGCTTTCTCTCCTAGTTCTTTCCTCTATTTCTTTTAGCTTTCGTCTGTTCCCACTATCATGTTCAGCCTTCATTGGGGTTTCAGTAATTTCTCTTGGTTACATTACCCTTACCAGGCCTCTTATACCAGCCTTATCACTAATTTTGGATCACTTGTTGCTCCCTTGTCCTTGGGTTGGCCACCACCACCTCTTTACCCCGCCTCTCCCTCTCCCATGTCCCCCCAAACCATCGGTGCTGTGGCTTTCTCTTCCAGACTCTTCATTCCAGCCTGTCTAGATAGATCTGCAGAGATAATAATATGCACCCCAAAAACAAGGCATAGCAGGACAAAGTGACAAAGAGAACACAGCGATGACAACAAAAAAGAAAACCAGTGACCCATAAAAGAATAAATTAATTGAAAAAAAATTGTAAATAGATCAAGGTCTAATTTTTGACCTCTAGGCATGTCCTCCAGTCAAGTCCGATGGAGTGCCATGCTCTGGCCCCAGAGTCTATCCTTTGCACTCCCTCGGGAGCTCCTTGCTCTGCTCCTATGGTTGCTCTGCCGCACGCCTTTAGTGTTTTGCCTCGGTGTCAGTCCGGGCCAATCCCAACACTGAGTCTCCAGTGTTGTCCTCCACAGGGTCATGGGTCAGCGAGGGAAGTCGTGTTTCATAGTGGAATCAGCCATATTGTCCACTCTGTGCATTGGCTGTTCGGTGCGAGGATATCGTCCTCCAGGTCTGGTGGGCCATGATGTGCTCCATTCTCTGTTCCTCCCCATTCATTTGCTCCCGCGTGCTCTGATCATACAAGTCCCTCTCCCCTAGCTGCAGCTTCAGTGCCATCCTCTAAAGTAAATTCTGGGGGGAAGGGCTAGTTGTCCACGTAGCTTGTATGGGGGCCGAGCCATAAAGCCCTTCCAATGGCGCTCCTGAGATTTTATCTTTACAGACTGTCTTAGATATCTAGTGATCCTATAACAGAAATAGCAGAAGTGGATGACTTTGACAAGCAGAAATTTGATTTTTCTTTTTTTATATTATTATTATTTTTTAGAAATTTGATTTTTCATTGTTTGGAGGCTAGAAGTCTGAATTCAGAGTGCCAGCTAGGGGATGGCTTGCTTTCTCTCTGTTGACTTTGGAGGTAGGCCCTGTTCTTGCAACATCTGTGGGCCTAGCAACCCTTGGCTAGCTCCACGTGTCTGGCATCCACCTTCCCTCTTCCCCTAGCTTTGTTCTCGGGTTCTTTTTAGATGCTCTCTCTCCTTTTCTATTTCCTGCAGGCTAAAAGATGCTTCAGTTCCTAGGGAAACTCCAGTTACATTTTACCAGGGCTATGGTTTGAGTAAGAGTGTTCCAGCGCACCCTTCTCTCCTAACACCTGATTGGCTGATCATCTCGTGGGAGACGGTGACTGCTTGATTTCACTGCCAAATGACATCATTACGTAATTGCCAAATGAACGACAATCATGGTCCAGCTGAGTTGATACATTTTTGGGGAATTTATGATACCTGCATTCAAAATTCTTTTAAAACTCATTTTATTTTTGAATTTTAAGTGCCCTTATGGTGAGTTGTTTCAGATTTACCATTTTATCTTTTTAAAATAATCATTTAATATTTAACAGTTTCCTATTTTTTTTGGTTTTTTTTTGTCTATGTTGAATAGAATGTCTTCAAACTGAAAAGTTTGCAAATACCTTTGTTAGTGCTGACTCATACTGCCTAATATTTACTTACTAATCCAGCATAGCCATCATCATCAAATTCTTGAGGCTTTTAAAGAGATAACTTTTTTTTCAAATGTGCCGTTTTTTTTTTTATTTAAGTCATTTTATTGGGGGCTCATACAGTTCTTTTTTTTTAATCTTAACAATTTATTAGGGGCTCATACAAATCTTATCACAGTTCATACATATACATACATCAATTGTATAAAGCACATCTGTACAGTCTTTGCCCTAATCATTTTTTTCTCCTCTTTTCTTTTTTTACATTTTATTAGGGACCCATACAACTCTTATCACCATCCATACATATACATACATCAATTGCATAAAGCACATCCATACATTCCCTGCCCCAATCATTCTCAAGGCATTTGCTCTCCACTTAAGCCCCTTGCATCAGGTCCTCTTTTTTTTCCCCTCCCTCCCCTTTCCCCCCTCCCTCATGTGCCCTTGGTAATTTATACCTCGTTATTTTGTCATATCTTGCCCTGTCCGGAGTCTCCCTTCCCCCCTTCTCTGCTGTCCCTCTCCCAGGGAAGAGGTCACATGTGGATCCTTGTAATCAGTTCCCCCTTTCCAACCCACTCACCCTCCACTCTCCCAGCATCGTCCCTCCCACCCTTGGTCCTGAAGGCATCATCCACCCTGGATTCCCTGTACCTCCAGCCCTCAAATGTACCAGTGTACAGCCTCTGCCCTATCCAGCCCTGCAAGGTAGAATTCAGATCATGGTAGTTGGGGGGAGGAAGCATCCAGGATCTGGGGGAAAGCTGTGTTCTTCATTGGTACTACCTCGCACCCTAATTAACCCATCTCCTCTCCTAAACGCCTCTATGAGGGGATCTCCATTGGCCGACACTTGGGCCTTGGGTCTCCCAAATGTGCCGGTTTTAATGGAAGTTGTGTACAAGATATTTTACTCTTGCATCTTCTCAAGTGATTCTTCTTTGTATTTGCCCTTTTCCTTTCCTACGTGGTGAGATTTGGCTTTCTGCTCCAGGATCTTTTTGCGGTCTTTGTCCAGTTTTAACCATGTAATAACCACCTTGCTGGGGTGAATGCCCACATGGACAGTGGTGCCGTTAGCTTTATTTCGCTGCACCCACTCAATGTAGATGACGTATTTCTTTCGGCAGACCTGGACCACTTTGCCAATCTGCTGACCTTTGTAGTGTCCTCCCACAACCTGAACTTCATCATCCTTGCGGATAGGCACGGACCGAACATTGTATTTCTGTCTCAGTTCCTTGGAAAGAGGGGAAGGCATAATCTTCCTGCGAACGTGGGAAGGTGCATTGAAATGCCTTTTGCGGTTTTTGCTCCGGTCGGAAGTCACAAAGGGATTGAACTTCGTTTTGGCTGCTGCTCCTTCAGCGATGGCCCCAAAAGGGAAAAGCTAAAGAGATGATTTTTTTTGAGTTTATTATTTTATTTAGAGTGGCTAATCATGAACATTTCTTGGTATATTTATTGGCTGCCTGAATTTGTTCTTTGGGGAACTCTGTTCTTGTCCTCTGTCCAGTGTTTAATCAGATTGCCTTTTCTTTCTTTTTTAAAATATTGTTTTATTAGGGGCTCATACAACTCTTATCACAATCCATACATCCATCAGTTGTGTAAAGCACTTTTTGTACATTCATTGCCCTCATCATTCTCAAAACATTTGCTCTCCCAGCTCCTCATTTTTCTCCTCCCTCCCTGTTCCCCTCACCTGATGAACCCTTGATAACTTATATATTATTATTTTGTCATGTCTTGCCCTGTCTAACATCTCCCTTCTCCCACTCTTCTGTTATCCGTCCCCCAGGGAGGAGGTCTCATGTAGATCCCTGTAATCTGTTTCCCCTTTCCAGCCTACCCTCCTTCAACCCTCCCAGTTTCACCAATCACACCACTGGTCCTGAAGGGGATCATCTGCCCTGGATTCCCTGTGTTTCCAGTTCCTATCTGTACCAGTGTATATCCTCTGGTCTAGCCATATTTGTAAGATAGAATTGGGATCATGATAGTGAGGGAGGAGGAAGCATTTAGGAACTAGAGGAAAGTTGTATGTTTCATCGTTGTTACATCACACTCTGACTGGCTTGTCTCTTCCCCAGACCCATCTGTAAGGGGATGTCCAGTGGCCTACAAATGGGCTTTGGGTCTCAACTCCGCACCCTATGCCCCCTCATTCACTATGATATGATTTTTTGTTCTGATGATGCCTGATACCTGATCCCTTCAACACCTTGTGATCGCACTGGCTGGTGTACTTCCATGTGGGCTTTGTTGCTTCTGAGCTAGATGACCGCTTGTTTACCTTCAGGCCTTTAAGACCCCAGATGCTTTCTCTTTTGATAGCCGGGCACCATCAGCTTTGTGTGCCACATTTGCTTATGTACCCATTTGTCTTCGGCTATCTTATCGTGGAGGTGATCACACATTGATATTTTTTTGTTCTTTGATGCCCGATAACGGATACCTTCAGCAGCCTGTGATCACACAGGCTGGTGTGCTTCTTCCAGGTGGACTTTGTTGCTTCTGAGCTAGAGGGTCGCTTGTTTACCTTCAAGCTTTTAAGACCCCAGCTGCTATCTCTTTTGATAGCCGGGCACCATCAGCTTTCTTCACCCGCTTTGTCTTTAGAGGTTGTGTCAGGAAGGTGAGCATCATAGAATGCCAATTTAATAGAAGAAAGTATTCTTGCATTGAGGGAGTACTTGAGTTGGAGGCCCAGTGTCCTTCTGCTACCTTAATACTAAACCTATAAATATATGCACATAGATCTATTTCCACATCCTCATATAAATATCTTTGCATATGTACCTATCTTTTTCTAGACCTCTATACATACCCCTTGCCTCTTAGCTCTTCTATTTCCTTTGACTTTCCTCCTGTCCCACTGCCATGCTCAGCCTTCATTTGGGTTTCAGCAATTCCTCTTGGTTACATTACCCTTGATCATGCTCTACCAGGCCTCCCACACCCTCCTCACCACATATTTGGATCACTTGTTGTTCCCTTGTCCATGGGTTTGTTAACACCACTTCCTTTCCCCCCGCCACCCCCTTTCCCATGTCCCACCCGGAACTGTCGGTCCCGTTGTTTTCTCCTCCAAATTGTTCTTCCAGCCTATCTTATTTAGACAGACCTCCGGAGATAATAACATGCACAAAAACAAAACAGAGCAATAATATACCACAAAGCAACAACAATAACAAACCAATGACAAAAAGCAACCAAAACAAATCAACAAGAAAGAAAAGCTTATAGTTAGTTCAAGGACTGTTGGCCTTTAGGAGTGTTTTCCAGGAGCCTTCTGTTACTTTTTGGCATGATCTCACCCAATCATTTGATGGGAATTATAGTGAAATGGATACAAAAAAGGCACAATTAATTTCAGTTCACCATACCTCCCATATATAGTCCTCCTGGCCCCACACATACATTGCCTAGTAGTTTTTGCTAAGAGTTTTCCTATCAACTTCTAATTTACAAAATTTTATAGTTATCTTCCTTATGTCTTTATTTTGGGTAGAGTTAGTTGTACCATTTATTGAATATGTGATGACACTACAAAAACAGTCATAATGAAAGAACAAATCTTAGTGGAGCACTTTTTTTTTTTACTAAGAGTACATTTCTTTATGTATAACATGCAAAAGATGACCAAATGTGCCTATAGAAGTGGGATTTATATATATCAACCATCTTAATAGTAATAGTAATTAAAAAAATTCTATTTAGAATAATAAACCATATGTTAGCTGAACTTGCAGTACCTTTAGGTAAAAATAAAGCTGTTGAACATGCTTTTGAGTAAAGTTTCTTTGTTTCTCCTTGATGGGTAAATTTCTTTCCTCTGATTATTGTGGAATGGCAGAAGTAAAGGAGGAAATGATAATGGAGACATTAGACATCTTTCTTTTTCAAACTATTTAAACCAATGTTTGCCTTATTTGGATAGAAGTAGCACTGGTTGAGTTCATGGCTTGGATTTAAAAGGGTGCTTTTGGGATTCTTAGAGTAATAAGTTGCAATTAGTTGTTTTGTAGTGGAGGAATTGATGTATTGGTCTAGAATTTAATTTATTTTTGCTAGCATTTGTCCAGTTGTGAAGCATTTTATTTATACTTGCAAGAACTAGAATTTTATTCTTTTTCTCTTAATTTATGTTCACATGATGTTGGGGATTCAAAGAATCAAAGTTTTGGCTCTGTCTTTGGATATAGATTTGGAGAAAGGGGGGTTAGTTATTAACTGCTGGGTATCTAAGTTAATTTATAACCTTGTCCTCTTCTTCTGTATAATCACATGTTGCATTTTCACTATGTAAGCTATCAAGTGTTCAGTAGAGTTTGCCTGAAGTGCCACCATTATTTTCCAATTTTTCAGATTTTCACATGGCTAATTTGTGTGGATATTCAAGGTAGAGGTAAATAAATGAGGATACAGAAGTTGGCTTATCTGACATTCTTTAAAGTTTTCTATCTCGCTTGTGTTGAAGTCCATCTTTTCAAAATAACTGAACACAAAGTATCGATTGCTTTTTCATGTTTTGATAAATCACTTCGATCTTTCAAATTTTCTCCCATTTTGAGGCTTGGTGGTGTAGTGGTTACACATCGGGTTGTAATCTGCAAGGTTGGCAGTTCGAAACCACCAGCTGTTCCTTGGGAAAGCTGGGCTTTCCATTCCCATAAATAATTATAATCTCCGAAACTGAAAGGGGGCAATTCTACCCCGTAGGATGGTTTTGTCCTAAAGGCTTGTTAATGAGCCTGCATCGACTTGATGGCACTCAGTTTGTTTTTTTGGTTATTATTTCTATATTTCAAATTCCAGTTTGCAATAGGTCAGGTTTGATTGTATAACTGAACATGAATTAATTTCTATCCTTTAAAAGTCTTCATTAGCATAGGATCAGCAGAGAACGTAATGGCATGTGCTGTAGTCTGTTGTTGCACCGTTCCTATCAGGTGGCAGACCATGGATCAGAGTAGAGAGCTCTGTGGTGTCATTAGTTACATTAAAGCACTTTTCATTTCAAAATGTCTTGAAATTCCATTTCTTTACTTAGAGTCCTTTCTTCATTAAGAATATAACTCCATAACTGAACTATCCCCTGTTGAACTAGTGTGTGTTTTTTGTGAACATGCTGTGACAAATTTCACATATCAATTGTAATCCTGGAATTTCCCAATAGTTCATCTTTTTTGTTTGTTTTAGTAACAGATGCTTCTGTTATTAGTTAGATATATTCATCATAGATGTTTGATTTATGAGGGTAAGAAAGAATGTATTGTGACCAGCGTTCCTGTTTGTACATGTATGGACTGTTTCCCAGCAGTACATGTTTGAAAATGTCTCTGCCAGCAGTGTGGCTTTCTGTAGAAACGTTATTTCATCAGTACACTCTTCTTTGTCTCGTTGTTGTTGGATTCTGTTGAGTGGGTTCCGACTCCTTATGACCCTGTGTACAACAGAAGGAACTAATGCCCTGTCTTGCACTGTCCACACAGTTGTTCCTATGCTTGAGTCTGTTGTTGGAGCCACAGTCCATCCGTCTTGTTGAGGGCCTTTCTCTTTCCCTGCACCTCTGCTGTACCAAGCATGAGGTTGTTCCCAGGGACTGGTCTCCTGACAACATTTCCAAAGTATGTGAGATGAAGTCTTGCCATTCTTGCTGTCTTCATGACAGATGTGTTTGTTCTTCTGACAGTCCATGGTCTTTCATATTCTTCCCCAGCACCATCATGCAGATGCATTGGTGGTTCTTCTTCAGTGCCCAGCTATCGCATTGGAAATACAATGGCTTGGGTCAGGGGCACCTAAGTCTGCAAAGGAATAGCCGTGCTTTTCAACACATTAAAGACATCTTCTAAAACAAAACAAAACAAAAAAGATGTCTTCTGCAGCAGATTTACCCAGTGCAATGCTCATTTGTTCTTTTGACTGCTACGTCCTTGACTACTGATTGTGAATCTAAGCAAGGCGAAATCTTTGACAACTTGAATCTGTTTTCAGTTTACCATGTTATATGTTGATGCCCAAACGATACAACATGGAGTTGTAATCCACACTGAAGGCTGCAGTCCTGGATCTCCATCAGCAAGGGCTTCAGTTCCTCCTCACTTGCAGCAGGCAAGGTTGTGTCCTCTGCACGCAGCAGGCTGTAATCAGCCTTCCTCCAGCGCTGGCGCCACACTCTTCATATAACCCCGCTTCTCGGATGACTTGTTCAGCGTGCAGATTGCCCACGTATGATGTCGGCATACCACCCGGACACACACCTTTCCTCATTTGTCTTGTTCTTACTCACTGCCCTGGATTCAAGAAAGACTCAGACCTGTGGGTTTTTGAGACTATAACTATATCAGGAGTAGAAAGCCCAGTCTTTCTCCCTTGCTGTTGGTGATTTTGAACTGCCCACCATGTGGATCACAGTCCAACACATTGCTAAGACACCACCAGGGCTCCATCTAGTTCCATTAGGGTACCTTCAAAAGCAAAGGTCCAATCAAAATAGTGGCTTTCAACAGGAACTGGTATGCCACTTCAATTTAAGGCAGAGAGGTCAGCTCTATAGAAAACTGAGGTGACTTTTTTTTAGACTTCAAAAGGGTAATTTTGGTAGACTTCCTTGAAGCATGCAGGCTGACCAATATGAATTTGTTAGGAAGAGGTTATAAGAAAATAAAAGGGTTATACAAAAAAGGAAATACTGTTCTGGACAAGTTTTTTTTTATCATCTTGACAATACGCCTGTTTATTTCTCAAGTACTCTCCTATGAGAACTTGTTGAGAATTCTTACCCCAACCATTTCTAGAGCTCTGATGTGTTCCCCGTAAACTTCCTTGTTCCCAAGCTCAGAAGACTTGGAAGACCCTAATTTGAGTCCTTTAGGGGGACTAAAAATGCTATCTTGATGTGTAAATCAAACAGTGAGGATTTCTTTGGAGAAGGGTTAGAGAGACGGAAACAGCATCTTCAGAAGTATGTATAGACCTAGAGGGAGGTGATGTTGAGAAATAGTACCTTCACATTTTTATTTTTTGCCTGGGGGGGGGGGGAGTGAGTGAGAGGGATTGTGCTGCCGGGGGGGGGGGGGGGGGGAAGGAGTCCATTTTGATATTTTTATTAACAACAGGCTTCTATTATCTTGTAGCGGTACTTTATGACTCACTCTAGTATGTTGGTTGGTGCCTCTGTTCCTACCATTCTTAATCCCCCAACCCCCATCCCTGCCAATTTTGTTGTAGCTCTGAAAGGCAACATGCCCACATATTGCCCCCTCTGATGGCGTAGTTTTTCAGGCCTGGTGCTTCAGCAACCGGGGCAAACATTTTGAGGTTGCACCACATCTGACTTGGCCTTCATATAGCAGCAGGGAGGAGAGGGCAACAGGTGGTGACAACCTAAGTGTGCATGTGCTTAGGCTGCAGTGTGGGTAGATGAATGGTGTAGGCTCTAGACCTGGGCTACAGGGTGCACGTTAGGTTCAGCTACGTCAGGTTTTGGTGGCTCTGTGGCACCCAAGATTGGCCAGTGAATGTCCTCCCACCTTCCTTTCTCCCAATCTATTATGTGTGTGGCTTGATGATGTATTGTCTGAATTGTCATTAGGTGGAGTTTTAGGAAGGTGAAGGGGTAGACACATGGTTTACGCTTACTGATCTTAAATGCAAGTTACTATTTGTGCTTTTTGAAGGGATCTTTTCCCATTCCTTCCGGAGACTTGTTTCAGCAATTGTCAGTGATATCCTATCTCGAGTCCATCGTTCCTATGTGATCTTTCCCTATAGCTCATAAACATTTTAGAATCTTGTTGTGAGTCTACTTTCCTTTTCTGGTTTCATCATTTCCCCCTTTTCCTTGACATTAGCAAACATTTTATAAGTTTAATACTAGAATTGATATATCTCTACTTATTCAATTGCCTATTATAGTTAGCCTCTTAGTTTACTTAATAATTGAACTATAACATAGTTATAATGAAATCTACGTTTGCTAGAACACCCAAGTCATGGACACTGACTATTTTTGTCTTTCAGCAATGCTTTCTTAGAGATCCAGGTTTCTTTTTCGTTTGTTTTTACTTTTATCTCAGGTCCCAGGAAATTTCTTTCTTTCTTTTTTTAATACTTTCATTGGGGGGCTCGTGCAACTCTTTTACCACATTCCATATGTACATCTATTTTGTCAAGCACGTTTGTACATTTGTTGCCATCATCACGCTCAAAACGTTTTTTTTCTTGACCCCTTGGTATCAGCTCCTCATTTTTCCCTCCCTCCTTCCTTTCCTCCTTCCCTCATGAACCCTTGATAATTTATAAATTATTATTTTTTCATGTCTTGCACTGTCCGATGTCTCTCTTCACCCACTTTTCTGTTGTCCGTCCCCCAGGGAGGGGTTATATGTACATCATTGTGATCGGTTCCCCCTTTCTCTCCTACTTTCCCCTTCCCCTCCTGGCATTGCTGCTCTCATTATGGGTCCTGAGGGGTTTATCTGTCCCGGATTCCCTGTGTCCAGCTCTAATCTGTACCAATGTACATCCTCTGATCTAGCCAGATTTTTAAGGCAGAATTGGGATCATGATAGTGGGAGGGAGTTAGTATTTAGGAACTAGAGCAAAGTTGTATGTTTCATGGTTGCTATACTGCATCCTGACTAGCTTGTCTCCTCCTTGTGGCCCTTCTATAAGGGGATGTCCAGTTGCCTGCAGATGGGCTTTGGGTCGCCACTCTGCACTCCCCCTCATTCACAGTGATAGGAGTTTTTGTTCTTTGATGCTTGATACATGATTCTACTGACACCTCGTGATCACACAGACTGGTGTACTTCTTCCATGTAGACTTTGTTGCTTCTGAGCTAGATGCTGCTTGTTTATCTTCAAGCCTTTACAACCTCATATGATATATCTTTTGATAGCCGGGTGCCATCAGCTTTCTTCACCACATTTGCTTATGCACTCGCTATGTCTTCAGTGATAGTGTCAGGAAGGTGAGCATCATTGAATGCCAGTTTAATAGAACAAAGTGTTCTTGAATTGAGGGAGTACTTGAGTAGAGCCTCAGTGTCCATCTGCTTTCTTAATACTAAACATAAATATATGTACATAGATCTATTTCCCCATTGTCATATATAAATATATTTACATATGTTCATGCCTGTATTTAGACCTCTATAAATGTCTTTTGCATCCTAGTTCTTTCCTTTACTTCCTTTTACTTTCCACTTGTCCCACTATCATGCTCAGCCTTAATTTGGTTTTCAGTAATTCCTCTAGGTTACATTGCCCTTGATCAAGCCCTATCAGGCCTCTGATACCCTCTTTGCAATCAATTTTGGAGATCCAGGTTTAAGAAATTCTTTTGCTAATTTGACATCAGGTTCTTTAAGTAGTTAACATAAGGACAGTTATCTCCCTTGGAAAATTGGATACATTTCCTTTTTTGATAGATCTATGAAACGTTCTAATGTTTTTTTTTTTGGTCTTGGCTACCAGGAATCTCAGAATCAAATCTTATCTTTAGTTGTATGAACTGTATTAATGTCATTATTGGTATATTTGTTTCCTCCTCTTCATTCTGTGGAGTTTAAGACTTCACCTCTTATCTTTTTCTCTGCGTGTTGATTTCATTCTCTCATACTGCAGACTCTCTACTTCATGAGACTGGAACCATGACTGCTGGCACCTTTTGGCTCTCATCTTCCCAGCCCCTTCTACCAGAAGAAGGGAGCTCTTTTGAAGAATCCTGGGGAAGGACTCTGACTGGCCTGTCTTGGAGCATGTGCCTGTCCATGTGGCTGGAGAGTGGGGAGGGTACTATGAATGGCAACCTTCACTAGAACTACTAGTTGGAGTCAGGGGTAAGAGCAGTTTCCCTAATGCCAGGGGTGGTGTGGGTATTGTTTACAGAAGGGGGAGTTGGTTTTTTTTATGGTTATGATATAGTCCCTTTGTTGTAGGTTGTCTTACATTGTTTCTTAAAAAATTTTTAAGTAAATACATGAATATCATAACTATTCATTCACGCTCTAAAGCCATTAGATTTGTCTCTTGAGTCTATAGTCTTGTTGATTTTGCTGTGTTAATTTAAAATTGTCAAACTCCAAATTTTCTGCACAGTTTTCATTCTACCTGACCCACTTTGAACATTTAAAACTTTTTATTTTTGAAACTTTTCACTTCTTTTTTTAAAATTGTTTTATTAGGGGCTCATACAACTCTCATCACATTCAATACATACATCAATTGTGTTAAAGCACACTTGTACATTCTTTGCCCTCATCATTCTCAAAAAATTTGCTCTCCACCTAAGCCTCTCCCTCCCTCATGAACCCTTGATAATTTATAAATTATTTTGTCATATCTTGTCCTGTCTGACGTCTCCCTTCACCCACTTTTCTGTTGACCATCCCCCAGGGAGGAGGTCAAATGTAGATCCTTGTAATCGGTTCCCCCTTTCCTACCCACCCTCCCCTTACTCTCACAGTATCGCCACTCACACCACTGGTCCTGAAGAGATCATCCGTCTTTGATTCCCTGTGTTTCCAGTTCCTGTCTCTACTAGTGTACATCCTCTGGTCTAGCCAGACTTGCAAGGTAGAATTGGGATCATGGTAGTGGTAATGGTGGGGGGAGAAGCATTTAGGAACTAGAGGAAAGTTGTATTGTTCATCTTTGCTACATCGCATCCTTACTGCTCATCTCCTCTCCGAGACCCTTTTGTAAGGGGATGTCCAGTGGCCTGCAAATGGGCTTTGGGTCTCCACTCCGCACTCCACCCCTCATTCACAATGATAGGATTTTTTGTTTTGATGATGCCTGATGCCTGATTTCTTTGACACCTCGTGATTGCACAGGCTGGTGTGCTTCTTCCATGTGAGCTTTGTTGCTTCTGAGCTAGATGTCTGCTTATTTTACCTTCAAGTCTTTAAGACCCCAGACGCTGCATCTTTTGATAGTCGGGTACCATCAGCTTTCTTTGCCACATTTGCTTATGTACCCATTTGTCTTCAGTGATTGTATCAGGTCAGTGAGCACACAGTGATAGCATTTTTTGTTCTTTGATGACTGATAAGAACATTTAAAACTTTTATCTTTCTTACAGTTTTTAGGATTTCTGAGAAGCTTTATTTTAAATTTTAGTACCTGTGAATGGTCACTGTTACAATCAGAACCTATGTTTTTGTAGATAATTGGAACAGTTTAAGTTTTATAAGAGGATATTTTACATGGTTCAAAATCGTAAGTTTGTAAATTGAATATTTTTTCTCTTAACTTTTCACTCGGACAGTTTTGTCTCTGTTTCTCATTTTTATTAATTAAAAAATATTTTATTAGGGGCTCATACAACTCTTGTCACAATCCATGCATATACATACATCAATTGTATAAAGCATATCTGTACATTCTTTGCCCTAATCATTTTCTTTCTTTTTCTTTTATTTTTTTACATTTTTTTAGGGGCTCATACAACTCTTATCTCAATCCACACATATACATACATCAATTGTATAAAGCACATCTATACATTCTTTGCGCTAATCATTCTCAAAGCATTTGCTGTCCACTTAAGCCCTCTGCATCAGGTTCCCTTTTTTTTTTTTACCCTCCCTCCCTGCACCCCCCTCCCTCATGAGCTCTTGATAATCCACAGATTGTTATTTGGTCATATCTTGCCCTATCCGGAGTCTCCCTTCCCCCCCTTCTCTGCCGTCCATCTCCCAGGGATTTTTATTAATTTTAAGTGCTTTTTTTTACAGTGTTCAAAATTATAGTACATAGACTTGTTTTTCTGCCCACTCTACAAAAAGGCACATGCTTGCAATATATTTCTCTCACCATGATGCTACTTTCCTTTTCAGAATAGCTTTCTTCTAACTCTAGATTATTTCTTACAAAGCAAATATGAATGTTTCATTTTTCCTAATTTTTGAGTGTTTCTCACTTTTTGGTACACCAGAAATTATGGTCCACAATATTTACAATGAAAGTATTATTTTAAATCACGCAGCAATAAAGCTAATCTCTAGTTGAGCAGTTTGAAACCACCAGCTGGCTCCATGGGAGGAAAATGAGGCTTTTTTTTTCCAGGAAAGAGTTACAGTCTTGGAAATACACAGCCGCAATTTTACCCTGCCCTTATAGGGTCATCAAGAGTCAGAATTGACCAAATAGCAATGAGTTTTTTGTTTGTATATTGTCCTATTACTGAGCAGAAATTAACAGTTGCCATAATTTTTCTAATTGTAAGCAGTTTCTAATTTTTTTTCTTTTTGAGAAAACTATTAGCAATTAAGTAGGGTTTACATTTCAGATCAATTTTATGTCCAACAACTTATCAAACCCCAAATAGTTTTGCCCTATTCCCTTTTAAGTTCTCTTCTTAAAAAATATTTTTTTCTCCACCCAAGGTCATACCTATCTACCCCCAGTTTAGCTTATTTTTTCACTTCCCTTCATTTCTTTAAAAAAAATTTTTACTTGGGGATCGTATAGCTCTTACCACAATTCATACATCCATCCATTGTGTCAAACATATTTGTACATTTGTTGCCATCATCATTCTCAAAACATTTTCTTTCTACTTGAGCCCTTGGTATCAGCTCCTCATTTTCCCCTCCCTCCCTGTGATTTTTTAATGTTAGCCCATTTCTGCATTCTTGGAATCAGTTCCACTCATCCATGTTGTAGTAACTTTTTAAATAATGCTGTCAAATTTTGTTCATTATTATTTTTAGTTACATTTGAGACGGCTTCAAAAAGTTGACAAAAGACTTGTATATTAATAACAAATAAAAGTCTGTGGTGTTTTTTCCCTCTTTATCTTAGCCTCATTTTCATTATGTTTCTTCATAGAATTAATTGGAGTATTCCTTAATTATCTATTTAAAAATGTTTATATAGTATTGGTATAAGTTCTCTTAAATTTTGGTCGAATTCTTTGATAAACCTTTTTTTGTTGGGAGGTGTTTGCTCACTGATTCGGTTTTTTCCCTTCTTAAGGTTTTGATGTGTTTTAATTGATTTTTTTAAACTGTTAAAATTTGTTGAAAGGTGCAAGATGACCCCCACTCTCATGACCCTAATTCTACTTGACACTTCTGGCTAGACTAGCGCATGTACATGGGGTACAGATTAGAGCTGGAAACACAGGGAATATAGGTCTGATAAACGCCTCTGGGCCAATATTGAGAGAGCCATACCAGGAGGGTAAGGGCAAGGTGGGGGGAGAAAGGGGAAACCAATCACAATGATCTATATATAACCCCCTCCCAGTGGGATGGATAACAGACAAGGGGGTAAAGGGAGACGTTGGACAGTGCAAGACATGAAAAAATAATTTATAAATTATCAATGGTTCATGAGGGAGGGAGGGGGAAAATGGGGAGCTGATACCAATTGGGCTAAAGTAGAAAGAAAATACTTTGAAAATGATGATGGCAACGTATGTACAAATGTGCTTGTGACGATGGATGGGTGTATGGATTGTGATAAAAGTTGTATGAGTCTCCAATAAAATGTTTTTTTTAAATAAAATGATTTTTTAAGTTCCAAGAGTAGTATAAAGAACTCATTATGTATGCATTCAGCCATATTACTCATTGTTATATTTTTGACATGTCAAAATTCATGTGATTTGCCATTTCATCATTTATTATACTCTGCATATGAAAATATTCTGACCCATTTAAGTTGGTTGTAGAAATCATACCACTTGATTCCTAACTACTTCAAAGTGTATTTCTTAAGGGATAATCTCTTACTTAATCACAGTAAAGTAATATCAGAAAATTTAACACATATGTATACTGTTGACTAATCTATGAAAAATATATTTTTAAAATATATTTTTTATTGGGGACTTATAGAAATCCTATCACAATCCAAACATATATCAGTTGTGTAAAGCATATTTGTATATTCGTTAACCCTCATCATTCTCAAAACATTTGCTCTCCATTTAAGCCCCTGTCATCAACTCCTCAGGTTTCCCTCTCCCTCCCATGCTTCCCCCTCCCTTATGAACCCTTGATAATTTATAAATTATTATTATTTTGTCATATTTTATACTTTTTGATGTCTCCCTTCACCCACTTTTCTGTTGTCCATCCCCCCAGGAAGGAGGTTATATCTAGATCCCTGTAATTGGTTCCCCCTTTCTACCACATCCTCCCTGTATCCTCCCAGTACCGCCACTCTCAGCGCTGGTCCTGAAGGGATCATCTGTCCTGGATTCCTTGTGTTTCCAGTTCCTATCTGTATCAGTGTACATCCTCCGGTCTAGCTATATTTGTAAGGTAGAATTGGGATTATGATGGTGGGGGGAGGAAGCATTTAGGAACTAGAGGAAAGTTGTATGCTTCATCGTTGCTACACTGCATCCTGACTGGCTGGTCTCTCCTTCCTGCCACCCTGTGACCCTTCTGAAAGGGGATGTCCAGTTTCCTACAGATGGGCTTTGGGTCCCCACTGACTAATCTATTGCCCACAATTTCCTGTTCACTATTGTCTCAAAAAAGTGTTTTGGAGTAGGTTTTTTGGGAGGTTTGTCGGGGTAGTAGTTGTTTTCAGAGTAGGATTCAGTTTAGTATTTCAGATTGTGTCTATATTTTTAGGTTCCTTTCATTTGGAATATTTCTTTGTATTATGGACATCTTTGAGAACTAGAAGCCAAATAAAGTATTCCTGAGTTTAAGATTGATGTATCTACTAATATTAGTTAAGGCATTTTGACTAAGGTATATTTTATTGCATCATATTAGGAAATCTAGTCTATCAGTTTTTCCTGTTATTGATGCCTGAACTTTTGAACTTTGTCCTCTAGGCTACTCAGATGTAAGTTTACTATATTTCTCCTTTTGATTAATTGGTAATTCATGAGAAGATAATTTGAGTCCAAATGAATACTCCATTCCTCATCAAACTTTACCAGAATGATTTCAGAAGGTATTGTTGATTCTCACCTAATCAGTTACTATGATAGTTGCAAAGTATGAGATATTTGCTCTTTTATGATGCTATTTTAATTATTACTTTTTTCCATTTCTATTTCATTTTATTGTTTTTCACTGGTTAACTTACTAATACACAGAAATGGAATCGAGGGTCTTAATTACCCTATATACTTGTGTATAAGCCGAGTTTTTCAGCAATTAAATACTGGGGTTCAGCTTATACATGGGTCAGTGGTACGCCAGTGAGGTGTAACATCTCGCTAGGACCTCCCCCTCCCCTTCCAGGTAACAGGACGAATGCCCATTATCTCTCAGTGATTGCCATTTCTCTGCTGTTCATTCAAAGTCCCGCTGACACTGCAGGGCTTTGAATATTTGTTTACTCACATCTTACCAATCAGCCGTCCTATGACATGGATGGCTCCAATTCACATAAGCACCTGCAGTGATTCACTTGTAGTGATTCACTTATGCCGGCCGCTGAACTGGTAAGGATGTGTCTGTGGCTGCGCGCCGTCTCTCCCATCTGGTCTCTGTGTAGATTCACATTCTTTATCTCCCGCCTGCACAGACTTCCCTTCTCCCCCCACCTCCTCCCTGCTAACATGTCGTGGGGGGGGGGGGATTACCATGAAAGTTATTTTTCAAAGTCTTGTTTTTTTATCCTATTAGAAATGGATACTCTTGAACCAAACCAAAAACGCTGGTCATATGAGGCTGGTTTCATAATCAAGGTTGTGTCAAGAGCAGAAGAGAGCAATAACGGTATTGCAAGTAGGGGATTCTGTGTTGACAAAAAGCAAGTGAGGGAGTGCTGGAAAATGAAGGCTGACTTTGGAACAGACTCCAAAAGCTAAAAAAGCTTGTCGTGGTTTAATGTCTTTTTATGGGGCTCTAGAGAGTGAATTGCATAAATGGGTTATGGAGTATCGTCAAAATTGTTACTGCGTAACACGCATGGGAATCTGCATACGTGCTCCACAAATGGCTAAGGATGACACCAGGCATTGAAAAATTTGCTGTGTCAGCAGGATGGTGTACCCGCTTCACGACTAGGTTTGGCCTACTATGTTTGAGATAAAGAACAAAGATTTCCCAGAAATTGCCACAAGATCTTGAAGAAAAAATTGTCATTCCAGTCATTTATTATAAGACAAAGAAGAATTTATAATTATGACATTGCAGATATTAGGAATATGGATGAAACTGCCTTGACTTTCGATCTTCCAAGCAACAGAACTGTGGCAAGTTTCAGAGAAAAAAAACATTTTTCTCAAAACCACAGGAACTGAAAAAAAAAAACACTTTACAGTTGTTCTATCATGTTTGGCTAATGGAACTAAGCTGCGTCCTTGTCATTATTTTTAAAAGAAAGACCTTGCCTAAAAAGATCAATTTCCCACCAAGAATTACTGTGCCTGCATATGTTAAAGTCTGGATGGATGAAGGCGGAACAAAAATATGGCTGGAAGAAATTTGGAACTGACGACCAGTAGCAGCCTTAAAGACAAAGCCATCGTTCCTTGTTTGGGATGTGTTCAGAGCCCACCTATCGGATGACATAAAAAAAATTGACAAAATCTAGTAAAGTTACTTTAGCCATTATTCCAGGTGGGCTTACATCTGTACTGCAGCCTCTGGATGTATCTTTGAATAAGCCTTTTAAAGACCATGTGCGAAGGATGTGGCATGAATGGATGTCATCTGGTCAAGCCTCACTAACAAAAGGAGGAAATCTCATGAAGCCTGACATAGAGTTAATAGCAAAGCGGGTTCGAGACGCATGTGAAGACATTCCAGAAGACATGGTATGACGTGCCTTCCAGAAATGTAGTATTAGTAATGCTATGGATGGCAGTGAAGACTGCGCTTTGTATGAAAATGACAGCAGTGATGATGATGACGGTGATCTCAGTGAGGACAGCGTCTATGATGACCTCACACCAGCTGAAGCTCTGCACTGGGATATGGATGATGATGATGAATCCAGGTTTGAAGGATTTTAACTCTACATTTTAATTTGGTTGCTGATTGAGCTCAGGATATAGTACTCTTAAGGCATCATTGTTGATGCCTTGTTTTTGTTGAACCTATTTTCCACTTACTGTGCTGGTTTACTACTGTTAAATGACTTGTCCTTTTATTTGTTTTTTATTTAAAATAAATGTTTAAATACATTATGCCACTGAAGTCTCAGTTTTTAGTAATTTTATTTTCATTTGTTTTGATTATTGAAACTCACCAATAGCTTCTGCATTTTCCACTGTAGCCTTATACTCGAGTCAATCAGTTTTTCTGGTTTCCCAGGTAATAAATTGAGTACCTCGGCTTATACTCGAGTATATATGGTAACTTTTCCCCCCAATAGCTTCTAGTAATTTACTTGTGTATTACCAATGAATTATTAAGTGTATAATCCTAACATTTGCAGATACTGATATTTTAATTTCTCCTCTTCTGTGTCAATTTTGTAAACCATTCAACTAGATTAACCGTTTGCCATATTTTGTGGTGGATAACAAATCCCACTCTGCATGCTAGCTGTGTCTTAATATAAATCTCAGCTTCCTTTTCCTGTTGCCACACGGGCATTCTCTCACCCTTAGCCACCCATGACTGGATGAACAGATAGTGACTTCAAACTTGGCAATCTACACGACTTTATTTACTTTAGACCAGAAGAACGTAACTTTGGGTTTTTCTATACCCACTTTTGGGATGAGCTGCAACTGACCTCACAGTTCTTAGGTCTCTCTATTAGTTCCTAGGACTTTCTCTACTTCAGATCCACAGGTTTTGATAATTTGTTAGAACAACTCACAGAATGTACTTCCTATTAATTACAAGCCAAAAGATTAAAAGGAAGAGGGCAAGGTCTGGAAGAGGAGGTGGGGGGTTGTGGGGGGGGTGTGTTACATTCAGTGTGTAGCTTCCATGTCCTAGAGTGATAAGGCTGCTTTTTCTAGGGCATAAACATTGACTTGGTGTAGTCCCTGGAGCCTCCATCTTCCAGACCTTTCCTTGGCCTCCCTCCATTTCCCAAAGTGAGGGATAAGGGGGCTGAGTGTAAAAGCAGATGCTTAACACTTTATCCTGGATCATGGGACATTATATAATGTCTTTTAATTGCCAGAGGGTCCTTGAGTAATTATTTTTCTGAAAATGGGGTTGTAAGCCAAATACGTTTGTGTGAGAGCCTATGGTGTATATCTTGTCTTATGGGGTTGAGATAGCTTTGCTCTTCTACTTAGTCCCTCCTGAGTAGGCATTCCCTTACTCATTAGTCTTAGGTGTTGGTCTGGCTCTGGCTCTTAAGAATTCCAAGACCAAATAAATGCTAAAGACTCCGCAATGTGATTCCACACTGTGCTCTTTGCAATCCTTTTTCTTATTTTACTGAACTGATAAAGACCTCTTTTGTAATCAAATAGAAGTTAAAATGGTGAAACAAAATGACTTTAAATGTATATAAAATGCAAAGAGCCCCAAATAGCAAGGCAACCTAGTTTTTTTTTCCTTTCAGTTTTATTGGCACATAATTCACATCATACAATTCAATCTTTCAGTCATGTCAAGAATTGTGCAATCTTTACCACAGTCAATTTCAGTACACTTTCTTTTTTTTCTCCCCTGACTAAATTACCTTTAAAATGAGCTGTGTAATCACATTCAGTTCTAGTGCTCCCTCCCCCTCCCACCTTCACTGAGATCATCCTATCCTCCCCATAGCCCCCTACCCACCCTATATCCCCATACAAATCCTTGCATCAGATATTATCTCTATGTATCCATTCCTTCTGTGTTTCATAAACTTAAACCCAAAAGAAACATTAAAGAACAAGAATGAAAGGAAGTGGTAAAGACAAAACAATAGCAATATAAAGATAAAAATAACCAGCATGAGCAGGAACGAAAAGACCTCCAATATCCAAGAAGCCGGGTTCGAGCAAGAGATCCTTGCACCTAGAACAAATTCAGGTTAGAGTGAGGTCAACTGGCTAAGTGTCAAGTTTCATCCAGCCTAATGAAGATTACAATAATCTACTTTTGATGGTAAGGCTATTCTTGACCCGTGGCAGTGACTATAGGGATCTGACTTAATCTGACTAGATAATCTACAGATGAGGTTTTGACTCCCACTGCCCACCACAGCCTTCCACACATTTGCTGTTCACAATTTAAGCTCTTGATACTTTCCCTTCGTCATATTTGATCTTTGGATCACACAAATTGGTGTGCTTCTTCCATGTGGACATAGTTGACTTCTTACTCAGATGGCCACTTGTTTGAATACAAGCCTTTAAGACCCCAGTACTGTTCCAAGTCATGGGGCACCATCTGCTTTCTTCCCCACTTTGCTGTAGCATCCTTATCTACAGTGATCCTTTCATGAAGGGGAGTATCCAGCTGGGCCATGTTAACAGAACTTACTGTTCTTGTGTTAGGGCTAGAGTTAAGTAGGCACCCAGAATTCATTTGCCTGCCCATGGAATGTGCATGACTAAGGTTTATTATGACAAAATCGAACCCCATATTACCCAGTACATTAGCACCAGCAGCCAACCAACCAGAAAATAAACTAAGGAAAAAAACAAAAAGCCAAAGGCAGGAAACCCCAAACCCGTATAAACAAAAAAGTACATTGCAAATTATCCTCGTGGGATATCAGGCGATTGCACTGATGACCTGGTTTCCCCAGGGACAGCACTCTAGACACGGTCAGTGTGAGGGATCTGAGTGCAGATCCACGTTGGCCTGCAGCCTGTGAGTTAGTGCCCTGCGCAGTTTGTTCTCCTTTTCCATTGAGTTCTGTTTATCCTAAATGCCAGGGGAAAACTTCTAACTAATCCGAAGAACTGATCCGTTCTTCATGAGTGGTGTAAGGCAATCTATTGTAACGATACCTTATTGTGGTTTTAATAAAGCATTTATTAACACTAGTAAAAATAAAATACCAGATCATAAAAGAAATAAACACTGTGCAGCATTTTCCTAATATGAGCATGTGACACTTGATTTAACGAAAATGGTATAATGGTAATTGAGAAAGGGGAACATGATGTTTTGGTGAAAAGTAAGATTACAAGTTGAAAATTAATAGAAAAACCTAAAGTTTATTAATTAGGAATTGAGTAGGTAGATAATAGATAGGAACCACTAAATTCCAATTATTTATTAACTGTCATGAAATTTGCTAGTTTTTTGAGGTATGATTCAGATAATATTAATACTATACAATTGGCCAACCCCCCCACTCCAAGCTTTTCATTAATTATAAGAAAAAGATACAGGGGGAGTGGGGAGGGAAGGGAAAAAATGAGGAGCTGATAGGAAGGGCTCAAGTAGAAAGAAAAAAGTTTTGAGAATGATGGCAACAAATGTACAAATGTGCTTGACACAATGGATGTATAGATTGTGATAAGAGTTGTATGAGCCCCCAATAAAATGATTAAAAAGAAAAAAGATACTTAAAAGTTACTTTGGGGAATCCAGGACGATGATCCCTTTAGGACCAGTGGTGAGTGGAGATACCGGGAGGGTCAAGGAAGGGGGGGGTGGGGTAGAAAGGGGGAACCTATTACAGGGATGTACATATAACCTCTTCCCTGGGGGACGGACAATAGAAAAGTGGGTGAAGGGAGACATTGGACAGTATAAAATATGACAAAATAATAACTTATAAATTATCAAGGGTTCATGAGGGAGGTGGGAGTGGGGAGGAAGGGGATAAAAATGAGGAGCTGATGGCCGGGGCTTAAGTGGAGAGCAAATGTTTTGAGAATGATGAAGTTAACGAATGTACAAATGTGGTTTATACAACTGATGTATGTATGGATGGATTGTGATAAGAGTTGTATGAGCCCCCAATAAAATGATTTTAAAAATATTAGTTTCTTCATTAGTTCTATTTTCTATCATATTGACATTCCAAAACATATGAAAAGCTCAGAAGTAAACTAGCATTTTGCCCAAAATACACAGAACTAGAGTTATTATTCAAAATTATCTTTTACATATAAAGATACCTTACAAGCATACTTTAATTATATAGCAGTATTAACTAAAGTGTACCCATAGAAGAATAAAGGTTAGGGGGTTTGAATTTGGCCAAGAGCTGTAGGCATATAAACTTTTACCCCTCAGTTCCTGACAGCATATTGCTCAGAGATCAAATATAATAATGTAATTCCCAAAAAACAACCCTATAAATTAACAGAAAATGTTGTTTTACTTTTCATTCCTTAAGGAACCCTAGTGGTATAGTGAGTTAATCTGTGATTTTCCCCCCCTTGATATATATTTTTTAATCCTTTTATTGGGGCTCATACAGCTCTTATCACAATCCATACATACATCAATTGTGTAAAGCACCTTTATACATTTGTTGCCCTCATCATTCTCAAAATTTGCCTTCTGCTTGGGTTCCTGGAATCAACTCATTTTGATCTTTTTAAAAAAATAATAGTTTATTAACATCTACATATACAAATCAGTAGTTAATTTATATGAAGAAGAGTTACACAATCATTACTGTCCCCATGCCCTCGAGTTTTTTATTTTTTAGGGTCACTTTTTTTTTTTTTTTACATTTCGGTATCTTAGTTATTTCAGTGCCATTATTATAGAGGTACACAGTGGATGGTTTTAACAAATTATTCTCAAAGTTATGGAGGATAGAAGTCCAAATTTAGGGTGCCAGTGCCAGGGGAAGGCTTTCTCTCTGAGTTCTCTAGCAAGCTCCTTTGTGCCTGTCAACAACCTTTTAAAGATTTCCAGGTGTGTTCGCATCAATCTTCCCCTGGGCCCAGGTGGTACTCAGAATTGGGAAACCATGTCCAAATGTGCTTTACTCCTGGCTCGTATATCTTGGTGGTAATGAACGTTTTTTTTTTTTACTTCTTTGCTCCTTTTTCTTTTTTTCCTTTATAGCACCCAGAAAACATCACTTAATATCAAATCAGGCCTTGGGCTGAGTAAAGACATTGCATTCTATCTAGTCCCCTTAAAACGGATTGGCTGGTCACACCAAACACTTAGTGGGGGATGTATTATATCATTTCAATAATTGCCAGACCATTGAGAATCTTGGCCCACATTTTTGAGGGGACACAATTCAATCGGCTTGGTTTTATCCTTGATGTACATGATATTCTGTTCTCTTTATATTTTGTGAAGTGGTGATTGAAGAGCCTTTATCAGATTGGGATTTTGTTTTGGGTAAATTTGCTGTATGGCTGATTGTCCCTTTCGGTTATCTTCTTCATCATTACTTAATGCTTAATACTATTTACAATACTTCTGTAGAAACTTCTTTAAAAACAAATTACCTTACCTACTATGTACTTACTCATTGGTTCAATTCTTACAGAAAATTTAGGCATTCATTCACTTTGATGTTCCATTTGGTGAAAGATTGTTATTTAACTCTTTGTGATTTGGGTGTATGTTTATAGAGAAAATATGTTTTCCATTCAATGATTCATAAAAATTTTATTAGTGATAGTGATTGAAATTCCCACAATGTAAAGACTGCTTCTCATGTCTTTTCTGGATTTCTTATTTCCACTTACCTTCTTTTCTTTACATACCTTGAGCATGTGCTACCCTTTGGATGTCATACGATTGAGATTTGTTGGCTTAAATCAGGGGTCCTCAAACTTTTTTAACAGGGGGCCAATTCACTGTCCCTCAGACCTGTTAGAGAGCCGGACTATAGTTTAAAAAGAAAACTATGAACAAATTCCTATGCACACTGCACATATTTTGAAGTACAAAAAGAAACAGGGCAAAAGCACCCGGCGGGCTGAATTAATGTCCTCTGTGGGCTGCATGTGGCCCGTGGGCCGTAGTTTGAGGACGCCTGGTTTAAATGATAGAAGTTTTCATATATAAAGTTTACAGAATCCTATAGCAAATATTTGTTTGCCTACATCTTAGGTTCTACCATGAACATTATATATTTGCTTATAAATCCATCCCTGTCTTCAGATCTCTGGTGGTACTCAGCACTAGGCATTAATTAGGCTGCTAACTGTAAGCTCATTGATTCAAAAACACCAGCCACTATTCCAGAGGAAGATGAGGCTGGCAGCTACTGTAAAGATTTACAGTCTCAAAAACGCTACACAGGATTGGCAATGATTTCGAATTGACTTGACAGTAAGGATTTTTTCCCATTCCATGTACAAATCCATCTTTTTTGTTGTTAATACAAAATACATTTTAGACATGCATATTTCCAACTAAATATCCAAATATGCATATTAGCTCCTGCCTAGTTGACTACAGTTCATGGTAACACCCTGTTTAGCAGAAAGAAATGTTTCCTGGACCTGTGCAGTCAGTGTTCATGAATGTTAATACTTTTGAGACTGGATCGTATTCTGTTCTGATCCATAGATTTTCATTGCTAAGCTTTGGAATTCTAGGAGTTAAATAAAAAAGTATTGTTACAAAATCATAGAAACCTTTATTAAAATATATATTTCTAAATGTAAAACTATTTCTTGACATAGACCCCATCTAGCTAGGTTTATATATTACTGAATATGGTGTTTTTATCTTCCTAACTCTCCCCTAAAGAATTCTGCATTTTTCAGTATATACCACATAAAAATGGCAGTTTTGGTATTTTCTTTTTAAATTTTTTTTCCAGTTTTGGTATTTTCAAGGAACTCAAATTATCTACCTTTAAAACGTTCTTGGAGTTTGGGGAACAAAAAGTAGTCTAGGGGCTGGATCAGGCCTGAAAGGTGGATGTGGTAGTTTCCCTTGCTACCCTTGAATGAGCAGATGTATTCTCAGATTTGGAAGAGAAATAAAATTCCTGCACAAAACTTCCATGGCCTTTTGGTCATCACTACAGTTTCTATTAAGACTTCTAACAATTCACTGTGATCGTTCTATGTCCTTTGAGAAAATCTGTCAAAATTACCCCTTTGAAATAACCAAACTCATTAACGGTAGCTTTCCGAGTTGACTTCTTCTCTTAAATGGAGCTGGCCCAACAGATCACCTTGAAAGTCACTGTTTTGACTGGATGTTTTTGGAAAGGCACCCTAATAAGATTAAGACAAATATATTACTAAGAGACTTTGTCTGCTGCCAACTTGTGCATGCATACATTTTTGCAGCAGTCATTTTGAGTTATCGTTTTAGATCACCAAAATTATTATCTTAGTGGTGTCTTAGGCTACAAGTTCCGTAGAAACCTAACCTCCACAATAACCTTGCTGGTATCTGAAATACCAGTGACAATAGTTTTCTGTATCATAGCAACATGTAAGTGACCACAATTTGATAAAGTCAAATGCATGTTGGATATTATTAGAGTTCAGTACTTGTTTACATTAAATAAATGAAAACATATAATACACAAAGCTTAAAGTATGAATTTCTGAAGTATAACCTTTACCAAGCTATTTTCCATCATTAATAGAATTAATTGGGTTGGGTAGTAAAATAACAGTATATCCAAACACAATATTGGGTCATAGAATTAACATAAGGAGCAACCACTGTGGTAGATTACATTGGCCTATTCTGGAATTTAGTTTAAAGACATATATTTTTCTTTACCAGGAAACATCTTTTTTTTATATGTATACATAATGATGATTGTAGTACAGAAAAAGAATGAGTTGGTATTCCACTGTGTTTCTAGAACATTTTCTTCATTTTTATATTCATTATTTTTAGTTCTCATTACCCCCAAACTTTTCTTGTCATAACCGTATGAAACTTTTAATTTTGCTACTGTTTCTATAGATTTTTGCCAATTCTGGATTTTATATAAAGAAAATTTATGCAGCTTCCTCACTTCCCCAAAACAATAACAAAATAAAACACAGAAAAGCCTCTATCTAAAAAGAAGGAACACCTGGCCCACCAGGCCGTGAGGATGATGTTCCTAAGTAGAGCAGCCAGTCCACAGAGAGAGCAACATGGCTGGCCCTACAATGAGAAATGATGCCCCTCAGTGACTAAGGGTGATACAGGGGACAGCACCGGAGACACAGTGTGGGAATTGCACCTGACCTGATCCCACCACACCGAGGCAAAGCATTGGGGAAGTGCAGCGGAACAGCAAGGGAATGGAGTGGCAAGGTCCCCAGGGAATGCTGAAAGTGGACTTTGGAGTCAGGGCGTGGTACCCCAACAGACTGGACTGGAAAACTCTCCTAAGGGCCAGCAAACGATCCTTGAACTAACTACAAGCTTTTCTTTTGTGAAGTGTTTTGCTTTGTTCTTTGTCAGTGGTTTGTTTTTGTTGTTTTGTTGTCTGGTTGTATACTGTTGCTTTGTTTTCCTCTGTCTTGTTTTCGTGCATGTTAGTGTCTCCACAGGTCTGTCTGAATAGGACAGGCTGGATGAACTATCTGGAGGAAAAACAACGGGACTGACAGTTCCGGGAGGACTTGGGGTGTGGGGGTTAGGGGGGTAAGGAAGTGGTGTTAACAAACACAGGGACAAGGGAACAACATGGGACCCAAAATGGTAGTGAGGGGGGAGTGGCAGGCCTGGTAGGGAATGATCAAGGGTAAGGTTACCTAAAGAAGAGGTATAGCTGTAACCCAGGTGGGGACAGAGCTTGGTAGTAGGGCAGGGGGAAAGTCAAGGGAGATGGAGGAAAGAGCTACTAGTCAAAGGGCATTTATAGAGGTCTTGACAAAGACATGTACATGCAAATATATATATGAGGATGGGGAAATAGATCTATGTGTCTATATTTATAGGTTTAGTATTAAGGTGGCGGAAGGACCTTAGGCCTCTACTCAAGCACTCCCACAATGCATGAATACCTTCTTTTATTAAATTGGAACTCTACAATGCTCACCCTCCCGACACAACTGCTGAAGCCAAAGCGGGTAAACAAGTAAATGTGGTGAAGAAAGCTGATGGTGCCCGGCTATCAAAAGAGATAGCTTCTGGGGTCTTAAAGGCTTGAAGATAAACAAGCGGCCATCTAGCTCAGAAGCAACAAAGCCCACATGGAAGAACACACCAGCCTGTGTGATCGAGTGGTCCCAAAGGGATCAGTTATCAGGCATCAAAGAACCAAAAATCATATCATTGGCTGCACACCTCCATGATACGATTGCCGAAGACAAACGGGTGCGTAAGCAAATGTGGCGAAGACAGCTGATGGTGCCCAGCTATCAAAAGAGATAGTGTCTGGGATCCTAAAGGCTTGAAGGTGAACCAGCGGCCATCTAGCTCAGAAGCAACAAAGCCCACATGGAAGAAGCACACCAGCATGTGCAATCACGAGGTGCCAAAGGGACCAGGTATAAGGCATCATGCAAATATATATATATATACCATAGTGAATGAAGGGGGAAGTGCAGAGTGGAGACCTAAAGCCCATTTGTCAGCCTCTGGAGATCCCCTCACAGAGGGGTTTAGGAGAGGAGATGGGTCAGTCAGGGTGCGATGTAGTGCCGATGAAGAACACAGCTTTCCCCCAGATCCTGGATGCTTCCTCCCCACAACTACCATGATCCGAATTCTACCTTGCAGGGGCAGAGGTTGTACACCGATGCATATGGGAGCTGGAGGCACAGGGAATCCAGGGTGGATGATACCTTCAGGACCAGGGGTGTGAGGGGCGATACTGGGAGAGTAGAGGCTGAGTGGGTTGGAAAGGGGGAACTGATTACAAGGATCCACATGTGACCTCCTCCCTGGGAGACGGACGGCAGAGAGGGGGGGCAAGGGAGACGCCGGATAGGACAAAATATGACAAAATAGCAATCTATAAATTATCAAGGGCTCATGAGGGAGGAGGGAGCAGGGAGGGAAAAAAAAAAGAGGACCTGATGCAGAGGGCTTAAGTGGAGAGCAAATGCTTTGAGAGTGATTAGGGCAAAGAATGTACAGATGTGCTTTATACAATTGATGTATGTATATGCGTGGATTGTGATAAGAGTTGTATGAGCCCCTAATAAAAGGTAAAAAAGGAAAAGAAAACAAGAAAAAATGATTAGGGCAAAAAATGTACAGATGTGCTTTATACAATTGATGTATGTATATGAATGGATTGTGATGAGTTGTATGAGCCCCTAATAAAATGTTAAAAAAAAAGAAGGAACACAATAAAAGTAGAACAAATTAAAAATGAGTCAAAGAGAAAACAAATAACGTGTTAAATTTTAACCTTTTTATCTTCTTTAATTCATCTTATGCACGTTGCGGACAAAATTATTCACTTCTCTGGTCAATGTGCAAAGGAATTTATGGAGGTTTAATTCCTGTGGAAACTCAGCACATAAATGGATTTTGAGCTTTCATTGTCAACCCTAGCCTTCTGCATACTAGAGCTCAGAATTTAAGCTCTAAATTCCATTCCCTCCTCTGATCTTAGATTTTATCATTTACTAACCTTGTGTCACACAGGCTGGTGTCATGCTGCTGAGTTTATTCTGATGGAGGAACTAGAGGTTCCAACTACTGACCTTTTAATTAGCTGTCTTCAAGTAACTTAACCATTGATCCACCAGGCTTCCTTTCCAGTTGTCATACTGTCAGTTATAGTATGGAGAAAGATGTGGCAGTCTGCTTCTGTAAAGTTTACAGCTTTGAAATCCCTATGTGGCAGTGCTGTTGTGTATGTTATAGGATGGCTTTTGTTAGATTCGATTAATCAGCAGTTGGATAACAGCTGAAACTAGAAGGTAGAGATTTAACTTGTACCCCAACGGGGAACTTTTGTATTAGGCAGAACTTGAGTATTTGGCAGCTCAAATTTTTTAGTTATAAATAACATATAATAATCTATAGATTAGAAAATATGTAGTAGTCCTCTAATTTGTGGATTTTGTATTTATAAACCTGCCTACTTGTTAACCCTAGAATGCTGGAATTTTTAATTTCAGGAAAAAAATTTTTGTTTAGTTTACTTTCATAGTTATCAATATATTAATTGAATTAATTATGTTAATTAAATGTTACAAAATCATCATGCTCGATGTTATAGGGTTAAACCTTATAATTCTAAAATATGTACCAATGGCACTTTCATGATTTGTGTAGGAAAATACAAAGAGCTTTGAAAAATTCGGATCACCTAGTAGTGAGGTTCTGTGTTCTTACAATAAAACTGTACTGTAAACAAGTGTCATTTTCAGTCTTCTCATTGCTATGTTCCTCACATTTTTGTTCATTTGGCAATATTGCTGTTTAAAATGGTCCCACGCATAGTGTTGAATTATTGTCTAGATTACAAAGCACAGTAAAACTGTGATGTGCTTTACAGAGCTAATAATACACGTGCTTGCTAAGCTTTATTATAACATGCATAAATTATAGTGCCCTTAGATGTGGGTTTTGTGCTAATGAATCAACAACATGTATTCAATAATAAGTTTTTGAGTAGATGTGTATTAAATCTTTTAAATTACTGATTGGTTGAAAACAACAGTTGGGAACCCACAGGAATCCACCCCATATTTTGCCGAAGAACCTGGTGATTTTGTAAAACATAATTCTTAAAAAAAAACAACAAAAAAACCCCAACATAATTCTTGGTTAATGAAGAGGACTGACTATGTATTCATGTAACTACCACTAAAATAAAAATAATGAAGTTATCCCTTAGTTGCCAAAAGATCTTTCTGCCCCTTTGTCCTGTCCCTTCCACCTCTTCTCCACTAATAGACAAATATTGCTCTACTTCATGTGAGTATTTATTAGATTCCTAGAATTTATTTTATGTAGAATTAGTGTGTATTCTTTTTGCTTTTCTTATTCTTTCATAAACATAATTGAGATTCATTTGTGTACTAATAATGCTTTTTAATTGCTAACTAGTTTGGAGCACCGTGGCTTAGTGATTTCTTGTTGGGCTGTGTTCTGCAAGGTCTGCATTTTGAGACTACCAGTTCTATGGGAGAAAGACGGGTTGACTGGGCTTTCTGGCCCTGTAAACAGTTACACTCTCAGAAACTCTCATGGGCAGTTCTACCTTGTCCGGTAGGGTCGCTCTGAGTTGAAATTGCCTTGTTGTGCTGTGTTTATTTTAGTATCAGCTGTCTTTGACTTGATGGCAGTGAGTCTGAGTGAGTATTCCCTTAGAAGTACCCACTTACCCTGTCAATGGTCATGTGGCAGGGGAGGGTTCCTTCACAGTTTGTGTGTTACAAATAAAGCTTGTGTGAACATTCAACTACAAGTCTGTGTGTACCTATGCTTTCATGTTTTCTTGGTTGACACCTGACTATTGGGTTGCTACCTCATATGATAAGTGTATGTCCAACTTTAAGAAGTAAGTGATGTGTGGTATCGTTTTATATTCCTGTTAGCATCACGTGAGAGTTCCAATTCTTCGTGTGGTCATTGTTGATTTTATTCATTCTAACATGTTATTGGGAGAAAGAGGATGCTTTCAACTTTTGTAAAGATTTACAGACCTGGAAACCCACAGAGAAAGTTCTCTTTCCCTTAGGATTGCTATGAGTCACAATGATGGAAGTGTTTGTTTGTTTTGAGTGAACAGATGTACGTATATTGCTATCTTCCTGTGAGTTTTTATTTAAGTTTTCTTGAATGACATTGACATCTCAACATGAATGTTAGACTATTGTCTGGCACGTGTGATTGCTACAGAACAACCACTGTCCTCATTTTCTATCCTAGGTTCTTTGATTTCCATTTGAATTTTGAATGATCTTGTAAATGTCTACAGAACTGTTTGATGAGCTTTAGACTACATTGGGTACGCTAGTTTAATCTGGGGAGAATTGACATATTAATAATATCAAGTACTCGATAAAAAAGTATGCTTTTCTATTTACTTAGGTCATCCGTAGTATCACTAAGGAATATTTTCTAGTGCATATTATATAATTTATTAACTATTTTGTCAGATATATCCTTGCTATAGTTTTTAAAAAACATTTTATTGGGGGCTCGAACAATTCTTAACACAATCCATACATCCATCCATTGTGCCAAGCACATTTGTACATTTGTTGCCATCGTCATTCTCAAAACATTTTCTTTCCACTGAGCCCTTGGTATCAGCTCCTTATTTTCCCCCTCCGTCCCCGCTCCCCCCTCCCTCACAAACCCTTGATAATTTATAAGTTATTATTTGTCATATCTTACTGTTAAAGTTTTTCATGTTAGGAATGATATTTTGTTACATACTTAAGAGTCTTTTTGTATCAGATTGAGATTTAGAGAATTGAGCAGATAGTTGCTGTACATTCACAGGTTAGCCCCAATTCTTAAAAAGGTGGGAGGCTATAAGTAAAAGGTGATTTCACAGTCACGTGTATATTCATGATCCTTTTATGACTATCACATCTTTTTGATCAGAGCTTGAACAGAAGAGACACTCCCAAAGAGTGTTAGCATGTAGAAAGTAACTTTTCTTACATAAAACATGAAGCAGACAGCACACTAGATAGAACTAATTCAGTTTTTTTATTCAGTCTTTCCATGTTAATCAAAAAGATGTTAAAATCGAAATAATGACTCTTCTATGTGGGGAGCATTAAAAGATGATAGAAGAAATACATAGTCATTGTACCAAAAAGAACGGGTGACTATTCAGCTCTTCCAAGAGTTAGCATATGACCAAGAACCAATGATACCGAAGGACGAATGTATAAACTGAAGGCATTAGTGAACAACAAGACTCTTGGAGTTAGTGGAATACCAATTGAAATGTTTCAACAAGTTGATGAAGCACTGGAACACTCTTATGCCAAGAAATTTGGATCCAGCTCCTGTCTAACCTACTGAAAAGGATATATATTTGGGTCCATTTCTAAGAAAGGTGACATGACAGAACGTGGAAATTATTGAATAAAATCAATAACCCATGTGTGTACAATTTTGCTCAAGAGAATTCAACAACAGTGCAGTAGTATGACTGGTAGCTGTCAGAAATTTAAGCCGGATTCAGAATAGGAAGTGACAGGAGAGGTTATCATTGCTCATGCCAAATGGGACTTGGCTGAAGGCATTTCTGTCCGTCTTCCATTAGCTTAAAGCAGCTGAAGATCATTCTCCTAAACTCCATAGGAACTTCTAAAGCCTTTTCCTAATCCATACCTCCTCTGTAACCACATCTGTGTGTTTCTCTCAGCTGTGCCATTTTTTTTCTTGTTTTCCCTTGTGAACAGAAATTGGCTGCTGCTTCTGAGACATGATGGTGTGTTTTTATATTTGTCTCTGGAATGAACAGCATTCCACCTATTGTAGATCTTGATGAGCAAAGGGTGTCTGTGTCTGGCACTAGCCTGTCCTGAATAGGATGACAGGAAATAAATACTGCCCCTGTGAGAACCCAAGTCTGCTCCCGAGTTCAGTTCAGGGACAGCAGATCAGTGACCAATGGAACCGACAAAAAGGGATAGTGGAGACACTTGTCTGCTTGCCCACCTGAAATGTATTCACTGACTATCTCAGAACAGGGTCCAGCGTCTGTTTAAAATCGTCCTCTCCTAGTGTGTATCAAGCTATTGATGTTTCTTTGAACCATTTCCTGTGCCCCCCCCCCCCACTCCCTACCCCTTGGCTCACCTATTTTTGCACTCCACGGGGCTAGCTCATCTCCCTGGTATGCTGGGGAAGTGTTGCCACAGTTTAGGTGGGACAATTCCAGCTGAGGTTTGTTGAAAGTTAGCCTCTAGCAGCTGATTTGCATCCCTTCTGTCAGGAATGCAGTTTGTGGGCTGTGGCTTTTTCAGTCTTAGGGTGCAGGGATCCTGTGACTTTACCCACCAAGTTCATTCAAAGCTTGCCCCTCACTGGTGGACTCCACCCCTTAAGTATGCTGGGGGAGAAGTACTAGTGCTTTGTGTGGTGGTAGTTCATGGCAGAGGTGGGGATGATGAATCAGCTCACCTTTCCCCTCTCCTCCACTGAGGGCTTCTGTGAGGGGGGTGGGGGACAGCTCCACAGGTGTCCTGTCAGTGTGTGTGTGTGTGTGTGTGTGTGTGTGTGTGTGTGTGTGTGGCGGGGAGGGGGAGGGGAGTGGGGTTGTTCTTTGCTTTGGTTATTCCTCCTGAAATACCAGGCTGTCACTGGTATAAGTTTCTCTTCTTCCAGGGAGGTTTAGAATAAAACTTATTAAAAAGCAAAGGTTTAAGAACCTAAGTTTTGTTTGAAGAGGATTTTACAGAGCCTCCAGCTACGTGGCTGCTTTTTTTCCTCTTTTTAAAGGATAATCCTCAGAGATGTGATTAGAATCTGCTGTACTCTGGTATGATTTCATGTTAAATTGACTAATCATGTTCACAGGTATAGGGCTAAGACTTAAACGTGGCAATTTGGGGGAAGCGCAATTAAATCTATAACAGTATCATACGAATATCTTCAGCTTTGTAAGAAATCAGCAAACTGTCTTCCATAGTAGCTGTACCATTTCATGTTGACACCTGCAGTTCTGAATGGGAATTCCTGTTTCTCCTCACTCTTAGTATTTTCTTTGTTGAAGTGTCTGTCCAGATTTCTTGCCCAATTTAAAATTTTTGTCTTCGTGTTACTGAGTTTTTAAAAGATCATTGTGTATTTTGGCTAGCATGTCTTTTTCCAGATAACGTATTTTACATATATTTTTCTCAGCCTGTGGCTTGTCATTTTCATGGCATTGTTTTTAAAGTACAGATATTTTAATTTTAATGAAATCTAACTTAACAATTTTTCATTTTTTTACATGACTTGTGTCATTGGTGTTACATATTAAAAGTCATTGCTAACCCCAAGACCCCCTGGATTTTCTGTTAACTTGGGAAAGTTGTAGTTTTGTATTTTACATTTAGACCCATGATATGGTGTGAAATTATTGTGAAAACTATAGACTGTGTGTAGATGTTTCTTTTTGTGTATGATGTCATTGTTCATCGCTTTCTATAAAGATTACTTTGTTATCAAGCATCATTTGATTGACTATATTTGTTGAGAATTTTGCTGGACCCTGTTGTTAGTATGTCTTTGTTCTATTAATGCCACACTTTCGTGGTTATTGTTAGCCTTTTAGCAAAATTTAGATGTCCTCAGAGACTGTGTGATCTTAAGAACGCTTCCTTATTCTTTACAGATAATTTTTGAGGCTATAGAGTTCTTGGTTGGCAACCTTTTACGTAATAGTCAAATGCTTATCTGATTGTGCCACCCAGGGACTAGAGCAGGGGTCCTCAAACTTTTTTCTTTTTCTCAAACTTTTTAAACAGGGGGCCAGTTCACTGTCTCTCCGACCTGTTGGAGGGCCGGATTATACTTTTAAAAAAATATGAACAAATTCCTATGCAAACAGCACATCTTAATTTTGAAGTAAAAAACAAAACAGGGCAAAAACACTTGCCAGGCCATATAAATGTCCTCGGCTGGCCGCAGTTTGAGGACCCCTGGAATAGAGCCATCAAAAGTATATGAAAATAAACATTCAAGGCACACTGAATGTTAGGAATTACTTTTAAAGAAATGTTTTACTAATTAAACAAAATGTTTTTTGTGATTTCTATATTCATATTTCTTCAACTCTTTGTTTTTTATTTTAAGAGGATTTTAAAATATGCATTGTACATTTAATCAATCATCTATTGTAATATTTTATATTTATGGAGGTTTTAATTTGTTAGGCTAGACTACTAATTATTTTTACTTTTAATTCTTAGATTTAATTTTTTTCAGGTATTTTGAATTTATATATGTATCATAGACTTAATTTTCTTTCCCTCAATTGTTAGACAATTCTTTTTTTTTTTTTGGATCATTTTATTGGGGGCTTGTATAACACCCACCACAATCTATACATCCATCCATTGTGTCAAGCACACCTGCTCACCTGCTGCCATCATCATTCCCAAAACATCTGCTCTCCACATGAGCCCCTGGCACCAGCTCCCCACCCTTTCCCCTCCCTCCCCATTCCCTCCTCCCCCCATAAAACCTCCACAATCTATAAGTCATTATCATTTTGTAATATCCCATACCGTCCAACATCTCCCCTCACCCACTTTTATCTGCTCACCAGAGAGGAGGCCACATGTAGATCCCTGTAATCCGATCCCCCCTTCCACCCCACCTTCCTTCCACCCTCCCGGCATCTCCCCTCTCTCACCACTGGACCTGAAGGGTTCATCTGTCCTGCACTCCCAGCTCCGATCTGCGCCAGTGTACATCCTCCGGTCCAGCAGGGCAGAACTGGGACTGTGACAGTTGAGGGGAGGAAGCATCCAAGAACCAGAGGAAAGCTGCATGTCTCATCGTTGTTACACTGCCCCCTGACTGGCTCGTCTCTTCCCTGAGATCCTTCTGTAAAGGGGGATGTCCATTTGCCCACAAATGGCCTTTGGGTCCCCACTTTGCACTTCTCCTCATTCACAATGATATGATTTTTGTTCCTTATTCTTACATGTCATCATTTGCAGAGAGTAATATAACTTTGGTCTTAGTCTTGATATTAGATTTAGTTAGTTGTCCTTTTATGAGCAACTGCTTTTTGCAGTTTCTTTTAAAATAAAATTATGGATGTAAAAGAGTTTCTTAGTGAGGGAGGTTGCCGTATAGCTTAGAAGCAAAGTATTATCCGCCTTTAACAACTGTGTTTATGCTTCATTCCTTTTATTCATCCTACCAGGGATAAGTCAGAAGTATTGGTACTAAGTTCTAGTTCATGCCCTTACAGGATTATTTCAAACAAAATGTGTTTAAATTTGTGCCTGTAATTAGTGAATGGTTGCCGACACTTTCACTGAGTAATAAGTCTTCTCTTAGTTTCATCAGGGTGCCTTAAAACAAAAATCCAATCTAAACAGTTCTCAATGCAAGGCAGAGAGGTTGGCTCAAAACGTTCTGGGGGCTGTGTTTTGAGATTCCCAAGGAGTAATTTTGACAGATTTTCTTATTAAAGGAAACAGGATGGTCAGAGGCATATTTTGAAGAAGTTTTTAGAAAATGGAAAATTCCCTTGGTAAGCAAAAAGCCAGAAGAGTTGCGCTGAGGAATTTATCCATTGTTAACATACACCTGGATATTCTTCACAGGTAGTAAAAGCCTGTCCTAGAGAATGCTGGTGGGAGATCTTCCTCTATCCACCCTCCAGGTCAGATCTTGCCCCTCCAGACTTCTTTTTTGTTCTTGAACTCCAATATTTGAGGAACACAGTTTGAGACCCTTGAGGATGCCAAAGCTATAATTTTGATGTGGTGTACATAAATCAAAGAGCTTAGAATTGTTTGGGGGAAAGAGTTATTATAAATTAGATGACATCGAGCTGGTTTTGACCCATAGCGACCTTGTGCACAACAGAAGGAAACATTGCCAGGTCCTGTGCTGTCCTCACAATTCTTAAAGTGCTTGAGTCCATTGTTGCAGCCCAGATCCATGTGACATCAGCAATGATAATCCTTGTTCACTATCCTCTTCTGAATGCAGTTCCTTGTCAGTGTACTGCGGTGAGTATGGTTGGATGACCTTGAACGTTTCCCTTGCATGCTAATGACCCTCTGTATTTTGAGCATTCTGTGGGCTCACCTTTCTTTGGAGTAGGTACAGATATGGATCTCTTCCACACAGTTGCACAAGTAGCTGCTTTCCCAAGTTTCGGGCATAGTGCTTCCAGTGTTTCATCTTGTTACGACATTTTAATTGGTATTCCATCAAATCCTTTGGCCTTGTTTTTAGCTAATGCTTTCAGTGCACCTTGAACCATCTTCCTTTTTACCCATTGACTCTCGCTCATATGTTACCTCCTGAAATGGTGGAATGTTGACTAGTTCTTTTTGGTACAATGACTATGTGTTTTTCCTATCTTTTAAAATTTTTAAAAATTTAATTTTTTTCCTTTTCATCTTTTGATGTTTCCTGCATTTCTCAATATTTTTCTCATCGAATCTTTCAGTATTGTATTTCAAGGCTTGAATTTTTTCCTTGACTTCTTTCAATTTAAGATATACTCTAAGTATGTTCTTCCCTTTTTGTTTTCTAACTCTAGGGCTATACATATTTCATTCAATATTTGGCTTTGTCTTCTTGAACTGCTCTTTATAATTTTCTGTTGAGCATTTTGGCTTCATGATTTCTTCCATTTGCTTTTGATCTACTCTTCGATTAAAAGCAAATATTTGGACAAAATAACAATCTGGATTATCAAGGGTTCATGAGGGAGGGAGGAGCGGGGAGGGAGGGGAAAAAAAAAAAGAGGACCTGATGCAGAGGGCTTAAGTGGAAAGCAAATGCTTTGAGAGTGATTAGGGCAAAGAATGTACGGATGTGCTTTATACAATTGATGTATGTATATGCATGGATTGTGATAAGAGTTGTATGAGCCCCTAATAAAATGTTTTTTTAAAAAAAGCAAATATTTGAGTCTCTTCTGACATCTACTTAGATCTTTTATCTTTTTCATGGACTTTTGCTTTCTTCATGAGATGTATATATATGTCTATATATACATACACACATGGACGTGCATATATTTTAAAGATAAGATCCTGTTAGCATAAAGACAAATACAAATAATGTATCTTTGGGAGGAGGCCCCATCAATATCCAAAAATCCAGGGAAGAAATTTCTGTCATGGAACAACTAAGAGATGCTTGCACCCAGTACAAATTCTGGTCATATCTATAGAGAGGTCGATTGGCCAAATACATTGTTCAAGCCAGGATAATGAAGATTAAAATAGTCTCTGTCAAAAAAAAAAAAAAGAAAATAGTCTCTGTCTTCTAATAGGGCTCTTCAGAACTCTTAACTTTGGCTAGAGCAGATCTGCCAGTGTCTGGGTCGGACTGTATACTCAGTAGATGGGTTTTGAGCTCTCACTGCCCTCCACAGCCATCTACAGATTGAGTGTTCTTAATTTTAGCCTCTTATATGAATGATAATTCCTTTTTTTTCCTTTTTAGTGCTGAAAACTGGGAATTATTAAATATGTATATAATGATTTTATTGGGAGCTCTTACGGATCTCATAACATCCCATAATTCAATCACATCAAGCAGTATTGCACAATTGCTACCACAATAAATTTCAGAACATGTTCTTTCTTCTTGAACTCCTTGATAGCAGCCTCCCTTTATCCTCTCCCTCTCCAATCCTACCCCCAAGAACTCTTATTTTTATTTTTTTTTTGTCATATCCTCCTTCTCCCCTCTCTTATGAATGATGTTCTTGATGTCTCTCCACAGCTCATCAGGTCTTTTGTCATTAGTGTTCATTGCATTAAATCTGTTTGTGAAATTCAGATGAGAGATATTGAAGGGGGTGTGTGTGTGTGTGTGTGTGTGTGTGTGTGTGTGTGTATGCTCTTAGGGACTTGTCTTAATTTTCTTTAGCTTCAACCTGAACTTAACTATGAGCAATTGATATCTGTTCCTTAGTCAGCCCTGATCTGCTTTTAACTGCTAATATTACGTGCCATCATCTCCTCCCACAGATACTGTCGGTTTGATTTCTGTGTATTCCATCTGGAGAAGTTCTTGGTAAGTCACCATTTGCGTTGTTGAAAAAGATACTTTGCTATGAAGAAGCTGATGGCTTTGCAACATTCTATCACGCGAGGCAACAACTGTCTCTTTCCCCAAGACCATCATAGTTTCCAACCACATTCCTTCCTCTTTGTTTCCATCCTTTGAATTCCAATCGACAGTAATTATCAGTGCATCTTGATTGCATATGTTGGTTCCATTTCAGACTGAAGACATTGGTAGACTTCTTCAAATTCTTCATCACGAGCTATTGTAGTTGTTGCATAAATTTGAATAATAGTTGTATTGATTGGATTTCCTTTAAAATGGATAGATACAATCGTATTACAGATAGACCCTGAAACGTCCTTTTCACAATGAATGGAATGACATGTCCTCTTGATTTGGTCATTTCCGGCACGGTAAACCAGGTGATCTTCTGATTTAAAATGGCCAGTTCCAGTCCATTTCAGTGTGCCAACACCTTAAATATATTGATCTTTATACATTCCTTTTAGTTTTGATGCCTTCTAATATTCCTGAATTTGTACTTTGTACACTCCCTGTTCTGGTTGCTGATCTTTGGAGCGGTTTCATCTCAGTTTGAGTTGTGTCTCATCAGCAAGTGAAGATCCTGTCGGCTGTACTCCCACAGGCTTTACCTCATTCACATCACCATGCCACGATCAACTGTGTTTTAGAAAGCAGCTTGCCAGTCATTTTGAGTTCCTTTCCTCTCAAGTGGCCCATCCTCTGGCACTGTCTGATGACAGTGGTCTGCTTCCATTCCTTAGGCCTTCAGTATGGGATAGTGCTTTGAAGCCAGGCATTTAGTTTTCAGCAGATATTTCCTCTGAAGTGGGCAGCCAGTTTCTTAGTCTAAAAGCTCTACTACAAACTGCCTACTTTGGTTGACCCTTACGGCATTTGAAGTAGCAGTGACAGAGCTTCCAGCCTCATTGCCACATTCAAGTGTGACAAACTGACAGAGGATCGGTGGGGGTGGGGAGGGGTGGGATGGGGTGGGGGAGGGGCACCATTAGAGAAGTGGACGCACCGCCCTTGGAAGTGTGTAGACCCAGGTGCGAGCTTTGTTGACAAACAATAGTTTTACATTTTTATCTATTAATAACAATTCCTATGGTTTTGTAGTAATGCTTTTTTTAAAAATTAAAATATTTTATTGGGGCCACTTAGATTTCTTATAACAATTCATACATCATTTGTATCAAGCATAATTGTACATATGTTGCCATCATTATTTCCTAAATAGTTGCTTTGTATTTGAGTCCTTGGTGTCAGCTCTTCTTTTTTACCGTCCTTAACTCCTTCCACCCTCGTGAACCCTTGATAAATTATAAATTATTATTACTTTTATATCTCACACTGACTGCTGTCTCCCTTCCCCCATGGTTTCTGTTGTTCCTCCCCTTGGAGGAGTGTATGTGGTTTGGTTATGCGTCATCATTGGGATCAGTTCTACCTTCTTCCCTTCATCTCCCTACCTTCCCAACCCTCCTGGTATTGCTGTTCCCATTCCTGTTCCTGGATTTCCGTGTTGCTACACTGCACCCTGACTAGCCCATCTCCTTCCTGAGACTCTTCTGTAAAGGGATGTCCAGTTAACTACAGATGGGCTTTGGGTCCCCACTCTACACTCCCCCTCATTCACGATGATATGATTTTTTTTTCCTTTGATGCCTGATACCCGATCCCATATACACCTCATGATCACACAGGCTGGTGTGCTTCTTCCATGTGGGCTTTGTTGCTTCCAAGCTAGATGGCCACTTGTTTACTTTCTAGCTTTTAAGACCCCAGTTGCTATATCTTTTGATAGCCGGGCACCATCAGCTTTCTTCACCACATTTGCTTGTTCACCTGCTTTGTCTTCAGTGATCGTGCTGGGAGGGTGATCATCATAGAATGCCAGGTTGTTAGAACAAAGTGTTCTTGTGTTGAGGCTGGGTTTGAGCAAAGGCACAAAGTCTGTCTACTACCTCAGTGTATTGACCTATAAATGTGCACAGGCCAATACCTCTATTTTTATTAACGTGTTTACATGTATACAGCTATGTTTATACCTCTATCCATAACGTTGCTTCCTACATCTTTCCTCTGTTTTTTTTTTTTACCTTCTTCTTGCCCCACCATCATGCTCACCCTTCTTCTGCCTGTTAGTAATTCCTCTTAGGTACATTGCTGATGTCCCAACACTCCCAGGATCTCTACATCCTCGTTGATTTTAATTCTCTGGTTGTTTCACTGTCTCTGGCATTGTTTGCTCACCGCTACTTTCCCCCATCTCCTCCTACCCCCATGTAGTAATATTTTTTGAATTCAGGTGGTTATTTTTGTGACTATATAAGGAGACTTCTAAAGCCATGTCATGTAGCTTAAAGCGACCAACATAATTTTGTAAATAATTGAGTGTAATTTTGATAAATCCAAGATTAAAAGTATGTAAATATTTATGGAAGCAGAGAGTACCACTTATTTCCTTCTGCAGAGTGGCCAGTGGTGTTGAACCACCAAGTATTTGGTTAGGAGCCATGCACTTTCACCACTGCACCAGCAAGGCTAAGGAAAGTACAGTTTTATACAGTTTCTATCCTTTTTACAGGGTTTAGAGAACACTTCGATGAATGAGCAACTTTAACCACAAACCTGAGAGATGGATAGAAGTTTGCTCTCCTACCGATGATTGCGCTCAAGGGCTTTATTCCAGTTAGGCTCTATATAAAGAGCACATTTGAGGCCTCTGAGGTTGCAGTGGACTTTGGTGCACTAAGAAATTAAAGAAGAAAAGTCATTATGGCTCAAAGAGTGCTATGGAGAAGTTAGAAAGTTGTAATAATAGGGAGATTATATGGGGAAATCATTGAAGGTTTTGAATGGTGCAGTGGTATATTTGGATTTGTGTTTTTGAAATTCACTAGTGTGTTGTTGTGTACTAGGGGACAAATTTAACCCAGATTTGAAAAAAAATTTTAGTACTTTTATTGGGGCCTCTTAACATCTCTTGTCATAATCCATACATTCCTCTAATGTGTCAAGTACATTTGCATATATGCCCCATCATCATTTTCAAAGCATTCTCTTCCCACTTGAGCCCCTGATATCAGCTCCCCATGTCTTCTCCCTACTTTCCCCACTTCGAAAATATTTTATAGAGGGTCCCTTTTATTAAACTTTAAGAGGAACAAAGACAGTCATCCTGAAATAAGGGGGAAACCAGCGTGTATGGTACAGAGGCTGAAATGGAGCTTACCCATGGAGTTTGTTATATAGTATATGTATTATTAGGCACAAAGAAAATCACCATCAGATTTTGATACGTTGTAGTTCAATTAATCCTTGCTGCAGGAAGGACTAGAAGATGGGAAAGGACCATCATTGGGATAGGTACACAGTTGGATATTAAAAAGCTTACATGATTGGATGTGGGCTTTGGCTAACAATATCAGTTCTGAGTTTTCATCCTCCTGCTTGGTTTCATAGTGGTTAGGGTGGTTGAGGCCACTGGTGATGTGGCATGAGACACCAGGACTCCAAGTTTTGTTGTTTTTTAAGGACTCCAACTTTTAAACCTCATTAATGTGCAGATATGTTCGGTAAATTATTACAGACATGCTTAGACTTATAAGGGCAAATCTGCCTCTCTCCCTTGTCATCTCTTGAGGGTGAAATTGCTACATTGCTGGTTAATCTAATTAAATAGAGCCTGAATTTATGTCAACACTGGAGAATGGAGTTAGGCTTCCGCTGTAGACCATAACCCTTCCCAAGCCTAGTGCTTTGGAGTTCTGCTCTAATAGAGTAAAACATAGATTGGTGGGTATTGGTTAAAAGTAAATGTGGAGAGGCTGTTTAGGTGCTCACCAAAGTAGTCCCAATTTAGTCATTTCCCAGTACTATTGTGGAAGATTAAAACGTGTTATAAAGTTTAATGAAGTGGTCAGATTATAGCTAGGTGTCTTTCATTGCAGATGTGATTGCAAATATCATTACTAAGATACATCCACTGCCATCTCATTGATTCTGAATCGCAGATAAAACTAAAAGAAGATCAAACTTTATCCTAAATTTTAAATAGAGTTTAAAATGTGTATTACATACTGGAGAGAGGGAGTCTTGGTGGGGTAGGGATTAACGTAGCAGCCTGTGACCCCCATGGTTGGCACTTCGAAATTACCTGCAGTTCTGTGGAAGAAAGACCTGACTTTGTATTCCCTTAAGTAAACAGTTACAGTCTGAAAAACACATAGGGGGGTCTCTATGAGTCAACAATGACTGATGTCTGTGAGTTTTTTTGTTTATATATACTGGGTTTCAAATTCAAAGGATAACTGAACAGGAGATAAAATTTGAGAATCAGTAGCAAGTTCTTGTAATTTAGTTGGTAATGGAAGTTTTGGTGATAAATGAGACTGTCTAGTGTGTAACATCAAATTGCAATCATTTAAAGGTCAGATGAAATGATTGAAGTTCTTGGGTGGTACAAATGGTTAAAAATTCTTGGCTGCTACCAGAGAGGCAGGCAGATTATGTCCATCTAGATGCACCTTGAAATAAAGCCTGCTAATCTGCTACTGAAAAATCAGCAGCCATTGAAAATCTTGTAGGTATTTTCTGACACACCTAGGGTTGCCATGAGTCAATTTACTTGACGGTAACTGGCTTTGAAAGTGATTTGGAAAGTCCTGTCACAGAGGTAATGGCAAAACTTGGAGAGTGAAATCCTGAAAAGGAATACAGTATCTGTGGCTTACATTTTATGTACTTATTTGCTATTATTATCTTCTCTTCTTTTAAATTTCTTTAGGATTTTATTCTATTAGTATAACAATTATTTCTGGAATGAAATAGAGTTTAATTAGTAATTAGATGTGACTTCTTAGAACGTATTTTTTTATAGTTAAGACAATGTAATTGAAATCTTTCTTTCATTATTAATTATACCTGCCCCCTTTCCAATATTGAAAAGAAATGTTAGTACCTTAAGGAGCCATGGTGGTATAGTGGGTTGTCCATTGGGCTGCTAACTGCAAGATCAGCAGTTCGAAACCACCAGCCACTCTGGTGGAGAAAGATGAGACATTATACTTTTTGGTAAAGATATAAAATCTAGAAAACCCACAGGGGAAATTCTTACAGGGTTGATGTGAGTCAGAAGTCAATTCAGTGGCACTGACCTTGAGCTTGGTTTTGGTAGTATCTGGCTTTAAAACATAAGAGTGTTAGGAAGAGGGCCAACAACAATCACTTTTGAGTAAAATTATATGTTAACTGTAAGAATAATGGTGTATTTAGATCCATCCATTCCTTCATTGTTTATGAATGGCAGTCCACGCTTTAAATGAATTATTTTGGCTCATTTCTAATTGACTGTAACAACCCTACTTGGCCCTAGATAAGGGAGTAAAAGAGATATGGTACGTGCTGAATCTTTTTGTTTTTGTTGATGGTAATATAAAATATGGAAAGAAAAATATTTTTGTTACACATTTACACCAGTTAGATTTATCCATTTTAATGTTGCTCTCTGGTGCTCTGAAGATCACACATGTCAAGGAAAAAAATTACTTAATGAGAAATACTGTGAAATATTTTTGGTGGCCATAGTACAAATGTTTCTCCCACATTTTTAGTACTTTTAAGGCTATAAAGAAATGTTATATTTGTGGGGGGGAAAAAGCTTTCATTTTCTCTTTGTTTTTTAATAGAGATGTGAACTATGCCCCCATAAGGATGGAGCTTTAAAAAGAACAGATAATGGGGGTAAGTGCAATACCTATTGCAGGTATTTTATTAATTGAAAGTGAGTAGGGTAGTGAGTGTTTAAAAATATTTGATAGTTCATATTATTTTTCAAGTCGATGTTTGCTACCGAAATATTTTTAACAGTAGTAGGTTTAATTTATAATCCTTTGTTGTTGAGGTACACATTTTCTACTTGTGAGCAAATGTAAGTATTAGTTATGTTATACAGAATGTAACATGGATATTTTATGGACATAATTTCTTAAGCTAAAAATTAGTTTTAGAAAAACAGACCAGTTTTTAGTTTCCTTTGTTATATCTAAAATCCATTGTTTGAGATTCTTTTTTAGCTTAATTTATGTTGTTAGACAGGTAGATCTCTAGTGAATAGTAATTTTTTAACATCCTGGGGATCTTTGTTGCTTGAATATAAGGAAATGCTGACTTCTGTCTCTAATTTTCATTGTTTTCCTGAGAATTTCTGTGTGTTTTTCATTTTCACTTTAACTTTGTTGTTAGGCATAGAAGTTATATATCTTTACAACTTAGTATCATAATTAAGCATTTAGACATGAATTTCTTAAACTAAGTAGCTAATGAAGAAACTAAAAAGATATGGTTCAAACTTATTACTATATCTTTCAGTTTAGGGCCACCAACTGCAGTATTTTTTTACACAGAACAGAGAGCGTTTGTAATAAAGGAGGAAAGTGCTGTGTGTCTGGCTACTTACATATATTTTAAACCAATGTTTAGAGTAATATACCATCAGATTGTCAAATATTAAAACTAACGATATTAAAATCCTTCCTCATAATCCTGTTTCCTATCTTGAAAACTTACTTGCCATCAGGGTAATTGCTGTTGCTACTGCCTTCTATAGCTACTTAGGTTTCTTTTGTTAAAAAAATATATCAGTAGACAAAAATATAATTTTTCTCCCCCTTTTTAAAACAAATGTTGAATATTAGATGCATTCTTCTTCACCTTCATTTTTTTCAGTAAACAGTTTATTTTGTCTTTATCAGTATAGTTTTCTTTTTTATGTTAGTCATGTGCTGATGCACTTTAGTGTTTGTAATCTTTTCTTCTATGACTAATACTTAAGTGTACATGGTAAATCATGTTTCTGGCTGTGATAGTCTTGATAATTCAGTAGGTGGAATTGGTATTTTAGGAGTTACTTTGCATCTCTCTTCGTGTGAGTGAAGTTCAGCATGTATTCATGTTCTAAAGAGCTCTTTGTATGTTCTGTGAGTTGTCTGTTTATATACTTTTCTACTTGGTTGCTGATCTTTTTGATATGTTGGCACCTTCATTGGACTCTCTCAGGTGACATGAATTGGACTTTTATTTTTGCTCAGGTGTTAGTAGTCTTTCCTTAGAATGCTTTTTTACCATGTGGAAGTTTTGACTTTTGTTTACTTGAATTTTTTAGTCTTGTCTTTCATTACCTTTTGAATCATAGTTAGAAAGGCTCTCCCTACTCTGAAATTATAAAGGAATGCTCTCACATTTTCCTCTAGTAGTTTTATGGTTTCTTTTTGTTTTACAGTTTAATCTTTGATACATTTGGAATGTATCCAGGTAATACAATGTGAGGTATGGACCCAACTTTATTTTCTCTTGGATGCTAAGATGCTGGCTACTATTTATCATATTTTCCTCACTGATTTGAAGTGCCTCTTTATAAAATTCTAAATCTAATGTTGATTTTTAAAAAATTTATTACATTTTGTTCCAAAAATAATTTGTACATTATATAGAACGGGAATACATTTTCTTATAAAATTGCTACTTGGTTTTCCTAGGCTAGTTAACAAAACCGCAGTACACCTGATTTATAATATTGATAATGTCAGTTATTAATATCTAATCTACGTTTATCATTTTGGAAAATATGTTTAAGTACTAGCTAAGGGTCTTTTTCTTTTCCTGTCAGTGAGGATTAGGGGTTTATCAACTTTTAATTTCTTTAATTTTATCCATGTAATAGGCTTCTGTCTTTTAAAGGTAAGTAATTGTTTAACATAGCCTGGTGTGTGAAAAGTAGTAGTAGTATAGGCAATGGGAGACTCCAATGATAAGACACAAGTATATTGAGAAAAAAACGATCTGGAGTTTGAATCTTAAGACTTGAGGGTCAGGCACCTGTGAAAGGTGAGGCTGGTAGTCATGTTTTCCTTCCTTTTCTATCCCCCTTTTCTTTTGCTCATACTAAGAACTTTGACTTGCTGCTTGAGGGGGACCCTTGAAGCTAGAAATATCATGGCATTTCTATTTTAGAAAGATCATTTGGACAACATTGTAGAGATTAGGTTGGAAATACGTAAAACCATGTTTTGACTTTTAGGTGCTGTTGATTCATTCCTAATTCCTAGGACCCTGTGTACAACAGAAATGTTGCCCAATCCTGTGCTGTCTTAGCATCCATTGTGTGAGCAACTGTGTCCATCTCAGTGAAGGTCATCTTTTTCACTGAACTTAAAAAAAAAAATCATGCACGATGTCTTTCTCTATGAACCTGATCCCTCCTGATGGGTGACAGGGCCAAAGTACATGAGACAGAATTTTCGTTTCTTGCTTCGAAGCAGTTTTTTCTTCCAAGACAAATTGTTTGTTGTTTGGCAGTAAGTCCATTACATATTTAATATTTTCACCAATCCAGTAATTCAAAGACAGCAATAATTTTTGGTCTTATTCATTGTCTGGCTTTTGCATGTGTATGTGGCAATTCCGAATACCGTGGTTTGGGTGAGGCCTGTTTTAGACTTTAGAATGTCATCTTTGCTTTTTAGCATGTTAAAGAAGCCTTTTGCAGCAGATTTGCCCAATGCAGCACGTCCTTTGATTCCTTGACTGCTGCTTCCAAGGGTGATTGTAGTTCAATGGAAAATGAAATCTTTGCTGGCGCCCATCTTTCCCTTTCTTATCATGATCTTGTTTGTTGAGCCAGTTATGAGGGTTTTTGTTACTTTAATAGTGAAGTGTAGTCCATATTGATGGCTGCAGTCTTTGGTTTTTATCAGTTATAAGTCCTCTTGGCTTTCCCCACCAGGTTCTGCATATCAGAGGTCATTAATGAGTCTTTTTGCAATCCTGATTCTGTATTCTTCAGGTAATCCAATTTCTCAGATTATTTACTCAACATACAGATTGGATATATATGTTGAAGGGGGTACAACCTTAACACATGCCTTTCTTGATTTTGAATTATACAATATTCCCTTTTGCTTTTGAACTGACTACAGGTTAAGAATGAGCACAATTAAGTGGTCTGGAAGTTGCATTCTTTTCAGTTTTATTCATAATTTGTTATGATTCAACAAATTAAATGCCTTTGCTTATTTAATGAAATACAAGTAAACAACCTTCTGGTATTCTTTACTTTTAACCAAGATTAATCTGATGCTAGCGGTCCGTATCCCTTACTCTACTTCATTTTTTGGATCTGCTCTGTCAACTCCCAGTCAATGTACTGATGCAGATAAACTATTATAAAGACTAGTGAAGTTGGATCATAGGTATATTCATGTACCTGTAATCAACTGTAGTCTGAGGCTGTGAGTTATGGGGAGCTGGGAGAGGATGATGAACTTATTTTAAGTTCTGAGCATTAGGTTGCTTGTATCTGAAGCAGTTGTACAAATGAGAGAACTTAAGTGAATGCTTTGGTATAGTTTATTAAAAAGATAATGATAATTCTTACATGCATGCACCATCTTGTTGACCCTGGATGTCACCCCTGTACCTGGAGGGAAGGCAAGGTAGACAAAAAGCTTAGTGCTCTACATCTCTCCTCTTAGGATGTGCTTGTCAAAATGATACTCTGCTGAGCTATATTCTGTGGCCCCATCTTGTGCAATTTGTTAATGTTAGTCACCCAATGTTGTGAGAAACTCCACCTGCTTGTGTAGTTTATCTCAATGAAGTCACACAAGTAGAGATTTGTTGTCAGTGGCCTGTTTGTGTAGTTCCAGTGATGAGTGAGTCACATTTTTCCCTATGTGTGATGTACACTCCTTTGTGTTCAGTCTGTTTACTTTGAAAAATTAAAATAATTGAAAAATTTTATTGTATATCGTGTAAAGGTCTACAGAGCTTATTTATATTCAACAACAACAAAATTTACATTCAGCAAGTCAGAATTTGTTTCATCTCATGGATTGCAATCTATCCTCTCAGTGTTTTTTTTTCCTCCTTGATAACAGGAAGATCCAGCCACCTTGGTTCTACAGCTTTATCATTTTCTTTGCATGTTCCCTCTCCTTGTGAGATTAGTACAGAAAATACTTAGCAAATTGTTCAATGCCACATCACTTCAATGCAGAGTAGTAAAACATGGGCAAGTAGAGCATGGTACTCCAGGTTGATCTGATTGTTAATGATGGCCTGTGAGTCCTGATTATAGTTTGGGTTGCACCTGTGATGCTGATGCAATTGTCATGAGTAGTGGTTGAGGAAAGGTGGTGGTGAATGGGAAGCACTGAAGGGGCCTTGGGGCATCTGAAGGCGCTGCTTTGAGGAGGTGGTTGGGGCTGGGTGGCAGGGAGTGGTTTGTGCTGGTCGTGGTTGGTTATGGGAAGTTGCCAAGTGCCAGATTCAATTCAAGTACTTTAAAAGAAAAAGATTTTATTGACATATGATTCACATATCATATACTTTAGTAGTTCAGTCATATCCAAAGGAGTTGTATACTCATCACTGCAATCAGTTCTAGAGCATTTTCTTTCTTCCCGTACTCCAACTTCTCTTTTTATACCCCTAATAAGCCATTAATCCAGTTACTGTCTATTTACGTATCCTGGATTTCATATACTGGAAAACATACAAAAACCCAGCCAAAAAAGACAACAACAAAATATAAACCATCAAAAAACATCAATTGGAGAGAAAGCAGGAGACATTAAAAACTAGAACAAATTGAAAATGAGCCAAAAGGGAGACTGGATGATCGACCATATTTGAGTGTAGAGTGCTTTCTTTTTGATAGCAAGTCTATGTAAACATCCATTGGCTGTGGTTAGAGGGGGATCCACCGGAGGCTTCATAGATTTAGGGACCCTGCAAATGAATATTGGGCTTCCACTGTCATTCATAGTCTTCTGCAAATTGAGTGTTCACAATATAAAGCTCTGATAACATTCCCTTCTTTGGGTTTGATTTTTGTTATTTTTAGTCCTTGAGTTACACAGATTGATAAGCAATTTAAGCATTTCTGAAGCAGGAAACTGAGGTCACTCTGAAGAAAGTCTTGAATAAGAAATTTAAAAAATTCTTGTGAGAAAAGGTCTTGTGTCTTTATCAAATTTGCTGTCATTGAATTGATTTGACTTACAGTGACTCTATATAAGGTGTCCAGGACTAAATCTTCTTGGGAGGAGAAAGCCTTGTCTTCAAAGTGGCTGGTGGAGTTGATCTGTGGAACCTGGGGTTAGCAGCCAATGTCTCACAAGGCCAACAGGGTTTCTTAAGATGTACTCTTAAATTACTCTTAAAATTAGGGCTTAGATTCTATGATGCTCACCTTCCCGGTGCAACCATTGAAGACAAAGAGGGTGAACAAGCAAAGGTGGTGAAGAAAGCTGATGGTGCCCAGCTATCAAAAGATGCAGCGTCTGGGGTCTTAAAGGCTTGAAGGTAAACAAGCAGCCATCTGGCTCAGAAGCAACAAAGCTCACATGGAAGAAGCACACCAGCCTGTGTGATCACGAGGTGTTGAAGGTGTCAGTTATCTGGCATCAAAGAACAAAAAAAAAAAAATCATATCATTGTGTGCTTACCTCCCTGATACGACCGCTGAAGACAAATGGGTACATAAGCAAATGTGGTGAAGAAAGCTGATGGTGCCCTGCTATCAAAAGATATAGCATCTGGGGTCTTAATTAAAGGCTTGAAGGTAAAGAAGTGGCCATCTAGCCCAGAAGCAACAAAGCCCACATGGAAGAAGCACACCAGCCTGTGCGATCACAAGGTCTCGAAGGGATCAGTTATTAGGCATCTTCGGAACAAAAAAATCTTACCACAGTGAATGAGGAGGGGAGTGTGGAGTGGAGACCAAAAGCCCATTTGTAGGCCACTGGACATCCCCTTACAGAAGGGTCTTGGGGAAGAGACGAGACAGGGTGTGATGTAGCAACGATGAAAAAATACAACTTTCCTCTAGTTCCTAAATGCTTCCCTCCCGTCTGCCAACGGTCATGATCCGAATCCTACCTTGCAAGTCTGACTAGACCAGAGGATGTACACTGGTACAGATGGGAACTGGAAACACAGGGAATCCAGGGCAGATGATCCCCTCAGGACCAGTGGTATGAGTGGCGGTACTAGGAGGGTAAAGGGAGAGTGGGTAGGAAAGGGGGAACCAGTTACAAGGATCTACATTTGACCCTCTTCCCTGGGGGATGGACAACAGAAAAGTGGGTGAAGGGAGATGTGGGACAGAGCAAGATAGGACAAAATAATTTATAAATTATCAAGGGTTCATGAGGGAGGGGGGAGTGGGAGTGATATATGTATGGATTGTGATATGAGTTGTATGAGCCCCTAATAAAATGACTAAAAAAATTAGGGCTTAGAACCAGTTCTTCCTAGTTCAGATAGACCCAAATATGTACAATGTGTATGGATATACTAGGATAATAACCAGAAAGATAAAATTATAGTAAGTGCCTTACTTAGAAACACAACCTCCCTTTTAGAAAACAAAGTGCAGTGTGAAGCAACCAAATAAATCCTTTGTCCCAGATGAGTTAGAAACTGAGGTGTCTTGCTCAAAGATGGTGACTAACGATACTACTTTAAAGCTGTGTTACTCGCCATTGTCCTGGCAATAGTGAAGCCTTCTGCATTAGGTGTTTGAGTTTACTACGTCTGTTGTGAGTCTCCCATTCTAAGACCCTGACTTTTAATTTATCTTGTTCCAATTCTTATTGTGCTTCACCCAAATTTTAAAAATCAAGTGTGTTCTGATTTTACTGTGTTTACCAGGAGTAAACTAGTTCAAAATGGTTCAAGGCTTTGCTTAGAATTTGGCAATGAGAAAACAAGATATTTAGATATAGATGGCAACTGAAAGTGAAAATTTGTTCATGTATAACTTGAATGAACTGTTGGGTCTTATGCCATATTCACAGTGGATGGTATGCTTAAGTCCAGTGTTAGGGCTACCATTTATTTGAATACCTTCTAGTACTCAAAATGACATCCTTTTTAAAATTTTAAGAAGGTCTTACACACACTTTTACCCAATGCAGTGCTTCCTTTGATTTTTGAATGCTTCTTCCATGAACTTTGCCTTTGGATGAAATCCTTCCCAACTTTGCTCCTTTCTCCGTTATCATGATATGGTCTATTGGCCCACTTGTGAGGATTTTGTTTTTTTATATTGAGTAGTCTTCCATACTGAAGAGAGTTGTCTTTCATCTTCATTCATCAGCAAGTGCTTCAAACCTTCCACATTTTGATAAGCAAGGTTGTGTTATCTGTATGTCACAGTTGTTAATAAGTCTTTCTGGTCCCTCACTATTCATCATGTTTAAAAAAATCATTTTATTGAGGGCTCCTACATCTCTTAAAACATTCCATATATCGATTGTATCAAGCACATTGGTACATAAGGTGCCATCATCATTTTGAAAACATTTTCCACTTGAACCCTTGGTATAAGCTCCTTTCCCCCACTCCCCATCTACCCCCTCCCATCCTTTTGACTCCTTCATCAATTATATATTGTTGTTATTTTGTATCTTACACTGACTGTTGTCTCCCTTCACCCACATCTGCCTTTCGTTCCTTTCGGTGGGGGTTGGGGTGGGCAGCATGCTATATTTCTATCGTGATGGGCTCCCCCCTTTCTCCCCTCACTGTATATCTTGATCTTGGAAAACCCCTTTAGGACCTATACAATACAAAGAATGAACCCTACTTCAGGCTACGGATTTTAGTGAATTATATTGTTTCAGTGTTAGCTTGCCAATTATTACAAATACACATTTTAATGCACTATATTAATGTGTAGCAGGGAGAGAGGGCGCCATAGGGAATTTTTTAATACTTTACAATTTTTCTCTATTGTTAAGTGACAAAATTAAAGAAAATGGCTTGTCAACTGTTGATAAACACATGACAAAACAGACCCAATGTAGTATAACAGACTTGTGTATTTTAAAATTAGACATGGCATGATGTATTTTCTCTATCGGGGAAGGGTGGCTTTAATGATACTCACTTTCTCTTTGTGCTTTAACTTAGTTCCTGAGGCCCCAAAGTATAAGAGTTCTTTATTGTGGTAAGTTTCAGGTTAATAAGTTGGGAGCTGGTTTACACAGACCCATGTAGATAAAAATGGATATCAGATACTAACGTTGTAAAAATTTCAGGGTTGGTTGTTGTTTTTCCCATTCACAAAACAGTTACAAATTCAACATGTTTTACAGTTGATTAGGTTGATTATGCTCACCATTTTGTCCATGAACCCTTGAAAAGTGACTGTTTTAATATATTGAAAAAGTCTATATTTAGCATTAGTCAGTTGGGCTACTTTTAGATGATTCCAATTTTGTTGGCAACATCCAAAGCGTCATAGTCAGGAGCCAGTCGAATATACACCTTCTTCTCACCGTCAGGCCTGATCAAGGCGTTGACCTTGGCCACGTCAGTGTCCTAGAGCTTCTTCACAGCCTGTGCGATCTGGTGTTTGTTGGCTTTGACATCCACAGTGAACACAAGTGTGTTGTATCTTCTATCGTCTCCATGGCAGACACTGTGGTCGAGGAGCACTTGATGATGGCAGTGGGGCCTAGCTTGTTTCTTCTGGGGGCGCTCTTCCCAGGGTATGTGGGTTCCCTTCTTAGTTTTGGGGTCTTGGACCGCAGAAAGGTGGGTGTGGATCTTTTCTTTGTTTGGCTTTGGACGCCTTTCAGCACGGCCTTCTTGGCTTTTAAAGCCTTTGCTTTGACTTCCGTTTTGGTAGGGGCAGGAGCTTCCTTCTTCGCCTTCGGTGCCATCTTCGTGATAAAGGGAAAGGTGACCTTTTATGATAGAGTAGAACTGCTTGTTAGTGTTTTCAAGGCTATAATCTTTATGGGAGAAGATTGCTAGTTTTTTCCCTCTTGAAAAATGGCTCGTGGTTTTCAATCTGGTGGGAAATGGTTAACTATTGTAGCAGCAGGCATCCTGTGCAATCATTCCTCACTATATTTCCCCATATTCTTTTACCATCATTAACAGAAACTCAGTGCACTTTAAGTACTGACTCTCCCATTTTCTCTCCCTTCCATCCACTAATAAACTTTACTTTTTTTAAAAAAGGAAATCACCAAACTTTCCCATAGTTGCTGTACTGTTTTTTGTTTTTTAGCTCTGCACTATTTTTATTCTAACCATGAATGTACAAGGATTTCATTTCTCTACATCTTAGCCAATAATTGTTACCTACGGTTTTTGTTTTTCATTTTTATTTTTGCTTTCTAGAAATAATAGTTAACCCTAGTGATTATAAAGAGTTAGCTTATGTCTTGATTTGCATTTTACTGATGACTAATGATGTTGGCGTATTTTCTCATGCTTCTTGACCATTTGTATATTTTATTTGGAGAAATAATCTGTTCATGTCCAATGTTCATTTTTTGGGGGGTGCAAGAGTTTTTTATTGTACTTTGGAGTATTAAATCCTTAATTGGATACGTAATTTTCAAATAATTTCTTCCATTCTCTGAAACTCAGATTCTCTGAGCTACCTTTACACTTTTGATGATGTCATTTAATACACACAAGTTTTTTAATTCAGTGAAGTACTGTTTTTGCTTTTTGTTTTGTTGCCCCTGCTTTCAGTTTCAAATCTAAATGATTCGTTGACAAATTCAAAGTCATGAAGAGTTACCCTTTATTTTAGATTGTATTTTTGCAGATTCATCATTTTCTACATTTAAAGATCATTGCCATCTGTAGTAGAGATACTGTTATTTTGCCCTTCCAGTTTGGATTTTTTAAATTTCTTTTTTTTAACTGATTGATTTAGCTAGAACTTTCAGTATAATGTTGTATAGAATTGTTGAAGCGGTCAGTCTTGCCTTATTCCTGATTTTGGAAGGTTTTCAACATTTGATTAATGATTACATTTGATCTCTCCCCTCCCCCCCATAAGTGTTGTTTAGCATTTGAAAAATTATTTTCTGTTTCTAGTGTTTTAAGGTTTTTATCATAAAAGGATATTAGATTTTTTTCTCTGTGAATTGAAATCATCACACGAGTTTTGCCATTGCTCTAATTTTGTGGCATGGTATGTTAGGCTTGGTTCTTTAAATAAGGAAACCAATGCTTCCTATCAAGCAGTAGCGTTATATTTAAAAATGGCTCACACAATTATAGAAATAGGTAAACTCAGTCTGGTTCGAGTCTATGGGTCAGATATGATTTTTGAAGGCTTCTCTTGACTGCCGTAGCTGCAAGGCTGATGAGCAGGAAGGAGGAAGATGATGTAGGAAGATCAAATGTTGGGGGATGCCAAGCTAAATGTATCCAAGATTGCTTGGATGAATCCAAGGTCATTAGTCAGCTGATGGCTACTGGAATCCGCAGGTGATAAAACAAGTCAATGAACCATACAGGGTCCAAATCTTGCAGTAGGAGTAAGCTAGCTTCTTCACATTGCTACTCTGTATCCGGTCTGTAAACTGTGGATTTTGAGCCACATGCTGCTTTTTCAGTATGTACCATACTGCTCTGGAGTAAAATTGGAAAAATTTAAAGGACATTATTCAGATAATGGTGATTTCATTTGTAAAAAGACATGGCTTTCGAAGAAGTTTTAAGTTGCTTTGAGGGACAGGATTGGCTCTTTCGTTTTTAAAGATTGCTGTCCTGGTTTATACTAAGAATAGGCTACACTCTGAAGGAAATCTGCCTAAATTCTATCAAGACTGTGACCAGATTAATTGCTTGTCTGCTTCACGGAAGATCTTGTCATGCAGTTGACAACGCTATATTGTATCTTATCGTGGGATAATCTTGGCTCACAAAGTTGGTATAAAATCTAACAGTCAAATATAGTGCCCACAAATTATATTTATTCATTGTTTAACTCTTTATTATGGCTTGTGTGAAGGTTTATAGAACATCAGGTTCCCCTGTAACACATATACATTTTGTTCATATTGCAGTCCTGTCGATCCACCTCCACTCATCACAACTTCTCCCTGAGAGCCATGCCTCTTGTTCCTGCTTCTTACCTAACCCTCCTGAGACTTGTCCTTGGGTAAAGGCTGCCCCTGCATACCTCCATCGTGTTATTGTTTTCTTTGTAGATCTCTTTATTGCTTGGCAGGAAATTGAGACATAAAAGTGAATTCATTGCAATGCTTGAAGGGAGACTAAAGACCACAGTCTTAGGGGTTTCTCTAATCTCTTATCTGACCAGCAAGGTTGGTCTTTTATTTGTGCTTTTGAGTTTTGTTTCACATCTTTCTCATATTTTATCCAGAACTTTCTAAAATGATCCACTTCAAAACAAATGGTAGTGGTATTCAGGCACCATCTAGTTCTGTTTGTTGTGGAAGCTGATGCTTGAGTGGTCCATTAGTTGACTTACTTGTTTCCATGCATCTTTAATTTCCATCATTCTTCTGGACAAGGAGAGATCAGTAGTTGCACTTGAGATGGCTGCTCACTTTCTTTTGTTAAGGCCTGGTTTGCCTCATGTACTCTGTTATCTATTGATCAGATAGATGGTAAAAGAGTGGGTTGAGTTACTCTTACCTATTAGGTCTGGATGTGGCTGGACTATTTTGATACAGTTACTGTCTCCCTTGGTTAGGACAAGGAGGAAAAAAAAACAAAAATCAAGAGAAAGGCACAGCCATGCTCTCTTCTATTGGGTGAAACAAGGTTGGGGGGAAACGTGAAAATGAGAGAAAACAACCACCCCAAACCAGCCAACTACCCAAAAGAAAGAAAAAGTGACAATAATAAAAAGGACAGAAAGAAAAACAAAAACACTGAGAGGCAAACAACAGCAAGGGATATTAAAATAACTTAAAAATATAAAGGAAAATGAAAACAAGAGAAGAGAAAAACCACAATAAGCAAAGTAGGAAGGGGAGGAATAGGAAAAGGGAAAGAGACAGGACAATATTCAAGAAAATTACGATAAAGAAGAATGAAAGAGGAATGGAAAAAAGAAATAGAAAAGGCGGGAAAACAAAGGAATAACCAGAAGTAGGAAAAGCAAAAGGAAACAAAGGGAAAACCAGGGTTGGGAGAGAACTTGTGAGGGTTGTGCATCCGTTAGGGATGGGCACTGCTCTTCTGCCAGCCATCAAGGTCATGGAGTGATGGCCAGGTGGGACTCGTCCTCTCAGTTGAAATCCTTCCTAGTTCAGAAAATGTCAGGAAGAATTGAATTCTGTCATTCCTAGAGACCAGTTGGGCATAAGCCCACTTTTTATGGAAGGATGTCCTGATGAGGCCAGATTCATGTGCTTCTAGACTTGGAAGTAGTGCTCACCTGGGTCGAGTCTTTCAAAGGCATACCCTCACCTCAGCTGGAGCAGGGACTGTGCAAATGAAGTTGGTGGCTCTGGGTGAGTGAGATTGGAGGCTAGCCACCCATCTAGTTAGATCAGATCCGGTGCAATTCCCACACTGGGTCTCCAGTATTGTCCCCTGTGTGGCTATGGGTCAGTGACGGATGTTGTGTTTCATATTGGGGCCGGCCAAATGGTCTTCTCTGTGGACTGGCTGCTCTGAGCAGGAATATCATTGTCAAGGTTTGGTGTGCCAGAATGTGCTCTGCTGTCTCTTGCTCCCCCTTTATTTGCTCCCGTTTGCTCTGATCAGACATGTCCCTCACTCAGAGCTGCAGCTTCAGTGATGTCCTCTGAAATAAATTCTTTTGGGGGGACCTCTTATGTAAATTTTTAAAAACATTTTTAGGAGCTCATACAACACTTATCACAATCCATACATACATCAATTGTATAAAGCACATCTGTACATTCTTTCCCCTCATCATTTTCAAAGCATTTGCTCTCCACTTAAGCCCTTTGCATCAGGTTCTCTTTTTTTCCCCTCCCTCCCCTCTCCCCATTCCCTCATGAGCCCTTGATAATTTATAGATTATTATTTTGTCATATATGCCCTGTCCGATGTCTCCCTTCACCCCCTTTTCTGTTGTCTGTCCCCCAGGGATGAGGTCACATGTAAATCATTGTAATCCGTCCCCTCTTTCCAAGCCACTCCCCCTCTACCCTCCCAGCACGCCACTCTTATGTAAAATTTTTAATGAAAATTACTGGCCTATTTTTGTACTCTTCCCATTCTTCACTCAGGTTCCCTATAAGCCACTGACTCATTTTGTTAGCTTCTACTACTACTGATGATAATATTGTTACGTCTAAATACTGTGTTTTATGTTTTTTAAATTTTCACACTATTCATTCACTTTTTTCTTTTGAAGGTGGCCTAGACTTTCTTCATCCCTACACTCCAGTACACACTTAATCCCTTTATATAAATTAGTGATTGCTTAGCATACTATGATTATATAGCAATATCTCACTTAACCAGCTATCTGTTTAACTGACATTTCACATTTATGACAACAGTAAAGAATGCATGGTTTGTTTTGCGTATTAATGACATTACGTCTTGCAGTAATGGATGCAAGACTTAGAGTAGCCATCCTGGTTAAGTTTATGTCTACTCGGGAGGACCATGATCCTCGAGTTGCAGTGATGTAATTTGGCATTCACGTACCAATGTTACTTGGCAGTTGTGTAATGATGTAGTGTAGTCCTTTTGTGATCTATTGTGGCCACTTTCATTTTCTTATAACACCATTTTTTGTATAGTCTTTGGTACTTAACCATATTAATAGGTAAGAACTTAACCATATTAATAGGTGGTATATTTTATTGCTTCTTCATACCTTGGTTTAGCAGTGCCCTTTTTACTGTGAGTCAGAATCTTATTTAAGACTAGCCAGACTTTAGAACTAATTAGAAAACTCATCCTTGAGTTTGTTCCTTTAAAACAGCGGGTCTCAACCTCTGGGTCGCGACTCCTTTGGGGGTTGAAAGACCCTTTCACATGGGTGCCTGATTTATAACAGCAAAATGACAGTTATGAAGTAGCATCGAAAATTATTTTATGGTTCTGGGGGTCGCATCACAACCTGAGGAACTCTATATTAAAGGGTTGCAGCATTAGGCAGGTTGAGAACCACTGCTTTAACACCACTTTTGTTACCAATTTCTGCATTCTTTAGAGGAGCACAACCTGTGAAGTGCGCACACGCACACATACAAGATTTCTTTGAAGGAAATTACTCTTGGGACTTGTTGAAACTGGCACTTCTGAAATCTGGATTAAATGTCACGCTGGGGGCTTCTTTTGACTCATGCACTTGCAAGGGTTGTTAAACTTAAAAATGACAGACTACTGGTCACAGGGCTTTAGGAGCTGACTCACATCCCAAGGGAGTGAGATCTATAGAATATTATATTCCAGCTTTTAACTGATTGGCTGCTTACAACAGATCACAAAATGGAGCATGATTACATTATATATTTTTTTAATAGAAGAGGGATTATCAGTTCAGTGTCTTCCAAACCACTGAGAAACCACAGCCTTGCCAAGTTGACACATCCTGTAACTATCACACGCACCATATTGCATAGACAGAAATTGTCCAAGCTCTTGCTCTAGGGTATTTTTTAACTTGATGGGTAGTATTCTCAGAGCCATGGTATCCATGCAGTTCAGCATGCAGAGCTTTATTTAAACTTGTTTTATACGTATTCCATTTCTTTCTAGGTTTTACCCAGTGCCCTTGTTTATTGGATTAAAAAGTAGTACTGCCCTGTCTGACGTGTCCTTTCACCCCCTATTCTGTTGTCCATCCCCCAGGGAGGTCACATGTAGGTCCTTGTAATCGGGTCCCTCTTTCCAACCCACTCACCAGGGCAAGATAAGACAAAATAATAATTTATAAATTATCAAGGGCTCATGAGGGAGGGGTGAGTGGCGAGGGAGGGGAAAAAAAAAGAGGACCTGATGCAAAGGGCTTAAGTGGAGAGCCAATGCTTTGAAAATGATGAGGGCAACGAATGTACAGATGTGCTTTACACAATTGATGTATGTATGGATTGTGATAAGAGTTGTATGAGTCCCTAATAAAATGTTAAAAGAAAATACATTGACAATTACAAAACCACCACCCCCCCCCCCCCCCCCGCAAAAAAAAAAAAAAAAAAAAGTAGTACCGTGCAACTCCTGCCTCCCCGGCATGTAGTTTCCCTTCTGGAATGTCACTATATTCTTTGTATCTATCTAGGGTTACTTTCCGTATAAGTAAGCCCTTTTTTCACACAAATGTGTGGAATATAGTAATTCCACCAAATAATTTCACATAAAATAGTGAAAGCTCACCTGCACTTTGTTTTCTCTCCCTTATTGACTTGTAAATATGTAATTTATAAATAAACCACAGTTTATTTAAGCTATTATTTTAAAGGAGCCTTAGTGGCACAGTGGTTAAATGTTGGACTGCTAACCAAAAGGTGGTTCGGGAGAACCCACTAACAGCCTCACGGGGGTCAAGATGAGGCAGCCCGCCTCTGGGCCGTCTCCTTGGCAACCTCACACAACAGTTCTACTCTGCTTACATTGTTGCCAGGAGTGGACATTGAGCTGATGGTAGTGTGTTCCGGTCAGGTCTCTTGTTTTAGGACAGGGAATATTTTATTAATCCTTTTAAATTTATTTTTTAGGGAACGGAATAACTTGGCACCATGTAATTATCCATAGGTTGATAATTAGCCATAGATAAATTCTTAGAAGTGAATTTTTGGGTCCAAGGTTATGCATCTATAATTTGAGTACATTTCTCTGAATTGAGGTTGTACTATTTCATACTTCCACCACAGCATATGAGAGAGCCTATTTTCATTGCCCTTTCCTCTGCAGCTGTATGAGTGAGTTTCAGTTTGGGGGATTCATTAAACTGAGACACAGTGACTTGCTGATACCAAATATATATAAAAAGTAAAATTATACACAGTTGCAATTCTATAGAGATTTGATACTGAATTGTAGCTTCAGATATCTCCAATCATGGTCCTATAGAAAATGTTTTAACTGTGAGACTGTCAATCTAAGATAAACCTAGGTCATATTAGCACAGCGAAGTTGTAGTTTGTGGTCCCTCAGCATAAAAATGGCCGCTAGTCTTATATCCTCTATTATTTGTAAGTGACTATCTCCCATTTTTTAAGTGTAGCTGTAGTCCATAAATTATAAGTCAAGCAATATGCAATCTTGACAGTTCAATACAAGAGGCTAAAGAGCATTCTTGGATAAGTTATTGGTATATGGCAGACCCTACAGACTGTCATCTGTCTTCAGTGTCGTTGTTGTAGGAAGTTAAAACTGTCAGATGTTTTCCTCAAGAACTTGAAGGGGAGGGCTTCGGAGTCTAGCTCTTTAACCTTTTTCTTCCTTTTGTCTGTGGTATGAATTGTAGGGTTTTTCCTTTCCAGATAGCATTTTATTTATTTATTTAGTCCTTTAGTCATTTATTTAAGTGCAACCATCCAGGAGGCAGTTTAGATCTTGTTGAAAGCAGTATTTTATTTTTCTTGTGGTCATTCTGAAGTTAATTGTTACAGTCATTGTCATCAATCTGTTCTAAAATTGCCTCTGGATTTTGTAGCAGACTCACACTATTTCTATTCCACTATTTAAACAGTCTCCCAAGGATTTTTTCTAGAAGATAGCTATACAAAAATTAAAGTAGTTGATTTATTTGAAATTTTTAAAATGTAAAATGTGAGGTATGTGCTATTTTGAAGACTCCATTTACCCAAATAGCTATTTTGAAGAATTCATTTTTCCAAATTAGCCAAATCCAGGAGATTTGGCTAATTTTCTATTCTAGTCAATGATGTGTCTCTTCATGGGTCAATACCGTATTGTTTATGATGTGTTATAATATCTGATAAAGGTACCATATATACTTGTGTATAAGCTGAGTTTTTCAGCACAAAAAAATGTGCTGAAAAACTGGGGTTTGGCTTATACACAAGTCAGTGGTACCCCAAGGAGGTGTAACATCTCGTTCCTCCACCCCACCCCCACCCACCCCCAGGTAATAGGACAAGCTCCCTTTATCTCGTGGGTGATTGCCATTTCTCTGCTGGTCATTCAAAGCCCTGCTGACCCTGCAGGGCTTTGAATGTTTGTTCACTCACATCTAACCAATCAGAGCCGTCCTATGACGTGTATCTTTGAATAAGGCTTTTAGAGACCGTGTGCGATGGATGGATGTGGCATGAATGGATGTCATCTGGTCAAGCTCAACTAACAAAAGGAGGAAATCTCATGAAGCCTGACATAGAGTTAATAGCAAAGTGGCTTCGAGATGCATGGGAAGACATTCCAGAAGACATGGTGCCATGTGCCTTCCAGAAATGTAGTATTAGTAATGCTATGGATGGCAGTGAAGATTGCGCTCTGTATGAAAATGACAGCAGTGATGGTGATGACGGTGATCTCAGTGAGGACAGCGTCTATGATGACCTCACACCAGCTGAAGCTCTGCACTGGGATACGGATGATGATGAGGAATCCGGTTTTGAAGGATTTTAACTCTTTATATTTTAGCTTGGTGGCTGATTGAGCTCAGGGAATAGTACTCTTAGGGTATCATTGTTGATGCCTTATTGTTTTTTTTTAATAGTTAAATTACTTTAAAACTTTAATTACAGATAGTTCTCACTGAATATTTCTGACACGAAAATTTCAATTCTTTCCAATTGGGCATAAAGGCTGTACAGGTGGTTTACATAAACCTTGTGTCTTTTCATATTTACATGTCCACCCTCAAGACTCTTCTTTATCAAAAGATGCCTTATTGTTTTTGTGGAACTTATTTTCCACTTACTGTGCTGGTTTACTAATGTTAAATGACTTGTCCTTTTATTTATGTTTTTTATTTAAAATATTTAAATACATCACGCCACTGATGTCTCAATTTTTAGTAATTTTATTTTCATTAGTTTTGATTATTGAAACGCACCAATAGCTTCTTCATTTCCCACCTTAGGTTTATACTCAAGTCAATCCGCTTTTCTGGTTTCCCAGGTAATAATTAGGGACCTTGGCTTATACTCGGGTCGGCTTGTAGTCGAGTATATACGGTAGTCCTTTTTCATTAATATCGTTATCTTCCCCACTTCTCTTTTGAAAAGAGTTAATAATAGTGTTCTTAGTTTTACTTGTTTAGATTTTAAACAAGAAACTTTAAAATCAGATTGTTTTTGGATTATTTTAGATTTTTAGAAGTTATGCAGGTAGAGTAGCAAGTTCCTATATATTAACACAAAACCATTACTAACCTCTTGTTATTGTAATATGTTTATTAAAACTTAAGTTGATATGCACAGTACTATTAACTAAATTCCAGACTCCTTTGAGAGATTTAGCCGTTTTCTCCATTAATATCTTTTTTTCTAAAATTGCATCCAAGGTGCATCACCTTCCATTTAGCTGTCACGTCCCAGCAGACTCCTGTGATTGGTGACAAAATTTTTCCCCTAGCCTTGACAGTCTTGAGGGATACAGGCCAACTGTTCTGTAGATTGTCTCAATCTGAGTTTGTCTGCTATTATTCTCATAATTATCTTGAATTTACAAGTTTTTGTAAAAATACCATGAAGGTTATGTCCTTTTCTTCTTATATAAAGAGAGTACACACAATCCATATGTTACTGATAGTAGCAGATTGCTTAATTTTTAAAAACTCTTTGTATTGCTATTGTCTTAACTTTATAGATTAGCTCCTGATATTTTATCATATGAAGGTAAATAAAATATATTGCTGTAAAACATTAGAAACCTTTATTAAAAAGATGAAAATGTGAAGCTGTTGTTTCTCCATATCCTTCATTGAGGTTTATATATTTTTAAAGGTGATGTTGATACCTTTTCTAACCCTTCCCCAGTGAATTCCGTGCTCTTGGATTTATTTTTTTATTTTATTTTTTTTTGCTTTTTATTTTTTATTTTAACAATTTATTAGGGGCTCATACAATTCTTATCACAGTTCATACATATACATACATCAATTGTATAAAGGCTCTTGGATTTATATCATGTCAGTTTGACATCCTCTTTTGGGGCCGACCTTCCACTTTTCTGAACATGATAACCTTTTCTAGAGATTGGGCTTTCTGGTACTGGTCCAAAATATGTGATGAAATCTCGCCATCTTTGCATTACATTTGCTGCTTCTTTTTACAGTTTATGGTCCTTTCACTGTTTTTCCCAGCACCAAAATTCAAATGCATGAAGTCTTCTTTAGTCTCCCTTGCTCAGTATCCAGGTTTCACATGCATAAAAGGCTATTGAAAATAACATAGCTTTGGTCAGGTGCACCTTAATCCTCAAAATGACATCTTTACTCTTAACACATTAAAGAGAAACTTGTTCAACAGATCTATCCAAATTGATTCTTTGTTGGATTTCTTGACTGCTACCGCCCTGCGTATTGAGAATAAGGAAGATGAAATCTCTGACAATTTTCGTCCCTTTTTTTCCCCCCATTTTACCTTGTTAATTGATCTGATTGTGAGGGTTTTCCTTTTGTTTACATTGCGTTATTATGCATACGGAAGGCTTCAGTTGTTGATCTTCATCAGCAAGTGCTTCAAGTGCTCCTCACATTCAGCAAGCCAGGTTGTTTTCATCTGAAAATCACATGTTGTTAATAAGGCTTCCTCCAACTCTGATGCTGCATTCTTCTTCATCTAATCCAGTTTCTCTGATTATTTGCTCAACATACAGATTGTTTGGTGAAAGGATATATTCCTGATGCCCATCTTTTCATGATTTTTAAACCACACAGTATTCCCTTGCTGCGTTCAGATGACTGCCTCATGTCAAGTTTGTTGTGCTGTGGTAGCTTGCGAGTGGCTGTGATGCTGGAAGCTGTCACTGGTATTTCAAATCCATCAGGGGGGGGATACATTTCATTAGAGTTTACGGATTAAAAACATTATGAAGAAAGAGTAAGCTTCTGAGGGAAGCTTATTCCGTTATCATGATGCACATTTTCTAAATAGTCCTAGGGCTCATATCCTTCAAGTCTCTTGAAGCAGTACCTTAATAAATGGGTCTTTCTTGACCAGTTTATATCTCGTAGCAACCCTACTTGGCCACATCAATAGTGCTGCCGTATTTTCCCCTACATTGTGTCCCTACCTTACAAAAATTATTAGTTGGGATTTAGTACATACATCATTTTGTATTTCAATCGTGTCAAGTAGAATTGTACAATTGCTACTACAATCACTTCCCAAACATTCTTTTTCTAAATGGACTCTGTGACACTGTGTCCTGTTTACCACTCCCTCCCTCCCATCTAACACTATACCCTCTCTCCCCAAGCCCCTTATTCTACTGCTGTCCTTATAGGTTCATCAATCCTGGGTTTCATGTACTGAAAAAATGAAAAAGCATATAACACAGCTTCAAAAGTGAACTCCAATGACCTAACACCTCTGAGATACACTCCATTATGTACAAAACAATATATATATAAACCACAAAACAATATAAACCAAAAATGCAGAAAATTTTGAAATCCAGATCAAGTCCAGCGTGCATCATAGGGGGGATGTGTAGACAAAGATTAAACTGTTCAAGTCACACTTATGCTTTTGGTTTTCTGTACTCCTCTTTCCCAAGCATTGTTTAGTGAACACTTTCCTCCCATCCCTCAATTTTAGAGGGTGGGGGGGTTCTCCAGAGTATAATGTCATCCAGATTCCTCTCCGCCTTGAGCTGCTCTATAATTTCATCGCTATTTTTTTAGGGATATGTAGTATTCCATTATGTGAATGTAGTGTTTTTATCCATTCTTTTGATGGGAATTTAGGCTGTTTCCAGTTTCTTGCTATTGTGAACTATGCTGCGGGAGGTGGATGGTGGGAGGAGGACAAGGCCGCATACATCTGTTCGTGATGTTCTTTTGGGTATGTGCCCAATAATGGTATTGCTTGATCATACTGTATTTCAATTGCCATCTGTTTTAGGTATTGCCATACCACTGGTTCACTTGCACTATTTACAAGTCCACCAGCAGTGGAGTTCCTATCTCACCACACCCTCCAACATTCCTTGTTCTTTCTTTTTATATTGGACTACAATCATGGGTTTTAGGTGGTATCTCAAGGTTGTTTTGACTTACATTACCCCCATGACTAGTGACCGGGAGCATTTCCTCATGAGTTTATTAGCCATTGTACTGTCATCCTTTGTGAATCATCTGTTCAGGTCTTTTGCCAACCTTCTCAGAGGGCTGTTCGTTTTTTTCTTGTTGTAGGTTTGTAAAATTCTGTAGATATTAGTAATTTAATTTGTCCTTATCTGTTATGTGGTTACTAAATATCCTTTTCTAGTCTGTGGGCTCTCTTTTTACTCTTTTAATGAAGTCTTTGGATGTACACAAGCGTTTTATTTTTAATAGGTCTCACTCTCCTGTTTTATCTTCCATGGAATGTGTTTGCTTCAATAACTTCTGATAGCCTTTGCATTCCCTGAACCTTGGGCTCCTAACTTTGTCCCAATGTTTTCATTGGTGATCCTAATAGCTTTGGGTTTTACATTTAGGTCTTTGATCCACCTTGAGTTTGTTTTTGTGCATGGAGTGAGATTTGGGTCTTGTTTCATTCATCTGCCTATGGGTACCCAACTTTTCTAACACCATTTATTGAAGAGGGCATCTGCTTCTCATTTAATGTTTTTTGGGTCGTTGTCAAAAATCAGTTTCTGTATGCAGGCATTTTTAATTTCTGGGTTTTCTGTCCTGATCCTTTGATATGAGTATCTATCATTATATACTAGTACCCAGGTTGTTTTGACAACTGTGGCTATATAGTAGTTTTTGAGGTCAGATTGTGTAAGACCACCTTCTTTTTCTTTGTTCTTCTTTGTTCGGAGTTTTTTGCCTATCCTGGGCTTCTTCCTGTTCCATGTGAAGTTAGTAATCTGTTTTTCCATTTCTTTGAAGAATGGTGCTGGAAAGGAATCGGGATTGCATTGAATTTTTTGCAAATTGCTTTGGGTAGTATTGCCACTTTCACAATACTGAGTGTTCCAACCCATGAACATGGAATATGCTTCCATTTGTGAAGATCCCTTTTTGTTTGTTGTAGTAATGTTCTGTAGTTTTCTTCATATAGGACTTTATATTTGCTTAGCATCTGTCGTGACTCTCCCTGTTTTCTTTTTAACTGTAAATCACCCTTTTTTATTTTTAAATCATTTTATTAGGGGCTCATACAACTCTCATCACAACCCATACATACATCAATCGTGTAAAGCACATTTGTACATTCACTGCCCTTAATACTAAACCTATAAATATATGCATGTAGATCTATTTGCATATGTGCATGTCTTTATCTAGATCTCTATAAATGCCCTTTGCCTCCTACCTCTTTCCTCTATTTCCTTTGACTTTCCTCCTGTCCCTCTGTCATGCTCAGTCCCCACCAGGGTTTCAGTAATTCCTCTTGGTTACATTAACCTTGATCACACCCTACCAGACCTCCCACACCCTCCTCACCACCAATTTGGATCACTTGTTCCCTTGTCCCTGGATTTGTTAACACCACTATCTTTCCCCCCACCTTCCCCTTTCTCATGTCCCCCCCCCCCCCGTCCCGTCCCCCCCCCCCAACTGTCGGTCTCCTTGTTTTCTCCTCCAGATTGTTCATCCAGCCCATCTTATTTAGACAGACCTGTGGAGATAATAACATGCACAAAAGCAAGGCAGAGCAAAGCCAAGCAACAATATACAACAGAACAACAACAGACCAATGACAAAACAAAACACAGGAACAAGAAAGAAAAGCTTGTAGGTAGTTCAAGGGTTGTTTGTTGGCCTTTAGGAGTGTTTTCCAGTTCAGTCTGTTGGGGCACCACGCCCTCCACCTTCAGCATTCCCTCACCTCTCCGTTCCCTTGCTGTTCTTTTGCACCCCTTTAGTGTTTTGCCTCTGTGTTTTGGGATCAGATCGGGTGCAGTTCTCACACTGTGTCTCCAGTGTTGTCCCCTGTGGTGCTGTGGGTCAGTGAGGGGTGTCATGTCTCATATTGGGGCCAGCCATGTGGTTCTCTCTGTGGACTGGCTACTCTAATTGGGAACATTGTCCTCATGGCCTCCACTTTCCCCGCCTCCCCCTTCGTCTGCTCCCGTGTAGACTCTCCCTGTTTCATCCCTAATTCTAGATATTGACAGCTGCTCCTTTTTCCCCCCTTTGTTAAGTTTGCTAGTGGCTTGTCAATATTGTTGATCCTTTCCATTATTCTTCTGTGTTCCAGTTCATTTATCTCTGCTCTAATTTTTATAATTTCTTTTCTTTTGCTGTTGGAAGGATTATGCTGTTGACTCTGTTCTAACTGCTGGAGGTGCTGTGTTAAGGTACTGACTATAATTCTTTCCTCGTTTTTTCCATGTATCCATTTGTTGCAATAAAATGACCTCTGATAACTGCCTTGGGTACATCTCAGGTTTTCGTATGTTGTATTGTCATTCTCATTGCTTTCTAGTAACCTCCTAATTCCCTCTTTAATTTGGGCAATTGCCCATTCTTTTTTGAGAAGTATGTTATTGAGTCTCCCAAGTGTTTTGTCTTTTGCTGTTCTTTCTATTGTTGATTTCCAGCTTTATCGGCACCGTGGTCAGAGATGATGGTTTGAATGATCTCTTAGTTTGAATTTTCTCAAGCTTGTTTTGTGTCCCAACATTTGGTCTATTTTAGAATATGACCAAATTTTAGAATTTAGTATATTTTAGAAATTTTAGCCTATTTAGAACATGTGCATAGGAGAAGAATGTGCAGGGTTTTCTTTGTTTGTTCACTTATGCCGTTACTTGCTCATGTATATTTCTTTAAGAGTGGTGTATTGAAATCATCTACTATAATTGTTGATCCAGTAATTTCTTTTCATGTCTTCGAGGATTTGGTTGAATTTCAAGAGGGCTTTTTGTTGTGCATGTGTTTATTATGTTTTTGGGTTCTTGGTCTCTTATCCTTTGAGCATTATGGTAATGCCGATTCTTAATCTCTACTTAATCATGTACTTTGAGGTTTGTTGTATCAGAGATTAGTATTGCTACCTGTGGGGTTTTTGTTTTTTTTGAATGTTTGGTAAACGTCGCCATTCTTTGACTCAGTCAGTTTTTTTGGTGAGTTTTAGCTCTGTCTCTTGGTGGCAGCAGGTTAATGGATTTTGTTGGCCAATCCAGTGTGCCACTCTTTGTCTTTTAATAGGTGTGATTAAACCATTAACCTTCAATGTAATTAAATCTAAATGTAGATTAATTTCTGTTGTCTTATAACATTTGTATTTTATATTTTTCATTCTTTTTTAATAGGGTGGAGTGTGGGTGTGAGGAGTATATTCTTGTCTTCGTTTCTTCATTGGATCTGTACTGTTTAGGGTACTGTTTTTATTCAGTGTGTTTGTTTCTGCGTGTTGTTAGACCCTCCTGTTGTCTCATGTTTGCTGCCGTTGTTGGGGTTGTTGTTTTTTGCCCATAAAGAACTGGAAAGTATTTTTTGGTAATGCTAGTTATGATTTTACAAATTTTCTTGGGTTTCCTGAGAAAACTTTTACTTTGCTGGATAGAGGATTCTTGGATTTCAGTTGTTGTCTTTCAACTTTCTAAAAACATTGCTTCAATTCCATCCCTGCAGGGTCTCTGTAGAGAGGTCTGAACTGATTCTTCTCCATTTACCTTTCCATATGGTGTTTTTTCTCTCTGTACTTGTTCTCATAATTCCCTACTTCTCCTTGATATTGATAGTTAGACCACTATATGCCTTGATGTGATTTTTTTGTTGTTGTTGTTTAATTAGTATTCTCTCTGCTTCCTGAGTGTGGTTATCATCTGTGGAGGATTTATTGTAGGAATTCCCTTATTTTAACATTGGCTTATTAATTCTTCCTGTTAGGCACCCCAATAATGTGAGTATTGCTTTGCTTCATGGAATCCCACATTATTCTCGGGCTTTCTTAAGATTATTTTGCTTTGTTTCATTGCTTTTGTCCTTTGCTGAATTCTTCTTGGTTGTTTTTGAGATTACTGATTTGGTTTTTCATTTCTTCCATTCTATTGTTGAAATCACCTTTTTATTTATTCCTGCTACGTTATTCTTTAACTCTTGGATATCCCTTTGGTGTGAGGATTCTAGTTTCTCTATTTTTTCATCAGTTTTCAGGATAGATCTTTTAATTTTGTGTACGTCTCTTAACAGCATTCTCCGTCATTCTTTCTCTGGAGATTCAAGGGCTGCTGCTTTGCGAAGTGTTGCGCTTGGATCACCTTTTCTATCTAGATTTTTTTTTTTTACTGTAGCTGCTGCTTGCTATTTGGGTCACATCTTGGTTGTGCTGAAGGTGGTACAAAATCTTCTGGGATGTGTGTGTATGTGGGAGGAGCTGGCTCTTTAGATTCGGAGAGGATCAGAAAGGTGCTGGAAAATGTTATTGTGTGTATGTTAGGAGGGAGTGTTATTTAGGTTAGTAGGAAGATTAGGGTATATAGATGCTCAGATGTAGATTTTAAGTGGTATATTTATCATAGGAAACCTTTCTGTTAAGTAATTTTTAATGAGTTGGAAAAGAGGGTTACGGAAGATGTGATTTTACTTAGTAACTTAAAGCAGAGTTTGTGTTAATGAGTTGGACGGAACAGGTTCCAGAGGTTATCGTGTTTGGGATTAGTGAGGGGTCTATTGAATCTACCAGAGCCCCTTATTGACCCTGTATATTATGTAGAGTGCAGTCTTTCTGTTATTTTTAAAATACTGAATTCCTGCACCACTCAGAATTATCCACCCCTTATGTGTGGTCCTCAGGTGGAATTGGGCTTTTATAATGGATGGCATAGCTAAGTGGGGCTTTTGATCAGAGGGGGACATGGCTAAGGACCAGGGGTCCCAATTTTGCAGGCCAGTAGTGGGAAAGGTGCCATGAAACCGGAAATGATGGGATCCATTTCCTTTGGTATATTAAGGAGTTTTGTGTTTGCTTTCTCCCAAGAAAATAGGAACAAATCTAACGACCTCCTGGAGTCCAATGTGCTTCAGGTTCCAGCCGCACATCTACCTTGCCAGATATGTCTCCAGAGCCGAGTCGTGCCCCTGCCATGGGAAAAAGCTTGGCCACGGCTAGGGGTTTCCCCAATGGGAACTCTACTCAGCAGATTGCTAAGGGTCCTAGCGTCCTGGGCCTCCAGGAGTCTGTGTGGGCATCCCTGGGATGCCTTTAAGGGGGAGACTGACCTTCCCATGCTGGTGAGCCCCTGAATGGGGGCGTCTGGACTGGGAAAGAAGTTGGGAGTGGCCGCCTACTGACAAGGCAGGCATGGCACATGCGGGTACTGTGAAAAGGGGCTGTGTGTGTGTTGCGTACAGCTGTGCTGTCTGTGGGAGAACTGACAAGAACCCTATGGAGCTGCAAGCCCTGGTCTCATTTCCTAGTTCCCCAGGTCGGCCTCTTTACCCTTCAATCTGGTGATCAGTCATCCTGTGGGCAGCCCTACATGGGCCCCATCTTCCCAGATGTCATCCAGTTTTGCCATTCTTATCACGCATAATTTTCTTTGTGGCAAGCATGACTTTCTCACTGCTCTGTTTATTCATTATCTTGTCCTACCTTTTCCTCTCTCAACCTTAGAAGACAAGGATTTTTATTTGTTTGCTGTGTCTCAGTATCTACAATAGTTATGTGGGACATAAAACTTATATAAGCACTGTCAACAATGATATTTTTATTTCCTTTAATTCAATTTTTACACTTACCATTCTTTCTTGAATTTATTGCAAGGAGGTTTACTTCTCTGTTACTCCCCAACAGTAAGTTTTCATTAAAATTATCTGTGATTTCACATATTGTATTTGATTTGGCTGAAACCTAACTTTAAAATATACATCCACTTTGTGTGTAAAAGACTGTATGTATGCAATTGTCATAGTGAGCCCATGTGGATCACATTGTCTAAAGTATTTTTAAATTTGAATAATTCAAAAGTTTCAGCACACAGAACAGTCACAAAACATAGCATAAACATGTTCATGTTAAGAAATAGGACATGTTTAAAGTGATTGAAATAATAATTTCCTGGCGATGAGGAGAATGAAGTGAAGGGGGAAATGAGGAGTCTACGCTAGAAGGCACAAGAAAGCAGGAAGGTGTTTTAGAGTTGATTGTGGTAGTGATTGTGGAACCTTAGTATGATTGGTCTAGCATGATTGTGTGATGTGCTTATTATAACTAAATATATGTACTTAAGAAAAATAGAACATTTGAGGGAGATTCGTGACAAAATGGGAAACTAAGCATCCATGCTACATAGATTCTAACCAGAGACCAAGGAGACAGATGATTATGACAACTCTGGAACCCTGAGCTTCAGAGGAAAGGATAAAGAAATTGATTGAATACCTGAGGGAGAAGATGCTGGACAAAAGTGGCCCAAAAAGAGACAAGTGAATTCCTGTCCTCAGGAGGGATTTGCCATCTTGAACATTTGTAATTAGTGTTTGAGTCAACAATCTTTGCAGATGCAAACTGGTAACTAGTGATGAGACGTGGGATCTTACCCTGTTCCCCACACCATCCTGTTGACTAGAAGTTTGGTCAGCCTTGATTCTTCCTACCCTTGGCTGGCCACACCCCTGCCGCAGCTCAGCCTCCATATGGCTGATTGGGTGCAGGGTATATTACTTCTGTGTCTAGAGGCATGTGAACTATGCTTCATCAGAACAGAATCAACTGCCCTGCCACCAGCTGCCCGGTATGCTGGAAAGAATTCTGTATGGCAACAAGGACCTTGGCCTTCGCCACCATGTAAGGAGATATAAACGACTTCCAGATGAGTTACACTGACTCCAGACAACCTATAGAACTGGACTTAGAACTATGCGTTTCATCATTCCATACCCATTCTCTTACCCTTTGGGATCCTTAGCTGGTACAGGGTGAGGACAACTGGATGTCTGAAGTCCGAAACACCCCCCCACCCCCATTTTCCATTTGTGTTTCCTACCTTCCCTTTTGGAAAATCATTTTTCTCTAAGTTAAAAAAAACGGATTTTTCCTTTGCTGTCCCCCAATTTTCATTTTGTATTGCATTTTCCTTCCCTTGCTTGTTTTTAGTTATCCTTTTGTTATTGTTATTTTCTGACTGTAGTCCCATCTTTTAGTAATTAAAAAAATTAATCTTGTTTGCTGCTATTCTTTTGCTTGCTTTCCTTTGTCCCATAGATAGGAGCCACATCCATACCTGTTGCAGCCTGTCAGGGGCCATTACATGCACCTCTACCCACCTGATCATTATTAGATTACAGCCAGTACCAGCCAACCCACTCACAAATATATGCCACACAAACAGCAAAGAGCACACATTCCCATTCTTTATCATACTCAGTAGGAGACAGATGGTGAGTGCATAAGAGTGGGTTGCAAAGAGGGAACCAATTGCAAGGATCTACATGTGACCTCCTCCCTGGGGGACAGACAACAGAAAAGTAGGTGAAGGGAGACATCGGACAGGGCAAGATATGACAAAATAATAATTTATAAATTATCAGGGGTTCATGAGGGAGGGGAGAGTGGGGAAGGAAGGGGAAGAGAAAAATGGAGCTGATGCCAGGGGCTTACATGGAGAGCAAATGTTTTGTACAAATGTGCTTTACACAATTGATGTATGTATGTATTGTGATAAGAGTTGTATGAGCCCCCGATAAATCGTTAAAAATAAAAAATAAAAAAGAACATCTGAAAAAAAAGTTACTAACATCAAAATCATCACTGAAATAGCGTATTAACCACATAGTCTCAGATAAAATAGTTTAAGTTTATATCAGAAACAAAACAGAGTGACCAAAACATAGAACCCGAAGACCTTTCTCAGTATTTAGATGTGTTCAACAGAGTGAGAAAGATTGAGACAGTGATAGTTGAAAGCAAGGACAAAAAAAAAAAAAAACCTTAAAGAAATTCTGGAAAATACTACAAGACTAAATTGACAAAAATTTTAAAGCCAGCCATTGAAATTTAGAAGACTTATACCAAGCTATTGGAGCAGATAATCCACGGAGAGGGTGAAGGAGTAGAATTGAATTCAGTAGGCCACACTAGTGAGCTTGTAGAGAAGTCCCTCGATACTAATCTACTAAAGGAATAATCAAAGAAAAGAACAACAAAAATAATGAAGGAAGCCTAAGATTTTTGTGGGACACAATCAAGAGCATTTGTTTGTGTGTAATTGGAATTCTAGAATAGGAAGACACTATTAAAGAAGGAAAAATAAGCCACAGAAAAAATTTAAGACTTGTAGAAAATTTCCCTAACATCATGAAAAGCTAGATATTTACATACAAAGTATTTAATAAACTCCATACACGACATACCCTGCAAGAAAATCACCAAATTTAACATAATCAAACTTTACAAAACCAAAGACAAGAACTGTAGCAGTTTCAGAAACACAAACAGTTAACTACAAATGATAACCACTAAAACTAATCTCTGATTTCTCAGCAGAAACCACAGAGGAAAGAAAGCAATAGGAAGACATGTACAAAACGGGGAAAGGAAAAAAAAAGTTGCCAACTGATAATCATATACCCAGGAAAACTGTCCCTCATATGTTATGCTAGAATCAGGACACTTGTCACTAAACAAAGGAATTTGTGAAAACCAGGTCAACCTTATAAGAAATACTAAAGGGACTTACGACAAGAGAACCAACCAACTGTGGTAGATAACAACCTTTGATTAACACACATGACAGCATCACCCATTAGTCAGTACAGATAGAAGTATCCAAATGTAAAACCTACAGCACTGAAAATAGGAAATCACAGGTATATGTGTATATATACATGACGTGTGTGTTTTCATATATATATATATATGTATCTGCAAAGGCAATTATAAGTAGAAGGAATTAGTGCAATTACAGGATTTCCAAATGGACAAGAAATCAAGTAGATTTCAAGGACTTCGGTGGATAGGGAAGATAGTATACAATAAAAGAGGTTGGCAAAAAAATGCTTGAGGCAAGGAAGGACTGACAGGAATAAAAGAATGAAAGCCACCAGCAGTAAATACTGTTAAATACACAGTCCTGCAATTATAATCATCAGCGAGTAGTTGGCCTGAATAGACACATGGCCTAAGCAACTGTGAGAGGGAGAATGTGTGTATACCAACATTTTTGTCTTTGTGTATACACTCATACACATACATTCTCTATGTATAGGTTTGACTGTGGATATTTGCATTTATCTATATATGTTTGTATATATTGGTTTGATGGAGAATATTTGCATATACCCATTTACCTATATATTTGCATATATATATTGGTTTGACCAAGGATATTTTGTACATGGGTATTTACCTTTGCTGCAACTGTACCCATGTATGTGGTGGTGCATACAGGGGACAGAATTATGAAGACTTCTTAGATATAACCAGTACGGTACCTTGGATCAATGAGCTGTTAAACCTGGGGACACAAGGCTCAATTGGTATAACATGTTCCACAGAGTCTATATTCTACTTTGATGAATAATGACAGATGTTTTAAAAGTTTGTGAGTGACAGTTTAAGGTACATCTGTTGGTTTGTCTGGTCAAAACTGGAAACATGTAAACAGTAGTTCAGCAAACTGATGGATCACTCTAACCACCCTGAGATCAGAAGAACTAGATGGTGTCTGGCTACCACTATCAACTACTCGGAAAAGGGATCACATTAGAATGTCCTCGATAGAGTGAGGAAAAGATGCTGAAGTAAACTAGAAATTTTGAAGGAAACTAGGTTTGGTAGGAAACTAGATTGGTGGATACCACAGGACTTTGATCTTGGATCACTTTTTGGGTCTGGTAATGAACTCCCATCTCTCATCTCTGATTCAGTTTCAGTCAGGTTTATAAGGAAAACAGCCATTCTAGGGAGACTAATCATTTGAGATCAGAAGGGTAACATTTATCTAAAGACAAAGCTCAGAAGGGTTAAGAATGAAGGAACAGAGAAAAGGTGGGATGGTTTATTAGTATATTGCGGGGATTACGGTGATTGATATGAAAACAATGTATATGAGTCGTTGAATGTAAAACTGTTACTTCATTTGCATCGGGGCTGTGACCCTGGCAACCCACACTGCTCTTTAAACGGTTTGGCTGCTCACAGCAAGATCCCATTATGTAGTTAAGTTGTGTTTGTTCATATCATGGGGAATTGCTAGGACTCTCACCTGTCAAACCAGAAAATCTTGATGAGGCAAAATTGGTATTAAACCTAATTAACATAGTGGACTCAGGCAGATTGTCTTTTTGTAATTGACTAACTTCAGCATAGTAGCATATTAGCCTCCAAATCAGTCCATGTTGTGTGGTGCTTCACAAGTTCTATCATTCTTTAATGATGTGTATGTACTATATGATTGTAAGTACTAAAGTTTATCAATTCCTCTACTGATGGTTCCATCTTCTTGCTATCGTGAATAGTGCTGCAATGCATATATCTGTTCATGCTGTTCCTTTTTTTCCCCCCTCTTTCCCTGTAGAGTGATTGGTTGGTATTTCTTTTCCCAATTGTTTGAGGAAGTGTCACATCCCTTTCCATGGTGGCTGTACTGTTTTTTACGGTCCCATCAGCATTGTATGAGAATTCTGTTCTCACCACATGCTCTCCAGAAATTGTTGTTGTTTTCAACTTTTCTAGCAATCCTTGCATTGTTTTGATTTGTATTTCTCTGATGGCTAGTGATGTGAGCATTTCTTTGTATATTTGTCAGATATCTAGATGTGTCATCTGTGGTTCTCTTACCATTTTAAAATTGGGCTATCCATATTTTTCTTGTTGAGGTGTTAAATTTTCCTATAGATTTTAGAGATTAGTCTCTTGTCTTGGATGTCTGCCAACCCTACTCCCCCCAGTCGCTTTTTACTGTTTGGTCAAGTCTTTAGATGCACCTAAATGTTACATCTTTAGGAGGCATCAACCTTCTATTTTTTCTTGTGTGGGGTTTTGATTCTGTTTGATAATGAATTTATGCAGTGTATTAGGACCCCTAATTTTGTCCCCCCCCTTTTTATTGATGATAATTTATGTTTTTAGGGTTTGCATTAATTAGGTCATTACTCCTTGAATTTGTTTTACTATATGGAGTGAGATGTGGGTCATATTTCATTCTCCTGTAAGTGGAAGCCCAATTTTATCAGCACTATTGGTTGAAGAGACTATCTCTTCCCTGTTTGATGGGTTTTGGTCCTTTTACAAAGTTAGTTGTCTGTAGGTAAATGTTTCTGGGTTCTCTGTTCTGTTTTCTATGTGTTTATCTTTGTATGAATACCAGGCTGCTTTGATTACTGTGGCTGCTATTCAGATTTTGAGGTTGGGAAATTAGAGTCCTTTTATTTTGTTATTTTAATCATTTTATTGGGGGGGGGGTTCATACAACTCAACACAATCCAAATATACATCCATTGTGTCAAGCACATTTGTACATTTGTTGCCATCATCATTCTCAAAACATGTACTTTCTGCTGGAGCCCTTGGTATTAGCTCATTTTTTTCCCTCCTTCCCGCTCCTCACTCTCTAGTGCACCCTTGATAATTTATAAATTATTATTATTTTGTCATATCGTACACTGTCCGACGTCTCCCTTCACCCACTTTTCTGTTGTCCATTCCCCCCGGGGAGGAGGTTGTATGTAGATCCTTGTAATCTGTTCCCCCTTTCCACTCTATCCTTCCTTCACCCTCCCAGTATCCCCACTCTCAGCACTGGTCCTAAAGGGATCATCTGTCCTGGATTCCCTGTGTTTCCAGCTCTTATCTGTACCAGTGTACACCCTCTGGTCTATCCAGATTTGTAAGGTAGAATTGGGATCATGATTTGGGTGGGGGGGTTTGCAGGCAAGGAAGCATTTAGGAACTAGAATAAAGTTTTATATTTCATCGTTGATACACTGCACCCCGAATGGCTTGCCTCCTCCCCACAAGCCTTCTGTAAGGGGATGTCCAGTTGCCTACAGATGGGTTTTGGGTTCACAATCTGCAATACCCCTCATTCACAATGATTTGATTTTTAAAAATCATTTTATTAGGGGCTTATACAACTCATCACAATCCATGCATACATGAATTGTGTAAAGCACATTTGTGCATTCATTGCCCTCATCATTTTCAAAACATTTGCTCTCCACCTAAGCCCCTGACACCAGCTCCTCATGCTTCTCCTCCCTCCGAACTTCCCCCACGAACCCTTGGTAATTTATAAATTATTATTTTGTCATAACTTGCACCATCTGACGTCTCCCTTCACCAACTCTTCTGTTGTCCATCCCCCAGGGAGGAGGTTATATGTAGATCCTTGTAATCGGTTCCTCTTCTCCAACTTACCTTCCCTCCATCCTCCCAGTTTCGCCACTTAACACCACTGATCCTGAAAGGATCATCTGCCCTGGATTCCGTTTCCAGTTCCTATCTGTACCAGTGTACATCTTCTGGATTTTTTGTTCTTTGATGATTCATAACTGATTCCTTCGGCACCTCGTGATCACACAGGCTGGTGCGCTTTTCCCCTGTAGGCTTTGTTGCTTGTGAGCTAGATGGCCACCTGTTTACCTTAAGACCTTAGGTGCTATGTCTTTTGATAGTCAGGCACCACAGCTTTCTTCACCACATTTGCTTATGCACCCGCTTTGTCTTTAGCTGTTGTGTTGGAAGGTGAGCATCATGGAATGCCAGTTTAAAAGAACAAAGTATTCTTGCCTTGAGGGAGTACTTGAGTGGAGGCCCAATGTCCATCTGCTACCATAATACTAAACCTATAAATATATGCACATAGATCTATTTCCCCATCATAGATAAATATATTTACATATGTACATGCCTTTATTTAGACCTCTATAAATAACCTTTGCCTCCTATTTCTTGCCTTTCATTTTCCTCTTGTCCCATTATCATGCTCAGCCTTCATTTGAGTTTTAGTCATTCCTCTCAGTTATATCGTCCTTGATCATGCCCTACCATCCTCCCACACCCTCCTCACCACCGATTGGGTGTTGTTCCCTTGTCCTGGGGTTTCTTAACACCACTTCCTTTCCCCCCACCTCCCTCTCTCCCATGTCCCCCCTGAACCATCAGTTCTGTTGTTTTCTCCTCCAGATTGTTCATCCAGCCTATCTCATTTAGACAGACCTGTGGAGATAATAACATGAGCAAAACAAAGCAACAAAACAACAACATAAAAGAAAAGCCTTTAGTTAGTTAAAGGACTGTTCTTTGGCCTTTAGGAGTGTTTTCCAGTTGAATCTGATGGGGTGCCAAGCCCTGATCCCAAAGTCTACTTTTGGTATTCCCTGGGGACTTCGTTGCTCTGTTCTGCTTGCGGTTCTGTTCCATGCCCTTAGTGTTTTGCCTCCCTGTGGTGGGATCAGATCAGGCGCAAATCCCTCACTGTGTTTCCAATGTTGTCCCCTGTAGGGCTATAGGTATTGTGCCTCATAGTGGGGCCGGCCATATGGTCTTCTCTGTGGATTGGCTTCTCTCAGCGGGACTATAGTCGTCAAGGCTTGGTATGCCAGAATATGTGCTCCACTCTCTCATCCGCCCCCTTCATTTGCTCCCGTGTGCTTTGATCAGACATGTCCCTCTCCCGGAGCTGCAGCTTCAGTGCTGTCCTCTGAAATGAATCTTCTGGGGGAAAGGGCAGGTCTCCATGTAGTTGGGATTGGGGCCGGCCCACAGGGAAGTTAAGAGTCCTTTGTTGTTACTCTTTAGTTTATTCCTTTACCTATCCTGATTCTGATCTGGATCAGAATTGTATTAAATGTATAGAACACACTGGAAAGATAAGACTTTCTGCGCCTGTAAAGATTGACAGACTTTGAAACCCCAGCGTGGTGGTGGTGGTTCTGTGCCCCCAAGGTTGCTAAGAGTCCAAATTCAGTGATAGGCATTTGCAGATAACTGTTTCCTATACAGCTATACCCCTTTGGACTTATTGATATCTTTTTAATACTTTTCAGTAACGTTATTATGAATATTCACTTATATGTCTTCTTGAGATTTTACTTTAAAAATTTGGATGGGGGAGATTTGTACAGGATCTGCAGGACCATTTGATAATTATTTAATTTTAGTAAGCCAATGTTTGCATAAATTATGTGCCCTTATATTTTTCACTTTTTCTTTATGTGTCATAGAAAAAACCTTTTTTGGGTAATGGTTCTTAATGGGAATCTTATTAGAGATAATTTCTTCTTTTATTTGCCCAATTGTTATTTTTGAAACTTGTCTCTGGTTCTTTTTGAAACTTGCATTTTTATTCCTTCGCTTTGTGTAGGTTTAGTAGTGTAGTTAAGTGTGGATTTGTGTTTTTCTCTTGGTGTTTGTTTTATAGTATTTCTTTTATGGCTTTCAGTAGCTTTCAGGTATTAGTTCAGATAATTCTTTGTGTAACTTTCACACATATTTCTGTGTGTGGTAGGTTTGTTTCCTGCATTAATCTTAATGAATGCTTCATTTTTTTTGTTCCTTTTTGTCCTGTCTGGATATTTTCTTCTTTCCTGCTTTGCTGTACATTCATTGTATTTTCATCCATTGTAAACATTTGCTAAAGTCACTCATTTCTTAATTTTGTTGTGTGTGTTTTAGCTTTTTAAACTGACTTAGTATAGTCTCCAGTTCTTTGCAGAAAATTCAGTATTGTCTTCAATGCCTTTGAATACAATTTACATAGTTATTTTAATACTTACATTTTATGACCCAAAGGAGCCATGCTTGTGCAAATAGTTAAGCTACTAGTCAGCCAGTAATTGAAATGCTGGTTCAGACCCAGCTAGTAGCTCTGCGGGGGGGGGGGGGAAAGACCCAAATCAAAGATGCTCTCTTGAAGATTATAACCTCAAAAACCCTTTGAAGTTGTTTGACTCGGTCATTGGGGTTGCTGAGTTCATACCAATAACTGCAGTATATAATGCTATTGTTGTTAGATGCTGTTGAGTTGGTTCCTACAGATGGTGAATCCACAAGGGAATAAAACACTACACAGTCATACACCATCCTTACAATGTGTCCATTGTTGCAGCCACTATCTTACATTAATCCAGCTTGTTATGGGTCTTCCTTTTTATTGTTGGCCTTTTATAGTAATATGCTGGTGTTTATTCATATGTTATTTGTCACGTGTTTGATGATTTTTATTGTACTGAAAATTATTTTAAATTGTAGAAATTATTTGTACCTCAATATAATTTTTTTTTCCTCCAGAGAGGACATGCATTTGCTTCTTTTTTCTTAGAGACTTTCGTAACTTAGAATTTCTTAATCCCATTTCAGTTGAATAGATGAAATCAAAGCCTAGGGTCCATGAGGGTTGATGAAATTTTAATTTACTCTTAATTATAACCTGTTGAATGGGTTGGGAAAGAGGGATGAGTTTTTCTTCTTTCTTTATCACTAGCCTTCTGACACTGTGAAAGTACTTTTTCCATCTACAGGGGGCACCTCCACAAAACTGGAATTTTATTTCAAAGCTACATATTTAAATTGTTTTGCCAAATAACCATAACACCTTCAAAGTACTTTCCATTACACTTAATAAATTTGTCAAATCTGTGACTCCATACTTTGGACACATTTTTCACACTCATCTGTTTGGATGGCTGACAGCAGCACCTCCCTCATTGTTTTTTCCTTTACCTCTTCTCTGCTATCAAATCGCTGTTCTTTCATGTTCCTCTTTATTCATGAAAACAAAAAGAAGTTGCATGGAACTAGGTCAGGTGAGTCAGGTGCATGGAGGAAGAGAGGCATGCTGTTTTTTGTGAAAAACTGGCATACTGAGATGGCTGCAAAACCAGTCCCCAGACCACAAATTGGGCCCTTTTTGTTGTACACTGTTCCGCGATCTTTTTAGAACCTTTAAATAGAAAGCTTGATTAATAATCTAATCTGGTGCAATGAACTCCAACTGCATTATCTCCCTCACATCAAAAAAACAAATGAGCATTAGGTTTTTTGAGATACCCCTTCATAAGCTGCTTCTTTGGGAATGGTCAGATGCCCTAGGGCAACAATAGACCTTTATCCCTTTCCATTTGGCCCAGTAACTCTTCACTATCACATCTCCTCTGTGATACTTTGACAGAAAAGGTAGCAGTAAAATGATAATTTTTATTCTAAAATAGTTTAAAGTAAAATAGTGAAAATGAGTCCTGCTTGGTACAGTAAAGGAGCAGCAAAAATGAGGAAGACCTTCGACAAGATGGATTCGCACTGTGGCTCAGCGTGGGGTTCAAACCTAAGAACAGTTGTGAAGATGGCACAGACTGGGCAGTGTCTGATTCTGTTGTACACAGGGTTGCTATGAGCTGGCACTGACTTGACAGCACCTAACAACAACAATTACAAAATAGTAATAAAAAAAGTAATCTTAAAGTGAGTATTTTAAAAATAATATTGACTTAGAACCTATATTAAAAGTAAATTATTCACACTTAAAGTATTGTGTTATATTTTAATTTGGTTCTTTGAAGTAGTTTAGATTATTTCATCTGGCATAAGAACAGCGATTCCTGGCTTCTGAATTTAAAAAGTATTTCCCTTTATTTATAGTACTGTGTGTAATTACTGGAGAGATTATTAAGAACAAAATTGATAGTGGTTTGACTATTCTGCAGTGGAAGTAAAGGTTAGTTACGGGAATTTGTTATATTCTTTTGTGCTTGCTTAAAGGCATTTAAAGACTCATCTGAGTAAGTTAATGAACTTATTTTTCTTTGAAAAAGTTTCATTGAGCACTAAATTACTTTATCTTTATTCATTTTTAGGTTGGGCTCATGTGGTTTGTGCCCTGTATATTCCAGAAGTCCAATTTGCCAATGTTTCTACAATGGAACCAATTGTTTTACAGTCTGTTCCACACGATCGTTACAATAAGGTAGAGTGGGCATTATTTTCTTATTGCTTGAATTTAATATTCTTATTTTTTAAAAAACATTTTATTAGGGGCTCCTACATCGCTTTAATTTTCTTATTTTAAAAAGTGAGTATAGATAAATTTTAAAAAACTTTTTTTTATAAAATGTCACTTACAGAATGTTCTTTATAAAAGAAATGTTATTTTCACCCCCAAGATAGCATTTATGTTGACGTATTTTAAATTTGTAGCTAATATATTAGCTTTTCCCATCTCGGTCTTGATTTAGTAAAGATAAATAAGGGAGTTTAAAAAATGTTCATAGAAAAACTCCCTTTTAGACCAATTTTTTTCCCGAGCTTTTTGAAGCTCCCTTGTACATCTGTATCTCAATTACTGATATGGTCAGATTCCAAGGACAGATTGTCATATAAAAATGGAGGTGTTTTTCCCACTCCTTTTGCCAGATCATTTGTCTGTTTTTAAAAAATTTATAAAATATTTTCATGGAAATAAAAATAGCTGAGATTTAGCTGATGTTCATATCACTGTCACAAGGTCGGTTATGGATTACTCCTGTGTGGAGGAGGAGGCTTGGAGGAGGCTAAGTGGATAAAACCAGACGTGTAACTGAACTTTCTATAGCTTAACTATGTCACCTTTCCTCCGTGCTGGGTCTCAGAGCACTGTTTGCACTTTTGCAAGCCTGCACTGCTGTCAGGCCAGATCATTGAGGTAGACAGCTTCTGTGGAGGGTGACAGGACCGCCGGTGATGTTCACCTGCTCCACTGTAGGAGAGGACATAAAGGCATCAAACTGGAATACATTTCTTCCAAACACTCTTCTCTACTTCCTCTTTCTTTCCTCCCTTCCAACCTCAAAGCAATTGTGAGCTGTTGGGTCTCTATTCACTTGGGTGCTAGAACTACAGCACAGGTACCCACTCGTTTGTTGCTGCCTGCATGTCTGCTTAAAGGCAGTGGCCATGCACCAGGAAGAGGCCACTTTGCCAGCAGTAGGACGAAGTTAAGGGCTATGAGTAGTGTGATCCAGCTTCCCAGAGGCCACCTGGAGAACCCTCTCTCTGAGAGGGAATGTTGCACAGTTGTTGCCAAGCAGGCCCGCTGCCTTGCTAATCTCAAAATAGTTGAATAATAGTTTTTAAAATTATTCTTGTAAATACTAGAATGTAAAGAACAAAATCGTCCATAAGTGAGGAGCAAGTGTATTGATTTTACCTCATCAGCATCACAATCTTATAATGTATTTAAATGATCCATTAGCCATAGATATACTTCCATACATACGTTTATGTCAAACTCTTTCTCTACCGTAACGTGTAAACACATTCTTAGTACTTTGAGATAATTTCCAGCAAGGTTTCAGAAACAGTACAAAGAGCTTTCCCTTCACTAAGTTACTAAGAGTAATTTATATATAATGTTATATATGAGGGAACTTCAAAAAGTTCATGAGAAAATTCATTATCTTCTTCATTTTATTTTTTCATGAAGTTCTTGAAGCGCCTTATATGTGTATCAGTGTGTATAGACATCTATGAGGCAGCTTCAAATATTTTGTGGAAAAATGGAATTGTGAAAGACAATGGAAATTTTTTATATACTTTTGAAGACCTTTTTCATTAATCTTTTTAATATAGTTCTCACCCTTTAATTGAAATTACCTTTTGAGTAATCTCTATATTGAAGACATTGGTTTCACAGCCATTTTAAAAAACAAAAGCTTGAGAATTTAGAAAAGTATATGATGAAAACGATCTTAAAACACATCACTTAGACCCTTGTACATTTTTTTCTGTGAAATTTTGCATGGACTGTATAAATTTAAAATAATTGAATCATATTGTTTTTATACTGTTTATGTGTTTTTAAAACTTAACTTGAACATCTTTTTTCTTCAAATTATATTTCTTTTAATGGCTCTAAAAACCAAATCCACTTGTAGCTGCCTCAAAGTGACCCTGCAGGACAGAGTAGAATTGCTCAAGATAAGAGTTTCCAAGTTTTAAACCTTTTGGGAAGCAGTTAGCTGCATTTTTCTCCCACAGAGTGGATGGGTGGGTTCAACCCTACTCACTTTAATTCCATTATCTCACAGAATTCCTTTTTATCCGATACCTAGTGTTAATGAGTAACAGTAGGCTAATTAAGCAGTCCCTCATCGAAGGGCCCAATTCGGTGTGTCATATGCAGTACAAATCAATAAAACTTCTGCATAACAACTTAAGAACACTGGGGTGGCTTTAATATACTTGAATCATGAATGAATGAGATTGCTTATTCTGTATCTTGTTGAAAGAACTGCAGGACTGATAAAGAATAACCTTTGGTATTTTCATGAAAAACAAAAACAAAAAACCAAACAACAAAAAAACAGTGTCTGGCAAGGTTAAGTATTTTAACTCTGTTTTAAAGTTAATTTTTGTTAATTGAGTTGCATTTTCCCTCGCTTTTCTTTTTTATTTAGGTGTTCGTTTTTGTTAAGAGAGATTGTTTTGTCCTACATATGCTCATGTATATTTTTGCTCCATAATTTCTCTTTGAACTTTGTGTATGGTTTTTGTTGTTATTTTGGTATGTTAACATGGATGGATGTATTTTATTTCTTTCAAAATCTTTTGAAGGATTTTGTCACGTCACAATCTTTATTGTAATGTGTAAACACATTCTTAGTACTTTTGAGATATTTTTCAATTTACAGAAAAGTTTCAGAAACAGTACAGAGAACGTTTCCTTCACTAAGCTACTGAGAATAATTTGCCAATATAATACTTTGTCACCCTGAATACTTTTAGTGTGTGTTTCCGATAAAGAATAACATTTTCTCACATAACAAAAATGGAACCACCAAAATCGGGAAATCAACACCAGTCAGTTATTTCCATTTAGACCACAGGTTTCATGTATGTTTCCCCAATTTTCCCAGTAATATCTCTCATGGCAGAAAGATGATAAGTTGCCTCACCTATTTAGCCTATTTTTAATCTTGTATTCTTTCTTTAACTTTTAAGTTATTTTAATTCTTGTGAAAATTATTGGTTAATTATCTTGAAGTTTTGTCTGATAATTTCTTTTTCTTTTTTTTTAGCTTTATTGGGGGCTTGTACAACTCATATCACAATCCATATATACATCTATTGTGTCAAGTACATTTGTTGCCATCATCATTCTCAAAGCATTTTCTTTCTACTTGAGCCCCTGGTATCAGCTCCTCATTTTCCCCCTCCTGCCCCCCTACTCCTCCTTTCTTTCTGAACTCTTGATAATTTATGAATTATTATTTTTTTCATGTCTTACATGGTCCGATACAAATTGACATGTTTTTGGCAGAAATATAGAAGTAATGCTATCTTCTCACTGCATCCTATCAGCTGGTTCATAATTTCAGTTTTTATATTATTGGTGATGTTAGCTTGATCTCTTGGTGCCATCTGTAAGGTTTATTCAGTTATTTCCCCCTTAACAAGGCAGTAAGATTAAAAAAAAAAAAAGCCCCACACATTTTATTGAGGGCTCGCTCGTACAATTCTTATTATAACCCATATCTATATCAGTTGTATAAAGCACATTTGTACATTCGTTACCCTCATCCTCAGAGCATTTGTTCTCGACGTAAGACTCTGTCATCAGCTCCTTATTTTTCTTCCTCCCTCATGAACCCTTGATAATTTAGAAATTATTATTATGTTGTTGTATCTTATACGGTCCGATGTCTCCTTTCACCCACCTTTGTGTTGTCTGTTCCCCAGGGAGAAAGTTTTATGTAGATTCCTGTAATCTGTTTCCCCTCTGTACCCCACCCCCCTTCCACCCTCCCCATTTGCCACTCACCCTGAAGGGATCATCTGTCCTGGATTCCTTGTGTTTCCAGTTCCTATTGGTACCAGTGTACATCCTCTGGTCTAACCAGATTTGTAGGGTAGAATTGGGATCATGATGGTAGGGGTGGGGGTGGGGGTGGGAGGAAGCATTTAAGAACTAGAGGAAAGTTGTATGTTTCATTGTTACACTGTACCCTGACTGGCTCCTCTCCTCCCCAGGATCCTTCCATAGCTTTTTTTTTTTTTAATAAGAAACACTTTGTTTATAAATATCCTGCCCCTCATTAGACTTACACATTAATTTTAGTATCAAATGATGATTTTTAGCTTAATTTTTATATTACTAAGCATTTATTAATTAATTGATGACAAATACTGCTTTTGTAATTCTAATTGTTTTTTCATTTATGAGTTTTTAATCCACTATCAGTAAAAACTTTTTCTGTTACCCACATATGTGTATTAGTTTGAACATTCAGATGCTGTTTTATTTTCATGGTTCATAGTTCAGTAAATATTTTATTGTGACCCTCAGATTATTTTACGTGTGCCTTGTAGAGCGCTTCACACTTTCCTATCACTTACTCTGTGAGCACTCCTGAGCAACAAGGTGTTTGTTCTAGGCTCATCTCGTGTATTTCTGCCCTCGTCTTGGAGTCACCATTTTTGTAAGGATCCCTGGTTCCTTTTAGTAGAGTGGTATAATTGGGGTATTGTTGTCCCCAGACCCTCCGAGTGGACTAGACAATTCTATATGTGTATATACATGTATATACATACAAAGATAGGAACATATACACATACCTATATGTATCTTCTGTATCTATATGAGGGGTGTCAATAAGTATTATTCCTAAGGTTCTAGTTCTTATATGCACAAGCTTATTCTAAACGAAATGTTCTTTAAGTCTGTCTGTGTAATTTGTGAATATTAGTAAACAGGGCTTCTCAGTAGTAAATAAACTTGTCATAGTTTCATTAGGGAATCTTCTAAAGAAAGTCCACTGAAAACAGTGACTTCCAAAGAGATCTGCTGGGCCAGTTAATTTCAAAGTAGAGAGGTTAGTTCAAATCTATGGTGGCTGTTTTTTTTTGGGAGAACCCAAAGGTTTATCTTGATAGATTTTCTCAAAGAACACACGATTGTGAGTGTTTGTAAAGAAGGTTTAAGAAAATGGAAAGTGCGTTGGTGAGAAAAGGGCTAAATTTAGCACTACTTTTTAAAGTTGCCCTTAGATTTTTTTTTTTACCAAAATACATGAAAATCTCCACTGCTGTTGGAAAATAACTGTGTTAATTTCTTTACAAATTGCTTTTTCCTTATTGAAAGTACTGAAGTATTTAAGGAAGTACTGGAAATTTGAAAGTGTAAAGTGTTGTTTGGCTTTTCTTAACCAGACATACTCACTTGGTGCTTTCATCTTTATGCAAATAGGCCTAACAGCCTTTTTATTTGTAACACCATTGTTCAAATGTATTCTAGTGTATTTACTTATACTTTTATAAATTATAATTTTATTCTCAATGTAGCATATTTAAAATGAATTTTAAGTAATGTTCAAAATTCAAATATACAAAACAACATGAACTTCGTGTATGCATCATCCAGCTTCAAAATAAAAACTAAGCCAATATTTTGAGACACCCACGTTTGCCATCTTTGCATTTTGAATTAGATCCCCATTATACCCTTTGATTAGTACATATTTTAATAAGTACTTCTCAAAAAATGCTCTATTTAGCCAAAATACCATTATTACACTTAAAACAACACACACATTCTAGTTCCTCAATGTCATTAAATTCACCTATCAGTGTTCAAAATTGATTCACTGTTTTAAAAAAGATCTAAAAAAAATCTTAAGTTCTTAATAAAAATTAGCTTCCTATTTATCTTTATTTCTCTTTCACATTCCGTCACTTATTTTGTTTTACAGCTCTCTCTCTCTCTCTCTCTCTTTGAGAAACCAGGTTATTGCCCCTATAAAGCATCTCACAGTCCTGATTCTGTTGAGTGTAACTTCATATTGTAGTTTAGAATGTTTTTCTATCCCTTGTATTTTTCTTAAATGATAGTTAGATTAAAGCAAGTTTTGACAAACTTTTTTTTTTTTTTTTTTTAATGGCTAGGCAGTGAGTATTTTTTGGCACGGGCTCAGGTAGTCTCTTTGGAAACGGTTCAGCTCTGCTCTTGCAAAAGCTGTCAGTCACATGCTCTAGTAACACCTCATCCGTAAAGACAGCTGTTAGGTTGTGGGGATGGAGATGTTTTCAGTTTAATGTTCTCATTATTTGTAGCAATACTGTATATGGTGTTATTTTCTTTGATCAGGTAGCAAATATGCTTCCGATTAACTGGTTATCACTCTTTATGTGATGTCAACTATAAGTCAGTACACGATTCATTATTTCTTTAGGGATTGCAAAATACCCATATACTCGTGGATAAGCTGAGTGTTCCAGCATATTTTTAATGCAGATTTGGGGCGGCTTATAACTCAAGTATATAAAGTACCAATTTATTGTTTCCTCATTTATTATTATTATTATTTTTCTTCATTTATTAGCCAAATATTCTCTATATAGATCTTTTTCTTGTCTATTCTATTACCCAGTGGTACTCTTCCTATAGGAAGGCAGTATAAAATGCTTGATTTTTCAAATTTCCCACTTTAAAAATAATAATTTTATTCTCTCTACTATAAATCACTTGGTTAATTTTGAAAATATTATGAACTTGAGTTTAAACTTGTTAAATGTGTTTAAGCAAATTGACATTCTCATTATTGATTCTTACATTGCCTATCTTTTAGCCAGTTGACTACCTCTTCAAGGTTGACCTGGCTTCTGAGTTATTTTACATATGTTTGTCCATTTGATATTGTTATGCTGTTACGCTTTTAAAGAATGTTTTAAAAATTGGGGCAGGCATGCATGTACACATAATTTTTGTTGATTGACCATTTAAAAAATAATTTTGTTGTTGAGAATGTATACAATAGAGCATACACCAATTTAACAGTTTCAGCATGTACAACTCAGTGACATTGATTACATTCTTCTAGCTGTGCAAACCTACTCTTTCTCTTGAGTTGTTCTTCCTAAACAAAATTTACTGCCCCATAAATTTCCTGTCTAATTTTTTGAGTAGCTGTTATCTATTTGATCCCATATAGAAAGACCTATAGACAGGCATCTTCACTAGTTAAGCTAATGTGTTGTTTTGTTTTAAGGTTTCAAGGGATATTTTTTGGTTAAGATATTTCATAGCAATAATTTCAGGGATTCTTCCAGTTTTCCATATGAGAATTTGAACTTCTGTTCTGCTTTTCCCCCCATTTGTTCAGGATTTTTCTCTAGAATCTGATGAAAATGCTCAGTTAGGATAACCAGGCACCATCCAGGTAGTTGTTCATGGAGACAATTAACCATTCATTGCATTCCCTCCTATTTATAACTCTCCTTCTTCCTCTGTTGTTCCAGGCAAACACTCGTGCTTTGGATGGCTGTTTGCAAGCTTTTAAGACCCCAGGCACTACGCAACGAACTAGGAGGTAGAACAGACACATTAAACGTGTTATTAGGCCACTTAATTAGGATGTCCCATGAAACATGACCTTAAATCTCTCAAAACAAAGAACTGAGTCCCCTGAAGTATGTGGTTGTTCATAAACAGCCTCAGCAGCTATATGTAAAAATCAGACCAAAACATTGGGTGGATCACTTTTCTAAATATTTCTACCGTAGAACTTTTGCTCATTCAACTTTTTATAAGAATATGACTTAGTGTCAGGAATCACATTAATTGGTTGTATGATCCTATCCTTAATGCAATTCTTTGATCACTGTAAATCACAACTTCACAAGCAGTAAGTCCTTTCCTTTGCCCTGTACCCATGGTAACTCCAGAAATTTTAGGTCTCTATACATTTTCCTATTCTTTTTTTTCTTGTTTTTTTTTTTAGATACGTGAAATCATAAAATATTTGTCCTTTTGTGATTGACTTATTTTGCTTAGCATAATGTCTTGAAGCTCTGTCTATATTTTGTTTATCGAGATTTCATTTCTCTATTTCATATATACACACACAGATGCACACGTGCACGCACACATATTTTAGCCATTCATCCACTGTCTGTTTACTTACCTTCAGGTTCACTTATTCTTTGCTCAGTCTGATCCTGAGCCATCCAAAACATTCCTTATCTTTAATAACATGTTTACTTGTCTCCCCCTTGCATTTCTATTTAGCAACAACAAAAAATCCTGTCGATAGAAATTCCATCTACCTTTTGTGTTAGTTCCTTCAACATTTTAATCTTATTATATTACAGTAATTGATAGTTCCAACATGAGACTAATTTTTAATTCATTTTCTCTTCATTGCTCTGTCTCCTGACAGTGAATTATTTTTAGTGTGCTTTCTAGTTTTTTTATTGTATGTCAGACTGAACAGTACAGGCGAGGCAGACAAAGACTGTGCAGCCAGCTCGTTTGCTTAGAGAGATGTTCTGGCCCACAGGCTGCAGCTCTCAAACCAGGGTTGCCCAGTGTAACTAGGGTGGCTTGCTCACTGGAGGAAGAAGCACCTCGTTCAGGCATTTAAGGTTCAGTTTGGTTTTTCCTTTGAATTAGCTAACAAGCACTTCAGCTTAAAGGTACCTCCCCGCCCCAAAAGCACACAGCAGAGAATTGGTGATCTACTTTAGAAAGGTGTGTTGGAAAAACTGTTAAGTCAGAAAAGCAAGTAACAACATGTTAGGCAGTTCGGTTAGGAGTTAGGGTTTGTGTTCAGAATGTTTGTTTAACCATCATCATTCAGTGTTAGCTGTTCAGTTGTATTCTTCTCCATACTACTTTTGCCCTTCTTTCTAGTGTTGTTTGTTCTGTTTGTTTTTTGATGGTGGGGCTTAAATTGTTTTAGTCTAGCCTCTGTACAGACCTACGTTCTATCTGTAGACGGTCTTGTGAATCAGAAAGCTTAAAACCTCTCACGCATGCCCGAATACTTCTTGGAGTGATGGTACAAATCCTGGGCTCTGGAATTTTTCCTGCCCCTTCCTCAGTGCTGAAAGATTTTTTTTCAAAACCTTCTTTGTCAAACTTTAATGGGTTTTTACTGATGCTTTGGAGGGAGAAAGATGGTACATTTTACTCCTGTAAAGAGTCGGTCTCAAACCCACAGGGTCAGTTCTTCCTTGCCCTATAAGATTGCTATGAGTTGGCAGCCACTTGATGACGAGGAATTTTTTGGAGGGATTTGTTGGCATTCCCTCAGTGTTTAAGGCTTTTGAGACAATGATCTTGATAAAGAGGACTTCACAGCTGTCCCTCAGTGGTACTCGATATCCTGCATGCCAGTAACTCCCAAGGAAGATTCTGTTGTTTAAAAATTATTCCTTCAGTTTTCCCCATGAATTCCCTGTGAAAATCCATGGAAAAGATCCTGAGTAAATTTGAACTGCTGTGGCTCTCTGTGGTTTTATGCTATCTCAGCAACCCGTAATTAAGACTTAAGCATTTGGCTCCAATTTTAACGGATTTCATCTTAGCTGCCTGCATGGGAAGTGTTGCTTTCCCCTATGTCCTGCTATTGATAGTTAGATAGTCTGAGCATTGAATGATAGTAACTCCTTAGTGAGGGGTGTGCATCGCCCCTGCTTCCAGGTTAATTAAAAATGCTACTGTTTCATTCTATTCCTCTTATTTTTAATCTTCTTGATGATTTGTAGCTGAAATATACATTTGTTTGGCTCTTTTAAAAAATTTGAACAGATATGTTCTTGTTCAGAGTACTCAGGCCTTTTTTTTGTATATGGAACTCTTACTTACCCTTTAGAGATATAAAGTGACTTTTGTAACTCAAGTACTAATTTTTCGACAGGAGAGTTGAAATAATTCATTCATGTGGATAATAGATTTATTTAGGACCAAGCTATAGTCACAGTTTTGAAAATAATTTGTTTAGTTAATGTATCATCTAATTATTTATACTCTTAATATGCATTTTTATATATTCAGTCATGATAATTTTTTATTGTAGTAAAAATACACAAAATATTTGCTAATGTAAAATTTTCTGCAAGTGTCGTGACATTGCAATCTTTGTGTGCAAACATTAACTGATAATTTTATTCACTATACGCTGGTACTCACAGGTGTCCAGTTATGTAATGTAATTCAGTCTTTTTATCTCATGAAGAGAGATTGTTTTGAGTTATTAAAGTTATTAAAAGGTAGTACTGTCAATCGACTATTTTCACCTTGGAAGTCTTTGTTGACCTGTACCTTTTAGGGGCATCTCTGACCTATTTATTAGCTTAAATGTGTTTTATTTTGCCCCAACATATTAGGTTAGCAGCGCTGAATGACTGCCCTTGTGGAATGCTTAATGATTTTTTTGTGCATAGTTGGAAATGCTCTTAGATACTATGTATTCGAGTAGAGAGGGAAGAATACAACTTCATTTTGACACCCTTACAGGAGTCAGTTGAATATCGATCAGGACGTTTTAAAGGAGATATTGACAGATTATATTTAGGCTGCTGGATTTAGAGCTTCTATGAATATTCTCCTTAACAGACAAGTTTTTGAGTCTAACTAAGACAGTGTCATCGTAAATATTACTAGCACTATGACCTATATGTTGTTTATGTTTTCATGCTTATAAAAATTAGATTGTCAGGAGGAGAAAAAAATTCATTGATGCCATGGTTAGATGGAAAACTTTACTTTGACTTTTAAAGTTGACTAAAATTCATAATAAGTACTTGTTTTTTCTTGTTTTTTAAATTCGCTACTATAAGACTTGCTACATTTGTGATGAACAAGGAAGAGAAAGCAAAGCGGCCACTGGTGCTTGCATGACATGTAATAAACATGGATGTCGACAGGCTTTCCATGTAACGTGGTAAGTACATTATGATATTGTCCAAAAATGAAATTGGTGAATACCTCATAAACTGACGATTTAATTGAATACTAAGAAAATATCATGGAGGCAACATTGGACCTCCTCTGGCTCCACAAAAGAGAAAGAGAGTCCAATTCTGCACAACCAAGATCAGTTGCCACAGGCTGAAATCAGACTTGTCTGCACCCCATATCTTTCTGTACCCTATTCTGATAGCAACCAGTTCCTCATGGCATTCTCTTTCTCTGCTGGGTTAAACAATTCATTGAAGTAGCCACAAAGAAACAACTCATAGACAATGTTCATAAGAGAAGCTAACAGGTTACCACCGCCAAGATCAGAAATCATTAAATGATAAAGTCTTTGGAACACCTGTCTCTTTTGGTCCCTAGCTCCTCAGCCATTCAGTTCCCTGGCCTCTTCTTTGTCCTGTGCACTGACCATTGCTCTGCTTCACAGTATTATGATCTCTGGTGTCCATGCTGCAGCTTTGGGCACTTCAGATAGGGATCTCATACGTGCTCCATTTGTGGCTGTTGCTTCTCGACGGTCCTGGCATTTTCTCTGTTCTTGCTTCAGAGACGGCCTTCTTATTTAGAAAGGAAGGCTGAAACTGACCAGTCCTCAAGTTAGAGTTCTCCAAACCACCAATCATTTGTTAGAAGTTAAAAGACAAATAGATGGAAGAGCTATATTTCAGTGATTGCACTTCACCGTAGATATGCAGATATTTACAGTAAATTTCATTGGAATCATTTTTTTATGTTCAGATTTACTTATTTATAATAATGGTTTAAATTATTGGGTGTCTTTATCAGGGTGGATTTGCAGTATATGCACACAGGTTCTAATTTCTTATTCTCTGTAACCTTTGATTTGGTGTTAGGCTTAATTGAGCTGATGTCGGTAAATTGCTTATTTGATTAAGTTGAACAGGTAAATAGGTTTTTTTTTGAGTATAAATTAAGTACTAATTTTTTAATTTTGGTGTGTTAAAAGAGCTCATTAGCAATATAAATTTTAGTGCCTTGTGGTGGGGATTTTTTAGGGTAATATTTTAATTCTATTTCTTGCATTGTTTTTTTAAAATTTTTTAATTTTTTTTATTTTAACAATTTATTGGGGCTCATACAATTCTTTTCACAGTTCATACATATACATACATCAATTGTATAAAGCACATCTGTACAGTCTTTGCCCTAATCATTTTTTTCTCTTTTCTTCTTTTACATTTTATTAGGGACTCATACAACTCTTACCACAATCCATACATATACATACATCAATTGTATAAAACACATCCATACATTCCTTCCATTGTTTTTTACTGAAAAACACAACTTATATTTATCTTGCCTCTTATGTTACTTGATTGCTTCTTGGGTGAATGGATTTTTTTCTTCTACCAGCATGTAATCTGCATCTGTAAAATAAATATTCCTTTAGAGTTTATAATTTTAGAGGCATTGCCTTTTAAAAATCTTTATGTATAATATAGATCTTAAAAGTAAAAAGTCATATTCATTAGAGGGCAGGGGCAGACTTATTTTAAAGAACAGACTGCCTCCAAGTTAGTTCTCAGTCATAGAGCTACTATTGGACAAGTTAGAACTGCCCCCTTGGGCAGTAATCCTTATAGTATCCAAGGCTCTATTGCCTATGGAAACAGATTCCCCACATCTTTCTTCCATGGAGTGGCGATTGGTTTTGAATCATCACTCTTAGCCACAGTGCCATCAGGATGTCTCAAAGAAATTAAAAGACTTTTGGTTAGCATAAAATAAATACAATTACTCATCCTCAATAAACACGATTGAAGAGTGTACTTTAAGCCAGGAATGAGAGGGCAAGGCAGGAAGTGTTGCTTCAAAATCATAGAAATATTTATTGAACAACACAAATAAAAATGTGAGGCTACAATTTCTCAGCATATCCTGATCTAGGTCTATACATTTCTGAAGGTGGCGTTTCCATCTCTCTAACTCCTGCTCCAAAGAATTCCGCGTTTTAAAAATGTGTACCATGTCAAAACACTTGCGTTCTTTTGAACTGTTGAGTTTCAGGGATAAAAAGAAATCTGAAGGGACAGGATCCAGGACAGTAGAGTAGATGGAGTAAGGTTTCCCAACAAAATTTCGACAGACAGCCCTTGCTACCCTCAAAGAATAAGCAAGGTATACATTCATGATAGGAAAAAATGCCTCTGCCAGTCTCCTTTTACTTCACCAGTGTGGTTTTCAATCTTAGGAAAGCTTCCAATAAGCCCGCATGCTCTGTGAAGATTACCCTTTGGAATTCCCCTCCCAGAGTTGCCTCGCAGTTAGCTGGCACAGCAGATGCCCTCAAAAGGCCAATGGTGGACCGACCTCTCCTCCGCTTTTTGATGGTATTCTAATGAAACTAAGAGATCATATTCCTACAAGAATTTGTCTGAATCCATCCACTGACTACAAGACATGTTTAAACATATTTTTCTTTGGAATGAACCAGTCGTGTGTGAATTAGAACCTTAGTAATAATACTTTCTGGGGAAAAAAGGATAAAAGTACTTTCTGGTTTAACCCTTGTATATGATGGCTTTAAAGAAGTAAAGGTGCGAGTTTGAGTGAGATACATTTTGTCACATTATTTAAATATCCTTTTTATCATCGACAATAGATTTTATCTTACCTGACATGCATGTAAGTCAATTTCATGTGTTCATATATACTCTGGTTTGAATTTTTATTAATATAATATATGTGGCTTTTATTTTCAGTGCTCAATTTGCTGGACTACTTTGTGAAGAAGAGGGTAATGGTGCAGATAATGTCCAGTACTGTGGCTACTGTAAATACCATTTTAGTAAACTGGTAAGAATTTGCCTTGAATTTAATATGAAAATGATGATGATCTTGACAATAGAATGATCCTGTTTTATTAAAAAAGCCTAAATAGCAACTGCTTTTCCCTTGATTTTTGCTGGAGATTAACTTGGCTCAGTAAGTTTTTTATTTAGAAATTAAAGCATCTAGTAGGTTAAAAAAGTTGGTTTACTAGAGTCCATTTGTAAATGTGAGTATTTTAAGACAATACTTTAAACAGTTTACAGTAAATGTGTAGGTAAACTTTTGTGAAGAAAATGAATTTGGATAGAACTCTACATACTGCATTTTTCAGTTAATTTAAAAATAAATCATTTTACTAAGACATGGTTTCAGTTATATTTTTGATTACTGATTATATTTTGTGATTGTCACTTGTGTGTCTTAATTTTTTACTTCATTTTTATTACCCACCTTACTATGTATTTATTAAATAATAAAACAAATCAGGCTACTCTAACTTGATTAAAGACCTTAAGAAAAAAATATTTTAAAATTTGGGATTCCCCCCCCCCCCTAATTTGGTCAGTATTTGGTTTCATAAGCAAGGCATGGGTGATTGAGTTAGTAACATTTGATTGTTGTTATATAGTTGTATCCGTGTTCTTTTGAATGATCAGTATTTTAATGTTCAAACTGTCTAATTTTCAGCTTCAATATGATTTTGCACTCTAAAGGTTTAAGGCTTCTTTGTTTTTCTTGAGAGTTTTTTTCCTTCCCTTTTCTTATGAATGATGCTGGTTGCCTCCTTAGCCTGTCCTCCCCTATCTCCCTCTTTCCTGCCTGTAAAAAGAAAGAAAAAAAGAATTACAGGCCCATTCTCATGAAATGAGCTGCTCATATCTCCAACATTCTGCTTCATGCATATGAAATACTTAGGATTTTGTGTGTTTGCTAAAGACTCATTTTTTTAACTGACAAAGAATACTATAGTGTTTTCAGAGAGGTTTTGTGACTTTTAAGACTGAACAATTTGCTGCGTGAATGTTAAAAACCTATTGAAATGATCATTTTGTAATTGAGTGGAGATGATATAGATAAACTAGAGAAATAATGAAATAGATTTCAAGTTGTTCAAATAGAACTTTCTCATTGCTAGTCATTGATGCGCTTTTATCCCATTTGCTGGTTTCAGTAAAAAGAATATGATAATAGGATTGTTAAACTCAACATTCGCATGATAATTTGAATGTTTCTTATTAAATCAATTGGTTGCTATACCACCATTTTTAAGCACTCCAAATATTCTCATCATCATATTTTTATATGATGTTATAAGGATGGTGCAATGCTTTTTAGTAATGCTTTGTTAAATGCATGAGTCTATTACTGACACTTTTAATTTATTGCTTAACGAACTGCAAAAAGACCAGTTTTTAGAAAACTGCATACCCTTAATACTAAAAATAAGAGATTTAAAAGCCTGTTTGCTTTTTCTAGTGGCATGAAGTAACTTCAAATGTTTTTTTTTTTTTTTCTATTCTGGTACTATCCTTCTTCAAGATGGTATTCTCTTTGGTGGAAACTTACTGTTTTTAAGCTGATAATGAAACAATAGTCCCTTATTTGAAAATAGGGATCTATTTGCATACATTTCAATTGATGTACAAAAATGACAATGTTAAATTAGACTTAGATTTAATTCTATGTATTAGATAATATTTGAATGTTATCTAAACTAGATTACATAGATTGAAGTCGTGAGAATATTTTTCTTTAGTAAGGAATTTTAAAATACTTCACATTAATTGGTTTAAACCTAACAAAAAAATTCTGTAAAGATTTTTATATACATATACATATATGTATATATATTTTCTTTTTTAGAAAAAGAGCAAACGGGGATCTAATAGGTCATATGATCAAAGTTTAAGTGATTCTTCCTCTCACTCTCAGGATAAGCATCATGAGAAAGAGAAAAAAGTAAGTGGATTTGTTGTTGCTAAATATGTAGCACATCTACTTGATAGGTTTTTAATTTTTTTGGTCAAAATTTAGTTTTAGGTAGGTGAATAGAAACACTGAAAAATAGATAAATTGCAGCTTTATATCATGGAGTATTAAGTCAAGGTTAAATAGGTTAAAGAATGCCATATTTATGAATATGGATCTACCTATTTCAACGAAAAATATGAAACACAATTTGAAAGATTGAGATTTCTTGCATGTGTTGCTGCGATCATCTTCGAAAATTCTTAATGACTTTGCAATAATGGTTTATTTGCTATATACCGTATATACTTGTGTATAAGCCAAGTTTTCCAGCACATTTAATCAGCTTTTTTGTGGTAAAATTAGGTGCCTCAGCTGATATTTGGGTCGGCTTATATTCTAGTATATGTGGTATTAACTAGTTACTTCACATGTAAGTAAATATCTCATCATCTTTTTCTTTATAATAGAAGTTTGGAAGTTCTTTTTATTTTTCAAGCCTTTGCTGTATTAATTTTTCTAATGGGAAAATGTTACACCATTTGTAGAGAATATTTTTTCTTTTAATTCAAAACATTAAAAGCTTGCTTAAATACTAATCTGTCTTCTTACTTGCCTGTTTTCTGCTTACATTTTTATTTATACTAAGGAATATGATTAGGTTTTCATAAGCTTGGGGTACTGTAGAATCACATCATGCTTTAACAACATATTGATAGTGTAGGAGAAGGATACTACTGTGAAGTGATTTTGAAGATTCAAAGAATATCATCTTCCAATAAGCAAGGTTATTCTTATAAATAGTTGCTATAAACTAGTCTTGAAAAGATTTGTGCAGGATGGATTTTAAATGACTTAACATTTTGACTTGCGAATACTTAGGATTTGGGGAAGATGATTGAAATGTTAAAGTTAGCTATGCTAAAACATTTCAATTTTAATGTATGCTTGTGCCTTTTTATTAAGATATACACGTTGAAAACTTAAATAGTTAGTTTTGAGATTAAATTCTGTATAATGAGGGAAATTGTATGACTGTCCAGTTGTAAGGCGCTCTAGACTAATATATATATATGTCTTAGGCACCATTTTATACACTTATCTTTGTTTTATTAATGAAGTGGTTTTGTGATAAAGGGGCAATATACAAACTATTTTCTCTCTTTTTGGATTATTGACAGAAAAATTGCAGATTGATTTCATTACTAATTTTAACAGGAAGTACCATGAGATTTTATTCAAACTTTTAAAAATGGTGAAATAAGGATTTTTAGATGTAAGATTCATTAAAAGTTGAGAAGAGGGAAAGCTTATCATTTTAAGAGGAATTAATTGATAATTACTTTATATATTTTCCATGTCATAATTTGAAAGCAGATTCCTAAGTATAGCATTAAGTAAGTATTGATGACTATTAATAAAAATATACTTGTTGCCTTAAGAAAAAAATTGATTTTTCATTTAAGGTATTCCCTCCACCCCCCCAGAACTTTATTATTATTATTTTTAATCATTTTATTGGAGCCTCATACAACTCTTATCACAAACCATACATGCATCATTTAAAAAAAGTTTTCAAGTCAGATTTCTTTTTTTTTAATCGTTTTATTAGGGGCTCATACAACTCTTATCACAATCCACACATACATCAATTGTGGAAAGCACATTTGTACATTCTTTGTCCTCATCATTCTCAAAACATTTGCTCTCCACTTAAGCCCCTGGCATCAGCAACTCATTTTTTCCCCTTGCTCCCTGCTTCCCCCTCCTCATGAACCCTTGATAATTTATAAATTATTATTTTGTTATAGCTTGCCCTTTCCGATGTCTCCCTTCACCCACTTTTCTGTTGTCCGTCCCCATGGAGGAGGTCACATGTAGATCCTTGTAATCGGTTCCCCCTTTCATACCCACCCTCCCTCTACGCTCACTCCCAGTATTCGCCACTCACACTACTGGTACTGAAGGGATCATTCACCATGAATTCCCCGTGTTTCCAGTTCCCATCTGTACCAGCGTATGTCCTCTGGTCTAGCCAGACTTGCAAGGGAGAGTTCGGATCATGATAGTGGGCATGGGGGCGGGGCGAGGAAGCTTTTAGGAACTAGAGGAAAGTTGTATTTTTCATGGTTGCTACATTTAAGGGTCTTTTTTCCCCTGATTATCGAATATTAAATTAGAAAAAATTTAATGTAACTTGTTCAGCTTTAAGTGTTAGAAACAGGTATTTTTATTGTGTAAATAGTATTTAAATTTTACTTTTAGGAATAAAGTGCATTTGTGCATTTTAGTTTTTAATAGTGGAATTTAACTGATTGTTAAAGCTATGAAGTAATATTTGAAATTTACTATTATTAGATTTGTTCACTTGTTTTGGAAATGAATATTTCTATTATGACGTTTAGTGAGGAGGTACTTTAAAAGAATGGGTGCACTTAGCCATCTTTCTCTTCCTTCCTTTTAAGATCTTACCATCTCTATGGGTCATTTTGAAAAATGTCTAGTATGCTTATAAAATCTTGCCTTAACGACGAAGCATGGTAGTAGGGCAGGAGGAAAGTCAAGGGAGATGGAGGAAAGAGCTAGGAGTCAAAGGGCATTTATGGAGGTCTAGACAAAGACATGTACATGCAAATATATATAGGAGGATGGGGAAATAGATCTATGTGTCTATATTTATAGGTTAAGTATTAAGGTGGCGGAAGGACCTTGGGCCTCTACTCAAACACTCCCTCAATGCATGAATACTTTCTTTTATTAAATTGGAACTCTATGATGCTCACTCTCCCGACACAACTGCTGAAGCCAAAGCGGGTGAACAAGTAAATGTGGTGAAGGAAGCTGATGGTGCCCGGCTATCAAAAGAGATAGTGACTGGGGTCTTAAAGGCTTGAAGATAAACAAGCGGCCATCTAGCTCAGAAGCAACAAAGTCCACATGGAAGAACACACCAGCCTGTGTGATCGAGTGGTCCCGAAGGGATCAGTTACCAGGCATCAAAGAACAAAAAATCATATCATTGACTGCACACCTCCATGATAGGATCGCTGAAGACAAATGGGTGCATAAGCAAATGTGGTGAAGAAAGCTGATGGTGCCCGGCTATCAAAAGAGATAGTGTCTGGGGTCTTAAAGGCTTGAAGGTGAACAAGCGGCCATCCAGCTCAGAAGCAAAAAAGCCCACATGGAAGAAGCACACCGGCCAGTGCGATCACGAGGTGCCAAGAGACCAGGTATAAGGCATCATGCAAAAAAAAAAGATATACGTGTGTATGTATATATGTGTGTGTGTGTGTGTGTGTGTGTGTGTGTGTGTGTGTATATAAACCATATTGAATGAAGGGGGAAGTGCAGAGTGGAGACCCAAGGCCCAAGTGTCGGCCACTGGAGATCCCCTCATAGAGGGGTTTAGGAGAGGAGATGGGTTAATTAGGGTGTGAGGTAGTATCGATGAAGAACACAGCTTTCCCCCAGATCCTGGATGCTTCCTCCCCCCAACTACCATGATCCGAATTCTACCTTGCAGGCCTGGATAGGGCAGAGGCTGTACACTGGTACATATGAGGGCTGGAGGCACAGGGAATCCAGGGTGGATGATACCTTCAGGACCAAGGGTTTGAGGGGTGATGCTGGGAGAGTGGAGGGTGAGTGGGTTGGAAAGGGGAAACTGATTACAAGGATCCACATGTGACCTCTTCCTTGGGAGAGGGACGGCAGAGAAGGGGGGAAGGGAGACTCCGGATAGGGCAAGATATGACAAAATAACGATGTATAAATTACCAAGAGCACATGAGGGAGGGGAGAGCGGGGAGGGAGGGGAAAAAAAAGAGGATCTGATTCAAAGGGCTTAAGTGGAGAGCAAATGCTTTGAGAATGATTGGGGCAGGGAATGTATGGATGTGCTTTATACAATTGATGTATGTATATGTATGGACTGTGATAAGAGTTGTATGAGCCCCTAATAAATTGTTAATAGAAAAAGGAAAAAAAAATAAATGTTTAAATTAAACAAAGTCTTGCCTTAAAAAGTAGTACTTGGAATTCATTCAGACTTTAGTATTTAAAACACTAGACACTATGAGAAAATTTTTGTAATATGCAGTGGACATAGTTTGAATCATTTAATCCAATTCTTTTATCTGGTATATACTTATATATATATTCATACTTATATTTTAAAATATCATTTATTAAATCATAATCATATAAGCCCATTTAATGCCAAATATTCAGATGTCTGAATTATTTATTAAAATGAAATAAACATACAAATTATACTTTCTAATACAACATTAAGAAAATTAAAACATTTTCTTTGTTTTTCACAGCATTTGGTTTTCCAAGATATATCTACATTGGTTAGCTATTAACTAAAAGTCCTGGTGTTGGGGTGGTTAAAGCACTTAACTGCTAACCAAACAGTTGGCAGTTTGAAACCACACCAAATACCCCCTAAAAGGGAGATGTGACAGTCTGTTACCGTACAGATTTACAGCCTTAGTTTTTTACCCTTTCCTGTAAAGTTGTTCCAAGTGGGAATCTACTCCATGGCAGTGGGGAATTGTTAACTAGGGGGAAGAAAGAAAGAGCCACAATATATTTAAAACAAAGTGACATGTCTGAGCAGCAATTCTGCCTTGTCCCATAGCGTTGAGTGCATTAATTAGATGGCAGTGAGGGTTTTTTTTTAAAGCCTTTATCTCTTACATTCTTTACATTGCCTTCCCCCACCGCCATCATTTTTTGTCACCTTCCTTTTTATTGTATATTGCCTTTCCTTCCTGTTGATCCTCTACCTAGTAATGTAGCTTCCCGTTCCCTCCTACACCTTGCGAGCATCACAGACTTTGTTTCAGTGTGAAAACCTGTTCTTGACTTTTTTACTTTAGTGGTTTCATACAATATCTGACCTTTTTTTTTCCTGCCCCCTCCCGCCTCTCAATATTTGACCTTTTGTAGTGACCTTATTTCACTCAGCGTAAAGCCCTGCAAGCTCATCCATGTCAGGAGCGGTTTCACCGTTATTTAATATCGCACAACATTCTATTGTTTGTATAGAGCATAGTTGCATTATCAAATGGGCATTTAAGCTGTTTCCTTTTTTTCTGTTGTGGATAGTACTACAACCAACATAGATGTGCATAGATCTATTAGTGTCTCGGCTCTTCTTTCTCTAGTGCATATACCAAATAGAGGGACTTCTGCGTCCTCTGGTATTCCTATTTCCAGGTCTGTAAGAAAGCACCATATTGTTTTCCACAGTGGGTACACCATCTGATAGTCACATCAGCTGTGTGTGAGGGTTCCAGTGTCTCCCTGCTGCCCAGTAGTATTACTGCTTTCAAGTGTTTCAGCCTATCTGTTAATACTCGAGTAAGAGGATTTCTCATTTTTGTTTTGATTTGTATTTCTCTTTTGCAGGCATGAAGAACTTTTTTCTGCCAAGGGCCTTTTGGCTATTTATAAGATCATTTGTAGGCTGTACAAAATTAACAACTTTAAAATTGACTTGCTAATTTGGTCAAACATTTAATTCACTTCTCATGTGCTGGCAGGAACTGCTTGCCTTTGGTACGATGTGTGATGGTACCTGATACTGATTATTTCGGGGCTCGTTTGATCCTGCCCTGCTGTATTGACTGATGGTCTCCGTATTTCTGGCTTAATATCCTTGGCGAAATGTCTGTCCATTTGCTTTGCCCATTTTAATTGAGTTATTTGTCTTTTAGTTGTTGAATGATTGAAGCTTTTTAATAAATTTTTTATAAATTTTAGAGATTAATTCCTTTTCTGATATGTCATTGTTAATTTTTCCCCCTAGTTTGTTTTTGTTGTTGTTGATTGTTTTTAAAAAATCTTTTGGTGGGTGGATAGGGCCTTTATTGAGCTTATCTACCAGAGTGGAAATAATGTCTGTACAAAACCAAATGTTTGGCTCTCTCCCCCCCTCCCCCGCCCCCTCCCTCTCCCCTCTCCCTCCTCCTCCCCCTCCCAAAGAAAAAAAAACAAAACCAAATGTTTGTTACTATAACTTCTGCATCACAATTAAACCCCAAACAGCTTTTTAAAAACCATCAAAGCGCACTACTTCAGAATCAGTAGCTTCTTTGAAGCCACAGTAACACTTAAACAGGTTACGATTCAAATGCAGAGATTTGGTTGGTTTGGAAGTTAAAACTTCACTTGCTCAAATAGAATGGCAAAAAGGCAAAATTGTGTTTTCCACAGAGATACAGTCCACTAGAATCACCCACACTAGACAGCTGTTCGAGTATTTAGAGTCCTGAGATTAAAGGAACCCAGGCATCCTTAGACAGTCTTCTGTTGTCCTCTCTTCCCAGTCAGAGGTTTGTGGACATATGGAATGACATCACCAGCAGCTATGATAGCCTTGATGGACAAGTCCAACTCTTCACTCTGTGCCTTACCTTAAAGTCTTTTGATGCAGTCCCTGCCAGTCCAAGTACCTCTGCTATGAGGTACACAGCGGCAGTCGCGCCCACGTGTTTTTAGATGGTTGTCTAGTTTTCGGGTGTCCATGGATAGGGCCCAGCGGGAACTGCAAGCCAGCTGTGCGTGACCTGGAAACCACCTTTAGATTGGCTTTCCCAGAGTCCTTTCCAGCCTTCTTGCCAGCCATTTCGAATTCCGGTGAATCTCAACCAACGCAGAGAAAGGGCTTGTCAAACACCTACCGAGCTCCGTTGCACTCTGATTCAAACTGCCTTGGTGAAATTTTTGGATAACACATTTAAGTGTTTAACTTTGGGAAAATCCAGTTAAGTAGCTGGTCTTCTGTTGCTCATGTTTCTTTCGGTTATATGTACAATGTATTAATGCCATTTACTGACACTTAAATTTGTCTTTATTTTTGCATTATTCTTTATAGTTCTGGGTTTTACATTTAGGTCTTCCGTGCATCTTGAATTCTTGTATGTATATGGTGTGAAGTATGCTTCCTGCGTCATTCGGCTGCAGAATTGGTGTCAGCATTTGTTCCTGAATGTTTCATAGATTTCTTAATGAAGGTATCAGGTCTTAGACTTTTTCTTGTTGGGAGATTTTTGATGACTTGATCAATTTTTTCATTGTTAACAGGTCTGTTAGAATTTATTACTTCATTCCATTTTGGTTTCTGTAGGTAGTGTGTTTCTAGAAATTTGTTAGCTTTCCTCTAGGTTTTCAAAGTTGGGGGATTACAGGTCTTCATACCTTTATATTTCTGTTGGTTCTTTTGTGGTGTGCATTTAATCTAGAGTCTTTGATACACCCTCCTTAGTGGGTCCAATCAGCATAATGTCATCAATATAATGGACCAGTGTGACATTTTGTGGAATAGACAGGTGGTCAAGGTTCCTTCCTACTAAATTATGGCACAGGGCAGAAGAGTTGATGTACCCCTGGGGGAGAGTTGTGAAAGTATATTGTTGCCCCTGCCAGGTGAAGGTAAACTGCTTCTGGTGGTCCTTTGAGACTGGTGTTGAGAAGAAGGCATTAGCCAGATCAATAGCTGCATACCATGTACCAGGAGAAGTATTAATTTTCTCAAGCAATGTAATCACATCTGGGACAGCAGCTGCAATTGGAGTCACCACCTGGTTAATTTTACGATAATCCACTGTCATTCTCCAGGATCCATCTGTCTTCTTTACAGGACAAATAAGTGAGTTAAATGGGGATGTAGTAGGAATCACCACCCCTGCATCTTTCAAGTCTTTGATGGTGGCACTGATCTCTGCAATCCCTCCAGAAATTGATCACACAGGCTCGTGTGTTCTTCCATGTGGGCTATGTTGCTTTTGAGCTAGATGGCCGCTTGTTTATCTTTGAGCCTTTAAGATCCCAGATGCTATATCTTTTGATAGCCAGGCACCATCAGCTTTCTTCACCACATTTGCTTATGCACCCGCTTTGTCTTCAGCAGTTGTGTCGGGACGTTGAGCATCAGAGAATGCCAATTTAATAGAAGAAAGTATTCATGCATTGAGGGAGTGCTTGAGTAGAGGCCCAAGGTCCTTCCACCACCTTAATACTAGACCTATAAATATATGCACACATGAACATGTCATTGTCTAGACCTCTATAAATGAATGTCCTTTGCCTCCTAGCTCTTTACTCTTACTTCCCTTGACTTTCCTCCTGTCCCACTATCATGCTCCGCCCCTACCTGGGTTTCAGCTATACCTCATTGTTTCCTTACCCTTGATCATTCCCTACCAGGCCTGCCACTCCCACCTCACCACCAATTTGGATCCCTTGTTCCCTTTTCCCTGGGTTTGTTAATACCATTTCCTTACTCCCCACCTCCCCCTATCCCCTGTCTCCCTTCAACTGTTGGTCCCGTTGTTTTTCCTCCAGATAGTTCATCCAGCCTATCTTATTTAGACAGACCTGCGGAGACAATAACGTGCACAAAAACAAGACAGAGTGAAACCAAGCAACAGTATACAGCAAAACAACAACAGACCACTGACAGAACAAAACAAAACGCATCAAGAAAGAAAAGCTTGTAGTTAGTTCAAGGATCGTTTGTTGGCCTTTAGGAGGTAGTTCTCTTTTTATGCAACTCAGTGTATATACTCCTATCATCTGTCCCACTTTAGTGACCTGTCTGAATTAGGAGTGGTGTAAAGACTGACACTCCAGTTCATTGTCTCCCATGTTGTGTGATACTCCCTTCAGGGAGGAGCTGCAATGATCCAAGGAACCAGCCAAAGCAGGTTTCTTCACCACTTTGTCCTAGATACGGGCTGTGGGACAAAAGCTTTCATTGCTGGGGTCTTGTGAGTAGTTTTTCTGGTCTGAAGGAGGGGTGAGGGGTGGGCGTGGCACGGTGGCAGTGCAGCAGTCCAGAAAGCTTTGAGTAAGAACGCTGTGAGTAAGAAAGCTCTTTGTGCCGGACCCTGCAGTCTTATGTTTACTTCTAGCATTCATGAAACTAGAGATTCCAATCCATTGTCAAATAACAAATTTTGAAGATGTACCCCTCTTACAGAGTTTTATGTGTTAACGTTTCTATTTAGAATTGATTTGTTTTGAAGTTAATTTTCATTTATGGTGAAAACCTGCATTGCTTTCGTATAGAAATTCACCTGTCCATGCACCGTTTAAGAGGTTATTCTTCCTTTATTGAGTGATTTTGGCAGCCTGTTTTCAGTGTATAAGGTTTTTTTTGTTGTTGTTGTTCATTGTATAAGTTTTTACACTCCTTGGTTAAATTTATTCTGTGTATTTTATTCTTCTGGAGGTATTGTAATGGGAATGTTGACATAATTTCACATTTTTTGGTATATAGAATTGTTTTCTGTATGTATATTTGTGTGTGTATGTGTTGGGTATATTCTGTGACATTGTCTGTATCTAGGATGTTATACACGCCAGTAACAGTTTTTCTAAGTAGGGTACCCTTTATTTTCATTTTCCCTTTATTTTTTCTTGTCTGATATCTGGAGCTGGAAGGAATAGCAATGATAAAAGAAGAATTCCTTTTTTTCTGATTTTAGTGGGAAAGGTTTTAGTCTTCCATTGAGTATGAAACTAGTTTGCATGAATGCCTTTTTGCCTTGAGGAAGTTCTGTTTTTCATTTTCTGAGGGGTTTTTTTTGTTTGTTTTAAGAAAAGGATGTTGGATTTTGTCACTTGTTTCTTTCTGAGTTGAGATGGTTACCTTTCAAGCCCCCCACCCCCCATTCAATATTTTTTTTCAAAAATGTATTGAATCACCTTTGCTCTCCTGAGCTAAATCCTATTTGATGATGATATGTAATCCTTTTAGTTGCTGTTGGCTGTAGGTTGTCAGCACATTGAAGATTTATATTCATAACTTTCCATGCCATATTTTTCTGGCCTTGTTGTCATGATAATGCTGGCCTTTAGGATGTAGTGGGAGATACAATTGACACTTGAAAACATGAGCTTGAACTGCATGGAGGCACTTATATGTGGATATTTTACAATAAGTGTACTGGAATATTTTGGAGATTGACAATTTGGAAAACCATGCATGTGAACCATGTAGTCTAGGAAAATAGATATGTCACAAATGCTTAACACACACACGCGCGCTTATTTAATCACTTAATGACCATAAAACAAGAGCCCTGGTTGTGTATAGTGGTTACATGCTCACTGCAAGATTAGTGACTTGAAACCACTGACCACTCCACGGAAAAGGATGAGGCTTTCCACTCTTGAATAGATTTACTGCCTCGGAAACCGACAGGGCCAGTTTTACTCTGTAATATAGGGTCACTAAGAGTCAGGATCAATTCAGAAGTAAATTTGGAGTTTAGAAACATAAAATATATAGAAATTTAAAAAATACACAAATCTCTTGTAAAAGTTATAATTTATCAAAACTTAAGCACACAAACACAATCATACATGATGCCATTAGTAATGGAGAGAATTCTAAACACAGGTAAAGGTGCAGTATTTAATTACTGTGTACAATTAATTGTAGTACATACTGTTCTGTAATAACTTTGTGGCTGCCACCTATTGCTATTGCTGGGAGGTCAAGTGTTACGCATATTTGGGCATCTTCATTCACTGGAGATGCTTTGTGATGTTTATTATCTCTGTTGGAGCAGTTTCTCTATCCAGTGAAAAGTATTATCTCGCAGTTTGCTCACTGCAATACTGGAAACCTTGAATAGTACTATGGGACACTTAAATGAAGTGCCACTAGTGGTAAAGTAATGACTTTACCAAAGAAGTTGAATTGCTGCATAGGAACCATTGATTTGGGGCTGCAGCTGCAGTTGCCCGGCATTTAAAAATACATTAATTCAATGTAAGGAACATTAAGAAGAAAAGGAAATTGTGAAGCCATCCCTCCAGCTATGCCCGTAAGTGTGCAAGACTTTCACTTTTTGTGAATAAATAACTTACTATGTATTGAGAATGCAGCTTTTATTTGGGGGCTGGATTACTATAACAATGGCATACCTATAGAATGTAATGCAGTGGTTCTCAACCTTCCTAATGTCTTGACCCTTTCATGCAGTTCCTCATGTTGTGATGACCCCCCAACCAGAAAATTATTTTGTTGCTACTTTGTAACTGTCATTTTGCTACTGTGATGAATAGTCATGTAAATACCTGATATGCAGGATGTATTTTCATTGTACAAATTAAACATAAGTAAAGCATAGTATCTCATCACAAGAGCAATATTTAATATATATTGTGAAATGTTTATTTCTAATGACAAATAAATGAAAACCTGTCTTGAAGCATGGTGTGGCTTGGGTAATAGTCTTCACACCAGGTACCTCGTATGTGGGCGTGTCTGCATGTGGGTGGAACATAAGAAATAATGCGTATTCAAGGGTCATTCAAACCCCCCAAGGGGTCATGACCCCAGGTTGAGAACCATTACTCTCAATGTGTTTTCAGAAAAGGCATAGTAATTATATGACAATTTAAAGCCAGAGGAAAGTGAAGGATCTAGCTAGAGAAATTAATACCAGCAAAGAATAGTTTGATAATTTTAGAAAGAGGTTTGTGTTAAACAATGGCAAGATAATAGGAGAAGCATAAGGTCCCAGGAGTCCTTAAGAAAACCATTGAGAAGTAAGGATATCTGCCTGAACAGGATTTTACAGAACACCCAAGTGCTTCTGAACCAGTGCCAGACAAGGAGGAAGATTTAGAAGAAGCAGTGCTGGGAAACAAATTGACACTAGAAAATCTCGGAGAAGCGTTCAGACACTTTCAAGACCAACTTCAGATTTCTTTTTCCACATGGACTCTTTACTGATGAGGGTGCTCAGTCCAAACCAGGTGGTATATAAAGGATTGGTAACTGTATAAATACATTTTTAGATAAATGAACAGACAAAAGAGTCAGATAGAAAATACGATACATTTCTGTAAAGGTGCGGTTGTGTCTGCCTTTCTAGTCTTGCCTTTCATCTCTTCTCTGCTCTCAGTGAAGGAGGATAATTAGTATCTATTTATAGGTCAAGATTATTTATAAATGAGATTATATACTTTAGATTTATTTATTAGTGTGTACAAAACAATCAATAAATGTGTTAACGCTTTAATTTGTACTTTTCTGTTTGTAAAGATAGCATCCAGTGTGACCTAGTTATATACTATAGTGTACTTTCATTGATCTACTGTTGAAAGTAAACACCCACACACTCCGTGACTGATAACAACATGATCAGCAGTGGCAATTCTTTTTCTCCCACAATAGTATCAAGTGGATTTTACTCATGAAGTTATAGTCAGCTGTAACTGCTGAGTGATCCAAGATAGCTCTTTTCAGATGTTGGTATCTCAGTGCTGCTTACTGTCAGCTGAGGTATCTCCATTTTCTTCCCTTTGTCCTTGTTCACTACCTGGCCTCCCTATCAGGAAAGCCTGGACTAATTCTTTACATGGTGGTTGGAATCCCAAACAGGAGAATTTGGAGCCATAAAACACTTACCAGGCTCCCCAACTTGCCTACTATTTACCTCTGTGATTGTCATTGATCAAAACAAGTCATAACAGTTAAAAGGAATACAGAACAGGTTTCCATTTCATTATGGAGCTTAGACATTCCATTGCAAAGGTGATTTGATTCCTTGGAAGTCATTATTATTTTGACCTACCACAATAAAGATAACTTTTAGTCAGGAAAGTTTCCTAAAAGATCCAGTTAAAGATCAGTTAGTTATTCATTGATATTTTCTATTGCTTAAGTATTAACATACTGTCAGAAAAGTGGCAGTACTAGGGCAGTGTAGGAAAGCATCTAATTTTTATGCTTTTTGCCCTCTGTGTACATACTCTGTTTATTTTAGGGTAGGGGCAGAGGTATTAATCTTTATGCGACTCCGGTTCCTTTTCTCAATCCTTAAGCAGATAAGTGCTTTAAATGATTAAATTTATGTACCATAAGAAATAAGTTGGACCAGCTTATAAATATTAGTAAGCCAACACTGAATTGTAAGTGACCGATTCAAACAGTTGAAAACATTTGGTTTACTATTTTTTGACATTAAATAAAGTTGGACTCTTACTATAATTGGTTTGTAATTGATTGCTTATTTATTCCTTTTTATATTAAGCGCTCCGGTTTAGCATTTTGTACCACAGCAGCATATCATGATGTTAGCTCTTTTTTATTTTTTTGGTTAGAGGTAACAAATTCTTTCATTTTATGAGTAGCCTTGGGCTTGCTCGCCTGAATTTCTTTCTATTCCCTGTTCTCTAGTTTCTGGATTTACAATTCAGTGGTTGGTAATGGAGTATCTGCTACAATTAAAATGTGCTACGGTGCCATGGAACTTTAAAGTGCTATTTTTAAAATGCATACTAAATTATTTGTATGTGTGCTTAGATTTATTAAAGTAAGTTTGTGAAACGGCTCATAATCCAGATATAACCCCCTCCTTGGCTGACGGACAACAGAAAAGTGGGTGAAGGGAGACATTGGTCAGTGTAAGACATGAAAAAGTAATAATTTATAAACTTTAAAGTGTTTTGGAGGGAGGGAGAAAAAATGAGGGACTTATCCCAAGGGCGCAAATATTAGGAAAATGTTTTGGAAATGATGATGGCAACAAATGTGCTTGACACAATGTATGCATGTATGAATTGTGATCAAAGCTGTTTCAGCCCCTAATAAAATGATTTTAAAACATATGTAAATGTAGCAAAGAATCCATATACTTCAGTTCTTTATTGGTATCTTTTTGGCTTGATCAAATACAAGAAAATGGAAATTATTTTAAAATAATATGCTATTATTATTTGTGTATATGTGAAATAATTAGAGGGAATGGTTATTTTAGTCTTTTCACAAAACTTTTTTTCTAATCATTTTATTGGGGGCTCGTACAATTCTTACCAAAATTCTTTAGCACTTTAAACTACTGAAAAAAGCTACTGAACATAGTTATAAGACTCATCTATATTACAAAGATAGTATAATTTAAATTTAATTTTGCCTCTTCATTTTTAGAAATACAAAGAAAAAGACAAACACAAACAAAAACACAAGAAGCAGCCAGAACCATCACCCTCATTAGTTCCATCTTTGACTGTTACTACAGAAAAGGTACGTTTTTAAGTGCCGTTTGTTTTATGTAATAACTGATTGTATGCTGATGTGGTTTTATTCTGGGAATTCTGATTCCCTCTTAAATTTCTCCCATCTGTCCACCTCTTACCTACATCAACTACTTAGTATTTCCATTTAATCCTTTCATCCTATGACTTGCTTATTCTAAACTCATTGTTAGTGAATCTAAGTAAGGATAAAAAGGGGAGACATAACTGAGATTAAGAATTTTGGCTGAAGAGTGGACCTGGTGCACCTGTGATTCTGAATTTTGGTCCCAATACTTGGTTGAGTTCTTAGGCAAATTAATTAACTTCTCTATAACTAAACCTAATTAACTATAGAAAGGCAAAAATATTTATTGGAATTGAATTATTTAATATGCATAAAGCAATTAGAACAGCATTTTAATACTTAATCCTACTACAGCTATGTGATAAATTGAAAATGATAGCAGTGCAGGGACATTTTAGAATTGTTAGTCTGTTGCAAAAATTTTAGTTTGAAAATAATAAATTTCTTGGTCTTTAGTCAAATTGTATGAAAACAAACCTTTTAGTGCAGATCCCCTTTTATTGAAAAACAAAAACAAAACCAAAACAACATAATTAAAATTGTGTATCAGGACGGGGGTTTGTATATCAGATCATCAATTGTGTTTAATAATTTAAGCTACTTATTCCCCCCAGCCATTAACTTCATCCTATCTTTGGCTTTTCCTTTCCTTTTTGTCGATTACTACCTTTTCCTTTCTCCAAATTTAACACTTGTCTATCCCAATAAGCAAAAGCTCCAGTGGTATAGGTGGTTATGCACTGGGGCTGATAATCACATGGTCAGTAGTATGAAACCACCAGCCACTCTGTGAGAGCCAAATGAGACTGTCTACTCCAGTAAAGAGCTACTGTCTCAGAAACCCACAAGAGTATCACGAAGAGTCAGAATCAACTTACTGGCATGAGTTTGAGTTTGATATCCTGACAAGGTAGATCAATAACCAATCCCTTAAAACCAAAGCTATTGATTCTGACTTATAGTAACTCTATAGGATAAGATAGGACTGCCCCATGGGGTTTCCAAGGTTGTAACCTTGTGGAAACCAATTGCCACAACTTTGTTCTGCATACTGGCTGATAGGTTTGAATTGCTGGTCTTTGTTAGCAGTTAACCACTGTGCAACCAGGACCCCCTTATCACATACCCAAATGGAGTTAGAATAAAATGCTGGTTAAGAATAATGCTATAGAAATTTAGGCAAGTCTAATATTACCCATCTGTCATTATGTTAGACTACAGTGGCTATGTGTTACTTTTATACTGTAAGTTACGCCACTGGTATTTCAAATACCAGCAGGGTCACCCATGACGGGTAGCGTTTAAAATATATTTATTTTAATGTAATATTAATTAGCAGTTAATATATACATCATGTTATTTCATAGCTCAGTTACGTCAAGTAGTATTATGTAATTGCTACCACAATCCGTTCCAAACATTCTTTTTCTTCCTGAACTTCCTGACACTCCTTTTTACTGCTTCTCGCCCCCCCCCCCCCCACCCCCATTATTCTACTTACTGTACCTTTTGGTTTATCAATCATGGGCTTCATATACCAAAAGGCAGAAAGACACATAACAACTCCTAAGAGTAACCCCAATGACATAACACCTCTGAGATAAGCCCTTATATAAACACACATACAAACATAAACAAAAATACAGAAACTGTTGAAAACTAGATCAAGTTCATCATGCTTCAGAGGGGGATCAACTGACAAAGTTTTAACTGTTAAAGTCAGGATTATCCCTTTGATCTTATATACTCATCTCTCCAATGCACTCTGCCCATTCTTCAATTCCGGATAGAGGGAAATGACCGGAGGCTTATTTCCCGTGTCATTCCCACAAATGTAGCTTGGGCTCCCACTGTCATCCATAGTCTCTGTCAACCTGATTCTCCTAGTTTAGGCTCTGATACTCATCCCTTCTTTGACTTTGGATTATATGATTTACAACGCTTCAGTGATTGATGATGTGGGCCGATGGACAGCTTTTAGCAAAGCTTAAAGACCAAGAAGGAAGGTCTGATGGTCTGCTTCTGAAAATAAGCCAGTGAAGACCTGTGAATCACAAAGAATATTTTCTTACATAATACTGAAAAATTAGCTGCCTAGGTTCTGAAAATGCACAGTGGCCAGAACAATGGTCTCAAGAATACCAATGATTGTGAAGTTTGTGCAGACCAGGCAGTATTTCATTTCATCATATCTGAGTTGCCCATGACCCGGAACGGTTAACAGCGAAATGTTATTAGAGTTACTGTGTTTTGAGACTCACGTTAATAATATCAATTTCATCCTTGCACTTACTTAGCAGATGCATCATCATTATTATTATTATTCGTGTCTATTAAGTGATAGAGGCCCTGGTTGTATAGTGGGGTACACTTTGTGTTACTAACTACAAGGTCAACAGTTCTAGCCACCCTGATGGGGAAAGAAAGTTCTCTGCTTCTGTAAAGATATACAGCCACAGAAACCCTTGGGGGGCAGTTTTACTCTGTCTTGGAGATTGATAGTATCCACTTGAGGGCAGTCAGTTTTTCTTTCTTATGTGCTAGCCACTGTCCTAAGACTGATCTATCTGGTAACAGGTAGATAGTAGATAGTAATGTATGCCCTTGTTGGAGTCCTTACAACTTGTGGGTGACCCCCAAAATAAAAAATACATTATTTAATATGTCAAATAATGGAGGGTGCTATGGGGAAAAATTACATAGAACACAGTAAGAAGACTATAAGGGATATAAGGTGTAGGTATACCAGGGTGGCAGTGACAGGTAGCTTGCACTATACAGTGATATGGTCAGTGTGTTAGCATGACCCCAAAAGTGACTTTTGGGAAGGGTGTCCAACCATGGGGAAATTAGTTGGAAACATACATAGCCCAAGGACTTTTAGGCTAACGCAATAACTTGTGTAGTGGTCCTGAGAATGAAAGCATGTTTGTTGTGCTTTAGTTAGTGACAGCAGGAGACACAGTGGTTGGTATAATGTTGTAGAAGGTGAGACCAATGTGATGCACCAGTCACAAACCATTGCAAGAACTTTCATTTTTCCTTTGCATGAAATGTGAGCTACCAAGTGGTTCATGAACTGAGATGTAACATGGTCTAATTTGGATTTTAAAAGGATCCCTGGATACTGCATTGTGGATAAACTTACAAAGAGTTAAGAGTAAAAGCTAGAAAGGTCAGAAGTTATTGCAGTAATTCTGAGAGAGTATGACAACAGTAGAGGTGATGAGCGGTCAGACTTTGAGCCCAAATGGCATTCTTAGAGATATGATGAGAGATGCAAAGCAAAGGGAGGATCCAAAGATGGTTCTAAAGTCTTTGGTCTACATAACTAGAAGGAATAGAGTTTCTGGGTAACAAGCATGGGAAAGACTGTTGATGTATTGTTTGAATGGGAAGAGTAAAGAAGTTAGAATATTATGTTGGATTTTTATTCCTGCCAGATCAAATCACCATATATTGGCTGTTTAAAACAAAGCTTCAACCCCTTGCTAAGAATTTGCCTTTCCAATCTAGGTACTCAGAAATAAATAACGTAGGATCTTATTATAAAGGTAAATTCTGATTCAGTTATCTCATTCTGTAGGTGAGAACTCTGGATGGGCTTCAAGTGTTATGCTTCAGGTTTTTCAGTGCTGGTATTAAAGATTTTTTTTAGGTCTTTATTTTGGTGGGGTTGTAGTTGAAATCTTTTAGTAGTAGTGGGGAGTTAGGCATCATAGTCATAGAATTTTTTCTTGAGTGATGAGCGATTTTGGCAAGAAACAGTGGTAACAATTGTTCCAACCTTGAAGGTAATTAATGCATTTAAATTATATACTTAAACATGATTAAAATGGCAAATTTTTTGTTGTTATTTTACCAGCAAAAGAAAAATGTATCTAAGAAGTATCATGGGAGTAGCATTCTTCCTTTGATTTGTTTTCTTCACCCATTTATAAATAGAAAAATCATTCTAGGTCTGTATAAAAATAGGAGCTGGAAGGAGGAGTAACCCTGTGATTAGCACTTACTCACAGTACTGCCTGCGTTTTTTGCAGGCGTGAAGTAAGCAGCCTGTGCTTGAAATAGCAAGTAAGGGCTTTGGGTGGTCACATAAGGGGTGCTCAGAGAAAACACTGCGTCTGTCACAGCGTATCTTGATGCTTCTGAGTCCAGGGAAGCAAGGGAGTATGGACATACTATGGGGTGTTGATAGCTGAATGAACTTGAGGCAGGTAAGGATTAATTTTCTAATCTAGGGACAGAGTAACCATGATTGATTTAAGGCAAATAGCGATGGTGAGGATGAGGCCAAGAGTATTTGAAGAGAAAGGATGCTGAAAAAATACAGTGTAGGCTGCTGCTGGATCCCACTGTGGCGGTTTTAGACGTGAGTCATAAAGTAAGGGGATGGCTTGTTTTTTATTCCTCATAAGAGGAGGGTAGGAGCCGTCCATGACGTATAGTTACACGTTAGGTTAGAGCCCACCAGTTGCTCAGCAGGAGGAAGACTCAGCAGTTTTATCTTGTAAGGTTGCTGAGTGTGGTTTATAGGAGTGTAGTATTTTTCTATGGGTTCAACATGCTCTTTCTCACCTTGAAGGTGCTCTTTCTCATTGTGTCATTTTAGGATTGTGTAGTTTTTTCCCTGATATCCTCAATTTACATTCCTTATGAGCACTACTTAACTATTTTCCCTCTTTCTAGAATAATCAAAGAAAGATAAAGAAGAGAGTCAAAATTGAACCTGATAACCTTATTAAAAGAAACATTTTATTTAAAACATTACTTTATCATCATCATTATTATAAAATTTAGTAGTTGTTTCTGACGATCACTACAAATAGCTCAGGTTTTTTTTTTTTCCTTTTTAATATTGGGTTAGTTTAAGCTAAATATAGGTATTTTTTCCTCTGATTTTTCTATGTTCCAAAGATATTGGATCATGTCTTCTCTTGTCTGTTTTTTTTTTTTTGTCTTTTGTTCTTGATATATTTCTAGAAAAGAGTAGGAAAGATTACCTGATTTTAAGTAAACCTTTGAATTGGCTGTTAAATCAGCCTGGTTTTCTAAGACTGTGTGAATGTAACTTTTTTTCCTATAAAATAATGAACCAAATGTTTCTACTGCTATTTAATTTAAAGATAAATATTTATAAAGATTCATTAAAAATATTGTCCAATTGTACTATTATCCAATCTATTTTACTAGAAATAGGTCTTTCTTGCTGCTGTTTTTAAGTAATTTAATCATCTAATAATAATTTTTAAAACCAAATAAAACTAGTTAGAAAACAATTTTTCTACCTCACGCTATTAAATCATATTATGAAAATAAAGGAATTCAAATTTGTTGTGTCTTAACTATAAGGGGTCCCTTTTCCTCTAATTTTGATCGAGGTATAATTGGTGTACAATAAATTGCACATACTTAAAGTGGACTATTTGATGCACTTAGATAAATGTACACACTAGTGAAAGTATCACCACAGAAACTGGCAAAGTTTTATTTTGGTTACCAATTAAATTCCACTATCTCTGTCCTGCTGTACTTCTCCTGTCAAGGCAATTATTGATCTTTCTATCATTATTTAATTAAAATTTCTATGTTGTTTAAAAAAGGGGATGGAGAAAAATATGCACTTTTTATTGACTTTATTTTCATTTAACCAATATAATTTTATAATTAACCCATGTTATATGTATAAGAAGTCCATTTTTTAAATTGAGGACTAATATTCTATTGTAGGGATCCCTGGTAGGGCATAGTGCATTACACATTTGGCCTGTTAACCAGTTCAACCATTTGAATCTACTAATCTCTCAAAGGAGAGATAAGCAACTTTATACGACTTCCTTAAAGATTTAGCATCTTGTAAACCCACTGGGGCAGTTGTACTCTGTTCTATAGGGTCATTATGAGTCGGAATCTACTCAAAGGCTGTGAGTGAATATTCTGTTGTATGTCTAGACCATAATTTGTTTATTCAGCTATTAGTGGACATTTGGGTTGTTTGCAGTTTTTGTTACTTGCACATATGTTGTTGATGCTGTTGAGGTGGTTCTGACCCATGACCTTCCTACATGTGTACACACGAGAGTGAAGTACTGCCTGACTGCCATCCTCACAAATATTCCTATGCTTTATGTCCATTGTTGCAGCCACTGTGTCTATTTGTCTTGTTAAAGAAAGGTCTTCCTCTTTTCACTGCCCGTCCACTTTACCAAGCAGGATGTTCTTCTCCAGGGACTGGTCTCTCCTGACAGCATGTCCAAAGTATGTAAGACGAAGCATCCTTGCTTCTACGGGGCACTCTTGCAGTACTTCTTTCAAGTACCTTTAAAAAAAAAACATGGGCGCTGTTTCGCTGGTTCCTTACTATAGACTCATTTTGAATCTAATGTAAAATATTTGTTTTAAGTAGGAAATAGCTTTTGTTCCCAATTAATGCTATTTAGTTTGGTATATTGAAATTGTATGTTATCTGAAATTAGTATCATTAGCCATTAAAAAATAAAAATCACATATATTCAAAATTAACCTTAAAAATACCTTAACTTACTTTTAAGTCTTAGGAATAAACCATAATACTATGTACCATGTTAGAACACACAAACAACAACCAAAAAAACCCAGACTCACTCCCATTGAGTCGATTTTGACACATAGCAACCTGGCATGTGGAAGTGAATAATGTATTTCAATATTCTATTTAATTTTCTCTTCCTTATTATTTGATATATTATTTTATTTTTTGGATGACTTTTAAACATTTATTAGGTAGCATACAATTAGATAAAAGTGGGATGGAGAATTTCAGGATCAAATCAAGCTATTAAAATTATTTTTTATTTGTTGAGTACTTATTTCCAAATTGACCTATCATAGAAAATTTTCATGTTTGTAAAGTAACCCTTGTAATTTAATTTTGGCTTGATATATTTTTTAATTGGCCTTAAAATCTTTTGTGCTTGTTTATAACTTATTTTTAGCAGAATAGTGAGTAATTTATTTTTGTTTGGGTTTTTTTTTTGAGTAATTTGTTTTATGAGATATTTTTGCCATTTTTATTTGATGATCAAAATCTGGTATTGATAGTGAGATTGGTTGGGGGCACACTGGTGCAGGTAAATATTTTTTGCAAAGATTCTATCTTTAGGACATTGGCCAAGTCCTCTTTATAGAACATTAATTTTGAAAAAAAACTATTAAAACATGATTTTATTATTTTACTTTAAAAATTGTCAAATTTATTTGGCAGTTTGTATGAGTGATGAATATAATTGGATAATTTTAGTTTGTGTGTTTTCAGATTTGTGTCATACTAGAGATTTTAATATACATTTTGGAAAATAATTTATTCTGGGGAAAAATCATTTATGTCAAGTATATCTGTACATATTTTGCCATCATTATTTTCTAAAAATTTACTTTCTGCTTGAGCTCTTAGTATCGACTCTTTCTTCCCTTACTCTCCCCCTCCCACCCTCGTGACCCTTTGATAAATCATAAATTATTTTTTTCATGTCTTACCTTGACCCCTGCCTCCTTCTCCCATAGTTTCTGTTGTTCGTCCCCTGGGGCGGGGTGTGGTAGTGTGCCAAGCTCCCCACCTTGCCGCTACCCTCCTGGTATCTCTATTCCCATTCCTATTCCTGGGTTCCGTGTGTTTTGAGTAGTTATCTCTTTGTCTGTACCTGTGTACATGCTCTGGTCTAGCCCACTGTGGATGAGCAGGAGTGTGGTCATGCTAGTGGGGGGGGGGGTGTGGGGTGAGGAAGCCTCAAGGAACCGGAGTGTTTCATGGGTGTGATACCGCTCCCTGATTTACTCATCCATTCCTTGTGACTTTTCTGTGAGGGGATGTCTCATTGTCTACAGATGGGTTTTGGGTCTCTGCTCCTTTCCCTCTTGTTCTCAACAATATAGTTTTGTCTGTTTGTTTTGGGTCTTCTGATGCCTATTCTTCTATCCCATTGTCACCTCACGATTGCACAGGCTGGTGAACTTCTTCCATGGGGGCTCGGTGCATGTCTGCTAGATGACTGCTTGTTTAATGTCAAGGCTTTAAGACCCCAGACTCTATCTTTTGATAGCCAGTACTGCATTGTTTTTTGCATTTTTCTTTTGTTTTCCCACTCCTTTACCTCGCCCTGGATTTTATTATTTCTTTTATTTTGCGGTTGGGATAGATTGTTTTGTTGTCTCTGTTCTAACTGCTGAAGATTTTGTGACAGTGTATCAGTCTCACGTCTGTCTCTTCTTGTTTGACATGTGCAATAATCACTATCAAACAACCTCTGATAACTGGGAGGATGTGTTCGCATTCTTTCTGGTTTCTAAAAAACGTCCTGATTTCCTCTCTAATTTGGGCCAGTACCCAGACATTGTGCAGAGGATTGTTATTTATCTTCCAATAGTTTGTGCTTTTTTTTTTATTGTCCTTTTGTTGGTCTCCAGCTTTCTGGTGTGGTGCTCTGAGAGGGATATCTGAGTGATGTCTGTATGTTTGGATTTACTCAGGCTCGATTTGTGCCCCCGCATGTAGTCTTTTTTTTGTTTCTAGATGGATAGTTCTATAAATGTCCTCTTAGGTCAAGTTGCCTAATTGTGGTGTTTAGCTCTGTAGCTTCCTTACTGAGTTTCTTTTCTGCTGATCTATCTATATCTGATACTTCTGTATTAAAGCCACCTACTATGATTGCTGAGTCTGTGATTTCTGTTTTCATTTTTTGAAGAATTTGTCAAAATTTGAACATCTCTCGTTAGGCAGGTATATATTTATTATGTTCACTGGTTCTGGACCTACTCATCCTTTTAGCATTTTATAATGACCATCCTTATCTCTTGCTATGATTTGCCTCTTTTAATTGTGTCCTGCATTAGGATTGCAATCCCTGCTTTGTTTTTCGTTGCCGTCATCTTGGTATGTTTTTCACCAGCCTTTTATTCCTTGCAGGCAGCATATTGTTGGCTTATGTTTTTGGAGCCAGTCTGCAAGCCTTTGTCTTTCATTGGACGGATTCGGATCATTGAGTCTCAGAGTTGTTACCAACTGTGTTTTCATTTTTGCCATCCGGTACCTGATATGTTGGGTGTTTTATCTCTTCACATAGCATTGTGAGTATGTGTGTTGGGGGCAGGGGGGTTAGGAGAAGGGCTTCATTCTTGCCTTTTCGCAGTTGAGGCAGTGTTTTCTTGGTGGTGGTTTTTGGCACGCTGACTTAGAGGTGGGGTTGTGCTATGTAGTGGTTTCCTATTTGTATTAGGTGAATGTTGATGATCTGACCACAATGAGTCTGCAAGGATTGTTTTTTGGCAGTGTTTGGTGTTGTATAATGTACTCTTTGAGTTTTCCCTTGTCCGGGGGCACTCTTACCTCTTTGTCTATCTTGATAGACACTTTGGAGGGCTAGAGGATTCTTGAGTTCTCTTTCAGAAGATTTTATTCCAATCTTTCCTCCACTTTTGCTATCTGCTGATAGGTCTGAGTATATTCTTGTAAATGTCCTGAGTAAATGTATGTGACTGCCTTTGTTTTCCTCTAGCTGCTCTTAAGAGGTTTTCCTTTTCCTCAAAGTTGGATAATTTAAGTATTATGTGACTTGGCGATTCTTCCTGGCGTTTTGTCTACTTGTTGTCCTTTCTGCTTCCTGTATGGTTGATTCTCATTCATTAAGGTGGGAACGTTTTCTTCCAGAAATTCCTTCACGACTTTAGCTGTTGACTTTTTCGTTGTGTCTTGTCCTGGTATTCTGGTTTGTTTGTTTTTAAATCTTATCCTGGTATTCTTACTACCTTATATACTCGTGCATAAGCCATTTTCCAGCACATTTTTAATGCAGTTTTGTGGTAAAATTAGGTGCCTTGGCTGATATTCTGGTCGGCTTATACTCAAGTATATATGGTATTCCAATATTGTTCCTCTTTATAGCATCTGTCATAGATCTCAGGTTTTCTTCTGCCTCTTTGGTGTTCTTGTTTGACTGTATTTCCCATTTGTTGAAGTCTGCCTGGTTTTCCTCAAAATCACTGGTACCATTCTCTTTGCTAGTCTGTTACTGAGGTCGCTTATGTTGTTTTTTTGCTTCTGTTACCTAGCCTCTTAACTCTTGTATTTCCCTTTGGTGCATGGACTTTCTTCCCTTTCATCTTGAACTTCATCTCCTAACTGTATCCTTTTCTCTTTATTGCCTCCCTCACGCCCTGTACCACTTTAAGAAACATTCTGCGGATTTCCTTTTGTGGCAGATCAGTGTCTGCTTCTTGGATAAGTGTCATGAGCTTTAGGACTACCTTTGGCATTTTACTTTGTTTCTCTTGTTTCCTTGTAGAGGAAGTTGATCTATGTTGCTGTTTGTATGTTGTTTTGGTGGCACTTGATGCCATGTTCCTGAAATACATGTGGGCCCTGAGCTTTCTCTCTGTGGGGTTGGTAAGAGTGATTGTGGGGTCTGCCTATGGCCTACTGTGTTTGGGTATTGGGTAAGGGAGGTGCAGGGGAGGTTTGGCTAGCAGCAGTGGGGGTGCTTGGAAGATGCCTGCAGCCAGTGACTGGGTGATTCTGGACCATGCTAGTAGGCGTGCCTACATTGTGTCCGTGGGACTGGTCTGGCTGGCTGGGACACCACTTGGACAGTTGGTGCTGTGGAGGTGCCGTGAATCTAGGGTAGAAGTCGTGGGTTCTTAGAGATACCATGGGTAATCCTTGGGGTTGGTAGTTATCCGGTCCACAGAGCCGCTGTGGTGCCACAGGAAAGCCCTGGTGTTGAGTCCTGGCCACCAGGGAAGCTGTGCTATCACGGTATTACCATGTGTAGGCCCTCTGGGGCGGAAGTGACCTGGTGGAGAAGTAGCAGGGTTGCAGCTGCTGTGCGTGAAAACTTTGGGGTTGAAGCTGGCCTGGCAGAAAAGCCACTAGCCTGGGACAGGCTCAACAGAGGGCCGTGGTGTCCAGGTCAGCCCTGTGGGATAATCTGCAGAGGATGGCAGATGGGTTCTGACTCTGGTTTTGAAGAGCTGCGGTGACTCTTGCGGAAGGATCCAGCCTCAGGCTTAAACGGTTGCAGTTGGGACTTTTTGTAGTGATTGAAGTATTCCCATGGGCCACAGTTGGTAGGTAAGTGAAACCTAGGCAGAGGTGCCTGAGCTACCTGGGAGCGACGTGGTGGGGGAGTGGGTTCCAATCGCATCGGGTATGGACGTGGGCTGGTGGTGTGTGTGGGTCTCTTGGCTGCGGGGCTTACTATTAAGTTCGCTGCAAAGATAAACCAAGGCCAGGCCAAAGTTTATTTTCTGTGCCTCTTGGGTGAGATTCATGGACTCTAGCAGGGAGTCAGGATCCATGCTGCTAGGTATGGGGAGGAGAGAAGGGAAAGTGAGAGATACGGGAGCCCTGAACTTTCTTGGCAAACTCCAAGGCCCATAAAAAGGTGTTCCGAAGTCGCATTTAATCTGTGGTGGAGAGCAAGTTTTAATCTGGGAGTGGGTGGAAGCTGTAGGTGGGGGAAGAGGGTCGGGGTTGCAGTTATGGGGCTCTAAGCCGTCTCCATCCATCAAATCCCAAGGTAGGGTAGTGGTTCCCGGATAATTCTGCCTGGTGCCGAGGAAGATGGCTCATTGATTTGGGACCTTTTTGAAATTAGCTGTCTTGGTCTGATAGGAGCAGACAGGCATTTTCCAATGTTCCCTGACCAGTACCTGACCCAACACTTACCTTGGGCATAACTGTGGATGGGGTCTAGCTGTGGCTGCTGGGCCTGTGGATTGGTGGCGGGAAGGTATGAGGTATGGTAGCAGTGTGGCTCATGGGGAGAAGAGGGCTGCTTGTGAAGGTGAGGCCAACTTCGGGCATAGCCTAGAGGCCCCCTGAGACCTCCTAGGGGAGAAGGTCACCTGCCCGGCCTAGGGAGTATTCTGGATTCTCCTAATCAGTGAATTTACTAATCCCCACGGAGTTCTTGATGCTGCTTACTTGGGTGCCATCCTGCCAGAAGTCTTCTCAACATTCTTGACCCTGTGAATTTTATAAACATTCATGAAGCTTGTTGATTAATAAATAACCTTCCGGATATTTTATAAGGAGCCCATGTGGACTAGTTACATGTTGAGCTGCCACCTGCAATACCAGCAGTTTGGAACTACCAGCTGCTCCTCAGGAGAAAGTTGATACTTTCTACTCCCATAGAGTTGTACTCTTGGAAACTGACAGTGGCAGTCCTGCCCTGTCCTTTAGGGTCACTAAGAAGCAGAATTGACTCTATGATAGTCCATTTGGAGAGTTTGGTATATAATACATTTTCACAATAATTTAACACTATTTGGACATGCTTTTAAATGATTGTTAAATACTAGAAGCTAGTCATTTAAAATATTGCATTACTGTTTTACATCTAGATCAACAAGGAAATTGAATCCATTTTATCATAATAATGTTTAATATGTATAAATCTTAACTATAGATAAATACTTTTATCTCCATGTTTCTAAACCAAAACAGACTCTGCCACTGAGTCAAAGCTGACTCCCCTGTGGGTTTCCAAAACTCTTAACTGTTTACAAAAGCTGCTGATGATAGTTTTGAACTGCCAACCATGCAGATTTCAGTCCAACGCCCAACTGCTAAACCACCAGGGATCCATATAAGCCTAACTATTCAACAAAATTAGAACAATGGCAAAACTCACGTTATGATTTCAATTGATAGGGGAAAAAATCTCAGAAAATGATAAAACTCAGAAATGATTAAAAAAAAACACGAAAAACCCCACTTAAAATACTAGAAATAGAAAAGAATTTCCAACATGATACTACTATACCATCAGGGCTCCTTCTCTATGCTTAAAAGATAGGCTGTGTTATAAGGCCTTACTCCATCTAGTTTTAAAATGCAGCCTTCATTTGAATTCTTTAAAAATTCTTGTGTCCTAAACTAGCCAATAGATTCTTTTAAATGGTTACCTTTCTGTGTTGAACATTAAAGTTGATTTTAATTTCTTGTCTAGGAAATAGTATGGTATGTTGTTATGAAAATGATGTTGTGTGATAAACTGATAACTATTTTATAACCGTTGATCCACATAATATGACAAATAGTTACGTTTCTTAATCACTATAGTTTGATAACGCAAATAATCATACTATAAAGTTTTATCTACATTTTTCTTTTTAAAACAAGGAAAGTGGTTATACTAAGAGCTTAAAGTGTAATTATCTATATGATTTTCTTAGGTAGTTTGACTTGTTTTTACAACTGTACTTTTAAGATATCTTACAACGTCCTAAAAATTATTTGTTAATTTCTTTTTTTCCCCTGTGGCCATAATATAATTAGTTTTTTCTCCTTTTATTTCCTTTCCTGGATCTCAATGTTAGACTTACACAAGCACTAGCAGTAACTCTATAGCAGGATCATTGAAGCGCTTGGAAGATACTGCAGCACGATTTACAAATGCAAATTTCCAGGAAGTGTCTGCTCATACCACTAGTGGAAAAGATGTTTCAGAGGCTAGAGGGACAGAGGGCAAAGGGAAGAAATCTTCAGCTCACAGCTCAGGTCCAAGGGGAAGAAAGCCCGGTGGTGGAAGAAATCCAGCAACAACTGTTTCAGCAGCTAGTCCTTTTCAGCAAGGTATTAATTATAGCTAAAATACTTTTCTTATGATGGTTAATAGTAATTAAGTTTTAGAAAAGAAATTGTCTTACATTTGTGATTATGAAATAGTAAAATTCAACGAGTAATATATTTTGTTAAAATATTTCTAGGACCTTTTTTGAATGGTCTGCTATATGCAGCCAAAGTTGACTGTACTTTAAATATTTAAATAGATGTAAATGATGTTTAAGAATGGGAAGAACAATGAAAGATGGAGTTTTTCTTTTACTTTATAAAACCAGTCATTCTTTTCTATGAATTACATTTACATACCTTATCAAATATTAATTAAAACACTTAAAAAATTGTTTTATTATGGGTTCGTACAACTCTTAACCACAATCCTGTATAAAGCACATTTGTACTTTCGTTACCCTCATCTTTCTCAAAACATTTGCTCTCCACTTAAGCCCCTGGCATCAGCCCCTCATTTTTCCCCTCCCTTCCCGCTCCCACCTCCCTTGTGAGCCCTTGATAATTAATAAATTATTATTTTGTCATATCTTTCCCTGTCCGAAGGCTCCCTTCACCCACTTTTCTGTTGTCCATCCCCCAGGGAGGAGGTCACATGTAGATCCGTGTAATCAGTTCCCCCTTTCCAACCCACCCTCCCTCCACCCTCCCAATATTGTCGCTCACACCACTGGTCCTGAAGGGATCATCTTTCTTGGATTCCCTGTGTTTCTCAGTTCCTAGCTATTAAAACACTTTTAAGGTTTATCATTTTAGTACCCAAAGGGTACAAGCAATGTCCTCTTCATAGCACTGAGGCTGTCTACATAGGTCTTACTTAGTAACTAAGAGTTGTTGATTAGTAATATATTTATTATACATTTTAAATTAGTTTGGCTAAGCCTACATATATATTTTATTGTAAGGTTACTGGGTTTAGGTACACTACAGGATGCCTAATTAAATTTGAATTTCAGATAAACAATAATATAAGCCCTAAAGAGGAGCTCTAGTAGTCCAGTGGTTCCATGTTGGGCTGAGATCCGCATGGTTGCCCCTTTCAAACCACCAGCTGCTCCGTGAGAAAGAATGGGCTTTGGCGCTTGGCCGTGAGTCTGCATCAACTACATGGCCGTGAGTTTGGTTAAAGAGTACACCCTAAAGATTTCATGGACGTACTTAACACTGAAAAATAATTTATTGTTTTACGGAAATGTTAAAGAATTATACATGCTGTTTTTTTTTAATACATGCTGTTTTTAATACGACAACTCTGTTTTATAGAAAACAGACTAACTCAGGTAAACTTTAAAATATATAAGTCATATATTCTCAATTTTTACTGCATATATATATTTCTAATATTTTGAGGTACATACATAAATAAAAAATTGTTAGAGCATGCAAAATTATTTTTTCTTTGGGAGCAAATGATAAATGAATTGTTTCTTTAACTCTGTTCTTGATTTTGTTAGTAATTTTGTGCTTCAATTCTAATATGTTTTATTTTGATGGTGTGTAGAGATTACTCAGTTTGATGACTTTAAAAAATATGTTCATATTGACAAGCACTCATTTGACCTTGAACATTTTCAAGCCCTTTTTGGGGGAGCTCTGAAAGATATAACAATCTATAAGATTATTAGATAATTCAATTAGAACAAGCATAATTACATAATTGCTAGTCCCATCATTTAAAGAATTTGAGGATATTTATCTATTTCTTCAGTGCTATACTGCACCCTCTGTGAGGGGACTGTCCAATTATCTTACAGGTGGGTTTGGGGTATCCATCAAGTCCTTGTAAAAATCCTACCTTCCATTCCATAACTTTAAGCAAAATGTCAAATTCGCTGCTTCATTTTTCTAAAAATTGTTTGTTGTTGCGTTTAAAAAGTAAATTTAGTAATAAAAATTTAATTTTTAATGTAAATTCACATTTCAAATGTACTACTGGGGAATTTTTCCTTTAAAACTAAGACCCTATTTTCTGCTATTAAAATGGAATTTTTGATGTTTTAATTTATCTGCAAAATGCTAAAGGATCCCTTGTGGTTGATGAAGTAGTTTAATCATTGGGCTGCTAACCATTTACTCCACGGTTTAAACCCACTACCTGCCCTGCACAAGCAAAAACATTCTCTACCCAGAAGCCAGAGGGAGCGTTACTGTTCTGTTCCATAGAGACACACACTGAGTCAGAATTGGTGGGTGGGTGGGTGGGTGAGTTATAAAGACTAATGACACTAGAGGTACAGGAATCAAGTGGTAGTACCATGGTTCACGTGCATGGATGTTAAGCAAAAGGTTCCATCCACCAGCTGCTCCAATCGAGAGATAAGGGCGTGTGCTTCTGGAAATATTGCAACCTTGGAAACCCTGGGGTGCCAGTTCTCTTTCTTGTAGGGCCATGATGAGTCAGAATAGACTCAGTGGAACCCAGTAGCAACATGAAGTAATAATTCTTTTAGAAAACTAATCTTTCATATTTTAAAAATGACAACATTGTCATAATAGAAAATCTTATCTTAAACTTTATAAATAAATTAATGTTAAAATTTAAAGGTGAATTCATAGCAGATAGTGTGCAAATGTTTAATGCAAATGATTTAAAATTATGTGTTTCAGGTATTACATTTGCTGAATATTTAAAAGTATTTACTACACTATATTAGGCTTTTAACACCAGCTGTAAAAATCAAAAAAGTGTTTAAAAAAAAAGACAAGATAGTGACAGTTTAGAATAGACAGTGAAGAACTTCTTTCTAGCTCTTAATTCAGTGGCAAATTGCATTTATTTTTCATTGATAAAAATTATAAAATATAAATGGCCTGTTAAAATGTATATTATTCTATTTAAACATAGCCTAAAAAATGCCAGAACAGGTAGAAGTAATTTTGTATGTTAATGAAGCAAATGTACTCTTAAAGGATTTAAAATTTAGAGTTTCTAGTGTTCTTTTAATAAGAAGAGATTGCTTAAAAAGACCCTTAGGCATTTGTTAGGTTTTTTTTCTTATCTTTACCTTATGTGTGACAAAGCTATTATACATATTTAGATTGCTTTCTGATTACTTTAACGGTGTTCAGTAAAATTTAACAGGTTTATTTTTCCTCTTCACTTTAATAAAACACTGCAATTTTATTTTCAAACATAGTTAAATGTGTATAGTTTAGTTTATGAAACGTGATAGATGTGTGCTTATAACTGAGTCTTAACTTGTTACTTTATTTGGCAACAGTGAAGAAGGTTTTAGAAAATGTGATGGCAGACAAAGCTGTTTTTTTTGTTTCTGATATATTATTAATATATTCCCAGGCATAAAGGAAACATGACGTTCTTAAAGCTGATCCTGACATGATGGGCGATTAATGTTCTTTAGCTGTAGAGTAGAAAGAGAATGACCAGTTTTAAGAGATTTATGAAAGTTACTTTTCCTGTAATTTTCATAAAACAACAGTGGCATGATAGTGGTGGGTTGCTTTTCTTAGTTCTGGGGAAGCAGAACTAGGACATGGGTTTCATGTGATCGTTATTTGAAGCATAAATCATTTTATCGTGCTTCATAGATACGGTGTTTTCTGTTACATATTGAAGATTGTGGCAGCTTTGTGTTAGACCAGTCAGTTGGTACCATTTTTCTAATTGTGTTCCCTCTGTGACTCTGGCTCACATTTTTGTTATTCTTAGCTGTTTTCAAACTTTTATTGCATACTTAATTGGCTATAGTATAGTGTTAATATAGTTTTTATATGCACTACGCAACAAAAATTTCATGGGGCTTGCTGCATTAGCCTTATTGTAACAGCCTGAAACCACGCCTGTGATATTTTTGAGATATGAATTGCATTTCGTCAAATCATTGTTTTGATGGGACACAGACATCTAAGCCAGTGGTTCTCAACCTTCCTAATGCAGCAGTCCGCCCCAGCCGTAAATTATCTTCATTTGCTACTTCATCGCTGTCATTTTGCTACTGTGATGAATTGGGCGACCACTGAAAGGGTCATTTGAACCCTAAAGGGGCCAGGACCCACAAGATGAGAACCGCGGCTCTAGGCAGTAATACTTGTGTGCATGTCTTGGAGTTAAGTCATCTACTTTAAGAAACATTTTGGAGCTCTTGCGGCATATGTTGTGTATAGAGCTACTAGCCACAAGGGGGGAGTTCAGAACTAGCGTGCTGCTCCAGAGGAGAAAGGGGAGGCTTTCTGAGCCTATGAAGATTTACAGTGGTGGAAACCCACAGGGATAGTTCTATTCTGCCCAGTAAGGGCGCTATGAGACAGAATTAACTTGATGGCACTAAGTTTGGTTTTGGAAGAAAAGTCTTGGTGATTTTTTATGTGTGTGACATTAATAATCTACTCAGCACTTGAAAAGAAGGCGTTTTTCATGCCACCCAGAGTCAAAGTATAGTCTTACCAGGTCTCCCTGCAAGACTGTCAGAAGACTTTACTATTAGTTAATACTTCTTCCAGTATATATAAGTGACTTGGGGAGAATTGAGAAATAGTGAAAGGTAAGTTAGATAAAGTACAGTTTAGATTGTAATTTAGGGTTAAATAATTATAAACATTAAACTAACTTTCTTTAGATATAAATTGGTTTTTATAATCTTTTTCATTACAGCTTTGCTGCATAATGTTATATTCTAATTTTTATATTTGCTTTATATTCTCACCTCCTTTTTTAGATAGTATCATGTCTATTTGTGGTAACTTTTATATCCATTTTTACTTTTCTCTCCCCCCCCCTCCCTTAATACTACAGGCAGTTTTTCAGGAACTCCAGGCAGTGTAAAGTCATCTTCTGGAAGTTCAGTGCAGTCTCCGCAGGATTTCCTGAGCTTTACGGACTCAGATCTGCGTAATGACAGTTATACGCACTCTCAGCAGTCGTCGTCAACCAAAGATGTACATAAAGGAGACTCTGCAAGTCAGGAAGGGGGTGTAAATAGTTTTGGTTCCTTAATTGGTCTCCCTTCGACCTCAGCTGTTATTCCACAGCCTAAAAGCTTTGAAAATTCACCAGGAGAATTGGGTAATTCCAACCTACCTACAGCAGGATACAAACGGGCTCAAACTTCTGGCACAGAAGAAGAAACTGTAAAGGAAAAGAAAAGGAAAGGGAGTAAGCAAAGTAAACATGGGCCTGGTAGACCCAAAGGAAACAAAAGCCAAGAGAATGTTTCTCATCTCTCAGTTTCTTCTGCTTCACCAACATCTTCGGTAGCATCAGCAGCAGGGAGTGTAACAAGCTGTAGCCTTCAGAAATCTCCTACCTTGATCAGGAATGGAAGTTTACAGAGTCTTAGTGTTGGCTCATCTCCAGTTGGTTCAGGTAGGGATTTGCCTTTAATTTTTTTCTTTCCCTTCACCAGCACCACCCTTCCTTCGTCTTAAAATGTGAAGGATTTTAAAGTTTAAAGTATTTATAATATTTTTATTTGCTCGGTTACATTTTATTATCTTAGTTAATATAAAAATGTCTTAACATCTTAGAACATTTTGTACTTTGGTAAAGTTGTTTTACACTAATCTGTTGTTAATTAACTAAATATAGACTTAACAGTTTATTTATAGGTCATTCATTTCTTATAAATTTCATAGAATTTCATTTTAAAATTTTGGTTCACCTGGCCACTGTTTTTTTTTTTTTTTTAATTTTAACAATTTATTGGGGCTCATACAATTCTTTTCACAGTTCATATATATACATACATCAATTGTATAAAGCACATCTGTACAGTCTTTGCCCTAATCATTTTTTTCTCTTTTCTTCTTTTACATTTTATTAGGAACTCATACAACTCTTACCACAATCCATACATATACATACATCAATTGTATAAAGCACATCCATACATTCCCTGCCCCAATCATTCTCAAGGCATTTGCTCTCCACTTAAGCCCCTTGCATCAGGTCCTCTTTTTTTTTCCCCTCCTCCCTCCCCATTCCCCCCTCCCTCATATGCCCTTGGTAATTTATACATCGTTGTTTTGTCATATCTTGCCCTATCCGGAGTCTCCCTTCCCCCCTTCTCTGCTGTCCCTCTCCCAGGGAAGAGGTCACATGTGGATCCTTGTAATCAGTTCCCCCTTTCCAACCCACTCACCCTCCACTCTCCCAGCATCGTCCCTCACACCCTTGGTCCTGAAGGTATCATCCACCCTGGATTCCCTGTACCTCCAACCCTCATATGCACCAGTGTACAGCCTCTGTCCTATCCAGCCCTGCAAGGTAGATTTCGGATCATGGTAGTTGGGGGGAGGAAGCATCCAGGATCCGGGGGAAAGCTGTGTTCTTCATTGATACTACCTCACACCCTAATTATCCCATCTCCTCTCCTAAACCCCTCTATGAGGGGATCTCCATTGGTCGACACTTGGGCCTTGGGTCTCCACTCTGCACTTCCCCCTTCATTTAATATGATATATATATACATATATATATACATACATATATACATATACACACATATACACATACATACACACACATATCTTTTTTTTTTTTTTTGCACGATGCCTTATACCTGGTCCCTTGGGCACCTCGTGATCGCACTGGCCGGTGTGCTACTTCCATGTGGGCTTATTTGCTTCTGAGCTAGATGGCCGCTTGTTCACCTTCAAGCCTTTAAGACCCCAGACACTATCTCTTTTGATAGCCGGGCACCATCAGCTTTCTTCACCACATTTGCTTATGCACCCATTTGTCTTCAGCGATCCTATCATGGAGGTGTGCAGTCAATGATATGATTTTTTGTTCTTTGATGCCTGGTAACTGATCCCTTTGGGACCACTCGCTCACTCAGGCTGGTGTGTTCTTCCATGTGGACTTTGTTGCTTCTGAGCTAGATGGCCGCTTGTTTATCTTCAAGCCTTTAAGACCCCAGTCACTATCTCTTTTGATAGCCGGGCACCATCAGCTTTCTTCACCACATTTACTTGTTCACACACTTTGGCTCCAGCCGTTGTGTCGGGAGAGTGAGCATCATAGAGTTCCAATTTAATAAAAGAAGGTATTCATGCATTGAGGGAGTGTTTGAGTAGAGGCCCAAGGTCCTTCCGCCACCTTAATACTTGACCTATAAATATAGACACATAGATCTATTTCCTCATCCTCCTGTATATATTTGCATGTACATGTCTTTGTCTAGACCTCCATGAATGCCCTTTGACTCCTAGCTCTTTCCTCCAGCTCCCTTGACTTTCCTCCTGCCCTACTACCATGCTTCATCGCCACCTGGGCTAGAGTATACCTCTTCTCTAAGCAACCTTACCCTTGATCATTTCCCACCAGGCCTGCCACTCCCACTTCTCTACCATTTGGGGTCCCATGTTTTTCCCTTGTCCCTGGGTTTGTTAACACCACTTCCTTACCCCCCCTACCCCCCACCCCAAGTCCCGCCAAAACTGTCGGTCCCGTTGTTTTTCCTCCAGATGGCCACTGTTTTTTAAGTCAACTCATGGTTGACATATAGATGTGAGAATTTTTGTCCTGTTATTTTTTATTATCAATAGTTTTCAACCATTTAATTTTAATTGATTTAAATGCTGTAATTTAGAGGATCACCTTTTATTTCAGAAGATACAGAGATTTACTTTTTGTTTCCAAACTTTAACAGTTTTTATAATTTTCCTTATTAGTGTCTGAGTGAATTTATTATTTTGTTTATTCTCACATCAGTCGGTTGCTTCTGTAACCTACAGTTGGAATGGCCTATTTTTTTCACTTCTCTAAAATGCATGTCTTAAAAAGAAATTAGATTTTTCATATGTAATTTAACAATTTTTATTTATTTTTAAAATTTTATCTTTTACATTGTCTTGGATTTAAGATGAGTGGTTTTAAATAAGTGTTGATTAGAAATATCACCCCCTATTGATTATAGATGTTTGATTCCATAAATGATATTTTAGTTAAGGTGATTAAACTCTTAGTAATTTTATATATATTTTATAGATACAGGATTTTAGTGTACTTTAAAAGGTGTGCAGATACGAATTTCAATATGCAAATTCATTTTTAACCCTGTCAGCATATCAAATTTTAAAAATAGAAAAAAAACCCCACCATTTTAAAATCGTGTAAAGCTCATTTGTGAGAAATAACTACGTTTTTCAAAGTATTCATTTTCTGCTGGGAAATATTAAGTGTTTGATATTTTTTCTCATGTCCTCCTTAGAACTATATGGATAAAGGGCTATTAGAGCACCTATTTTTACAGCTGAAAGACTGAGGCTTAGAAAGAGTTGACCGATGTTACACAGCAAGGGATTCCCCTGTCTTTTCACTGATGGTGGTGGACCTGTTTACCAAGTTTTTGACAGAAATGAGTGGAAATTAAGAGAGGATTGTGTCATAAGCCACAGTAAGCACAGATTTAAAGTAGGTTTTTCAACCTTAGCTTTATTAACATTTTAATTGGATGATTTTTTGTTACTTTGTACTGTCTTAATTATTGTTTAACAGGATTCCTACTTCCCTTTTCCTCCAATCAAAAGTAGATGCAGGCATAAGTAAATGTGTCCTGGGAAGCTGACTCACCTTTGGTTAACAATGACCATTTCAGTGGGAAAAGAGGCATGTTATAGTGAGAAATAATGCATTGGAAAACTTAACTATATTGTACATTAGAATTTCTATGGTTACATCAAAAGGTTTTGCTACAAAACTGAAGAAACATTTGTTAAACAAAATGTGAAGCTATTTTTGTATGTATCCACCATATTGATGTGTACATTTTAGATTTCTAACTAACCCTTCTCCAAAGAGTTCTGTGGTCTTTCATTTATATCGCATCAAAAATGACACGTTAGGCATCCCCATGTGCGTTTTAAGTATTCTTTAAGTTCTGGGCACAAAAAGAAGTGTGGGAGGGGTAAAATCAGGGCTGTAAAATTATATGATAAGATTTTGTAATGAAATTGTCATAGGACAGCCCTTGCTACTCTCAAAGAATGAGCCAAGTGTCTTGTCAGGATGGGGGAGAGAAAACTCCTTTCCTTGCTTCCATTTCCAACAATGCATCCCCCCAAACCAAACCAAAAAACCTTCCTAATAAGCTCCACGATTATTCTGTGTCCCTTAAGAAAATCTGTTAAGATTATGGTTTTGGGATTCCAAAGAACTGTTGCCATAACCTTGTGAGCTCACCTCTCTCTCCCTTGAGTTGAACTGGCTCAAGCAGATTATCTTGGAAGCCACTGTTTTGATTTATTACCTTTTTTTTTTAGGAGCATCCTAATAAGCTTAACAAACTTATCTGCAGCCAGACACTGATTATGACCATATATTTAAACATTTATTGTTAGTAATAAACTTGTGCATGCATGAGTTGGAACCCTAGTAATACTTTTTGACCTTCCTCTCTCTCTCTCTCTCTCTTTCTCTCTCTTTCTCTCTCTCTCTCTCTCTCTCTCTATATATATATATATATATACACACATACTTACTGTGTATCCATAGAGACTAGAAGAGCTTAGCAATTATTTAGCTTTATCCCCTGTTAAGATAATATGAGTAATGAGAATTACTCAGAATAATTATTGTCACAACCATTTTTAGCAAGAGCCTAAATTTGCCTTTGTGGCGAGTGAACCTCTTGATTCTATGTACATTTGAGGACGCTTCAAGAAGTTTGTGGGAAAATTCCATTGTCTTTTACTTTGACATGATCTTTTGGAAATTTCCTTATACAAAGTTAGTCTGGAAAAAAAGTCTGAAGATTCTTAGATTTCAGATTCTGCATTTGGAAGCTTTTTGAAACATATATCTTAAAGTTAATGAAATTATGTGGTCTATCCTTGAAAATATTTTCTACCTGTAAAGATTTAGGAGATGATGTTTTTGGGATATAGTGTCTCTTACACTGCCATCCCCTTGAGAGGAATTGCTTATGGTATGTCTCAAGAAGAAAAGTATGAAGGAATAAAAAAGAAGAAAAGTATGAATTTGTATCTGTTCATCTCACCTTAGGTAAACAGTAATTTGAGGAGGGTTTTTGTCACCTAACAATATTTGAGGAAAAAATATTGTTAGTCGACAAAAAAGAAATAGATTTAGGACTTGCAAATAATTTTTCTTTAAATTTATGCTTAATCATTTTCCTGAAGTTTTGTATGCCTTAATTTTGTACGCTGTAGTTTTTAAATAGTTTTATTGTCATGTAATTGATAAATACTTTCATAGTTTGGTCATATTAAAAAGTTGTATAATCTACCATTACAATCAGTTCTAGAACACTTTCTTCTCTGAACTCATTATTAGCTCCCCACTTCCCTCCACCTCCCCTTCTGTACCCCTAATAAGCCATTAATCCAGCTACTTTTCCCATAGTTTTACTTACCTTGGATTTCGTACACTGAAAAAATATAAGAGGAAAAAAAACCCCAAAGCAAAACAGCAGATAAATTTATTTATGATGTATACACAAACAGACCTATAACAATGACAAAGTAAACCAAAGAGGCTCAATCAAGAAAAGAAAGGAGGAAAAATTAAAAACTTGAACAAAATTAAAATGGGTGAAAAGGGAGATCAAATAATTAAGCCTTAGACTTTAAGATTAGAGCTGCCATGAATGAATTTACAATGCTCTGTCTGACAGCAAGGCTAGTGACATACCTGTATATGGTCAGAGAGGATTCACCATGCGCTTAATCCCTGTAGGAACCCTGCAAGTGGATGTTGGCATCCCACTGCCATTCATAGCCTTCTGCAATTTTAGTGTTCACTATTTAAACTCTGATACCATTCCTTCCTTTGGATGTGGATTTTACTGTTTATCATCCTTGCTACACACAAGGCTGGTGTGTTTCCATGTGGATTTAGTTGACGCCTCACTTAGATGACTGCTTGTTTAAAGACTAGACCCTAGACACTATTCTTTTTTTAGCTGGCACCATCTACTTTCTTGACCACCCTTTACTCTCTTTGACACCTATATCATCAGTGATCTCTTCATGCAGGTGAACTTCAAGCGGGGCCTTATCTAAAAACTAAATGTCCTTAGATTGGAGCTAGAATTCATTGCAAGCCCCAAATCCATTCACCTATGTATGGTTTACATATGTCTGGTTCACTTTAGGGCTGTGGTTCTCAACCTGTGGATCAAGATCCCTTTGGGGGTGGAGCGACCCTTTCACAGGGGCCTCTCGATTCATAACAGTAGCAAAATGACAGTGAGGAAGTAGCGGTGAAAATAATTTATGGCTGGGGGAGTCACCACCATATGAAGAACCACTGCTTTAGAGGTCTCATCATCATTTTATGACAGAGAACATTACCATCCATCCTCCTGTAATTCTGTTGATTTTGTCAGTAATTATCAAATGATAGAGAATTTAACACACTGTTGAGAAAAGGAAGTTAGTTATGCGAGTATAGACTGGGTTCTGACTGCATTTCATGAATTGTTCATTTGTACACATTAAACTCTTAAATGATTGAGCACTATTTATACTGACAGTGGGGTTTGTGTATATGCCTTATTAAAATTCATAACAGTTTAAAAGTAAATCAGGACATTTCTCTTACTGATAACAATACTAACGTCTTTCTTTACCTAAAAGAATTTGCCTAAATGCCTGGAATATATCTAACAGTTCCTCCCTACTATAATTGTAAATGAAAATTTGCCAATACTATTGAACTCTCCATATGTACCATACATTTCATACAAGCTAAATACATACTTAGTACATATTTCATATAAGCATTAAGTGTTAAGTATTTTTACTCATTTATAGAACAAGAAATAGTTCTCCAAATTTCTATTGGTGGAGATAATTTGGTTTCCCTGGTTTCATATCCATGTTAATTCTGAAATTCAAGGAATGTTGTTTAGAGTCTAAAGTCACATGAGTACAATGTAATTCCCACAAAGGACTGTTGAACCAATAATTAACTTCAGCAGATGTATTTCCTCTCACTGGTATAAGAAAGTTAATGTTTCCTTTGGGCTAATCTTAAGTTGAAAAAAGTAATTATGAAAACAAGAAACTACCTCTCACCCTGATATATGTGTAGGAAGGAAGAAATGTAGACTGTGGACTGCATTATTAAGAATTATTTTACATGTAGGGTAGCCCTTTTTAAGAAGATTCATTTGGATTGACAATATGTTGATTATTTAGTAATGGAGGAGCTCTTTGTTAAGAACCTGTTGATCGTGCAGGTAGAACTAAAACATCCAGTGGATAATAGTTGCACGAAGTGAGAGAGGTTGTGTTCCTCATGTTTACTACTGTATCTACTGCTAGCTCAGTACTATGAACATAAAAATTGCTAAGTACCCTGTTTTAAATGAATACCAGTAATAAACGCAGAGTGCATAGCAAGCATGTGGTTAGCAGTACTGTATGATTTTGTGCTTGCCTTCCAAATATTCAGGGCCGATTGCAAATGAAATGATTTATTTGTAATACTTCTTGTGTAGCATTACTGGACTGTTTATGATAGGGGCTTCTTAAGTTAGAAAGGACCACGGTGATGAGATGTGAATAGCACTTCGATGAGGCAGAAGAGAAGGCCAACAAAATATTAACAGAAAGAAAAATATATATTTGAGGGCTATACTTAATTGAAAAATGGAGGCTTGTGTTTGTGGAATAGAGTCAATGGTGATTAAGTAGGGCAGGATGGCTCAGCTGATGATAACAATATGTGTGCTTTGAGAGTATGTAACAGATTTTAAACAACTCTTATTAATACTCATTTGCCCCTTGGTACACCTGTGAAATAGAGTAGCTGCTGCGATGAGGATGTTTTACAGCAGGACATACGGCAGAATTGAATCCAGTCTTCATGATAGATTCAGTCTTGAAATAGTAAAGATCCATTTTAATATCTAAAGCCCTCACACAGCATACGCTGTTTTCATAAAGATGTATACATAGCGTCAGAATCCTATCTAGGGGTTCTGTGAGTCAGAACAGAGTCAGTCCATAGCTACTGGGTTTGGTTTTGGAGTATTGGTATGGTGTTTTTTATTTTATTTTTTGGTGTGGTGTTTTAAGAGTTAAAATTTTGGTTTACAGATTATGTTAAACTTTTGTTTGAAGCTTTCATATGTCCTGCCAAGGCTTTGTTTATCTGAAAACTAGGTACACCCAGTCTTAAAGCATAGAAAATTAGCAATACTTTTAGAAGAGTTGAGATGTACGTATCCTCTTCCTGTTTTCTGCTTTTCTCAATTACATTATATGAGTTTAAGATTTACTGAAGCAAAAGTTGGCAGCATTGCTTTCTTCTAAAAATTAAAAAATTGGTTATTTTCTCCACAAAAAAAACAAATTGATGGTTTTAGGGTTAATGTCATCAAATTGCTTTAGAGGTTTCAGGTGTACCCTGACCTTCCAGTTTGTAAAGTTCCATGTTTTCAAAAAGCATCTTCGTCTCCATTATTTTAATATCATGCTCCCACACCTTTTTGAGACAACCTACTCAAAATGCGCTTCAATGATGGGATTTTCTGGTGTTGATCAGTGCCCCAAAGAGGTTCTGGAACAAAACTTGTTTGGATCTTGTTCTATGCTTGTCTTTATTTTAATTTTTAATAGTTAAAATATACTCAAAAAACTTAATTTTTATTTCTCAAATGTTCTTAATTATTTACCTTTCTTTTTTAAACTAGAAAGCCTCATTTTTCTCCTCCAGAGCCACTAGCAGCCCAACACATAGCCTCCCATGCCACCAGAGCTCCGCAGTTACCTTTCTTTGTGTTTGATAGGACAAGAGCAAGACGTATAACTGATTCAGTCGTTTCTGAATGTACACGTTAGTGTCATTGATCACAGTTCTTTAAGTTGTGTTGCCATCCTCACTTAACTCTTTTTAGTTCTTTAACATAAACTAAAATTCTTAGCTAATCTTTTTAGTTTTTGTTGCCAGTTTGATTCTATATGGATCTTAGAAGAGTGCAATGCTCAAAGCATACCTTACTTGTTAAATTAAACCATTGCTTGTTTTTTTTTTTAACATTTCAGCTTTTTAAAGGAAATGTTCATTGTGACCTTTATTTTTTTGTGTGTGTACAAGAAAGAGCTTTATATACAAGAGCAATTGAATATTGAGAAAACATCCCAGCCCAGTCCAGATCAAGTCCACACGTCTGATATTAGTCCATATTTCCAATACCAATCTATAAAGTCCTCTTCAGACTCACGAAACACATGCAATGATGCCGAGTGCAGGAAGATCACAAGCCAGTGGGTGGATAGTCTTGTGGATCCAGTGGCAGTGGAAGCATCTCAGTGCTGGCAGGGGTCTTCACATGGCTCCTCCAAGTCCAAGGCTCTTGCTGCCATCAGCAAAGCCCCATGTGTCTTGTCAGTAGAGAGTCTCTCAGGAAGTGAGCATGTGTCCTGCTTCCAACAAGATATTTATCTCCTTAGCGCCTCCAAATGAGGTCATCAAGATGCCACCTTTTTGACAGGCTAAACTCCACCCCTTCACTCTTAATCCTCTCAAATTGTCAACCAATTATGTAACTCCCACAGGGTCTCCATTCATAATCTTTTCTACCATGTTTTCTTTTTTTCTCGGTATTCTTATTTTAAGTTGCTTTATTAGTGGCTTATTGCTTGGTTTTAAGGTAATTTCAGGGGATAGTTTTGGTTTAAGATTTAAAGGTTAGACGGGACAATAATTTTAGGAGTTGATGTAGTCTCCATTCCCCAAAGAATATAGAGTCCATGCGAATTTGAAATTAAGTTCTGTATTACCCCCTTTGATCAGTGTTCGAGTCTTCGTTCAAAATATTCAGTCACAGTAGCCAGGCACCATACGTTTCTCATGGCAAAGAAGACATTTTTGCGGGGATGCAATTAGCCTCCTTTTCTAATTATTTTTCTTTTGCTCCAGGTGAGTAGAGGTCAGCTGTGCTAACTTAGCTGCTTGCCAGCTTTTAAGACCCCAGGCACTATGCATAAACTAGAATGTAGAGCAGATAGCACTAACGGCCCTTACACCATCAAGTCAATTCATCATAACCTCCTAGGAAACCAGGATCTCAAAGCAAGGCGCCGACTCCTATGGGGTTTTTACTTGTACATAAGCAGTTTAGACACCTGTACGTTATTTTTGTTGATGTTGTGCAACAAAAATCTGAGTGCAAGTCAAAAAGTATTGCCACTAGGGCTGTAGTTCTCCTACTTGCATGTGTTTGTTCCAAACAAAATGTGCGCACAAACTTGTCTTTGTGATCAGTGCATGGATACCAACAAATTTTGTCTGTAGTACACTCGTTGGAGTCTTGCTTAGAGTGGCTTAAAAAACATTTAAAAAGCAGTATGATTTTGAGTCCCTTGAGAATGCCAACGCAACCTTTTTGATGTGGTTTACCTAAAGGACTTGAGAGCTTCCTTCACCTCCAAGACTCCAACGCCAAATAGCCTAGACATCAGCCAGCAACCATTCACTCCTATACAGCCCTGGACCTCCACAATGGACTACTCCATGCCTCCTCCAGTGATCGTCGGTTTTCCTTGATCACACCGGCTAGTGCCACTGGGCCAGGGAAGAGAAGGTGCCTTTGAACAGTTTCCCGAAGCCACACAGGCCGGGCAATAGAGGGTCGCTGGTTTAGTAGGAACTGTTTGCTCTTTTAGCATCCAAGGTGGGCATATGCCCCTTTTATCATTGCAATAGGACTCCTCACAATAGTTAGTGAAGGAGACTGCCAGCAAGCCAGGGGTTGGGCTGTGTTGGAAAAAGGTTGTCTGTGATATTGTTCCAGAGACGCAGCCCGTGGTAGCGGCAATGGCAGACTTAGGCCCTGCTGTAATAACCAGAAGGGTTTCTTGACAAAATTCTCCATCACAAGTCTCAACTTGTTTTGTAGTCCAGTTAAATGTATTAACTGGGTCCTCTTCTATATCTGTGTAAACACCCTTGTGACGATCCAAATGGATGGCCAAGGTCAGGTTAGGAGGTTCCTAGAAAGAAGATGAACAGAAAAGTGTGGGTTTGACAGGCTCCCATGGCTTCTTTTAGAGAGGTTGGGAGAAGTTGATTAGGATCTGACTAGACGAATCTCGCAGTCCAGAAGACGCGGTCAGGAACGTCCTTCTCTGGGAACCCAACCTTCTGTGACGGTTTTGGGGAGACACCTGGAAGGCTGCGGCACGCACTCTCGCTCCCGGGTACACGCTTGATTCATAACAATAGCAAAATGACAGTGATGAAGTAGCACTGAGAATGATGCTATTGTTGGGGGCCGCCACCACATGAGGCACTGTGTTCGAGGGGCGCGGCAGTGAGGAGGTGGAGAACCGCTGTCCTCGAAGAAGCAGGCCAGGTCCTTTGAGTCACATCCTTGGTCCTGTTTTTATCCACTGTTTCAGCTCCTTTGGAACGCTGTGTTGATGTAGCTCCAATTTATTAAGCAACATTTTATTGCCTTAAATCACACACCGCTTTCTTACCCCCTTTTGAGTAATAAAAAATGTGAGAATAATGTCATATTTATTACTTTCTTCAGAAATGAAAGGTATAAGAAAGTGAAGTGGATATAATTTAATGTGTTCATACTATATAAGTAATGATGGATTTCTGTGCATACAGAAGCTAAAGAATTATCTAGTTGAAAACAGTATTAAATGTTTTTTACTACACGTTTTGCTTTTTATGTATTAAATAAAGCATTTTAGCTTACCACAGTGCCTAAGTCTGCATCCTCCTTATTAATGTGGCCATTTATTGTTAGGCACTTTGTATGTGAATTCATTGCTAAAACCTTATGTGTTCCTCACTCTGTGCCGCACCCATGCATATATCCATACCACACTTTAGATTTATGAGAATTCTATTACCTCTGGTTCTCCTACCCGAATGTCCCAGCCGCTGGTTTATCATTTCTGTCCTCACTGTTTTGTTTGGACTCTAAGCGAATGTTTTCATACTTTTCTTTCATGTTTCTTTTTCTGTCCTTGAGTCACTGGCAATTTCTTTGACTTCTTTTATCCTCCCTCCCAACAGAGATTTCCATGCAGTATCGGCATGATGGCGCATGTCCAACAACTAGTAAGTTGTCGAACTGGGTTGGTAACCCAGGTTTTTTGACTCTTCCTCTAGTGATTTTTCTAATATATATGCCACCTCTGAATCATTGCAATGAAAAATTTCCAAGCCCCACAGGTTCGTAGTTGAAGTTTTCCAGATTCTGTCTATTATATGTGCAGTATGTTCATTACTATCGAATTGTGGGAAAGTTTTAAATATTGTTGGCTTATGATACCTAACAGAATGGTGGCTTCTGTGTTTTGTTTTCCGTTCAGTCTTAATGCTCATAATTTACAGCTATCTGTATGTTAACACTAAGTAGCGTTCTTGCTAAGACCTCTATATGTTGAAACCTTACAGAGCAAGCTAGCAAATAAGAATGTGTAGTTGGCTTATATAATGGAATTTTTTTTGTAATAAATATTGCTAAGTGTGACCTAAGGCAAGTTTGCATATGCAGAATTACAATATAAGTCTACTAAAAGCCTTTTTAAAAGTAATTAAAGATATAATTATGTATTTCTACTAAGGAAAGTATTGTCAACATGCAATATGTCTAGAATTTTAATCTAAATTTAGCATATTGGAAACTTAAATAATACATTAAGAAATTTATATTGTGTAATAACAAAGTCAGATTTATAGTTTTAATGATCCAAACTAATACATAATAATCGTATTGAGGTTTTATTATACTGATTCAGTCTATGCCTGTGTATTTCTTTTGTGTTTGGAGTATGATCTTAACCTGACGTCCTTTTTTCCTTACTTGAAAGCTTTCTCAGAGTTGCTGAATGCAATACATAATGGTAAGTTACATTAGAATCTTCTCTGATGGTTTCAATTATCACAAAGGTTGCATTTTGTAGACTTTCAATTGAAAGCTAGCATGTTATACTTATTGATTGGATGAAATACAGCACTACAGTCAGTCAGTTGTTCAACATGTTAGTGAAAGCTTTATAAATTGACTATTGATAGATGATAGGTCAGTTGTTTCCTCAGTTTGACTTATCTCTGTGTAAAACCAGAATGACAATAACTGCCTTTTTGAAAGTCTTACCCTTTTTTGGCAAATAGTGTTTTCAGCCACTTTGGTGTAGGAACAGACTGCTTATCCCGTGGCTTAGAGAAGTTCACTTTTAAGTTGTTTGTTAGTTAATGTATAGACTTTTAAATTATTTTAACCCATTAGCAGAAAATGTTTTGAAGCTATACGTAAGATTTTCAACGGTTCCTTCCTCTGCATTGTGAAGCTCAGCCCTCTTCCTGGTCTGTCCTTAGTCTGGAAGCTCTGCTAAAGCTGTTCACTTTGGGTGACCATGCTGGCATTTGAAAATACCTGTGACAGCTTCCAGCATCACAATAACACAAAAGCCACCGCAGTGTGACAAACTGACAGACAAGTGGTGGGTAAATAGAAGCTAGCTTTTAAAATTGCACCATATTTTTCATGTTTTCATAGTGGAGTTGTGCCTCCTGTTCTAGGTTGGATTCTAAAATTTCCCCACGTACCATATTTTTCATTTCTGCAACTTAATTACAATGAAGATAATTTTTTGCAAATGTGTTTGAGACTTCTTAGAGTGCCCAAACCCTCTAACCATCAAGTTACTTTGGCACACAGTGACTCCTTAGGGCAGAGTAGAATTGCTGCCTGGGGTTTTCAAGGCTGTAAGTTTTCACAGGAGCAGAAAGCCTCTTCTTTCTTCTTAAGGACCAGTGGGTGGATTACTACCAACCTTACCAAATTAATGACCTAATGTGTAAACCATCCAGGCTACCAGGGCTCCTCTCAGTTAGCATGGAGCGTTCTGCAGTCTTTTAATGTTCAAATGCAGTGTCATCTTGTTGTTTATTTTAAGCCAGCCAAGTTGCTTAAGCTTTTTCCAACACATTATCAGTGGCTTCATGAAATTTTGCAGTTTAATTTGCGGCCCATTTGCAATGTGTTTGGATTACATTGTTAGATGCTTAGCATTTCAACAACCTGCAAGAGACTAAGGGCAGGGATACTAGTTTTGATTGGAGGGTATCTGTTGTTTGGTAGGAAGACTGCTCTATAAATGACCATTTTATTAACAGATAGTTATTTAAAGTCATTTCGATGTAATTATAGATCATGAATACTTCATTTTTTGAACATTAGGCATCAAATTTAGAAGAAAGGAATTGGAAGTGTTCTTAAAAATTAAACATGCTACCATTCTGGAAGCATACAAGCTGAAGGTTTTATCACCTCTTGTAGTTTGCTTAGGTGTATTTAGACTTGTTTTTTTACTAAGAATATTACCATTTGGAGACTGAAAGTTTCTAAAAGTAGATGTGAAGTAAAAAGAAAGCCAGGATTCTTATGGAAGCAATTGCAAATGAACTCCGTTGATACCATTATTGATGGAGAAAATGCTACTTTGTATTAATTTGGGTGTGACTGTCAGGTTTCTATCAATGCCACAGAATTAATATTATAAACAATTTGTCTTATGATTTTGAGAAAGGACTCTATTATAATGTCAGATTTTTATATTTCATTGGTTAAAAAACAAATAATAGAGTGATTTTTTTTATTACAAGGCAAGTATCTGATTGATAATCATTGGTAATACTCATCTTGTAGAGGTTTGGTGGGGCTTTCTGCTCCTATAAAGAGTTACAGTTGGGGAGTTGGGGGGTGGGGGGGGGAGTGGGAAGGTAGTGGTATTAACAAACCCAGGGGAAAAGGAACAACAAGTGATCCCAATCAGTGGTGATGTGGGTGTAGGAGGCCTGGTAGGACATGATCGAGGGTAATGTAACCAAGAGGAATTACTGAAACTCAAATGAAGACTGAGCATGACAATGGAATAAGAGGAAAGTCAAAGGAAGTAGAGGAAAGAGCTAGGAGGCAAAGGGCATTTATAGAGGTCTAAATAAAGGCATATATATATATATAAATATATGTATGATGATGGGGAAGTAGATCCATGTGCAGTTATTTATAGGTTTAATATTAAGGTAGCAGAGGACATTGGGCCTCCACTCAAGTACTCCCTCAATGCAAGAATACTTTCTTCTATTAAATTGGTATTCTGTGATGCTCACCTTTCTGACACAATCGCGGAAGACAAATGGGTGCATAAGCAAATGTGATGATGAAACCTGATGGTGCCTGGCTATCAAAAGATATAACGTCTGGGGTCATAAAGGCATGAAGGTTAAAAAAATGGCCATCTAGCTCAGAAGCAACAAAGGCCACATGGGAGAAGATAGGAACTGGAAACACAGGGGATCCAGGGTGAATGATCCCTTCTGGACCAGTGGTGTGAGTAGTGATACTGGGAGGGTGGAGGCACTTGGGTTGTTGACTTTCATAAGTGACGCTACTATGGCGTGGTTCTGCATTGGGCTGGTAACTGCAAGGTCAGCAATTTGAAACCACCAACCACTCCACGAGAGAAAGATGGACTTTACTGCTCCCTTAAAGAGGTGGAGTTTGGACATCCAAGGGGCAGTACTAATGTGCCTTAGAGGGTTGACAGGAGTCAGCATGGACTCAATGACAGTGATTCTGCTTTCTTTTTGGTTTGGCTGCTAGGAATATAAAAAGCAAGTTTTTGCATGGACATAAGGTTTTATTTTTCTTGTGTGTATCTAAGAGTGGAATTGCTAGATCATATTTTGATTCCATGGTTAAATTTTTGAGGAGCCACCAAAAAAGTTTTCCACTTTACCTTCCCACCAGCTCTGCAGAAAGGTTTTAGTTCCTCTGCATGCGTAAAGTAAAACTCCGATCAAGTCACTGCTGACGGGTGGTGGTCCCATGTGGTGCACAGTAGAATTGCTCCATAAGGATCCCTTGACTGTTCGTGTTCACAGAAGCAGATCGCCAGCCCTGAAGCAATCTGAAGCACTGCTGGGTCGGTTTGGGATTTCAACCTTTCTGTTAGTTTTCATGTCACTCAGGGTTGTAGAGCAATTCCAGGGAATGAAAAATATTACCTCGTTAGGTGTTGTTTTCCATTTTCCGAAGGTCGCCTCAAGTGCGTTTGTACTCAGTTACTACTAGTCTAAAGGTTAGTGGTTTCAACCTACCCGTGGGCACCCACGCAGACAGACCTGGTGGTCTGCTTCTTGAAAACTCTGTGGAGCGGTTGTGCTCTGCACCTCTGGTGGGTTGCTCGAAGTCAGAATTAAATTGGTGTCAACTGACAGTGGTAATGACGAAGAATAGTTGAGCATATAGTTTTGTGTATTTGGGAAATTCCTATTTAGAATCTTTTCCCAATTTTACCTTGGGTTCCCTTTTTTTATTTTTGAATCGTAGGAACTCTTTAAGGTTTTGGCAGACTAGACTTTTCTTTTTTTACTCTCTTTTTTTTAATAGGCTCTTCAAGTGCTTAATCCCATTGTTTATCAGGAATCTTTGCAACTGGGCTCTCAGGACACAAGCAGGGCAAAAGGAGCACCCAACAGGCGGGTGGGGGAGGGTTTGGGGGATTAGCTTTCAGAACCATGGTCCAGGCTGGGGGCGACCCACAGCACTCAGCTGAAGCACTCCATGCTGGCTCAGATGCCCTCCATCTTGTGCAGGAAACAAGGTTAATTCTATGTATATATTTTTAGTTTGGTTTCCCTTTTTTAACCACCAACTTTAAATGTAACAAAGTATTCCCCACTTGTTCCGGTTCGCTGCTCCCAGATGTCCCTCCACACTTCCACTCCCTGTCTAGCAGCTGGTTAGTCATCAGAGTCTGACCTGTGGCCCAGGGAGCCAGGGTGAGGGATTCTGTCTCCACTTTCACTAAAGTAAGTGGCTCTGTCCTCAGTGAGACCCAGAGTTATGAAATCTGCCTGGACCTGTCCCGCTGTCAGGCCCTTCTTCAAGGCACCATTTGGAACCAGCAGGAGACTTCACGATGCTTCTGAAGGGGCTGAGACTGATCTGGTTGGTGGTGGCGAAGTCTGAGAGCTGAGCCAGAAACCGCTCTACCTCTTTTGGCTCCGTAAAGAAGTGGAAAAGTACTTCTGTCAGGGCTGTGAACCGCTGCGCGTCCAGCTGGTTCAGCCACTAGACTTAGATAACATGGTTTCCAATTTTTTTTCATTATTTGAGTTGTCTTTTTAATCTTTTGATAGTGATTTTGAAGCTCAAACGTTTTAAGTTGGCTATCAGAATTATTTAGTTCTTTCTTTTGTTGCTTGTGATTTTGGTGTCATAGTTAAGAAACTGTTGCCTAACTCAAGATTACATAGATTTACACCTATGTTGAATACTTTTTGACCCCCACTGAATGATCTAGGCACCAGTGTTGAAATTCAGTTCACCAGACAGGTGTACATTTATGTTTGGACCCAGTTCTTTTCCAATGGTCTGTGTGTTTATTCGTAGACCAGCCTGTGACACGTCATGTTTGCTCTAACTCTGTAGTAAGTGTTTAACAAGGAAGTTTGACTATCCCAGCTTAATTTTATTTTTAAGATCTCTTTTATCTGTTTGAGGTGCCTCGTAATGCCCTGTGAACGTTATGACCAGTTTATTTCTGGGGGAGAAAGGCAGTTCAATCAATTTGGAAACTATTGCCATTTTCACGATATTCAGCTTTCTAATTAATTAGTATGGGATACCTATCCATTTCCTTATATATCTTATTGAACCAGTATTTTGTCGTTTTCAATGCACAGGTTATATGCTTGTATTGTTAAATTCATTCATATGTATGTTATTCTCGACAATATGAGGGTAAATTTTAAAACATTACTAAAAAATTGTAGAAACTTCTATTAAACAACATCAAAATATGAAGCTATTATTTCTGAACATATCCTCTATCTTGGCCTATACACTTCTGAAAGTGGTGTTTCCATTTCTAACCCTTCGTTGAAGAATTCGAGGGACTCAAATCGTGCTCCTTTTATAGGAACTTAAGTTTGGGCAACAAAGACAGCTCTGAAGGTGTACAGCCAAGACTCTAGGGTAGATGAAGTAAGGTTTCCCAATGAAGTTCTCATAGGACAGCTTTGACCATCCTCGAGCAATGAGCCTGCAGGAAAATAAAACGGAGGTATAGCTTTGGTGGTTTTCTCACCAATGCAGTTTACATCTTTTTCTTTTCTTTGTGAAACTTCTTAATAAGCCCCTGTGATTACCCTGTAGCCTCTGAGAAAATGTGTCAAAATTACCCTTTTGAGTCTCGAGAAACAGTCATCCTAACTTTATAAGCTGATCTCTCTGCCTCTAATTTCATAAGGCCAGCAAGCAGATGCCCTTGGGAAGCACTATTTCACTTTGTTTTAAATCTATTTCATTGAGGTCTCTTAACAGCTTGAAGACACTGTTTTGAATGGACTCTATTCATTTATTATTTTTTTTACAAAAGGCATCATGTCAAGACTTAAAACCAGATGTATCACTGAGAGCTTGTTTGCAGGCATCCACTGACTAGAGACATATTTAAACACCTTTTTGTTAGAAAGAAGCCCACGCATGTATAAACTGATACCCCGTAGCATTATTTTTTAACCTAACCTCATACGTGCAATTTTTTCAAAATTAAACCTTCTACTAAATGTTCTTTTTTTATTTTTTACCCCTTTCAGATGGGCAGCTTGTTTTTGCTGCCCTCATGGAGCTATTTGGTAGAGGTGGTTAGAGAATGTTAATCAATTATTGATTGATAAGAGGTTGCTTCAAAAATTTCTTTGAAAGATTTCTTTATTTTTTAATTCTGTTTTCCATAAATTTTTAGGAGTTCCTTTTTTGTATGTTGTGGGATGAGTATGAATGCTAATTGATTGTATAGGTGAACACTCTCCCTACGAGACTAAGAGTCTACTCAAGTCTACCAAACTGGTATGTAGGAAGTTGGATCATTTTAGGGAAGAAATAAAAGAACAGAGATGAGTAATCCACAGGCTTACAGCAGTTTCACAGTCTGAAATTCACGGTATGTAATGAGATAATAATACTCCTGGGGGAGGGGTGACTCTGAGGAGACTCAGACCCATTGATCTAGATTTTGCAGATGCAGTTTCTTTTTAATGGCAACAGATGTTAATTTTCCCTGTTGGTTGGTATGCTATTTCTCTCTCTTGTAAGAAAAAAAAATCACTTTATTGGGGGCTCTTACAGCTCTTATCACAATCCATCCATCCATTGTGTTGAGCACTTTTGTACATATATTGCCATCATTTTCAAAACATTTTCATTCAACTTGAGCACAGCTCCTTTTTATTTTATGTTTTTATTTATGCAATAATGGTCATAGCCAAGAATACAACAAATGCCACTTTTAACTCTAACATAAATTATTTTTCTGTCTTTTTAGCGGTATAAGAAGTTTTTTTTAATGTATACAAACTGAATTTTTATAGTAAGGGATAATTAAAAAGAAATTAAGAGCCTACAGAAAAACAGGGAATTGTATCTTGATAGGAATAAAAGGTTACAACAGGAAGGGCAGCTAAATTAAAGTAAATGTAGCCCTTGGGAATGCATTCTTGAGTCAGAAATGTGGGGAAGTGAGATAGGGTTGACAGGAGATGTACATGGAATGGTGTGAACTTGTAGGCACAGATTGAGGAATTTGACTAACAATCTTGTTAAGCAGTATAAGACCTTTACTATAGATAAAGACAATACAGTATATTTTGTATATATATTTTTCACTCTTAAGCCTCGAAACTACTGTTTCTTAGATCACTGTAGGTTATTGGAAGATATGTTTGAAGTATATAAGAAGTGAAAACAGACATTAACATTTGCATGGTGAATCAGCCACTGGGGAGGAACAAGCAATTTTTACTATGTCTGCTAGCCTACAACAAAGTAAAACTAATTTGCAAACATTTATTGAAACTTGCAAGAGAAGCAGAATCTAAAGTTTCTACTTCATTAAAGAACTAGTGTAATTGGAAATGAATTGTATATGAGCTTTTAACATAAACTGATAAATGCCATTAATAATTGAAACTTTTTTAGAGTGCTGCCTTTTTAATGTTTGTGAATATAAATTTATAGGGATTTTGTTTTTTGGGTTTTGTTAAATCGTTTTATTAGGTGCCCATACAACTCTTATCACAATCCATACATATATCAATTGTGTAAAGCACATTTGTACATTCATTGCCCTCATCATTCTCAAAACATTTGCTCTCCGCCTAAGCCCCTGGCATCAGCTCCTCATTTTTCCTCCTCCCTCCCTGCTCCCCCCTCCCTCATGAACCCTTGATAATTTATAAATTATTATTTTGTCATATCTTGCCCTGTCGGACGTCTCCCTTCATCCACTTTTCTGTTGTCCATCCCCCAGGGAGGAGGTCACATATAGATCCTTGTTATTGGTTCCCCCTGTAACAATCCACTCTCCCTCCACCCTCCTAGTCTCACCACTCACACCACTGGTCCTGAAGGGATCATCTGCCCTGGATTTCCCTGTGTTTCTAGTTCCTGTCTGTACCAGTGTACATCCTCTGCTCTAGCCAGATTTGTGAGTTAGAATTGGGATCATGATAGTTGGCTGGGGAGGTGGGGAGGAAGCATTTAGGAACTAGAGGAAAGGTGTCTGTTACACTGTTGCTACATTGCACCCTGACTGGCTCATCTCCTCCCCGAGACGCTTCTGTAAGGGGATGTCCAGTGGCCCAGAAATGGGCTTTAGGTGTCTCTACTCTGCATTCCCCCCCTCATTCACTGTGATACGATTTTTTGTTCTGATGATGCCTGATACCTTATCCCTTTGACACCGCGTGATCCCACAGGCTGGTGTGCGTCTTCCATGTGGGCTTTGTTGCTTCTGAGCTAGATGGCCGCTTGTGTACCTTCAAGCCTTTAAGACCCCAGGTGCTATATTTTTTGGTAGCCGGGCATCATCAACTTTCTTTGCCACACTTGCTTATGCATCAATTTGTCTTTGGTGATTGTATCAGGAAGGTGAGCACACAATGATATGATTTTTAAGGATTTGAAATTTTCCACAGCTTTAGAGGGGTAGGGGGCCAGAGCACTATAAACCCTTTGACCCAAGTTCTTGGACTTGTCTATCATGACAGGTTTTTTTTCTCTTTTAATCTTCAACTTGTCCTAGCTCTTAAAAAACAAAAACATAGAAGCAAAATACAAAAGGGTTCAAAGACCCAAGGCAAGCCAACCCAAAATGAGCAGGCTCCCTCTCACAGGAACTATGGGCTGGATGGTTGAGTCTCCTCTCAGAGCTTAGTAGTAAAAGCTAGTACAGAATAGGTGAGTAGTAATTCGGCCCAGTGGGTTTCTGCAACGGAGCACAGAAAATGTGATGTTTATTGGCTCTTCAAAGAGCATCTTTATTAAGACATCTGGCAACTATGCCCCGTGCGCTCTATGGGAGACCATGCCTAAGCTCTGGTCACAGTTCCCAGACTCCTAAAAGCAGCCCCAATGTACAGCGTGGCTGTAGATGGTCATGCATTAGGAGAACCTCATGAGCTTTTTGGAACTGATGATTCCAAATTGTAAAAATGAAAAGATGCAATTGTTTTCTTTAGACAGATCTAATATAATGAGGGAATTAAATTCTTAGGTATGCATCAACTTAAGCATGGTTCAAGTAGTAATGGTATTAAATTATTCCTAATATACCTTGGAGACATTCCCATATAAATCAATATTAAGAAGCTTCTGTGGTGTCATCAGGTTAAATTTTGTATTCTTAGCTGTAAGGTTGGTGGCTCAAACCTACCAGCACCTCTAAAGGATAAAGATGAGGCTGTGCACCTCCATAAAGATAGAGAGCCTCAGAAACCCTATAATAAGATTCATTATGAGTTGGGATCTACTTGATGGCAGTACGTGGGTAGGAAGAACCCAGATAGCATAGTTGAGTAGACATTGGGCTGCTAACAGTAAGGTCAGTGGTTCAAACCCACTAGCTGTTCCACAGTAGTAAGATGAGACTGTCTGTTTTTGTAAAGATTCATAGTTGTGGAAAGAAGCAGTTCTGTCTGTCTTAAAGATAGTCACTGTGAATCTGAATGAGCTCAATGGCAGTGGGTGGAATAGTCACAAAGGTCTCTCCAAATGGTGCAAATGGTTGCTAGCTGTGAGTTCACCCAGAAGAGGCTTTAAAAACCTCATGGGGAGTGGCGAAGAATTAAGAGATAATAATAGTTTTTTTTCCATGGACCTTTTGAAGCCTCCCAATACAATCAATCAATCAACAAATGAATTAATTAAATAGTGACTGAAAACCCAATGTAATATAATTCCGCTTCAGTGTACAAAGGGTTACTATATGAGTTAGTGTCAACTGAGACTCCTAATATCAGGTATGCAAAGAGCACCAGTGAGAATACACTGGCTGTGTACAGTCCACAACTTGAGATATGAGGTCAGGAAATTCAAAGTATACTGTTGGTATTTGAGTTTGGGGGAAAGATGATAAAACTTGGTTTTCAGCAGGGATAATATGACAATAATATGGTAGCACAGTAAGAAGATTGAAAATTGTTAATGCTGGACCCAGAGACCAGTTATAGAGGATAATCCAGGTCTGACTGAAATTGTATCTTTCTGATATTTTCCTCCTAACCTTTGCAAGAGTTCTCGTTTGTCAACAAGATACTTAGAGATATTTAACATGCAAATTAATTGATAAGATTAGAGTTGGTCCATGAAAGATCATTGAAATTAATTTTTATATGGGTAATAACTAGACTCGTGACATTGTTTGTGGTTAGAAATGCTCATAGAGAAACCAAACAGGTTGAATCGGGTTTATTTTATTCTAGAGAAATCATAAAATGCAAAAAAGGAAATACTTACAAGATGAAAGATTAAGATGCAAGGGAAATGGGATATTTAATGGAGCTAAAATCAGGAACTTTCAGAGATCAAAAGTCTAAAATCAAACTTTAAAGAGGATAGGAACACTGGAAACATTCATTGTCGACCCCCCACTCCCACCCCAAAGAAAGCATTAAATTAAAAATTATCTTCATTATGTTAAATTAAAGAATGTCTAGGTTCCCACCACTACCACGCCCCTCAAAAAGAGTCTTGAATATTATTTTCAAGTACATACAGTAACTTGACTGTTTACAAAAGAATAGCCGTTGTAGTGTAATTAAAATTGTGATGTAATATTGGATAAAGATAATAGTGGCATTTACATGTGTACAGATTATACATCTAAACTACAGTTATTTTCTTTTATAATTCCGGTGTTCCCAATCTAGCTGTTTGTCTTTTCTTTCTGTACTCTGTCTATCGTATTAAGTTGTACCTTTGTACTGGAGGCATAATGTTTTAGTCTGCCAAATCCTACTCTCAGTGTACTCGATGCTGAATTAGTCAACAAGTTGTTTTGTTTTTGGTTTTAACTTCTAAATAATTCTTTGAAGCATTCTAGGTATGACTTTTCTAATTTTTTTTTGTTCTTTGTAATATTGATCTCTTCCCCCATCGGTACTGCCTTATTCACAGCTTTACACTCCCTTGCATGGACTATGTTAGTAGCTTTCTTTTAGTTTTATGAGCGTATCTACCATTGATCAGATCAGCTGGCTCAAACTAGTATCTCAGAAAATGAAGATAAGGAAGCAATTTAGTTTATGATAGAAACACACCTGAGAAGAAGGCAAATAGCGCTTTTTAAATTAAGTTGATCTTTTTCAGAAATAGTTTTTATAATTCTCATACCATACAGTTCACTTATTTTAAGCACATTACAGAGTTGTGCAGTCAGGACCACAATCTAAGAACACTTTCTTCATTTGTCTACTCATTATTGTTAGCTCTCCATTTCCTCCCCAACCTCCCTTTTTATAAAAGCCCCTCCCCCCTCCAAGCAAAATCAAAAACCCAACACTGCTATCTAATTGATGCTGACTCAGAGTTGTCCTGTATAACAGGGTAGAACTGCCTCTGTGTTTCTGAGACCGCATCTGCTGTCTGTAACCCTAAGAAACTAATAATCCAAGTACTGTCTATAGATTGACCCATCCAGGATTTCATATACAGAAAATCATACAATTGACCCATCCCCAGTGACAACAAAATAAGAAGAAACACCTAAATGCAAAAGAGAAAGCAGAAAATGAGAAAAAGAACAAATTTTAAATGAGTCAAAAGGGAAAAGAAACGATAAGGTGTTAAATTTTAATCTAGCTTTGTCTACCTTAGTCTAATTCTAATGCACCCTGTCTGATCGCAAGGCCATTCACACCCCTGGTCAGAGATGGTAGAGTGTTCTCTAGAGGCTTAAGCTGTGCCAATGGATTTGGGGCTTTCAAAATCCATTTATGTATCTGTGCTTTATATATGTCCTAATCCATTTTAAGAGACAGCATTATCATTTAATTGGGGAGTATTAAAAATCATCCTCATACTCTTTATTGATGGTATCCTTAATTTAGCAAATGGTATAGAATTTAAAATACTGTTGAGATAAAGGTAGTACGATATATAGGGTGTCTACTTGCATAGATCAGAGTGTAAGCGCCGGAACACAATGAATGCGACCACAGGTTTGAGAATAGTACAGTTTTCCCGATAATGCTCACTCACCAAAGCAGAATGATGTCTTATGGACTAAGACATAGCGTACAAATGCAAATGGGGTTTAGAGATGCGAACCAAAGGCCAAAAGCGTCCAAATCCTTAACCGTGGGATGGTAGTCATGGACTAAGGTGTTTCACTCCTAAGTCTAAGGAAGTATTTTAGTTTTTTTTTAATCTGATACAGGCGCGTGGAAGGTAAAGTCCGGTTCACTTAGTGGAGTTTCCAAATGTGATCTTTCTGGTATGGCGAGGAAACTTTGAGAAAACAAATTATAATTAGAAAATTGCTTATTGAGTTTAGAATTAAGAACATTTACTGTATATACTCTTGTATAAGCTGAGCTTTTCAGCACATTTTTAATGCAGTTTTTGTGGTAAAATTAGGTGCCTTGACAGATAATTCGGGTTGGCTTATTCTCGAGTATATATGGAAGTTGGTTGTGTGTAAAGATGAATCCCATCTTTGTAACATTCTTTTTTTTCCCCTCTTGGTATAATACGTTTGTTTGCTTTGGGCCCCCTCCCTTGATGGTGGTGTGGTTATGAGTCAGGCTGCCACATTCAAGGTCAGCAGTTCAAACCCACCAGCCTCTTCTCTGGAAAAAGATGGGGCTTTCTACTCCCATAAAGAGTTAACAGAAAAAAATTTTTAAATTAAAAAAAAAAAGAGTTCCACTCTGGGAAACTCACAGGAGGCAGTTCTACCCTATCCTATAGGGTCACTATGAGTTGATGTCAACTTGATGGCTGTGAATTTTTGTTGTGAATGTCCAGTAATATGTTATAGAAACATATTAAGTTGTTTAAACCTGGAAATAACCTGGATTGTCTATAAATTTTTATGGTCTGTTCCTATGGAAGTTGATGTTACTTGCCATACTTCATTCATACTTCTTTGCCATCAAGTTGAGTCATCCTGAACGCAAGTGAAAGAGTGTAACTCATAGGGGTTGCTAGGTTGTAATCTTTACAGAAGCACATTACTAGTTCTTTCTCCTGTGTAGCCAGTAGGTAAGTTAAAATTGCTAACATTTTGCTTGGTAGCCAAGCACTTAACCATTGTGCCACCAGAACTCCTTAGGTGCCATTGAGTCAGCGCTAACTCATAGTGACCGTGTGCGCAGCAGAACACATGACTTACACAGCCCTGAATCGGCCTCAGAATCGCCCTCACGGTGGGGCACTGCATGCGGTCACTCTGTTTCCACACCCTTGGATATGTGGATTGGTTCCTGAGGTAGTAGTCTTTTTATATAAGTATAACTTGAGATTTGGGATTATACTTTTTAGATTTTTTTCCCCATCAAGCTTGTAATATTAACAGCAATTTATACTTCCATTCAGTAAGTGTGTAAGGAAGCATGTATTGTAAGTCATTTCTGGATGTGTCATAAGTTTAAGAGACCAAAAACTTTTCATCCTTGATGACAATAATAGGAGACCTAAATTTTTCAGTAAGCTTCATTTCAAAGGAACTATGGAGTTAAATCAATATAAACATAATAAAAGATGTGAAGAAAATAATAGTGATTTGAACAAAGAAAATAATATAATAATGCAAATAAAATCCTTAGATATGAAGAACTATAGTAGTTGAAACGAAGAACCCTATAGAACAGTGGAAACCAATGAGGAACAAAATAACAGGTTAATATGTAGATTAGGTGAAGGAAATAATAGAAGAAAAAGATGAAGATTAATTTAAACATTAAAACAAGAAACTGAAGTGTTACATAGAAGATAGAAGTAGAATTCTGATAGTGTAGAAAGGAAGAGAATAGTGAAAAGGAAGAAATGTGCAAAGAAATCATGTTCCTTTAATGTGATGAGAGATCTTAGGTTGAAAGAAACCATAAATTACTTGAGCAAAAATATTGAAGGAAAAATATTCATTCAGATATAGGAAAAAATTTAAATATCTAAGAGAAACAATTCTAGAAACTGGAGAGAGAGATTTGCAAAATCCAAAGGATTTCAAACGTTTAAGCCATCACCAAGTACCTTGAAAGAGTTGAGTCAGTGGGTTTGAGGGCTCAGGACACAGTCTCAGGGAGCATCTAGATCAGTTGATTATAACATAGTCTACAAGATAATGTTTTATATCTGAATTTGATGAGTGGCGACTAAAGTCTTAACAGCTTTCGGGCGGCCATCTAAGGTACGACGATTGGTCTCTTCCCTTCTAGAGTAACAAAGCGTGAAGAAAATCAGACTGAAGGACATGCAGACTTTAGCCTTCCAGACCCTATAACCAGAGCCAGCTGGAGGCCGCCTACCCATGTTGTAGAAGGTCCTCGACCAGAGTTGGACACAAATATCAGACAATATTTAAAATCTTTAATCCAAGATTTACTAGTCTATATTACAGAGATTTGTGGACTAATTGAGACTATGGCCCTTAGACAGTCTTCAAACCTGGAACCGAACTCACTCCTGAAGATGAGTTTTCAGCCAAACAATAAGCTTGTGAAGTGGGCAATTATTATCTGTAAGGAACGTGCTTCTCAGAATCTTAAGCCCAACAAAGCTGAAGGAGGAGTATTTGTCTCAAAACAAAGTTCAGAAATGTAGGAAGGGTTAGAAATGGAAATGGGGAGCCAAGGGAGGAAGTGGGGAAAAATGTTGCTAAATTTGAGAGTATTGCAATTAATGTCAAAAAATGAACTAAATTGTTGAATAAAATTAATTGGCTCTGCAAACAGAGTTGTAGGTATAACACGATAGTTACGCAAATAGAAAGTTACGATTTAAAAAAAATTCTTGAGTATGTAAAGCTAACAGAGAGAAGACAATCTAAAGTCAACCAATGTCGGTAGACGTGTTTACGGGAGAGAGAGTAGAGCAAACCAAGAGTTCTGAGGCCGGGCTAAAAGCTTTTCTCCTTAGGTGGGGGGAGGTAAAGATGATACTTTAAAAACAATTTTTATTGGGGGCTCTTACAGCTTTTATAACAATCCATACGTCAATTATATGAAACATTTTTGTACCTATGTTGCCATCATTTTCTCAATATTTACTCTCTAATGGGCCCTTGGTATCAGCTCCTCTTATTTCCCTCCTCACCCACCCTCGTGTTCCCTTGATAAATTATTATTATTTTCATATCTTACATGGACTGCTGTCTCCCTTCCCCCAAGGTTTCTGTTATTCATCCCCTGAGGGGTGTGTGTGTGTGTGTGTGTGTGTGTGTGTGTGTGTGTGTATGTGCTGATCATTGGGATCGGTTCCCCCTTCCTCCCCTATAAAGAGAACAGTGAGAGACATTTAAATAATACATTAATATGGAAAAGTCCCAAATCTTTATCTTAAAAAGCTTGTTAGTAGCTTTCTAAGGTCTCTTCTTACCTAGAGGAAAAATGAGAGAATTAGTGAACCATGTGCACATCAATTGTGTAAAGCACATTTGTACATTCGTTGCCCTCATCATTCCCAAAACTTTTGCTCTCCACCCAAGCCCCTGGAATCAGGTCCTCATTTTTTCCCCTCCCTCCCAACTCCTCCCTCCCTCATGAACCCCTGATAATTTATAAATTGTTATTTTTTCATATCTGGCTCTATCCCACGTCTCCCTTCCCCCACTTTTCTGTTGTATGTCCCTCAGGGAGGAGGTCAATGCAGGTCCTTGAAGTAGGTACATAATCAAATGTGGTGAAGAAAGCTGATGGTGCCCGGCTACCAAAAGATATAGTGTCTGGGGTCTTAAAGGCTTGAAGGTAAACAGGCAGCCATCTAGCTCAGAAGTAACAAAGCCCACATGGAAGAAGCCCACCAGCCTGTCCGATCACAAGTTGTCAAGGGATCAGGTATAAAGCATCATCAGAACAAAAATCTTACCATACTGAATGAGCTTGGGAGTGTGGAGACCCAAAACCCATTTGTAGGCCACTGGACATCCCCTTACAGAAGGGTCTTGGGGAGAAGACAAGACAGGGCGCAACATAGCAACGATCAAAAATACAACTTTCCTCTAGTTCCTAAATGCTTCCTTCCCACCCTCCCACTGTCATGATCCGAATCCTACCTAGCAAGCCTGACTAGACCAGAGGAGGTACAGTGGTACAGATGGGAACTGGAAACACAGGGAAGCCAGGGCGGATGATTCCCTCAGGACCAGTGGAGTGAGTGGCGATACTGGGTGAACAGATATTATTTATCTTTTTGTATCTAACTTAATTTACTCAGCATCAATTTTATTAACTTTTTATCAAAGTTCATTTACTTCATACCATTTATCAGAACTTGTATTTTCTTGATGATTGAATATCTTCCATTGTATGTGTAAATACTACATTTTACTTATTCCATTAGTTGATGGACATCAGTTGTTTAATCTTTAGGTTCTAATGAATATTGCTGCAATGAAATTGGTGTCCAAATATCTGAGTCTCTCAACTCATAGCAAGTGCAACCCACTACACAATCAGGGCTCCTTTGGGATGTATAAATATCACAGACTTGCTGGGCCACACACTCAATTTGTAACTTTCTGAAGATTATCTAAATGGCTTTCAATAGCAGAATACATGATTTTACAGTCCGACCAGCACGGCATAAGTACTTGACCTTTCTTCATATCCTCCTGAACACAATATTTTTAATATCTCTAATAATAGGTAACATCTGTTGGGTGTGGCGTTGATACGTCATTTTATTTTGATTAGTATTCTCTTAATAATTAATGCCATCTTTTCATATACTATTTAAAATAATTAGCACATAAAATTTTATTATTAGATGAAATGTTTATCCATAGTCTTTGTCCGTCTTTTTGATGAGTTGTGGGAATTTTTAATATAGTCTGAATATTAAGCCCTTATCAGATAAATGGTTAACAAAGATTTTAAATTTTGACCAAGTTCAATTAATTTTTTCTTTTTATGTTCATCACAAATCCCAGGATTCAGTTGTCAAAAATAATATCTTCAAGTTTTATCTTTATCCTTTCTTCTACGAGTTTAATGCTTCTTTTATTTAAGTCATTGACCTTTTTTTGGAGTGTGATTATGTGAGCTATGAATGGTAAAAGGACCTTTATTGGGATGTGCACCTAACTACAGATTTTAAAAGTTTATAGGATTTGTTCTGGAGCTTCAAATACCAGAAGAGACTGCTGTCTCCTCATTGACTAGATGTAGTACCTTGGTGAAAAGCAACCTGGCCATAGATGTATTGTTTTATTTCTGGATACTCTATTCCATTGGTCTCTGTGTCTTTCTGTACTCACTCAAGACTCAACTCACTGCCATCGAATCAATGCTGCCTTCATAGCAACCCTCGCTGGGTTTCTGTTGACTATTTTGGGGAGTAGAAAGCCAGCCTCTCTCCCACTGAACTGCTAATGGTTTTGAACTGCTGACCATGTGGGTCACAGCCCAAGGCATAACCACTATGCCACCAGCCTCCATATTTTGGACAACTCTAGCTGTAGTATATTTTGAGACCGGAAAATGTGAGTCTTCCTGCTTTGTTTTTCTTTTTTAAGATTGACTAATTGGGCCCTCATACTGTTCTCTATTAATTTGAGGTTTGGTCTTTCTATAAAGTAGGCTGTTAGAATTTTTAAAGAAATTACATTGCATCTATAGATTGCTTTGATTAATATGAGCATCACAATATGAAGTCTTTAATCCATAAACATGAGGAGGCTTTCTACTCTGGTAAAGAGCTAACAGTCTTGGAAACCCACAGGGAGGTTCCAGTTTGCCCTATTGAATCAGCTATGAATCAGAATTGACATCATGACAATGAGCTTTTGGTCTTCACATTTATATAGCACTTCAGTCATGTTTTGTAGTTTAATGGTTTCCTGACTCAGGTGATACAGCAAAAAGGATTTCAGATGTATTCATGTTAAATGTAAGAATTGAACTTTCCTAATTAAAATTGACTCAGTAGCACATGGCATCAGCATGGAAGTAAGATGCCCCGGGCCAGTTCAAGCCTGTCACCTGGGTTTGCTGTGAGTTGGGATTGATGGTACCAAATAGTAATGTATTTTGTCATGCCACCTTCTGAATTTTTGTCATTGTGATAATATTTGGTCAAGGTCACCACTCCTTGGGTGAATGACGGGGTTTTCTACTCCCATAAACAGCTACAATATTCGAAACTGAGTCAACATCAACTTATGGCCGTGAGTGTCAGGGTAATGCTAGTCCCTAACGTTACCTTTTACAAGTAAATAGTTCTGATCACACCACTATTCTGGTTAGAAGTCAATAGTAACTTTCTGCCAGGATCAAATTGAAAGGTGCCCCATGGTACTTTGGTTAATGTGTTCAGCTGATATTCAAAATGTTGGTAGTTTGAAACCATCAGCGATGGTGAGAACAATTCTTCACTGAATGCAAGGCTCTACATTACTGGCCTGAGGCTGGTATCTAGCTTCATCTTTGCGTGTTTTAGTTCCTATTATACAATACAGACCGTATCAATTAGAGTTCGTTATATGTAAGCCACAATGGATTGGATTCTATCCAATTTTATTTGGAGTGGGGACTTTTTTTTTGTATGTATAGTTATTTAAAAGAATTGGAAAAAAAACAAAACAACAAAACCCAACCCAAACCTCAGCAAAGATAAAGTTAAAGATAGTTTCCAAGAGTACCTAGCCACAGATTAATCAATAGGTGGTTTGCACTTAGCTAGCCAGTTTGTTGGATTTGCTCCAGTAAAGACAACCGCCTAGAAACCCCTTTGGACCACTTTTGTTGTCAGGTTGAGGTCGTTATGAAATGGAATTGACCTAATGGCATGTAACAATTGTGTATATATAGTCACAGCACATCCTGTGTTAATTGTGTTTATTTATTTAATGTTTATCTCCTTCCCCTCACTTTGTTATTGTTGTGTATCAATAAGTTCCAACTCACCAGGACTGTATGTGAAGGCCAAACTGCTCGTAAGGGTTTTAGGCTGTAATCTTTACTAGAGCAGATAAGTAAATCTTTCTCCAAGCAGTTGGGTGTGTTGGAACTGACAACCATTCCGTTAGCAGCCAATGTGAGGACCTATTCCAGCACCTTTACTATGTGGTAGACAACTCTACTAATCTTGGCTTTGTCCGTATTAGCTAATCCGTACAGCAGTCCTATGAAAGCCTTGCTAACTGTCCTCCCTTTGTAGATGAGGCTGCATGTGGGAAGTTCTTTGCCTGAGGAAGCAGGATTTGGTGACCTTAGCTACTTTGCTGACATCTGGAAAAGAATATTCAACATCTTGGGATGGGGAAGAGGGATAAAATATCTAACTTAACCATTTCTATAGTTATATATTCTGTTAAAATATATTCTCCAATCCACTTACTCTGGTTTCCTGCTTAACAAATAACTTTTATATATACTGATCTGACCTCCAAGCCAATATGAAACCAGTTGGTGAAAATTACCAGTTGATGCTAGACCAGTTAGTTCTTGTGTATCAAGTGCTGTGTAATGTCGTTGGGTGCAGTAATGAAATCTTAGGTCTAAGCACTGCTTCCTGGCTGCAGTCTTCCCTCACTATACTGCTCTACAAGTCACCACCTGCCCATGTTTCCAAATCGACGGGCAGTTGCATTCTGTTTCAGCAAAACTTTGCAGCCGCATTTGAAGTAATTGATGTTCCCTCTTTCTTCAGACTGCCTTTTCTTGGCCCTAGTGACTGCATACACTCACGGCTTGCTTCCTACCTCATTGATCTTAATTTCCTTTACAAATGTCTCCTCTATTAGCCATCTTTAGAATGTTGGAGCACCTCAAAACTTAATCATAGATCAGCCTTTTCTCTTTACAAACATACCTCTGCTTTCTCACTCTAGGAAATGATGTTTCTAAATACCTAGGCAGTAATACGGAACTCACTCAGGATACTTTTATTTATCCTACCTTCCAAATCTAATTTGCTATCTAGCTTAACTGATTTCTAACTCTAGATGTTTTTCAGATCCATCTTTTTCCATGGTCAGTACTTCTTGTACCTCAGTCCAGGTAGACACGTGTTCTCATCTAATTATTAAAAGCTTCCTACATGATCTTTTTGTGTCCATTCTTCGCTCCCTTTCCATCTAAGTGTTACTTAGCAGTCCTTAGGAGTCATCTTTTTAAACAGTAAGTCATGCTATTTACCTTTGGTGGCTTTCCATTGACCTTTACATAAATTCTAAATGCTTCCTCATGCTTTATAAGATCCTGTGAAATCTGTACCTTTTTCTCTCCAAACTTAGTTCATACTACTCTCTTTACTATGATTTGGTGATATTAACTAAATTCTCTTCTTGGACGATGCCAAGATATTTTAGGGAAAGCTTTTCTTTTTCTTTCCCCAGTTAACACCTACCTACCTTTGAGGTGTTATATCTTCAGAGAGGTGTTTATTTTACTAGCTAAATTTTACTCTTGTGGAACCTTATTCTCTTCCATTATAGCACTTACCACAATTTTTATTTATGTGTTTGATTTAGTGCTTGCCTTCATAGTTAAATAGTAAATTTAAGCTCCTTACTTAATTCCCAGTTCCTTACAAATTCCTGTCTCCTAGTAGAGACTCAATAAGTGTTTGTTTAATAGTGCATAAGTTGGCATGCCACTGTCATTCTGCAGAGTTTCTCTTTCCACTACAGATGATTTTGAGGCTGTTTCTTAGAGCAGGCCTCTTACAGGATTCAACGAATACCCCCTTTAATTGGATTAAATCAGAACGTGAGTTGTAAAAGATGCAAGTGGAGTGAAGTTAAATAGAAAGCAGGCAGGTATAAGGCTATCTAAGGATTATTTGCATTGTGAAAAAGATCTAGAGGTGTTGGTAAACTGTTGAAGAGTAGCACCACCCTTACCTGAGGTGTGAGGGAGTTGAGATAAATCAATGATTCTCATTTTCAAAAAGGACTTATAATTTTACGCTTTTCTGTCATGATAAGAAGGAAAAATACTCTTCTCTTAGTAAGCATATATATATATATATTTTTTAAAGTGTCATAAAATCAGAAAAGAAATTTTTGTTTTATTACATTTTTAGCAGTAGCTTGAGTTCCGGATAACAGTTTAACTGCAGTTTCACATTAAGTACATACCATGCAACACCAAAATAGAATTCAAATTTAGATATCAAAGCTCCTTAAATCAGATTCTCAAAAAGTATTTAAATAGCTATCGTTTTTTCTTTGTATAAATAAGACTTAGGGAACTAAAGTAATTGGATTGCAATCACAGTTGGGAGAGCTAGTATTTTATCCTATTTTCCTTATTCTAAAGTTTATTTTCTTTCCAGCATGCTTTTTCCAGCTAGCCTCTACTTTAAAAGTTAGAGTTTGTTCCATACATGGTTTGTTTTTTACACATCAAAATAGCACAGTAATCGTCATTCTACCTTTTAAAAAAAAATTACCGTATAAGATACTTCAAAATCCTTTTACCTTAGACTCCTCTTTCCCAGGTGTATCTGTTGAACCTACCCAAAACTTCAAATCACAGCGACTCTGTATCGTGTACAGTGTTTCTGAGGCTGTCAGCCTCGACAGGAGCAGATAGCCGTATCTTTCTCCCTCTGAGTGCTGCTTGGAGTTGAAGTGCCATCCTGTGGTTAGCTGCCCAATGCCCAGCCCACAGCATCACCAGGACGCCGTCTTTGGAATGTAGTAGTCCTTTATTTCATGTCCATTTTTATGCTGCCTAATGCTTTTCTCCTGTAGGAGCTTATGAATATTTCTTATTATAAGTCCTTGAAGGCAGATTTATGTTCACTGAGGTCTTCACAGCCCTTATTGGAATAAAAATGCATTTAATACTTGTTGAATAAGCTGTGGAATAAACAAAATTTCAGATACTTTTATATTTTTTCCTTTGCTGTGGATTATAAGGTTTATAAATATTCTCTTTAGGAACACTCTTCATTCTTGTCTGTTCTTCACAGCTAGGCTTCCTAAAAGAGTTATCATGTCACAATTTATTGCCACTCCCTTTTCTAGCCTTGTCTTAAATGGCTAGTTACCAACATTTGAAATTTTTCTTCAAAGATAAAACAGAAAAAATAAAAAGTATTTTAAAAAACCCAGAAAAAGTAAAAGAGACTATTTTAGAAATCCGTGAAAAGAATTTCAGTTTTATCTTTGTGGTCTGTTTTTCCTGTCTGCCCTGTAAATAGTAGTGCTCTTTAGGGTTCTGACATTGCTCCCCTTCTCTTGATCATGCTGAGAACTTTCCCTGACTATTTTCATAGTCCTCCTTTGGCTCTATTATCAGGAAATACAAATCATATACTTAGATGTTAATGATTTACAAGCTGGTAACATGAAGGTTTTAAAGGAGGTAAATGATATATAGTAAGGAAAATTAGGGACTCTTGTGGATTACAGAAATCTATGATGTTTAAACTTCATCAGACTGTTTCTAAGTCAGAACACAAAACCCAATGTTAATTTTTCAACAGAAGTGAGTTTAGACTTTTCAATGTGAAATTTCCAAATTTCTGAATGTGAGCTACTGTTAAAATTAAAACACTCTCCTGCAAGCCTAAGGAAACTTTTTTAAATGAAATTTTTAAATTGTAAATTAGGTGGGGTAATTTACATTTCAGATTATCAACTCTGTACCCAACATTTCAAAACACTCCTCAACACACATCCAAACCTTCACCACCCCAAATTTTTCTACTCTGTCTTATGGGCCTTCATCCTCCCCTTCAAGTCAATTCCTGCTGTCTTCCTGCCCCCTGCTACATCTTGTTACCCTGGCCCTCTGCACACCTTTGTCTTGGTTTTTATCTTTACAGTAGTGGTGTCATACAATAGTTTCCTTTTTATGATTGACTAACTTCATCAGTATAATGTTCTCCAGATCCAAACATATCATAAGGTGTTTTGTGGTTTCAACATTCTCTTTAGCACTGCATAATGTTTGCCCATGTTGTGTGTATACACTAAAGTTTCTTTAAAAAAGTCTACCCAGTCACATTGACATATAATTCATATGTCATATAGTTCAGTAGTTTAAACATATTAAACAGAGTTGTACTATCATCACTATAATCAATTTCAGAACATTTTCTTCTTCTTTGTACTTACTATGAGCTCACTACCCTCTCCCCCCGCCCTCATACAGAGAAAAATGTACAAAAACAAACACAATAACAACAAAATAAAATGTAGAAAAACCCCAGAAGATAATAAAAACATTTAAACTGGTTCAAAAGGAGAACACATAATAAAGTGTTAAATTTTAAGCTCACTGCATCTACACTTTCCGGTGCACTCTGACAACAAAGCTATTCACACCCCTGGTCAGTGGTCGGAGGGGATTCAGCAGAGCCTTAATCTTTTATTATTATTTTAAATAGTTTTATTACAGCTCATACAACTCTTATCACAATACACACATACATCAATGGTGTAAAGCACTTTGTACATTCATTGCCGTCATTCTTAAAACATCCGCTCTCTACCCAAGCCCCCGGCATCAGCTCCTCATTTTTTCCCCTCTCTCCCTCCACTGTGCCCCTCCCTCATGAGCCCTTGATAATTTACAAATTACTATTTTGTCATATCTTGCACTGTCCGACATCTCTCTTCACCCACTTTTCCATTGTCCATCCCCCAAGGGAGGAGGCTATTTCTAGATCCTTGTAATTGGTTCCCCCTTTACAACCCACCCTCCCAGTATCGCCACTCATACCACTGGTCCTAAAGGGATCATCCACCCTGGATTCCCTGTGTTTCTAGTTCCTATCTGTACCCAGTGTACATCCTCTGGTCTAGCCAAATTTGTAAGGTAGAATTGGGATCATGATAGTGGGCGGAGAGGAAGCATTTAGGAACTAGAGGAAAGTTGTATGTTTCATCGTTGCTACATTGCACCCTGACTGGCTCATCTCCTCCCCAAGACCCTTCTGTAAGGGGATGTTCAGTGACCTACAAATGGACTTTGGGTCTCCACTCTGCACCCCCCCCCCCCTCATTCAAAATTAATAATTTTTTGTTCTGATGATGTCTGATACCTGATCCCTTCGACACCTCATGATTTCACAGGCTGGTGTGCTTCTTCCATGTGGGCTTTGTTGCTTCTGAGCTAAATGGCCGCTTGGTCACCTTTGAGCTTTTAAGACCCCAGACGCTATATCTTTTGGTAGCCGGGCACCATCAGCTTTCTTCAGCACATTTGCTTATGCACCTGCTTTTCTTCAGTGATTGTGTTGGGAAGATTAGCATCATAGAATGCTAATTTAGACCAGGCTTACTGGTCTCAGGAGACTTGGAATCCCCAGACTGTGGCACTTAGCTACTCTTCACTCCAGAACTACTCACTCTTCTGACTCAGCTTTCAGCCAAAAAATTTATAGGTTTAGAGGGGATGATTAACATCTGAGAGGTATACAACACTCTTTAGAACAATCAACCATACAAAATCAAAAGGACAGGAAGGAAGGATGAATAATAATGGCAAAATATTGGGAGGGCAGAAGTGGGAAGAGTGCTAGTACATCTTGAGGACTGCAATCAATATATGAATTGTTGAATGGAAAACCAATTTACTCTCTGAAATTTTAAATCTTAATAAAAAGCTTTTTAAAAAGTGCCAATTTAATAGAACAAAGCATTCTTGCAATGAGGAAGTACTTGGGTGGAGGCCCGATGTCCATCCACTACCTTAATACTAAACCTATAAGTATATGCACATAGATCTATTTCCCCATCCTCAAAAATAAATGTATTTACATATGTACATGCCTTTATTTAGACCTCTATAAATGTCCTTTGCCTCCTAGCTCTTTCCTCTATTTCCCTTGACTTTTCAGAGGCTTTATCTTATGGAGACCCTGCAAATGGATTTTCACATCTATACCCTTCTATAAACTGGGTGCTTGGAATTTAAACTAATCCCGCTATCTCTTCTGGTTTTACATTTACAATAATAATCTGATCTTTTTAAAATCCTAAGATCACAAAGGCTGGTATGTTGCTTTTGTGTGGACTTGTCACTTCACTTTTTGATGGATGTTTGTTTTAAGATACACCTTTAACTCTAAACACTATTCTTCCTGATAGCTGGGTACCATCTGAATTTTTCACCACACCTTGTTATAAAACCAATATCTTCTATGATCTCTTAATGTGGACAGATAACAAGTTGGGCCAAGTCATAAGAACAAATCGTTCTTATTAGTGCTACAATTAAATGTGAGCTTAAAATCTGTGTATACATCTATGGTTTTATGTATGTCCCTAATCCACTTCAGAGACATCATTATCCTTCTATTGGGGAACATTGTAAATCATCACTGTGATACATAGAGTGACTCTATTGATCATACTCATTCACTCATTTCCACTTAGTCAGGGGTAGAACTGTGAGTTTCTGAGACTAACTTTATGGGAGTGAAAAGCATCATCTTTCTCTCAGAAAGCAGCTGGTGGTTTTGGACTGCTTACCTCGCGGTAAGCAGCCCAACATGTAACCACTAAGCCTCCAGGGCTCCATTAATCAATCGATAGTGTCATTAATTTAGCAAGTCTTAGAGAATGTTAAAGACTTTAGAAAAGGAAAGTATACACATACAGGATAGCCATTTATTTGTTTGTTTGTTTATTTTTAAACATTTTATTAGAGGCTCATACAACTCTTATCACAATCCATACATATACATACATCAGTTGTATAAAGCACATCTGTACATTCTTTGCCTTAATCATTTTCTTTTTTTAAAACATTTTATTAGGGGCTCATACAACTCTTATCACAATCCATACATATACATACATCAATTGTATAAAGCACATCCGTACATTCTTTGCCCTAATCATTTTCAAAGCATTTGCTCTCCACTTAAGCCCTTTGCATCAGGTCCTCCCCCCTTCCCGGCCCCCCACTCATGAGACCTTGATAATTTATAGATTGTTAGGTTTGTTTAAGGTCAAGTCCAGTTTGCTCCATGAGGTCTCCAAATAGAAGTCTTCTGTGGCCTATGAAGGACAATGTCGTGCCATCTCTAAAGGACAGTCTAAAATTTGGTTGTCTGCAGCCTGAGACCTGAGTCACTGAGGTCAAACTAGGTCAAAAGTGCCAAATCTGGAACATGATAATGGGCGTATCCTCCTCTTGGGTGTGTATATTATGTAACGTTAAGCATTTTTCCCAGTGGCATGTTACCCCACTTAACTTACCAGCAACAGTGGTAAAATCCCCATCTCAAAGATAGACACCCCTCCCATCCCACCCACCTCTGGACTTGGGCTTCCATTAAGGTTCACTGAGCAAGCACCCTAGTAAGGAGTGTTTATTGATTTTGGGTGACCATAAAACAGTATTACAGTGCAAGAATTGATTGGTTCTCTCCCCAAAGCTTGAGAAACTGACTCCAGTTGAGGTGTAGCTATCTCTGTGTAAGTAGTTATTAAGATGTACAAATAAGGGGGTGATATATGGATCCGTGAGCATTGGGCATGCACATTGCCTGAGAGATTGGTTTAAAACAGGAGTGTCAAACTGGCGATCCACACGGGCCACATGTGGCCCCAGAGGTAATTTTTTGTGGCCCATGATGCTCTGAAATAAAATGAAAGTAGAAAAAATTGTTATGAAGAAAATAGCGCTTAGGGGAGATGGAGGCAATACTGTACCACGATTCACTTGTAAACTCTGTAGCTACCGAAGACAAGTATGCACGTGGCCCGATGTCTTTCCTGGGAGCCTGTGGACGTGGATAAACGTGCTGACTCAGTTCCGGCGATGTTTGGAAGCGACACATCTGCCACTCTCAGTGTCCCGTCATGTAAACAGATCCCAGTAGCGACAAGGTTAAAAAGAGCGCTCTGCGTTGTGCTGTTAGGAATCACACCTAGCGGCAGCGCGAGTGAACAGTTTTAGAGGGACGCCATGACGATTGTGCATCACGCTGGTCAGCTGTCCCAACATTTTGTGCTTTTTATTAGTTTATTATATTTTCCGGTCACAACATAAGAGGTAAGTGAAAAACTAGTAGGACTGGCAAGTTCCGGGTGAAAAAGAATAAATTTAGTTTTAGAAATGTATTAAATAAAATAAATTTTTAAATAAAAGCAATTATAGTGTTTTAATTATTCTATCTATATTCATGAATTCTCACTTCAATATATAAATTTAACAAAATTTGTGAATGTGATGTGGCCCGCCTGAATCTTGCCTGTTGCACCAAATGACCCGCGTTTTTTTCAATACATTTTTTTAATTAAATCATTTTATTGGGACTCATACAACTCTTATCACAATCCATACATACATCAATTGAGCAAAGCACCCTTATACATTTGTTGCCCTCGTCAGTCTCAAAATTCGCCTTCCACTTGGGTTCCTGGAATCAGCTCAGTTCCCTTTTTTTCCTTCCCCCTTCTTCCCCGCTCCCCCCGGCACCCTTAATAGTGTATAAATAATTATTTTATCTTACACTGCCCGGCGTCTCCCCTCACCCACCTTCCATTGCCCATCTCCCTGAGAGGAGGTTACACATAGATCTCCAAGATCGGTTCTCCCTTTCTACACCCCCTTGCCTCCCGGTGTCGCCACTCTCACCGCTGGTCCTAAGGGCTTCATCCATCCTAGATTCCCTGTGTTTCCAGATCCCTACTGCACCGCTGTTCATCCTCTGGTCTAACCAGGTCCGCAAGGCAAGGTAGAATCGGGGTCATGATAATTGGGAAGGGAGGAAGCGTTCAAGAACTAGAGGAAGGTTTTGAGTTTCATTGTTGCTACACTGAACCCTGAGTGACTCATCTCCTCCCCCCTACCCCTCTGCAAGGGATGTCCAGCTGTCTACAGATGGTCATTGGATCCCCATCACGCACTCCCCCTCATTCACGGTGATGTGATCCTCTCCCCGCCCCCGTACCTTTGTTGTTTGAGACCTGGTCCCCTCCACCCATCACCATCTCCCATGTTGGTGTGCTGCTTCCATGTGGGCTTTGTTGCTTCTGCAGATGGCCCGCATTTTCATTGAGTTTGAGAGCCCTGGTTTAAGAAGAGAGATGACCTGAGGAGCAAATGTAGTTGTCTCTTACAGTATTCACCCTTCTGTGATTTGACTGACTTGCACTGCAATGCTGTGCAGGTCTATCCTTGGTATGAGGTGCTTTATGGTTTTATCACTGTTTTAAGAATGCATAGTATTCCATTGTGCATGTGTACCAGAGTTTCTTATCTATTTTTCTACTGATGGGCATTTAGGGTCTTTTCTTGATGTGTTTTCCAGAGCTCTCTTTGCTTGCATACAGAAATCTAATGGTTTCTGTTTGTTAATGTTGGTGTGCTTCTACTTTACAATCCCTCAATTGTTAGGAGAATCTTTGCAATATTCTGTATACAAAATCATGTCATTTGCAAATAGTTTTACTTCTCCTTTACCCAGTTATATTCCCTTGATTTCCTTTTATTGTCTTATGATTCTGGCTACGATTTCCACCAAGATGTTGAATAAGAGTGGTAATAGGTGCATGCTTGTGTGGCTCTCATTCTTAGGGAAAATGTTTTCAGTTTTTCTCTGAATGGGATATTGGCCTATGGTTTATCATATATGATCTTCATTATGTTGACGAATTTTCCTTCATATTTTACTGAGTTTTTATTTTTCAGAAATGAGTATTGGGGGAGGGGATAGTGGGGAGGGAAGGGGGAAATTGAGCAGCTAATACCAAGGGCTCAACTAGAGAGCAAATGTGTTGAGAATGATGAGGGCAACAAATGTGCAAATGTCCTTGACACGCAATGGAGGTATATATGGATTGCAATGAGTTGTATGAGCCCCCTATAAAATGATTAAAAATAAATAAAATATAATACTGATAAATTTTTTTAATGAAAAAAGAAATGAGTGTTGGATACTGTAATCTGCTGACATGATCAGATGTCTAGGTGATTTCGAACTGTTGACCTTGTGGCAAAACCACTGTGCCACCAGGGCTGATCATGTGGTTCTTATTCTTTGTTTTGTTGATGTTGTGGATCATCACTTTGGTTTTCCCCCCAATGTTGAACCATTGTCATATCCCGGGTATGAATTCTACTTGATCATGATGAATCTTTTTTTTTTTTTTTTTAGGTAGATTCTTGGATTCTATTGGCCAGGACTTGGTTGAGAATTTTTGCATCTTTTTTAATGAGGGATATTGGTGTGTAGTTGTCCCTCGTTGGGGGGGTCTTTGCCTATTCTTTGTATCAGTTGTGCTCACTTTACAGAATGAGTTTAGGGGTTTGCTGTCTTTTTTATCTTCTGGAATAGTTTGTGTAGTCAATGGCAGTTCTTCACTGAGTACTTGTTAAAAAGTTGTGAGGCCATCTGGTTTTGAGTTTTTCTTGTTTCGAAGTTACTTGATTTTTGTCTCTTTTGTTATAGGTCTGTTGAAGTTGTCTACCTTGATCTGTGTTAATTTGGTTTGGTGGTATAGTTCTAGGCATTTGTCCATTTCTTCAAGGATATCAAACATGTTAGAGTACAGTCATTTGTAGTAAAGGGTGGTTCTTTTGGATGTGTGTTGATGTTGCCCTTGGAGTCCTAATTCTAAAACTTTGCATCTTCTCTTTTACTTTGTTACATTTGCCACCTGTTGGTCAATTTTGTTAATCCATTCAAAGAACTAAGTTCTTGTCTGATTGATTTCCCCCCTCCCATTTTTTTTCTGTTTTTCCAGTTTATTTCTTTCTGCTATAATCCTTAGGATTTGTTTGCTCTTATTATTAGCAGGTGTGTGTTGTCCGTCTTTCAGCTTGCGGAAGGTATTATATTAATATTGATTTTGGTGTATCAAAGTTTCTCTCCCCACCCCACCCCCTTTTTAAATAAATCATTTTACACCTTTTAGAGCAATCCATACATCAGCTGTATCTAGCATATTTGTACATATGTTGCCATCATATTCAAAACATTTTCGTTCTACTCAATGTTTCTTTATCCATTCTTCTACTGTTGGGCATTTCGGCTGTTTACAACTTTTTGCTATTGTGAGCAGTACTTAAATGAACCCAGAGAGCATATGTCTCTTCATGTTACGGCTTATACTTTTCTATTTTTTTACAAGCTACGGCTTATACTTCATTAGGGTATATGTTCAGGCGAGGTAAGACTGCCACGTATGGAATTTCCATTTTCTTAAGGGAGTGCCATATTACTTTACATAATGGTTACGTATTTACAGCGTCACCCACAGTTTGTGATCGTTTCTATCTCATATTGCATCCTCTCCAGCCTCCTTTCCTGCCCTTTTTTTCCCCCTTCACATTGGGGTCTTCATTGTCATTGTACGGTAGCATCTCATTCTGATTTGCATCTCCTGGATAACTGACGATCATAAACATTTGGAGCAAGCTCTTTTTGAGTTTTCAAGTTTATTTTATGCCTCCAGTTCCCAGGTTTGTATCTCAAGAGCTGCTTAAATTTTTTTTTAAATCTAAACTTAAGCTCATTTTATTGTGTTCTAGAGTTCATAAGAGTTCTATGACCTACAGGTATCTCAGAGTGCTTGATGATCAACCTGAACCTTAAACTTGGATTAAGCAATGATTTAAGTTATAGAATAAGACAGCTGTCAGTTTGAGTCCTGGTTTTGCCACCTAATAAGTATACAAGCAAGCTGCTTAATTTCTTTAAACTTCTCTTTGCTCAAGCAAGGGCACTTCACAAAATGCACGGAAAAATGGAATTAAAAGATAATAGGATTTTTCCATAAATTTTTGAAACCCCCTCATGAAAATGAAAGCAATATAATTGGGCTATTGTGCTAGTGGTTACCTGCGCATAGTAAGGAGTAAAGCATTGGTTGCTCTCAGTACATATTCCTGTTTCAGTGAACATTACCACTTCCGATTATTGTTCTTTTTTTTTTTTCCTTTTTTTAAAAAATTTATTTTAACAATTTATTGGGGCTCATACAATTCTTTTCACAGTTCATACATATACATACATCAATTGTATAAAGCACATCTGTACAGTCTTTGCCCTAATCATTTTTTTCTCTTTTCTTCTTTTACATTTTATTAGGGACTCATACAACTCTTTTTTTATTTTTTTTATTTTTGATGCTTTCTGTGTCACTTTACACTTTGCACATAGAATCTTTTAATATTTCAACTACAAGTTTGGATTTTCGCTTCAATTACTTTAGTTTGATATATAATGAGCATCTTATTCTCATTTTGTTTTCAACCTCCAGGCCTTTGCACATCTCATAATGTTTTGATTTGTCTTTCCTAGCTGCCTTTTGAAATGTTTGGCCTAACTCTCTTACTTCATCATTTTCCCCATTTGCTTTTGATTCTCTACATTCAACAGCATGTTCCTGAGTCTCTCCTGATACCCATGTTGTTCTTTTATTTTCTTTCCTATCTTTTTAATGAACTTTTGATTTCTTCATGCATGATATTCTTTTTCTTTAATTTTAACAATTTATTGGGGCTCATACAATTCTTTTCACAGTTCATATATATACATACATCAATTGTATAAAGCACATCTGTACAGTCTTTGCCCTAATCATTTTTTTCTCTTTTCTTCTTTTACATTTTATTAGGGACTCATACAACTCTTACCACAATCCATACATATACATACATCAATTGTATAAAGCACATCCATACATTCCCTGCCCCAATCATTCTCAAGGCATTTGCTCTCCACTTAAGCCCCTTGCATCAGGTCCTCTTTTTTTTTCCCCCTCCCTCCCCATTTTCCCCTCCCTCATGTGCCCTTGGTAATTTATACATCGTTATTTTGTCATATCTTGCCCTATCCGGAGTCTCCCTTCCCCCCTTCTCTGCTGTCCCTCTCCCAGGGAAGAGGTCACATGTGGATCCTTGTAATCAGTTCCCCCTTTCCAACCCACTCACCCTCCACTCTCCCAGCATCGTCCCTCACACCCTTGGTCCTGAAGGTATCATCCACCCTGGATTCCCTGTACCTCCAACCCTCATATGCACCAGTGTACAGCCTCTGTCCTATCCAGCCCTGCAAGGTAGATTTCGGATCATGGTAGTTGGGGGGGAGGAAGCATCCAGGATCTGGGGGAAAGCTGTGTTCTTCATCAATACTACCTCACACCCTAATTAACCCATCTCCTCTCTTAAACCCCTCTATGAGGGGATCTCCATTGGTCGACACTTGGGCCTTGGGTCTCCACTCTGCACTTCCCCCTTCATTTAATATGATATATATATATACATATATATACATACATATATACAGATACACATATATACACATACATACACACACATATCTTTTTTTTTTTTGCACGATGCCTTATACCTGGTCCCTTGGGCACCTCGTGATCGCACTGGCCGGTGTGCTTCTTCCCATGTGGGCTTATTTGCTTCTGAGCTAGATGGCCGCTTGTTCACCTTCAAGCCTTTAAGACCCCAGACACTATCTCTTTTGATAGCCGGGCACCATCAGCTTTCTTCACCACATTTACTTGTTCACCCACTTTGGCTCCAGCCGTTGTGTCGGGAGAGTGAGCATCATAGAGTTCCAATTTAATAAAAGAAGGTATTCATGCATTGAGGGAGTGTTTGAGTAGAGGCCCAAGGTCCTTCCGCCACCTTAATACTTGACCTATAAATATAGACACATAGATCTATTTCCCCATCCTCCTATATATATTTGCATGTACATGTCTTTGTCTAGACCTCCATGAATGCCCTTTGACTCCTAGCTCTTTCCTCCATCTCCCTTGACTTTCCTCCTGCCCTACTACCATGCTTCATCGCCACCTGGGCTAGAGTATACCTCTTCTCTAAGCAACCTTACCCTTGATCATTTCCCACCATGCCTGCCACTCCCCCTTCTCTACCATTTGGGGTCCCATGTTTTTCCCTTGTCCCTGGGTTTGTTAACACCACTTCCTTACCCCCCCTACCCCCCCACCCCAAGTCCCCCCAGAACTGTCGGTCCCGTTGTTTTTCCTCCAGATAGTTCATCCAGCCTGTCCTATTCAGACAGACCTGTGGAGTCACTAACATGCACCCAAACTAGACAGAGGAAAACAAAGCAACAGTATACAACCAGACAACAAAACAACAAAAACAAACCACTGACAAAGAACAGAACAAAACAGTTCACAAGAGAAAAGCTTGTAGTTAGTTCAGGGATCGTTTGCTGGCCCTTAGGAGCGTTTTCCAGTCCTGTCTGTTGGGGCAACACGCCCTGGCCCCAAAGTCTACTTTCAGCATTCCCTGGGGACCTTGCCACTCCTTTCCCTTGCTGTTCTGCTGCACTCCCCCAGTGATTTGCCTCGGTGTGGTGGGATCAGGTCAGGTGCAATTCCCACACTGTGTCTCCGGTGCTGTCACCTGTATCGCCCTTAGTCACTGAGGGGCATCATTTCTCATAGTGGGACCAGCCATGTTCTCTCTGTGGACTGGCTGCTCTACTCAGGAGCACAGCCGATTATTGTTCTTTAAGAGCAGTTTTAGACACTTGTATCTTTTTAATCTTCAGATTAGTCACTTTTTGTACTATCAGTCCCCTTTTGCATATCAGTCCCCTTTTGTAATATCTCTTTACTACCGTGCTCTTAGTTTAATCCCTCTTTTGGGCTCTTTAGTGTTAAGGCTATAGCCTCTTAACAGTTTTCCAGCCTGTGTTTAAGTCCTCTTTCCAAACTATTCTCTGCCTGTTACCAGCGATTTATGTCTTGCTTAAACGTCACTTTTACCAGCAAGCTTCTGCTTATCATCCTTCAGTGGCTCCCCTTTGTTTTTGAACCACAGACCTTGAAGTTGGCAGCCCAGTGTGTAATCACTTTGCCACCAGGGCTCCAGTTTTTAAACTTTTGACATGTGTTCTTCTTGATTTAGTTTCCATTTGATTTTTTAACAAATTTCTTAAGTCTTTGTATTGTAAGCTTAAGTTTCATTGAAGTTACCAGTTCTTAGTGTTTACCCTGCTACTTTACTTGTTGCATGTCTTTTTCCAAACCACCCATCACCTCCTTTTGCAGTGCTTTAGCAATTAGCTTTAAAGCTACCACCTTTCCAGTAGTTTTCTTTTACTCCAATCCCAGGTCTAGGTTGTTTGGTTCCAACTCTTTACGATCCCTTGTATAAGATAGGGAAATAGACTGCTTGGTGCAGTGCCTTTCTCCCGGCCATAGCCACTGTATCATCCCGTCTTGGGAGGGGAGGGTCTTCTTTTCTTCTTCCGTTTTGGAGGGAGGGGGTAGGAGTCTCTCTCCTTTCCACTGACCCTCTCTCTAGTCACCAAGCTTGTGGTTTCTAATTACTGTGTATTTTACTATATTAAAATGAGTCAGATTCTTTCAGGGTATGTACATATTTTAATGAAAGTGTAGGTTTTATTACCAACTATGAGACTCATACTTGGAGATAGATGGGAAGAAATGTGTATATTTTAATTCCTAGGATTAAAATATTGTATGTGACATATTTCAGGAGAAAGACAAGGCTTTCTTATCCCCTGTAAAGAGTGACAGTCTCAGAAACCCATGGAGGCAGTTCTACCCTGTCCTATGGGGTCAGTAAGAGTTGGAATCCGTTGATTGCAATGAGTTCGGTTTCGTAAGTTTTAATGTATTTGACTACTAGGTTTCGAAATAATTAAATGCAACTTCTTTTCTTGCAGGTATTTATAACAACAATGATGTAGCAGTTTCATTTCCAAATGTAGTATCTGGCTCAGGATCGAGTACTCCTGTCTCCAGTTCTCATTTACCTCAGCAACCTCCTGGTCCTTTGCAGCAAGTAGGAGCTCTTTCTCCCTTAGCCACATCATCTGCAACGACTGCTGTTGCTACAACTCAGGTAAGTGATGGTGAACTGTCGCTGTGTAGGTGGTTTTATTTTATTTAATTTTGGTTGTTGGGAATATACACAACAAAAACATTTCAGCTTTATACACATACAGTTCCATTAAATTGATTGTGTGTCATCTTTTGTTGAATAAATCATTTTATTGGGGGCGCATACAACTCTTTTTACAATCCATCCATCCATCCATCCATCCATTGTGTTAAGCACATTTCCATACATACATACATCCATTGTGTTAAGCACGTTTGTACATTTGTTGCCATCATCATTCTCAAAACATTTTCTTTCTACTTGAGCCCTTGGTATCAGCTCCTCATTTTCCCCCCTCCCTCACGAACCCTTGATAATTTGTAGATTATTTATTATTTTTCCATGTCTTACACTGTCCGATGTCTCGCTTCACCCACTTTTCTGTTGTCCGCCTCCCAGGGAGGAGAGGAGGTTATATGTAGATCCTTGTGATAGGTTCACCCTTCTCCCCCACCCTCCCCTTCCCCTCCTGGTATCTCTACTCTTATTATTGGTCGTAGGGCTTACCTGTCCTGGATTCCCTGTGTTTGCAGCTCTGATTTGTACCAGTGTACATCCTCTGGTTTAGCTGGTTTTGTCAGGTAGAATTGGCATCATGATAGTGGGGAGGGTAAGCATTAGAACTAGAGGAAGATGTATCTTAACTTGGTGCTTTGCTGCACCCTGACTGGCTCATCTCCTCCCCGCAACCCTTCTGTAAGGCCAAGTCCAGTTGCCTACAGATGGGCTTTGGGTCTCCACTCCACATCCCCCCTCATTCTTTGATGCCAGATACCTGATCCCTTTGACACCTCGGGATCACGCAGACTGGTGTGCTTCTTCCATGTGGGCTTTGTTGCTTCTTAGCTAGTGTCATCTTTTTTTTTTTTTGGTAATCATTTTATTGGGGGCTCATACAACTCTTATCACAATCCATACATACATCAATTGTGTAAAACCATCTTTATTTCTTAAAGTAAGTTTGGTTAGAAGAAAAACAAGTGACACAGGACTTTCTATAGGGATTTATAAAACATCTCAGTTTGTATATAGTTGCTATTATAAATAACAGACATTTTTTCATGATAGCTAAGAGCGATAGAGGCACCAAGTAGGTACATTTGCATAATTGAGCCAAAGTTTCTAATTTTGGTATAGAGTAGTAAGGAGTGGGTGAAGGGGGAGAGGGGTCACTTGTACATACTCTTTCCTTACAAACAAGGATTCAACAAAATTGAGCCAGGTTCTTAAGTTTTAAAATTATACAAATAATATATGAATATCAGCTGTATTGACTAAAAATTATGAGAGAATTTATAACGATATATTTCCTTAAATACTACACTAATATCCTCCTACTGGGGAAGAATGTTTGTAAATATTAGCAGATATGTAGATTATATAGAATTTGCCATGGTTACCCCTTCACTACGAATTTAAGACTTCGTAGGTGATCTAGTCTACCAAAAATTCAACCAAACCCACTGTACATCAAGAAAACATCCCGACCCATTGCTCCCCAAGCCCACAAGTACATCATTAATCCATATGTCTGACACCAATCCACAAAGTCCTCCTCCATCTCACAAAACACACGCAATGAAGCTCACTGCAGGAGGAAAGCTGAATCAGTGAGCGTGTAAGCATCTCAGCGCTGGCAGGGGTCTCCACATATCTGCTCCAGCACCCAGGGCTGCATTGGGGTAGGTCCATGCATGTGGCTTCTCCTTCTGGATGTCGTGCAGGAAGTGAGCCTTGCCAGCTGAAGCAGGGAACTGGCTAAGGCAGCTGCACCCCAGTCCAACCATCAGAAAGCAAGAAACCTGAGAACTAGAAAGGTGTGGCTCACCGAGCCATTTATCTCTCTGCCCTTCAGTGAACCCCACATGTTTATTCGCCAGTTTCGCACAATAAACTACCTACCTCAATAGTTTTCTGAGACTGCAAATCTTCAGGGGGCAGGTAACCATATCTCGCTCCCTCGGAGTAGCTGGTAGGGCTGAACTGCTGAGTATGTGATTAGCATGCTGGTGAAATACCTCAAAAGCTGCATCTGACAGACCTCTGACCTTAGTAGGGGCAAGGAGAGTCCAACCGTACACCTGCCTAAGGCTGTTTGCCACAATGCAGAGACCAGATACTCCTCCATCCGTCTCCTTTCTTTATTCTTTTCTATTCTGTTCCTCCCAGGACACTCTTGCTTTACAATAATTCGTTTTTTAAAGGTTACACAGAGTTCACAGCGAATACTCACGATTCTGGGTGAAGTTTACAGGTGACCATAACTCAGGATCAGAAAACCTTAAGGACACAGTGTTTGATCCACAGCAGCACATCTTCTTAGCCAGCAGCCAAATTTCAACTCTTCAGCTTCTCAGCCTCACAATCTTGATCCTTTTTCTGTGCACTGCCTCATGGCGTCATCAATGTTCCTCTGCTCTTGTCTCTTGGTTTCAGTTGTTGCAGATACTGGTATCTCTAGTGCCTCTGTCATATCAGGCAGGGAGCTTGCATGTGTTCCTCTGGTGGCTGTTCTTTCTTGATGGTCATGGGCTGCGTCCTCTGCTTCTGAGATACCTGTTTACTGCTGGAGGAATGACATCACTGACCATTCCCTCTTTTAGTGTTTTGCACACGCATGGTTCTACCCTTTCACTTGGTGGAAGTTGCATGGTGTTGTTTGGTCGACTCATAGCGATCCCATAGACTACAGAATGAAACACCGCCCTATCCATTGCTATCCTCACAATTGTTCCCTGTGTTTGAGCTCATTGTTGCAACCATTTATCACTCTTTCTTGTTAAGGGGCTTCCTTTTCTGGCTGTCCCTTTACCAAGCATTATGCCCCCTTTTAGGGACTGATCTCTCCTGATAACATGTCAAAAGTACATGAGCTTCTGAAGGGATCAGTTATCAGGCATCAAAGAACCAAAAATCATATCATTGGGTGCACACTTCCATGATAGGATCGCTGGAGACAAATGGGTGCATAAGCAAATGTGGCGAAGAAAGCTGATGGTGCCCGGCTATCAAAAGAGATAGTGTCTGGGGTCTTAAAGGCTTGAAGGTGAACAAGCGGCCATCTAGCTCAGAAGCAACAAAGCCCCACATGGAAGAAGCACACCGGCCTGTGCAATCACGAGGTGTCGAAGGGATCCAGGTATAAGGCATCATCGGGAAAAAAAAAAATCTTACCATAGTGAATGAAGGGCGAAGTGTAGAGTGGAGACCCAAAGCCCATTTGTCGGCCACTGGGAATCCCCTCACAGAGGGGTCTAGGGGAGGAGATGAGTCAGTCAGGGTGCAATGTAGCACCCATGAAGAATAAAGCTTTCCTCCAGTTCCTAAATGCTTCCTCCCCTCTCCACCCCCCATTACCATAATCTGAATTCTACCTTGCAAGTCTGGATAGAGCAGAGAATGTACACTGGTGTAGATGGGAGCTGGAGGCAAAGGGAATCCAGGGCGGATGATACCTTCAGAACCAGGGGTGTGAGGGCCAATACTGGGAGGGTAGAGGGTGAGTGGGTTGGTAAGAGGGAACCGATTACAAGGATCTACATGTGACCTCCTCCCTAGGGGACAGACAGCAGAAAAGGGGGTAAAGGGAGACGCCAGACAGGGCAAGATATGACAAAATAATAATTTATAAATTATCAAGGGCTCATGAGGGAAGCGGGCAGGGAGGGGAAAAAAAGAGGACTTGATGCAAAGGGCTTAAGTAGAGAGCAAATGCTTTGAAAATGATGAGGGCAAAGAATTTACAGATGTGCTTTATACAATTGATGTATGTATGGATTGTGATAAGAGTTGTATGAATCCCTAATGAAATGTTTTTTTAAAAAAAAAGAAAGGGGGAAAAAAGTACATGATCATCTGGCTTTACTTATCCTGAGATAGAGCTATCTAAGACGTGGATAAAGAAGAGCCCTGTATTTAAGCAGTTTTACTCACCACACAACCCAACACACCATCCACTGTGTCACCAGGGCAGGCTCCTTTGACCTAATCTTCAGAAATGTGTTAGAAGCAATAATCACATCTGAAAAAAATTATAATCTTCAGTTTTATAAAGAAGACAGTAAATGAGTAGAGCTATAGGTGCGCATATATCCGTCTTCCGTTGTCTACTTCCCCATACATTGTAAATTTAGATTCAGAATATGCATTCAAATACATATTTTAAATTAATTTGTACTTAAATTTTTTTTCATTTTTTCCAGGCTCTAGTAGTGAGGCTCTCAAGAGTTTAGGAAAATGAATATAACAGTGACAAATAGCTAATCGTTCATAGTAGTTATTATCAAGTTTCCCTAAAACTTTTGTGTTTCTAATTCCCATTGGATAGACCTGTGTGCGTGTGTGTGCATACTGTGTTTATTATGCTTCACTGTACTTCATGTCCCATGTAGTTGAAGTCTGTGGCAATGCTGCTTAGAGCCCATCTATTGGCATCATGTTTTGTACAGCGTGTGGTCACTAATGGGACTTTGTGCCATTTTGGTTATTTGCACAATATTACAAAATTTTTTGTAATGTTTTATTGTACTCATAATAAACTGTCGTCTATTTATATGCACATAATTTTTGTATACACTGGGAAGCAAAATTTGATGTTACTCACTGTAATAATGCTTGCTTAATTGTGATGATCTGGAGCCAATCCGAGATCTATGGTTGTGTATATGTTTTTCTCAGTATTCTGGAAACTGTACCTCAAAGCATAGCATTAGGTCATTCCACCCCCCCACCCCCATCCCCAATGAGGTGGTTTTCAAACTGTGTGAATGATGTAGTAAAAGCAGTCAATGAAAAAAAAATACAGTCAACGATCATAATTAAGCCAAGAATTAGAATGATGAACACAGAAAATTAATGGTATAATTAGTAGTATACTCTTTAAAAGTGAAAATTAGCTATTTGGTGAAACTAACTGCTAAAGACAAGTTTGGGAGAGTTTTTGTTTCCTCATTTTACTAGAAAAGTGAGGTCGTCATTATAATAGGCCTGCTGTTAAAGAAGGTGAAAGGATAAATGAGAAAATGACTCTCATAAATAGTTTTATCTCTTTTAATTAAGTGTAACCATATGCTGTTGATAACTTTATATTCTTGGACAAAGTTTCACATTAACATTTTCAAATGTGTATTTTTTCTTTTCTTTTTTTTTAACAGTCTGTTTTAATTACACTCTGCTTAATTCTCAGCTGAATTAAGCAAAATTCGCTCATTTCTTCTCATTCATTATGTTTGTAGGTTTTAAGGGTTGGCATTGGTGGGGTGTGTGCTGGAAATGTGGTGGAGAGAAATTTATAGCCAGAGGGAAAATTCCATTTAACATGTGACTCAACTGAAGAACAAAGAAATCATAGTTGCAAGTAATCCAGGATTCAGTCCAATTAAAATCTTTACTGTTTATCCCCCACCATGTTTCAGTAAGATGGGTCTCTTATAAATGAGATCCTCAAGTTAGACCCAAGTGCTACATGCTGAGACAACTACATCCATGTTTCTGTCTAGCAGTTAATGCTTTCTGCCTTGAAGCGGAAGCTTATTTAGCCTTCCTTATCTGATGCTGCTGTAGCAACCATCAGTCTCCAGGCAACTGAGGCACGTTAACCTCTCAGTTGAACTGACTGCAGAGCTAGCTACTTCAATTTATCTGCCTAAGAGAATAGTAATGGTGGTGAACATGGAAAATGTGAAAATTTCTAGGCAGTGTGCAAGGGAAAGGACACAAAAATGTGTAGATTAAATGGAATGTGTAGGACTTTTAAAATTGGGGTGGATTTGTTCAGTCTTTTCAGTATGGCAAAGTTTAAAACTGGTATAACTTTCACATAGAACCTGCTCCTTTTCAAACAGTGCAAATTCATTGTAGTTAGATTTTAGCCCCTTTATTTAGGGTTTCTTTATGGATCATGAATTTAAGATGAGGGTAATGCCAACATGTAAGTTAAAAGTTCTTTTGTAATTATTTAAAATCCATCACACTAGTAAATACTTTAATATTGATCAGAGTAAGAATGTTAATTTTGATTAATATTTTATTTCCTTGACTCTCATGCTTTTTCCTGCTTGTCCCCCAAAAAGTTTAGTAAGAGTAGTAATGGTTAGTCATTGGCATGGTGCCAACAGAGTACAACTCCAGAGGTTATTCCTGATCTCATTGGCCTTGGCTTTATATAAGATAGGCCTCTTGTCCGGCTTATTTGCTGTCTTGAGAATTGTTCTCTGGATATTGATCAGAGAGGTAAGATGGAATACCTAATGAAATTGATAATGCAAAATTACTTGATTTGTACTTTTAATATGGTGGGGGGGGACTTATTTGAGAAGTGAAATAACAGTGTTAAGGTTTATTTTATTGAAAGATTATTTTATTGGGGGCTCTTACAGCTCTTTAAAACAATCCATCCATCAGTTGTCTCAGGCATATTTGTAATATGGTGCCATCATTCTTTTCTAGACATTAACTTTCTATTGAGCCCCTGGTATATCTATCGTTCCTCTTTTTGTTCCTTCCTTTGCCCCTGTCAAACTTCTATAAAACCTACATGATAATCCCAGTTACATTTTCTTCAATGTTAAATACCTTTGATGCTTTTGTGTGATTGTTCCTTCACAGTATTTAATTTACAAAACCTGTTTTATATATTAGATGATTGGTAATATAGTTACAATAATAATTCCACGGCATTATTACAAGATAGAGCTACTGTCTGTGTGATTTCTAATGATGTGCTTTGCCCTTTTGCCATGAGTAGAAGTATACATACATTAGTTTCTGTAGGTGTGCTATTTATTTTTCATTTTTCCTTTCAAATCCCACAGTGTTTCCCAATTCTGCATTGATTCTGCTATGTCTGAGGAAAGATACAAAAGCTTTCATTTGAAGAATGATTTTTTTTTTAATTGAAGAATGTAAGATGGAATGTAATGAAAAATAATTGCCTTCCATGATAGCCTACATTTTTGGGTTTTCCTTCTAGTACATTCTTCGTGTAGATAACCATATTTACTTAGAAGTTTGCACAGTGTGACTATTTAGGTTTAAGAATCATTTAATTGATTTATAACTCCCAATATTTATTTGACAATAAAAATAGATATCAGTATATTTAAGGTGTACAATTTAGTAAGTAAGGTTTTATAGATTTCTGTGAGACTGTAATCGACTTTGAACGTTTTTCATAGATGCAGCTGTTGGTATCAGATGATGTCCAGTAACAACCCTTGCTGGAGCCTGCAGTGGCTTAGTGGGTTGTGAGCTGGGCTGCTAATGGTAATTAAACAACCGCCCCCTAGAGAAAGACGAGACTTTACAGTCTCAAAGATTGACATTCGCTGTGAGTCAATGGCAGGATTTAGGTTCGTTAATGACAATTTCATTCTGTTGGAAAAATGGTTACATTTTCCAGGTAGACTTAACTCAGCGTTGGAGGTTATCCATGTGTATATGTGATCAGGATAATAATTTTGTAGGGGCTAATAAGGAAGTTAGCGTTATTAGTAAAAGAACTATATACGTGATTTGTATTTATTGAATGGTGATAAAGTAATAGCAAAGGGTACACATGTCTAGCAAGTAAGAGAATTAAGTTTAGAATCGAAGCATTCTGACACTTAAGCCAACTCTCTAGTTTGCTAACTGTGAAAGTGAACTCCCACTTGTATGGCCTTTATTTTAAGAGGTATCTTTTTGAAAAAAAGCATTTTTTAGGAATTTTACTCTACCTGCAGTTGTTAGAGCCTTGGAGCTGGTAATGTGTCACAATGCAAACCAGCAGGAATGGAAGCTAAAGCTCGGGTTCTAGGAGTCACACTGCCGGCACTATTAGGACTTGGATGAGTCTTTAATTTTGGGGAGGCTCCATTTGTTCATGTGTAAAATATGGATACTTTAAATATCTGTCGTACCTAATACAGTTAGGTTATGAAGTTAAAATGAAATTATACACCTTGCAGGCCATAAAGTAATAGTTGTTAACAGTGATACTACAAAATATCCTAGGATACAGTTGCAGAAAAAGTCTGATTATTTGTGAGGAAATAAATCGAAGTATTTCCTGTTCTAAAAATAGCATTACATTTTTCAGATACAGGACATCGTTCGTTGGTGGTATGCCATAAATGAGGTTTGGTCGTTTTAGGTTCAGCAGTGATCTAAGGACTCGTCCAGTTCTAATTATTTTTTTAGTAGCTTCCTTAATGCCCTAAGGACTTCATTTTTTCCCCAAAAGATAAATATTTCTACATAGATGTTAACTGATTGCGAATCTACTTAGACTTGTTTGGTTCTATCCAGTCTGGTTGCCCAATCATGAGTGTTCCGTGATGGTTTAACTGCGCTTTAATCCCTCCCACTACTTTATGGAAACTCAATTGTGGCACATTTCAGCATTAGCTGAACAATGGTTTTGAATATGTTAAGCTCCTAACAATTAGGGAGCAGTTTAGGGCATTGAATAATGTGGAATGATGCAATTGAACCTGACAGCTTCCACAGTCAGGCTACTCATGGGACCTGAAAGTTGTTCACACTTGGTTTCATCTCTCATCACACGCTGCGTATTAAAGCCTTACTGGTGGTTGCTGGCACGGAAATGGCCTCTGTTATCAGACTATGTTTCATAGTGTAAAGTTTGAGTCTGGTTAGGGAAATAAGGTGGAACTTTTTGTTATTTTGTTGGCTTGAGTAATGTTCATTCATATTTTCCCTGGAAACTTTTCTAGGCACACAAATTATGTTTGCAAATTAAGCATATCTATAAATTATCATGAGAAATCTTGGAATCCTTATGTTTATAATGTTACTATATCATGTATTATTAACTTTATAGATGAAAATATTGCCACCGTTACTGCTAGTGAATTAATGGTAAAGAGAAACGATCATGGCTTATGAATATACTTTAAGAAATAACAGCAAAACTTTGAATGCCAGCACTTGTCAGCCTTTGGGCTAAGATCAAGTACAGGAATGTCTATCATATACCAAACCGTTTTCTAAGCCCCGTCACATATATGAAGAGAACACTTTAATTCTTTTACTATTCTACCCCTGAGGTAGATTCTCTCAGTATCTCCATTTTATAGATGGAATTGGATGTCGGAGAATTTTAATAATCTGTCCAAGGTGATGCAGCATGGTTTGAAGCAGAGACATCGATAATAATCAAGATTTTTTAAATAAATCATTTTACTGGGGCTCTTAAAGCTCTTATAACAATCCACACATCAGTTCTATCAAGCGCATCATTATTTCCAAACATTTTCTTTCTACTTGAGCCCTTGGTACCAGCTCCTCTTTTTTCCCTCCCTCCCTCCCCCACCCTCCCAGATAATATCGTTTTGTCTACTAAAAGTTTATGTGAATTAGGGCTTTTAAAATGTATTTTAAAAATAAGAATGTATTTTTTTTAATGAATGTATTTTTAAATCTTGTATAAGGGTTGAAGAATCTGTGTATTTTAGAGCATTTTGGCTGTCATGTTTACAGACAGGGTAATTGTGCATTAAAAATATTTGTTGTAACATGCTCCTGCATGATTAAAGTATGAAGTTTCAAATTCACCTCTGGGTAATGAATGCATCGCTACAATACTTTGCAAAGGTAAAATTTTCATAAGTCGTATTACAGAACTCTATTTTTTTACTTTATTATTCAGCCCTTACCAACATTTAGAGGGGGGAAAAGTCTATTAAAAACAATAGCTACTTCTAAGTCATATTCATTTAACTCAGTAGTTAGATTTAGTAAATTTATTTTCTCCATACAACTAGCCTTACAATAAGTCACCTGTCTAGGAATTTAGTAGAATACTTTACAACTAGAGCTCAGATAAACAGGTAGGTGCGCATAAGCAGACATTTGAAGTAAATGAACTGCAAACAACAGGAAATTTCAAGCTGAAATACCATGTTAAATCTGCTTGTATCACATTCAAATTCTAAAGTTCTTTTGTTTTGCTTTTGAATAAGGCCTTGGGAGAAACTTTGCATACCTTTCTAGACATTTAGCCTATTCTGCATTTGGTAATGGGTATTCTTTGGCTCAGATTTCTCAACAGACCATGTTTAAAAGTGACTTCGATTTACTATAATAATTATTTGTTTAATTTTACTTTATTGGTCTTTGGGTCCACCCTGAAGAATACTTCTCTTAATGATACTTATATAAAATGTTAGAATAAGTATAGCAACATACATAACTAGAAGTGGCTCCTTCCAGTTATTAATATTGAGGGAGTAGCCTCTACACTATAAGATACTGGAAGGTAAAGCAGAGCTGTCTTCTGACAATGTAAACTTAATTTTAGGCAATAATTGTCTTGATCTAATACTTACTTCACCTTCTGAGTACAACTAGTTTGCTTTGTAATCACTTAAGATTTTGTTTTAAAATAATTTTTAGATGTGCAAAAAAGTGCATAAAGTTTATCTGTATTGTGGATAACCCATATCATGACATCTCTTCTCCTTAGTGGGCAAGATAAAATTGAAATGTTGTAAAATAGATACTACCCTTCAGAAAGAACCACCAGTCTTACTAGTCGAAGCAGACTTGTGGCACATTCGTGATTGGCTTTAAAATCTGTGCTTTAAAAAGTCTGTGCCCAACATATGCTGGAGAGAAGTAATGTGTATGCTAATGCTTCCTTTTATAATTTTTTATAGAAAAGCTCTCAGGTCCTTTTATGTTTCATAGCTATTCTTTATTTAGGTTAACATAAATTTTTCTGTCTCCCCCCCCCCCCCCTTGCATCTTAATGCCTCCTGTTTTAATGGCAAGTATTTTTGTTTGAGTATACAGAATGACAGATACTTAATATGTGTGCACTCCTTAGTAAGTTGTTTTTGCTCCCTCTTCACTTAACCTTCTTTGCTATTAAGTGAATCCCTTCATGAAATTTTAGCTTTTCTTATTCTAACAGAATACTAACAGAAAGGGTTATTAAGTAGCCAGGATCCTCAGCATTTACCATTGAAACATTCTTTGAGATGTATTGATTAAGCAATGACTGAGATTGTGAAGTCTGATCATTCATATTATTCACTTAAAATAACATTAATGACTTGACTTGTATAGCAGAAAATTAGTTTAGAGTAGTTCAGATGCGCTTTACCATGCAGTGTGATAAAATTAATAATTCATTTGTATTTTCCTTTTGAAAATTTCTTGCTTAGGTGCAAATTAGAAATAAGCAAACAAATACACAACAACACCGCCCAAACAAAAGATTTTAAAGTAAAATTGTAGCCTTGTAGAAAATTGGGGAAAATAATCATTCAGGACAGTGAAGAGGGTTTTATCATTTTAACTGATTTTTATTACACCTTTTCACTTTCGCTAGCCATCTTTAGAAAAGATAACACTTTTTTTTTTTTTGGAATATGCTAAAGATAGTTGATCTTCTTTTTGATCCAATAAAATAAGCTCAGCTGTCCTTGAGTGGATTCTTCTCCTAGCCGGCCTATGGAGCGGGTTCGAACTGCCCCTGGCAGTCTCCAAGCCTGTAACTCTTCAGAGGCTTTCTACTCCTCCCTCAGCAGCTGGTGACTCGGAACTGCTGCAGCCCAGTGCATAAGCACTACTGTGTAACTTTGCTTTTCCATCTTGAGTGTGGTGAGCCGCAAGGATGAGAGAGAAACTAGGATAAAGTAACTCGTGTGCTACAACAGATGACCGCAAGACAGGTTGAGAGGGGGTTAGTCGGAGTCCTGCCCCTGTGGCTTGTAGGTGCACAGTGCTGTGGGGACCGCGGCAGCACTCTGCTCTCTCATTCTTCACTCCTAGCTTTCCCTCGCCTCCTTGTTGGCAGCAGAATGTCTCAGAATGTCACTGTGGCTTGCTAACTAGTGTTTCTTTTTATTTGTTAAGCGCTTAGCTGATCTTTCTTGCACCGTGTCTAAAACAAGAGTTAACTGGTCTTGATACAGTCTTTCTGATTATTTTACTTATTTGAATTATTCTTCTTCAAGTTATATTTTAAGAAATAATAAGGTTTCTAATGTCTGACTTCTCTGGAGGTAAAAGACCCTTTCATATTTTTGTTTATCCCACATTGCCAACTCTACCTGTGGCGCCACAGTTGGTTAAGCACTGGGCTGCTGACCCTGGAGGTTGACAGTGTGCGCTCTCCAGCTGCTGTGTAAGAGGAAGGTGAGACAGTCAACTTCTGTCAGGGTTTCCCAGGCTAGGAAACCCCGTGCCGCATTTCTACTCTGAGTCAGAATACTAATGAGTTTGGTCACATACATGTTAGGTGTGTCGTATCATCTAAGGTTGAAATTATGACTTTTCTCCCTCCGAGGTTTAATTGGCTGCTAAACAGGACTTTATTGTCAACTTACGGACTTTGTGAACATGTCTTAAACAAGAGGGCAAATGAAACCCAAAATGACAGGTTGAATTTAGGCATTGAAGTGGAATTAGAAAATATTTCCTCTGAAACAAGGAATACAAGGTTGAGATTCAACATCACTGAGACTTTTAACCATGAAAGTCCATTTTTCATGTATAATAAGTTGGCTAAATGCCAAAATATAATGTCAGGGTATGAATCTTTCCTGAAACACCATTTACCTTCTGTAACATTTTGTGTATTCTAACTACAACGTCATCTTAGTCTCTCGTGTGCAGTTACACATGTCAGAAGATCCCATATGTTCTGCTGTTACTCAGTGTCTTTATCTTACAAGTGCTTTGGTTCTTTGAAGTTATTTTCAAGATTCTTGCTCTGAAGTAGCTGTGCAGTGACTTCATTTTATAAAAGCTTAAGTTTGATGTCACTCGTGAGGAAGTAGTCTTTAAAAAGTGTGTAGTTCAGTGAAATCTGAAAATTACTTCAGGCCATTAGTGCCCTCTGTGAAAACAGTAGTTGTGCACAAGAGATGTGCCTAAGATGCCACCTTTAAAGGTTGCAATATTCTTGGAAAGTGAGAAAGTATGCACATCAGAGAAGGCATTTTTATTACATTGGGTTCTGCAAGACTTTGGCCAGCCTCCTTCCTTCATCTGTTTAAGGGCTCATTTTCCCTTGTTTGGCACCAGTCCCAGTAGAGGCCTTCAGAACTGTGGGTAGCAACATGAATGAATTGCAGACTTTGGACGAGCTCCTCAGTCAGTAGACCTGGATTCCTGCCAAAGAGACAGTGCCTTATATGGGGTCAGGGCAAAGCTGTGATTCGGGGAGCCCAGCATTGTATAGAAAACATACTTGTGATGCCTGTTTGCTTTCTTTTAAAATAAAAACAAAACGAAACAGAAAAAGCAGCAGGCTTCCAAGTCTACCAAAATAGGAAGTAACAAAATAGTGTGCAGGTTTTACTAATGACAGAGTTAAGTAATGGAGATATGGCTCTGTGTAGTTAAAATGCTAAAACTACAAGTCAGACCTTTTGACCTCCTTAGCCAGCATGTGATGTGAGACTGAAGCATTTGTTAGACATCTGTTGTCTACCTGCCCTTATTTTGTAAATGGTTTAATACGATTAAATAATTAGTCCTATGTTCACATGGTTACCATGCCACTGAGCTTTGGTATTGGCTACGTACTTGTAAAGTAAAAGCAAGAACAGTGAACTCTGTGCCGCTATTTTAAAATAACCCTCCCCCCTTGATTTTTTTAAAAAGGTGGTATTATGTAACTTTACTAAAAACAAAAATGTAATTTGCTTTTCAGGAAGAGGTTTTGCTTTAGACTTTGGTTGAGAATAGCTAGTTAGTATTTTCAAGTATAACTCACATATAATTCATTTATCTTTGCCATTCTTTCCATTTAGGCAAATGCCCTGTCTGGACCTTCTCTCAGTCAGGCACCAGCTCATATGTATGGCAACAGGTTAAATCCAAATTCATCAGTGGCAACTCTTATAGCTCACTCTGAAAACAGTCAAACAGGTAAGTTTTCAAGAATGATTCAAATCTAAAATTAAACTCCTTTTTTCCACCACCCCCACTTCACCAATGCTCCCCACACCCACACACAAATTGACTCATTGTGTTGGAAAAAAAAAATCTATGGATGCGATGAATACAGGATTTTTTTAAGACCCACAATTAGAAGTAAAATTTGTATGCTGTTGCAAAAATAGTGATTTGCTTTTTTTTTTTTAACTGTCTGAAATGTGAATGTTTTAGCAGAGCCATCAGCAGGCAGGAAGGCAACAACGTCTCTTGTGACTCATGATTGACGTGTCCAGTTTACAGGTCTGAGCAATTAAAATGACCTAACACAGGACCTTTCTGTGAACAACACAGACCTTTATTTACACTCTTCCTGGAATCGCACTACACGAACTTGGTTTTAAAATCCTGTTAGAGACTTTCTACAGTGTTCAGTCATCCTGTGAATATTTATTTACCAGTTGACATTTTGTACCATTTGCTTCTTGTACTGTTTTGATGAGCCACTGGATTTGCTTGGTTTCGTTCCACCTGAGTAAGGATTTGTCCAAGTGTTCAACTAGTCATGCCTGTCTCGGTTAAAGGAATGGGTCTAGCAGTTTACCAAGAATGGATCAGTCGTGTCTACTCTTAGAGGGTCAGCGGGTACCTGGCAGAGAATAAGGGGGAGGACAGCCCTGAGAGAGACCAGATAGAGTGATTTTATCTTTATTTATTTATTATTCATTTTATTAGGGGCTCATACAACTCTTATCACAATCTATTCATACATCAATTGTGTAAGTAGCACATGTGTACATTCATTGCCCTCATCATTCTCAGAACATTTGCTCTCCACTCAAGCCCCTGGCATCAGCTCCTCATTTTTCCCCCTCCCTCATGAGCCCTTGATAATTTAAAAATTATCATTTTGTCATATCTTGCCCTGTCCGACATCTCCCTTCACCCACTTTTCTGTTGTCCATCCCCCATGGAGGAGGTCACATGTAGATCCTTGTAATCGGTTCCCTCTTTCCAACCCACTCTCTCTCTACCCTCCCAGTATCGCCACTCACACCGGTGGTCCTGAAGGGATCATCCGGCCTGGATTTTAAATAGAGTGATTTTAATAGGGAATGAACTACAGGGAAATACACATTCGTTTCAAGCAGGGTTATTTAAGGAATAGTTGAAGAAAAATTTTAATGTACCTTCTTTTTCTTTTAAAGTAGAATTCTGTATTACAGCTTGTTTATCAATTTGAAAATTAGTGTTATCAGTAATTTTACTTATTTTGTTCATAATCCCTGTAATAACATAATTTTAGCCTGGGTGCAAAGTAACGTCAGTTAAGTCTTGGTGTGTGGGGCTGTGTAATACGTTATGTATTTTATAACGTGTCTTGGGATGCAAAGTGTTAAAAAATACAAAGCATCAGGATTTGCTGTGATAAGCATACAGATTAGCTGTCCACAGCTGTGATTCATTACTTTAACCGTAGAAATTAAAAGTGGCTGAGGGGAGGGTACTGCAAATGCAAACCACGCGGCTGTGCTGTAAAATTGAAAGGATTGAAAGACCAGAACATAATCCATGGCCTCCTACACCCTCAAAAAACCCTTGTAGGGACAACGCCTTACATGCCACAGTTCGGCAGTTCTAAACTAGTACTACAGATCTTCTACTTTCACAGTAAATGCACAGATATTGGCAAAGTTTAATGTATTGTTTAGTAAAAATCAGAGCAAGAGCTTAAAACCTCTTATCTAGTGAGAGTTGCTTTATCAGTATGAACTATTTACACTGCAGATCAAGATCTTGGGGACAATAGCCGGAGCCTTGTTGGCAGGGGAAGCTCACCCAGAGGAAGTCTCTCACCACGGTAAGCATTATTTACTCTGCAAAGTTTAGGAAAACGAAACAGTCTGAGATTTGGAAATTTCTTCATCTTTTATCAGTAGAGTAAGTACATACTTGTGAAGTATAGAAGCGTTGTATAGATAAGAAGAATGTCTAGACAGTTAAGAAAAAAGGATCCCAAATTACTTTGAATATTCATTTATATACATGATTAGTTTTATAAACTAAAATAATTTTTTTTGAAATTTCCCAATCTTTATCATTTGTATACATAGCCACTGGCACTATATTATTTTTCAGTTATAATATTGCTTAATGCTACAGACAGCTTTCAACTTTGATTTCTAGTCGAAGGGCCCTTGTAGGAAACAAACTAACCCCTTTAGTCTCTGGTTCATAATTTAGTAAATGCATCTCGGCAGTAGAACTCCTTCTACTGTTCTAAATTACTGGAATCATCAGTATAGCAAATATATGACATGATTTTGTGAAACGCTTACAGATATTATGTAACTGGATTTCAGGTAGCAGTCCATATGTGTCCATTGTGAGTTATGGAACTGTATTCCTTTCAGCAGGAGTACCCTTTTAGCCAGAGCTATACTAAAAAAAAAAAAAAAATCACGACCATGGAGTTGATGCCGACTCCTCGTGACTCGATGGGACAAGGTAGACCTGCCCCCATGGGTTTCTGAGACTGTAACTCGTCATGGGAGCAGACAGGGTGGCTGGTGCTTTCCAACTTGGTTCCTTGAAAGTTAGCAGCCCATTTGGGAACCACTATGCTACGAGAGCTCCTGGAACCATGCTAACGGGCTAAGCTTTTCTGAGCACCACCTAGAGTGGCAGCGATGGGAAATGACTGTGTCAGGTTATGGAAGACGAAGAAACTTCAGGTCATAGCTACTTTAAAATTAACTCTGTTCTACTTTTCAACTCGTACAGATTCTTCTAGTTTACTTTCTCCCTGTGTCCTTATTTTATGAGCTCTGCCTTAAGCATGGCATTAGATTAATAAGTAAGAGGAGTTCGTAGATATTAGGCTGCTAACGGAAAGGTTGGCAGTTCAAACCTTTCAGCTGCTTCTTGGGAGAGATTTCTAGCTCAGGACACCCTAGGCAGTAGTTATGCTCTGCCTTGTAGGGCAGATGCCATGGCGCAGTAGGCTTGGTTTGGTTTGTGTGGCTTATATTTCTCACGAGTATCCATTAGGGAACACCTTACTTACTATAAACGTTTGTCTCATGACCTCTTATTTTGTCTCTTTTGGAACATCTGAAAGCACCTTCCTTTTTCCTGCACAGTCCCTGAGTAAACTAAAAGTAGTATTGTTGTTTCAAATTGAACTGTGCAGGAAATTAAATACTATTTTTTTGGAAACATGGTATCTGAAGCACACAAAGATATGATTCAAAATAATAAAAAAATGGATTTTGCTTCTATGTTTAGGGAAAGCAGCATTTCTTTGCCACCCTTTTCAACTTGAAACATACACAGAAGGCTACTCAGAAATACTTCAAGACCCTTTTGTATCCTCGTGTGGTTATTTTAGTTAGTTAAATGGCAGTTGTGTGCCCACAAGTCGATTCTGACTGCAAGGCACCCTCCCTAAAAGGTAGAGTAGAGCTGAACCCCAGGGTTTCCAGGACGAGCTGTGTTAGGGAAGCAGACTGCATTTCTTTCTTCCTCAGAGCCACTGGGGAGCTCTAGCAGCTGAGTTTTTGGTTAGCAGCTGAGGGCTTAGCCTATTGTACTACCAGGACTTCTTTTTGACCCAATGAATGGTATTAAATTATTTTTGGCATGTATTTCCAACTTCACATTACCATTTAAAATCAGCCTTACGTGCACTAGTGTGTCAATGATTCTTCCAGACTGTGCTGTTTGACAGAAATGGCCCACCAGACCTATGTGATGCATAATGTTTATATAAGGAATTAAAAGCCATTTGGTTAGTTTCTTATTTCAATAGATTTTTGTAAAGAAATCTGGAGGCAGTGGGAAGAACCATGAGTGGGCAATTAGAAAATCTGAGTAATAGCCCGAGTTCTGCCATGTTCCTGCAATGTGCCTTTGGACAGGTCACTGAAGTTCCTTCTTTGTTTCCTCATGTGGAAATTGAGCCAATAAGCCATGTCTTGACTTCAAACTAGAAACCCAAGGGGCATAGTGAAACTACCAGCTGTTTTTCTTGTGAGAAAGATGAGGCTTTTTATTCTTGTAAAGAGTTACAGTCTCGGAAACCCAGAGGCAATTTTACCCTGTCCTATAGGGTCTGTGAGTCAGAATTGACTCAGTGACAATGAGTCCATGTTGAATGACTTCTTTCCAAGTAATTGTGAAGCTGCATGTGAAATGATAATGACCCAGCACGTTGAGAAACGATAAAGCCCTGTACTCATGTCTTGTTGGCGCTAGCGATCAGAAGGAGGAGCCCTGGTGGCACGGTGGTTATGGGTGGTTATGTGCTGGGCTGCTGACTGCAAGGTCAGCAGTTTGAAACCACCGGTTGCCCTGTGGGGCAGGGAAAACGAGACTCTGTGCCCCCTTCAAGAGTGACAGCCTTGGAAACCCACTGGAGCAATTCTCCTCTGCCCTGTGGGGTCACGGAATCTACTCAACAGCAGTGAGTTTGGTTTGGAGATTGAGAGACCAGAGATGGCAGGTTTGACTAATTTAAAATTTTTGAACAATTGAGAGAACATTACACGTTCACCTTCATGTAAGTAGCATTTGTTTTATAAGGGTTGATTAAATTATTATTAGAAATATATTTTACATATGTTTATAATAAAAAGTTTAAATACTTAAAAAGCTTAAATACCTTAAAAACGTTTATATTAAAAGTTTAAATAAATACTTTTATACTAATTATATATTTAATGTGAAAATAACTACTTTCAGATTATAATAAATGGTTGTTTTCAAATTGTTAGAATATTGTTTTTACTTAAATTTGAGGTTTTCTTGATTGTAAATGAAAATGCCCATCACAGGCCTATAATTACTCATTGTTATTCTGATGTTTTAGATATTAAGGCAAAATGTTTGAACTCTTCTGTGGCTAAATAAAATAGTGTTTAACCTTGACTTTCTGTACATGTTTGTTTAAAACCTATTCATGAGATTGTGCTTTGTTTATGAATTTCTATTGTATCTAGTATGACCAACTATTTCTTTAATTTTACAGCTTGAGGAGGAAGAATAAAAATTAATAAATTTTAGGGTAGAGTATGGTGTTTACGTTTGGAACCTGATACTTCTAGCAGAGGTTAGAAAACTTGAACAGGAAAAAAGATTCAATATAGACAAGAAACTTTAATGTGTCCTCCTTAAAAGAATATTCCCCCCTTTTAAACTTAGGAATTGATTTTTTTTAACAGATCTCCTGTAAGCAGCTTACAGATTCGCTATGATCCGCCAAGCAACAGCAGTTTGGAGAATCTGCCTCCAGTAGCAGCAAGTATAGAACAGCTTTTGGAGAGGCAGTGGAGCGAAGGACAGCAGTTTTTGCTCGAACAGGGTACTCCTAGCGACAGTAAGTGTCTTTTTCTTTACGTGAAGATTGTGTAGTTGGATGGCTGGACAGAGACAAATGGACACAGAAAATGTTCAGTGTTCATTTAGAATAGTAAGGAAATGATGATAAATGTTTTATTATAATAGGGTGCAAAGTAAAATGAAGTCATTACTTTATTGGAACAGATTTTACAGTCTTAACCCTCAAATTGTATTCTGTTTTTACCTTTTATCAAAAGTTTGAACTTGGGGCAAATTTCTTAATCTTTATCTACTAAAAGGTACCACACCCGCTGCCATCAAATCAATTCTGACTCATAGTGAGACTGTACGTGCTAATAATGATGTACTTATATCTTAGGGTTGTTTTAAGGAATAAATGACATAAAAATACAAACATTTCCTTGAACGGAGAAGGTGTTTATATATTAACTGGTTATCATAATTGCTTATAATTATTATACCAGTAATTTATGTTTCTCCATTATGTTTTGTTTACACCAGTTTAAAAAGTTTTATGAACACATGAGATGAGTTGTTTGAAGGAAACTTGTTCATGAGGCAAATAGGGTCAAGGGTGGAGTGTGTGTGTGTGTGTGTGTGTGTGTGTGTGTGTGTGTGTGAGTGTGTGTGAGAGAGAGAGAGAGAGAGAGAGAGAGAGAGAGAGAGAGATATCCTGAGAATACCATCAGATCGCCCCTTGATTTTCCGTTTTGGAGACGGTAGAATAATAATTACTGGATCGTAAATGCACATAAATAATCATATATGGGTGTATATTGAATTGTTATAATTTACATGCTTACTCAATATTTATTCAGTATAGTTATAAACATGCCCAAAACAGGGTTGGTGGTTAGCTGAAAAAATAAAGCGGCCTTGTATTAAAGATATATTATTTTTTGGGTAAAAAGTGGATAGTTTTCATCATTTTGGGATATAAACTTTTGCTGTTTTATATTATTATTATTACTATTGCTTTTTGTTAGTGGGCCAAGTGCCCTGGGTTGGTATTTTCATGAATGGTGACAGAAAATGCTGATTGTGAGGAAATTCATGCCGGGATAATCCTTTAAACATGATAGCTGGAGGACAGGTTTAGCTTAGTCTTACTGCATCTCATTTGGACACACTAAGGATTTCTTTGTGGGATCTTGAAGAGGAGGCATAAAAGTTAAATCCTTGGGAAGTGACCATGTGTGTCTATACCAGTATAGTTGTCTTTTCAAGGCCCAAAGGTCACGTTAAACAAATAACAACTTTTTAATACGTACATTTTTAAAAGTGTCCGTCACCATGGCATAGCAGCAGTAAACTATGGTGTCAGTTGGGAGGTCCAAGTGGTGGAAGGAATTGAGACAGTATTTGAGGGGATGGAGCAGGACAGAAATGGAGCCTATTCACAGATGATAAGCCTTTATCTGGGAACAGAGAGCCATGGCTGCAGTGCGCACACAGTGCCCCCTGCTGGGGGATCTGGGGATCAACATGTCTAGCTGCTGGAATTGGAGGCTTCTTACCAGAAGTTTGGCCGTATAATTAGATTAAAACAAGCAAGGAATCGAAATTTTGCTTTTTATTGTGGTCTAAGGAGTTTTCATTGGTTGAGACCCTTGCCTGTTTAAATAATATCTTACTTAAAAGTTATGACAATCACTTTGAATTTTTATTTAAGACTTTAAGTTAGATGAACATAAAAACATTCTCACTTTCTCTCTTTGAGAATGGAAATTAGCCGAACCTGTGACTTTGTGGTTTGGTTTGGCGTCGTGGTGTGTGGCACAAGAGTTCCAGAAGGAATACTCCGAAAAACGCTCTCTGTAGGCTTACACACATATATATTTACACACACACACTGCAGCATCTTTACATCTACATATACTTTATTACATCTACATATACTTTAGAAGGAAGCATAATCACTTAGAATTTTTTTCTTTAGCATTTTGACATTTTTGTTTTATTTGTGAAGCGATGATGCCTGTCGTTAAAATACTTAATTGTGTGTGTTGTTTTTATTTAAAATGTTTGCTAGTTTTAGGAATGCTGAAGTCATTACACCAACTTCAAGTTGAAAACCGAAGATTAGAGGAACAAATAAAGAACTTGACTGCCAAAAAAGAACGCCTTCAGTTATTGAATGCCCAGCTCTCAGTGCCTTTCCCAACAATCACCATGAACCAGAGTCCAGCGCATCCAGTGCATGTGTTTCCCACACAGACGGGTACGGACGAAAGCCCTGCGCAGTTACGGGTGGGGGCGGGTGGGGGGCATCCAGTGAACCACTGGTGACAAGTAACTTGTGCACGAGTATGTAGAAAGGCTTCGTTTGTAGCTGTTACAGGTTCACGTGAAAGTTGCAAAGAATCTTAACTTCTGTGGTATATAATTTTATGGTAACATACATTCAAATCTTTTGAAATTCCTGTTTCTATAATGCCACTGTTTTCAGTAAAGATTTTCTATGTCAACTGGTCTCGGGAAATGTATGTCTTAATGTTTAAGTGTTTTTAATAGACTTCAGCATTAACTTTTAAATAAACCTTTAATCTCACATATAATGTAATTTAACAAGGTAAACCGGTTTCTTCTTATCTTTGTTCATTCTAGCTCCTACCACCGATTCCTTAAATAGCAGTAAGAGCCCTCATCTCGGAAACAGCTTTTTACCTGATAATTCTATTCCTGTGTTAAATCAGGTAAATTTGCTGCTATTTTCACTAGTGTAGTTTACCTGTGAAGAATAGTATATTAATGTAAAATGGTTCAAAATTATTAAACAGTTTTGCTGTCTTCTTTACAAGTTAACTCTCTCTTTTCTCTTATATTAGGACTTAACTTCTAGTGGACAAAGCACCAGCAGTTCATCGGCTCTTTCCACCCCACCTCCTGCTGGGCAGAGTCCAGCTCAGCCAAGCTCAGGAGTTAGTGGAGTTCAACAGGTCAATGGCGTGACAGTGGGGGCACTAGCTGGTGGGATGCAGACTGGAACATCCACCATTCCTGCCGTGCCTGGAGTGGGTGGAATAATTGGAGCTTTGCCAGGTAACCAACTGGCAATCAATGGCATTGTAGGAGCTTTAAATGGGGTTATTCAGACTCCTGTCACAATATCCCAGAACCCTGCCCCCCTCACCCACACAACTGTACCACCTAATGCAACACATCCAATGCCAGCTACACTGACAAACAGGTAAGAAACATACTTAAATATATTCTGGGTACTTTAATGTAACATAGTACCTACCAGTGCTGTTCACGTTTTAGTAAACCTGCTTTTCCTTTTTTCTCACTGAGAATTTTGATGTGTTCCTTGTGGATGTACGTTAGGGGTGGAGGGTGGGGAGAGATAGAATCTAAGCATATCATGCCCAGAGTCATTTATTTTTAAAACTTAAAAGATTCCGATTGAAACAAAATTATATCAGTTTCAGTAAAATAAAGTATTAAATATATTCTGTGCTGAAAATTTCAGTCTTGGTCTGTGACTTGTATTTTAAAATGTTACTTTTTCTTATTCCCTTGTATATTACGCTCATGTATCATAAACTCTGAAGAAAGGTAGTACTGTACTGGTAATCACAGCTGACCCTCGGTATCCGTGGAGGATTGGTTCTGGTATCCCTGTGAATACCAAACTCTGTGGATGCTCAAGTTCCTTAATAAATGGTGTAGTATTTGCATATAACTTAGGGACATCCTATCCAATACTTTAAAACATCTCTAGGTTACTTATAATACCTAATACAATGTAAATTCTGTATAAATAGAACTTTGTACTCCTTCCTAGCTTTTGAGGGGTTACTTTGACACCACTACATTGTGTTGTTTTTCCTCAAATACTTTCCATCTGTGGTTGGTTGAATGCAGAACCCATGGCAATGGAGGGCCGACTCTTGGTTTCTTCAAATTCAGCTATGTAATTTGATCATAACTTTTTAACCCAAGATTTTGATGTAGGATAAAGGTCAAATATTTATCTTTAATTTCTAGGGCGTGAGACTTTATATTTCATTGTACTGAAATTGCATTTGAATGTTTGTTTAAAACAAGAGGGATTAACATCTTGTAGTTTTTACACATACTGTTGGAGAATAAATAATTTAAAATAGGTTAGCAGTGGATACCTGCAGAGTATGTCTTGTGGCTATCATTTTATTGGTGCTTGATTTTACTTACAATTGGGGTCATTAAAAAAGGTTTAGGTGAAATCAATTAGTGTATTTGGACTGTTTTAAATGTGTTACTAGTGTGAGTTAAATTATCTTTGAATTATTAAATACAAATTATGCATAGTTTTACAAACACGTGTAAAATTTTTATCCCATAAAGCTTAGTGTCTACTTGGTCTTTAATAAAAAGAAAATCAAACCATTTCTTTCTTGACAACGAGAATTCTTATTTAGCTGACTGTATGGAGGGGCGTGTTGGGTTGCGGAGATAAGCAAAGTGCTGTATTTAAAAGCTTGACTTGTTAATTTATTACACCTCAAACTGAAACGTTTTCTTTTTTATATTTTAAAAATGAATTAAAGGTGTATATTAAAAAGTAAGAATTGTAATCATTTTTCAGTGCCTCTGGACTAGGATTACTTTCTGACCAGCAGCGACAAATACTTCTTCATCAGCAGCAATTTCAGCAGCTGTTAAATTCTCAACAGCTCACACCAGTAAGTTCTTTCTTTGGATAATATTTGATTCTTATTAGGAGCAGGTGATCTAAGTGGCAGTTGATAATCAATGTGTGTATAGATTACACCTTTGTGACAGTAACATTATTGAATGCGCAATCAAAAAAATGCTGTTTGTTTACCCCCATGCTGTTTGAAACATGCACTGCAGTGCTATTTCTGGCAGGCGCTGGTGCTGCAGTGGTAAACAAGACATAAGTTTGTATTTTCATGTTGCTTCATTTTGGTGAGAAAGACAGGCAATATAGTGATAAAGCACTGTGTTAGTCTGGATACTTTAAGAGAAACAAATCCACAAAAACTCTTATGAATAAGAGAGTTTTATATGAGGGCTAAGTGCACATTCAAGAAAACATCCCAACCCAGTGCTGCCCAAGCCCACAAGTACAATATAAGCCCCTATGTCCGACACCAATCCACAAAGTCCTCCTCCATCTCACAAAACACACACAGTGTTGCTGACCACAGGAGGAAAGCTCCTTGGGGATGTCGTGAAGGAAGTGAGCCTTGCCAGCTTGAAGCAGGAAACTGACTAAAGCAGCTGCACCCTGGTCCTACCATCAGAAAGCAAGAGACCCGAGAACTAGAAAGGCGAGGTTCACCAAGCCATTTATCCTCTGCCTTTCAGTTAACCTACACATGTGCTTAGCGGCCAGGTTGGCACAATAAACTAACTACCTCAAGTACAGACAAGAAAAATCTAGCAGGATCAAGGGGTAGAGAAGTGTGGGCCATTGTATAGGATAGTCCAGTGTGCAAAAGAGGGGCAGTGGCTTTTAAGTACAGATGAGCGATAAAAGTTGAAGGAGCAGGAATGTTTGCAATGGTGCAGGGGGGAGTTGAATATTTGAGGTTGAGAGGGGCCAAGCAACTGTGTAGGACCTATGCTGAATGAATGGGAGGCTAGAGCAGAGAAGATGGAGATAAGCTAAGTGACAGGAAATCCACTAGATTCGATTCTAAAAAATTAGGGATTGCTTTTTTTGTCTATGGGCAAGAAAGCTTGATTCTATTTTATGGTGGAAAGCTGCCAGTGATTAAAAAATTTTATTATGGGTACTTTTAAGCATATCAAAACTAGTGAGCATAGTATGTGTGTATGCATATGTATATATATACATACACATATATATATACTTTATCAGTTTGCTTTTTAATAATAATTCATGTTTTGTTCATCCTGTTTCATACACCACTGCCTTTTTTCACAGAATTCTTCTGAAGAATTAATTGTAGGGTTTTGAACAGAAGAGTGACATGACAAAAGATTTATTCTGTTGAGTGGAAAAGATGAGGTCAAAAGTGAACAAAAGAGGCCAGTGAACACGCCCAGATAGGAGATAGTGGTGTTTTAAAATGCATGATATAAAACTCAAGCAGACAAGGAAGGGTCATCGTGACTGTAGAGAGTACAGACAACCCTGTGGGTTTCCAAGACTGTCAGTCTTTCCCGGAGCAGAAAGCCTCATTGCTCCGCTACAGAAGCGGCTGGTAGGTTTGAATTGTTGACCTTTCACTTAGTAATCCGTGACCCACCACCCCACCAAGGCTCCTTTCAAGTAGTCTATGTGGTAGAAAACTTTTTTTAATAGTTTAATGCATTTTAATTGTGGTCGAAAACTCTTTAGAATTGAAGTCAATTTTGAAGATAGAACCAACAAGACCTATTTATTAGACATATGTGAAAATGGAAAAGTCCCAAACAATTGGTTATTACTTTTTACTGAGCTTTAGACTAGAAAACTGGTTTTGAAGGGAAAAGAAAAAAATCCATGAGGTGTCTTGTTTTAGATGCTCAAGTGCAATGTTGACTAGACAGTGGTGTAATGTAAGCCAGAGTTCACTGGGCCAAATGTAGTTGGAAAAACAAAATTGGAGCCATGGTTGCATGTACCATGTTTAGACCCATGAGATTGCCGAAAGGATGAAGATTGAGTTCTAAGACGGATCCCTGGACACTGGAACAGGAGAACTTGTCCAGTGAGTGCAGAGGAGGGCTGCGAGAGAGGTGCCTTAGGAACCAAGAGTAGAAAATGGTTCGGAGATGGAAGGGTCGGCTGCTTTGGATGGGATAAGTAAGAAATTTACCGTTGAATTTGGTTGTCGGGAGGTTTTTGATAACGGTAGTTTTGATGTCATAGATCATGTGGTTTTAAAAAGGGGAAGGGCTGCCAGTTTCCCTGGAAATGCTGGGCTAATGTGAATGTATGGTTAGTGGATTTCACAACTGCTCCCCTCCCGTTGTGGAGTCAGTGACATCCGATGTTGGTGTTTGAGTTGCTTTCAATTCATAGTGACCCAGTTGTACAACTGAATGAAACACTGTCCACTTGTACACCCTCCTCAGCAATTGTGAAGTGTGGGCTCTGGTTGCAACCACAGTGTCTATCCGTCTAGTTAAGACTTTCTCTTTTTCTCTGACCCTCCACGTTACCAAACAATAATGTCTTTGTCCACGGATCAGTCCCTTTTGGAAACATGGCCAAAATGTAAAAGGTAAAGACTGGTCATCCTTGCTTCTAAGGAGTAAATACATAGATGACTTCTGAATTTGTTCTTCTGGTAGTCCACAGTATTTTCAATCTTCTTCGCCAACACCATAATTCAGAGGTATCAATTTGTCTTTGGTCTTCCTTCTTCATTGTCCAGGTGAGTGAAAATATCATGGCTTGGTATTTGATAGCAAAGAGTGATATATTTTAAAAAGGTCTTTTGTAGAAGCTTTGGCCAGAACTGTATGTCCTTTGATTTCTTGATTCCTGGTTCCATGGGCATTGTTAGTGAATCCAAGTAAACGGAAATCCATGACATAATCTATGCTCACAGTATATATTAATATTATACAGTGATAAGTAAGGTTTTCATGCATACTAAGAAGGGCACAGGATTTAGTGGGAAACCCCCCACCCCCCCCCACACACACACCTGAAACCATAAACCTCAGCTCACTGAGTATCGTGACTCCAAAGGATATGAGTTGTTCAGTATCAGAAAGGAAAGTAGGAAAATGCTATATGGGTGAAAATGCTGTTTTAATACTTTTCCTTAACGGAATTTGTAAAAAGTTGATCTTATGTGTGCTTGAAATTTTCAGGGATTTCGGAGCAGCAGCTTCCTAACTCCAATTTAACATGCATTTGGAAAATGGATTTAAGACCCGTGATACTTACATTCTATAGGGTTGAAACAGCTAGAAAACTATATGGCTGAGCCTTGTACAACACATGTTGTAACTACTTAGGTCCACATATATGTGGAATTTTTTTCAAGAAGCATATTTAGGGGAAAATAACAAATAAAATATAGTTCTGTAAAGTTAGACCATGTGGGCCTGGCGCTTCTTCCAAGATTTCCCTTGGCTCTTCTACCTCTGCCACGCCCGAGGCGCTGGAGACTGTGTGGATAGGTGTGGCTCCGGGACCTTCTCTAGCCGACATTGACAGTGAGACCAGACCCACTTCCCTAGCACACCACATTGGCTTCGGTTTCAACCTTGATTTAAAATTTTTCAATAACATTCTTGCTTTACTCAAAAACTGAAAATATCTGTTTTTATTCTGTTTCATCATTTTCACTATCGTTCTCTTACAGTGTTGTAAAGGTAGCTTGTATATGAACTCTTAAGTTCTCTCTATATATGTGTGTGTATGTGTATATATATAAATATAAACATGATTCTATTCTTATTTTTGTGTGAGGTGAAATATTACCCAAATCCATTGCTTTGGAATACGTACATTTTCCTGTTAATTATTGGTCTATTTTGATTTTGACATTTCCATCTACTTTTGATTCTTCATCTTCTCCTTAATTTCTTGAATTTAGAATACTCTAATGCCTCAGTGAACTCTCCAGTCTCATGGCTTTAACCCTATAACGCCTGAAGTTTTAATTTCAGGGGGAAAATTTTGTTTTTAATCTGTACTTTCATGATTATCAATATATATAACAACCAAAATATATTTTAAAAATATAAAATTTGCAATGTTTTTTAAATGTAACCAAATCGTCACATTCGTCCATGGATTTATAATACAGGAATTAAAAAAATACACCTTCATTTCTATGTTATTTTTCATCTTATTTTATTATTAAAAGAAAAAACTTATTTATAAAATGTAATATAAAATATATTTGTTTATAATTTTAGTTAGTGTGAAATTGCACAAAACGATTTTTTTCTTTTGTAATACAAAGATGAACTTTGCATTTGCTGCAGAAAAGTACTGGTGCACACTTGCAATTTACATTTTTGCATCTTCCTCTGTTTGTGACCCGGGTAATGGTGACGACCATCCAAACGGGCATCTCTTCCAGGGATGCTTTTGGTGGCAGGACCTCTTCTCTTTCTGTTAGCAAACTCAACATCAGTAAAGCGGGTGGAAGGGCTGCCTCTTTGTGTTGGTCTATTTTTCCTTCAAGAAGAAGAGCTTCGGCGATGCTCATTTTGAACTCTTGCAGACTTTGGGAATTACCATTGAAGTGAATCTTGGACTTTATATCTTCCCATCTATCTCTACTTATCACTTCCAATACAATAGGACAGTTTAGTTTGCTCTTCCGATGTAAACGTGGATTTGAGAGCTTCATCATCGACATAGCAAGCAATGTATCCCAAAATTGCTCAAGTCCCTGGCTCCTCAGTGCAAGAGTTTTATTGGGATTTTGCTGGATTGCACAAAGATTTGATTGGTCGACAATATCAGTAATGATATCCTTCAAGAAAAAATGTCTAAAATATTCAGTAGGACGGTTTACTACCCCAGAAGAATCTATTTTCCCTAACCATTCAGGCATAGGTCTAGCTGTACTGTCTCCAGAAATGTGCCGCCAAAGAGGAATTCTTCGATTTTTTGATGTAGATGGCTTTGAACTTATAGTCATTGGAATTGATTCTTCAACAACTCAAGTTTCTAACTCATCTTCACTAGTATTATCATTACTAACTACGAGGGCTTCTAATTCACCCAAATCAGAATAATCGGGCGTACATTCACTTCCTATCATGGGAAAAAATAAATATTGTTATCAGAATAGTTTGAATGGCAATATAATTAAAATTTTATATTGTAAAATCAAAAAATTTTAATATAATGCACATTTTATTTACCAATTTCATCCTCATTAGCATCTGGTTCCTTGTCTGAGTCTGCACTGCTTCCATATAGGTCATAAATTAGCTGTTTTCCATAAAACAAATCACAATCCAGGCTGTGGTAATTTCTGTCACTCTCGATTCAAAAGACGAATGAAACGAATTTGTTACGTTTTGAAAGAGCGGAAACATATAATAAATATAATGTGTTTTTGTGAGTATTACACCTTGCACATAAAAACTACAGTTTTGTGAACATATACAAAAATATCAACACTAAAACTTCACTAGATTAAAAAAAACCTTCACTAGATTGAAAATTTTGTAAAATGCACTGAACACCAACGACCACTTAACCTCAAACGTACAGTCAGTCAAAACAAGTGCCACTATTCAAGCATTCTGCCGCTAAAATGCGTGATTAATGGTATGCATCTGTGCTAGTAAAGTGACGATTTCGTCGACATCGTCATTGGCTCCTAAAACTTTATAGTTTCGGTACCAGATACGTTTTAATGGAATCTTATGAAAACGTTGTGCTCGGCATTACTGGGCTAAAATACCCTCTCTGGTGTTGCTGACATCCAGATGTACATCTTCAGGGCAGCCTTCGCCTTTGAACTTTGAGTTCCAATTTTTAACCACCTGCTTGATACTGAATATCTTAGGAGGTATATAAAATATAACCTCAATCTTCTATCATTCAAGCCCGGGGCTTGATTCCCACTCAGAGACCCGGGGCTATAAATCTTTATGGGAGGAGGTAGCCTCAGCTCTCTCCCAAGGAGCACTAGTGAGTTTCAGCACCGACTTGTGGTTAGCAGCCCAGTGCTTACTGGACGGCGCCACCTGGACCCCAATTTGAAATGCTGAGATATGCCCAAAATGTAACTGCCGATCTTCCACTACAACCTGCTCCACTCACACTTTTCCTCATCTCAGTTGGTAGCAACTCCCTCCTTCCAACTGCACAAGTCATCCGCTACTTTTTCCTCAAAATTTTCCGCTACTTGCTGCTTTGCCATGGTTGCAGCACGGTAAGTACTTGGCTCCTGACAGAAACGTTAGCAGCTCCCTGGACAAAGGGCCTGGTGATCTGAACCTGTCAAGATTCCAATCTGGAAGGCTTATGGGGCAGTCCTACTCTGTCGTGTGGGTGCTATAAACTGAAATCAACCATGTAACACAATAGCACCAGCAGAGCCAAGGTAGCCAAGGCCTTCCACAGTGAGTTCTACATCCTCCTTTCACGTCTCCTCGCCATTCCTTCGCTCACACGGAGTCCTAGGCCCTGCATCTTTTGCACGGAGTCTTTGGGTGCCTCGAAATTCTTCCCCCCACTCCCCTCATCTCCTGTAAATCCTTCTTCAGACGGTTACCATCTCAATCGATGAGCAGTGCTTTGATGAATCATTTTAAGGGAGTACCTGGTAGCATCGTGATTATGAATAGGGCTATGATCCCAAAGATTGGCAGTTCACAACCACCAGCCGCTCTGTGCGAGAAAGATGGGGTTTTCTACTCTTGTAGAGTGTGACAGTCTTTAAAAAGAAAGGGTGACTGTCTTGGAAATTCACGGGGGCAGTTCTACCCTGTCCTATAGGGTCAGTATGAGTTGGCTTCAACGTCATGGCAGTGGGAACCAATTTGAAAGTAGAGCCTGGCTATCTCATCTCGGCCATACTGTCACACTCCTGCCTTCCCTTCCCTTCCCTGTAGGTAGCATTTATCACCTACATTGTAATTTGCCTCTTCCCTTCCACGAAATGAAGGTAGTAGACATAAAAAGGCAGTGTGCACACGCACATGATTCAAGCACCCAAACTCCAGTGTCTAGCAAATAATAAAGCTCCGAGAAAATGTTTTCAGTGAAATAAATGCTTGTTTTAAAGAGTAAGTCGCATAATACCTGTGTCAGGACAGCACCCTTGTTTCAATCTGAAGAGAAGTAAGGGAAGGCTCTAACGCAGGTGCATTCTAAGATCAAGTACAGATGGTGTGTGACGTAATAATCAAGTTGCCGTTCGCTTTATCATGGCTACCCCATTAGAATGGAGGTCTTCTTTACTTGGTTGGAACCTTGTGAGCCCAAAGGTTAAGTACATAGCTGTAAGCTACAAAGTCTCTGTTGTGCACCGCCAGCTCTGCGAGAGAGGGGTGTGGCGGCCTTGGAAACCCCGTGGGCTATGCTGCCTGTTTTATAGGGTTGCTCCGAGTTGGGATCGCTACAACAGAAAAACATTTGTTTGTTTGGTATGCTTTGATAGTACTGCTACTGATGATATTGCCATTTTATCATAGATGGTGGTTCAGCAATTTCCCCCTAGATTCGCGTTTTTTTGCCTCAGCATGTATGTGACAAACATTTAAATGTATAATTTTTAAAAAGAGAAAGGCAGGCCTCAGTTTTGTTGATGGGAACTCATTTCTCCTCCTATGTTGTTCTTCCTCCCTAAGGAACAACATCAGGCCCTTCTCTATCAACTGATGCAACAACATCACCACCAGCAACACCACCAACCTGAATTGCAGCAAATACAGATCCCTGGGCCAACCCAGATACCAATAAACAGCCTGCTTGCAGGTACTCAGGCACCACCACTTCACACAGCTTCCACTAACCCATTTCTTACAATCCATGGTGATAATGCAAGTCAGAAAGTAACAGTAAGTATATTTTCTGTTTTGTATATAAGGAAAATAATAAGTTTCAATGATTGATCAGTGTTTAATCTCTCCAGACGTTTAAAAAAAAATAGGCAAAGTATTTCTCCAAAAATATACTCTTAAAACTTGTGTAAAACACTATATGTTATAAATACAAAGGACCGGAGATAGTTCATACAGCTCTTGAATGCATTGTTATAAATTTGCACATAATGTTTGAAGACTTTTATAATTCAGCAGTTTTTAAAATAGAGGGAAGTCCAATCGAAAGAAAATAGCTGTTGCATTTTGAAATCTTGGTGTACTTGCAGAGACAGCCCGTGTAATTTAGCAAGTGTGTTACCTAAATTGACAGTTTAAGCCTGTTTCTCCCCCTGTAGTCGGTCTACTGTATTGAGGTATAGAGACTTGCCCTCAACTCCAGTTCAGGGCAGAGTCCTGTTAGAGGAAGGATATTGAGATCTAGAATGAACTGGAGCTCAGGAAAAGAACAAGGGAAAGAATGTGGTGGGAGACATGGGAAATAAAAGTTTTAAAAGTCGTTACTTTCCCCTTAGGCGACGTTTACTGCCCAGAAACCTTAGTTTGTGTTTAGTAAGAAGGATCAATTCACGAAACAGGATTACTGTTTATCATGAAATCTGTAATGCGCTTTGTTTTGCCCTGTTGTGTGTGAATCAATACTGTCTTTATCCCAAGCCTTTCAGTGTTTGCTGCCATGAGAAATCCGAAAGCTTCTCTATTAATGTGGAAAATCCTTTTTTTGTATGGCTTTTCCCCATGTTCTTAAGTTTTCCTTGTGTTAAAAATGTGAATTAATTACAAATTGACTTTTACTGGGTTTTGTTAGGTTCTTTTGAGTTGGTGTTGTTTGGATCCATTGTGAGTCTTTCTCAAGTTCGCTGCCCTCTACCAGTAAAGAAGCCCTGGTAATATCGTGGTTAAGAGTTAGGCTGCTAGCCACAAGGTCAGCTGTTTGAAACCACCAGCTAGCAGCTCCATGAGAGAAAGACAGGGCTTTCTTCTCCTGTAAAGATATATTACCTTGGAAATCCACAAGTTCTACTTAACAAGCATGATGTCCGCCTTCAGGGACTGTTCTTTCCTGATAATATGTACAAAGTATGTGAGATGAAGCCGTTGTCATCTTTGCTTCTAAGGAGCATTCCGGCTGTACTTCGTCTAAGACGGATTTGTTTGTTGTTTTGACTGTCTATGGTGGTACTTTCTTAGTCAATACTGTAATTTAAATGCATCAATTCATCTTTAGTCTTCCTTACTCAATGCCCATGTGCACATGAGGCAATGGAAGAAGAGACCCTGGCTTGGGTCAGGTCCTCACAGTAACATCCCTGTTTTCAACACTGTGCTAGTCTGAGTAGACCAGAGAAACCAATATAGGGAGATTCATGTGTGTATAAGAAAGAGCTGTAGATAAAAGAGCAATTGTGTATTGAGAAAACACCCCAGCCTGGTCCAGATCAAGTTCTTAAGTCGGATATTAGCCCAGATATCCGACACCATTCTATAAATTCCCCTTCAGACTGACGCAAAACATGCAATGACACCGATTGCAGGAAGATCACAAGCCAGTGGGTGGAAAGTCTTGTGGATCTAGTGGTGGTGGAAGCGTCTCAGTGCTGACAGCTCCAGGGCTAGCTAGCTAGCTCCCTCAATGTGTCTTGTCAGCAGGAATGTCTCGCAGGGAGTGAGTGTGTCCTGCCCCCAGGGAGCTATTCATCTCCATAGCACCTCCAAAGAGCTCTTCAAGCTGGGACCTGATTGACAGGCAAAACTCCACCCCTTCACTCTTAAAAGTCTCAAGTTGACAACAGACTATGTCACTACCACAAAGACTTTAAAGAGGTTTTGTGTAGCAGATTCATCCAACGCAGTGCACTGTTTGATCTCTTGACTGCTACTTCCATGAGCATGGATGCAAGCAAGGTGAAATCCTTGACAAATTTATTCTTTTCTCTGTTTATCCTGATGTTACTTTACATTAAATTGTAATCCACACTGAAGGCTGCAGTCCACGACCTTCAGCATCAGCAGCAAGTGCTTCAAGTCTTCCTTACTTTCAGCAAGCAAGGATGTGTCCTCTGCATATGACCAGTTGTTGTTAATAAGCCTTCCTCCAATCCCGATGCTGCATTCTTCATATAGTCTAGCTTGTTGCCCTAGTTGCTCAGTATACAGACTCGATAAGAATGGTGAGGGGATAGGACCCTGCCGCACACCTCTCTTGATTTTTACACCAGGCAGTATTCCCTCTACTGTTCGCACAGTTGCCTCTGGAGCTATTTATAGGTTCTCCAGAGCACGATGAAATATTAGGGAATGCTTATTCTTAGATGCTCCGTAGTTTGTTATGGTGCACACAGTCCAGTGCCTTTGCATGATCCATGAAACATCTTTGTGGTGCTCTCTTCTTTTAGCCAGGAATCACGTGACAGCAGTGTTAGCCCTTGTCCCATGTCCCCTTCTGAATCTAACCGGGAGTTCTGGCAGCTCCCTGTCAATGTACTGCTACTACTATTTTTGAATGATCTTCAGCAAAATTTTACTTGCGATGTTAGTGATATTGTACTATAATCTGAGCATTCTGCTAGGTCTCTTTTGTTTGACATGAGTACAGATAGGGACCTTTTGCAGTCCGTCGGTCTAGGAGCTGCCCTCCAAATGTCGTGGCACAGCCAAGTGAGAGCTTCCAGTGCTTCATCAGCCTGTTGAAACAGTCTCATTGGCTGTCCATCAACTTTGGGAGCCATGTTTTTGGCAAATGTTTTTGCTCATATGCTAACTTTTGAATTGGCTGAATGTTGACAAGCTCTTTTTGGTACAGCAGCTCTGTATTGACATCTTCTTTCGATGCTTCCTGCATCGTTCAGTATTTTGCCCATAGAATCTTTCAGTATTGCAACATGAGTCTTGGATTTTTTTTTCCCTTGAGTTCTTTCAGTTGAAGATCTGAACATGTTCTTTCTTTTGAGTTTTCCAACTCTAGGTCTCTGCACATTTCATTGTAATATTTTACTTTGTCTTCTCGACTTGCCTGATGACATTTTCTTTTCTTTCTATTTTTTAATCATTTTATTGGGGGCTCTTATCACACAATCCATAAATCCATTGTGTCAAGCACATTTGAACATATGTTGCCATAATTTTCAAAACCTTTCCTTTCTACTTGAGCCCTTGGTATCAACTCATTTTCCACTCTCCTCCTTCCCCCCATGAACCCTTGATGATTTTTTTTTTAATGTCTTAACACCGACCAGTCTCCCTTCACCCACTTGTCTGTTGTCCATCCCCCTGGGAGGGGTTTGTATGTAGAGCATTGTGATCTGTTCCCCCTCTCTCTACCCCTCTTCCCTTTATCTTTCCTGGTATTACTCTCATTATTGGTCCTGAGGGCTTTTTCTGTCCTGGATTCTCTGTGTTGTGAACTCTTATATGCACCAGTGTACATGCCCTGGTCTAGCCAGATTTGTAAGATAGAATTGGGTCATGAGAGTTGGGGTGGGGAGAGCATTGAAGAACTAGAGGAAAATTGTATGTTTCATGGTTGCTGTGCTGCACCCTGACTGGCTCGTCTCTTCCTTGTGACCCTTCTGTAAGGGGATGTCCAATTGCCTGCAGATGGGCTTTGGGTCTCCACTCTGCCCTCCCCCTCATTCACATGGATATAATTTTTTGTTTGGGGGCGACCTATGACATTTTCTATTCAGCTCTTTGACTTCATAATTTCTACCATTTGCCATAGCCATTCTGCGATTAGGACCAAGTTTCAGAATCTCTTTTTTTAAGTGACACCATTCTTCTTGAATCTGTCATTCCCAGCCCATACGATTTCCTGCTTGAAAATGGCGAACACCAGTACATTTCAGCTCACTAATGGCCTATGACAGATCTTCTTTATGCATTGTTTCATTTTTGACGAGTTACAGGTTTTCATAGATTCATACTTCATACTTTACAAGCTCTACAGCTGTTTCTTCTCATTTTGAAACATACCCCAGCCACAAATGAAGGTCCCAAAGACTGTATTCCATCTGTGTCTTTATGGTTGGTGTTACTTTGAGAAGGCAGCTCTTCCTCAGTCGTATTTTGAGTGCCTTCTGACCTGAGGGACTCGCTCTTCCTGACGATGTTCTGCTGCTATTCATGAGGCTTTCAGGATTTGACCATGTTTTCATGCTATCTGCAGCTAATTGCTCCCAAGTGGACAGCCTATCCCTTCTTCACAGTCTGTTCTCAGTCTGGAATCTCTCTTGAAACCAGTTCACTGTGAGCAAGCCTGCTGCTATTTGAAAAAATACTGGTGACATAGCTTCCTGCTTCACAGCAATATACAAGCCACCATAGTATGACAGACTGACAGACAAGTGGTGCAATATTAATCGAAGACATAATTTACAATTTAAAAATGAGCAGTGCTTAATTAATGGAGGGAAATCAGACCTGAGAAATACTATTCCTGGGTACCCTGCTGTGAGCCAGACATCTTTGCCAGATCCAACCAGTCGTTGCCAGTAGCGGTCCAGTGCACCTGACTCAGGGCGCCCTCGGTGCAGCCGAGAAGCGGGCTCTACGTTTTCCAGGACTCTGCCTTTCCGAAGCAAATTGCTAGGCATTTCTTCCCAGATGTTTCTGGGTGAGTTCAAACTGTCAACTGTCTTGTTAATAGTAAAGCTTTTTTAGCATTTTCAACCCCTAGGGCTCCATTTGAGAGTTCTTAGATACATGTCAGTGGCAAAGGTTCTCATTTTTAATGGGTTGTATACCTTTTGTAACTGGATTAGAAAACGGAGTCTCTGGATCAAAGGACCTTTAACTACCGTATATACTTGTGTATGAGCAGAGTTTTTCAGCACTTTTTTAATGCAGTCTTTGTGGCGAAATAAGGTGCCTCAGCGGATAGTCAGGTCGGCTTATGCTCGAGCATATGTGGTAATATGTAGTAAGGGGTCAGAACTCATGACTTCATAGGTCATAAAACATACATTTCTTTACAATAATATGTTACTATTTTTCTGGAAAGTCAATTGTGGAGAATAATTTCTATACGTATTCTCTAGGAATCCTGTCCCTCAGATGGGCACACCACCTTTTTACTGCTGACTAGTGTTTTAAAACGTTTACCAGAGAATTCATGTCTTTATATCATGCAAAAGGAGGGAGCATATGAACCTCAGTTTTTCTCATTACAATTTCAGCTGTTGGCTAGAAATTGATGTCACTAATGAATCTGTTGTTTGTTTTAACTGCAGAGACTTAGTGACAAAGCTGGGCCCGTAGCTCAAGAGAAAAGCTGACACTTGGGGACCGTCTAGCAATCGCTCATCCTGCTGTTCTAGCTGGTCCCTTGGCTGCTCTTCTCAGCCCTCTGTCATCTGTGAGGAAATGCAACAAGAAACAAGCTGCACAACAGAGGGCGAATCGCCACCAGGACACTCTTCCTGTAAGCTTTGACTAATGTTCTTGTTGCTTTGTTGCACTGAAATAAAATCCCCTACCCCCCCACCTAGATATTTTGAACTTCGAAAGAATTTCAGTAACTAATTTTTGTCAATGTGTAACTATTTACATGCAATGATTTTTATCAACCTGAGAGAAATTATGTAGTTGATGCACAATTAATTTTGTTACAAATTGGAGACATGCATAGGAAAACTGAAGACTTAATCCATTTACAACTATTTGATTTGTACCAATTGGAAAATGAAACAGGCTCTTTTGTTTGGGTTGTTTTGTGCTTGCTGTGTGAGTTTGATCTTAACGCAGATGTCAAGAAACTGACCAAGACATTTTTTCCCTTTTACTTGAGCTTCTACTGATGAAATATTTCAGACCTATTATCAAGCGGGGCTTGGCAAGCTTTGTCTTTAGAAATTTCCTTTCTAATGAAATTTGGCCACTTTTGGCAATCAAGCTAGGGTGGTAATGTCTGCTTCGACTAAAGGTAATTTTGTCTTGCTAACTGCGTTCTTTTTGTGTCTTTGACCTACTCGTTCTCTAAAGAAACCTTGTGTTTCAGTGAGTTCTAAGGCTGCTGGGGAACCAGATGGATTTGAAGGGAAAGACCTCTTTCAGAAGAAGGGGCCCCTCTGGCCGCTGCTGGTGGTAGGGTTTGGCCTTCACCAAGTGCCTGTTCGCACCTCCCTGTGTGCTCGTGGCTCCAGACAGCTGAGCTTGCGCTATCGGCGTCCTTACAAGTAGTCGGAATCTTCTGCGTTGGGCCAGCAGTCCTCCCCACTGTTAGGCCTTTATTAATAACTTTCTATGCCACTGTAGATAGCTCAGGCCAAACTATTACCTGGTTGCTTATCCACTAATGAGTCACATTAAGTGAATGGATTTGGTAGGAATAGGTATCATTTTTATTTATACAACTTCCCGTTACTGCCAGTGACTGAACAAATAAACCCTACCACTCTCACACTTACTCAGACGGTAACCCTGTATCACAGCCTTCCTACTAGGGGTGCCCATCTCCTGGCGTGACAGTCCGGAAGAGCATAAATTACACAATTGGGGTGGAACCATTGACCTATCCTTAAACGTGTGCATCATTAGTGGGAGGACCAGCTGTAATTAGACCTCCACTGTGGATTAGCCGGAAGAACATGCTAATTCTGCAATATGTCTCTTGGTTAAACATTGCACAGTTCTTACCTCATTTCTGTAAATAAAGTTTTGTGAATCCGTTTTGTATTGTGAAAAATTCCTAAGATAAACATCGATATTTTGATTTGTACTATTTCTAATTGGTAGATTTAATTGAAAGTAAAATTAATTTATTTTTATATGTTCAGGGGAATTTTAAAGAAAGTCAAATCTTTTGTAGATAACAAAAAAAAACAAACCAGTGTGGTTTATTTTACAACCCACTGGTGGTTATTCTGTAACAATTTGTATAAATGGTAAATTTTGAATGTGTTGTTATTTTACCTAGATGTAAAATTCCACATGTATTAAAGAGAATGTACAAAGTTTTGTTAATAAAATTTATAAATGTTTATAACTGTGCCATGCCTGTTGGGAGAAGCTGAAGGCGCAGGCCGCTGCAGCAGTGGTGGGCCGTGCTCTGAGGCAGTGCCTCGGTGGTACCCGCGCTCCCTCCCGCAGTGCCGGCTCTGTGCATGTGCAGAGTGGGCCGTGGGTGCGAGGACGCTATGACATGACCTCGGGGGGCAGTCACCGTGGAGATCGTGGAGATGCGCGGGGAGGAGAACATGACTTATAGTGTGTTCATACTTGTTAAAAAGCAAATCCCTCTCTTTTCTACAGCTAGATCTGATCGGAGGCATTAGTGAATGGGAAATCTAAATTTATCAAGTGGATTTTGTGTCTTGGTGCTTTTCAAAATCGGAACTTCTCAGAGTGTATTCCAGACTCTCGGAACCGGAACACACGGGTCTCTGCACAGTTTGTTCTCAGTTATGAAGGGTTGGAGTCCTGGTGGAACTGGGGGTTAAGCACTGGATTATGAACTGAGAAGTTAGCAGTTCAAACCCACCAACCCCGTGGGACACAGAGGAGCCTCTCTGGTCCTGAAGAGGCAGCTCTGCTCAATCTGAGTGGAAATGGCCTCCGTGGTGGGGGCTTAGGGAGCTCTTGTGGTGCAGTAGTTGAGCACTCAGCTGCCAGCTGTAAGGTTGTTGGTTCAAACCCACAGTGACGCAGAGGAAAGCTGTGCCAGTCTACCGGAACGACTCGGCCCGGGACACTCCATGGAGCAGTCCCTCTGCTGTGGGCTGCAGTGTACTTGACTGCACTAGATCCCAGTGGGCAAGGAAAACTCATTACAGGTGATCAGTTTCATGAAGTGGTGAATTTTAGGTTCCTAGACAGACTTGAATACAACAGCGAAGAATGATTTGGGAAAGGTTCGTTATCATTCCTCTGAAGTAACAGCTGGCGCATCCCTGCCTCCTTGCGCTGGTGTCCGCCTCTCCAGACAACACACTCACGCTGCAAGTGTGACTTGTTTGTGCAGTCTCTAGTCATTGAAAACCTACCCTCTGTCTTCGCTCCTTACCTGCACTGGGAGTGGTCTGGAGCGCCCAGTGGTTCTGTACCTTTCTGAGCTCCGTGAGGTCCCGTACAGCTTCCAGGACCCCGAGAAAGCCCCTGGTTTCCTGCGTGGCTGCTCCGGGGTCCTTTGTCTGTGGCTGAGTGCTGCGTGTTCTTTGCATGGAAGCGTCTGCTCACCGGGCAGCCTGGACACGGGGGGGGGGGGCAAATGGAAATGCTTGCATTTGGGATTAAACTCATGTGAGTGAAGCCTTCAGGTGAGATTACCTGGAGAGGGGAGCCTGGGGGAAAAGGCAAGTTTGGATCCCTTGGAGATAGTAACTGAGGAGGACAGGACGTGTTTTACTCATGTTTAGAGACAGGCAGTTGATGAGCTCGGCACTCTGAACGCATTGTCTCGTGATTTGCCTCGTGACGAGGTGCACTGGTTGCAACCCTGGGCTCCAACCTGGCCGCCGTGGAGACAGCTGTGCTGGAGAAGGCGGTGCCGCATGCTGTTGCTCCCAGGGGGCCGTGGTGGGTGAGTCAGCCCACCCGAAGGTGGCAGCATCTTGCTTTTCAACTAGGGGGGCGGGGCGGAGGGGGACAGACTTGAACCTCTGGTTGCCTGGTGAGGGAGCCTGGGAGAGGCTGTGGCCAAGCCTGGGAGCACCGTGGCCCCCGGGCAGCGCTGATCCCGGCTCGGCCATCGCCGCGTCAGCGCTCTAGAAGCAGAGGGCCAGCATCCGGCAGGTGGAGGCAGTTAGAGTTGTTGGTGTGCTATGAGGGCCCACGGCAGAGCAGGTAGCAGAGGAAGCCTGGAGACCGGGTGGGATGGGAGGAACCGGAATCCCCGTCGTTCCAGAAAGAACTGGAGGCCGCAGAAAGTTGAAAGAATTGAGACACAGTGGCTCTTGGGAGTAAGGTCTTGAAAGGTCAGATGTGAAGGTGCCCTTGGAAAACCTACAGTTAGAACAGCACCTGGGTCTGAAATGGGCCACTCAGGTGCTCGGGGCGAGCGGAGGCTGGCTGACCAGGGACCAAAGAAGACACACCTGGTGTGTTTCTCACTTCGCGGCAGGCGGCTTCATCGGGAGGGCGTCTGTCTGCTAGGGCACCGCGGCCGTGTCCGGGATCAGCCATCCTGCTGCCCCTGGCAGCCGTCCGAGCAAGCTCCCACCAGCGTTTGCGCAGCTGTCTACCCCCACACCCCTGCCGCCCTGCTTCTGTCACCTTCAGAGAAGCGACCCAGTTCATTCACGAGGCCAGGTGAGTTGCAAACGGCAAAGCTGATTACCTGCCTTGGTGCAGACGGGCTGAGGCAGAGCAGTGTGTCGGCCTGGGCCGAGGCTGTAATGTGCGCCAGCCCCCGGGAAAAGGGGTTAACACCTTTAAATGCCATGCAAGGCTAAGGGGGATTGGAAAGGTTGGCTCATGTTTGTGGTCGTCAGCGGGTTCCTGGAAATGGCTCCAGGTGGCCCCTGACGGGCGGCGCCGCTCTTGTTGGCTGGTTTATGACAAAGGCGCAGTCTGTTCTGTCCGTGTGGCGCTTTTTAGAGGCTCGGTCTTGGGTCAGAACTTGACACAGTCCGTTCTGGGACAAACATGGAGCTTTGGTTCTCAGCAGACTGTTAGGCCGTCTGGCTTCCTCTGTTAGCCCCCTACATTCCCGTGGCACATGTGTCACAAGGGAACTAGTCTGGGTGCGCCATGACGAACTGGCACCCAGAGTTGGCACTAGCCCCCCCCCCCCCCTGTTGTGGCCGTCGTGAGGGGTGTGAGAAGTGCATCCATATCCCGGGTCGACTTCCTTGTGTGGCACAGAGAAGTCTGGCTGCCCTGACCCTGCTGCCCTGACCCCTGCTGCCGCGGGGCGTTTCACTGAGAGCTGAGCCTTTTCAACCCCACGTCAGGGTGGGAACCCCCGCTGGTTAGCAATGTGCGCGTCTTTTCCTGCCTGGAGCACCTGTAAGCCTATGCTTAGCCCTCTAGGAAACTGCCAGGCTGCCTTCTAAAGTGGCGGGGCCTAGGTTTGCGCCCCGACCAGCGCGGGCTGAGCGATCCTTTGCTCCGTGACGGTGCTCGCCAGCTCTAATGGGTGGGTTGTGACACGTCAGGCTTCTGAGTTGTACGTCCCTACCGATGTGTGCGTGCTGAGCGTCTCTCCCTGCCCTAACTTGCCATCTTTGTGTTGTTGTGCTCAGGCCACTCCACGCTAGAAGGTTCCAGAGCCCAACTGGCCCGACCTCAGCACCTGGGGCACCATCCCTCATGTCCCCCTGGGAAGTCCCTGTGCCTTCCTGAGCTGTTAGCTGAAGGCTCACAGCTTGTGTATGGAGACTCCTGTCACGAGTGCTGTGCCAAGACCTAGCATGGTGCCCGAGAGCCTCGTCCATCTTGTGACGCAGGCAGCCCTGCCAGTGACCCCGGTGTGCTGCTTTGACATCGAATCACAGGCGGGACTGCGTAGTCCTGGGCTTACGGTGGGCCGTGCGTTAAGCTCTCCCTGCTGGCCTTCAGCACCCCAGCTTTTCTTGGTCCAAGATGAAGCAGGCAGGACTTGCTTCACATGACCTGTAAGGACCTGGTACTTAGTAACTTCTTGGTTCTGGGACATCCAGCCCAGAGCAGAAGGCACAGCAGAGGCCTAGAGGTGCAGTCTCTGAAGGAGAAGTCGCCCTTGTAGGACAGTGGAGTGACAGGGAATCTACCCGGGTGACATCACCAAGCCCGTCTTTCCTTTTCTGGAATCATAGATTCCACCTGCTGGGCAGGTGGTAATGAACGCTGGCAAAGCCATGAGGTTGCGGGGGTGGGATGGAGCGGGCCCCGTTTTGTTCCCAAGGAGGTGGGCAGAGAGAGTGCAGACAGGGGTCTCTCTCTCTCTCTCCTCCTCCCTCCCTCCTCACCATGCCCCCTTGAGTCAATCATTTCTTTGGCTGACACCCACGCAAGCAAGCCTTTCCCCCTGGAGAGTTGATGTGGCCTCTGCTCACAGCTCCGCTCACTTGGAAGAGGAGCAGGGCCCTTTGCCTCCAGAGGCTGCATGGTGGCAAAACAGGCCAGGTGTAGGGTTTGGAGCTGACCGGTCTCACCTTCAGGACGTGATGTGCGCACGTCTCCCTATCCCCCCCCCCCAGGAGCCCCTTCTCTGCTACGAGGAGGAGTCTGGCACCCACCCTGGAAGCTCCCGGTCCGAGCCTTCCTTCCCGCGGCTTCAGGAGAGCAAGCTGTGCAGTCTGCATCTGTACTACAGACAGACAGCCCTGGAAACCGGAAAGGGTGGCTGAGGCAGAATGTGACGCAAAAGCATTGGGTTTGGGATTTTATTTGTTCATTTTTATTATGCTAAGACAACTTCAGGCAACATTTTTCACATTTTCAATTCCAGCTTTGAGATGACAACCACACCAGTTGTCCAGTTGATTTTGAAGATGAGACCTACTAATTTAGCCAAATAGAACATTTTCAGGAGCAGTTGAAGCCAACCCTCTTAAAAGGGCAAACTGAGGTCAAATATCTGAAGACACTTAGCTATTTAACTGTGATCCTGGCTTGCTTTGTGAGACAGACTGGAGCCCCGGCTGTCTGCTAAAAACGATTTGAGACTGTACTGTTTTAAAGTTCATATTTATTAAGTAGTAACAAAACACAGTCCGCATTCCATTGGTACACCAACGCCAACTCACGGCAGCTCAGAAGGGCAGTGGAGGAAGCTCCCGTGAGTCCCAGGACTGTCCTTCCTCTTGACAGTAGGAAGCCGAGGAGCGGCTGACCTTGATTTAGCTAAGCAACGTGAACTCCCACACCACAAACGATGTCATCACTGACACCTGGATCTTGGTCTGTTGCGTCTTGTAAAACTGGAGTTTTTCTAAAGAGTCTGTGTTGGACAGGGCTCTCTAGAGAGACAAGACCAGATCGCTAGTAATTATATATAAATATATTTATAAAGATAGATATATAATCCAAGAAATTAACCGTTAAATGATATACAGATAGATAATACAAGAAATTAACAGTTAAATTATAAAGCAGCAAGACACTAGCAGTCCTTTAAGGCTTGAGAGCCGCCAGTTGCCAGTCCCTTTCTGTAGAGAGAGCTGGGCTCTATATACCCAGGCAGCAAACAGCAAGGCAGGTCACCAACTGTCATCAACTGTCGGTCCCCAGCTCCAGAGAAACATTCCAATCGCGTGGGCTTAAAGGGACCTCAACTTACAGCGACACAGTCCACAGGCTAGGCATCCCACAAGTACTGTACCCCTTTAAATTGAGGCACAGAACAAGCAAGGCGAGGCTCACCAAGCCATTTATCCCTCTGCCCTTCAGTTAATCCTACTTGTGTTTATCGGCCAGGCTGGCACAATAAACTGTCGCAATCCACCCCTTGCCAGCCTGGCACCTGTACACAATTCTTTACCAATACATACTTATATAATTTCCAGATATTAATGAAATCACACTTATACGTACCATCAATCATCTTTCATACATATAGATGAAAACACACTGAGTCAAATTATATCTGACATATCATACTTGAACAAAGGAAATATATGCAATAATCACATACAAAGAAAATACATTGACAATTACAAGCCTCGCTTTTGCAATTGATCACGTGGTCGTAACTGATCGGTAGAACTGCCTTCTGCTACCCATTCTGTATTACCTTTGCCCTCAGCAAGCACCTCAGCTGGCTGTGGTTTTTGGCCTGGCGGGGTGACCCAGACCTTCATTCCTGAGGGGTCTGGGTCATTATAAGTCCTGTTAGGATTGGGTTGCTGTAATTTACCTTTTCCTTTAATCACAGGGCATGGTAACACTAAGAGTCGGCCTATGGGATCTCCTGGATTCCAGACATATTCTTCTTTACCTCCATTAGGTAGCACCAGTCCAATTTCTCCTTGGTAATCAGGATCAATCACACCACTTAGTACGGTGACACGCTTCCTGACCTGTTGAGCCAAAGGCATGAGACGTCCAAAGTGTCCAGAGGGCATTCTCAGCTGTCAGTTCAGTGGAATCACTGCTGTTTCCAGGTGGGAGAGTTCCTTCCTTCTGGACCAGGACCTGCAGGCCTGAGGAGCACAGGGTTGCTGGGACAGGAAGCAAAAATGCTGCAAGTGGATCACTAGGAGTAATAGTGAGTGGTGCCACTCCAGCTTCCACCCCTCGGTTCCTGGACCCATGAATTCTGGCTATTGGAGACACAGCACCATATATTGGCTGCTGGTTTAGAGCGTATACAGCTTCCTGGAGAACATTGCCCCAGCCCCGCAAGTGGTTGCCACCTAGTTGGCGCCATAATTGTGTCTTTAGGAGCCCGTTCCATCGTTCTATGAAGCCGGCAGCTTCAGGATGATGAGGAACATGATACGACCAGTGGATTCCATGGGAATGGGCCCATTGCCGCACTGTATTTGCTGTAAAGTGGGTTCCTTGATCTGAAGCAATGCTATGTGGGATGCCATGCCGGTGGATGAGGCATGCTGTGAGTCCACGAATAGTAATTTTGTCAGAAGCATCACGTGCAGGGAAGGCAAATCCATATCCAGAGTAGGTGTCTGTTCCAGTAAGAACAAAACACTGTCCCCTCCATGATGGAAGTGGTCCTATGTAATCAACCAAGTTGCTGGTTGATCTCCCCGAGGAATTATCCCATATCTTGGGCTTAATGTTGGTTTCTCTTGCTGGCAAATGGGACACTCAGCAGTGGCATTGGCCAGGTCAGCCTTGGTGAGTGGAAGTCCATGTTGCTGTGCCCATGCATAACCTCCATCCCTGCCGTCATGTCCACTTTGTTCACGTGCCAATTGGGCGATAACAGGAGTGGCAGAGGAAAGAGGAGGACCAGTCTCCACAGCACATATCATCTTATCCACTTGATTATTAAAGCCCTCATCTTCAGAGGTAATGCTTTGGTGAGCGTTCACGTGAGATACAATTAACTTTACTCTCTTGCCCCCTTCAGAGAGGTCTATCCACATACCTCTTCCCCACACCTCCTTGTCACCAATTTTCCAATCATGGTCCTTCCAGTTCCCTGAACATCCAGCCAAGCCATTAGCCACAGCCCATGAATCAGTATATAGTCTCACATCTGGCCATTATTCCTTATATGCAAACTGAACGGCCAGGTGCACTGCTCGAAGTTCTGCCCATTGGGAAGATTTCCCTTCACCACTGTCCTTTAGGGAGATCCCAGAAAGGGGCTGTAGTGCTGCTGTTGCCCACTTACGAGTGGCACCTGCATATTGTGCAGAGCCATCCGTAAACCAAGCATGACTTAAAGTATGGTAAGGAACTCCCCAGGAGGCCATAGGTGCAGACTGGGAGAAAGGAGGCAATGTGACAGGAGTGGGGACTGTGGGCATTTGGGCCACTTCTTCATGCAGCTTACTTGTCCCTTCAGGTCCTGCTTTGGCATGATCTCGTATATACCACTTCCATCTAATAATGGAGTGTTGCTGCGCACGTCCAACTTTATGATTACGTGGGTCAGACAATACCCAGTTCATGATAGGTAATTCAGGCCTCATGGTGACTTGGTGGCCCATGGTGAGGCGTTCAGTCTCCACTAAGGCCCAGTAACAGGCCAACAGCTGTTTTTCAAAGGGGGAGTAGTTGTCTGCAGAGGATGGTCTATGCTGTGATTCACCAATAGGGGTCTGCCAAAGACTCCACACTGCATCTTTATCTACAACTGACACCTCTAGAACCATTAGGTCAGCTGGATCGTATGGTCCCAGTGGCAAAGCAGCTTGCACGGCAGCCTGAACTTGTTGAAGAGCCTTTTCTTGTTCTGGGCCCCACTCAAAATTGGAGGCTTTTCGTGTCACTTGATAAGTAAGTCAAAGTAGAACACCCAAATGAGGGATATGTTGCCTCCAAAATCCGAAGAGGCCCACTAGGCGTTGTGCCTCTTTTTAGTCGTTGGGGGCGCTAAATGCAATAGCTCATCCTTCACTTTAGTAGGAATCTCGACATGCCCCACACCACTGGACCCCTAGACATTTTACTGATGTGGAAGGTACCTGAATCTTTGTTGGGTTAATTTCCCAACCCCTTGTACGCAGATATTGTACCAATGAATCTAGAGTCTTTGATACGTCCTCAGTGGGTCCAATCAGCATAATGTCATCAATATAATGGACCAGTGTGACATTTTGTGAAATAGACAGGTGGTCAGGGTTCCTTCAGACTAAATTTTGGCACAGGGCAGGAGAGTTTATGTACCTCTGGGGGAGAGTTGTGAACGTATATTGTTGCCCCTGCCAGGTGAAGGCAGAGTGCTTCTGGTGGCCCTTTAAGAAGGTGATATTGAGAAGAAGGCCTTAGCCAGATCAATAGCTGCATACCATGTACCAGGAGAAGTATTAATTTGCTCAAGCAATGTAATCACATCTGGGACAGCAGCTGCAATTGGAGTCACCACCTGGTTAAGTTTACGATAATCCAGTGTCATTCTCCAGGATCGATCTGTCTTCTTTACAGGCCAAATTGGTGAATTAAATGGGGATGTAGTAGGAATCACCACCCCTGCATCTTTCAAGTCTTTGGTGGTGGCACTGATCTCTGCAATCCCTCCAGGAATGCGGTACTGCTTTTGGTTTACTATTTTCCTAGGTAATGGCAGTTCTAATGGTGTCCACTTGGCCTTTCCTACCATGATAGCCCTTATTCCACATTTTAGGGATCCGATATGGGGGTTCTGCCAGTTACTAAGTTTGTCTATTCTAATGATGCATTCTGGAACTGGGGAAATAACCACAGGATGGGTCCGGGGGCCCACTGGACCCACAGTGAGGCGTACTTGAGCTAAAACTCCATTGATAACTTGACCTCCATAAGCCCCCACTCTGATTGGTGGGCCTTCGAAACATTTTGGGTCTCCTAGAATTAGTGTCAGTTCTGAGCCGGTGTCTAGTAATCCCCGAAAAGTTTGATTATTTCCTTTCCCCCAGTGAACAGTCACTCTTGTGAAAGGCCGCAGGTCCCTTTGGGGAAGGCTAGAAGAAAGACTAACAGTATAAACCTTCAGTGATGTAGCAGGGTCCTCCTTACAAGGGACCCGGCCTCCCTTTCATTCAAGGGGTTGTGGTTCTGTAAACTGGCTCAGGTTTGGGAATTGATTGAGCGATCGTGACTGTCTATTCTGCCGTTCACCTGCTCTACCATTCTTTTGCCTGTACAGATCACGTAAATATTTAGTAGGCTTCCCATCTATTTCTTTCCTAGGGACACCGTGGCTAAGTAGCCATTGCCATAATTCCACAAGAGACAGGTTGCTTTGATTATTATTGAAAACTTGTTGTCTAATATAACCACGCCCACCCTGACTGTTGATTCAGTGCTGACACCTGCCCTCTACCATCACGGGGACCAATCAGCCCCATCGTGGGCAAATGTTGGAGTTCGCTTAGGGCAGTGCCCACTGTTAATCCTGGTGCACACAGAATAGCAATTACAGGAGTCTTAAGAGATGCTGGGGCCCACTTCACAAACTTGTTCCTTATGGTTGTGGTAAAGGGTATGTTCTCAGGACACCCCCTTTTTGGGTCTATGGGAATATCTTGATAGATCCATTCCAACATACCAATTTCTCTAAGCTTTTGGATGCCTTCCTCTACAGTGTACCAAGGTAGGTCAGGTACTTCAAGTTGGTCTAATCTAGGCCATCTGGCAGTCCATGCTTCATTGAACCAACCAAATAAAGACTTAGATCCTTTTTTAGCCTGTCTTTGCAGAGACATTGAAAGAAGAGTCTGTGCTTAGGGGTCCCATATCCAGAAACTCAGACCGGTCTAATATTACATTTCGTGCACCAGTATCCCACACCCTGAGTAACCATTCCCAGGGGTAATTCTCCAGGCTTTTGCTTGTACGTATTTGAGAACTCAAGCAGGTCTTTATGTGTGTAGTGCGCTTCTTCTTGGATAATCCTCTCAACCTCACCTTTAGGAGGTTTCTGAGACTTCATTTTAGTGACAGGTCTAGTGGAAATAATGGGTGGTGAGGGTGTTTCCTGGGTGCTCTCAGCAATATCTTGCGAGGCATCTTCCTCAGGTAATGCTACTGATGCAGCCCCACGTGGCACATCAACTTGAATAGTTTGGCTAATCTGCTCAGGTGTTTCTAAGGGCTCAATATCCTCTTCTTCTGGATCATCAGCCCATATGTTCCCATCCCATGTTTCAGGGTCCGAACTTTTCCCAGTTAATGCCCTTACTTTGGTTTCAGACACTACTCTAGATCTGCAATTCTGCCGTTGTAATTCAGCCACTCGTATAATGAGACTCTGGACCTGGTTCTCAGCAATGTCAGCTCTTTTAGTAGAGGAGAGAAGGCTCTCCTTTGTAGCACAGATGGAAGTTTTGAAATCTGTTAGTCTGCACCTGAGGCGTGCTTCTGAGGCTCTGAGATCATCCCTCTCCTCAATCACACTTTCCATTGTACGAAGGACCAGCCAACCAGCTTCCCTATACTTGTCATCCTGACAAAACTCCTGGAAAATATCAAACATACGATCACCTAGAGCATCTCCTTTTTGCAGCTCGTCATCTACCGGTGGTGCTACTTTAGGTATTATCTTTGCTATTTCACACCATGGATTAGTACGGGTAGCAGACGTATCCACGTCAAGACTAATCAGATTGGAAAGCCATATTTATGGTTTATTTCTCTAAGAAGCACTCCTGGTACCAAAATTTGTTGGACAGGGTTCTCTAGAGAGACAAGACCAGATTGCTAGTAATTATATATAAATATATCTATAAAGATATATATAATACAAGAAATGAACCGTTAAATTATATACAGATAGATAATACAAGAAATTAACAGTTAAAGGATAAAGCAGAGACACTAGCAGTCCTTTTAGGCTTGAGAGCTGCCAGTTGCCAGTCCCCTTCTGTAGAGAGAGCTGGGCTATATATATCCAGGCAGCAAACAGCACGGCAAATCACCAACTGTCATCAACTGTCGGTCCCCAGCTCCAGAGATGAACATTCCAATCGCGTGGGCTTAAAGGGACCTCAACTTACAGCGACACAGTCCACAGGCTAGGCATCCCACAGGTAGTGTACCCCTTTAAACAGGCACAGAACAAGCAAGGCAAGGCTCACCGAGCCATTTATCCCTCACACAGTCTAATGAAAAAAACGCTTTATGAAGCTAAAGCTCATGTGATAATCCAGGAGACAGTGACTGAGGAACCAACCCCTGCTCCAGGTGGGCGGGTCACCATGCCTCCAGAATCTTTCCGAAGCATTGGCTTCCCTGGGCAGGTACTGAAATGTGAGGCAGGCCAGTTGAGCTGCTTCAGCTGCCTCTTAGGTGCCCTGCCCTATATGGGCATCTGGCTTGGCCTGTGGGTGGGGCTTGTACTTCCCCTCTCAGCCCTCAGCGCCCCAGGATGGGGCTCCCCCTTTCTTAGAGACGTTGCTGCTTCAGACAGTAGCTGCTGCCTCCTGCATGGGAACCAGTTTGCTGAGGCGCTTTCTCTGTTACCATTTCACACAACGCCCTTTTCCTTCCAGATCAGAGGAAAATAATTGTAGTCTCTGAGGTTTACAGGGTAATAATTCAGCTCCCCAGGGAATCACTTCCAAGGCCAAGTAGTTTATTCACCCAGGGGGCAGGAATCACTGCCAAAACAGGAGCTGGCTTCCAGGCTGCAGGTGTGGCTTCTGAGTGACAGGTGAATTAGGCAGAAGTACGTCACCTCCCTGAGGCACTGAAGGGACAGCAGTTCCTGGTGGCCAGACATTGGACTTCCGCCACATGAACCCCATTTACAGGCTGCACAAGGGGCCCTTGGCCCCTGGCGAGGGCCTGCAGAATGTCCCGTGAGACTGCCCTCTGTAACTAGCGCTGTCCGGCCTGCCTCAGCTCAGCGTGCTCAGAAGTGATTTTGCACCTGAGATAACTGACAGCTGGTCTTCTGCTGATATTTGGAAAGTGGGCTTTGTTTTAGGTTCATAATTCTGCAAGAAAGTGGGGTGGGAGTGTACGTGAAAACTCAGGATAAAACTGTAAGCTCTAAAGGCACCGTACTTTCGGAGGCCCCCCGTGAGGCCCCAACACAAGCCACTGCCTCCATGTCTTCTGGGGCCCAGAGGCCGAGGACAGCCAGAGGGCCGAGCCGGTGGCAGGAGCTCCTGGTCAGGGTCCATGCTCACCACGTCGACTCACTCTTGCCATTGAAGGAGCTAGGGGTCGAGATGGGCAAAACACCTCCATCCCCAAAGCCGGCGATACCGAAAGCAAGCAAAAGGTATGCCAAAGCCTCGTCGGCATCCGCTTGGGAGAGTTTGGGATCCCTCAGGCCTGTGGGGGCATCGGTGCTGGCCGTCTTTCAGCAGCCCAGGGCTGGCAACGGGGGTCGGCTGAGGCGGTCCTGGCCAGCATGAGAGCCAGTCCTCCTGTTTGTGTCCTCCCTACTGCCACGAGTTGATTCTGACCCACGAGCCCCAATATCTGTAAGCGCTACATGACCTCTCTCGAGTCCTTTGTATTCATAACACACACAGCCTTTGGAACAAGTTTTAAGAGGAAATTAACAGGGAAATACTATACTTAGGAAAAAAGTCTCTCTAGAGAGAGAACTGATTCATCACAGTGAGACCAAGGAGGGATGGAGGATGTCGTATCTAAGAGCGTTAGTTCTGGTGTAAGGGGGTGGGGTTGGCCCCTTACCAAGAGCAAGTTCTGCAGCAAGAGACATTTTAAGTAGGAAGCGTATCCCAATTTTGATCTGAAATTGGAAATTGCATTCGAAAAGACACCAGTGAGCATACACCTACTGGCTGTCATATTCCAGTTGAAGTAGAATGTCCTCAAGTGGGGTTACAACCCCAGTGAGTCTGAGATGGAGCAAAGCGGCCCCACGGGGGTCCAAGGCTGTCCATCTTGACCAAAGCAGGCCGCCAGGGCGCTCGGAAGCCACATCGTGGCTGGCGGATGCAGGCGTTTTGGGTAGCTGTCAGGACTCCTCCTAGGCGCATCAGGTGTGGGTTTCAGAAGGGCTCTGGGGGTTGTGTTGTGCTGCTGCTGCTGACAAGACCAGCAGCTGAAACCACCAGCTGCTCCGAGAGAGAAAAAGGAGGCCTACTACTCATGTGAACGTTAGTCTGGAAAGCCCGCGGGAGCTGTTGGTTCTACCCTCTCTCCAGCAGGGTTGCCATCAGCCAGGCGACAAGACGTGAGTTAGGGTTCGGGGTGGGGCTGTTGCCGAGTATATGCAGGTAAGTTCAAGGCTTGTAAGCAGTTCTCCTAGCCAGTTTGGCAGAAGAATCAGCATGTAAGGAGTAAGCAGTGTGGCCCCTTCGCTGGTCAATTTAATAGTCAAGCATTATTCAAACAGGGCGTGCAGTTGGGAGGGCGCACTGCTCAGCCTGTACTTCCCCACACCTAGATCCATCTGGAATAGGGCTTGGCGGCGGGGAGAGCATGGTGCTCGGGCAGGCCCCGCTTTACCTGGCCGGGGCAAAATCGAACGCGTGACTGGGTTCTAAAGACAGATGCTGTAAGTGGTGTAAACCAACTGGCGGGGCAAACAATAACAGACTGGATCATCCAGGAAGGTGTGGGCGACCCCCTCCCTACACACACACACACACACACACACACACACACACACACACACACGCCCCCTGTACACTCATCTGTCTGCAGGGAGGGTGGTCGGAGCACTCGGGGCCGGGCCAGCGGGCACCATGGTGGTGGTGGTGGTGGGGGCAGGTCCAGCTGGAAGTCATGATGCTACTTCCGCATCTGCATAAGGTCCGAGTGGGGTGAAGACTAGGCGGAGGGGGCAGCTCTGAGTGGGACCCTTAATGTTCTCATCCTGGCAGCTCCCCACAGCCCCACACCCCTAGACAGCCAAGACGCCCAGAAGCCACACCATTGGACTCGGCTGCCTTCAGATCCAGGATTCAGATGTGGATCACTGACTCAAACTCTGCCCTTTTCTGAAAGTGCAAGGCTGAGGCCAGGCCAGGTGTCACCCAGGGGCGGTGAGGAGGGCAGCAGCTTAGGTCAATGGCACCTGGTGGACCCACCCATGGGGACATTAAAAGATACCCCTGCCCCCCAAACCTTCTGCTGTGGGGTCAATCCCAACATGTAGCAACCCTGTGGCACAGGGTAGAACCAGCCCTTAAGGTCTCCATGGCTGTGGTCTCTACAGAAGCAGCTGCTTCAGGTTGCCCCAGAGAGCAGCTGGTGGCCCCAAACCACTGGTTAGCCAGAGTGTTTGAACCACTGTGCCTGCAGAGCCCCTCCTCTTAGACACAGTGCTGTGTTTCAGAGACAAAAAGCGGGCAGGAAAGGTAGGCTGAGTGAACGCCTTCCTGGAGGCTGGCGGGGCCCCGTCGTGTGTTTGTGTCCACTGATGCTGCTTATATAACGGGAGGTTGAGTGGTGCCATTGAAGTCCCCTCTCAACCCCAACCACTGTCCGGGCCTCATCTTTGGCCTCCAGAGTCTGTTCCCAGCATGGGCGGCTCTGGACAAAGCCTTCCTTTCAGATGAGTTGGGGGGTGGGAGGGGCAGTAGTCTACAATAATGTTAAGGTGAAGAAGATGGTTCAAATACCAACTATAAGAAGTAGTTCACCCCCAATAAAAGGATTAATTAAAAAATAAGTATAGGAAGAAAATATCTGGACAAAAAATAATTCAGTAGATAAGCAACATTTTAAAATAGCGATTTTAGGTATTAAAACCTCAGACCCAATTGAATCACTTCCTAAAAACTCCTACATGCTTTCTGGGAATCCTATCAGTTGAGGAGATAGTGCCACTCAACATAGGTCATGCGGAGGGACTTTTTTTACATTACATTAAGAAAACACCAAACACACAGTTCTTAAAACCAACCAGTACTGGTCCGTTGTGTGCTGGTCTCCTCCCCCTCTCCCTTCCCCCTCTTGTTTCTCAGCCCCCAACATAGCAGTTCACTGCGGTGTTCTTTGGTCAGTTTCTTTGAAACACATTTTTAATTCTTACACATTGGTTCACTCAAATTCGACAGTTCCCAGGCCTACCTACACTGTGCGTGCGGTTAGAAAGCACGGGATTTACGCTCCAGGAGGTCCGCTGCGTTGAGGAGAGGCTAAGATAATCTACGAGCGCCCGTGTACCTGGCTTCGGTAATTTAGCACATTCATTTCTTTATTCTACTAAGGCACATGACGTATAGAAATACTGAGGTACAAAATGCAAATGTCTGCCAACGATCTTGAAAGTCATCCCTCTTGAAAACGACAGTGAACATTCAGCTTTTCGCTTGCTTTTTCTTTTGGACCAGTTCAACCAGCAGCTTGTATCGGGCAATACAGTCCTCCTGCAGGAGGGAAAGACAAGAGGTGAGGCCGGTGGCGGCAGCGGCACAACTGGCCGCTTTCACTCGGGGCTCCCCCAGACACAGGCCTGGCTGGTCCCGGGGCCCAGCTCCCAAGGGGAGAATCGGACTGTGATCGTGAGCATCAACTTGGAGCACTCTGGCATTTTACTTGCCAGTTCGGGGAAACCAAAGCTCCGAGGCTGGCCGGCCCCCCGAGGGGCTGTCGTTCTCAGTCTGGGGTCGCCTTCCCTGAAGGGCCTGCCAGGGACCCCTTTCCCCGCACCGGGGAGGTGGGGCGATGTGGGGAGTGGCTCTAGTGGTTCATCAGCGGGTATTTCCCCCAGATCCATCCTTTTTCTTGAACACTGGGAACAACGGTATGGGGAGCCCACACGCATCCGGCCGTGTCTGTTCTTGGTAGCATTTCAATGGAGCGCGGCCAGGCCAGGGCTAACTGGCAGCCCTGACAGGTGCGGGTTCCCAAGGGACACCCTGTCCTCCTGGCAAAGGTGGCACCCGCGGCCCAAGGTCCCGGCGGACATGCACACAGGCCCTCTCTGCCGTGGCTGCAAGGTCACGAGTCATGGGTTACATGCCCGGGGCTGAGGCAGCAGGCAGACAGGAAGTCCCAGTCCCTCTGCTCAAGGCCCGCGTCCACTGTCACTGCGTCCTGCCGGCAGAGGTGACAGGGCTGGGGGCTTCTGGCTCTGGGGCGGCCAGCCTCCATTTCCCAAGTAGATCAACTGCTCGGGCCATTTCCCAAGTAGATCAACTGCTCGGGCCATTTCCCAAGTAGATCAACTGCTCGGGCCATTTCCCAAGTAGATCAACTGCTCGGGTGAAAGCAGGTGAGCAGACCTGAGTGCTCAGGGGCATGCTTGGCCACAGGCTACACTTCCCCACACGGCATTTCCATTTAAAAAGGGGGTACGGTTGTAAACCTGCGCTGCCACGCCCAGAGGACAGCGGCACCCGTGTCTCAGCTGAGAGTGGCTACCAAGTATAGCACCCGCCCCCCACCCCACACCCGCGTCAGGAATGCTCTGGCCATCACAAGGCAGAGAAGACCAAAAACCAGGCAGCCTGAAGGTCTCTCCTATCGGGCAGAGTTGCTGCCCACCTGCAGAAGAGCCAAGTCCATAAGCTGAGCCGGCCCAGATCTGAAATGCCAACGTCCCGTGCCTCCAAGCCAGAGGCCTACCCGCTGGGGCCCTGAGCTACCAAGTGTCCCTACTGAGCGAAAGGGGCTGAGGCCACAACCGCTGTCCTCCTGGTGACCGCATCCGCTGCGTGTGGGCCGGGGGAGGTTGGAAGGGCTTAGGATTTCGTGGCCAGCTCCCAGCTTCCCGTGAGGGAGCCGTCCCCCCCCCATCCGCGCCCCGCCGGAGTGGACACCCAGCACCTTGTCTTACAGGATGCGTGGGGGGGACTGGGGTGCGCCAGGCCCACGGACAACAGCCCCTCCGCCCGCCACCCGGGTTGCCGCCTTCCCTTTGCACCCACCTTGCTCTTGGAGGGCACGCACATGGCGATCTTGTCCCAGCGGTCGGTGGACCCCTTGGGATACTGCTGCAATGCGAATTCCAGAAGCTTCTGCTGGTTCTGCGTCCACGGCTCCGTCTCCCTCTTCGGGCTGTCCTCCTCACTAGATGCGTTCTGCTCCGAGGCTTCGAAGTCCCTCTGCCTCCGGGCTCTAGCCTTCTCCTCCGGCTCCGCCCTCGTGGCCCCCTCGGGCGGCCTGGCTGCCTTCCGCCTCCGAGGCCGGGTTTCTGGGGCCCCCTCCTCCAGCTCCTCCTCGGCGCTCTTCTCCGCGTCTTCCCGTTGGGTGATGATGGCGTCTGGCCAGGCCGCGGGGGTCTTCACGGGCTTGAAATTCTGGGCCGTTGCTTTGAGTTCGGCAAGTTTAACCAGTCCTAGGGAAGAAGGCCACAGGGCAGACAGGCTGGCTCAGTTCACGGGCAACCACAGAGATGGCCGCCACGAGTCCCACCTGCCTGATGGCTGCGAGTTTGGTTTGGGTTCATTACAGGAGGTCCCCGCATTGAGCATGCCTTATTTAATTTTCACACTGGCTTAGAGCATGGGCGACAACATTATCCTAACTTTGCAGTGAGGAAAGTCGGGCTCAATACAGCCAGTCAAGGAAGGGGGTTGGGTGGGACTGGAAGGCTTTGTCTTCACCACCACCCGGAGAAATGCTGGTGAGATACAGCACCAGGCTGTGGCCAAAGAGCGCACAGATCTTTATGAGACAAACTAGCCTGCCACTTACAAGGTAAGGAAGGATGGCTTCACAGCCCAGTTTTTATTAATCCCATTAGCATAATGAAAATGACCTGCTTTCCACTCACTGCCAGCCAGCTGATTCCCACTCAGTACATCAAGCTCTTTGCTATACACATATGAGTGTCTATGATTTTGTTTCTCTAGCCGCTCCCCCCCCCCCACCTCACAGTCACTCTAAGTCACAGCCTACATGCCAGCACCTAACAACAATGAACATGTCTGTCCACACGAACGTACCGTATCGCCTCTGGTAGGCAGGTGAACAAATAAACACACCAGCAGCAATGATCAGACTTTTAAAATGTTGATAGAAAAATTGTGTCGAAATACTGAAACCTTTTCAGAGGAAGCAGCTTTTGACGGTCCCCTGCCATGAGTAAGACGAAAGGGCAAAGGTCCCAGTGGACCGACATCTCACAGGCTGCCGTTGAGCACCAGAGCACCGCAGTTTAAAACCACGAATGCTTCCTTTTCGGCCGTCACGCTGGCAGAAATTGTGATCTCTGACCACACCCAGTACTGGCTGACCCTGATGCGGAGGGGAGGTCCGCAGGGAGAGGGGCCGGAGAGCACCCTGGACTAGCCCAGCGCTGCCCACGGGCTGAAACGCTCTCTGAGGCTGTGAAGCAGCTGAAATGCCACTTTGAGCTTAAATCTTACTTTTCTTGAAGAACATCTTATTTCATTTCAAATTAAATTGGAGTTTCAATAGTTAAATGTGGCGACTGGCTGGCTAGAGAGCAGGTCTTGCTGCTCTGGAGGGCAGCCTGTCAAATGTCGGTGAAGGTCGCCACCTGTCGACCCGTGACTGGCCAATCTTACCTCCCTGAGACGTGGGACTCCCGACAGCTCGCCAGTGCGTGCAAGCCCTCCAGGAACTGGGCTTTCTTTCTGTGCCCTGACCCAACCCCATCTTGGCGAGGACCAGAGAGCATCCTGGACACGGAATCTAAAACCGGGGGTGGGGTTTATAAGGTCATGGGCAGATGCCGTGTGAAGGTGACCACGGGCTGTTCTGGCTCCTGGCAGGTCAAGACCCCAAGTGGGTCATTTTAGCCCCCAGACTCGAGGACATCAAATTCCTGTTGTTTAGAGTCACCTAGCTGTGGCCTTTATGTTACAGCAGTCAATGAAGACAGGTTAAGGAATATGATATCAGAGATGTGCACTACGTTATCATTATCAAGATGCAGTGCTTCACTTCGGTTTAGAGTGGTATGTCCTCCTTTTCTATTAGCTTTCCAAATGAAAACGAGCCATGCACACAATAAGCACCAAAGGCGACAGAATCATGGAAACCAAGTCTGATCCTGCTTTTCCTCAGAGACGGTAACGGACACGCAACTGGATAGAGTCCTTCTAGAAATGCACACTGCAGACTTACTTTCTTCATCATTTTCAGAGTATTAGCGCACACTGCTTGGAAACAATTCTGTGTCATCACACACACTCTCTGATTCCCCCTCTGTGATGGATTGAGGACGGGGGTGTCCGGCACTTACTTCACTCGTCCCTTAACAACTATTCGTGAGGTTGCTGCGAGTGCTTTGTTATGAGCCAGCGAGCAACATTTTATTCCAAGCATGATCTCTTCTAAACCCCATGAATAAAACCTTTTTCACAAAATTCTAATAGATTATGTACTTTTTATATTTATGAACAGCACTAGGGCATCCGGGCATGGTCACAATGAGGAAAGGTGTGTGTCCGGGTGGTATGCCGTCACCATACGTGGGCAATCTGCACGCTGAACAAGTCATCCGAGAAGCGGGGTTATATGAAGAGTGTGGCGCCAGCGCTGGAGGAAGGCTGATTACAACCTGCTGCGTGCAGAGGACACAACCTTGCCTGCTGCAAGTGAGGAGGAACTGAAGCCCTTGCTGATGGAGATCCAGGCCTGCAGCCTTCACTGTGGATTACAACTCCATGTAAAGAAGACCAACAGCCTCAGAACTGGACCAACAGGTCACATGAGAAATGGAGGAAAGGTTGACGTTGTCAAGGCTTTTATCTTGCTCGGATCCACAATCAATGCTCATGGAAGCAGCAGCCAAGAGAGCAAAAACATTCTGCATTAGGTCAATCTGCTGCACAAGACCTCTAATATATTTTATAGGCTTGAACAGAAAGAAAGTTTATTGAAGGGGGATACTTTGAAAGAGAAGTCCAAAGAGCCCTTAGCTAGTCAAACAGGCACAAGAGCTCTTTAGAATATTGAAGAGCAAGGAGGTTGCCTTGAGGACTGAGGGTGCCTGACCCAAACCATGCTAGTCTCCATCGCACCACATGCGTGCGAAAGCCGGACACTGGAAAGGAAGCCCATAGAGGAATCCATGCATCTGAAGTGCGGCGCTAGAGAAGTATGCTGAAAGCACCACAGTGCTAAAAGGTCAAACCATCTGCATCGGAAGAAGTCAGGCCAGAGTGCTCCTTAGAGGCAAAGATGGCAAGACTGTCTTACATGCTTAGGACATGTCAGGAGACACCAGTCCCTGGAGAAGGACATGCTTGGAGAAGTGGAGAATCTCTGAAGAAGAGGAAGCCCCTCAACGAGAGGGATGGACACAGTGGCTGCATCAATGGGCTCAGGCGGAGGAGCAATGGTGAGGGTCGCGAGGACCATGTAAGGATTCGTACTAGTGCGAACCGTCGCTATGGGTTGAAGCCAACTTGACACCCAACGACAACAAATTTATGAATTCTATAACTATGCACTACTCTACTAATATGACATTTAATTATAAAACCACTTAAGCCAATAGAAAGATAAAAATAATTTTCTAAAAATAACTATTAAATGAAACATAACATGGTTTGCATAAAAACAGTAATTAAAAATAAGATTGGTTGTACGAGCTCCCAATAAAGTGATTTAAAAATAATGATAAAATAAAAATAAGACTGTGCTATCCATATTGTCGTATCCTGAATTGAAAATTCAGGTTTGACACTTGATTTGTTGTTGACTTCGTCATTATTTTAGGCATGTTAGTGGAAGGTGTTACCATTTCTATGTTTTAACAAATGAAGTCACTTTCTTTAAAAGATATTTAAACAGGTTAAAATTCCATTTTCAATTTTTTTAATCTGTAGAAATGTTTGTAATAAAGTGCCACATTTGTGTATGTTGGTCACAATAGAGAGAGACAGATACCTGCCATCGACTTGCCTCTGGTTCAAAGTGACCTGACGTACAACAGCATGAAAGGCCAGCTCCCACATTAACCTCACAATCACGGGCATGTTGGAGTTCACAGTTGAACTCACAAAAGAGGAAGCTAGATCACAGGCTGTGGGAGGACCCTGGTGGCCCAGTGGGCAAGCCCGTCTGCTCAGCAAGAGGTAGGCAGTGCGCACCTATCAACAGCTCCATGTGGCGACTTGTTCTCCACAAGGTCAATCTTGCTGCCCACAGGAGCACTTCTACTCTGTCCGATGAGTCAGAATCGACTGACACATGGGATGTGCACTTAGACCATCAGTTCTCAATCTGTGGGTCGGGATCCCTTTGGGGGTGGTGTCGAACCCCCCTTTCACAGGGGTCGCCGGATTCCGAACAGTAGCAAAATGACAGTGATGAAGCAGCAATGGAAATAATTGTATGGCTGGGGGGTGACCACCACATGAGGAACTGTATGAAAGGGCCGTGCATGAGGCCAGCAGTGCCCCCCTGCCTTATACTGTTACCCAAGAGTGCTGAGGCATGGCCTCATTTCATGGGAAGCATATGGCGGTCTATTAACGAAACAAAACAACCCTGAAGAACTCTGTCTTCCACAATAAAAATTGTGGGTGGGTGGTTTTTAATTTCTTCCTTTAAGGAAAAAAAAAGTTTTCTTGAATGTGATTAATAAGGATCAAATACTTGATTTTAATTATGCTTTTTCCGGAATTGTCATTTTACCTTGGGTGCTAGCCAGCTAAACCAGTTTATTTCTTAAAACTTCTCTATTTACCAAGTCTTTGATAGATAGCCACAATTGTAGAAAAATTTTTCTCAAGACTATCTGTAATACTTTGGAAGCATGATTGGCTTCCAGGAGTCACAACACTTCTTCGAGAGCCTTCGTTTCTTGATATAGCAAACAAAACCAAGGTGCTCCTGTGGCATCCCTGCCCTGCCAGAAGCTGCCCCCACGGCCAGTGTGATGCCCCCTCTCACCGTGACGAGAATCACGTCCCCTGCCAAGTCACAGAGCTCACCTCAGAAAGAACCTACAAACTCGACTGTGCTTGATGTCCTCGTCACCGCACCTCGTGCCCCACACAGACAGACGCTGGAATAGGACTCACGTTTGCTCTGGACGCGCCCCCCACCCTTCCCAGGCAGCCGGTTTGGAGATGTCCTGGAGATGGGCATCTCGTTTGCATCACCTCTCCATGCCTAATGCTGCTTCCCACACTAACAGGTCCAGTCCCACCGCTGGAAGGACTGCAAGGTGTGGGCGGCGCTTCCTTACTTCAGGATGCGAGCTAAGAGTGTGTGTGTGGGGGAGGGCGGGGGTGCTGCCAACAGACCACGTATTTCTGGAGGAAACAGCTAGGTTTTCTGTTTTTAGCGTGTTGCTGTGCTTCGTGTGAGATACTACAGAGCCCACTGGTGTTCTGATCCGATGCTCCGCAACATTGGTGGTGGTCCCAGAAATGTGTCCACACTCTCCCTGCTGCCCTCCCATCCCGCTACAATCATTCACTGCCCACCTCTCCCTGACCTTCGGCGGTGGTCTTGTCTGAGGGGGCACTTTCTCCATGGGCGTTATTATTTATTGTATCGGCTTGTCTATTCTTGTGGCCAGAGGCGGCCTCCGCGATGGTCTTGAATGTGGAGTTAGAACATTGTCTTAGGGCATCAAGTCTCAGCGGTCCCTTCTGCAGCCCCCCTCTGTGGTTCGCGTGGGCCATTCATTCTTTCTACTAATTGCTTGAGACTTTGGTTTTCTTCATTCTCCTCTTCTTTAGGCAAGAAAAGTCCAAAGTAGCTTCTTAGCTTCTCTTATGGCTGCTCCCAAGCCTTTCAGACCCTTGACACTACTCAACGGACTAAAATCTGAAACATAAGCTCTATGAACTAACTCTGTTTTGGGAATATACCTAAATGTCCCCTGAGATCTCTTTAGCCCTTCAAATCTAGGAGTTCAGTCGCAATCTCTCAGTAATTTCTAAACCTGTGTCCCCATGTGCACGATAAACATACCATTAAGTAAAAAAGTATTGTTACAGAATTAGAAACCTTTATTAACAAAACTATTGAAGTCTGAAGCTATTATGTCTCAGTATCCTCTGTCTAGGTCTACACGCTTCTGAACACAGTGTTCCTCTCTCTCTAGTGCTTTGATTTACAACACAGCAAGGGGTCAAAATAGCAGCTGTCACATCCTTGAGCGACTCAAAAATCACGTTCCTCTGAAATTTTCTTTGAGTCTGGGCAACAAAAAGAAGCCTGGAGGCAGACAAGGTCAGGACTGTAGGGTGGGTGGGGTGAGATCTTCCCATGAAATGATCACAGGACAGCTCTGGCAATTCTTGAATAACAAGCAGGTGTGTGTCATGGGCGGGGTGGGAGTGTTTGTCCTCGGGTTCCTTACCAATTCAATGTTCTTCATAAAACGTCTTCTAATACACTCCTGTGATTGTTTTGTGTCCTTTGAGGTCCCCCTTGGAGTCCCCCAAAAGTCACATAAGCTTGTGAGTTGACCTCTGTCTTGAATTTGATTGCCTCACCAGACCCTCCTAGAAGCTACTGTGTTGATTACCGTATATACTCGAGGGCAAGCCGACGCGAATATCAACCAAAGCACCCAATTTTACCACAAAAACTGCATTAAAAATGTGCTGAAAAACTCGGCGTTTACATGAGTATATAGGTAGATATTTTCCTCAAAGGTTCCCTAATGAGATTAAGGTTAAGTACATTACTGAGAAAAACTATCTGAAGGCAGAGAGATATTTGATATTCCAAACAAGTTTTGTTTGGAATATACCCATGCATTATGAATGGAACCTTTTTTGAATCACTTTGGTATAGGTATACATGAAGCATTTACAGATATGCACGTAAAAAGTCAAACTCGACTTGTAAATACATGCAGCCAATGTGGAAAACGACATGGTGATAGTTAAAGCAATGGGGAATTGAAATCCCATATGATGCAGCGAAACCGTTACGCACAAACCTCAAGGAAATAAGAGAGACAACACGAGTGGAGGTGCGCTCTCCCATGTTCACAGCAGCACAGTTCACCACAGCAAGAAACTGGAAGCAGCCCAAATGCCCAACAGTGGAGAACGGAGAGAGAAACTATGGTACATCCACACAGTGGAATACTATGCATCACTAGCAAACAGTCATGACAGCATGGACCAATGCTTGACATGGAAGGACCTGGAAGCTATTAGGCTGAGTGGCGTCAGTTAATCACAAAAGGACAAGTATTATAAAAATATCCCAAGCCTGACTTGCATATGACATAGAACCTCCTTACCTATTTTGTATACTCATTTACCTATGTATCTACTCAAGTTATTATCAGTTTTTGAATTTTGTAAGCTCTATCCTTTACCACCCTCCCTGTCACGGACTCAATGGTGACTCATAGGGACCCCCTGACAGTTTCCGAGACCTTGACTGTGAGGGGAGGAGAAAGCCCAGGCGTTCTCCCTTGGAGTTGCTGGTGGTTTCAAACTGCTGACCATGTGGATCACAGCCCAACAAGTAACCACTATGCCACCAGGACTGCTCATAGCATTTACCATAGTAGCTTTAAAAAAACACACCCAGGACTTTATTGGTTTATAATTCACATAGCATGCAATTTATTGGTTCAATAATAAGAATTGTGCAACCATCACCCCAATTTTAGAACCTTTACCCTTTCTTGTACTCATAGTTATTAGCACCCCAGCTCCCCTGCCATAACATCAGGAACCCATTCAACCTGTTACTGTATTCCCAAATTCCCTCTCCTGGATTTCACAGATAAAAAACATACCAAAAGCCAAACTGACAAACAAGAAAAAACGGACCACAAGAGCAATGTAAAACCTTGATAAAAATAAAGCAGATGAACTGTGAACACCTGATTTTCAGAAGGCTATGGAGCCCAGCGGGACAGTGGGAGCCCGAAGTCCATGCCCAGGGTCCACCCAGGGAGGAAGCCTCCAGTGAATCCCTTGTGACGGGAGAACAGGGATCGAATGGCCTTGCTAGCATGCAGAGTGCAGAGGTTTTTGTTTTTCTGTGTTTTGCTTGGTTTTGGTACAAGAAACCCAGGCCGGGTAGAGCTATGCAGGCTGCAGGGCAGAGAAGGCTGCGGGAAGGCGGGAGCTGGTGACCACAGTGAGTGCGAGATACAAGAGCCATATGTGCTCGAGGATACGCTGACCCGAACATCAGCCGAGGCACCTAATCCTACCACAAAACTGCACTAAAAATGTGCTGGAAAACGGCTTATACATGAGTCTGTGAGGTAAATGCTCTAAGATTGACTGTGGAGATGACTGTACGACATTATAATTGGAGATGATTGTTTGACTCATTACTATAACTGAATCATTGAATTGCATGAGATGTGAAATATATGCCAATAACATGGTATAATTTAAAAATAACTAAAACCAAAACCTATATATACCCAACAACAAAAATAAAACACTATATTAAAAACTAGAACAAATTAATTTTTAAAGTTTAATTTCTTTTTAGAACAAGTTTAAAATGGGTCAAAATGGAGACCCAATGATAGTGTTAATAACGGCATCTGCATTGATCCACTTTCCAGCGCACAGTCTGCAGGAGGGCAAGGCCACTCACACCCCTGCTCTATGGCTGCGGGGGGCTCACCAGAGGCTTCATTCACATATATTCCCCCTTTCCTTTTTTTAAACTGCAACAACTTTAAAATGTATCAAAAGGAAGACCAAATGATATTACATTTTAACCTAACTGCACCTGCCGTAATTGACTTTACAATGCTCTCTCTGATAACAAGAGACTTAGTTCATGTATGGATAATGGATTTTGATCTTCCCTGTGATCTATAGACTTCTGCAGCCAGGTGATCACAATTTAAGTTCTGATACCATTGACTCCTTCAGATCTGGATTTTATTATTTACAATCCTTGGATCACACAGGTTGGTGTGCTGCTTCCATGTGGACTTAGTTGATGCCTCACTTAGATGGCTGCTTGTTTGAAGACAAGTCTTTAGATCCCAGACCTCCCCCTTTATTTTACAGACCCTATTCTTTTTGATAGGGCATCATCTAGTTTCTCCTCAACATTTTGATATAGCACCTATCTCTTCAGTAATCTCTCCATGATATTTATGCTGTGACTATCTTTCTTTACCTTGGTCTTGTGCTGACACCTTTCAAATTGTATTGCCATGTCTTGTCACCAGAATTAAAACTTGAGTACATGATCAGAGCACACGGGAGCAAATACAGGGGGAGGAAGAGAGAATGGAGCACATCCTGGCCCACCAAGCCTTGAGGATGAAATTCCTGCTCAGAGCAGCCAATGCACAGAGAGGACCATAGGGCTGGCCCCACTACGAGACACAATGTCCCTCACTAACCCATAGCCCTATAGGGGACAACACTGGAGACAGTGTGGGAATTATGCTCTATCTGACCCCACCACACCAAGTGGAAACACTAATGGTGTGCAGCAGAACAGCAAGGGGAACAGAGCAACAAAGTCCCCAGGGAATACCAAAAATAGACTTTGGGGCCAGGGTGTGGCACCCCATCATATTCCACCAGAAAACACTCCTAAAGGTCAACAAACAGACCTTGAACTATTTACAGGTTTTTCTTTTTTTTTTTTTTGTCATTGGTTTGTTTTCTTCTGTTGCTTTGTTTTGCTCTGTCTTGTTTTTTGTGCATATTATTATCTACTGGTCTATCTAGATAAGATAGGTGGGATAAATAATCTGGAGGAGAAAACAACAGAACCAATGGTTCCACAGGGACATGGGAGAGGGGAAGGCAGGGGAAAGGAGGTGAATGTTAACAAACTTAGGGACAAGGGAACAAGTGATCTAAAATCAATGGTGAGGAGGGTGTAGGAGGCCTGGTAGGGCTTGATCAAGGGCAATGTAACCTAGAGGAATCACTGAAACCTAAATGAAGGCTGAACATGAGAGTGGGACAAGAGGAAAGTAAAAAGGAAATAGAGGAAAGAACTAGGAAGCAAAGGGCATTTATAGAGGTCTAAATAAAGGTATGTACATATGTCAATATATTTGTAGATGATGGGGAAATAGGTCTAGGTACATATATTTATAGGTTTAGTTTAAAGGTAGTGGATGGACATTGGGCCTCCACTCAAGTACTCCCTCAATGAAAGAACATGTTCTATTAACCTGGCATTCCATGCTTCTCACCTTCCCGACATGGTTGCTGAAGGCAAATGGGTGCATAAGCAAATGTGGTGCAGAAAGTTGATGGAGCCCGGCTATCAAAAGCTATAGCATCTGGGGTCTTAAAGGCTTGAATATAAACAAGCAGCCATCTAGCTGACAAGCAACAAAGCCCACATGGGAGAAGCACACCAGCCTGTGTGATCATGAGGTATTGATAAGACCAGGTATCAGGCATCAAATAACAAAAAAATCTTATTGTGAATGAGGGGCAGTGTGGAGTGGGGACCCAAAGCCCATCTGTAGGCAACTGGTCGAGGGGAGGAGTCAGGGTGCAGTACAGCACCAATGAAACATACAACTTTCCTCTAGTTCTTTAATGCTTAACGCTCCCCCCCCCCCCCACTATTATGATCCCAATTCTACCTTACAAATTTGGCTAGACCAGAGGATGTACACTGGTACAGATATGAGCTGGAAACACAGGGAATCCAGGACAAATAAAACCCTCAGGCCCAATAATGAGAGTAGTGCTACCAGGGAGGCAAGGGAAAGGTGGGGGGAGAAGGGGGGAAATTAATAACAATGATCTACACATAACCCCCTCCCTGGGGGACAACAGAAAAGTGGGTGAAAGCAGACATTGGACAGCGTAAGACATGAAAAAAAATTATCAAGGGTTTGGGAGGGAGGACAGGAGGGTGGGGGTGGGAAGGGAAAAATGAGCAGATACCAAGGGCTCAAGTAGAAAGAAAATGTTTTGAGAATGATGGCAACAAATGTGCTTGATACGATGGATGTATGGATTGTGATGAGTTGTACAAGCCCCAATAAAATGATTTAAAAAACAACAAAAACTTGAGTACAATCTAGAGAGTGATTTCCCCTCTTTAGACTTTTCCGCCTTGCTGTTAGGAATATTTCCTCCTGTGCATAAACCTGCTCTTGGCTTTTTATAATCGCAGTCTCATGTTTGTCCTTTTGTGATTGACTTGTTTCACTCAGCATACTGTCTTTCAGATCCATGCATGCTGGGAGGAGCTTTGTGGATTCGACATTACCTTTCATTGCTGTGTACTAATCCACTGTTTGCATGCACCACAGTTTACCCATTGGACCACTGATGGACATGTAAGTTGTTTTTAATAGTACTTCCAGCTAATTAGATACATCTTCTTCGCACCTACTTTGTGTGCAAGGTTGGACTGGCATAGCTATTGCCGGTAATTGATCACTTTTAGGCCAGTGTAATTCACTGGGAAAAACTATTCTACACCATTGCATTTAAGAAAGTTATTGCAAAAAGGTATTTGTTTTTAAGAAACTCTTCCGATTAGTGCAATAAACCGGTTGCTAACTCACCTGGGGAGCAGGCTACAGAGTCCTTTAGTTGCTTAGCTTTAGTTGTCACCTGTTTCAAAACATTAAAAACATTTTTTTTTTGTTAATGAGCTTCAACTCAAAATTTCAATTCAGATCCTTTCATATGGTCTTTCTCTATATAGTTGGCTGAGTGGCCTATTTCTCTTGAGTGATGGGAATTTACAGGGGCCACTGAATCTCGGGCCTGGAAGAACTCTGTCATCAGTCCATTGACTTAGCCACAGAAATTAAACGACTTGTTGTCCAAATGACCCATCTGGTCCATGGCGCAGTCAGGAGAAACCTCGGGTCTGTTGAGTGATTCCAGGTCCGTGAGTTTCAGTAGATGAAGCTTCCTTTGTGCAATTGCACAGTTGTAATCATTTCTTTATATAATAAAGGTATATTTTAGGGTTCATTCTATAGCTTCTCTCCCCTCCCAATTTAACAATATCTTGGAGATCTACGTATTGTTCCTTCTCTTCTTTACTAAGACAATAATTACATATGATAGAATGTACAGATTTTGTATGTGTAAATCAATGAGTTAACAAATAAGTAGACTTGTAATCAATATTCCAACAAATTATAGGGCATTACTATTATTTCAAGTTCTCTGTGCTTCTCAGTCAGACCTACCCTGAGATAGACAAGCAGTGTTCTAGCTTCTATAATGCATATTTTAAAATATGAGGTCAAAATTATTTTTTCCAAATGAACAGTTAATTGCTCTAGTATATCTATTAAACAATCCATCTCTCCTCAATTTAGTTAAAATGTAAACTGTGTTGCATTTAAATTTTACTGTCTATTATGATGGCTGTTTGTCTATATCTTATATCCTGCTTCATTAATTCATGTATGTTCCTGAACGAACATTTCTGTGATTTAATGAAATTTCAAAATGAAATGTCAGAAAGACTGATCGTTAAGAGCTTAGAGTTAAGCAGATATGGTTTTTGATCTTGGTTTCAACCTCCTATTTGCTGGGTAACAAAGTGATTTTCTTTCTATCCTTTCTCTGTTCATGTGGGTAATACGCCTAATACTTTGCCTCCAAGGGATGCTCTGGGCTTGCAAGAAGCCTTTGGCACCATAATTGGCAGATGGTACGAGCTAAGTAAATATTAGTTATTATTGCTGAAACAGATAGTTTGTTTTCCATTCAGAGAGAGGACAGAATTAAAGCTCACTCTTCAATTCTGTTCTCCACTTTACGCTCTCTTTACAGAGCATCTGGCTAATCCTATTGTATGTTAAAATTTGAAGAAATCTAACATGCGCTTCCTTAATTTCCAAACTCAAAATTGATTGCATCACCAGATATCAATTTCTTTTATCCCATTTCAAAGAAAGAAGTTATCTTCCTTCCTCTTGAAGCTCATGTGCTACTTAAATCCTCGCAAAGGCATGCTCCCCCAATTCATTTCCTTTGCTTATATCTTCAACTATTTCCCAAACCGCTCAAACTTAGCTCAGCGTCCTCCCGTGAAAGACCACCCTCTCTAGACCTTGCCTTTTCTACACTTGGCTTTCTTGCGTGTCCCTCTGGGTTTCCCTTTTCTTCCTCCAAACGAACATGCCTTCACTGGCCCCTTCTTTACACTCCTGCCCTCTGCTCCCAAACAAGGGTGCCTCAACATTTGGTCCCTGTCATTCATATACCCCCTTCGGCACCTCGTTCCATCTATTCAATAATACCCAATAAGATAAATGATTAACTTATATACCTCTGGCCCTGACCCCTGCCACAGAATGCCAGTCTCCCAGAAATTTACCACATGACAGTGGACCATTAGCTCAGCAAGGGACTCCAGCTGTATCAGAACACGCTTACTGTGCACCAAGCACTGTCCCATGTGGGAACTGCCTGAAGATTTGCATATGGATATGTACATGCCTCACGGAAACCCTATTAGGTTACGTATGTACTTATTATGCCCATTTTACAAAGCGAATTCCCAGAGAAGAAAGATTTTGTCTGTGGTAGAAAGGCTAGTGAGCAGCAGAACCGAGGCAAGTCTGGCGTAGGCATCTTTGCTCTCAACCACTGCCTCTCCAGTCCCAGGCTCTCTGCTGACAGACGAAGAAACTGGAGGAGTTCAGCAGAGCCAGGAGTGGTTTCTTGGTGGCGTAGTCGGGCAGGCACTGTTTGCTCTGTCACTTGGTTGCTTCTAGAAGCCGCCCCTCCGCTTATCGAGAGCTGCTCAGAGGCAACAAACTCCAAACCACACATATCAACTCAACTAAATTTGCTGATTTTCTTTTCTCTTGACTTGTTGGGCTGCTAACCCAAAGGCCAGCCGTTTGGAACCACCAGCTGCCCCTCCGGAGAAAGATGAGGCTTTCTGCTTCTATAAGGACTGACAGTCTCGGAAGCCCACAGGTTCCACCTGTCTTATGGGGTCGTTATGAGACTAAATGGGCACAGTGGGAGTGAGTTTGGGTTTGGGGTTTCCTTACCAGTACTATGATCATCCCTGCTATTTAGGCTCAGAAGTCAAGCGTCAACGCTTTGATTGCTTTCTCTGTCCAGCTCTTCAGGCCAGCATTTTATCACACCGTCACTACCATTTTTTCCCTTCTCACTCCTATCCTCCCCCTCCCCTCCCCCCCATTATCTAAAACTCACTTCCATTGAGTCTGTTCCAGGTCACAGCAACCGTGTAGTAAAAGGTAGAACTGCCCTTTGGGTTGTGAGAGCAGAAAGCTCTCTCCTGCAGAGCAGCTGGTGGGTTTGAACCTCTGACCTGAGGTTAGCAGCTCAGTACATAGTCCACGAAGCCCCCAGGGCTCCTTTCCACCACCCTTGTTCCTTCCTTATTTTCACCTGATTGAACGAACTTAGCAGCCTTCTAACTGGTCCCCACTTACTTATTAATCCTTTTTATAAAATAATACCTCCTAGGTAGAACTCGGATCAAATATCTTTAATGGCTTCACTGACTAGATAACAAAGCGTTCGGTCTTTAACCTGTCGGGCAAGGAAATCCACTCTCCGCCTTTGTTGTCTGTCTGATACGCATCCTTCAGCTTAGCAAGACTAAACAATCACGGGACACTCTACCTAGTGAGAGATTCCTCACCATGTGCTTTGTGCTCAGCACTAATGTTGCCCGGAATTACGTTCTTCATGAGACCTCTCCTTAGCTGTCTGTATGTACAGAGCTGAAGCATCTCTCAAGATAATTTACACATTCATATAACTGCCACCACCAGTCAGCATACAGAAAAATTACTTGTGTCCTGCATTTTATTCTTTTTTACTTAAGATATTTGAAGATAATTCCAGAGTAGTTCCCAAAGCTCTGATACAATAATTCACACGAGGAGCTTTCTTTTGGGAGAATCACATTATCTGTTAATCCCCTCATACCACTAAGTGATGTAAGGGGTACTGTTTGTGAAGTGGTTTGAGACTATGAAAAAGCAGCAGCAGTGCACTTTGGAGGAACTAAGCAGTGAGAACATGTTCTACTAGCAGGAGATGAGCCCCTCAGGTCAGAAGGCGCTTAGGATACAGCTGAGGAAGAGATATCTCCTCAAAGTACAGTCAACCTTAAAGACAGAACGGGAGCAAAGCTTTTGGCATCTCCAGTTGCTGCTGTGGCGTGACCCAGAATAAAAAAAAAAACTACTGCAAACATCTGTTAATGATTGCAACATGGACTGTAGGAAGCATGCCCCTAGGAAAGCCAGGGGTAATCAAAAGTGAAATAGAACACAAAGATCAATACCCTAGGCCTTAACAAGCTGAAACGGCCAAACTGACAATCATGAACCAGACAATCATATGGTCTACTATGACGGAAATGAACAGTAGAAGAGGAATGCTGTTGCAATAATCAATAAAAAGAATGGGTCAAAATCTGTCCTCAAGTACAGCTGTCAGTGATAGGATAATATCCATATGTCTACAAGGAAGACCAATTAATATTATTCAAATTTATGGACCAACCACTAGTAATAAGAAAAAGATCATTGAAGTTGATTTTTATCAGTCGTTGCAGGTTCAAATTGCTCAAACATGCGATCCAGATATATTGATAATTGCTGGTCAGTGGAACCACAACCTACGCATATTGGTGACTGTTCAGGTGGACTTCCCCAGATGGCACACACAGGCATGAAATCAACCTCATTTGTAGAAAGATGATGGAGCAGCTCAATCTCGTGAGAATAAAGCCAAAGGCTGACCGCACAACAAGCCATTGCTTATATGTAAGTTCAAGTTGAAGACATTAAAGCAAGTCCACAGGTGCCAAAGGATACCTATAGGTACATCCTACTTGAATTTACAGGCTGAAGAACTGGGAAGCGGTGGGATAACCTCAAAAACATCATAAAGCGAAGAAACCAAAAAGTCATTAAAAAGACCAAGAAGAAAAGACTAAAATGGGTATCAGAAGCTGTGAACATAGAATAAAAGGAAAGGAAAATATCGTGACCCAAAAGAGTCAAGGAGAAAATTTCAAGAGGCAGCTTGAGAGCATTATAATGAAATATGCACACACCTCTGTGAGAAAACCAAAAGAGAAAACTGAAGAAAAACGTCAAGCCTTAAGTTGTAGTACGGAAGGATTCCACCACATGTGGCTATCCCGTTGTTCTGCGAGGCTGTCTACTCCTGGACAAAGTTACACTCCCAGAAACCCACAGGGGCAGTTCAAACACAGGTTGAAATCCTTCTCTGAGTTGAAATCCCTCGATGGCAGCTTTCTGAGATCCACTAGTTCCAGCACCATTTATGACTATGCTTTCCCCAGTGCACCCTAGTTGGAAACCTGTTGACCATAGATTTGAGCTTATTATGGAATTATCTATTACATTCCATTGATCTATATATATTGGTCCATGTGCCAATACTTGTTCACTATCATTTTGTCATTAAGTTTTGAAATTGGTAAGTGATTCCGCCTAGTTTTCTTTCTCAAGATTGTTTTGGCTATTTGTGGACCAGGGTCTATTTGGGAGGGTCTATGGGCATATGCACTGGGCTGTTAACCACAAGGTCAGCAGTTCACAACCACCAGCCTCTCCATACTGCTACATGCATTTTGATGCTCTCTTATGACGTACATATGTTTTAAATTTTTTATCTTCATCATGGATTGACCACCTATGGTTGTAACATGCACTTAATGTATCTCTAGTAACTTTTCTTATTTTACAGTTTTAGCTTACATTACTATAGCCATACCAGCTTTTTGGTGGCTTCTGCGTGTAAGATGTATCTTTTATTTATTATTAAACTTTAAAAAATTAATCATTTTATTGGGAGGCTCTTATAAATCATATAACAATCCATCTTTCAATTGCATCAAGCACACTTGAACATATGTTGTCATCAACATTTCCAAATTTTTTCTTTCTACTTGAGCCCTTGGTTTCCTATTTCCCCTCCCTCGCTCATCCTCCCACCCTCATGAAACCTTGATCAATGATATGATAGTTATTTTGTGCCTTATCATGTCCATTGTCTCCCCTCACCCACATTTCTGTTATTCATCCCCTTGGTGGGTGGGCTATCTATCCAACCTTGTGATGGGTTCCCCCTTTTTCTGCCCTGCTCTCCAGGCAACCATCCCCCTACCCTCATGATATTGCTACTCTCACTACTGTTCCTGAGGGTTTTAAGTTTAATCCATGTGTTGAAAGCTCTTATCTGTACCAATGTCTGTACTCCAGTTTAGCCGAATTTGTAAGGTAGAACTGGGCCCTGGTGGAGGGCGGAAGGGGAGGCATTCAGGAACTAGAGGAATGATGTTAGTGCTAAACTGCACCCTTGGGTGAATCGTCCCTTCCCTGTAATCCTTCTGTGAGAGGATGTCCAATTGTCTACGGATGGGTTCTTGGTCTCCACTCCAACCCTCCTCTTTCACATTGATGTAACTGTTTGTTTTGGATCTTTTGATACCTGATCCCTTTGGCACCTGATGATCACACAGGCTAGTGTGCTTCTTCCATGTGGGCTTATTTGTGTCCCTGCTAAATGGCCACTTGTTTAACTTCAAGCCTGTAAGACCCCAGATGCTATATCTTTTAATAGCCGGGCACCATCAGCTTTCTTCACCACATTTGCTTATGTACCCTTTTTGTCTTCAGCTTTTTGAGCCTTTTAAGTCCAATCTATTTGCATCTTTGAAATTAAACGCTCTCCTGTAGAAAACATTTAGTTGGAGTATATATTTTTAAAAATCTACCGTGACAACTTGTTTTCTGAGAGGATTGCTCGGTCCTTTTGTATTTAATATTATTGATATGGTTAGATTAATGCTTGCCATTTTGCCTTTTGTTCTCTTTCTTTTTTAGCTCATACTTCTCTTTCATGCTTTCTTTTGCATTAAAAGACTATTTGACAATGTAGCATATTAATTTAATGATTTTCTCACTGTTCTTAAAAGTACTTTTATTAACAAATCATTCATGTACCACGGAATTCAGTGGTTTAACTCTACTAAGAGCTGTGCACACATCATTGCAATCAATTTTAGAACATTTTCTTCATGTTTGACTCATTATTATTAGCTTCCCATTACCTCCTAACCTCCCCTGCTATAACCCTAAGAAATTATTAGTTTAGTTATTGTTTCTATAGATTTACCTATCCTGAATTTTTAATGAAGAAAATCACACAAAATCACAACAAAACACAGGAAAGACTGCAATCAAAGAGAAATCCAAAGATAATAGAAATTAGAACAAGCTAAAAATTATGTCAAAAAGTGTAACAAATATTAAAGTTTAACCTCATTAGATCTGCAATAATCCACTTTCCATTCATTCTGCCTGAGGGCAGAGCTGTTTGCATCTTTGGTCAATGGTCTAAAGGAATTCAATGGAGGCTTAATTATACTGAGACTCCACAAATGCATTCTGGACTTTCTCTGTCATCCATAGCCTTCTGAAACCAGGTACTCACAATATAAGCTATATTACAATTCCCTCCTTTGATCTTGGATTTTATTATTTACAATATTTGGGTCACATGGGCCGGTGTGTCGCTGTACTTTTTGAGGTTTTTTTTAAGTGGTTACAATAGGGGCTTATCATATGCACCTGAACTTATCAAACTCAGCTTTAGATTTACTCTAGTTTAATTTGGTCACCGAGAGAAAATTAAAAAAAAAAAGACCTTTAGTCATGGTGATAGTCTTTTTCTTATGAGTCAGTCTGTTAGGTGACTTCCTGGGAAAATTTTAGGGTAAGATTAAAAATGTATCTCAGGATATTAAGGTAGATTCTTATATAGCTATGGCATTTAATTCACATACTACTTATAATAGCTCTGTAAAATAGAAACTATTATCCTGTATGTAAAATTAAAGAATCTGAGACAGAATTAATTTATAAACTAGTAAGCAGAAAAGTCAAAAGTTGAAGCCAGGTCTATTTGGCTTCTTGGTACTTTCCATTAAATAACTATCTTAAAATTGTGTATTTTGTAGAGCAAATGTGATACTTACATGGATAACTATTTCTTTTAGAAAAACAAAAGACCAGAGCAATAATAAAGGAGTAGAAGGTTTAATACGAGTTTGGAGAAATCAAGAAAGTCTTCGTAGAAGAAGTTGTACTTGAAAGATAACTAAGACTGAGCAGGGAAGAGCTGAGAGGTAGGAGAGAAGCCAGAGAAAGGACCTTCAACAGTGAGCACGGAGTTGGATAGTGTAGGGCCAGAGTCAGTGAGTCCTCTGGTTATGCTGTGGGATATCAAGGCCTATGTGAATAAATGGGTTGAAATCACTTGTGAATGGGCTTGATTCACAAGTATTTGATTGAATTAAAAATGGCTAGGGTTGGAAGTCATATAATGGAAGCTACGCTTTTGGAAGACGAATTTTAAAGGAATGTTTAGGGGGGTGGGATCGGGGAGGGAGGGGGGCGGGGGAAAAAAAGGGAAACAGAGCTGATTCCAGGAACCCAAGTAGAAGGTGAATTATGAGAATGACGAGTGCAACGAATGTATAAGGGTGCTTTGCTCAACTGATGTATGTACAGATTGTGATAAGAGCCTTATGAGCCTCAATTTAAAGATTAATAAAAAAAAGGAATGTTTAAGACAGGAAAAAGAATTTAAAAATGGAAACACTTGTTAGGAGTATGACCTTGTTCGTGTGTGGTGTTATGAAAGAAGACAACAAACATGAGACATGTTACAAATACAACCTACTGAATGCAAGCTATCCTTCCTACATAACCAAACTGCTGACAATGCGAATTTCAAGTTTATGAAAGTTATTTGCATCATGGAGATTCCTTTGGACGTCTATGTAAGAGGCCATATAACTCCACAGAAACAGTAATTCATTTAAAGGGAAATATACAGGAACTATAAAGGAAATTCATACAAAGGGAAGTATACAAAACCACATAAGAAAAAAACCAGTAGGGCATGATCAAGGGTAATGTAACCAAGAGGAATTGCTGAAACACTGGTGAGGACTGAGCATGATAGTGGGACAGGAGGAATGTCAAGGGAAATAGAGGAAAGAGCTGGGAGGCAAAGGGCATTTATAGAGGTCTAGATAAAGGCATGTACATATGCAAATATATTTATATATGAGGATGGAATAGATCTATGTGCCTATATTTATAGGTTTAGTATTAAGGTAGCAGAAGGGCCTCCACTCAAGTACTCCCTCAATGCAAGGATACTTTCTCCTATTAAATTGGCATTCTATGATGCTCACCTTCCTGACACGATTGCTGAAGACAAAGCGGGTGAAAAAGCAAATTTGGTGAAGAAAGCTGATGGTGCCCAGCTATCAAAAGATACAGCGTGTGGGGTCTTAAAGGCTTGAAGGTAAACGAGTCCATCTAGCTGAGAAGCAACAAAGTCCACATGGAAGAAGCACACCAGCCTGTGTAGAACATGAGCTGTCAATGGGATCAGGCATCCAAGACCCAGAATGAAACCATACCCAAGGTGAATGGAGGTGGGCATGGAGTGGAGACTCAATGCCCATCTGTTGACAATTGGACAACTCCTCACAGAGGGGGTCACAGGGAAGAGAAGAGCCAGTCAGGGTGCAGTATAGTACCAATAAAACACACAACTTTCCTCTAGTTCTTTTGTGCTTCCTTCACCCCACTATTATGACCTCAATTCTACCTTACACATCGGATTAGACCAGAGCATGCACACTGCTACATATAAGAGCCTGCAACACAGGGAATCCAGGATAGATAAACCCCTCAGGGCCAACAAGGAGAGTAGAGATACCAGGAGGGTAGGGTGGGGGGAGAACAGAACAATTGATCACAAAGATCAACCTAGAATCTTCTCCCAGGGGAACAAATGATGAAAAAGTGGGAGAGGGGCAATGGAGGACGATGTAAGATATGGAAAAAATAATCTATAACTTATCCAGTGTTCATGAGGGAGGGTGGGTGGGGGACAGAGGGGGAAGAAACGGGGAGCTGATATCAGGGGCTCAAGTGGAAAGAGAATGCTTTGAAAATGATGATGGTGGCATATGTGCAAATGTGCATGACACATTGGAGGAATGTATGGATTATGATAAGAGATGTAAGAGCCCCAATAAAAGTATTTAAAAAATATATATCTACTTATCTAGAAAGGATATATTACATTTTACTTCAACAATAAAGTACAATTCTAAAAAAAAGTTTGTGGTGTATATTTAGAATTTACATTTTTTCCTAAGCTTCCTGCCTGCATCTTTTGGTCACATGAAGAATTCCGATAAACTTTTTATTTGCGGTCAACTGGATGAAGCCAGAGACTGCTACCACAAAGTAGACCACTCCAACCCACCAGCCACTTCGCAGAACAAAGGGGAGGCGACTTAAACCCATAAAGATTTATGTCTTAGAAACCCTATTATAGGGTCACTATGAGCTGAAATCAACCTGATGGTAGTGGGTAGCCCTAGTCAAAAATATATTTAGCTCTGGATTCCCACAACTTAAGGCACAAATTTTCTGACATCTTAAAGTCAAAAAACAGGCTTGCATATAGTATTTTTTAACTATGAAAAATTGAGAATGAGAATTTTTATACAAAAATATGTAAGAATCCTGTGGAGTAAGTAAACTCCAGTGCCGAGAGGGAGGAACCACCTTAGACAGTCACACAGGATTGACTACCCCAGAGACCTTCTCGATGCAGGTAAGAACAGTCGTCTTGGTCACAACGAATCCCCAAATTCGTTTGTGAATGTTTGCTTAGAGATTCTTTGTGCTGTCAGAGAATTCTGAGTCTACACTTCTCTATATCACAATCTGGCCATGCCACTACACACAGCACACACTCAAACAATGAAACTGGTGGGACATCACTACTGTGACAAAGGTCACTTGGCGCCATACCTTTCTCTCCCACTTAAAAAGCAACTCGAAACGTCTCCTTATTACATAGAAACCAAGCACAACTTGTGATCCAGTTCTATGTGGCCCAACTGTTACATTAATATCCCAGTCTCTCTGCTAAACCCAATCTCTCACAGAGGGCTGGAGAGCCACAATAATCTCACGCAATACCTTTTCTCTTACTAACTTTCAACTTAGGGGTGGGGTTGGTGTGTGACAGGTGATGGCATGACAGACGGTGGCAGGGTGTTCCGTTTAGGAGGAAAGACTGGCATCCTCAGCTGTGTATTTATGACTCTAGGCAGGTTAAGATTTCCCAAATAAGCGAAGTTCAAACATAAAAACTCAATGCCCAACGTGTCTCAGTCAGGATGATTCAGTGATCAGGTCATCATTGAATCTATTTTACTTCTCTGCTCTAGATCCAGATGGCAATTGATGACTATTCTAGATTTGGAAGTAACTATTTTGTGACTTCCTCACAGGGTCCACAGTGAATTTCTCAGCTACCCATCCTGCTTTTATGCCATGCACAATTGCAAAAGTCACAGTCTCCGATTCAACACAGGCTGTGACCAGCTATAGTCAGGCCTTCTTTTCTAGCCTCCTCTTTGGAGAGAACTTGCACACAGGTGAGGGTGCTCTTCTGAGCGACTAGCGTTGTGGGTCACCTGTGTGGTGAGGTCACCTGTGTGGTAATACCATACCCACAGGTGCATTGGCAGTCCCAGATTATAGGGCTGGGTAGAAGTTTGTTTCACCATATCTTGATTTTAAGCCAGAAAAGGTCTGTAATTCCTTTTCTTAGTACAATTATATCAAATTTTATCTTGAAAAGCCTTGTGAAATAGAGACCTTTCAGTATGGTCTGGAACACACAGGCTAGGTGTAGAATGAATTTTTAAAAATCTAAAATAGGTTTTTGACCTTTTGGTGAAATGTTGATTAAAGCATAGAAAATTAATTAGCAAAACAAAAAGTTTTCCATGAGTGGAAGAATTTTCCAATTTTGGGGGCCATAGAAATAGATATTCTCATATTACTGACATCTCCCAGATGGTTCACAAAATACATGTCGACTACTAGTAATAACCTCATTCCTCGTTTTTCAAATGAAGGCTGATTTTATGATATTGTAAATATTGCATAATTACCAAAAGCAAGTCACTGTGAAGTCCAGTATCTGTGCTTTCATTTCTGGTTAGACCCCTGGCTATACTGAATCGGAATCTACATTTTAGTGAGGCTCACCTGGGGATCTGAGTAAAACGTAGAATGGGACACAGCCTATCTAGATGGAAATGCAGCGTATCAGCAGGTTAAACTGGAATGAACCAATTCAAATCCTTGGTTTTCATTCACTTATATTTTCTCCTAATCAATTTCCCATTTGAACTTAGCACTCATTACAACCAAGAACTACTGTAACTTTCAAATACAAAGTGCACTCTGTTACCTGAACATTAAATAAACCACTTCAAAAATGTTTCCAACTGGTAGAAAGCAGTGCTGTTCATTCTTATTATTTCTCCAGTGTCTTTAAATTTTTCTCTGGATTCTCTATCTGTCTGGATAGAAAAACACAAGAGATAACAGCGTTCATCTTAACTATCAAAAAGAGGGCCAAGCATAAACTGCCTGATTATATAGGTAAGCAATGTAGACAGCCATTTACTTTGGAGAAATTGCTGCTGCCAACACATTATAGGGTGCTTTTGCAAATATTGCTACTTCAGTGAGATATTAAAACAACCTAACATATTCACCCCTCTTTTCAAGGGTTTCCTAACTTTGGGGGTAGAAGTTCCAACTTCTTTGAGATTGGGCCTTGGCTGACTTTTTCACCCTCCTTTTTGGTCTCCCCCTTCAGAAGGCTGCATTCTGCGCAAAGGCCAACACTCGAAACTCCTCACACATTCCAGGCTTTCGTCATCGTGTGGTTCCCTGCATTTGCTGTCACCCAATCTGAAGGACTCTTTCTTTCCCTCTCCCTGAGCCCATCCCCATGTCCACCAATCACCAGCTCATCCTGGAAGTCTTGGCTTTAGAAGCCTCTTCTTCCAGAAAGCCTAGCAGTGTACACACAACTTGAAGACAATGTCCCTGACCGTTCAAAACTGCCCCTCTGCTCTACAGCGGGGTCGTGCCCACTGTGGATGACCCTGCTGGTGCTGGAAAGAAAGAGGGCCTAGCTGGCAGCAGCAGGGCAACAGACAAGGGCCCACAGTACTGAAACTGACAGCCGGCTATGTTCTTGCATCTTCATTCAGAAGATTGCAAATGAATTAGGGCAGCGTATCTCAGAAAGAACATCACCATGCGTTACTCAAACCTTGGCGTGGTTGCCAACCGCGCTGTGCCTTTAGTGTGTGTCTTCAGTGTGTGGTAGGTATTTATGCTGTTTGTCACCCTGTGGACGGAAAGGGCTAATTAAAGGCCTACCGCGGGCAAGGGGAGGCGGGCATCTGATGTTCCCCTCTCAGTTATTTGATCTGTCCCTCCTTCCCTCTTGTCCTTTGTGGATGAAGACAACTCAGCCAGACAAAAGGAAACATCCTCTGCTTTAAGGGCCTGAAGTAATGGCATGCCTCTCAAGGTCCTTTTACGGGGAAATGTGGGCAAAAATATTAGCAAACGGCTCTAGAGTTCCCCCGCGAAAGCAAGCGGCATGTTTTGGAGGAAGAGTCTGTCACGTGGTTTAAGAGGAGGTGGAAAGCCCCCGGTCGCCCTCCCGGGCGTAGGTGTCTGCTGCCCCCAAGCTTCCGAGGAAAGGGCATGTTCTTTTGCAGAGCAGATGAAAGCGTTCGGAGCAGGGGTGGAGCGTGGACCCAAAATGAGAGGATGTGAGGAAAGGCAGAGGTAGAGAAGGAAAAGGGGATAAAGGCAGAAAGGGGGTGCAAGTGATAGAGAAAAGCAACTGCTGATGGCATGACCAGGAGGGGGTACTTGGATGTCAGCACTTTCTTGTAGGAATTTATAGGGTATTTTCTAAAGCATGTGCCTCCATTTCCCCAACAAAATCATGTTGATCATTGTGCCAGTTTCAGGTTCAATTTAACTAGGCCCCACCTGTGCATTAATGTTTTTCAGTGTGTGGATTCTTCCAGAGGAGCTCCCTAGAAGGCAGATTAAGAGGGCACACTGGCATGTAGGTACTTGAAGCACGAGGAGTGCAAGCAGCGCAGACACTGGACTGGTTGCCGGATGCTTGCAGGCTGTAATGCAATTGGCGGTCTCAGCCAATTATTCCCAGACCAATGGAAAATAAAAGAAGGCTCATCTGACATCTGGGGTACAACATGACAAGATGGGGAAAACATCAATCCAGAGAGTATGCCAAGCTGTATACTGGGTAAATTCTGGCACAACATCTAACATCCATGGGTCTCCAATTCTCACCTTCAAGAGTGCCGAAAATTCATTCCAGATCTAATGGTCAATTTTCAGTTAGAAATTCCTCTATTTAGTTGCCCTCCATACTCACTGAAGTGACCAAGTAGAGAAGAATAAGGGGGGAAACGCTCTTAGTGCTAGAGCAGTGGTTCTCAACCTGTGGGTCGCGACCCCTTTGGGGGGGGGGTGTGAATGACCCTTTCACAGGGGTTGCCCGATTCATCACAGTAGCAAAATGATGGTGATGAAGTAGCAACACAAATTATATTATGGTTGGGGGTCACCACCACATGAGGGACTGTCTTAAAGGGTCACGGCATTAGGAAGGTTGAGAACCACTGTGCTAGAGAAATTTCTGGGGAAAAGAGTTACAGATCAGATTGAACGGAGAAGAGGACATATTATGCAGACGAAGCTTGCCTGAAGGGGGTGAATGATTCCACAAACACTTTGGAAAAATCTTTAAACTCAAAGCAATAGGTACAAGAGTGAGTGGGGATGGGGCCACTCGTGGATGTCAAAATGGAAGGTCTTTGAGCATTCGGGGAGCGCCTGCACAGGGAAGGACAGGCAGTGGGCAGCCCCAGTTCCGGGTGTTCTTTTAGAGGTGCACTCAGACAAGCGGACCCAGAGGCACAGATGGAGTCTGGCTGGAGAACAACGGGATGCAGGCCTCGGGCAATCTTTGGATCATTATAAAAATCACAAAGAAAAGATCTCCAAAAATTAGCTTTATTCATGAGCTACTGTATATACTCGTGTATTAAGCTGAGTTTTTCAGCATATTTTCAATGCAGTTTTGGTGATAAAATTAGGTGCCTCGGCTGATACTCGGGCGGGCTTATCCTCGAGTATATACAGTAACTTAGAGAATTCTTACCCACTTCCTTGGTAGGGCTTGGCCTGTTCTCTGTAAGTAGCAGAGACTCAGAGTAAGTAGCACAGAACAGAAAGGGGCAGAAGCCCCGGTGGTTAAGCACCCACCAGTGACTCTTCCAGAAGAAAGCATGCTGACAGTCCCTTCAAGATGATTGCTCCCTTACTGCAACGCCATGAGGACCGTCTACCCTCTCACACAGTCACTCTATGCCAGAAGCAAGTCAACAGACACAGCAGCCCCAGAGCACTCAGTAAGAAGCAAATCCAAACCTGCTGGTGACAACGGTGCTCTCTGGTCTCTGTCCTCAGAGGATAAAGAGGGAAACTTTTCAGCTCCTGCCTTCTTGATGAACTCAAGCAATCAGAAACCAAATTAAAGGGGAAAAAAACCAGGTCACGCAACTTAGCAACCTAGAGAAGAAAACAAAATGCCTTGTGGTTTTGGTGGTGGTTTCTCGTTTGCTTGGGACTGAAAATTGAATGCAAACCCAAGAAATCTCTGTGAAACTCCACAGAAAACCCCCAACACAGACCTTTCTCTATGGATGGAAACTATAGGACAAACAGGAAGATCAGTCTCTAAGAAAAACACAGAAAAAGAAAGTCAGAAAATGAGACAGTCTTATCCTGGGGTATAGAAAAATAATTTAAAAAAATTTTTCACTTTTCCCAAGAAGGTTGAGGTGGTGGAAAAGTATAACCCATAAATTACTGACTGCATAGATCTGGCAACCACCTCCGTAACCAGGTCATCAGAGTTTGTAATCGACGACCAAGGAAACTTCCTGTGCCGGTGCAGGTCACAGTCCCTCTCACTGGCTGGTCTGACCAGGTGACGCAACTGCTCTTCGGATTCCAAGAAAGCGGAGACAAGTGGAGGACTCAGCCATTCTTTGGACTGTAAGCATCTGATCAAGTCTATAATTGGCTAAATTTTCAAGCGTATTAATTTCATTATAAAGTGAGAACCACAGAATACAAGTCAAAATGTATTAAGAAACCTACAGTTGGACATAGCCTAACAAATTTTCTAGATTGGATAAAACTCAAAATTCACTGCCATCCAGTCAATTTGGACTCACGGTGACCCTCTAGGACAGGGTAGAACTGTCCAAGACTATAACTCTTTACGGGACCAGAAAATCCATCTTTCTCCCTCGGAGAACCTGGAGGTTTTGAACCGCAGACCTTGTAGATCGCAGGCCAGTATGTAACCACTATATCACCAAGACTCTTCCAGACTGACTAAGAAGAAGGAAAGTTGTTTTTAACCACGGCGATGTGTTAATGTTGAGCAATGTCAAAGGCTGTGAGATGAATTTATAAAAAATTCCAATGTACTAGAGCAGTGAAAAATCTGAAAGTATAATTTAAAATCACTTCATTCCTTATCAAGTTCTATGCAATGATGAATACGTGCTTGGCTGCTAAGCGCAAGCTCGGCTGTTCAAACCCCCGATTGCTTTGGGGAGGAGGAGAACCGACAGAGTTGCTGTGAGCTGGAACCAACTCGTTTGACTGTGGGTTTATACAACCACTGATAAGAAACATCCTAAAGTTAAGTGGAAATGCAAAGGACCGTCATTTTGAGAGGCACAGAGCTGGAGGATTTGTATTGCCCAATTTCAAAATTCCTATGCTGGACAGTGTGCTGACACCAGAAAGGCCTCACAGATGAGTCTAGAGCAGGAAGACTGTTAACTCCCACAACGGAATAAACTGGCAGGAGAACACAGCAGAATCACCCCTGATGCTCGCTAATGAAGCTGGAATCTCACATGCATTGGCATTTTCAATTTTAAGGGACATCTTGGCCTCGGCAAACTTTTGGCTCAACAGGTGCCAAAAGCACTGTGCAATGACCAGCTGGCTCAGGAGTGGATCAACTTTTGAGACGCAAGAGCCAATGCTGTTCCCCACAACAATTTAAAAATGATTCAAGAGCCATGAATATAATTTCACAAATGAAATCACCACTATCTGAATAATGTCCTTTTAAATGCTCGGCTTTACTTTACAGCCACGCGTACGTACCAAAAGAGAGCCCATGTTCTCGCCAGTCCTTTGGGCGAAAGGTAATGAAGATGACTTTGTGGAATGAGTCACAGCCGGGACAAATCGTGGATTTACCAAAGCCCTCCGGAGAGCAAGGTCCACTCGGAACAATAGCTTCTGGTGGGGCAGTTAAATTCAAGGCAGAGAGGTGAACTCAGGAGATTTCAGTGACTCTTTTCGGGGGGTGGGGTGGGGGGTGGTCATAAAGAGGTAATCATGATAGATTTTCTCAAAGGATACAGGATAATCACAGGAGCTTATTATGGAAAGCTATTTAATGAGGAAAACCGCATTGGTGAGCAAATGGCCTCAAAACACACATCCCCTCCCGCACCGCCCATCATAATGCCACTGCTCACTCTGAGTGAAGTAGCAGCTGCCCTAACCTAACTGCCTTGGGTAACTTTGTCCCACCTGCCCTCCAGCCATGATCTTGCCCCTTCAGATGCCTTTTGTTCTCCAAACTCAAGGACATTTGAGACCAGGATGTGTTCCTGGAGGAGGCCCACTCCCCTTCAGCACAGTGCAGATCAGAGCACACAGGATCCTTTGGGAAAAGGAGTTAGAGAAATGGAATACCACTTTCAGAAGGGTATAGACTTAAATGGAGGCTATACTGAGAAACAATGCTTCATACTTTGATGTTTTTGTTTAATATAGGTTTTTATGATTTTGGAGCAATGCTTTGTCACTTACTCTCATATAGTTTATAATAATGCCCTATCTGCATGGAAGGGATGATAAATCCAGGGTGCAGTATGGCACTGATGAACTTCATAACTATCTTCTCGTTCTTCAATATTTCCTCCCCTTATGAGTTAGTCTGTGTACGCTTAGAGAAAAAAAAACTTATAGACACTCATATTTTTTGAGAGATCTATATAAAGGGTAAGTGTACATTAAGAAAGCAGTCCAACCCCATAAGTCCGACACTAGTGTATGTCCGACACCAATCTACAAAGTCCTCCTCAATCTCACAAAACACACGCAACAATGCCAAAGGCAGGAGGAAAGCCGAAGCAGTGAGCATGTAAGCACCTCAGCGCTGACGGGTCAGGGTAGGTCCATGTGGCTTCTCCTCAGAGATGTCTTGCAGGAAGTGAGCCTTGCCAGCTGAGGCAGAGAACTAGCTAAGGTAACCGCACACAAGTCCAACCATCAGAGAACAAGAGACCAGAAAGGCGAGGCTTGCCGAGCCCATTAATCCCACATGTGTTCACTGGCCAGGTTAGCACAATAAACCTGAACTGTCACACATTAATATCATGGTTTTTGTTTTACCTCACTCATCATGTTAGATTTGTGTGTGTTTATTTGTATATTTAAGATTGTTCAGTACCTGGAAGTCAAGATAGAGAGCCCTTCAGAAACAGTAACAGGAGTAAAGGTTCCCTGAAGGTATGGTAAGAGGAGGGGAGGCGGAATAGGGAGCTGACAGCAGAGATGACTGTAAAACCCCACATGATGGGGTCTAACAAGAGAACTGTATGTGAATGGATATATTGGACTGTGTATGATATGGCAAAAAATAAAAAAAATAGAAATAAGTGTTCCTGGGGGGTTGAGTGCAGGAGGGAGGAGACAAAGGAGAACTGATAACAAGGAATTGAAGAAGAAAGAAAATGTTTTGAAATTGATTGTGGTAGCAAGTGTACAATAAATACTGCTTGATGTGATTAAACTCTGGACTGTTATGGTATGCGTAAGAGCTCTCAATAAAATGATTAAAAAACCAAAACCCAAAAGAATGTCCTATCTGTGGTTTCTTAATGTTGAGAGAGAAATGGTGGCATGGAATGCAAGCATATAAACTTCTGGCCTAGAAATCATATGCATATGGTACACACACACACACACACACACACACGTTTTATCTGATGGACACCAAAGGTCCTATCACCAAACTCAAATACGCAATCAAGTTGACTGAAATTGTTATATCAATCATTCGCAACCCTGGGATAAGAACTTGTGCCATGATGGGTTACATGTTCAGTGGCGAACCACAAGGTCAGCTGTTTGAACCCACCAGCCACTCCGAGGCAGAAGGATACAGCGTTCTGCTCTCCAAATGATTTATAGCCTCAGCTTCCCAAAGGGGCGGTTCTTGACTGCATTAAAGTGCTGTGAGTCAGAATGGACTCGGTGCAGTGAGTCTGGTTTTTATTAAAACAGACGTATCTACATAGAGAAGTTCTGGTGGCCCCGTGGGTTTGGGGGAAGCTGCTAACGGCAAGCTCAGTAGCTCAAACACACCAACTACTGAACAGGATAAAGATGAGACTGCTTGCTCCCATAAAGATTTTTTTAAACCAATAAATAATCCATTAAAATAGTTGACTTAGGCGTCTGCAGTGGTGGATGTACCCACTACTCCAGCTCAGTCCTGATGGAAGGGCTCTGCTTGACTGTGTGGTGAGACGAGATGAGACTCTTGCGGTGCCAGGTCTTACAACCTGTGCCGTGAGGAGCTTCCTGCCCCTGGTTCCTGGAGTCTTGGTAGGCATCCTAATTGGCCCCCCTTCCCTTTCAGTTCTTTTAACTTTGTCCCTCTAAGCAAGCCAGCTCACACTGTCTCCAGGGATTTTTCGGCTGGTTAGAGTAAAGTGCATGTCCACCTCTGTTTTTTCAGGTTCTGGCGTCCTTCGCAGCCATGATGGTGCGGGGCAGTTTCCTGACTGATTTGTTCCTCGGGGGATGGGCAGGAACAAGGGAATGAAGCCCCCTACCACACTGATTATGTCTTCCTCATGAGCATATGTAAAGATGTATCTTTATAGTCTCAGAAACCTACAGAAAGTTTCTATGAGTCAGAATTGATTTGATAGCAATGAAAGGTGGTTATAAGATTAGCTTAGCAGAAATATGTTAAATCTCCTCACAGGTTGAAAGGATGGAGGGAGGGAGGGAAGGAGAGAAGTTGTGAGCTTAGGCTCAGAACAAGACCGCTGTTACAGAAAACAAGCGTCCTGATCATCTTCATGTTTTTGTGTAGGACTAGTTTGATTCTGAAAGCAAAACCAATGCTATCGTTGCCAAAAAGAAATACCATATTGAGGTTTTAAAAGCTCGCAAGCTGAGATCTAAGATGCAACTATTGGTCTCTCCCCAAAAGAGTGAAGATAGTCAACGACTCAAGGAACTCAGGAGTCCACAGGGCTGCTTGCCCTGAACCACAGCCTATAACAGAACTGCTCGGATCACGATACAAGGTCCTGGACAGAATAGGGTGTGTGTGTGTGTGTGATGTAGATCAAAATGCAAACCCATGAGAAAGACCACACTGACTGGTCTTACAAAGCCTAGTGAGATGCCGAGATTCTAGCGTCACATACGCTTCAAAGCTGGCACAGAACCTACTCCAAGACCACCTTTCAGCCCAATGCTAGGCAACGAAACTCTGCCACCGGGGAGCGCACTCTTCTCGTCAGAAGGATCAACCCGAGGAGACCCGGTGGGCGACAAAAAAGTTCAGGAGACAAGAAGGAAGGCCGAATGGCCACCCAAAACCCCAGAGGAGGCCGGAGGGGGCGTGTTGGCTACGTTGAGGGGGCTGCAAGTTATGCCATGAAATAAAGGGTACACACACCGTTGCAATGGAAACCCCGTTTGTTCTGTACACTGGCACCAAACGATAGCCACCTGCTACCAATCCAATGGCAGAACAATTCACTTCAGCTTTTGGAAACATAATAATGCACAAGCACCCCGCCCCGCAACCCCCCTCTCCCCAAAATTGATAGTTCCTTTGGTCCCTCTCTCAAGTTCTAGTTAGTTAAAAGAAAAATTGTTAATTTTACGAACATCTCTCCTCTTTTCTCATTTATAGAGAGGTTCTTACCTAACTACACACTCCTGACCTCACACTGGGGGCACTAAGCTAATTATGAGTCAGCTTCCATCCCTCCACCTGTCTTTTGTTTTGCTGCCTACCTGGGCCTTTTTCTAGCCGGCAGAAAATCTCCCATCAGTCTGTTATCACAACCAGAATGCAAGAGATTAGGGAGCAGAGAAAGCAGCAGAATCGGTTTACATCCTTTCAGGCAGGATAATGATATTACTTCACAAACAAGAAACCCGAGTGCCCCTGACCTTACTGAAGAAAGCCTTCAGCTAATAGTCACATTAAGGCTGGGTTTCCATGCCACACAGTATTTGTTCCCTCTGCTGTTTCTATAAGTTGAGTGCCCTCTGTGGCTACCAAAATTATTTGCTGAAAGGCATACATTAACATTGAAAACACTTAATCTGTAATGAAGTAGGTCTTACAGTTGAGGTCTGTCTAAGTTAAAATATACTTTCCGTGGATTAAAAATAATAATCACCTGGCTTGTATTTGTCAGGAGCAGATTTCAGCAGTCTAACTATGTTAACGACAACAATTAACATACTTAAGACTCCTTTCTTAATTGATGAATAAAATAGACTTTTCACTATGATCTGTCAACTCAAATAAAGGACGTGTAGATCCCACCACTGCTCCCCTCCCACCCCTCTCAAAAAAAGGTCAATTCCTTCTCAAGGAAAGGGAACTCAGCCTACAGCTACAAATCCAGCCGGAAGAAGGGTCAAAGAACAGATGCGCGAAGACAGAAGAGGTGGAACAGGTGATCCGGCAGTATGCTGAGGTTCTGATTACATCACACGGAAAGGGGTTTCTTTCTTCATAATCAGACACTTCATGAAAACAAATCTAATTAACGCCTTCAGTCCCAAAGTGGAAGGAGCGATCTTCTAGTGCGGTTCACTTCCACTAACAAGAGGACCTGTGCGGGCAGAGCCTTTTCAGCTGTGCCAGCGTGCGATTCCAAAGCCATCCATATGCAATTACGAAAGTATTCAGGATCTGTTCTCAGACGCCTGCTCTCTCTGAGAGTGATTTAAAGTTTTCCTGTGTGCAATTCAGCTGTGAAGATGATGCTCACAGAATGGAAACATATGGAGTCTGCATCAATGTAGCTGACATAGGGCAAAAAAAGCAAATCACAATGACATTTTTGGGTACCAAATGCTTATTTCCAAGGGAGTTTTGGTATTAAGAAAATAGAACTAGTACTTGGCAAACACCAACAAAAACCCAACAGCACCACCAAAACCCTCACAGAGTCATGTTTACCACTTTCACGAGAAAATACAACTATTCTAAGTCAGGCACCCTTGTGGCACGGTGTGTAAAGTGCCCAGTGGCTCTCAGCGGCTCTGTGGAAACCCACGGGGGCAGTTCTACTCTGTCCTCAGGGTTGCCAGGAGCTGGAACCCACTCGACAGCATTACGTATGGCTTGCCTTCTATTGTATAGCACCAGTCGCTCTGGGGTAAGGTCTAGGGGGGCGGAAACTGAAACAATACTTTTGCCTGCACGGAGACGACTTATAAATTATGTATAGATTTCTCTGTATATATGATACTAACACGCCATCTCAAAGATCTGTTGTCTATATCACGTGTATACTAAACATTTTTAAACTTCCATCTCTCTACTCTTAAAAGCACTGATGCAAATTTAACCAGATTTTAATGACAGTAAATTAATTGAAATCAATTTCCTATGTGCCCTTGCCATTATTAACTGTGAGGCCATGGAAAAATGTCATTTACAACCTTAAAGATGGTGCTATCTTCATTGGAGATAATAAATTAGTGAACTATTTTTTTGCGGGGGACCCATTGGAGCCAATGTTTTATAACTTCCGACATATCAGGGGAGCAGTTTTTTTTAACCAATCTTTTGATGGTTGTGCAGCTCAAGGGTCACAGTACTTAAATGAAAACACCCAGATCTAGAAATTTCTTAGGTATTTACCAATAAGTCATTATTAATTTATCTTTTGGAAACAATCTTAACACAAGATAATACCACGGACCTCCCAGGGCCATTCTTAGCAAAAGTAAAAGTGTCCTTTGGGTTCTTTGCCAATCTCTCAAGATAAATAAGCAGAACAAAAAAGGTTGTTTGCTATAAACTACGATGGTAACGTCCCTCATGTAACTGGATTAATTGCTGAAGCCAGGTTAATGCAAAAATTTTAGAAAAAATTCAAAATAGCACTCCTTTAAAACAACCTGTACACTAGTAAAAATATCTACATATCTAATTAAAAATTCCCACCTCAGTTTCTACACACATATGCACGCAAAAAGATACAAAATCACAGCAATAATATGTTCTGTGTGTCTGCTTCTAAATAAAACAGTCGAAATCTACTCTAGAAAATAAACTTTTGTATTTATGGAGCAAACCACTCTTCTTTGTAGCTGCTTTTATAAATCATTCTGCAGGGTTTTTATTGCTCATTGTCAAAAAAAAAAAGAACCGAAAGTATGCTAAAAGAATTAAAGGGAATACTTGAATAGTTTTGCTCAACAATAATGTAAACATCTTAGATCTGTAGGATTTATGTAAATCTAGGAATTTAGTAACGAATGTGTCAATGAAACATTTCTGAATATTCAGTATGTGTTAGGCACTAAGCTGTGTGCTCTGAGTGTCTGTCCCAAGTGTCCTAAATAAAAGCACCCAAAATGCCGAGCCCCAAATTTTCCATGTAAACACTATCAATTAAACATTAGGTTCGGCCATGCATATCTCACACTCTCTTTCTCCCCATCCCCCTCTCTCTCTTCTCCCCAATCAGCAACTTGTCAAAATAGAGGGTTGATATCAACCTTGAAATAAAAATCCAAACAGTTCATTTTGGATTAGAGGAGTACTGCTCATTTAATTAATGCAAATCACCTGTCTAAATGCCCACAGAAAGCTACACTTCAGTGTTAAAGAGATCCAGCTGAAATACAACTTCTCCAACTCTGGTCAGACTGAAAACTTTTTTTCTACAGCTAAATGGGGAATCATATGAAACACAAAAACTGGCACTGTTTTTCTGTGATTAGGTTACAGTAGCTTAAGTCTCTCTCTAAGCACAAGAATCCTGCCCCCCCCCACCCCCACCGACACACAGACACACAATGATCAGTTACAGCTGTTAACTGTGGACCAGGAGACTAACCTGACATCTGCTTCTCGCTTGTTTCCTTAATGGTTCGCTTCCAGGTTCTACAAGGATTGTAGCCTCCCTTCAAAGAGTGTGTGGACCCATCCCATGTCTGCCTTCTACAGACTCTTGCTGCCTCTGGTTTGTCCCCCTCTACAAAGGTAAATCAGAGCACACTCACATCTGTCACCGATCGACCCAATTCATGGGCAATCTTTTCCCATCGACCTGGGGTCCCTCCTGGGAACTTAACCATACTCCTCGTCAGCTGGCTGAGGTCCTCTTCTGTCCATTCAGGTGCCTGCAACATCAAAAACACATACATAATCGGGAGGTTTGCTAAAACTTCTAAAAGCCTGTGAAGCAAAGTGCAGGCAATATGGTTTCTGCAAGTCAACAATATTATCATACTTTGGCTTCTCTTCAAATCTTATAAATCTTTTGCTTTTTAAAATGCATCCAGTAGTTTACAGGAAGGTCGTTTCATATTTAACATTATAAGAACGCGCAGCTCCGACAGCTTTAATATTTTCCTTTGCATATGAAACTAAAAAGCGGAAATGTTCAGAAGCCAGGAGTTTGGAGACAAAAATAATGGCAAAAAAAAAGACAATTCCGTTTTACTCTCAAGTGAGGAACCATTCTGAGTACTTTGTGACATCAACACCTGACGCATCAGTGCTCGAGGTGTGTGAGCTTCAAGAAAAACCACCTTTTTGAGAACACAGGAAACACTGCAAGGATAAATGAAAAGGCGGACAAGCAAATATGCTGAATTATTAGAATCCCAACTGAGACCAAGATTCATTTTCAAGAACTCTAAGTTGCTCGTGCTGACAGTGCAATGCTTGCCTTTTCATAAAAAACCTGGAAATAGAAATAAAATTAGAAAAGGCTGCAATCAAGCCTTATATCATGAAGTCCGTGCAGAACACTTCATTTCGGAGATGGCAACGGTCTTCTAAAAGCTGACCCAACCATAAAGCTGAATCCACCTTGCGGAACAGTAAAAACCTCAGAAGTACAAATCCCACTAGCAGACATACTCTCCCCATTTTACTCAGCGCCGGTCGAAGCCAAAACTTAGCAAAGCCAACAGGAACTATTAGTAAATGACCCCATTGCCATTCTTCCACATTACAATTTAGCACCGGACAATCACTCACCAGAGGCGGGAACCGCTCTGGTATTAAGTAATACTCGAGATGCAGGAAGCCTACCTTATTTTCCTTTAATGAGAAAGGAAGGGAGGAAGAAAGAAACCTTTGAGACAAATACCTTTTCTAATCACCATTTCCGATGAAGCACAGGCATACACGGGCAGTTTGCATTACAGAACCATCAGCACAGAACAACAGTCAGAGGTGAGTGACCCCAGGGACTATCTCCACAGCCACAGCAAAGCTTCTCCCTGACACTAATCCTCCCTGTCATTCTCCCACTGTGCGCTCGCCACACTGACATCCGCCTGCCTCACTGCAAGCTTAGCGGGGCCCTTCCTGACTTTTTACTGTCTCCCCCAATCAATGGCTCAAGCGTGCTCTTTTCACCACGTCCAAATGGCAGCTTCACTCATAATCAAAGTGCACTGCCCCAGTTAAAGGGCTTTCCGAAAAGGCTCTCCTATTTGCATTCATTTGCAAAGCAAACTACTTTTATTCACTTTGTTCTGCTATCAAGAATGTTCCCTGAAGCAGATAAATTGGCATAAATACAACCTGCCACTTAAGAGTCAGTAAATAATAGCCAATAGTAGGGAGGATTTTATCAATCATTCTACTTTGTATCCACTAAAAGCTGAAAGACTCAAACATATTCATCTGTATGGTCTGTAGGATACATGCATAAATTCACTTATATAAAAAGAGCCTGCACTGGGAATGGTCGGAATTTCTTTGATATTTAATGAACATCAGAAATCTAATTCTTCATGTCAGATAATTTAACATTTTACACTGCGATTTCTTTCTTTTTGCTTGCTCTTACTTCAGTCAGAGGGAAAAAGGCTCGTTGCTTATTCGTATTTTATTCAGAGGAGCAACAAAAAGATCTTACTGTTAGGAATGTAATTTGATTCTCAAGAAAATAATATTTTTAGTGTTAGGAAGCTGAAGCTTTAGTAAGTATTCCAAATGAGTTTCAGGAATGCAAGAGTTAAGTTTGAAATAGGAGCGGCCAGAAGGTAACATTGCATATGCATCGTATTGAATTCTTTGACGAAGGCATTCAAACCACTTCACATTATCAATGCATTTCACAGTCAATCGAGTAATCTTATTTCTGTATTGATCATAACAAACATTTTTGGAGCAAACAAAATAGTTGAAAATGGCAAGAACATAAAACGTTACTTCGCAGAGTGAATGAGTTCTCTAAAAGAAATTTCTACTTCAAAGGAATTGGCTTTTTGAATAGGGTACATTGACAAACGATAAGCATGAACAAAAACCAACCCGGTGAATAATACGCGTCCAGTGCCTCCTTTTCCTGAGAAGGAGACAACTTCCCACCACATATTCGGACTGGAGTCCAGAGAAATCACCTTCTGCTGGGGTTGTGCTTCCTTTGATTTCATAGTTACTTTAGGGCTGTTATATTTATTACTAATACGTAAAAAAAACAAACGACCAGTGACATCAATACTGGCTAGGGCCATAATCCACAGCCTCTGAGGGAATCCTTTTAACAAGTCTCTCCCCTACAGCTGTACAGCACTTTCGTGCAGGTGTAATTCCTCAGCAATAGTGAGTTGTGTCTTTGGAAGCAACAGAGCCTACTGTGATCCAGCTCCTCCGGCAGCCATGAGGGTGGCCGTGGTGTGAATGTATTCTCCCTGTTCTAATCTGGAGCCAACTGTAGCTGTGAAAGTCACATGAATGCATAAGCATACTGCTTTGCCACTTAAAACCATATGTGTCCAATATTACTGAAACATGGGGCCAAAAATTCATCTCTATAGTCAAGTAATGGAAGATGCCACATGGTGTGGGGACAGCTGTTGTGACTACACAAGCATTCCAATTTTGCATCAGAAAAGCTCCGCTCTGGGAATAAATTTCCATACTGAATACAAAATAAAAAGTAAGCAGTTTTCAAGTTATTCAATATTTTAATGGAACAACCCCAAAATATATTGACTAGAGTAAAAACCCATATAAAATTTCAATGGTCTCAACCGAGGGGTGCTCTTTTGCGGATGGATATTGTGCTCAAATACTGGGCGTCTTTAAAAATATGTAAACTTCCGGGTGGCGTTGGGATAGACGAGGCAAGGAAAGCATACTGTACTTTTAAAGTCATCTCTCTGCACCTTCCCCCCTTGCAAATTTGGGCCATAAAATTTTAATTACAATACGCGATTTAGTTGGTACAGAACATTTAAGTCCAAATTAAGACAACTTTTGACTTATTTTTGTATCTCGTAATTTAATACAAAGTCCATTTCTATATAACAAAGAGAAGCTACACCAAAGCTCGCTAATGAACATTTTCTCTTGACACCAAAAGTTACAGTTCGCGCTATCCCGTTTAAAAAAAATTTTTTTAAGGTACAGTTTTATATTTAATTGGGGAGGGGTGACCTTAGCTTATTCTATTATTTGTTTGTATCCCATCAACTCTGTGGCGGTCACAGTTGGCTTTTTGCACACAGACTTTACGAGAAGGTCAGTGAATTCTTGGCAGGGAGGCTTGGTGAATGTGGTCTCTTTCTAGCAATTGGGGTCTTGGAGATGGCATCACAGGTGGTCTTGGGAAGTTGCCCAAGGTGGCCGCAAAGCCCGTGGCCAAGGTGCAACAGTTGTCAATATCTGCATCAACAGCAACTTCTTGGACCTGGGCAGCAGGGGACAATGGCAGGGTCCCTGGGGATGGGGGCGAGGTGCACCAGCATGTGCCTGTAGCAGCCCCGTCACCCTGCTAATCTTGTTCCCCCCAACAGCCTTGCCACACAGGGTCCGTGGGCAGCTTGGCCAGGATGAAGATCCCAAGGATAGTGGGGCCAATGTGGCTATAGTAGTCCCTGACAGTGACAAAGGCCTTGAGCCTGGTACGCTGGTCAGTTTGGGCCTACTTCTGCACAGGCATAATCTCCAAAACCTTGTCCCCGCAGGACATCCTGGGAAGAGATTGATGATCTCAGACTCTTGATGGGCAGGAGAACCAGCCCATGTCCTCCAGGGACTTGACCAGATGCCCTAGCGTGGTCACAAGGAGTCACAGCGGTCCTCAGCTTTGCTGAGTGGGCTTCCACTCCGGGGCCCCAGGGCTGCGCTGGTGTCATCCGCCACTGGGTATTTTCTCAAAGAAGTCAAACATTTCTAATAGATCTAGCTTGAGGGGCTCAAGTGGGAAGAGAAGGCTTTGGAAATGATGAGGGCAGCATATGTGCAAACGTGCTTGACACACTAGAGGAATGTATGGATTGTGATGAGATGTAAGGAGCTCCAATAAAAGTATTTACTACCAATAAAAAAATAGATCTAGCTTGGTTAAAACATCAGACCCTAATACAGGTTCCCTACATGGTGTGGTCGGTGCTCGTCTACCGAATGTTGGTGGGTTGAGCCCCCTTGCTGGTGCCAAGGGGGAAAGGCCTGGTCATTTGTTTCCATGGAGACCACTCCCAAGAAAAGCCTACGAGGCAGTTCTCCTCTGTAACTCAATCGTGTCACTAAGAAAAGGGGTTGACCTGTACTGGGATCACAAAACTTTTCTTCCCGGCTTAACTACTGAGTAGTTAAATACCCTTGAGAAATGCAAATACGTATTGCTCAATGCCCACGATAGAACCAATTTCTTAAGTTGGAACGAGAGCTGTATGTCTGAATGCCAAGTGCACGTTCTCAAACAGAAAGTGAATAGAACATTCGAGTCAGTTCCTTACAGTTGGCAGCCTAATGTCAAGCTCATGGCACTACCAGGAATCCCTGATGTCCTCTACAGGTGCCGTGCAAGATGACACTATGTGATTTGGACAGTGGATGGACAACTTCGGCAGGTTCTATTCTGCTTCTTACAGCTGCTGCTGCTGGAGCGGCCAGAGGAACCGGTGCTCCCCGAGCCCTGAATGCTGCTCCCCTTCTGAGCAGTAGCGGCAGCACAGCGCCACAGCTCCGGCCGGCCAGTCACCTGCCTGCCAAGCAAGGCCCAAGAACCTACACCGACAAGCATGTGCTCTGTGTCCCCTGTCCATATCCCACCTGTGGTCCAGGGCTGCAGTAGTCTGGCTGCAGTAGTCTGGCTGCAGTAGTCTGGCTGCAGTAGTCTGGCTGCAGTAGTCTGGCTGCAGTAGTCTGGCTGCAGTAGTCTGGCTGCAGTAGTCTGGCTGCAGTAGTCTGGCTGCAGTAGTCTTTAAAATCATTGGGTGGAGAAGAGTAAACAAAAGGAGAGCTACTTTTCCTCAGAAATAAAAACCAAAACACCTTATGGGGCCATGGACAGATCATGAGTTTTGATCGTATCTGAATGGAATGATCAGTGATACATACCTATAAACATGTGGATAAATGGCATGTCAAACAGCAAAATTTAAAGCAAATCACCAGGATAGCTTTTCATGGTGGCAGGAGGAAGCTCTTCACTGACGAACCACTTAACGACTCACTACAAACCACTGCACCGTAGCCCCCTTAACATCGTGCCCAGAAAGTCTTCTCTCCAGCTGCGACTTAGCCACCTTGCTGAAGACACAGGGTGCCTCCCCTGGACCAATTACAAAATGTAGTCTATGGGTTGGCACCAACCTGGCGGCAATGATTTGTTACCAGCTGAGACCAAAGAATGACACATTTTTAGAGTAAAAGTGAGAAACTTAGATTTCAAAAAATTTAAAAGCTGATTCTCACTACAGGCTGTTTGAGAAACACTGCCCAGAACAATGAGAACTGTGTAAATTCCCTTGTAAACATACATATGAAGCGACTTAAGATGTATGCAGAAGGCAGGCAATGAAACAGGAGGCAGAAAAGGGATTGATGCATGTACACTGTAGCATGGTGATACATATTTAACATACTGTACAGAGTACGGGAAAACCAAACAAGTCCGTCTTAGAAGAGATACAATTAAGATGCTTCTCAGAAGAGAAGTCTTTGGACATGTACACACTTAGGAAAAACCAATCACTAACAAAGGACATCCGGTTTGGTATAGTAGAGGTCAAGGGGAACCCAGGAAAACAAGGGAGAGCCTTAGTAAGGCAGATGGACACGATTGCCCAGCAAAGGACGTGAGCACGCCAACGGTCATGAAGAAGGCTGGATCACACTGCCACCCGCAATCAGCCAGGACAACAATTCTGTAGTGTTCTCAGGAAAGAAGCTTTATTTTTTATTACTGTTTTGGGGTTCTCATCTAAACCACAGAATATAGAAAGCTATTTGAGTGACATTTTCCCCCAACTATTAGAGAAGTTTATTTTTTACACAGAATGGCTGTGCTTAGGCATTAGGTCATAATCTCCTGCAAAACTTATTTCAAGGAGGTTGCAAGAAAGAGCTTAGCAAAATAAAAATCCTGGTTTGGTGTTCTTCAAGCAGTATTTCACTAAAGTTTTCTACTCATTTTTACTGCTTCTCTGAGAATATTACTAAATTCCTGCACAGGTTGAGAAGACCTGAAGGGGGTTGTCTAACAACTCCCTGGGCAGTCTTTCATCCAAACTTCCTGTTCTATCCCACATCCGAATTTCTGAGCTTTCCTGGGCTGCTGTGATGTCAGCTAAGAGGCCCAGGTGATGCTGTTGGGTAAGCATTGGTCCGTCCAAGCATAAACAGTCCAAAACCGCCAGCTACTCCTCGTGAGAAAGCGGAAGCTTTCCGGTCCTGTGTAGATCGCCAGCCCTGGAACACCTATCTAGAGTAACCGACGGGATGGCAGTGGGTTTGGTGATAGGACCTAGCTCCTTTCCCTGCAAGGATTTTTACAGTAGAGAAAGCGAAGACTCAAGCAGTTACTAATTAGCTATTGCTTTCCACCTTCTAAAATTAGTATCTCTATTTGTGTTAACTTTCTCCTCTTTTTAAAAAAACGTATGCCTTTTAAATTCTTTTATTCTCAATTGGGGGTGGGAGTGGTGTTCAGAATAACTAAGTGTGATCAAGGTTCTATATTTACCCAGAAGAATGTCGTTTTATTTGGAAAATTATGTAAAGCCTCAGTCCTTTAAAACTATGATACATATATACATTGCATTATTCAAATTCCAATCTACATTATATGCACTGAGTAGATCTACTCATTAATATCAATCTCCCTCACTGCCATCGAGTCCAGTATGACTCATAGCAACCCTCTAGGACTGGGTAAAACTTCCCCTGTGGGTTTCTGAGACTGTCACTCTTTACGGGAGTAGAAATTTTAGCTTTCTCAGAGGAGCAGCTGGTGGTTTTGAACTGCTGACCTTGTTGGCAGCCCAATGCACAACCAGTGAGCCGACACTGTAACGAGTATAATTCAACGTTTTGATATGGGACGGTTTTTGAGAAATCCTGGGTGCTCCCTCTTTTTCAACCAGCACATGATTCAGATTGCTCAAGTTCCTCCCCCCCACGTAGGAACCTTTGTTCTAGTCCCACTTCTAAGACCAGTAAAAACTCCAAGCCAGTGTTGCTCCCTGCTCTCTTAAGCCATTTCGGACTAGCAAGGGAGGTCTCCCCTAAAAGCCTCATTTAAGTAATGAAGCTTTCTGTATCCGGTCAGTGTGTAACACCATCGATCGCGACATCCAAATCAGACTTTGGAGAGTGTCTGTCCAGTCCTCACAGGGTACTACCTCGATGGAGGCTGTCAGCAGGGGAGTGAGCAGAAGGCTCCCGCCACCAGGGGTCTCTCTTCTCTTGCTCTGGCTGGCTAACTGGCTCTGCTGTGTGAGGCATTTGCTGAGTCTGTGCAGCCCCTGAGACCTGGTGACGCAGTGGGTTATATGTTGGGTTGCTAACTAGAAGGCTGACAGTTTGAAGTCACCAGCTGCTCCAGAGGACAAAGCTGAGACTTTCTACTCCCATAAAGAGTTCCAGTTTCAGAAACCCAAAGGGCAGTTCTACCTCTAAGGGCACTATATGAATCAATGACAGTGTTTAATTTCTTTTCTTTTTAATGGAGCCACTACTGCGGGAATTTAAGTAGCCTAAGTTGGTAGTTGGGATCCTAGCATGTAGGTGCTGGAATAAGGAGCCTGAGGTCCTCCCTATCAGTGGCCCTGGGATATGTGTATTGGCCCAGATCTTTCTCTGTCTTAAATGGAATTGCGAGTCTTCATCCAGCATCTGCCAGGACTGACATGAGACTCATGGTAAAGGCTGCTGCCCACTGGTGGGCTGGCTGGCATTGAGGCAATCGGGCATCGGCCTTCGTTCTAGAGAGAGCTCAGAGAGAAAGACTTAGACCTTGTATGGTACACAGGCACATCAGGTGGAGAGTGAGCAGTTACCATCTGAAGGCTCATGAGCACCCTACTTTGCGGTTGCTACCTCCTTTTGTGTCTGTGCCCCCTCTCCCCCCGACACACACAGAAAAGCGTTTGATCCTCAGGGTTACAGGGAAAACATCTATGATACCATGGCTAAGAGGCTAGTTCAACCACTCGCATGGTAAAAAGTCACTACCATAAATCAATTCTCACTCACAGAGACCCCTCTAGGACAGAGAAGAGCTAACTTCCCCGTGGTTTCCGAGGTGGCTCATCTTTATGAGAGCAGAAAGCCTCATCTTTCTCCCACAGAGAGGCTGGTGGGTTTGAATCGCCGACCTTGCTGTCAGCCCAATGTGTACCCTCCATTCCCCCAGGACTCCTTCTCACATGTCAGAGGGTACTAGTTCAAGGCTCTCTGGAGGAATTCCTTAAATACACCCAGAAAAAGAAATTAAAAACACACAAAAAAATCTGGATGACAGGGAGAAAACAAATAAATATACCCACAGTGACATAGACATCTAGAATTTCACCCATTTGGAAATATGAAATCTAATCAAAGAATGTACATAACCTACAGATAAAAGGGTACTGAATGGTATTTGTGCTTCTATAACATAGGTTCTGAATTAATTTTAACATCTGCTAAAATGCACCAACTGATAAGCCTTCAGTCTTAACCAATATGAGGGGCTCAAACTACTTATTGTTGAAGACTCCACTTTAACTCAGTGGTTCTCAACCTTCCTAATGCCGCGAGCCTTTAATACAGCTCCTCATGTTGTGGTGACCCCCAACCATAACATTATTTTCATTGCTACTTCATCACTGTCATTTTGCTACTGTGATGAATCGGGTGACCCCTGTGAAAGGGTCGTTTGACCCCCAAAGGGGTGGCAACCCACAGGTTGAGAACCACTGCCTTAATTTCAGCATAGAACCCTTGATAATTTTATAGGAGTTACTGAATGTAATAATCAGTTCCCTTAAGAACTGCATTCTTGTCAAAATTTCCTATGGTCATAGCACCCACTGACTGTCCTACATTATCAAACTGTGGGCATGTGACACAATGACTAATATATTAAAGCTCAATTAAAATTGCAGTAACTACAAATTGCCTTGCCAAATAGGACCCTGTGAACCATCTCCCATCCCAGTTTCAAGTTTACTACCCAGGATAAATGGAAACAAGCCCTTTAAGCGTTGAGACTCACTACACAAGACATGTTTAGAGAAGGGGTGGTGATCATTCTCCATTTAACTGCCCACTTTGCCAACTCTTAAACTTGGGAAAGTGGAGCCCTGCAGGCAGAGTGGTCACCACAAGGTCACATAGTCACCACTGCTCACCACAAGGTCAGTAGTTTGCAACCACCAACCTTAAAGCGCCAGCCTTGGAAACTCACAGGGGCAGGTCTACCCTGATCTACAGGGTAGCTTCCTATTGGTTCACTATGAGTCAGCATCAACTTGCTGGAGGGGGGGGGGGGGAGTAGGGGGTGAAGGAAGAGTTGGATAATACTGACCTTTCACAATAAGTCTTCCAACACAAAAGCATGGGATGCTTTTCCATTTAAAAGGTTACATTTTGTTCCCTGCAGTGGCTTTCTATAGTTTTCATTGTAAAGGTCTTTTTACATGCCTGGTTAGGTTTATTTCTAGGTATTTTATTATTTGTGCACTCATGGCAAATGACATTGTTTCCTTGATATACTTTTAGAGTTCTCCTCACTCGTGTAAAGAACCCCACTTATTTTTGTGTGTTGATTTTGTACCCTGAATCGTTGTGGAATCCTTCCATTAGATCCAGTAGCTTTCTTGTGGAATCTTTGGGATTTTCTTGGTCAATAGTTTGATAAGTGGGCTGGGATCATGGACGGTGAGTGACATATGAGGAGACTTAAAAAAAATTCCATAGATGTCCTAGCTTTGATCCTCTAAAGAACACAGTGTAAGATATAGATAACCAAGAGACTTGAAATCAGGACTCTAGCAGGTATGGAGGCAGCATTGGCACTCCTAGTCATTCATATCATTATTCACAGTAGCCAAACGGTAGAAACAAGCACCCAGCAATAGATCAATGGATAAACAAATTATAATACATAGACATACAATGGAGTATTATTCAGCAACAAAGAGAAATGAAATTCTGATACATGGCTGAACATACATCGTTAAACCCTAAAAATATTATGCTGCTTAAAATATTTTATGAGGGGTCTCAATTGCACTTACATGGATTATTTAGAGAAGACAAAGGTGTATTAGGGGTCACCAGAGGCTAGATGGAAGAGGGGATGGGAGTTTTTCCTGAGAGGGTACTGAGTTTCTGTTTGGGGAGATATAAAACTTTTGGAAGAAGATAGTGGTGATGGGACCACAACTTAATGAATGCAATTACCATGGAATAAAACATGTAGGAGTGGTTTAACTGGTAAATATGTGTGTGTGTATAAACATATATGTATATATATACTCTGTAGTGAGATAAAATCATAATTTTTTTTCATAAAGGAGAAACATTCTTATTGCCTAGAATATTAAGAGACTGCAGCCCTCTGGAGCGCTTACTGCCTATTATAAGAGATATGAATTCCCGAAGCTTAGGATTTCTCCTCTGTTGTATGTCCCACTTCCAACTGTTTTGTGGTAATCTGAGCACAAGGAACCAGCAGGAAAATGCTGGCACACTACTTCCTGCAGAGAGTAATAAACTCAGGCTTCAATCTCAAGTCTTCCATCAACGTCATGAAAATGTTGGCGGGGTAACTTGTTTGTTTCCCTTAAAAGGTGAACATCTCAAATGCTTTAGCCTTTTTACAGTCCACCCCACCCCACCCCCGTCCCGTATTTTAATAGTGGCTTGGAAAAACAGGTGTTTCTAATTTTAACAAATCCAATCATCATTTTCCTCCTCCATGGTTAATGATCTGATTGGCCTAAGTACTCTTTCCTACATCAAGGATAAAGCAGGAGTCGGTGTTCGTTTTCTATTCACCTGGATACCCAGTAACTCCCATACCATTTGTGGAAAGAGTATCCTTTCATGCATTGTACTGCTTTGAGACCACTGTTAAAAATCAATGGACTATTTGTGTTGAATCTACTTCAGGCCTCTCTTTCATTGATCTATGAAGGTAAGTCCAAAAGTACCGCTACCCAATCACAAAAACAAAACCATCAAAATGTGACGTTACTGCCTCAAGGCCTATCCACCTCAGCCTATCCACTTCTGCAAGCGGTGTTTTCATGTAAACCTTCCCCCAAAGAATTCTGCACTCTTCCATTTATGCATTTTGGGCATCTACAAGGGGCCCAATTGTGCTCCTTTGGAACTCTGAGTTTTAGGAACAGAAAGAAGTCTGCAGGGACAAGATCATGGCTGTAAGGTGGATGCGGTAAGGCAGCCCATGCTACCCACCAAGAACAAGCAGGGAGACTATTGCCATAGAAAGAGGGGAAAAACAAACAAAAACACAACAACCATTAAAACCCAATCCTGCTCCGTGCCAATTTCCTGGACCTTTTATTCACCAACGCAGTTTTCAGCGTTTCAAATTTCATAAAAGGGCACCTGAAAATTGATCAAGACGATCCATGTGGAATCCCCGAACCAGTTGCTATCACCTTCTGCACCTCTCTGCCTTGCATTTAATTGGTCCAACAGATCCTCTCCGAAGCAACGGTTTGGATTAGACCTTGATTCTGAAGGAACCCTACTGAGACTAAGATGAGCGTATCACTGAGACAACTTGTGTACAGCCATGCACTAATAGCAGAGCCATATTTAGACAATGGTCTGCTTGTGGTAAACCTGTGTCTATACAGACTGGGATTGGCTAAAGTTAGTCTATGTCTTTTTGAGGCTTTATGATTTCCATTATCCAGGTGAAGAACTTGTGGTGGTGTGCTAAATTTGTTTTAAATTTTCATCACAGAATTTAAAAACTACAGTTATTTCAAATATCAAGTATTTAATAAAATTAATACCTTTACCCCTACGTACCAAACAATTCATACATTCTTTCAGGAAAAGAGCCTAAATCATGACCGACAGTCTTTGCTTTTGTTCCCTCACCCGCTCCATTTTACTTTTCAAATACATTTTCATCGAAACCCTTTGGTGGTGACAAGTCAATTCCAATACACAGAGACACCAAAAAGGGTGAATTGAGCTGGGTGGAAGAGGATTTCCAGGGCTTTACGTCTTTATGAATGCAAGCCGACACATCTTCCTCCCTTGCAACAGTTGGTAGGTTTGAACCACTGACCTTTCAGTTAGCAGCTGAGCGTTTGACCTACAGAGCCACCAAGGCTCACAACTTTCATATGATCTATAACAGCTATTTCCTAATACTACTATCAGTGCCTTGAAGTAAAGGAATTGGCAAAAAGAGACGTAATTATTTTCTTAGGATGTTGTAGGAAACTTCTATAAGCCCAAAGTAGAATTATAATCTCTCATTGAAAAGAAAAACGAAAAGCATCCCATACAAAGATATATGTATAAAGAATTAAGACCCAATTTTTAGTTATGTTACTCAATGAGGAAGAGTATCTTTGAAAACTTGTATTAGATCATTTATATTATGAAATCTTTGTGTAGGCATTATTACATAATTTTCTGCTGTTTTCTAAATGTTAAGAGGTAGGGAAAAGTCTTATTTAAGATTATATTATTACTCACTACCTGAAATCTTGTTATTTTTAGAAAAATGCAGGAGAGTAAAGTGTAGAAAAGCACAGTTAGATGCATCATTATTACATTACTTAGGAGAGAGCAGAGTCATATTCAGAGACTAAGAGAGTGTTAATAGAAAGATTTTAGAACATGACACAGGTATTGATTTAACACCTCATGAAAAGCAATAAAATCAATTTTTAACAAAGTTTTGGAGAACATGCATTAATACACTAGTTTCTTAGTCATGCTTCAAAATCCAAGTCTTAAAAATGGATTGATTTACCACGAATATAAATTAAAGTTACAGAAACTTAAGAGTCATGGTTCATGGGAGGTAGCCTTTAAAAGTTACATGGTTTGATCCCATAATTTAGGATATAGCCACACTTAATGCATTCAACATCGATTGTTTTTCAAAAAGATTTTTTTGAACTCTAATTCCCATGTCATAAAATCACCTATTTATGGCATATAGTTCAAGGTTTGAAAATAGAGTCACAGAATTGGACAATCATCACTACACTCAATGCTAGGACATCACAGTCCTCCCCAAACCATGGCTTTCAACAACTGCCCCATGTTTCTCTCAACCAGCAGACAACCAATAATCTACATCCCACTAATTGATTTGCCTATTCTGGGAATTTCATTTAAAGGCCATCCTCAGGTCACAAACATCCAACGGATGGACAATTACTCCTGAAGCTATAAGCTGTAAACAGGTTTCGTCATGAACAATGAAGTGATACAGAGACAGACTTGGAGTGTTACAATGTGGGTAATTAGTCATGGTAATTATCATGGGAAAATCCTGGTTGAAGCCCTGGAACTGAAGACTAGGAAGAGGTGCGGTGAGACTTTCTAGGAGTTTCATGTAGCCGCGCATAGTCAAAGCAGCCATTTGTCATCAAGTTGCCATCTTCACCTTTGAGCAAGAGTCCACGATCTTTGGGCAGGGCAGTGCTGTTGGAGTTCAAAATCCATTTTATGCTCACACAAATGCTGCTCCCCTGTGAACTGAATGATCCAGTCCCTACTTGCAATACATTAATCATAATCATCTTCATGACTTGCGCACATAAGGTTTTCTATCATTGAACGGGTTTCCAGCTTTTTCCTGAACAAAACTAAGGCACAGTAAGGATGGTATGCACCTATTCAGACTGGCCTACAAATCCTTTTTTTTTTTTTGGGGGGGGGGAGGGATGCTACAGCTCTATTTTTAAGAACATATTTATTTATAAATCATTTTCTTGGGGCTCATACAATTCTTACACTTGATACTACACTTGATCTTAGACAAAAGGCTGAGAAGCGATTAGGGGTTCATACAATTCTTATCACAATCCACACATACATCAATTGTGTAAAGCACACTTACACATTCGTTGCCCTCATCATTCTCCAAACTCGCTTTCCGCTTGGGTTCCTGGGATCAGCTCCTCGTTTTCCTTTTTCCCCTCCCCGAACTTTTTTATTTTATATTGGGTGAAGGCTTACAGAGCAGATGAGTTTTCCATTTTGTTTAATCTAAATTAATCTGGGGAAAACGGAGCTCATCAAAAATGAACGGAAAGCATCAAGAACGACACCATAGGAATTATTAGTAAGCTAAAATGGCCATTGTGAATCAAGCATTCACATGGCTTTCTATGCCAGGAATGAGAAATTCCAGAGAAATGATATCATATTCACCAGCAAAAAGAACATTTCAAGATCTACCTTGATGTCCAATGCTGTCTGTGTTAGGGTAATATATATGCACCAACAAGGAAGTCCAGTTAATACAACTATTATTCAAATTATGGACCAACCAATAAAACTAGTGATGAAGAAACTGAGAAATTCTAACAACATCTTCAGTCTGAAAGTGATCAAATAGGCAATATAAGTACACATTGATAGTTATTGGTGATAAGCATGCACAAGTTGGATTCAAAGAGTAAAATACGCCCTTAGGAATAGAAATGAAGCTAGAGATCACTTTATAGAATTTTGAAAACCAGTAACTTCTTCATTGCAGATTCCTTTTTATTCCCAACAGAAACGGTGGCTGTATGGATGGCCCTCGCCAGCTGGAGTACACATGTATGAAGAAACAATGGAGAAGCTCAATATTTTCAGCTACAATGAGGCCGACCGTGGAAGACAACATCAATTACTCATATGTAAATTCAGCATGAAGTTGAAGAAAATTAAAACAAGCCGACCAGAACCAAAATATGACCCTGAGTATACCCCACCTGAATTTCGAGCAGAGAGTTAATGTAGTCAACAATAAGACTTGACAAGTTATTGGACGACACCACGAACACCAGACATAAAGAAAGCACAAAGTCTTTAAACAGACCGCTAAGAAAGAAAAGACCAAAGTAGATTTCAGAAGAGACTTCGGAACTTGCTCTTGTAGCTAAAGCAAATGGAAGAAATGAGCTCAACAGAAAAATTTAAAGGGTAGTTTGAGAAGACAAAGTACACTATTATAATGAAATGTACAATGGACTGGAGTTAGAAGACCATAGAGGAAGAACATACTAAACAAATCTCAAGCTGAAAAAAAACAAGAAAAGTTCTATGGGCAAAATATTGAACCATGCAGGAAGCATTGAAAGGTAATAAAAGGAGCACGCAGAATACTGTACTAAAAAGGAAGTTTACAACACAAGGCTGATGACCAATCATTTCAAGAGGTCATGTAAGGTCAAGAACCAATGGTACTACAGAAAACAGCCCTAAAAATTTTTTTAAAAAAAGAAAGAAAGAAAACAGCCCAAGCTACACTGAAAGCATTAGGGGAGAAAAACCCAAGGCTGTAGGAATTGATGGACTACCAACTGAAATGTTTCAGCAAGGTGATGAAATACTGGAAGCTACTTGGTCAACTGGTTGGAAGAGATGTATATTTGTACCCAATTCAAAGAAAGTTAACACAACAGAATGTGGAAATAATTGAAAATTATCATTATTATCACATTAGTAAAATTTAGCTGAAAAGAACTCAACAACAGTTGCAGTAGCATAGTGCAGAAATTCTAGCAGATTCAGAAGAGGATGTGGCAGGGACATTACTGACATCACATGGATCTTGGTTGGAAGCAAAGAAAACCAGAAAGACATTTACTTGTGCTATAGAAGCTATGTAAGGCGCTCTACTATGTGGCTCAAAACAAACTACGGATCACCTTGAGAAGAATAGGGGTTCCTGAACAGGTCAGTGTGCTCACGAAGAACCTATACATCAGTGGTTCTCAACCTGGGGGTCACGTCCCCTTTGGGGATTGAATGACCCTTTCACAGGGGTCACCCGATTCATAACAGTAGCAAATGACAGTTATGAGTAGCAACGAAAATAATTTAATGGTTGGGGGGGGGTCACCACAACATGAGGAACTGTACTGAAGGGTTGCACCCTTAGGAAGGTTGAGAACCACTGCTGTACATGGACCAAGAGGCAGTCTGATAAATAAAACAAGGGAACATTGCATGGTGAAAAACCAAGAAAGGTGTGTGTCAGGGTTAAATCTTTCCCCCATACTTATTCAGTCTTTATGCTGAGAAAACAATTCAAGAAGCTGGACTCTAAGGAAACGAATGGGGCATCAGGATTGGAGGAGGCCTTGGATGGAAGGCACTGGGGCCCAGCAGTTACACTTTGGGCTGCTAACTATGGGTCAGCAGTTTCAAACCACTCTACAGAGACAGAGGCTTTCTACTCCCATAAAGCTCTCATCTCGGAAACCCAGGGGCAGTTCTACCCTGTCCTATAGAGTTCCTTTTAGTTCAAATCGACTTGATGGCGGTGAGTTTGGTTGGAGAATACACAGATGGTACAACCTTTGCTGCTGAAAGCAAGGAGGGCTTCAAAAACACGCTGACGAAGACCCAGGGCTGCAGCCTGCTTTCTGTATGGATTACAAATCAGTATGAAAAACAAAACAAAACAAATCCTCACAACTGGACCAATAGGTCACAATGTAATAAACAGAGAAAAGATTGAAATTGCTAAAGATTTTCATCTTGCTTGGATCCACATGGACAGACCTCTTTATTAAAAAGAAATTAAAAAATGTGACAGAAGTTTTGTTGACATATAATTCACATATCATAAAATCCAGTGGTTTAAACATATTAAAGACCTGTGCAATCATCACAATCCTTCTAAACAATTTTCTTCATTCTTCTATTCGTTAGTAGCTTCCCTTTTCCCCTAATCTCCTCTGCCATAATGCTAAGAAACTATTAATCCAATCACTGCCTCTAAAATTTGCCTCTCCTGGATTGTATATGAAAACAAACCTAAAACAAAAACAGTAAGTCAACAATAATAACCAAATAAGACTTCGATAGAAAAGAAAGCAGAAATTAAAACTAGAACAATTTTTTTAAAGTGGGTCAAAAGGGAGAGAGAAGGTGTTAAATTTTAACCCAACTGCATCCGGCTCCTAACAGTAGTAATCCACTTTCCAGTGCACTCTGAGTGCAAGGCTCATTACATCCTTAGTCCAGGATCCAGCCCAGCTTCACTGAAGGTTTAATCCACATGGGGACACTACAAATGCGTGTAAGGCTTTCACTCCTTAAAGGATGTCACTTTGAGGACTAAAGAATGCCTAACCTGAGCCAGGGTGATTTTCAACTGTCTCATATGTATGTGCTAGTTGGACACTGAATAAGAAAGATCGAGGAATCAATGAGTCTAAATTATGGCGCTGTAAGAGAATATTGAAAGTACCATGGCCTGCCAGAACAAACCGATCTATTTTGGAAGAAGTACAGCCAGAATGTTCCTTAGAAATCAGGATGGCAAGACTTTGTTTCAGGCCCTTTGGACATGCCAGGAGAGACCCAGGGCTCCTTAACCTACGGCCTGTGAGCCACATTCAGCTCGCCGAAGACATTTATCCGGTCTGCTCAGTGTTTTTGCCCTATTTTGTTTTTTCACTTCAAAATAAGAAAGGTGCAGTGTGCACAGGAATTTGTTCAGTTTTTTTTAAAAAAAACTATAGTCCAGCCCTCCAATGGGTCTGAGTGACAGTGAACTGGCCCCCTGTTTAAAAAGTTTGAGGGCCCCTGACCCCAGAGAAGGGCATCATGCACAGCAAACTAGAAGCTCAGCAAAAAAGAGGAAGACTCTCAAGGAGATGCACTGACACGGTTGCTGCAACAACGGGCTCAAACGTGCTACAGTGATGAAGATGGTGCAGAACCAGGCAGGGCTTCCTTCTGTTGCACACAGCGCCGTCAGGAGTCAGGGCTTTACCATCCTCACCAACAGAGCATCATTTATCCACTTCCTCCGTGTGTTTCCATTTCTCCTTTTATCCTATGTTTTTGGGTAAATACTGCCCTTTGGATCTCAGATGACCATTCTAAGATGTGTACACTTCCCTAGTGTTATTGTTTCCTTGTAGACCTGTATTCTTTACCTGAAAATCGAGTCAAAGCGGTGAGAGTTCATTTCCCGATCTGAAGGGTGGCGAAGGGCCATCACCCTTGCCGACTGGAGGGCCTTCTAGCTCACGTGAGTACAGCTGAGTCCTTGGGGCAGGAGGCTCGCCTGCAGAGGGAAGTTCCCTTTGGGCATTTATCAGCGCGAATGGAGCTTTACAACACTTGCCTGAGCAGGGCAGAGGTTAAAGCGCTGTGTCCAGCGGGAGACAAGCCTGCAGGTGCAGTTGACAAGAGGCAATGGAGACACAAAGACTATATATATCTCTAATGTTTTCCGATCCAAACTTGTAGTAACCTGAGAACTTCCCTAATTAAAACCAATCAAAACAAAAACACCTTCCAAACTCACTGCCTTCCAGTTGATTCTGACTCATAACGGCCCTATAGAACAAAGTTGAACTGCCCCTGTGGGTTCCGGAGACTATAGCTCTTTACTGGAGTCAAAAGCCTCATCTTTCCCACTTGGAGTGGCTGGTGGTTTCAACCGCTGACCATGCAATGGTCACTTCCCTACTCAGCCTCCATAACCCTGACTAAGGCCTCTGTGAGGTGTGACCACGCAGTGGATTTCTGAACCAGGAAAAAAACAGAGTTCTGTGGGAGGGACAGCTGGGGTTCAGAACAGAGTAAATAAAGGCGGGAGGTGAAGGCACATCCACCGATAGCTTGTGGCAGTTGGCCTTGAACTGGTGTGGCACTGCATTCTCCTTTCCTCTTGTGTAAACGGAAGGACCCACATGTCCACTTCATTTTCTCAAACTCCATTAAAAACGGGCAAAGAATCTGAGTTGACTATTTCTGTGAAGAAAATATACAAATGGCCAATAAGCACATGAAAGGATGTCCAACTGCATCAGTCATCAGAGAGAGGCAGTGAAAATCCCAACATTCATGGCTGTGGGGGTCCAAGTAATCATTTCCAAGACCACAGATACAAGCAGTGGAAGGCTTTACAGGTTATCTTACAGACACGGTCTCTCTGAATCGTTTTAAGTGTGCCATCCAGATGGTTTTATTCCATTCGCACAGCAATCTACAACATACTATTTATAATCTCCTTGCCAAGAGTTCAAAAATCTGATCACAAAGTATCCAATTATTAATACTCCATCAATGTTCTCCCTGGTTTCAAGGAGGAAAAAAATTCAAGCTCCTATGCAGGGCATCTAAAGATGGGGCATCATCTGTTTCTATTTTATTTAACCTGTGCTTCACATAGCCAAGCTACGGGATGAACTATCAGGCAGTATCATATTTGTATGCATTTCTTAGTATTTTCCATCTGATCAGAATGTACTCTCTATTAAGAGTAGATTTATTCTGTGAAGACTTTCTAATTCCCTGGAATACTTCAGAATTCCTTCTGCTGTGTTCCCTCATCCCTTTATATGCTTTTATATAAAAGAAATTATCATGGTTTTTATCTAGTTACCGCTCTGTACACATGATAGTCCCCTAAAGGGTTGGGATCATACCCTCTACTTACAGATCACCAGTACCTGGGTAGATGATACAGTAAACAAATGCTGAATGACTATTTGGGGGGAATGTAGAAGAAATAGGTAGGGAGCCAACCGGTCCTTTGGAGGTAGGGGAGCAGATGCATTAATAGAGTTGGAGAACTCATACACAATGGAAACTGACAATACTTACGTATGTCTCCCAGGATCAGTGTTGTCAAATATATAGATCTCTCTGAGAGTAAAGTTGGAAGTCTACCAAGTCTATGCCTCAAGGGACATTAAAAAAAATTAGCCAAGGGATGATGAATACTACGGATTAATCTTTTCTTTTCCCAACCAGTTTTTCAAAGATTCATCTATCTGAAGAATTGACTGTGACTTGAAGGGAACAACTGCTATGTCATGATGCAGCACAGCAGGTTTTTTGTGCAGTTAAGATACACTGGGGACAGCCCCCCAGCTGGTCTACGTGATGGAAAGGGCAGAAGTAGTAAGACACCATTCCCTCTAAATGTCTGGCAGGGACTGTTGAGCCCCAAAAGAGGTGGTTTTGGTTTAAAAAAAAAAAAAAAAGGTGGCTGTCCCTGGTTGGCTGGGACCCAAATAAGTCCTCATTTGGAGGCCGACATCTTCCTTGTTTCTGGCATAACATTTTCTTTTTCTATTTAAAATCATTTTTTGGGGGGGAGTTCATACAACTCTTATCACAATCCACGCATCCATCCATTGTGTCAAGCACATTTGTACATTTGCTTTCTCAAGACACCTGCTTTCTACTTGAGCCCTTAGTATCAGCTAATTTTCCCCCCTCCCTCTCCTCTCACGAACCCTTGACAATTTATGAATTATTATTTTTGTCATGGCTTACACTGTCGACGTACCCCTTTTCTATATTATACTCTTTTGAATAAGTATAAACAAAAAACAGAACTAAAAGATACTAAAAGGCTTAAAAAAATCAGTACCACTTCCACAGCCCCTTCCCTCCTCCGTGGTCTGCCTTGGTGCCACACATGGCATCACATTACACATCCCCCCCACCCCTGACGTGACATTGTTTTCAAAGGTTCACCCATATTGATGTGTATAGCTTTAGTTCATTCTAACTGCGGTTTAGTATTAGTCTACTCGATCACTATGGTGTGATTTCATCTATTCATTCTCCTTATTAATGGACGCTTAGATGCTTTCTAAAATCTCACTAGTACAATGGGTAGTGAACACTTTACGTGACTTTTAAAAGTGAGTTTCTCTTAGAAAGTAAATTTCTCTGTGTGTTCAGGAGTAGAATTTCTGCTTGACAGGGCATGGTGTCTTCTACTTTCCAATCCGATATTACCAAATTCTTCCAAGTAATTGTGTGAATTTACTTGCACATCAACAGCAATTGAGAGTTCCTGATATTTCCTTCCATGTTTGCCACTCCCTAAATATTGATTTGGCCGGATGCATTAGCTTGGTATTTTTATAAAACAATCACAAATCGGTGTTGATAACAAGGCGCATTTACTTATAGGTGATTACAGCCATTGTTGCCCGTAATCTGCTAGTTCTTATTTATCGAACTCTCAACTACTAGCTGGGTGTGTAGCTGCTTTCAGGAGCTCTGATGGTGGAGTGGATTACGTGGGGGGCTGCGAACTCCAGAGCCGCTGTTCACACTTGTCAGGTGTTCCGAGGGGAAAAGGGAAGGCTGTCTGCTCCCACAGAGATTTAGTCTTGGGACATTCTGGAACAGTGCTACTCTGGCCCACAGAGTCATTGTACGTGAGAATCAGTTCAGCAGAAGTGGCTTTTGTTTGTCTCGTTTACTAGTCTGAGAATCCATGTCAAGCCCCTACTCTGCAATTGCTATAAAATCATGATTTTTATCAATGGAATGAAAGCATAAAGGGCATGTACATCATATTGGAACATGAAAGTTATTTATCAAAGAGGAGAGATCAGAAACATAGAAATATACTTTAAACTTCTTAGCCATTGTCAGTCAAATCCATTTCTAACTGATAGAGAGCCTTGTCTGTAGTGCTCCATTGTTATCTTTATAAAGTGAACAAACACTTCAAATCCAGTTGAAAATATTAACTTCAAGGTCTATAAAGTTATGCTATAACTAAATGTTAAGATTAGTTGATGAGTTGAAACAATTAAATTTATTTTTATACAGTTATAATCATGTATTTTAACTTAATTGTTCACACTGATGGGTTAAATTTACATTCCTAAAATGAAATGATGGCCTATTTAAACACATTTTAGTCTGAAGATTTCTGGGCACTGGATTGGGATAGCTTTGCTAGCTTGCTATCATACATATCAGAGCTTTTTAATGTGTGTGACTCGCTAATTTGACTTATCATTACCTGGATTTCAGTAGCTATGCTTACATTAATAGTGCTCAAATGTAACGCATAACACACTGCAGTAGCGTCAAGTCTGATTCATAGAGACCCAGGGTTTCCAAGGCTGTAAATCTTTATGGGTGCTGACTGCTGACCCTGCCGCTAGCAGTCAGTCTACTGCATAATAAAGGTAGCAAGCCATAAATAATCTAGACTTTTATTTTAAAATAGCACGATAAGTAAACATATTTAAGGGCTACTTAGGCTTTAGCAAATGATCCTGAAACTTCTGAGCTGTCTTATACGTATTCGGAATCCCTCAAGAAACAAATCGCTTCTAAAGAATTAACATACGGTCCAAACTATAAAAGATAAATGAATCTTTATAACAATCTCATGGTATTTATTTCTTCTTTAGGCCATAAGAGCTTTCTCCCCTTGAACTGTTGGATACGACAGTCACATGGGACAAGGAGGGAGGCATAGAGAATGTCTCTGGAAAGTTTGTTTGGGGACTGACTTCTAAGCATCAGTCTAGCCTTAATCTGGCCCCAGTACGAATGAATGCAGACACAAAAAAATCCGTTTAGACTGTCTCATTAGGTCTTGAGCAAAGTGCAGTCTACTTCCAAGGAAAACACTGCTCCCATGAAGGTCAAATGCTGTGACCGTCTTGTGGATAAATAACATCCTTGGGTTTCTGATCTGCCTCATTTTATTAATCTTCTTTATCAGGTAGTATGAAAAGAACAAGGCATTTGGAGTTAATTGTTTCCTTATTGCATACTCTGAACATCTCTGCTTCAAGAATGCTTTATATCATGCAAGTTCCTCACTTGGAATGTTTCTCTTCAGCCCACTTCCAGATCATTCACAAAGTCCTTTTCCCATGTTTGTTTTCCTAAGTGGAAGTAATCTTGCCATTTGCTGAAATGCAGCAGTGCTTTGCTTAAATCTCTCAAAAGGCTCTGACAGTAGATCTAAAATTCTGTTTATTTTGGTCTAAATCTAAACTTTTCAGCGGTTAAGTGCATGGATTCTCATGCTAGTCACATGGGTTTGAGGAACGGCGATGCTATTTACTACCTAAGTAATACAAGGCAAGTAACTTTGCTTCCCTGTGCCTCAGTTTCCTCATGTATAAAATGAGGATAATTTTAAAATGTACCAGCTGCTGCTGTTGTGAATATTAAATAAGCTAATACACAAGGGGGAAAAAAGACAATTCCATCTTTCTAAGCCAGCCCCTCTGCCCTTGTACACAGGTAGGCACTTAAATGCTTGCCAATATCATCATTCTTATTATGATTGCCCTATGTAGTGGCCTGCAAACTACAAGGTTAGCATTGCGACCGACCAGTCTCTCAGCAGGAGAAAGATGAGGCTTTCTGCTTCCCAAGAGACTGACAGTTCTCCCCTGAGCTATTGGGTCCACAGGAATCAGCACTGACTCGGTGGCGGCAGGTTTTCAATCTCACTGAAGGAGCTCTGGTGGCGATGTCATGAAGCCGTGAACTGCCGCCCCCAATGGGAGCTCACACCCCTGGCTACTCCATGGAAGGAAGATGAAGCTGTGGGGTCCTGTAAAGATTTACAGCGTTGGAGTCCCTATATCTGGTGGCCCTGAGTTGGAATGAAGTCACACAGTGGGTCTGGTGATATCATTACTAAGGACAAAATAAGGTATGTCTTACTTATCTTTGCATCTCGTGAACAGAGTATTTTCCACACAGGCAGCCAACACCTTTTTTTAATGAACAAACAAACTGATGAAATACCAGATTAACAATTTAGAGTAACAACCAAACAGAGATGACATTGTAAAAAAAACACTGCTGTAAAAATTCAGATAGAAAGGTCATTGTAGGATGAGTTTCTAAGGCAATACTTTATGGGAGGCTCTCCAAGGACATGGGGTTTCAGAAAAGCCTAACGGGCAAGAAGAAGACAGGATGAACTCATGTGATCTTAGGCAGGGCACTATTAGCCGGCAGGAGAGAGTTAGGAGAATGGACTAGGACGGTAGCATGAAGTGTTGAGAAAAGGACGAAACAGCGAGGGGAGACAACAATCAGAAGAAACTAGACTTGAAAAACCAGAAAGTCATCAAATCCTTTGCCTGGGATGCTGACAGACTGCTTATGGTCTTGTTCGATAAACAAGAGTAAGTATAAGAAAGTTGAGGAAAATTAAGTCAATCATTGTTGTTCCGTGACCTCGTATACAACAGAATGAACACCCCCAGCTCCTGGGCCATCCTCACAATTGTTCTTACGTTTGAGTCAAAGTTCAATTTTAACTATGATGGATTCGGTGAATTGGACAGTGTGCCTGACACAAGACCTGGTATTTTCAATGGTCACTGATGCATGTGAAAGCTGGCCAATGAATAAGGAAGTCCAAAGAAGAACTGACGCATTTAAGTTATGGTGCTGTCAAAGAATACTCAAAGTACCGAGGGCTGCTAAAAGAACAAACTTGTCTTTGAAGAACTCAGCCTGTGTTCCTTAAAAGCTAGGAGACCCAGACTCCGTCTCACATACTTGGGACACATTTTGAGGAGAGCATAGTCCTTGGAAAATGATACCATGCCTGGTAAAGCAGAGGGTCAGTGAAAACCAGGAAGGCTCTAGTCTAGGGAGACGGATGGACACGAGCTGCAACACGGACTCACACATTTGTGAGCATGGCCCAGAGGTTCTGTATGTTGCTGTGAGTAGGAACCGACTCACTGGCACCTCTGGTGAAGTGAGATTTCGTAACCCGACTCTTCCGTCCTTGTCTGTGTAACTCCCACCACTTGATTCGTGCAACTATGCAAAAAGCGGGTATAGTCTTGCCATTTTCTTTGGTTGCAAGGGTTCATGAGGGAGGGAGGGTGGAGAGGCAGGGGGAAAAGCAAGAAGCTGATACCAAGGGCTCACGTAGAAAGAAAATGTTTTGAAAATGATGGCAACAAATGTACAAATGGGCTTGACACAATGGATGAATGGATGGATGGATTGTGATAAGAGTTGTACAAGCCCCCAGTAAAATGATTAATAAAATAAAAAGAATGACACATCCCAGAATCCAGGAGAGAGAATTGCTGGGACCATTAAGAAGCAGCCGCACCAGCAGAGCAGGTTTGAAATCCCTGCCTGAAGTGACAGAGGCCATGCCACAGCAAGACGAGTGGCCAAAGCAAGGGGACCAGGTGAGCCTTGCAGAGACCATGAGACTGAGCAGAGCAGCAGGCAAGCCATGAGACCAGAGGCCAAGAGACCATGGATTAGAGGCTGCAGACTAGACAGAAGCACTTGCTGACTGAGGAGAGGTGTGGCTGTGAGCCAAAGTCTCTATTTTTCTTTTTCAGTCATTTTATTGGGGGCTCGTAGAACACTTCTCATAATCCAAACATACATCCATTGTGTCCAGCACATTTGCACATTTGTTGCCCTCATCATTCTCAAAGTCTCTGTTCTTAATGATTTCTGATCCTGGCTGTGGTAAATTGTTAACTTCCCTAATTCTGTGTATTATGTGTGAATTCTGTGTGGCCATTGCAATGGATTATAAAACGCAGCAGAAAACAATAGAGTGTTGTGGGAGGAATAGTTGGCGTCAGATTAGGGTAAAGAAGGACGGAGGGTAGGGACAGGTTGGTGTGGAGTTGAATTCTCTCTTGTGTAGTCACAGGAGGTAAGAGAAGGCCTTCATGCCACGGTACTCAGTGTCTAAGCACCACACAATATGACAATGCCTGATAGGTAGCTACAGCAAGCAGATGAAAGGCTTGGGTTAAATATGTAAATTGGGAAATCACCAGCTAATGACTGAACAAGTAGATTCAGATGAACTGGCAACAACGAATGTGGAAGCACAAAAGGATAAAAATTAGTAACTTGTTGGATGGAAAACTAGTTTGCTTGTAACTTTTTACCTAAACCACAACAATCCTAATACTAGACTGTGGAAAATGAGAAGAGCACTAAAGTTCACTGCCTATACAACAAGCCCCTTTGCTTTACTCTAATTTAATGGGCCTCTAGTAAGGTTAATATTCCAATTATCAAAGACTGTAACAATTTGTCAGAATTGAGAACATGCAGTAAAAACTCTGTCTCCTTAATCATCATGTCAGTTCCATAAAAGCAGGGTCCATTGGGTTCTCAAATGTATCCCCACTGCTTAAGTCAGTGCACTGCACACAGTAAAACAGTTAACAGTTAGTAGTTAAGAAGGGAGGGAGGGAGAATATGCTTATGGGTGCAAAGACTATCTTTTGAAATTAAAAATGGTACCTAGGATAGTGTCAAATATAAAGCAAAATACAATCTTGGAAGCATGTACTACTTGAAATGGAATGGAGGGAAAATGTCTTATAAAGTAGAATATTACTTAAAAATAACAAAGGAATGTATCACTGCTGGGAGTTTAATTTTATCTTCTGTCACACATACATTCAAAGATGCAGGGGCAGTGAACTATTTAATGTGGCTCCTTTAGTCAAAGTCTCGGTACTGACCTTTCCCTTGCATGGGCCTGGAAAAGAAGGTGGGGGGGGGGGGGTCATGGATAGGATTTACCTTTGAGTTATTGTAAACGGGCTACATTGTGATTACCATCTGAATATAAAATGAGCCCCTGAGAAGCAGCAGTGGGGATCTCACTACTGTAATATTGGGTCAGGTACCAGTTGGAGGACATTAGGGAAAGCCTGCCTGCCCCTATCAGGCTAATCATTCCAGGGGCCGCAAATCAATGAGCCATCTGCCTCAGTGCCAAACGGAATGATCAGATCACCACCCTGCCTTGGAATTTTTATGGACAGAGACCCATTTAGAGGCCCCCCATAGCTGAGAATCCTTGCCTCTACCTCTGTATTTGCACACCTGTGGTTTCTTGGTTTCTACCCACTCCTTTTATTGCTTTACCTTCCTCCCCTCTTGATCAGCTTAAAACTAGCACTCCACCACAGATAAGTGCGACTTCTCGAGTCCCCCCAGTGGGGGGGGGGGGTTGTCCGTGGAGTTTGCCTGGGAGTTCAGGACTCCCGTTTCTTTCTCTCCCTTTCCCTTCTCTCTGCTCCCTCCCTGGCAGCCTGGATTCTCTGACTCCCAGATGGAGTCTGTGAATCCCTCCGGGGAAGCACAGAATAAACTTTCCCTTTTCTTTCTCTCTGGCCTGGCCTCGGTGTATCTATGCGGTGAACTTAATATATGATGCCGAAACCCAGGAGGAGTGAGCCCCCTCTCAGCTGCCCAGCGCAGTTTCCGGTAGCTCTCCTTTCCCGTTTGCTCCAGGGATCCTTGGCCGAGCTCCGGTCTGGCAGCACAGACCTTGGAAGTCCCAACCCATGTCTATTTCTGGTGACCCCGGCCCTCTCTGTTTGTAAATGCGTGGCCATGTCAGAGATAGCCCTCCGTTTTTGTGGTGTGACCCAGGGTAGCAGTGGAGACATCCCTGTCAATCCTCCGGTCTTTATTCTACCCATAGCCAGGGGCAAATGACCGGGACACTGGTCCTTTAGCCTTGACTACTGGTCTCGGAGTAGCCATAGGTAATCAAAATTCTAAAATTGACCCCTGGACACTGCTAGGGTGTCTCCTAACCAACCTTACTAAACTAGGGCTGATGCTGGACATTCGGCCAAAGTGCCTCATCTTTTTCCCTACGGTCGAGTGGCCCCAGTTCAATTTGGATAACGAATCTAAGTATATAATAACTACTAGCAAGAACCAGGAGGGGACACATCCTCTGGACCCTGAGATTTCTGTGAATGAACCTCCTTGATCTAGAAGGCTGTGACATCAGAGCAGCAAGGCCGAGTTGGGGCATGAGACAAAGTGGTAGATTTCCCAGAACAAAAAATCATATCAATGTGAATGAGGGGGAGCACAGAATGGAAACCCAAAACCCTTATGTAGACAACTGGACCTACACTTACAGAAGGGTTGCAGGGAGGAGACAAGCCTGTCAGGGTGCAGTGTAGCAACGATGAAACATATAACTTTCCTCTAGTTCTTCAATGCTTCTTCCCCCCACATCCCACTATCATGACTCCAATTCTACCTTACAAATTGGGCTAGACCAGAGCATGTACACTGGGTACAGATAAAACCTTGAAACACAGGGAATTCAGGACACAAACTCCTCAGGGCCAATAATGAGGTTGGGGGAGAATGGGGGAACCAATCACAATGATTTACATATAACTCCCTTCCTAGATGGACAACAGAAAAACGGGTGACATGGAAGAAAAAATTTTAAAATAAATTATCAAGGGTTCATGAGGGAGGGAATGTGAAGAAGGTGGGGAAATGAGGGGCTGATATCAAGGACTCAAGTAGAAAGAAAATGTTTTGAAAATGATGGAGACATATGTTTAAATGTACTTGACACAATGGATGGATGTATGGATTGCGATAAGAGCTGTAAGACCTCCCGATAAAATTATTTTAAAAAAAGAAAGAAAAATACAAAGTACAGCTGAGTGTTCTGGGGGCCAAAGGCTGGCTTTTGGAGTGGGATGTCTCTGAACACCTAATTGTGGGAGCGGTTTTACTAACTCACGGGGCGAAAGCTGAGCGCCTCAGGCCTGTGGCTCACAGAGGAGTGGCATGCCTTTTGGGGCATTTAGTAGCATCTCTGAAAGAACTCTGAAAGAGTCATGACAAAGCCACTGCATCCTGGGCTTTTCTCACATGTCCTGCAACCTGACAACTAAACCCTTTATTCATGAATAGTTCGTGTGTTCTATGTGGCCATTATTTCAATGAATTATAGAATCTAGATTTTAAAAAGTAGAAAATGCTGTTTGTGGCAGAAGAGTCTTCAAAAAGTTCATGGAAAATTTTAATTAAAAGCACTTTTTGAAGCCTCTCCCTACCTATTAGTAAGAAGCAAAAAATTCCCCAAATCAGCTAATTTTTGTAAGCTCAGAAATATCATTTTTCTGAAATTTTAAGAGCTTAGTTTTCTATTTAAATCAACGAAGGTAAATATGTGCTGTTTTTAATCATCAAAATTCCAGCTTACAGAAGGGTCATGGAGAGGAGACGAGGCAGTCAGGGTGCAGTGTAGCAATGATGAAACATACAACTTTCCTCTAGTTCTTTAATGCTTTCCCCCCATCCACCCATCATGATCCCAATTCTACCATATAAATCTGGCTAGACCAGAGGATGTACACTGGTACAGATAGAAACTGGAAACACAGGGAATCCAGGACAGATGAACCCCTCAGGACCAGTGGTGAGAGTGGCAATCCTGGGAGGGTGGAGGGAAGGTGGGGTATAAAGGGTGAACCGATTACAAGGATCTACATATAACCCTATCCCTTGGGGATGGACAACAGAAAAGTGGATGCAGTGAGACACTGGACAGTATAAGATATGACAAAATAATAATGGTTTATAAATTATTCATGAGGGAGGGTTCATAACAAGAGGGAGGGGAAAATGAGCTGATACTAAGGGCTCAAGTAGAAAGAAAATGTTTTGACAATGATGAGAAGGGCAACAAATGTACAAATGTGCTTGAAACAATGGATGTTATGTATGGATTATAAGAATTGTATGAGCCCCCCAATAAAGTGATTTTTAAAAATTCCAGTTATTTTAGATGTTTTTTATTGAGTTTTTGCTAAAACAAAAAAAAAAGTGTTACGAGACAGGTTTTCACCGGTGCAAGTTTTGGTTGCATGAGTAGGTGTGACACTGAGATTTTAAGTAGTATATTAAAAATGGCAATCTATAACGTTTTACACAGTGACAAAGCAGTAAAGTGGCTTATTAAAAAAAGTCAACTTTGCAGTTTTTATCCTATCATATTGAATCAATTCCCATAAAGCAAACTGTATATCAGTTAATTTTATAATACATTCAGAATGTTATTTAAAGGCAGTGTCACTTAGGAAAAGAATGGCTGTTTGATAGAGTAGCTTTTCAAGTTTTTCACAGATTATACCTAGGTTTTTGTAGTTATACAGATAAAATTTTAAAGAATTTTGTCGATTATGTACTATACTTCGAATGTTCCTATTTGTCCCTCCAAACTAAATCATATATTGTGGCTTTGTGAACTTCATTTGCCAAACATAAATTCTAATGCTCCATTAAGCAAATTGAAAGAAACACAGTCACTATTAAGTGGGTAAGAAATATGACACTAAAGTCCCTGCAAAAGTCTACATAAATTACATAAAATTTAAAATGCTACTTAACAGAAACTGTCCAACTTAACTAGTGGCACTCAGAAGTACAAAGTGTTAGCACAATTATTTTGTGATTGGTAAGTACTTCCGCGTAATTGTTTTAAGGCAGAAAATAATGATAAAGTAATGCTGTGATAATTTATAAGACAATGAATCATGTAGTTCAACTATCCTAACACTGAAATACTGCATAGTAATGCATTCAATGAGAGCAGTTCACATTAAAAGACTATCAGATTTTAGTTATCTATATTGAGGACCAACATCTCCTGTTTTGTCAGTGCACGATGCCTGTTACTTAACACAACTGTATATGCACTGTCAAAATGGAAGCTTTTTCTTAAATCTGATAGCTTGAGAAGAGAGAATCTAAGCAAATCATCATTTGATCAACTCTTCGAATTTGGGTAGAGTTGTGATAGGTACTGTGGAGGAAAATTATTTTCAACAAGTTGATTCAGTAAGTAGTGGAATTTAGGTTCAAAAGAGGTTGGTCTGACCCCCAAACATATATACTACAATTAATAAACCATGCTAGTCTCAATGGAAGTATGTTCAGTGAATTATAGATCCTCTGTAGCTAAATTTGCTTTCACAGTTGTTACTGTACTTAGTAAATACAATTGAATCTGGAATTGTGTAAGGAAATCTGAAGCTCAAAACCACCCTTTCACAACTTTTTAAAAGTGCCAAAGCCTATATTTTTAACATCAATGCATCCAGTGAATGGATTTGCATGTTTTTCTTTGGCATTTAAATAGGTTTGTTTATCTCAATTCAGAGAGCCATATTTTCCAAAACCGTAAGTAAATATGATATTCTTTTGAGTGAAGTGCTCAATTACTATTGAGTGTGTGGTAGTTACATAATCTGGTGTCAATTTGAGGATTAAGAGTGTAGGGGTGGAGTCTAGCCTATCAATCAGAATGTAGCCAATGAAGCCTCTGTGTGGGCATGGCCTTCTAAGGACTCTGGGAACTCCTGTATTTCTTCCTTATAGGCACGAGTCTCTCTCCCTTTCTCTCTCTCAGCTCATTCCCTGTGAGAAATCCCCGAGAAGCCACATGAACCTACCCTGATGCAACTAGAGCCCTGTGAGCTGGAGAAGCCACGTGGAAACCCCTACCAGCACGGAGATGCTTACACCACCACTGGGTTCAGAAGACTTCCCACCCACTGGCCTGTAATCTTCCTGCATTGGGCGTCATTGCATGTGTTTCGTAAGTCTGAAGAGGACTTTATAGATTGGTATGAAACATATGGACTAATATTGGACTAATGGACTTGATCTGGAATATTTCCTCCATTTTTAACTGTTCTTGTATATAAAGTTCTTTTTTATACACATATGAGTGTCTATGAATTTGTTTCTCTAGCCTATCTGGACTAACACAGAGTGGAGTACCTAATTTTTTAGGTCCTACACTAAGTAAAACACTGGAACACAAAAATGAAAGGCATACTTCTCTCTCCGCATAAACAAATAGTACTACTACTAATGGAATATACTTGTAGAGTGGAGGGAAGATAGGATAGTGGTTTGGGGCCTATCAGATGGTGCTTCAGTTCCATCATTTACTAATTAGCTAGGTTCAGGCACATAGGGACTTATTTCGGCATCCTTTCTGAACAGGCTTTCCCTTCCATTCTTACTCTGTAGTTTTGGTCCACCACTGCTAGAGTCGTCTTCATGAAACAGAGTACATTATGGCAACACCCTGCTCCTTCAAGTTCAAAATTTAGAGAATGCTGCCCACTCTATGAAAATGACATATAAACTTCTTAGTCTGATATTCACAACTCACCAGCTTGGCTTTCCAAAATTAATACTTTTATCTACTTTTGTTTATCTTTTAGCGTAATCTCCTATAACAATCTCACCATGTTCTAGAATCTAGACAGTGGTTTATAATTTTATTGTGATTTTGATATTTAATGTTTTGTCTCTATCTTTTTGATCAATATGTCCTCCTCCTGAGAATTCATTCTCTCTTCTTTGCATATCTTCAGGTCATCAGACAGGGATTTTTTATGACATATTAATAAGCAATTATTTGTTTTACTATACAGATTAACCGTGGAAAAAAGAAAGAAAACGGATCACATTTGTAAGACTGGTTTGATCCATAAGACAGATGCATCAATTGCCATTCTGAAGCATACTTTGACTTTCTATGGATTTTATTTAATAAGGGACACTATTATTTCTTCAATAAAGACCATATTGTATTAAAATATCTTCTTTTAAAAGACAGACACTGACAATGGTTTTACTAGCCTGGTGATTTGAGTCTAATCCCATATCAAAATAGTTTACAAGTACTTTGAAGTTATTGCTGTGGAGGAATAAATCAAGACCCCAATTATCCTTAGTTGTGAATAAGGGGCAATCGTCCCAAGAACTCGGAAACAATGGAAATAAGTTTGTCCTGTGAAAGACAAATCCGCAAAAGATTAAGAATTGTCAGTGAGTGACTGGGTGAGATGAACTGTCAAGCTCAGTTTAAGTCAACAACTCATGTTTCCCTGTGGACAAACAATAGAAGGAGAACTGCATTACAGGAGGGCCCTAACCTAGCCTTCAGTGGAGCTGAGAAGGAACAACAGCCAACTGCAACCCGAACATCTCGGCGTTTTTGAAAACAGTGCTGTTTAGATTATTACTTAGACTGGATGCTGGGTAAACAATACAAAACACTAAAACTAAATCCTGCACTACAGGATACAGAGAAAATGCTTTACAATATTATAAATGAAAGATCCAGTGCCAATGTGCATCTCCCTTCCCCCACCACTCTTTCCCTTTTCCTTTAAATGTAGGCATAACTGGTTATGTTTTAAATATTATTGAAATTACCCTTCTGGAAAGCATTTAATATTCTATTTGTCTCTTTTATGATCTCCTTCCCCTTTGGGGGTGAGAGGTAATTTATTTAAGTATCTGCTTTATACAACATCATAATCCTTCTAAGACAGAAGTGGTTCATTTAGAGATACAAAAGGGAGGGGGGAAACCCCACACAGGATATAGTATTCAGCTAATCAGTAATATGATGTCGGACTAGAACAAGTAACATATTATTTGTTACGAAGTGCAGCGCATTCTCGTGTTTCAAAGCAACACAGATGTAAGATTCAAGGCAGAAGAGAGCAGGTGGTATGGTAGCAGTCATTAATTATAAGATATGCAGGCTTAATAAAAAAACCCACTTTATAGATTTAATTATCAATATTATCTTAGCATTGTTAAAAGCAACTTTAAGCAGTTTCCAGTGTAGAGAATTTATAAGGAGAAAAGAAATGTATCATTATAAAGCGCAAGTCAAACAATTATAGCAAGAGAAATGGTTGCTAAACTCGTTAGTATAGACTTTGAATGGCATGATGAAATTAAAGTAAGGTTAGAAGATAGGCATGAAATAAAACATGCTGATAACCACCTTAACCATAAACTCTTTAATTTTTAGAAATTCATGTCATTCACATCAAACTGTTATTTCTGGTGACCACTCTTGACTCTTGTTATCGATACATTTCATTTACTGTATATACTCATGTATAAGTCTGTTTCTCAGCACGTTTTTAATGCAGTTTTTGTGGTAAAATTAGATGCCTTGGCTGATAGTCGGGCCGGCTTATACTAGAGTACATACGGTAATTCTCATAGTACACTTTGCTATTTGACCAAGTCTCCTTTAATGCAGGCACGGATATTAGGTATACTTGCTGGTATATAAATATCGAGCACACACTTTAGCCTGCACAAGGACATATTTTGCCATTTTGTGCTCTCACTTCATGTAAGTCTATAAAACTTGAAAAGCATTCTCTTTCCCACTTGGACGAGTTATTGAGAATTTCATACCGCAGGCTATGAAAAGCTGTTCTACGGCTTACGTTTCACTGCTTAACACAACTCTGCCCTAGTTTGGAGTTCCTCCACGCGGACGGAAGCCACGTAGCTTCACTTGTGCATCAAGGTGCAGGGTGAGGGAATCTGAATGCAAATGGAGGAGTTAAAATTTTTAAAAGCAAGTGAATTTTGTGGGTAATTCCTAAAACTGGAAAGGTTTGTGGGTTCTGGTGCTGAGTGTAGCACGCTGCCGGGAGAGGCCTTTTGAGAGAAGTACGTGCATATCTGTCTGTAGAGACCAGCAAAGAGTGACTGAGTGACTTCTCTTTAGAAAGGCCACTGGGAAAGACACTTTCTCCCAAATGATGATTGACAAACTTCTTCTCACAGACCTGGTAGCTAAAGACTTAAGACTGTGTTCCTTGGTACGCCAGTGTGGCCAAATGACCGACAGCTGAAAGGAACCTTGTAAAATACAGACATTAGAGCGTATTTGTCGGTGGTAATTTCAATAGACTTAAAACTGAGTTTTAATAAAGCAGATATACCAAACATAAACAGTAAATAAATACTCTGAAATCTTAAGTTCTCAAATAAGCGCTCCTTCTCGTTCAGAATGACCAAAAGGGCCCTGGAGTAAGTGTATTTGCCATCACTCCCTGTCACTATGTATTCATCAGGGTCCCTGCTGCCCAGTCTGCACTAGGCTTCCTTCTCTTCTGGATGCTTCACTTACACGAAGAACACGTTTAACATAAAAGGCCAGGAAAAATCTACCTTTATGGGATTGGCAGGTATGCCACATCTCATATTGCCCCAAATAAATCCTTTGGAAAATAAAATATGTCTTTAAAAATTCTGTCAAACAATTAATTTTAGCAAAATGGGAGCTAATAAAGGATCGAAATACTCAGTAGAAATTGAGTATTATTAATGATGAATGCAAATAGCTGACTGCTAGGGTAACAGATTGAGAAAGCTCACTGAAGACATTAGCTGTCACCAAACTAATTACATTAAAAAGCTTTTAAAAAGCAAGCCTTGTTCCTAAGAAGAAAACAAGTTGATCTAGACAGTTTCAGGTGGTTGATGACGTAGAAACAAAACTCGCATGGATACCACAATACACTCAGGGCTGCTTTCTTTCTGCGCCATTGTGAAGACAAGGGAGAGGTATTCATTTTGATAAATTTAAAAAATCTTGTTAGGAAAGCAACAGGAAGGTAAGAGATTAAATAACTACAGAGTAATATAATAATACAGACAGAAACAAACTGATAAAAAGAAGCAGGAAACAGGCTGCTACTCACATCCTCTAAATATCTCCTAAATACCACCAGCAAAATCTACATAATTATTTACAGGGAATCTTGGAGGCAGTACAGAGACTGAGGGATTGGTTGAATTAGCGGTAGAGTGGGAGCAGCATAGATTTTCCTCCATGTAGAGATTATCTACAGAGTTTTAAAATCGGCAAACAATCCAGATGTTGCCTAGGAGCAGTGGTTTGCTCATATCCATCAGGAGCCAGTTGTGAAAACATATCACTGAAAATCAAATTACATAAACATACAATTACTTAAATTATGTTAGAAATGCCAAAATACCCCAGAAATCCTTTGATAACTATTTCCCAGGCCTTTGAAGATATTTGCCTCTGGGTGTTATGGTGGCGAGCTGCGAATCTCTTCCCATCTGCACTTTCAATGACTTCAGGTCTGTAGTTCGAAATTAGCCCTGGTGGGAGTCATTAATTACATCACTGAAATTGGAAAGTGCTACAAAATGAGGGCTTTTCTCCTCTGCAGAACCAATTGATAAACATTTGCCTTTGTCAAAGGGTATTCTAAACCTTAAAATAGAAATGTAAAATAACTGAAAATTCACTGATGACATTTAGAGAAACATTGAAAAATGATACTAAGTTATATGCTAGATAAATCGGAGTATCCCGTAATTTAAGCAAATGATTGTTTTTATTTGATAAACAAGAGCAGGCCATTCATCTTTAACCAGTTGTTAAAACTTTGCGAGTTTAATTTTGGTTTGTGGTCCTTCTAAGCAGAACTCAAAAAGACTGGACAAGAGCACAGGGTGTGAACCCAAGACTCACTGCTGAGCACTTTCCAGGTTCATGCTCCTTGTTCTGAGTCTACCACCACCATTTGAAAACAAGGCCGGCTTCCCAATTGATTTCCTGCCGCCCACTTGTACTCTCTTTCGCACTCACACACCTTTTTTCTCAGAAAGTATTTTCATAACCACCTGTTTTTCTGTTCGTATTTTTGATGTGTGTGTTTTGCGTGCTCATTTTTATGTAATTACCACAACTCTTTCAAGAAAACCAAATTTTTGTGCATATCAAGAAAGGGCAAATAAAGAAGGTAAACAGATTCCATCAAACTTTAGGGCACAGGTTCCCAAACTTATTTGGTCGCCTGCCACCTTTTCAGGTAGAACAAAAAACAAAACCCCTCAGCATTTACTTGTCAATTAAAACCTATAGCCCATAAGTCAGGATAAAGTGTAGGTATCTGTTTTTTGCACGGTGCCTGGCCTTGTGGGGTGAAGGTGAGGCTGAATGGTCAGTCCTCTAGCCTTCCTGATTTTGGCAATAACCATAGACGCTCAGCTCCGTGTATCTTTTATATATCGCAGTCCTATTTAAACTGTCATTAGGGAGAAAAAAGAGTTCCTTTGTTTAAAATCAAAACAAAGCAAAACCGTGTTCAGGGAATGTAGGTATGCGTGTACATGTATAGTACTGTATCTGCACTGTCAGTACTTTCTACAAAAGACTAGTGTCACTGTGCATTTGGAGAGTGGCAGTTTCAGGTACACTGGGTTAAATATTAGGGTATATCTATTTTTTTTCTTCCTGCCTGTGGATCCCTCAGCTCCTATTAGGGTATATCTTATAGAATCATGTGCTGTATATTTGAAAACATTAGTTTAAATGTAAGATTTTAAAATTAAAATGTAAAATTATCAAGTACATAGGTTACCTCGCTTTTAAAGGGAACAGGACAACAATTTAGGGTTTATGTCTTCACCCACTGAAATTTTGTTATTGGTTGCTGTTAGATTGGCTTCAACTACTCAGGGCAACCTTATGTACAGCAGAAGAAAATACTGGCCAGGTGTGTGCCTTCCTCATGGAAGTTTGTATGTTTAAGTTGTTGCGGCCTCGTGCCAATCCATCGATCGCATGGACAGTTTCCCTAGTTTTTGCTGACCCTACACGTTACCAAACACTGTATGTATTTTAATAACAACTTCACATGTTGTATTATATCATTTGTCAAACAAAAGCAATATTGTTGGAACAAAGAGAAAATATACTTTATATAGAGATCAATAGATGAAATGTCCCTGAGAAAGCAAAATTCTACATAATTAAAACAGTGCTCATTAAAAATGTCTCCTCAACCAAACGGTTTTCAAATTTGAGAAGGGAAAATAAATAAATACATTGATTTAGTTTTCAAGAATGCAGTTACTCTGAAAAAAATGTTTTTCTAGAGCAAGTAAATCAATCAAATAGTAAAGCGTGAAGTGCAGCCCTAGCGGTAAGACAGAGAGAGCTTCACGGAAGATGAAATACTGGCTGCACAGAAGATGCGTGTCCCACAGATTCTGTTTTCTTTGCGGTCTTCCATCCCAATACTAACCAGGCCCATCTTGCTCAGCTTATGAAATCTGACAAGGGTACAGCCCATGGCAATAAGGATGCAGGATAGTGATTTTATTTCTTATTTTATTCATTGCAGCCCCAGGGAGAGAGATAACAAGAGCAGGAATGAAATACAGGTCTCCTACATAAAACACTGCAGACATTACCACTAAGTCACCAGAGGGAAGGAAGCAGGAAAGAGTTTATTTTGAAAGAGTTTTTTGTTATAGTCCTTATGGCGGGAAATGATTTGGTTTGGCTTACCCAATGCCTCATTAAAACCTTAACTCTATTCATCATAAATTTAAGTGATCTTTTCACAAAACCGTTCCCCACACCACAAAGAGTTTGACATCTGTTACATTTTTTAAAATTAGCTGCATTGTTTCATAAATTAATGGGGGAGAGGGGAAACTATCATCAACCTAACATAAAATGGTCAGATAATGATCATCAACTTTATAGAAAACTTCTAGTCAACAACAACAAAAAACCCCACAAACAATCCAATTTAACAATGGGCAAAGGATATGAACAGATACTTCCCCTTAGAAAACATTCAGGCAGCTAGAGAGCGTGTGAAGAAGTACTCAATCATTAACCATTCCAAGCGCAAACTCAGTACCATCAAGTTGATTCTGATTCATAGTGCCCTCTAGGCAGAAAAGAACTGTCTCTTTCTGAGTGGGTTTCTGAGACTGGGGGGAGTGAGGCGGGAGAAAGTCTCATCTTTCATCCCCATTAGCCACCAATGAGATGAAATTAAAATTACAGTGAGATTCCACCTCCTCCAGACAATAATGACATTTAATAATAACAATAAAGCTAAGACAGAAAATATCGAATGTTGGCAAGGTTGTGCCAACTTCCATAGCACCGTTGGTAGGAATGTAAAAATGAGATAGTCACCAAGGAAAACAGAATGGTGCTTCCTTTCAAAGCTAGACATAGAAACACCATAGAATCCAGCAATCTCACTCCTAAGGCAACACCCTACAGAAACCAGAGTTGCTACAGGTATGGGCATGTTCATACCTATATTCATTGCAGCGTTATTCACATTAAGAAAGAGATGGGAGTACCCGAGGTGTCCATCAACCGAGGAAGTGATACACAAACTGGCTCACATTTGCAATGGAATCGTACCTAACTATAAAGAATAACGATGACTCCACGGACTAAATGGATGAATTTACAGGACACTATGCCGAGTGGCCTAAGTTCATTACTAAAAGGTAAATATCAAATTAGACCACTGTTAATGTTTTTTTAAAAAAAGGATCTACACAGGGGAGGTTCTGGGGTGGGGGAGACAGGAGGGTGGGGGAGGAAGAGGAAATAAGTAAGACAGGTTAATGTGGGTGAAGAGAAAGCTCCTACAAAATATGGGGAAGTCAGCACATGACAAAGGCAGAGGAAGACACAGGAATGCAAGGTCAGTGAACTGTTTGCACTGGCCCATTCAGCCAAAGTCTCTAACTCTCACCAGAGACCTTTTCCTGTATGCATTTGGATAAGAAGGTGCGTGATACATGGTGAGTAGTTGTGAATAGGACTCATTGGAATGTCATCCTAATGGCTGTAAAATGAGCCCTCGGAAAGGCAGCAGAGGGGATCTCACTACCAGCAAGAGCTGGCAGTGGAGTGTGTCCTCTGGACCGGAGATCCTTTAGCAGTGAACTTCCTTGATCCAGAAGACGGCTGTGACATCAGAGGAGCAGCAGCCAATCCAGGAGCCAGTACAGGAAACAGAGTGGTGGCCTTCCGAGCCCAAGGAATAGGTAGAGCTGAGTGCTTCAAGGTAGGATGCTAGTTTGTACAGTGGGGGTGCTTCTGGGCACTTAATTCAGGGGAGTTGAACTTGCTGACCCATGGAAGAGGAGCTGAGTGCCTTCAGGCTGAGGCTTGTAGGAATGAGGCCCCTGGGCATGTAATTCAGGGAGCTGGGTTTGCTGATACAGGAAGCTCCAAACTCTGGGTTAGGCATACAGAGGAGCGGCATGCCCTCTGGAATTCTATGTGGCCATTGCAACAAATATTAGGACCTAGTAATAAGGTGCCCTGGTGATGTAGTGGTTATGTGTTGGGTATTTCATTAACAGCCCTGCAAGAACTCTGTAACATACCCTGATGAACAAAAATGTCAAACCAAACTCCTTGTTATCTAGTTGATCTGACTCATAGTGACCCTATAGAACTGCACCTGTGAGTTTCCAGACTGTAAATCCCTGTAGGAGTAGAAAGCCTCATCTTTCTCTTGCAGCGCTACTGGTAGTTTTGAACTGCTGACCTTTTGATTAGAAGCCCAATATGTAACCCACTATGCCACTTGGGCTCCTGTTAACTTCCTTAATAACCTTTTAATCGTGAATGTTGTTTATAAATTCAATGTGGCCAGTGAAAATATTAGGACCTAGTAAAAGATGCCCTGGTGGTGTAGTGTTTGTGTTGGGCTGATAACTGCTAGGTCAACAGTTCAAATACACCAGCAGCTCTGCAGGCAAAAGATGAGGCTTTCTACTGCCATAGTGAGTCAGTCTCCTGGTTTTTTGGTTTGTTTGAGTTTTTTTGTTTTGTTTTGTTTTTAAGATTACAGTCTTGGAAACCCAAAGGAACAGTTCTACCCTATCCTAAAAGGTCTCTATGAGTTGGAATCAACTCAATGGCAGTGAATTTTTTGAGTGGGTTATAAAAATAGAGAATGCTATTTAAGTGACAGAACACATAGTAACTGTAGTAATAACTAACACAGACAATCATGCAACAATATTGACAATAATTTATGAATGGGTAGGAATGCTGAAAAGGCACGGGAGGATGTAAGGGGGCACAACCACCTGGAGAGGCGAGGTTTGGTTTGGGATATTTCTATACACCTAACTGTAGGTGCTGAATGTACAATAGAGAGGATATATAAAACAAGGTCACAGTCATGGAAATTTCTAAGAAATAACCAAACACCTCAAGGGACAAAGATCCTAAACTTGGAGATGAAAGACCATAGACCAGGGGTCTTCAAACTATGACCCAGAGGCCACATGTGGCCCACCAAGGACATTTATCTGGCCTGCCGGGTGTTTTTGCCTGTTTGTTTTTGTACTTCAAAATAAGCTATGTTCAGTGTGCATAGTTCATTGTTTTTATTTAAACTACAGTCTGGCCCTCCAATGTGTCTGAGGGACAGTGAACTGGCCACCTGTTTAAAAAGTTTGAGGACCCCTGCAGACATTGGGGCATCTACGTCAGGTGGCACATATAGACATAAAGACAATGGTCTGCAGCCGACTTTGGTGAGTAGCTTGCAAGCAGCCACCTAACATTTACGGGTCTCTTTTTGGCGAGAGCAAAAGAGGGTTAGGAAAACCAGTCTCAATGGAGTAGCTACTCTGAAGTACAAAGGAACCATATGACTCTTGAGACCAGTAGAACTGGATGGTGCCAGGCTACCACTACTGACTGCTTTGACTAGGGTCACAGCAGCAGTCCCAGATAGAGCAGGAGAAAAATACAGAGCCAATCAAATGGACAAAAAAGGTCAGATACACTGGTCTGACAGAGGGCTGGAAGAACCCTGGAGATAATGGCATTAAGACTTACTTTGAACCAGAGCTGAAGCTATTATTCCCAGGAACTAGCTTTCAGTTAAATGACAGACGAGCCCGGAAAACAAATAATAAAACCTCAGAAGGCTGTGTTCTTCAACACATTTGCCAAAAAGTGAAGATGAGTAGACTGGGAGGCTGAACATCCAGAAGAAAGGACACGGAACCCCCATGGCCATGCTAAAAGAACTCATGGAACCCTCCATCAGCAAATGAGTCCATGAAAAGATAATTTGTTGTGTAAACTTCATCTAAACACAATAAAAACATTAGAATAGCAATAAAACAACAACCCTGTAGTGGGCAGAGCAACTTAGCAAAGGAGGGTGAGCATGGTGGTCAACTTAAAGACTGTAACCAATGTCAAAAGCTGTACACATAGAGACTGGTGAATTACTGTATGTTCTGCTGTCTCAACAAAAAAGTCTATATTAATAATAATCAGAAATAACTTCCAACATTTTACTTTTCATGTACTATTTCTAATACTTGAATATTGTCACTTTTCTCTTTTTAATGTCAGTGATGGAAGTCCTGGTAAACTCTAGAAGAAATTAGCTGAGTTTGACAGAAGTTAAGAATAAAGAAGTACAAAGATGGTGTCCAGCTATAATCACCAGTCCAGTGCTCCTGTTGTTAGATCAGAAAATTAAAAGAGGTAAGGAGGCCAATATTGAGAAGCTGGGTGTTAAAAGTGGATTCAGTGTACTACGGTCTGGCTCAGACCTTCCCTGCAATTTTCACCCAAGGAGCGATTCAAGAACTAGCTGAAATGCTCTAAGTTCACCCTCTCTGCCTGTGGACTCCAGTAATCCCTCACTAGATCCAGCAGGACAGCATCTGCCACCCCATCCTACACCACAGATCCGAGACTTGCAGCATAGTAATACCCCAGGATGCTGTCTAAAGGTGGTCATAATCCCAGGCTCTTGGAGAGCCTCCCAGAACTAGCCATAAGCCCTCACATCAGTGTTCCCCTCTCTGCTCTCCATTCAATTTCTGCATTCTCAGACTTTGCATCCTCTCTCCCCAGCCAGGAATGGAGTGACTACATTGGCTATACCCTCAGCCACTCTCCCCAACTCCAACCCTGCCAGCATGGGTTATGATACATAATTAAGTCACTACTTTTCAGCAACTGAAGGGCCCCTGGGATATTTATCCATGACAAAGCTGTGAAGGAGAAAACCTGGAGCAAATTCAGGTCTAGTTATTCCCCAAACCACTCAGCTAATCTGGTCTCCCTTACCTGGGGGACAGCACAGCATCGCCCAATTCCAGTGCAGCCCACAAGCCCTTTATAAAAGGGAAAAACAATAATTTTTTAAAGTGTTTATAATTCCAGGCTGTGTTCCTTTGTGTAACTTTAAATATAAGCCTCCAGAAATCTGGCCTTGGTCTATTAGCATAATATTAACATAACAAGACCAACAGAACTCTAATTTCCAGAGCACAGCCTAGGATTTTAACATAACAAAACAGGAAAAGGCCAGGCTGAAAACCACAGCTCAAGCGAAAACTGGCTCCATAGGGAGTCTTCATAAGACTGTGAATTGTGGCCAGACGGTCCAGACCAGACCCATGCCCACACTGCAAGCCCGTTCCAGTGGTATACTTACAGTAGCTGGCATCAGCATAGCTTTCAAGATCCCCTATCACTTTTGGTAACTGAGTCACCATGGCACCACGCCTACACAGCAGCCCAGCCCACAGTAGGCCACAGGTAATTCCCAAAACCTCACTTACCAATCACACAGAGAAAGAGCTCAGGGTCCTTCTGTCTCTTGGGAACATGGCTCCTAGATCTTCCAAAATGACACACAGACAACATACCTCAGCACCCTCAACAAGTAAACAAGAAAAACAAAACACAATAGAGGAAGTCCTAAATCCAATTACACCCATAGAAGAAACAGATGCTGACTGGCAACAAAAAAGAAATCTTCAGAATGCTTTTTGGAATAATGAAGGAAGCAATGCAGAATAAGGACACCATGAAAAAGGAAATGAAGTCCAAGATAGAGGGGATAAAGTCCATGCACCAAAGGGGAATACAAGAACTAATTGATGAGGTAACAGAAGCAAAGCACGAGATAACGGACCTCACCAACCAATTAGAAGAGGCAGAGAATTGTACCAGCAATCTCGAGGACAACTAGGCAGACTCCAACAAATGGGAAAGGCAGTCAAACAAGGTAATAAAAGAGGCAGAATAAAACCTAACGTCAATGACAGATGCTATGAAGAGGAACAATATTCAAACAATTGGTCTTCCAGAACAAGACACAACAAAGAAGTCTACAACTAAATTGGGGAGGGAATTCCTGGAAGCAAATTTCCACACCTTAATGAATGAAAATCAGGCCTTCATTCAGGAAGCAAAGAGGACACCAATTAGACCAAACCCCAAGAAGAACTCACTACGCCATATAATAATAATTAAATTATCCAACTTTGAGGAAAAAGAAATTTTTAAGAGCAGAAAGAGAAAAAAAAAAGGTGGTGACATACAATTGTTCTCAGGTAAGAATATGCTCAGACCTATCAGAAGATATGATTATGAGAAGAGAGTGGAGTCACATCTTCTGAAAGCTGAACGGAAAAACGCAGACCTGAGAATCCTCTACCCTGCCAAATTATCTATTAAGATAGACAGTGAGGTAAGAGTCTTTCCAGACAAGGAAAAACTCAAAGAATATGCCAGAAGACACCCAACCCTGCAGAAAATCCTTGTTGAATCACTGTGGTCACAAGACAAGCATCCACCAAGCACAAGCAGGAGACCACCATATAGCTCAACTCCATCTAGAAGTCAACATGCCGAAAACAATTACCAAGATAACATTGCCCGAGAGGGAAAAGAAGGCAAGAACAAAACTCCCCACATAAACACAGCACACTGATAAGAAGGGAGAGAAGAAAGCACCCAACACAGAAGGTACAACATGACATCCAGGAATCCACAGATGGTGGTCATAACTGAATATCAACAGCCTGAACTCACCTGTTAAAAGGCAAAGATTAGCAGACTGGCTCAGAAAACATAGCCATCAGTCTGTTACGTGCAAGAGACACATCTTAAGCTCACAGACAAACAGACTAAGTATAAAAGGCTGGTGGAAAATACAGACGACAAACAGCAATTTTTAAAAAGCAGGTATTACAATCCCCGTCCCCAAGAAAATTGATCTCAAGGTGCAAACCATAATGCGAGGCCAGGATGGGCATTATACAATGCTCAAAGGATCAGTAGACCAGGATACAGAAGGCATAATAAATACATATGTGCCTAATGAGAAACCTGCAAAGTTCATCAAACTATTCAAAAGCTGAAAAAATAACTCAAAGACTCAACAATCATAGTATATGACTTTAATATACCACTATCAGAGAAAGACAGATCACTGGGAAAGAAGCTCAGCAATGCAGCTAAAGAGCTAAACACTACAATTAGGTGACTGGACCTGATTGACATTTATAGAGCTCTCCATCCAAAGGTAAATAATTCACATTCTCTTCAAGTGCACATGGCTCATTTTCAAAAATGGAACACATGCTGGGATACAAGTTGAACCTGAGTAAATTCAAGCACATAGAGATCACTCAGACATCCCTCTCGTACCACCATGCCATAAAGCTGGAGGACAACTAGAAAAACAAGGCCAAACAACTGGACGAGGAATAATGATCTTCTGTGACAAATGAGTACTGGCCCAGATTAGAGAAGAAATTAAGAAGTTTCTGGAAGCCAATGAGAATGAAAATACAATGTACCAAAACCTATGGAATACAGCAAAGGCAGTTATTAGAGGAAGTTTAATAGCAATTAATGCATATATGAATAAGGAAGAGAAACTTAGAACTGATAGACTATCACAAAACCTCCAGCAACTAGAACAGAGAAAACAACAACCCCTCCAATAGCAAAAGAAAAGCAATAATAAAGATCAGGGCAGAGTTAAACGAGTGGGAAGAGAACAATGCAAACAATCAGTGCAGCAAAAAGCTGGTTCTTTGAAAGGATTAACAGAATTGACAGACTGCTGGCAAACTTAACCAAGGAAAAGAAGGAGCAAATATTTATAGCCAGGATGAGGGATAAAACCAGGGAAATCACAATAGATTAAAAGGATAATCACAAAGTACTTTTAAAGTCTGTATTATAATGAATTTCAATAGTGTGGAAGACCCGATGAAAAATTTGGGAAAACAATCTCTCCCTAGATTATCCCAGAGAGAGGTCAAGAACCTCAACAGACCTATAGCAAAAGAAGAAATAGACATCAAGAAATCTCCTGGACCAGATGGCTTCACAGGAGAATTCTACCAAGCATTCAGGAAAGCTGACACCAATCCTCCACAAATTATTCCAGAGAAGAGAAAAAGATGACAAACCCCCAAAGTCATTCTACAAAGCCAGTATAACTTTGAAACCCAAACAGGGCAAGCTTCCCACAGGAATAGAGAACGACACACCAATATCTCTAATGAACATATATGCAAAACTCCTTAAAATATCGGCCAATAGAAAACAAAAATATGTAAAACACACCATCCATCATGATCCGGTGGGATTCATTCCAGGAATGCAAGGATGGTTTAACATCCAAAAGTCTGTCAATATTATTTGCAACATTGATAAGAAAAAGGATAAGAATCACATGATAATATTGATAGATGTAGAAAAAACATTTGACAACATTCAACGCCCATTCCTAATTAAGATACCAAAGAAAATAGGAATGGAAGGAAAATTCCTCAAGTTTATACAAGCTATTTACAAAATGCCAATAGCCAATAGTCAATGGAAAAAAAGACAAAAATAATCCCACTGAAAAAGGATGCCCCTTGTTCCCACTTCTTTTCAACATTGTACTGGCGGTTGTAGCTAATAACACAAGGCAGTAGAAGGATATTAAAGATATTCACCCGGGAGAGGAAGAGGTGAAACTAATGCTATTTGCAGACATCTGATTCTACACATTGAAAACCCCAAAAGCTCCACAATAGGAATACTGACAGCGATAGAGGAATAGAAAAGAGTGGCCGTATACGAGATAAATTAACAGAAGTCTACTGGTTTGCTATCAAGAAGGCTGTGCCCTTCATAATAGCCAAGAACAAACGGAAATATCTTGGGATATATCTAACCAAAACAACACAAGACTTATACAAGGAAAACTACAGAACCTTACTACAGAAAACCAAAAGCAACCTCCATGGATAGAAGAATATCCTATGATTGTGGATTCGGAGACTCAACATAGTAAAGATGCCAATCTAATCCAAGACACTCTGTAAGTTTAATGTTATCCTGATTCAAATACCAGCAAATTTCTTCAAAGAATTGGAAAAACTAACCAACTTCATATGGAAAGGAAATAAGCCCCAAATCAGCAGAGAACTCCATAGGAAGAAGAACAAAGACGGGGGTGGGGTGGGTGAGGGGGACTTGCCTTACCTGACTTTAGCACTTACTACACAGTCACAGTGGTCAAAACAACATGTTACTAGAATAACGACAGATACTCAGAACAATGGAAAAGAACAGAAAACCTAGAAATAAAACCATCAGCATATAGACAACTGATCTTTGACAGGGGCTCAAAAAGCATCAAGTGGGATGTGGATACCCTCTTTAACAAGTGGTGCTGGAAGCAATGGATAGCCACCCATAGAAAAATGAAACAAGACCCTTATCTCACCCCATGCACAAGAACAAACTCATGGTGGATCACAGACCTAGAAGTAAATCCCAGAACTATCAGGGCCTTAAACAAAGGAATAGGAACAAACCCAAGAACCTTGGCATAGGCTAATTGTAATAGGGAAGGGTATACACACAGATGAAGCGGAAATCAACAAATGGGATATACTAAGGTTAATACACCTGTGTGCACGGAAAGATTTCACCAAGAGAGTAACAAGAGAAACCATAGACTGGGAGAGGATTTTTAGAAATGATACAACAGACAAAGGGCTTACTACTAAAATCTACAATACCCTCCTAGCCTGCAAAAAGAGGCAAACAGCTAATCCCTTGAAGAAGTGATCAAAAAACATGGAAGAGAATTTTCACTAGGGAGGAAAGATGGATGGCCAATAGACATATGAGAATATGCTCCCAATCATTAGCTATCAGAGAAATGCAAATTAAAACAACCATGATCTACCACTTAACACTCTTAAGGATAGCCCAAATCAGAATATTGGAGAGAACAAATGGTGGCGGGGATGTGGTAAGATAGGAACTCTCCTCCACTGCTGGTGGTAGTGTAGATATGTACAACCACTGTGGAAGCCGTCTGGTGATATTTAAAGTAAATGGAAATTGAGTTACCTCCAACCCAGGAATCCCTCTACTGGACACATACCCATAAGCGGTAAGAACCAGACCACGACCAGTTGTCTGTGCTCCAATGCTTATTGTGGTGCACACAATCTCAAAGAATTGGAAACAACCTAAATTTCCATTGATAGACTAGTGGATTAGAAAACTGTGGCACATACACACAATGGAGTAATATGCATCACTAAAAAGCACTGATGATCACATGAAGCACATCATCTCATGGGAAGAGTTGGCAGAAATTATGCTAAGCGAATTGCCTCCAATCACAAAGGACAAGTACAACATGAGTCTGCTGAGGTAAGTATAATCAGCAGAGTAGGTACAGAAGGAAAGTCACTTATCTCACACTTTATGGGTTGAGGCATAGGTAATTGGGCGGGGTGGGGTGCTGCAGAACAAACCCAAGGATGTACACGTCTTTCCAACAAAAAGAAGGGAGAAGGTGGGGAGGAGGAGGAGGAGGAGAAAAAGGGGGGCAGAGTGAGACGATGGCACTGGGGGAGTAGGCCACACTAATCCATCCAGAGGGACGGTACTGTTTATGTCTCCACAGAAATGGGAGTGTGAGTGCCGACCCCACCATGGCAAGCCAAACATTGAGAACACTGTAACCACATGGAACAACTCACGAATACAGAGGTCTATAGGGCCAGCCCCAATCAGAGCCAAACTGACACAAGCCACCCCTAGAAGTATGTGCTGCAGAGGGGCTGGCCTGCCACACCCACACGGAAGCAAACCAAGAAGGAAAAAGAGAGAGCGAGAGTCTACACCCCATACTGGCACTCCAAGCCCTGAGGATGACATGCCTGCACGTTGCTGTTAAGTCACAGAGAGGATCGTAGGGCTGACAACAGTTCCAAGACATGATGTCCCCTTGCTGGCACATACCACAACAGAGGACAATATTGGGGACATACAGCGGGGAGTGAGTCCGGTCTGACACCCCCACAGTGGGGCGAACCACAAAGGGAACGTAATAGATCAGTAACGAGAGCAAAACCAAACCACAAAGCCCCTGAGTGGCCCCCAAAATAGACTTCAGGTTAGGAGGGGCAGTTCCTGGAATTCCCCCAGGACCAGTGGGGAGATAGTCATAAATAAAGGTCAGCAGACAGACCTGGAATTATGTATGCTTTTTGGTTTTGGGGTTTTTTTTGCTAGTTACTTCTTTTCCTTCAGTCTTTTGTTTTGTCTCTGTTATTGTTGTTTTGCCTGCCTACATAAGATAGGTATGGGAAGCAGCAAGCCTGAGGAGAAATCAATGGGACCAATGGTTCCAGAGGGACCTGAGGGGAGGAAGCAGCAGGGGAAAGGAGCAGTGAGCAAACGATGCCAGAGACAGCGGAACAAATAGGGAATTAAAAGCAACAACAAGGAGAACGTAGAGATCCTGGTGATGTTGAAGCAACAGCAATCTAGTTGAGAGGAATTACTAAGAGGCAGAAAAAGGGTGAGCATGATGGAGGGCAGGAGAAAGGTAAAAGAAATCAAGGAAAGATTTAGGAAACAAAGCTGTGGATAGAGGTATAAACCTAAGTGTACGCTTATGTAAATATATTAATTCATATATAGAGGTATTGGCCTATGTACATATATGTATATGGCACTACATTGAGAAACTGGATGGCCTTTGGGCCTCTGCTCAAACCCTCCCTCAATGCAAGAACACTGTTCTAACAACCTGGCACTCTGTCATGCTCACTCTCCTGACACGTTTTAGGAAGACAAAATGGGTGCATAAGCAAATGTGGTGAAGAAAGGTGATAGTGTCTGGCTATCAGAAGATATAGCATCTGGAGTCTTAAAGGCGTGAAGTTAAAGTAAGCAGCCATCTAGGAGAGAGGCAACAAGCCCACACAGAAGAAGCACAGCGGCCTGTGTGATCATGAGGTGTGGACAGAATCAGGCAACAGGCAATAGAAGACCCAAAACAACAACAAAAAACTTATTGTTGAGAATGAGGGGGGTTGGAGCACAGACCACAAACCAATTTGTAGACAATAGGACATCCCCTCACAGAAGGGTCACAAGGAAGGGATAAGTCAACTAGGGCTTAGTATAGCACCGATGAAACACAGTATTCCTCTAATTCTTTGAGGCTTCCCTACCCCCCACTATCATGACCCAATCCTGCCTTTCAGTTTTGGCTAGACTGGTACACTAGTACAGATAAGAGCTCATGACACATGGAATCCAGGTAAAAAAAAACCCTCAGGAGCAGAAATGGGAGTAGTGACACAGGAGGGTAGGGAGAAGGTGGAAGAAGGAGAGGAGGAAGGGGGAATTGAGGCAAAGATTGACACATAACCTCCTGTCCCCGGGGGGATGAACAACACAGATGTGGGCCCCTCCGCCCCAGGGGGATGAACAATAGAAACGTGGGTGAAGGGAGACAGCAGTCAGTTTAAGACATGAAAACAATAATAACAATTGATCAAGGGATCAAGAAGGTGGAAGGAGTGAGGAGGGAGGGAAAAAGAGGAGCTGATTCCAAAGGCTCAAATAGAAAGTAAATGTTTAGAAAATAATGATGGCAACATATGTACAAATATGCTTGATACAATGGATGTATGGATGTTAGAAGCAGTGTAAGAGCCCCTAATATAATTATTTTTTAAAATCAACTTAAAAAAACAGAATAAAGAAATACCATAGATGTATTAATGCATAACTTGCTTCTATTGATTGAGCCATGTGGAACTCTTGGCATTTAAATTTTTTTACCTTGAAAATAACAATTCTAAATTAAATATATCTTACTGACCTTGGTATTCAAATATTTTGATTAAAGAGAGGAAATACTGCTATACGAGGTTGTAAGGATTAAGTGAACTAGCCTATGTATAACATATAAGCACTCAAAAGGTGCTATCATGATGTTCGGTAATGATAAAAAAAGTTCTGTTTTCTTTAGTTGAGATGGAATTATCAGTAAATTCATGAAATCTGCCTACATGACTTATACAGAGGTACACTGCACACTGTCTACCATCACTCATGGCCAGGCCACAGGAAAGGATTTCAGTAAGTTTGTGGGGGGATATTTCATATTTTATTTTCTGACGAACTTTTTGAAGCCCCCTCATAAGCTCAGAGTAAACTTTCTCAGAAGCTTATCTCTAGATTATACCATTTTATATCAACTTTGTGGTATCTTACAATTACAGCTTTTAAAACTTTCCCAAACAAAGACTGAACAAAGCAAGTCTAGTGAGGGAGAAAGCTGGAGAAGCTCTTGGAGGGAGGGGGTCTCCAGACACATGTATTCATTGACATTTGGTTCTTGAAAAGAACTGAAGGAGAGTTTAACTGTAAATGAAAACTTTGAGTAGCAGGGTCCCCAAGAAAAGAAGATTAGAGTAAGGTAAGAGCTTTGTTTTATAGTTTTAAGTTTATCAAATATTTTAAAATATATTCTCTCATCCAAAAAATAGGAATGGCCTATAATTGAACACATTTATTCTAAAAACTAGTGATGCCAGAACCCTAAGAATCGAGTACTTTGTCTCCTCCCCCTCACTACTACGCTTCTCTCTGCAGAAGTCACCGGGACAAATTACTTTGGGCACTTGATTAATTTAACACAGGTTTACTGAGAGTCAAATGTGTGCCCGATTCTATGGTGAGTTCTCCACAAAGAGCATAAACACGGGTTCTAACGAGCATATACTACAGGGCTTTCAAATAAAAACACCCAGGAAAGCAACTGCTGCACAAAGAGCTCTGCAGACACAGATGAACCCAACAGGATGCAGGCAGGACGAAAGTACAAGTGAATGACCAGCAGATTTACACAGTTTTCAATACATCACCTCACCTTATGCAACCTCTATTCCTGAAGAGTTGTATAAAACTGAAACTTGAAATCAAACTAGTGTTTAAGGGGAGAAAGTACTCCTCAAAGTGGGGGAGTTTTGTAAAATGAATCATTATTTGTAAAGCAAACAATCGCCCCCTAAATTATCTGTGCACCAAGAGAAGTTCTACAAAAGTTGCTTTACACACATTAAGTGAAGATACGCGTTTGCACATTTTGGGGAAGCACAGCAGTAGCAACTGTTGGCAGACTGTATTCACAGTGCTGACTTTCAGTCCGGGGTTGAGAGCTGTCCCAGGCAGAGGGAGCAGCAAGGAAATGTTTGCTTTGCATAAGCACCCTGAAAGAGCACCTTTGCCCGCTTTATTCACTCTGATGTGTTCCCCTAGCACTTGGAGTCACAGGACCAAGTGGCCACGTACACATCCATCAAGAGGCACAGAGAATTCTCAAACAAACAGTCGTAGCATGATAAGCTTTAGTATTTGCCTTGTTCAGGAGCTTTTTCATCTATTCCACTAACTTTTTGTTGCTTTTCTTTAAAGTTTTGAATGCCTCAATAGTCAATAAATCAATATTCCTATCTTGAATATTAACAATACACTGTATTTTATAGTATGAAATATTCAAGTATAAATTTTAGCATAAGTAGACTTCAAGGGTCATTGAAGAAAAATACATACTTTTTCAAGTATTTTAAAGTATTCTCCTTCATATATGAGGCATCTTCAAAAAGTTCACAGAAAAATTCCATTATCTTTTCATTCTATTTTACGGAAACATTTTGAAGCCCCTCTCATATGCTTGAATACATAGATTAACAAACAGATTACTTATAAAATTATTTCAAATTAAGAGATCCAAACTCTAGCATTAGTAAAAATGGGAACTTACTAGGATCCCTAAATCCGACAGGTCAGGTAAATGAGAATCTACTGCGATTTTATTCTAAACCTAGGCACCATTAATTTCACTATTTGTCTCTAATTTTTCCATAATGTCCTTACAGTTGAGCCATCCAGTATGCAACAAAATACTCGAAACACAAGCAGCCAGTCCCAATATGGGTTCTAAACTTCAATTAATATAGCTTACTTTTTTCAGAGGACATCTCATACCAGTTCATGACCATTTGCATAAAAACCTTACTGTATAATATACTGTCATGATTGATGAGCTGTTACATAGTTTTACATGGGTAGAGTTGATATTTGGGGTGGGGATCCTGAAGTAATAATTGGGGTAGGTCAAACTATCTCCAGGCACATATTTAATTAAATTAAATTTAGAATAGTCCATAATTTACAAGCAATTTTGACAATAGGACAAAGAGATGAAACTACATAAAACTTCCTGGAGAATAAAGGTTTTTAATATCATCTGTGAACCTTCTCAAACTATGCATATTTTTGCTATGATCATATGGGAACAAGCTAGAGTGTGAGCCACAGATTTGATGATTTATTTATCCAGAATAAATCAGGAAGAGATTAAGGATACAAAGACAAACAAGTTGGAGACATAGGGAATACAGAAAGACTGTATAATATACATGAAATTGGAGTTCAGGAAAAACAGAAGAGAATGGAGCAGAAGCAATATTTTAAGAGATAAAATTTGGGAATCTTTCATACTTGAGGAAAGGCTTTAAGTCACAGAATTAAGAAGCACTTTGAACACTAAATGGATGAATCACATCCAGGTACTTTCTAATGAAACTGATAACAAACCAGAGTTAATTAGAAAATAATAAAGGTATGAATACAAAAAGACAAACTGCATTTAAAGAAATGGAAGCTAAACAAACTAACAAAGCCAAACCAAACAAACACCTGGTTCCAGTGTATAGCGATCTAATATGGGGTTTTGGAGACTACATCTTTATGGTGGCAGGACAGCCTCATGTTTCTCACACCAAATGCTTGGTGAGTTTGAACCACTGACTTTGTAGTTAGTAGTTCAATGCTTACCTGACACCACCACCAGAGGTAAAAATCCACTGCTGGAGGTATGTCTGACTGAAAGCTAGAAATCAATAAAATTATGTGTTGAAATAAAATGTTTTCAAACTAAAATTCTACATTTATTAATAATATCCTCTAACTATTAAAATCGAAAGAAGGAAGACAAGTATAATAACTAATTATCAGTAGAACAAAAATTAAATGCTAAGGGAAACCATTAGAAATGGGAAAAATAACTCGTTAGAATTATAGAGATACTGAAGTTATGATGCACAAAAGAGGTTAAGTAGGTGAAAAGTCTAAATAAATAGAATACATAAACATTATAATAGTTTATGAACATTAAAATGTATATAATCAAATTAAAATACATAATAAAGAAGCAAAATGCAGTAAGACAGATGCAAAATAGATTTGTGATGTCTTGCACAAAAAACATCAAAAGATTAATCATTAAAATTAGTAACTTCTGGTCATCAAAAGACAGTATAGTAAAGGACTAAAAGGCAGGTCAAAGTGGGAGAAAATATGTGTAAACCACTTCCTGAACATTTACAATGCAGTGAGATATAAATCCATTCTAACTCCAAACTCATTGCCATGGAGTCGATTCTGAGGCACAGTGACACTATAGGACAGGGTTTCTGAGACTGCAACTCCTGATGGGAGCAGAAAGCCTCGTGTTTCTCCTGCGGAGTGGCTGATGGCTATGAGCAGCTGATCTTGATTTCCTTATTGGGAAATCCACTAGAGAGATATAAGTCATAACAAAAGCACAGAGAAAACTACCAAAGCCGGTGAAGGTGTGGAGGAGCTCCAATTCTCACACACTGCTGGTTGGATTGTAAAAGGATATAACCACAGAACAAAGTGGATGGTACTAGTTTAAAAAGCTAGATATGGAAATCCCATACAGGCCAGCAATTCTACTACTAAGGCACATCTCCTAGAGGAATAAGAGCAGTAACAAGCACAGATGTATGCTTATCCACGTTCACTGTACCATTATTATTATTATTTTTAAACGTTTTATTAGGGGCTCATACAACTCTTATCACAGTCCATACATATACATACATCAATTGTATAAAGCACATCTGTACATTCTTTGCCCTAATCATTTTCTTTTCTTTCTTTCTTTTTTTTTTCCCTTTTTTTACATTTTATTAGGGACTCATACAACTCTTATCACAATCCATACATATACATACATCAATTGTATAAAGCACATCCATACATTCCCCGCCCCAATCATTCTCAAAGTATTTGCTCTCCACTTAAGCCCTTTGCATCAGGTCCTCTTTTTTTTTCCCCCTCCCTCATGTGCCCTTGGTAATTTATACATCGTTATTTTGTCATATCTTGCTCTATCCGGAGTCTCCCTTCCCCCCCTTCTCTGCTGTCCCTCTCCCAGGGAAGAGGTCACATGTGGATCCTTGTAATCAGTTCCCCCTTTCCAACGCACTCACCCTTCGCTCTCCCAGCATCGGCCCTCACACCCTTGGTCCTGAAGGTATCATCCACCCTGGATTCCCTGTGCCTCCAGCTCCCATATGCACCAGTGTACAACCTCTGCCCTATCCAGCCCTGCAAGGTAGAATTCGGATCATGGTAGTTGGGGGGAGGAAGCATCCAGGATCTGGGGGAAAGCTGTGCTCTTCGTCGGTAACTGTACCATTATTTATAAACAAGATAGAAACGGCCTATAAGCTCTCTGTGGTAGTCACCTAATCTGGTGATTGCCAATGAGATGTCTGTGTGGGCGTGGCCTTCTCCTGAGAATTCTGGGAAAGCTGGTACTTCCTCCTTCAAGGTAGAAGACATCTCTCTCTCTGCTACTCCCTGGGAGACATTGCAGAAGATAAGCCACATGTACGCGACCAGACCTTGGAAGCCGGAGAAGCCAGAGAGAGACCCCTGTTAGCCCTGAGATGCTTACAACGCCACTGGACCCAAAGACTTTCTACCCACTGGCTTGTGCTCATCCTGCATTTGGCATCATTGCATGTGTTCTGTGAGTCTGAAGAGGACTTTATAGATTGGTATCAGACATATGGGCTAATTATCGGACTTATGGACTTGGCTGGGATGTTTTCTCAATGTTCAATTGCTCTTGTATATAAATCTCTTTCTTATACACATAGGTGTGTCAATGGATTTGTTTCTCTAGTCTACCCAGACTAACACACTCTCATCACATGGACAGATAAACAAGCCAGAGTACATACCATGAAACACCTCATTAAGGAGGATTAAAATGGAGGCTATTAGCCTGAATGAAACAAGTCAATTACAAAAGAAGAATAATCCGAGGCCATTATTATAAAGAGTCAAGAAAAGGTTTACAGAAGAAACACTCTTTGATGGATACCAGACTGAAAGGGAAAAGAGGTAATTCACGAACTAGAGATGGTGCCCAGCAACCACTACAAACACTGCATCAAGGGGTACAAAGAAAAGATCATATATAATACAGGAGTTGGTAACATAAAATGACTAATGCAAAAAAAACTCACTGGGAGGATAAAAGTATAAAAGACAAAGATACTATCATACACGCAATCCTGCAGTGACAGCTAACATGCACGAGTAGAAACATAGGTAGACATACACGCTGAACAGATGTGGGAAGACAAATGGGAGGTCATCCACAAGTTTATACAGACTTGATAGAGAAATACTCCTGCATACATCTTTGTATGGACTGTAAATATATCTATGGATTTTCTCTGTAAGTTTTTACTCACACTATAATAACAAAGAACAAAAAAAGCGAGGCAGCCCAATTTAAAAAAAAAAAGACTTGAAGAGACAGGTCACAAAGAAGAAAATGAATGTCCAATAAACATCAGCAAGGGTGCTCAATTGTATTATTCATCTGAGCTTTGCAAATTAAACCATTGTTGGATACCACTGCATAATGACCACAGTGGGTAAAATATAAAAACAGGCATTTTTATAATCTGTTAGTGAAGTAAAAATTGACGCAAACAATATGTGAAGTGGGGGAGGCAGGTTGATGAGAGGTTTGAACTGTTGAATACATAGTTGATGCTCTGAAATGTAACCCCCCACTTAAATTCACAATAAAAAATTTCATTTATTGAAAAAGAATTGATGAGAACATTGTGGCAAAACTAAACATTCATACAGCAGTATTTATGAAAGCTGAACTATACATATACTGCAAGGCCTTACAAGTGCAAAACTAAAAATTTACATTATGTGCCTACTAGAATACATGTGTATGACTAGTTATGCGAAAATCACTTATTGTAGCCCCCAAATGGAACTAAAATAAATTGGTATATTTATAATTAGATTATTACAGAGACAAAAATGAACAAACTACTGCTACGTGCCATAATAAATAACAGAGAAAGCTCATAAAGAGGATATTGACTAGAGGAAGTTAGATGTAATAAAACAGCTTACAGGATGATTTAGCTAAACTGCAAAAGGAAGGCCAAACCAACCACGGCGTTAGAAGTTAAGGACAGCTGTAATCCCGGAGAGGCTGAGAAAAGGGAGGGCTGAAGGAAGTGTGAGGGAGACTCTGGACCCCAGCACTGGCACTATTCTGTTCTCCACTCGGTGATGATTAACTTGGTTCGGTTTGTGTACATTCACCATGAGGAACCTTTGCATGTCATGCACTTTCCTGCAAGTCTTTTACTCAGTCAGAACATGTCTTAAAATTCTTTACCTGTTTTTTTTGTGTTCTGTTCCTGTTTTCCAGCCAATCATCCATTTGCTCTTCAATTTCTTCTATTGAAGTTCCATGATCATAAGATTCAATATATGTGCTTTCTAAAGGCGCGTATACAGGAAATTCAGGTTTGGGTTTTTTTACTTTAACTTTCTTCTGTTCTAAAAAATGTTTAAAAGAACCAATTATTGAGATTTGTAGAAAATAATTTCTAGCATTTAATTCATAGACCATATACTGAAAGAATAAGTGAATATTGTTATTTCATCAAAGTAAAGTTGCTTTGCTATAAATACCTGGCCCTAAACTTTACTGTACATTAAACCACTCCATTGTTTGCAAATAAGAATTCAGAGATAGTGGTGATGTTCATGATATTGCCACCACGTCCATTTGTCTACTATATTTTTCATTTTCAAAGTAATTTTTATCAAATATTTCATTTTGGAGCCCAGTCTTTAGTATTTTAAATCCTACCTTTACAATTTAATAGTAATATAATCTTAGGAGAGAGTAGCTTAACTGTTATTATTAAAAACCTAATAAAATCTACTGCTTGAGTTATATCTCTACATTTCTAGTGGAAATGTGAAATTATTACAAACCTTTTGGAAAGCTATATAAGAATCTCGATGCAAACAAAAGCATAACCTTTTCCCAGTAATTAACCAAGAAATGAAAGTGTTAGGTGACTGCATGAGTGTATATGCATGGATATGTACATGTGTGAGACTATTATTTCTCTATAGAGATAGGAAACTGCTAATACAGTGAATATTTTAAAGTTTTATTGAAACAATTAATATAATTCAAAAGTTCAATCATATTAAAAAGAATTGTACAATCATCACCTCACTTAATTTTGGAACATTTTTTCTTATACTTATCGTTATTATGAATGATTAATAAATGAAGTGAATAGTTATTGATGATACAGGCCTACTTAGGAATATTAAGTCTCCATTAGAAGATACTTGCATAGAGCCAGATTAGTTGACTCAGAGATTTCCATGACTTTGAGTAATTTATGCTAGCTGCAGAAAAGTATGCAAAATTTCATATTTATAAAACAACGCCGCTATAACCCCACACACATGCATGTGTACAAATTCATGCATACAACATTTTTGTAAACATGAAAAATTTTGGATAAACACCTACTGTGTGTATGGGAAAGGGGTGCTGGTGGCAGAGTTGGGTAAGTATTAGACTAACTACCAAAAACCCACCAGTCACTCAATGGGAGAAAGATAGGGCTATCTGCTCCTAAGACGACATTCAGTCCCAGAAACCCAATGCAGGCTTCCTCTGAGCAGGAATCAGCTAGTAGCTTTCTCAACTCTTGTTATCTATTTTTCTATGTTTTCCAGTGTAAGAAACCCAGGAGAGATGAATGAATAGAGACAATAACCAGAATAAGGGCTTCAAGGGGGTTTGCTGGAGGTGGTGGGGGAAGTGAATATCAAGGAGTTCATGAATAAAGAAAATGTTTTGAAATTGATTGTGGTAGCAATTGCGTAACACTGCTTGAAGTGACTGAAATATGGAATGGAATGATGTCTAGATTAGCTCCTAATAAAATGGTCTGAAACAACACGATACACACACATACCTTGTATACATCTATCTGAATGCATATTTAAATATTTTAATTAAATCATGGGTATAAAAATAAAAATTTATAAGACTATCTGGATAAATCAATATGAAAATTCAGATTTCTGAAACCAACAAACTAATACCTTATTACCTTATTGAAAATTCACTAAACCATGTATTATTTTAATAATAGAGCCAAGACCGAAGCATATAACATTTACACTTGTCAAAAATCTTACATAAAAAAATGTTCTCCAAAACTAAATGATCTGAGAAAAATGCATAAGTGAATAAAGGACTTCAATTCCATAACCAATCGGATATTTTCTCTAATTGTCTAGTTCTAATATTATTTATATAATTAGCATGGGCCCAGGTATCACAGATTTGGGAATCCTGTGAACACATCACTATTATTTCAAGAAAAACAAATCTAAGAATTTTTTAGTTGGCACCATGATGAATTCTACAGGAAAAAAAAGGCGTTGGCCTAAAATGTTGAGTATTCTGTGTTACAGGTCTAAGTCTTAACATCTAATAACTCATGGGTTTCAGGTTTAACATGGTTTCTAACCGCAAGTGAGATCGATAAACGTGAAGAGCAGAAGTAAAGCTGATGCTTCAGTAAGTGCCCAGTGAATTAAGAAAAAGGGTCTCCCCTCCAAAGTAAAAAATATTCAGTAAGAGTATCAAAGGAATGAGAAATGAGCCAAGTATCACCTGAAGGGAGTCCTTCAGCTCAATGCTCTTTCTAAACAAAAGGCAAAAAGTTTAGGCTCAAAAAAATGCACGTTTAGGGATAAGTTGCCAATCTTCATACAGTTAGAAACGTGCACTACGCAATTATTTTTTTCAAAAGCAGGGTTATTGGCACTTTACCCACGTATCATACAATTTAATAGTTCAACTTTATCAAGAAGAGCTGCAACCTGAGAAATTTTCATCTTTCTTGTTCTCATTGTTATTCATGTCATTATTATTTTTTAATTGTTGCAAAAATATACATAACAAAACACTGTTCAATTCCACAACTTCCACATGTATAGCTCAGTGTCATGGATCACCCTTTGTTGTGCAACCATTATTGATATCCTTTACCAAATTATTCCACCACCATTAGCATAAATTCAATGGGTCTAAGTAAAAAGTCTTCCACCTTCACCCATGGTAACCACTGGACAGTTTACACAATTTATGAGCCAACTATTATGGTAAAAAAAATTTTTGTCTCAGTGTGCCAAAAATTCATCAGAGCAAACACATTTACCAAATTGTGATTCAGCATATTGGCCATAAAGGAGAGCAGTAGTGGAGGACTGAGAAGGTCAAGCAGCTCTGTACCATGCTGCCATCCACTTGTCAAGGCCTCCAAAAGGGAAGGGTCGCCAGGGCAGAGGATGCCCCTCTGTCACCTTCAGAGAAGCAGTTCCCTGCTAGCCAACATTGCATTAGAGGGAGAGAGGGAGAGAGGGAGAGAGGGAGAGAGGGAGAGAGGGAGAGAGGGAGGGAGGGAGAGAGGGAGAGAGGGAGGGAGGGAGAGAGGGAGAGAGGGAGGGAGGGAGGGAGAGAGAGAGAGAGAGAGAGAGAGAGAGAGAGAGAGAGAGAGAGAGAGAGAGAGAGAGAGAGAGAGAGAAACACAAAGAGAACAGTATGCTGTTGTTGCTGCTAGGTTATGTCCTACTGAGTCCGTTTCAACTCCTAGTCATTTGATGCCTTTGAGTTTCATTTGTTTTGGTTTTAGCAGCCACCTGACGTGACAAAGCAAAACTGTCCCATAGGATTTTCTAAATTGTAATCTTTATGAGAAAATTGTTAGGTCTTTCATCCCATGGAACTGCTGGGTAGGTTTGAATTGCCAAGCTTTCCAAGTAGCAGGCTAGTGCTCAACGGCTGCTCCTGAAGTATAGGAGGGGGTAACCCTCCACCCCACCCTACGCCCCCAAAAAACAGAAACAAGCTCTGCTGGGCGGAGCTATTGTAGTATGCATTTTTCCCGCTAGGTGAGCATCAAGCAACTAGCTCTGAGTTACTGCACCCAGTGGTGTCACCTGGGAAGGTTCTCTGATCAGAGTGAATTTTTTCTAAAGCAGTTTCTCTTGAACCCCGTTTTTATTGGGGGGGGGGTTGTTTTGTAATGGTCAATTTAAGAGAACAGTGTGTGGCTGTGAAATTTTGTTTTCTGCTTGGGAAAAATGCCACCGGAACTGTTGTGATGTTGAACACATTTTGCAAGGACAGTGCTATGGGAAAAACCACTCAAATATATGAGTGATTTTCTCATTTCAAAAATGGTGAAATGTTGATTGATTGCCAAACCTTGTTTTGGACATGCGTCAACTTTCCAAATGGACAAAAAGGTTGACAAAATGTGTGCACTTGTGCTCGAAGACTGACAATGGACCATTGAAGAGATGGGGAAGTTATCTGGACTGCCTTGGAGCTTGGTTCAGGGAATTGTAACAGAAGATTTGGGAATGAGAAGGGTCACTTTGAAATTTGTGCCTCGTGTTCTGACTGACCAGGAAAAAGTGCATCGAGTGGAAACATGCCATGCGCTGAAAGAACAGCTCTGAAGCGACCCAGACTTTTCCCCCAAGGTCATTACTGGTGATGAGACATGGTGCATTCTTACAATCCCAAAAGCAAACATTAATCAAGCCAGTGGGAGATGCAAGAATCACCTCGCCCCCCAAAATGCTCATCAAATGAAATCAAAGATCAAGACAATGCTCAATGGTTTTACTGATGTGAGGGGGATAGTGCATTTAAAGTTCATTCCACCAGTCAGACTGTTAATCAAGCTTTCCATTTAGAGGTTCTGAAAAGATTGCTTAACAGTGTGCGACAAAAAATGACCTGATTTTGTGGCAGATGGGGGACTGGTTTTGCCACCACGACGATGTACCTGCTCACGCAGCCATCTCAGTGCACCAGTTTTTGGGCAAAAAACAGCATGCCCCTGACCCAGCTGACCTCACTCTATGCAACTTCTTTTTGTTTCAGCAAATGGAGAGGGACATGAAAGGGGAGTGATTCATTACACAGAACAGGTGAAGAAAAAAATAAGGTGCTATTAGCCATCCAAACAGATGAATTTGAAAAATGTTTCCAAGAATGGAAACACAGACTTGACCAATGTATTAAATGTAATGGAGAGTGCTTTGAAGGAAAAAAGGTTGTTTTGTAAAAAAATTTAAGTACATAGCTTTTTACAGGGGGGGGATTTCATTTTTGGGTTTTTTGGGGGGAATACCCTTGTAGTATAATGGATTTTAAATTAAGCCAAGTCACACCATCGTAAACTTATCGTTTTCTTTTTCCAGGGACAGAGACGTTCTCTTTGGAAAAATGCTCAGAACGAGCCAACAGAAATAAAACAACTTGAAAGAGAAAAGGAAGCAAATTGATATCAGTTTTTAGCACAATACTTTAAATCCATTAGTGGATAGTTAGAAAAGTTAGAATAATAAATAGACTTGAAACCATGTCATGAAATGGATGGCGGGAAAAATAGATCAAGAAAGAGAAAAACCTGGGCTCTATTCTTTATACACTACTGACCTCCTTCACCTCACTGCTCTGAGCCTTCAAGTACACCAGCCAGTCTAACAGCATAGTGGAGGGATTAAACGTTGAGTTGTATACTTTATGAAGGTGTTTTAAACCCCAAACAGGAATAGAGCCTTATCTCAAACTCAGCTAATAAAAGTTCCTTCACTCTGACCTGCTTCTCCCCATGCCACTCAAACCTTAAAGTCATCAACATTTCCTTCATCCTAACATCCTATATGAAATCCACCAGGAAACCTTGTCTCTGCCTCCAGAATACACTTGGAATCCCATTGCTACCACACTGACTCAATCAATCGTCAATCCTTGCCTGCATTACTATAAGCAGCCCCAACTGGTCTCCTTGATCAAGTTCTTCTCTGCTTTGGTTTATTCTTAAGCTAGCAGTCAGACTCTCAGTACCTGATTTCTCAATCAAGACTTCCTGGTGGAGTTCATATAGGATGTTAAAATGAAGGTAGAGTTCATATAAGATGTTAAAATCAAGGTTTGGATGACACTGGAAGAAGCAGGTCAGAGTGAAGATGCTTTAGCAGGAACTTACAGTAGTTTCAGATAATAGCTCTATTTCTGCTTAGGATTTAAAACACCTTCATAAAGCATATACCTCTATTGCTTTCCCCCATATTATGGATTGAACTGTAGTCCCTCACAATATGCGCTGAAATCCTAGCTCCTGAACCTGTGAATAATTTTTTCTTTTGTTATGTCATGGACCACATACAGGCACAAGGCAGACTTTCAACCTACCGTATATACTCGAGTATAAGCTTATCCAAATATCAACTGAGGCATCTAGTTTTACCACAAAAACTGCATTAAAAATGTGCTGAAAAAAAAACTTGGCTTATACACGAGTATATACAGTAATCACGTCTGAGCTTCAAGATAAGACTACGACAGAGACAAATCATGTACAGCAGGAACACCATGGACCGCAGGTAGTTACTTTAGCAGATGCAATCAACAAGGAAAGACCTCTTTCTAGAGACCTATCCTGAATTCAATCTCCTGAAAAGTGCGAGAACAAATTACTGTTCCTTCAGGTCGCCTACTCGTGGTAATTGTCCTGCTGTTGTTACAACACTAGATAACCAAGTCATCCTTCTACTGATCCTTTGTATGCCTTTCCATTTCAGTGAAAGTAAAAGCCAACTGCTTACAATGGTTTATTAACGCTCGAGGTGACTTATGCCGGCCATTCCACCTCATTATCACTTCTCTGAGCCCACTGTGGTCTACTTTCTCCCAGGTTTATTTAAGCTCCCGCTTTCTTGCTATTCCTCATGCACACTGAGGTGTCTGATGCTCCCTCTATCTCAGACCCACCTCCCTCATCTGCTTGGCTCACTCCTTATGAGTTCTTCTTTGCCCACCCTCTCTAAATAACAGTACGCCTACCACACCCACATCTACTCACTTGCTTATACCCCATCCTGCTGCTTCCCACATTAGCATTTATGACTGCTCACCTTATTTGCTGATCTGTTTCACCACTAGAGCATTAGTTCTACCTGTTAAAGGATTGTTGTCTACTTCCTTCACTGTTGAAAATCTGGGGCTCAATAAATACTGAATAAATGGAAGAAAAAGCTCTTCATCAGGGCAGATCTGGGATTAAAAACTAGCCCCTGTAACCTACTAGCTCTTTTGCCTTAAGTCCTTCAACAGTCTGTTCGAAAAGTTCGGATAATAAGGAGATTTGATAAGGGAATGCTATTAGTACTACATTTCATAGTTTGTCGTGAAGAGTAAATTGGATCAAAACATACAAAATGATTAGCACAGTATATAGAAAAAATGAAACACTCAATAAATTTTAGCTATTTTACTATAAAGAATTGTGCAAAAACATAGTATTCTTATGTTTAAAAAAATACTATCCGGAGAAAAAAGAGGTCCAATAAAGGATCACATTGGTAGGAGACCTTGTAAGGCAAGTGTGGGCCTGGTGGGAAACAGCTAAGGGAAAAGGGCAAAAAGCGTAAGAAGCAAAACTAATATTTATTTTCACCTTATAATTTAAAAAAATGCCAGATGAAAACTTTTAATTAATTAATTTCATTCAATTTTGTGAACTTAGCATGTTAGGAATGCTACAAATATAGTGGTATATTGAATATACTTCACCAATATCATAATTCAAAAGCATCAACTCTTCTGGGTTCGTTTTGTCCAGCTTTCACAAGCATCTACGGCACATGAAACAGCATGGCTTGTTTGAGTCAGGGGCACTTTATTCCTCAAAGTGAACCCTCTCCTCTCTAACACTTTAAGGAGGTCTTCTGCAGTAGGCTTTCCCAATACACTAAGTTGTTTCTTTCCCTTTTAAATTGTGAATTAAGTGTGTGTGTGGGGGGGGGATTTACGTTTCAGACCGTCAACTCTGCATTCAACAGTTCAAACCAGGCGTCCACCTTCGCTCCCCCTGGGGTTTTGCCTCACTCTGTTGTGGTCCTCCATCTTTCTAGTCCACGTGTCAACCCTCTAGTCTGTTGCTTCATCTTCCATCCTGTACCGAGCTCTTGGTAACCTCCAAAGTCTGTTCTTTATGGTATTCAAGTCTTTGTCTTGGTTCTTATCCCCATCAAAGCTGTCAATATTTGTCCTTTTGTGAGCCACTGGCTTCGCTCAGGACATGATTTTCTTGACCGTTATGAGACTGACTTTGAATCCAAGTATAATAGAATCCTTGACAACTTGAATTTCTTTTCCTGTTTATCATGATGCTGTCTATGGGCCCAGTTGTGAGGATTTTGGTTTTCTTTACACCAAGTTGCAATCCATAATGAAGGCCGCATTCTTTGATCTTCATAAACAAGTGCTTCAAATCCTCTTTTGAATATCTAAGGTTGCTAGTGAGCCTTCCTCCAATCCTGATGCACTGTTCTTCAGAAAGTCCCGTTTCTTGGATTATTTGCTCAGTCTGCAGATTGCATAATAATAGTGCAAGTACACCATTCTGGCATATAGTTTTTCTGATTTTCAACCATCTGGTATTTCCTTCTATTTACACGGCTGCTTCTGGGTTTATGTACAGGTTCTGCATGAGCACAATTAAGTGTTCTGAAATTCCCACTGTCCATAGTTTCTTATGATCCACATAATTGAATATATTTGCAAAGTCAACAAAATAACAAGTGAACATCTTTTGATATTTTATGCTTTCTGCGAAATCTATTGACATCAGCATGATATTCCTCATTCCACATCCCCTTGGGAATCTGGCTTACATTTCTAACCCTGTCTGTACTGTTACAACTATGTTTTCATTATCTTGAAATTATTAAACTATATATCTGACAAAAGAATTCATATCCATATGATATAAAAATAACTCAATACTCAGTACTGGAAAAAACAATCCAATTAGAAAATAGGCAAAATCATGAAGAAAGTTTTCACGTAAAAGGAAATGCGGAGGGCAAATAAGCACATGAAAACAATGATCACTAGCCTTACCAAATGCAAATTAACTATGATGAAGCATCACTATACACCCATAAGAACAGTTAAAATATTGGTAATAATAAATTCTGGCATAGCCAGAGAGAGCCTCAATGATTCCACATTGATGGTGGAAATGCAAAATGGCACAACCACTCCAGAAAACAGTTGACAGTTTATACATATATTTGTTATAAGACCAAGCAAGTGAAATTCTGGGCCTTTATCCCAGGTAAACAAAAACTTAGTTTCTCACAGTAGTGTGCACGATTGCTCAAAATAGTTCTATTTGTAATAAGCTAAACTGTAAGCGACCAAAATGTCCTACAATTGGTGGTCAAATAGTCACTGTGCATCCATTTCAGGGAATATATTCTCCAACAAAAAGGATGAGTGAGGGGGGGAATGAATGGCTGATGAAATATGGAACTAGGGTAGATCTCAAGGACATCATGTTGAATGAAAAAAGCCAATCTCACAAAGTCACATATTATATAATCCTCAAAAATCACATGATCCAATGAGTTAAAAAGACGGTAAACAGATTAGAGCAGTTCTTAACCTGTGGGTTGTGACCCCTTTATGGGTCCACAGACCGTTTCACAGAGGTCGCCCAATTCATAACAGTAGCAAAATTACAGTTATGAAGTAGCAACAGTGATGAAGTACAGTTATAAAGTAGCAAAGTAATTTTATGGTTGGGGGGGGCACTACGTGAGGAACTGTATTAAAGGGTCACTGCATTAGGGAAGTTGAGAACCACTGGATTAGAGGTTTCCAGACATAAGAGATGATGAGTGTGACGGTAGGGGTGACTATAGAAGGGAAGCCAGTTGATTGGAGTGGTGGTAACATGAATAGATACAAATGGTAATCTAGCATAAAAGTACAGACACATTTTATACCAAAGTCTATTTCCTGGTTTTGATACTATCTTGTGATTACATAAAATATAACCAGTGCAGAAACTGGGAGGTGGGTACATGGAACCTTTGCAACTGCCTACGAATCTGTAATTCTTTTTGTTTGGATTTGAAGACTCTGCAAATGGATTTTGGGCTTTCACAAGTTAAACCATGATATCGTTCCCTACTTCGGATATGGATTTTATTACTAGAATTACAATCCTTGAATCACACAGGCTTGTATGCTTTTTCCATTTAGATGGCAGCTTGTTTGAAGATAACCCTTTAAAGGCCCCAGCATATATTCTGATAGGCAGGCACCATCTGCTTTCTTCACCACACTTTGCTATAGCACCCATATCTTCAATGATCTCTTCATGAGAGTGAGTATCAAGTAGGACCGTGCCAAAAGAACTAATTGTTGTCAGGGTGCAGTGTAGCAACAATGAAGCACACAAATTTCCTCTAGTTCCTAAATGCTTCCTCCCCACCCCACTATCATGATCCCAATTCTACCTTACAAATCTGCTTAGACCAGAGGATGTACACTGGTACAGACAGGAACTGGAAACACAGGGAATCCAGGACGGATGATCCCTTCAGGACCAGCGGTAAGAGTGGCGATGCGGGGAGGGTGGAAGGAGGGTGGGGTAAAAAGGGAGAACCGATTACAGGGATCTACATATAACATCCTCCCTGGGGGACGGACTACAGAAAAATGGGTGGAGATGTCGGACAGTGAAGATAAGACAAAATAATAATTTATAAATTATCAAGGGTTTATGAAGCAGGGGAAAGTGGGGAGGGGGGGGAAATGAGGAGCTGATGCCAGGGGCTTACGTGGAAAGCAAATGTTTTTAGGATGAGGGTAACGAATATACAACTATGCTTTATACAATTGATGTATGTATGGATTGTGATAAGAGTTGTATGAGCCCCTAATAAAATGATAAAAAAAAAAAAAGACCGAATTGTTTTTAGACTGGGGCTATGATTAAGTGCAAGTCAAAGTCCATTCATATACATCACGAATCTATAATTATTTCACTGTAAAAAGTTAAATATAAAAAGCAATACAATGATTTTATTGTAACAATTATAACAAAAGGAAAAACCCCTAATACTAGGTAAATAGGTCCTTGTGGCTTGGGATAAAATGTCCAGTAACAGCAGTAAACCTGGTTTCAAGAGTACCACATCTCATTATTTAGGTAGTCCCAGTTTATAACCTGTTTGAGCTAGGATGACCACACTTAAAACCCTACTCTTTTTGTGTGTACATTTGATTATTAGTGATATGTATTGCATATTACTGCATATGTACGATATTACAGCATGCAATTAGCTAGTAGTATTCTCATGTTCACTCAGAGAGGTTTAATTTTAATATTTATTGTTCAAAATATGACCATATACTCATGAATTTGGTTCTGTTTCTAAAAACCTGGTCCAAAATGTTGATCACTATGTTAACAGCGGACTCAGGAAATGGCGAGATGCTACTGCAAGATACATGAAGGAAAAAGAAAGGGGTCATACAGATAACATGCACTAATGTGCTGGCTAGAAATGACATCCCCTACTCCCAGGGAGAGTCCAGATGATCCAGAACCTTCCACAAAGAAGTCATCACTGCAACTGAAAAAATGCCAACATTATCCATTGTTACAGAACATTAACAAAAATTTTTAAGGTCTATATGTATTAAAATATACCTGTAAGTTTATATGTAATGTTTCCAAGCACTAAACATAAATAAAGATCAGACTTAAAGTGTACTGATAATAAAAGGCAGTAATGAAAAGGAATTTTAAAAAATGAAGCATTCAACTTATATCAGAACCGACTCCCATGGAATTGCTGGAATTGAGCTACATCATAAGTCGGTGACTACCTGCACATGATAGAGCTCAGAGAGCTGTGTTAGATCCTTCAGAAATCAGTGTCAGTGATGACAAACAGTGAGTAGAGTAAGTCTGAGAGTCTGAATAGCACTGCTTAAGAAACGACGAGAGAAGGAACTGGCAGGGCAGGATCTCAAAACTCCTTCCAAAAAATTTTATCGAGCATTTACCATATTCCTGGCACTGGAGTCATATCTATAAACAATGTTTATAGCTATAAACAAGTTAAAGCTAAAAAGCAAACACAATCAGATCTTTATGGGAACTTATAACCTGTATTTTATTTAATATATAAATTTAATTAGGTACTCATATCTAAATAAATAGGTTAAACTTTTTTTATTATTAAAAGATCATTTTATTGGGGGCTCTTGCGACTCTTATTACAATCCAAGCATCAACTGTATCAGGAATATTTGTACATATGTTGCCATTATTCTTTTCTAGACATTTACTTTCTATTAAGCCCTTGGTATCAGCTCCTCTTTCCCCCCTCCTATCGCCACCCTGGTGACCCCTCGATAGATTATAAATTATTATTATTTTCATATCTCACATCGACTGCTGTCTCTTTTACCCCATGGTTTCTGTTGTTCTTCCCCGCGAAGGGTGTGTGTGTGGTTTGTGCCCATCAGTGTGATCAGTTCCCCCTTCCTCTACTCCGCAACTCCCTTCCCCCTACCCTTCTGGTATCACTATTCCCATTCCCATTCCTGGATTCCGTGTGTTGTGAGTTCCCATCTCTTATCTATACCTGTATACATGCTCCGGTCTAGTCCAACTTTGGTTGAATTTGACTACCTAACCTATAACCCTAATTGCTTATATAGTCAATTGGATAAAAAACTGTTTTTGAACCATTTCAGTGGGAAAACTAAGACTACATTACATTTGAGCATACACAGTATCATGATTTGAACTATTATGGGAACTGCAAATTTACAGTTGAGCTATGTACTTTTTAAAATCTACAATTCCATTGTTATTAGAACATACAAATTTGGGGGGACGAGGACTCCCATGTAAGAGCCCTGGTAGAGCTACAGACTGGGAGAAGACTCAAGAGGAGTTCTACCCTGCGCCGGCGTTGACTTGATCGCTCTCACACGTAAGGCACAGAGTTTCTGTTACCTTGCTTTCAAGCATATTAGAGCTAGTGTCTTAATTATATGTAGTAAGTCTTTACCTAACTTATCGAGGATAGTATTCTTCTATCCATGAACACTCAGTACCTATATTACCATGGGCAAAATGTTAAAACCTACTTTGGCACTATGCCCCCACTACTTTCATTTTCCTTGCTTCCCTGACTCCTGAATCAGCTCACACATCAGCACCAGCATCACCTTTCTTCATGAACCTTAGTTTTCTCCAGAACCAGCCTCCCTTTACCTTAAGAAAGGTGAGTGCTTCCGGTCCAACAGAAAAGCATGTGCTTCATGTAAGTGCTTTCCCCCTACTGTGACGCCTCACACCCCTTACTCAGGTCCACCCCTGGGGCACACAACACAAAGAAAGCCCCAAACTAATATGTGGAAATATGAAGGGGCTTAAAAAAGTTAATGGGATTAAAATATAATGAAATTTATCCATGAAAAAAATTGAAGGTCCCTCACCCCCCTCGATGATCATTTCTGAAAACAAGAAGTTCCTGGCAAATAGGGTTTGATTATTTTGGCTAAGTCTCTCGCCTCCCCCACTTAAAAAAATCCCATTTGAAAACTGTGCAGGCTGTAAAGGATAGAGAAATAGGTAAGGAAAATAATAAGTTTTGCTTCTGTAGGCCCCTCCTCCCAATTTTTGACCATTTAAGTTGTGACCTTTACGTTCAATTAACTAACAATCAAATACATTTTCTTCCATTTTTTGATAAGGGATCAACACTCAGTTTTAGATCTTTGTCCAAATTATTTACCTAAATAACAAAATTATTAAAAGATTAATAACAAACAAGTGGTAGGAAATTTCCAAGTAGATATCCACAAAGTTTATTACATAGGCTTCCAGGGAGAATATTTATTTTTGAGAAATTACCTTGTTTCACAACGTTTCTTCCCCTCACAAGCACCTAACAAGATCACAAGGCCCTACTCAACGTAGTTCTAGAATAGCCCTCAGAGGGTGCTGCATAATCTCAGCGGAGCAGACAGACATGAGGGCACATTAGCAATCAGGTCATGAAAAACAGGCAGCATGAAATAGCTACGGCTAATCTGCATGATATGCATTTACTCAATTAAGTAGATGGAAATGTTATTATGAACTCAGTATTCCAATGATGGTCTTTAAAATTAAGAACGATAGGGACAAATAAAACACACACCGGGGGATTCTGGGCCTTTATATATTAATTCTAAAGTATACAATGCAGAACATTGTAATGAAGTTAACAAAATTAATTAAAAGATTCTTTGCACGTAATCATTAGAGACTACATTTTAAAATACATGACAGTTTCTGACATTATTAACAGTGAATGTGACTGTTCTTTAACACTTCTAATGTTGATATCAACACCTTTTCTAAATATACCACCGATCTTAAAAACAAAAGTAAAAGAAGTCTTATTACTCAGAGTCTGGTAGGAGTGTGGTTTTTTAAATGCTTTCTGGCACTTACTATTCCATTCTAGAATTCAATAACTCATGAGGTAGTGTTAGATTTTCAAACTTTACAAAAAACTGTTAACATTTAGGAAGAGTTTTCAGGTAGAGATTTAAAATTTTAGATTTTTTACATAATCTATTTTCCTAGAGAAATCAGCAAGAATAATGTAATCTGTATGCGCACTGCTGTCAAATTCTTAGGCAGAACAAAATCTTTGAATCATTTTGGGAAAATGATCACAAACATCAAAAGGATTTTGTAGTATTATGATAAATACTTTATGTTTAGCTCCTATTTTCAAAGGGAACTGACACATACTTAATCCATTACTATTAGAAACTTTAATACATATGTCCAATTATACCAATTAAGTAGCTTAATTAAAAATGCATTAAAATGATAGGCTATGGCTGTAAAAGTGACTAAATATAGCATATTTAATGTGGCCTATAGATCAGAGATTCTCAACTTGTGGGTTGTGACCCCTTTGGGGGTCATCCGATCGTAACAGTAGCCAAATTACAGTTATGAAGTAGTAATGAAAATAATTTTATGATTGGGGGATCACCACAACACAAGGAATTGTATTGAAGGGTTGTAGCATTAGGAAGGTTGAGAACCACTGCTATAGATATAAATTTGGGGTTATTTTATTTTCCCCCTCTTATAAATGTGATTTTTTTCTCCTTTTGGTTACTTTTCAAATGTTTAGAAAGTTTTATATAACATTGTTAATTAAAAATAAAAATTATATTTTAGAGTTTCATTCTGTCATTAATTCATTTAAGATAAAGTCATTTAAACATTGCTATAGCAGTTTCATTTTTAATCTTTTTTTTTTGTTTTGTTAAATAACTGTTTTACTGGTGTGTGGGGGTTTTCCGGGAAAACCAGAAAAACCTGCTAGACAAATTCTAAAAGAGCTGTAACACTTCATTTTTAATCTTATGTATAATATGAAAGTACTGATAATTAATTATCTAATCCATATCTGCCTAATCATCCTAAATTTTCCCTCTAGTCTGTTTCAAACAACTAAAAAGTTGGACTTCATTTTATTATGTATTTGTCATTATTTAATCTCTTGAATCAATTTATGTGTTTCTTAGAATAGTATTTTATTCGGGATAGGTGATCAATTAATACTCATTAATTAATATTCATGACATTATATGCATTCACATATCCATCCATTCATCTACTACTGAACTTTTTTTTTTAATGTGGTAGAATATTATGTTCAATGCTACAAACAACAGATGAAAAAGAAACAGCTCTGCTCCCAAACTTCCCTTAAAAACAGTTCAGGAACTGTGCTAGGCAGAGAAGTGGCCCCAAAAGATCACCAGTCCTAGCCCTGGAAACTTATATGGCCAAAGGAACTCTGTAGATGTGATTAAGATCGAGGAATTCTGAGCTGGAGAGAGAATTCAGAATAGCTCAAGAAGGCCCAGTGACATCACATGGAATCTTAAGACAGATCATTTTCTAAGTGTGCTGAGAGAGACTGACCACAGGACAATAGAGAGAGATGCAACGGTACTTGCTTTGACGGGGGAGGAGGGGGCCGAGATCCAGTGTGGGTAACCTCTAGAATAACGGTTCTCAACCTGAGGGTCATGACCCATTTGGGGGTTGAACAACCCTTTTACAGGGGGCGCCCAAGACCATCGGAAAACACATATTTTCAATGGTCTTAGGAACCGCAACACGTCTCCTCTATCTGTCTCCAAACGGATCCACCCACATGCAGATGCGTCCACATATGCGTACCTGGGGTGAAGACTTACCCATGCTACACCATGCTTCAAGACAAAAATGCATTTATTTGTCATTAGAAATAATTATTTCACAATATATAATGACATACTGTTGTGATGAATCACTATGCTTTACTTATGTTCAATTTGTCACAATGAAAATACATCCTGCCTATCAGATATTTACATGACGATTCATAACAGTAGCGAAAGTAGTTATGAAGTAGCAACAAAAATAATTTTATGGTTGGGGGATCACCACAACATGAGGAACTGCATTAAAGGGTCACGGCATTGGGAAGGTTGAGAACCACTGCTCTAGAAGCTAGACAAGGTAATGAGATGGATTCTTTCCTTAAATTTCCAGAAAGGAACACAACTCTTCTTTAGGAATTTGAAGTTTAGCTCAGTGAGACCTATGTTAAGCTTCTGATTTACACTTCAAGATAAATTTATGTTTAAGCCACTATAGTTGTGACAATTTACTACAGTAGCATGAGGAAACAAATACTGGATATCAACTAGTTAACATGTTCCTTTGACAGATAAAGAAACTAAAATTCTCAGTCACATATTTAGGTAGTGACAATGTACTCTTTGTGAGTTTAGAAGGAACTTAAGTTATCCTTCTGAAACATAATTTGGTGTCAAGGTAAAGAAGAAAACTAGGATTTAATTATTGGAGGGGAAATAAGCTAGAACTATTTTTTTCCATATAGTGAATGGGTGAAGCATCATAATTACATTAATACTGAATTTGCTCCATTCCAATTTGATTGGGTTAAACCACTTCTATGGGCTACAGGAATAGCTTTACTGCTTACCCTCAAAAGCATGCAAGTTACTGTGTGAAATTACGTACGTCTGTGTACTGTTGCTAGGTCAGACTTACATGCAAATTGCATTCTTTTCTATGAGTCCAGGTACATGAAGAGGAATGAAGACAAAACCAGAAATAATCATACTGGAAATTTTTAAAGACTAGAGATTTCATCTCCATCAATCAGTCAACAACTAGTTATCGTGTACCTCCTATATGCTAGCCCCTATTTAGAACCCCGGGGGCACTGTGGGTAGGCTTTGGACGGCTAACCGCAAACTGGGCACCTCAAACCTACAGTCCACGTCCAAGGGAGGAAGGTTAAGCGGCTCTTTGCTCCTGGAAAAGTTTCAGAAACCCTGGGTAGGGTCGGTATAGTCAGAATAGACTGGATGGCAGAGGATATGGTTTGGTTTTAGGTATATGTCAAACACTATTTATAGTACTTGGAAAGACACAGCAGTGGACAGAACATGAAGTTTCTACCTTCATGGAGTTTACATTCTACTTGGGGCATCCGATGGTAATAAAAATATAAATTTCAATGAAGAGGAAATAATGTTCTGAATAAAAAGTAAGCAAGCTAACAAGAAAAACTGTATATGGATGGGAAGCTGTAGATATGGCAAAATTAGACACTAGACCAAAACCAGGGGGAAAGTCTACTTTCACAGGATGTTCAACTTTTTCGGTAATCAACATGAACTATGTCCTGTCTTTTTTACCCCCTAGTAGCTTTATTGGCATATAACTCACATATCATACAGATTAATAGCTCAATCCTATGAATAAAAGTTGTGCAATCATCCCCCCCCCCCCACCCCTGCCTTTGCCATGCCTCGAGATAATTGTTCATCTACGAGTTGTCTCTATAGATTTATCTATCCTGGATATCACATATAGAAAGTCATACAAAACTAACAGAAGCAACAATGACAGAGAAAAACATCTAACAGAAGGAAAATATTAAAAACCCTGAACAACTTTAAAATCCGTCATGAGGGAGATCACATGATAAGGTGTCACATTTTAACCTAACTATATTGCCAAAATTGACTTCACAATGTTCTGTTTGATAGCACGGCTATTCAAATATTCAAATTCCATAAAACAATAAATAGAATCAGAGGGGATTCAGCCAAGGCTTAATGTATGTGGAGAACCTGCACATGGATTTTGGTCTTCCACTGTCCTCTATAGCCTTCTGCAAGTCAGTGGGGGTCACAATTTAACCCTACAAAACGTTCCTTTCTTTCTATTTGAATTTTATTATTTACAATCTTTGGAGCACAGAGGCTGGTTTGCTTCTTGCATGGGGACTTAGTTGGCACCTTACTTAGATGGCTGCTTGTTTGAAGACAAGCCTCTAAGACCCCAAACGCTATTCTTTCTGATAGCCGGGCACCATCTGGTTCCTTCACTTTGCTGTGTTACAGCACCCGTCTTCAGCAATCTCTTCAGGAGGGTGAGTATCAAGTAGGACCATGTCATAAGGACTAATTGTTCTTAGATTACGGCTACAATGAAGTGTGAGCCCGAAATCCGTTCATGTATCTATGGTTTACACGTGTCTCTGATTCACTGCAGAGACATCATCATCATTTTATGACAAAGAACTTTATAAATCAGCCCACAGGCCATAAGGTAATTCTATTGAGAGTAACACTGATTTAGCCAATACATACTTGTGTCTTAAGTATTCAATGAAAGCCCCATTGCAACATAGCAATAATTTATTCATTTTAATATTGTATATAATACTACAAATGAAAAATGCCATTTGAAACAAGAAGCATGGATACCTTCAGTTTTCATGTACTACTTCTATAATATATAGCAAGTTGGATAATCAACTGGTTAGGCTTATCAGTAAATATCAGTTACAGTTGTAAGCCTGCAGCAGATTAGGACTTAAGTAGATTTTTGAGGCCCATTAGACTTGAGGCTCTATATGAGTCATGCTAATTTTATTCATCTTTCTGATCCCACACTATGGAAGATTCAGGAATTAATAAAATGTTTCCCACATACAAAAAATTGAGCACAACTGACTCTGTCCAAAGAGTAGCAAAGAAGACATAGAAAATTTAATTACTGCTAACGTTGAGGGAAACTCCAAATTTAAACAATTAGTTTTATGTGATTGGGTTAGCACAGTAAGACAAAGTCTAAAACTCACTTTGAAGTGTTTCAAGCTCAGCTCTTGTTGATGCATCTTCTTTTTCTTTCAATTTTGTTTCTTTGTATTTAGCATAAAACTGTCCAGCATCCTTAAAGAAGAAGTTATAAATACATTAATCAGTAGTTTGCCTTGACAGTATTTTCCATATAATTTGCTTTAAAATAGCATGCTCATTTTACAAATAGTGCTTTTTTATATTTATACTTTCCAATTTTTGATGAACAGAATAAATTCAAACACCTCTTTATGATTTTTCAATCAATCAGGGAACTGATTAAGGCCTCAGATTTTTTGAGTATAAATTAAACTCTTTTCTTGCACTTCTTCCTGATTTCTTCCTCTGTAATGATTTTTTTTTCAGTATCATAAGTGCTTTTACAGGGATAAACAGATAAACATGTTGCTGAATTGAATTATTTAGTATAATAAATTAAATTATTGTGACCAACAAACTAATACTACCATCATATTAGTCATATACTCAATAGATTCTCAAAATCACAGATAAACAGTACCACCTTCAGTAAAATATATACTCAAAAAATAAACACAAAAGTATCATATTTTAAAATGTTAATGACTAAAGTTCAACCAAGATAAATTCTAAGTCACTTCACAAAGAAATATATTATTACAGGAAATAACTTCAGGTCAAAAAGAGAATGTTCCGATCTGTACAAATTGGGGCAGCTATTAAGTTCTGATTTCCTCAAGGGCATGGATTTTAAACTAAGCTTTCACAAAATCCCTAGCATCTATCCGGGCATGAACTAGGTATTCAATACCCATTTGTTAAATTGATTTTAAAGTCTTTGGAAGGTTACTCTAAAGATTCACAATCTGATAATGAAGCATACATACTTCCTTCCACAACCCTGAGACGTGTATCAAACAGTTCTTATTTTAGAAGGTGAAAGGCTGAGGACACAAACAATTAGGCATCAAGATAGAATGACTAAATGCTGACTGAGTGGAGGAAGGGCAAAAAAGGAAGGCTTTAGGGAGGCATAGGAAGAAAGACTAGGCTCAGGAAATCATGCCGAGGCTCTAAGCATATGAAAATCCTGGGAATAAGGCTGGCTGTTCCATACCGTGTCATGGCTCAAATTTCATATATTTTATAGCAGTGTTTCTCAAAGTGAGCAATACTGCTCCTGGGGGGCACTAGACCAATCTAAGGGGAGTACAAAACAGATACCTACACTTTATCCTGGATTATAGACTAATAGCGCAAACATTTTTAATTGTCAGGGGTTGCTGAGCAATTTCTTCTTTTTCTTTCCCCCCTGGAAAAGAGATGGTAGGTCAAATAAGTTCGGGAGCCAATATTCTATAGCAAACTACTTATAGTTGCCAGACCACATGGGCTACACTTCACGCCTCTGCACATGCTTTGCCTTCTAGCTAGAACAACCTAGCCTCACTAGTCTTTGAAGACCCTATTCAAGCATCAGCTCCTTTGAAAGTCTTTTGAACCTTCCCATATGATAAAATTGCTAATAGGGTTCCAGTCGATAACATGCCAGGGTTTATTCCACATAAGCTATGTGTCTGTGATCAGTGGATGTGTGCAGTCAAGTTCTCTCAGTACTACACTCGCCTTAGTATCCCTACGGTGCTTTCAAAAAGAAAGAATGTGTGTAGATATAGATTTAGAAATAGACAGAGAGGATTCTTTTGTACTATGGGGGAAAAGATTTTTAGGTTAGGGCTAATACCAAAATTTAATAAAACACAAATGGTTATCTTCACAAATCACTGTGAAGCTTTGCAACAAGTTTACAGAATGCTGATCCACATAAAACAACAGTTTTTAGATGGATAAATTGTTCCAAGGAAGGCCTCAAAGATGAGTAGAGAGAGGAGACTATCAACTTCAATGAATGAAGAAACTGGATGATGTCCAGAATATGGTCAAAGAAGACCACAGAATTACCATTGATAGGGAGGGTGGAAAATGAGGACCTGATGCCAGAGACTTAAGTGGAGGGCAAATGTTCTGAGAATGATGAGGGCAATGAATGTACAAATGTGCTTTACACAATTGATGTATGTATGGATTGTGATAAGAATTGTATGAGTCACTAATAAAACGATTTTAAAAAAGAATTACCATTGATGTGGTAATGTTGAGATCGTACATGGTTCGGCATTCCCATTTTAAGCAAGCTTTTGGCTCAATGAAAGTCAAAGGGTTGCACAAACATCTGCTAGCTCGAAGAGCCAAGTTTTCCATCAACCTTTTAACTATGAATGAAGCTAATGAAGACAATTTTCTGGGATGAATGATAAAGTGGACAGTTGGGTTGACCAATACAATCCAGAGAACAAGGTCTACTTGAAACGAGTGGCTTCAAAGGGAAATGCCAGGCCAGTCAAACTCTACGTAGAAAGGTTAACTCCAAAGGTTTCAATGACTGTTTGGGAGGAATCCAATGGAGTAGTCTTGGTAGGTTTTCTTGAAGGGTATAGGATGATGACATGGGCTTATTATGACGAAAATTTTAAAAAACTGAAAAATGCAACAGGAAGAAAAAGTTTAGGAAAGTTATGCAGAAGAAAACATTAGCATGTTCTCTATCAAGATAATGCACCTGCTCACTCTTTGAGGGTACGAAGGATAGTTCTATGAGACTGTCATTAGAAACCTTACCCCAGGATCAGGTATCAGGCATCATCATAACAAAAATTCCCATCATTGTGAATGCGGGGGAGTGCGGACTGGAGACCCAAAGCCCATCTGTAGGTCATTGGACATCCCCTTATGGAAGGGTCGTGGGGAAGAGACGAGTCAGTCAGGATGCAGGGTACTAACGATGAAACACAACTTCCCTCTAGTTCCTGAGTGCTTCCTCCCCCAAACACTATCATGATCCCAATTCTACCTTAAAAATCTGGCTAGACCAGAGCATGTATACTGGTACAGATAGGAGCTGGAAACTCAGGAAATCCAGGACAGATGATTCCTTCAGGACCAGTGGTGAGGGTGGCGATGCCCGGGGGGTGGAGAAAAGGTGAGGTCGAGATGGGGAACCGAATACAAGGATCAACATAGTAACCTCCTCCCTGGGGGCCGGACAACAGAAAAGTGGGTGAAGGGAGACGTCAGTGTAAACTATGACAAAATAATAATTTATAAATTATCAAGAGTGGGGAGGGAGGGGGAAAATGAGCTGATGCCAGGGGCTTATGTGGAGAGCAAATGTTTTGGGAAGGTGAGGGCAATGAATGTACAAATATGCTTCACACAATTGATATATGTATGGATTATGGTAAGAGTTGTATGTGTCCCTAATGATTAAAATTTTTTTAAAAAAACCTTACCCCAGATTCCCCTACAGCCCTGGTCTTATACCTTCAGACTCTCTTTTTCCCCCTTCAAACTCAAATATCGAAAAGGAACCCATTTTAAGTTCTACGCGGAAGCAAAAGCTGTTGTTTTGACATGACATAAACTGAATAGCACACGATTCTTTGGGGTTGTTGTCAGGTGCAGTCAAGTCAGTTCTAAGTCATAGCAACTCCATGTACACCAGCACAAACCACACCCCTAGTCCTACATCATCCTCACAATTGCGTTGTTCGAGTCCATTTTTGCAGCCAGTATGCCAATTCGAGTCAAAGGTGTTCTTTTTTTGCTGACCTTCTATTTTACGAAGCACGACCAGTCAAGGACTGGTCTCTCCTGACAACATGTCCAAAGCACATCAGACAAAGTCTTGCCATCCTCATTTCTAAGGAGCATTCCTCTTGTGGTAGTCCATGTTACTCTTTGCCAGCATTACACTTCCAATGCATCAATTCTTTTGCAGTCTTTCTCATTCAGGGTCCAACTTTCATATGTACATAAGACAATTAAAATGTATACCTGCATCAACACTGTTTCTCATCTAAACTTTCAAGAGGTTTGCCTGATGTAATGGGTTTGGTTGATTTTCTGACTGCTGCTTCCACGAGCAAATTGACTGCATATTTAAGCAAAATTAAATCCTCGACATCCGCAATCTTTTTCCCATTTATCATGATGATGTCTATTGGTCTAGTTGTGAGGATTTTAGTTTTCTTTACATTGAGTTGCAATCCATACAGAAGGCCCCGATCTTTGATCTTCATCAGCAAGTGCTCTGGGTCTTCCTTGCTTTCAGCGGGCAAGGTTGCATCATCTATATATCGCAGCTTATTTAATACGTCTCCATCCAATCCTGTCACCTTCTTCATGTAGTCCATCATCTCAGATTTGCTCGGCATACAGACTGAATAAGTATGGAGAAATGATACCACCCTGATGCACACCTTTCCTGATTTTAAACCCTTGTTCCCTTTGCATGCCTGTTCCTTTGTTCATGTGCTGAGTCCTCAAAAGCACAATGGAGTTTCTGGAGTTCCCATTCTTCTCAATGCTACCCATCACTTATTATGGTCCATATAGTTAAATGCCTTTCATAATCAATAACAATACACAAGTAAACATCTTTCTAGTATTTTCTGCTTTCAATCCAAATCCATTTGACATCAGCAATGGTATCCCTATGCAGTTTAGGAGCTTAAACTCCGTATCGATGTAACCATAGGTAAATGTTTTTACTTGCAAAGGATCTCTCTTAATTACTTAAAAAATTTCTTGAAGAGTTCAAAGACCCCAAGCAGTGAGCAGTTCACAAAGCAGAAATACACCTCACTCCAAGAATGGATATTTTATGGGTGTTTTTAGTCCAATACTCCTGTAACATGGATTTCTGCACATGAAGCCACAGGTTATGGAATCTCCATGAGGACATGAAGTTGTTTTTAATTTTTTTTAATGTGTGTATATTCAGGGCCTAGGAAAGTACTTGGTACATACTACTCTTAAGAGTCAAGCCCACCTAACAGTGCAGAGTCTCCTCACCTTTCCTTGCCCTCCTGAGATTATCTGAGGGCATGGAACTAGTTCTGACCAATGGGCTGAGGATGAAATTATCATGTCCTTTCTAAAGCAAACAAAGTAAAGCTTCTACAATTTCCTAGCTCTCTTTTCTTGCCAGAGGGACCAAGAAAGCTGTATGTTCCAGACGGGGGAGCCACAGATGGTGAAGCCCTCAACGTTATGAGTAACTAACGTGCTAGGGAGCGCAGAAGCCCTTTCTCCCGTGATGGACATGTAGCATAAACTAGGAAAATTTCTAAGCCATTGAGGTGTCAAGGTTATCTGTACCTTAGCATAAACTATAAAGCAGACAGCAGAAGCGGGCAAGCCCTTCGTCTAATCTAATTACCAATCTTCAATGAAAAGCAAAGTCTAAACACTCCTTACTCCATTTAGACAGACGAACCGCTGAAACTCAGCTTACTAAATACAAGCATCTTTCTATAATCTTAATAATAATTAGGCTATCAACCTGAACATACTACTGATAAGGAGTATGAGTCCAGCTTTAGCAATGTGGTTGTTAAAACACTTATTCTTTAATAGCTTTTATTTTTAATATTTTCAAATTTCTTTTCATCTGCTTTAAGTTTCATTTCCACCATTAAATGGTAGTGCAACTCTGGGGAAATTGCTTTACCATTCCAGGTCTTACTAAAGAGAAAGCAAAAAAAAAAAAATTCACTGCCATCGAGTAAATTCTGATTTGTGTCCTGGTATTGTAGTGTTTACGTGTTGGGCTGCTTGCCAAAACGTCAGCAGTTTTAAACCACCAACTACTCCTTGAGAGAAAGACTAAATTTTCAAATTCCATAAAGAGTTAGTCTCGGAAATCCACAGGAACAGTTCTACATTGACCTGTAGGGTCACTATGAATTATGGGTCTTAAGTATTACCCAAGTCTAACCTTTCTAGGGTTTCTTATCTTTTGTACAACTAACAAAACTCTACGTCGCCCTCTATCCATGGACATCCTAAAACTTGCATCTTATGCTCTCCTTTGAGAGGTAGAAGATATGGACTATTGGTCTCATGAGGTTTTTCGAGTTTTCATGTATCTCTTCATCCTACATTTTCAGCTTTATAAAAAGTTTCTCTATTAACTTTTGTTTATATATTTCCGACATGAAGTAGTATTGCCCAAAAAACTTTATAAAAAAGTTTTACAGCAGTTGTGGTAATTACATAATCTGGTGTCAACTTGAGACTATTAAGAGTGAGGGGGTGGAGTTTCGCCTATCAGTCAGTTCACGGCTTGATGACCACATTTGGAGGTGCCACCAAGATAAATAGCTCACTGGAGGTGGGGCACACACAGTCTCCCTGTGAGACATTCCTGTTGACAAGCCACATGGAGCTACGCCGATGGAGCCAGAGCCCTGTAGCTGGAGAAGCCATATGAAGACCTCCCCAAGTGCTGAGATGCTTCCACCACCACGGGATTCACAAGACTCTCCACCCACTGGCCTGTGATCTGCCTGCATTCAGCGTCATTGCATGGCTGCGTGAATCTAAAGAGGAATTTATAGACTAGTATCAACATATGGGGTACGATTGGACTTATGCAATTGTTCTGGACTGGGTTGGGATGTTTTCTTAATGTACAATTGCTCTTTGATATAAAGTTCTCTCTTACACATATGAGTGTCCATGAATTTGTTTCTCTAGTCCACCCGGACTAACGCAGTAGTAAAAATAAGCATCCTTATCTCTTAGAAAATCTGTGTTTAACTCTGAGTGGAAGGGCAGGCAACTTGACTTGCTATAAATGCTTCCTAGCCTTTTAGGGACTCCCTCCGCCTCACCCGCAGCTAATTCGTTTTATTTGGTTTCAGATAGCTTCTCATTTGGCAGAAACATGGGGCTAGAAAAGAAGGGTCCTGATTTTAAGAACGTGACCTCCAGGGTTATCAAGAGTTGTAGTCCCCAAGGGAGAAACTTCACAGCAGAGATGATGCTTCCATTTAAACATAGGCTTATAAAGTAGTATAGCAGTCCCTTTAATCTCTGAGGTATTTTTAAAAAGGTCAAAAGCCACAGTAACACCGAGAAGATTCCTCTCTTGTCTGAACCACCAATCCTAGGCAACATGTCATTTTTGATAGGGATGGGAACATTCATTCTAGAAATATCTTGCCATAATTTTTAGCTAACTCCATTCATTTACGTTCAGGTTGGTTGTGAGAATAGGTAAGACTGGGGATTAATGCTATGAAAAGTTTTACATCTTTAAGCAATGTACACCTATACAAATTTTATATGTTAGCTATTTAAAAAATGTGAATGGTCAATGCCCAGAATATCAAGCATAGATTACCAACCAAATAAATTCTGATTTTAGCATTCACCTAAAAAAGAAAGTAGAGGAATATGAACTAATTAGTAAAGAAAACTAAAATCCACACACTGTACCAATAGACAGTATCATGATAACCGGAGAAAAGACTGAAATTGTCAAGGATTTAATTTTACTTGTATCCATAACCAACACTACCAGTCAAGGAATCCAAAGGCGTACTGCACTGGATAAATCTGCTACACGAGACTTCTTCAAAGTATTGAAAGCAAGGGAGTCACTTTGAGGACTTAGGTGCATCTGCCCCAAGCCATGGTCTTTTCACCTTCCTCATGTGCATATAAATGTTGGGCAAGGAATCAGGACGACTGTAGAAGAATCATTGCATGTGAAGTATGGTACTGGCCAAGAACAGTGAATGTACCATAAACACCCACAAAAACAAACATATCTGTCTTGGAAGAAATACATACAGAATACTCCTTAGAAGTGAGGATGTTGAGATTTTGTGTTATGTATTTTGAACATGTTATCAGGGGAGATCAGTCCCTCAAATAAGGATATCAAGCTGGGTAAAACAGAAGGTTAATGAAAAAGAGGAAGACCATCATGGAGATGGACTGACCGAGTGGCTGAAACAACAGGGTCATGAGTTCGAACCCACTCGACAGCACCTCACAACAGCAGCAGCAACAATATGACTGACACTAGTCATAATCTGGGACGACTTGAATTTACTGGTTTTCTTTGAGAATTTGATAGTCATAACAATTTAAATTATTATGGGCCCAAATATCTGAGGCTTCAACACAAAGAGACAAAGATGAAAACAGGCAATGTTGTTAAGAATTATACTGAAAATATACACAATAATTCTTTAATCGATTTTCTCATGGCTATAGAACAAATTATCAGATTTTAAATATCAAGCAAAGGTATTTAGGAGATTACAAAAATTCCACAGCATTATAGGATGAACATAGCCAAAAATAGATGGCTGGTTTAGTCACACTCCAAATGAGGATGTATTCCCTACAAAACTATTATGAGAACAGAAGCAGGCTGGCAAAATGTCAAAGCTTTGTTGGGGTTTTTCTTCTATTGGAACCATTATATTCTAGACTGAAGCATATAGTCCCTCCTCTGCATCTAGTCCAAGCTCTTAAAAAGTAAAGAGAGTTTTATGGGCACATAATCCACAGAGCATACAACAGCTCAATCATATCAAAAAGAGTTGTGAAGTCATCACCACAATCAATTGTAGAATACTTCCCTCTTTCATGTACTCCTTGTTATCAGCTCCCATTTCCCCTAAACCTTCCCTGCCACCCCCACCACCACCAAAGAAACCATTGATCCCTATACTGTCTCTATAGATTTACCCATCCTGGCTTTCAGCTACCACAAAACAAAACAAAAACAAGAAACGAAAGCTAACAATCACAAAATAGAGGAAAACCTCAATCAAAAAGAAAGCACAAAACATTAAAAACTAGAACAACTTTAAAGCGGGTCAAAAGGGAGAGAAAATTATAAGGAATTAAATTTTAACCTAACCACATCTGCCATAATGCACTTTCCAATGAATTCTGTATGCTAGCAAGCCTGTTCACATCGCTGGTCTATGGTCAGAGGGGATTCACCAGAGTCCAAGCACCCCCCCCACACACACACACCAGTTTCCGCCCCCAAGCCTTCTGTATCGTCATTCACATTCCATGTGTCCTGCTAATGATCCCACTTGCTTTCTGAGCTATACCTAAACACATTTTTAAAACTCTATTTACTTTATAAATAAAATAGAATGTTAAGTTCTATATTTTACTATCTCCATTTCTCTATGCATATACTAACTACTCTTTCAGCTACTTACTGAGTCACACTCTCCATATACTTTTTCATTAGTTTCTTTTTTGGGCTTTTTAATATTATCAAATATTTAAAATGTATCAAGTATAAGAGCTTTTAGTTATCTGACCTCACTTTTCAAATCAACTAATTCTCGTAAGTCTCCCAATATCTTTTTGAAAGCAAAATTCTGGAGGAAATAAGGACTGTGTCAAAAAAGTAAGAAGAGCTATCTTATCAAAGAGCTACTTCTACCTGGCACCTTACCTGACCTTATCTGAGGACAGAATTGCATTGAGTATTTTCTACCCATTTAAGTCATCACATATCTTAACTCTCCTGGTCGTCAAAATGTAGATATATATTTGATAAACATGCATGATAAAATACTTTGCTGTTGTTATTAACTGTATTTTTGTCTAAATATCCTTGATGTGTTGATCATATTAGACTGATCTGACAGAATATAAATTCTTAAGTGGGTTGGGTATATTCAGAATTTGGAGACCTGGAATATAATCTGACAGTAATGATCTGATATTACCTTTAAAAAACACACAACAAGAAACCAGGGCATCCTTGGCTTTCCTCTGATCTTTTCCAACCTTAATATGGGGTGATTATATGGAAAGCATGGTCCCTAAAATATTATCTTTGCACACTACTACCTAGTACACACTGTTAAGTGTCTATTCATCTTTCAAGACTCCGTTTAAGTGGCTCCTCCTGTTAGTTTTCCTTGGTCATTCTAATAGAGGGCATCTTAGTATTCTGAACATCTTCAGAGGTCATTTTTTACACTTCAGGTGAGCCTTATATATTACATTGCACCCCAATTATTTTAATTCGTGTGTTGTAACCTGTATCTGACTAGGTTTAAAAGGTCCATTCATCTCTATAGTCCCTTACACTGATTACATGATTAATTTTTTGCTGAACTTATTAAACTGTTTATTCTAAATATATGAGCAGAGGAAGCTTTACACATCCATTACTGATAAAACTATTGCTGTCTGTAAGAACCTGGTGGCGTGATGACTAAGGACCTGACTGCTAACTGAAATGCTGGCAGTGTGAACCCGTCGGCTGCTCTGAGGAAGAAAGATGGAGCAGTGTGTTGGACCAGGTTAACAGGGAAACAAATCCAGAGACACTCATACAAGAAGGTACCCACCCCAAACCCCGGAATTGCACTGGGTGGAGCAGAGCTATCTTAGTATGCATTTTGCTTGCTAGTTGAGCATTAAGCAACTCGCTCTGAGTTAGTGGACCCAGTGGAATTGTCTGGGAAGGTTTTCTCTGGTCACACGGAATTTTTCTTAAGAGCCGTTTTGCTTAAACCTCATTTTTTTGGTGATGGCCGATTGAAGAGAATAGTGTGCGGCTGTGACCTGAACTAATACAAGCTTTTCTCTTGTGAACTGTTTTGTTCTGTTCTTTGTCAGTGGTTTGTTTTTGTTGTTTTATTGTCTGGTTGTATACTGTTGCTTTGTTTTCCTCTGTCTTGTTTTCGTGCATGTTAGTGTCTCCACAGGTCTGTCTGAATAGGACAGGCTGGATGAATTATCTGGAGGGAAACCAATGGGACCGACAGTTCCGGGGGGACTTGGGGTGGGGGTGGGGCAAGGGGGTAAGGAAGTGGTGTCAACAAACACAGGGACAAGGGAAAAACATGGGACCCAAAATGGTAGAGAGGGGGGAGTGGCAGGCCTGGTGGGGAATGATCAAGGGTAAGGTTGCGTAGAGAAGAGGTATACTCTAGCCCAGGTGGCGATGAAGCATGGTAGTAGGGCAGGAGGAAAGTCAAGGGAGATGGAGGAAAGAGCTAGGAGTCAAAGGGCATTTATGAAGGTCTAGACAAAGACATGTACATGCAAATATATATATGAGGATGGGGAAATAGATCGATGTGTCTATATTTATAGGAAGCATTAAGGTGGCGGAAGGACCTTGGGCCTCTACTCAAACACTCCCTCAATGCATGAATACTTTCTTTTATTAAATTGGAACTCTATGATGCTCACTCTCCCGACACAACAGCTGGAGCCAAAGTGGGTGAACAAGTAAATGTGGCGAAGAAAGCTGATGGTGCCGGCTATCAAAAGAGATAGTGACTGGGGTCTTAAAGGCTTGAAGATAAACAAGCGGCCATCTAGCTCAGAAGCAACAAAGTCCACATGGAAGAACACACCAGCCTGTGTGATCGAGTGGTCCCGAAGGGATCAGTTACCAGGCATCAAAGAACAAAAAATCATATTATTGACTGCACACCTCCATGATAGGATCGCTGAAGACAAATGGCTGCATAAGCAAATGTGGTGAAGAAAGCTGATGGTGCCCGGCTATCAAAAGAGATAGTGTCTGGGGTCTTAAAGGCTTGAAGGTGAACAAGCAGCCATCTAGCTCAGAAGCAACAAAGCCCACATGGAAGAAGCACACCAGCCGAGGTGCCAAGGGACCAGGTATAAGGCATCATGCAAAAAAAATATATGTGTGTGTATGTATGTGTACATGTATATATATGTGTACGTATGTATGTATGTATATACCATATTAAATGAAGGGGGAAGTGCAGAGTGGAGACCCAAGGCCCAAGTGTCGGCCAATGGAGATCCCCTCATAGAGGCGTTTAGGAGAGGAGATGGGTTAATTAGGGTGCGAGGTAGTACTGATGAAGAACACAGCTTTCCCCCAGATCCTGGATGCTTCCTCCCCCCAACTACCATGATCCGAATTCTACCTTGCAGGGCTGGATAGGGCAGAGGCTGTACACTGGTACATATGAGGGTTGGAGACACAGGGAATCTAGGGTGGACGACACCTTCAGGACCAAGGGTGTGAGGGGCGATGCTGGGAGAGTGGAGGGTGAGTGGGTTGGAAAGGGGGAACTGATTACAAGGATCCACATGTGACCTCTTCCCTGGGAGAGGGACAGCAGAGAAGGGGTGCGGGGGGGAGACTCCGGATAGGGCAAGATATGACAAAATAACGAGGTATAAATTACCAAGGGCACATGAGGGAGGAGGGAGAGGAGAGGGAGGGGGAAAAAAAAAGAGGACCTGATGCAAAGGGCTTAAGTGGAGAGCAAATGCTTTGAGAATGACTGGGGCAGGGAATGTATGGATGTGCTTTATATAATTGATGTATGTATATGTATGGATTGTGATAAGAGTTCTATGAATCCCTAATAAAATGTAAAAAAAGAAAAGAGGAGAAAAAATGATTAGGGCAAAGAATGTACAGATGTGCTTTATACAATTGATGTATGTATAGGTATGGACTGTGATAAGAGTTGTATGAGCCCCTAATAAATTGTTTTAAAAATAAATTTAAAAAAATAGTGTGCGACTGTGAAATTTTAGGTCCTGCTCGGGAAAAATGCCACAGAAACTGTTGTGATGTTAAGACAGCACTATTGGAAAAACTCAAGTGTACGAGTGGTTTTCTTGTTTCAAAAGAGGTGAAATGTTGATTAATGACAAACCTCATTCTGTATGGCTATCAACTTCCCAAACAGATGAAAATGTGAACTCACAGTGCATTTGTTCTACCAGGTCAGACTGTTAATAAAGCTTTCAAATGTACAGGTTCTGAAAAGATTGCATAACAGTATGTGACCACGAAAGGCCTGATTTGTGGCATATGGGGGATTGGTTTCACCATCATGATAATGCACCTGCTCATGCAGCCATCTCCGTGCACCAGTTTTTGGCAAACAACAGCATGCCTCTCTTGCCCTACACACCTGACCCACCTGCCCTCACTCTGCGACTTCGTTTTGTTTCCGTGAATGAAAAGGGACACGGCAGGAACAGCAGTTTGACAACACAGAAGAGGTGGAGAAAATGAGGTAGGTGCTGTCAGCCATCTAAACAGATGAGTTTGAAAAATGTTTCCAAGAATGGAATAGCAGATTTGAAAAATGTATCAAGTGTAATTTGACAAATGTATGAAGCGTACTTTGAAGGTGATAAGGTTGCTTTGTTAAAAAAAAACAACTTAAGTACATAGCTTTGAAAAGTAAAATTGTTTTTTGGGAGGTACCTCCTTGTATATGCATATGAAAGAGCTTTATATCAAAGAGTAATTGTATATTAAGAGAATATCCCAGCCCAGTCTAGATCAAGTCCGTAAGTCCGATATTAGCCCATAAATCTGATACTAGTCCATAATCACTCTTCAGACTCACACAGTCACATGCAATGATGCAAAATGTAGGAAGATCACAGGCCAGTGGGTGAGTCTTGTGGATGCATCTCCACTCCAGGACTCTGACTGCCATCACATTGGTTCCATGTGGCTTTTTACCAGGAATGTGAAGCACAGAGAGTGTGAGGTCCCACCTCCAGGGAGGAAGAGAGGAGGCCACACCCATAATGAAGCATCATCAGGCTGTGACCTGATTGACAGGCTAGAATCCACCCCTTCACTCTATATATCAAGTTGACATAGATTTGTACCCTTGGAAATCCCCTGGGTTTCCTTCTGCAGTATTTTATAGTGTTCTTGTAAGTCAGAATCAACTAAGTGTCAGTGCATTTGGTTTTGATTTAATCTTATTTATAATTTAGTACAGGAGATAGAAAATAATTTGGATAGGTTAGCAGGCAATAAAGAGTTTTCCTAAGGATCTCAATTGCTAAGCAATAGATAGTGAACTTGGGAGCATTTTCTCAATCTTACTGGATAACCATAAGCGATAATCTGTAGCTAAATTCTCATAAAGCATAATATGTTTTGTTAGGTGTCCAACCCATAGAGACCTTATGCACAACAGAACCAAATCCTTGCTGGCCCTGTCCATCCTCACAACTATTCCTGTGCGGCTCAGTGTTGCAATCATGATGTCAAGGCATCTCCTTGAGCTTCTTCCTCTTTTGTCCTGTCCTTCTACTTCACCACACAAGATAAAAGGACATAAAATTAGCTTTTCTGGTGTTCCCTAACAAAATACTGTAATGGATAGTAGGTGGGCCTTTTCACCCACAAATGGTAACAGTGCAAGTATTTTCTATTGGTAAACATACTTTTCCAAAGCATCAGTGAAACTGTTGGGTAGTTGCTGTTAAGGATAGATTTTATTGTGTTTTTTCAGTTTGCAGTGACTTTCGTATTAATTCATAATCTATCAATAGTGAGATGTGCGTATATGCATCGTAGAACACTGATGCTTTTGGGACAGTTATATATGATCTTCTTAAATAAGACACTTAATATAGAAATATTTTTCTTAACCTGAAGTTATTTAGATGGATTGTTTCTTTGTTTTGCTGTTGTTGCAAGGTGCCATCAAGTTGGTTCTGACCCATAGTGGCCCTATCTATGTATACCAGAAGAACATACTCCCTGCTCCATCCTCAAAACGGTTCCTATGTTTGAACCCATTGTTGTAGCCACTGTACCAATCGATCTTGCTGAGAGGTCCTTCCTCTTTGTCACTGCACCTCTATTTCACCAAGCATGATCGATGTCTTCCTTTAGGGACTGGTCTCTCAGGGCAGCACATCCAAAGTACATGAGACAAATTCTTGCCAGCATTGCTTCTAAGGAGGACTCTTCCTGTACTTTTCAAGACAGATTTGTTTGTTCTCTTGGCAGTCCATGGTACTTTCAATATTCTCTACCAGCACAACAATTCAAATGCATCAATTCTTCTTTGGTCTTCCTTATTCAAAATTCAACTTTCATGTACATATGAAGTCACCGTAAATGCCAAGGCTTGGGTCAGGCAGACCTTATCCTTAAGGTAAACATCCTTGCTTTTCAATACTCTATAGAGGTCTTGTAAAGCAAAATTTCCCACTAAAAAACCACATTTGATCTCTTAACTGCTCTTCCATGAGCACTGATTGTAGATCCGAGCAAGGCAATATCCTTTACACGTCAATCTTTTCTGTGTATCCTGATGCTACCTATTGGTCCAGTTGTGAGGATTTGGGTCTTCTTTACATCGAGTTGCAATCCATACTGAAAGATGCAATCCATGAACTTCATCAGTACATCCTGCTCACTTTCAGCAATCCAGGTTGTATCATCTGCATCTGCAGGTTGTTAATAAGCCTTCCTCCAATCCTGACGCCACCTTCTTCTTCATATAAGGCAGCTTCTTGGATGATTTGCTCAGCATATAGTTTGAATAAGTGTGGTGAGAAGATACAACCCTGACACACACGATTTTAAACCATGCATTATTCCCGAGTTCTGGTTCTGCATGAACACAATGAAGTGTTCAGGAATTCCCATTCTTCTCAAGGTTGTCCATAGTTTATTATGATCCAGACAGTCGAATGCCTTGGCATAGTAAATAAAACAAGTAAATATCTTTCTGGTATTCTCTGCTTTCAGCCAAGATCCACCTGACATCAGCAATGACAAGCTTTGTTGAAAGTCCTCTTCTGAATCTAGCCTGAATCCTCTGGCAGCTCACTGTCAATGGACTGCTGCCACTGTTGTTGGAAGATTTTTCAGCAAAATTTTACTTGCATGTGATATCGGTGTTACTGTTCTGTGATTTGAACATTCTGTTGGATCATCTTTATTTTGAATGGGTACAATTAGGACCTCTTCCAGTCACCTGGCCAAGTAGCCAAATTTTCCAGTATAGATGAGTGAGTTCTTCCAGTGCTTCATTAGCTGGTTGAACATTTCAATTGGTATTCCACCAATTCCTGCAGCCCTGCTTTTGGCTAATGTTTTGAGTGCAGCTTGAACTTCTTTCCCTCCGTACTATGGTGCTTGCTCATACACTACCTTCTGAAATGATGGAATGTCAATGAGTTCTTTTCGGTAGATTGACTCTGTTTTCTTTCCATCTTCTTTTGATGCTTCCATCTTCTTTTGATGCCTGATTCAATATTTTTTCTGTAGAGCATCTTGAGGCTTGAATTTCCCCCCAATTTTTTCAGTTTAAGATATGCTGAGTGTGTTCTTTCCAAGTCTTGGCACATTTCATGATAATACTTGCCTTTGTCTTCTTGAGCTGCCCTTTGAAAATTTCTATTCTCCGACTGGCCTTATTTCTTCCACTTGCTTTAGCTACTCTATGATTAAAAGCAAGTTTCAGAGTCTTTTCTGACAGCTACTTTGATCCTTGACTATATGAGAATTAAAATCTAGGGGATTCCTCTCAAGCCTAAGCGCTGCAGCTACTTCATACAAGAGGCTGGCCTTGCCGAGCATGCAAGCGGGCAGGGTGGGAGATGCAGCAGCCACAGTATCAGAACCTTACACGTGTCTAGGTGCAAGGAGAGATGGCCATGGAGACTGGGCAGGCAGCAGGTAAGGGGCTAGAAGTGCAGCTGCAGATGGCAGCCCTGTACATCTGAATGAAGCCGTGGGAGGACTAAGGAAGAGGGTTTGTGGGAATTGGGATGTGCCTGAGAGCCCCATGCTTCATTAACTCTGGGGGCCTGCGATCTTTAAAACCATTAGGGTGAAGTAATACACAAAAAGAGAGCTGCTTTCTCTTTAAAAATAACAACAAAAACACCATATGGGGCCACAACCATACTCAAAAATGCCCATCAGATGTTACACAAATGGGTATTAAGCCACACACAACAATATTTGCTTTATAAAGGAAAAGTATTTTATTTTATTCTTGGAGTGCAATTTTAAAAAGAGGTAAGTAAAATAAAACTTAAAAATTAGATGGATAAAATTTGACTTAAAAAGTCCTGTTCTTAGCACCTCAAATGTGAGAGACCACAGGAATCCTCAAGTCAGCAAAACCTTCAAAAACAAGAACCAAAGCCAACCAACCAGCCGACCTTGCTCACGCAGTTTAAGAAAAATACAATTTAAAGAGCATAAAGAGTTTTGGGTATAGTTTACAAATTTATTCTGAGGCAAAACAATCACTTCACACGTTCCATCTCGAAAAACACAAGATCGTGCAGAATAATGAACTCTAAATCTAAGATATCATAATCTATTGATTCTATTTCCACGTCAGCCTGTAATGCTAATGTAGAAAAGTGTCAATTTAACAAAATAAACTTTACTTCAAGGTACTCACATTCAGATTATAAAGAAGCAATTAATGTTGACATTCTATGTAATATACCATCATACTGCCTTATGAGTATGCTGGTTAAGTTGTCTATATCATTTTAAGTATTGCACAAATTCTAAAGCTGACAAGAAATAACCAGACTTATAACAAAATCAACCCTAAAAATACTTTTCATGACTATAATGAGCATACTTTCCCTCTCTCATTGTTTACAGACACAGCATTATGGGTTTTTAATTCACATATGCATGTTAAGTAACTTAAAAACCTAAGCTATTGAATTACTCAACTATTTCAATCTTTATCTATTAACTGCAAAGAAAATATAAGACTCTATACACAATAACTATGAAAGTTAACAATTTTGATGGAAGAATTGGAAAGTAATTACTCAAAGGTCAAAATACACATTAATGATTTTCCTTCAAATATAAATTTTTCACCATGACAAGGATAAAACAGAACAATAAAACCCACCCTCATACAGGGTTTCTTAGACTATAAATTTTTCAGGAGCAGACGGTCTCATCTTTGTTCCTGGTGGTTTTGAACTGTCAATCTTTCAATTAGCAGTCCAATGCCTTACCCAAAAGTACTTCCTTAAATGATTAGGAAAAACAGCTCTCAAAGTATGGTGTAAAAAATCGTAGAACTTGGTAAAAAATTATCTGCCTCTATAAACACTTATTTTCTGAAATAAGTATTTCTCCTCAAAATTATAATCTCAAAGAAATACATGTTTTATTATACCCCTACAAGCTAAATATATATAAAACATTTCCTTTAAATGTTTGCAAGTTGGGATTTTAAAATTTCTAACCAGGTACAGTAATTAAAATAATCAAAACTATAATAAAATATAATTTGATGTGCTAATTGCACAAAAATTAGGATAATCTGCCAAATAAATGATACGTTCCCACACTTAGTTGTTTGATCATCAAGATTAAGTAGAAACAGACACTTTGAGTGCCAATATACAGCGAACAGTTACTTTATACCGCTTAAATTTGCAAATAAAATGGAAAGCAAAATATCTTTCTGAATAAATTGGTAGATATTCATGCAAAGTTTTTACACTATGTATTTAAATGCTATCAAAGTAATGGAGGACAAGCTACTTGAGTCTTGTTTTTTTTACTGGACATACTTTCAGTTTTAGATTAATTTTTTATTGATTTTTTTTGCCTGTCCTAAAGATAGTATAGTTATTCCTTTTTCAGCAATATAGGAGGAGTGTCATAGATATAAATACCTAAATGAGTTTAGAACTATTCTAAATCAGGTTTACAGTTATGGAGATAGTACTCAATTCAATCAACATTATGAATCATACACTGTGTATCAGCATTCAGACAGCGGACACTGGGCATAAATTATTTCATGAATAATTAAAATGAAAGCATCTAATATTACATGAAAGTCTTTTACCTGGATTAGATGAGGCAGTGCTTTTAGTGTAAGGCAGAACCAAATTCCCAGCTTGCATGGAAGCAAATCATGCCATTGTGGTTTTGTCAGCAATCTGAAGGAAAACAATACAAACTTAAAAATACCACGATGTGCAGAAGTTGTGAGGCAAATTGCATTTATAAAGATCATGAATTCTTTATACTAATTCCCACTTTGACAAAAAACAAAGAGAAATTATTTCTGAGAGCAGATGATGGTTATCATTTAATCTGTTATTCTGTGATGAAAGGTAGTCTTTCCCAACATGCAGTATCAACAGCACATACGGAAATGTAAGTTAAGGCTCCAGGAAAAGCAGCTGCTAAGACATGTCAGGAACATTCAAAGGAAAACTCAAAGTCCTCCTTCTAACCTGCGCTTTTCATCACACGGATTTCTTAAAGCCTCGTGGTTATTTCAGCGAGAAGAGACGAGGCATCATTAGAATGTCCCCAAGTGCTGACAACCAGATGAGGACTGTACCATCAACAAACCAATACATAAAAATTAACGTCACTTGCTCCTCACAGAAGCATTACTCACTGATGTCATCAGAATAGTCTCTGATCTCCACCCCACACTGATCCAGTCCAGGCCCTGCTGTGCCAGCTATTTAAACCCTTTATTTCTTCCTATGGATCAACAGAAGGAACACCGAGTCGTTTGGAGCCCATGGGCTGCCTATCACTGCTTTTCTACATCATGTCACTTCAGAGCTAACCACTAAAGTGACAGATTCTACTAATGCCTTGTATTTAAAGTTTATTGTAAAAATTTCAAGTTCTAAGAATTTGGGGTTATGTTATTTAAACATACATATTAAAACTTAACAAGGGGGAAAATCTGTAAATTTTGCTTTAAATTACTTTGTTTCATAAACGACGGCACATTATTAGAGCTTAATAATAAACCTACTACAGATATAAATGCCGGAACATCTGAAATGAATATACATGACTTTAAATTATACTTATGTTCACCATAAATGAAAATAGTTTCAAATGATAAAATATTATGAATGCTCCCACCTTTCATGTTTTTCGGAAGCACTGAGTTTTGATGCATCCACACTCTTGTTGCCTGTCTTTCTTTTCTTTTCTCTCTTTTTTCTACTAAGCAGCTCATCCTTAATGTAAAAAGAATTATGGTTACAGGTTATCATTAGCATGTACTCTTCAAATGTTATCTAGACTCTTCTGTGAAGGGTAAACATTATGGAGGTACATTATGCAAATATATGTAGGGTCCAACATGATTAAGTAAAATCATCAATCTTTAACAATAACTGTTGCCATGGTATCCAGCCCTCAAATACACATGAAGTTCAGCACTGTCAGTCATATGCATCTCCATAGCAATCAAAGTTTTCTAAGCAGAGAAAGCATTCAACTTACTTTTTCTCATTCAGCCAACTTTAATAATGTCACTTCAAAAAGAAAGAGCAAACAGATGCTAATTCATGAATACTGATAGATGTTTGATTATCTTTTAACATACAAACAAAAGTCCATTGCTTGATAAACTATTTAGATTAAGGAAATATAAAATTTTTTAATCAACTGATCTCTAAAGTTATGAAATAATACTCAATTTAAGTATGACCTTATTTTAAGGTATATGTGCATTATATAACGACCTATATCAAAAATTTTTCTAAAATAATTCTTACATTAAAAAATAAATTTCTCTTTGGATGGTAAAAATCAAGAAAACATGTTTTTTACCCTCTCATCCTCAGAGGGGAGACGCCTCGAGATAACTAATTCTCTAGATATGTGGGCCTTCATAAAGTTTTGATAAACTCCAATGCCACGTGTATGAAAGGGTGTTGTCTTTCACGGGCCCCTCTTGACTCAGAGATACAGGCAAGTTTGCAATTTGCAAAGGAGTGAGATCTCGATCTCCTTTGTCTGTAAGTCAAATTTGCTGGAAAGTTGCTGGAACAGGTGCATATGGTTCTTATTTGGAAAACACAAGAAAAAGCTCTAAGTGTGTTCAGTGATTTAAAATCTCCAAAGCAGCAAGGGGAGGAGATTGCGAAGAAGAATTTGTGGCAGGTAGGGGTTGGTTATAACGGGAGGTCGAATTTACATAACAAGAAAGGGCAAGTATGAGCCGTCCATACAGTGGATGCTCATACTGCAGGGACCACCTCTATACCACCAAATACTAAACACCGAATGCACGATAGAAAGTTCATGTAAAAATTCATGGAAAAACACATGTAGAAATATTGTAAAATTATGGGTGGGAAAGAAATGGTTGAAGTTCCATAAAGAATTAAGGATAGTAGAACATTTGACTTACTACCCAAACTTACCAGTTGTTTTTCCAAGTAGATTGACCAAACCACAGCATAATGACCCACGGTGAGAATAATGAACAAGAGTAAAGCCAGCTCAGCATTGCTCAATTTTCTCACCCGCCTGTAGTAGAATACAGGCTGCCGCCAATCTGGAAGTCCACTGATCAGAATACCATCATACCTACAGTAGCAAACACAGGAGTTTTCACAGGGAGTTTAAAACAAAAGTAAAAATTTATTTGTCCTATATTTAGAAGAGGAAGGATAAACAGTTTCTACAAAACACCACAGCATTTATATAGATGCGGTGTATTATAATGTCTAGTAAATTCAGATCCAGTGACAGGTAACTCTGAAAGGTACACCGTGCACTGAACTGTTAGTAGCAAGGCTTGTGTTTTTTCAGAGCCCCAGTGAAATGACTCATGGAGTGATGGCCGGCCTAGAGGAGTCGTGCATTCCATCTACCATGTTGTGTAGTAAAGATCTCATCATACAACATACAAGTCAGCAACAAAAGGACGGCCCCCAACAGGAAAAAACCATCAAGGTAAAAGTTCCATTTGTTACATTGAATTACATAATGGAACCACAATCGTAGGACACATTTTCTAGTCAATGCTTTTATTTCCATCTCCATAGCACGGTTCAAGGTTGAAACATTTATATATATTATTTTATAAAAGCTTTTTGATGAAGTGAAAGCCTATAAAAAAAAGCAAACTTTAATTTAGTATTGCCCACATTCCTTTATAAAATAAAACCCTGAATTAGAAAGAGAGGTAGAGACAACAAATGTTCATGCTGGCACTTTCAATAAAACTGTTTATCTGTAAACATTTAAATGTCATTTGACCTATTTTGGGCTTTTTCTGTAAGACAAGAACAGAAAAAGCATACATGTTTTAAAATCTATTTGCTTGTTACTACAAGACTGGAAGGAAAAAAGTTACTTGAGGAAAAAATTTTTCCTGAATTAAAATTTGCCTGCCGGACAGTTATTAAGGCAAATACTTCTAAAGTTCAAAATAAGGATACACTTATGAGGTAAAATTCAAAATGGTCACACGCAAATACTGTATAGTCAGCACACACAACCTGTTAATCTTAATTGAACACAACTCATTAAATATTCTAACCACACTATTTCCAGTATTAAATCTGTCCTGAAAGACTTAATTTGGTGCAACACATTGACCAAAATATTTTAATTAAAAATATTCTGAGTTAGTTGCAGGCCTAATTACAGGAATAGAAATAGGGCCTATATTGTCAGCCAGGTCAGTAGAACTCAGTAGTAGGTTTTTCTCAAGTAAATTGACCGATCTAGGAATAATAGCGCAGCTGCTAAACTGCCAGTCTTGACATGTAAATCAATTTAAATGCAACAACCGCAGTAGCTACTTTGATAGTTATTAAATTGATACCTTGGAGATATGCTAAAAAATAATAAAGCAGAGGCTTTATTACAGGCAACTTTTTTTTCCTGTAGAAAAACGCTGGTTATAAATGCAAAATATAGAAAATCCAAAAATCTTGGCTTTTAGTCCAGTTAAGTTATTAATAATAGTATCAGATCATAATAATCAATGTTCAAAGCAAAGGGTATTAACATGTACTGGAGTTGTAAGAGGCAAACTGTGTAATGGATGCAAATCTACAAATCAAAATATGATTGCATAGGAGATGAACTAGATATTATCTGATGTTAAATGTTTTCCTTTTTCGATATTTCTAGAAATTCTTAAATACTAATATCAAGATATATTATGTTTTTATCAAAAGCTAACACACTGTCTTAAAAAATCTGTTTAAACCTAGCTGATAAAAACATACTCATTTTAAAAATTACAAATAGATTGGTTATAAGATTTCAAATGGTATAACAAATGTTAAAACATTTAAATGAAGTCCAATGAACATTAAAGCCTGAATTTATCCTAAATTCATAATCTACTTCAAATTTGTTGGTGAGGGAGAAAAGCATAAATACAAAATAACATTATTTTTAGCAAAATTCTTCTATGAAATAACTATGCAAAACGCAGTTATTAATAAAGAACATTTAAGAAAGTAGCAACAATTCCCTAATAGCATTACTAAGCATTAAATTTACATTAGAGCTAAATTGGATTGGAAGAAAACACAGCTGAACTCATAGCTAAGAATTCCAGAACAAATACCTTATCATCATTGCTGAAAGTGCTGTGTGTTTATTAATAGCTTGTTTTTCACCCCATATACAAGTTGTATCTAGAGTACAACCAAACTCCAGATTGCAAAACCGCATGGAGCGAACATATTAACTGGAACTAGCTATTTACTAGGTTATGAAGGCCACTCTAAACAACAGTCTCCAAGGATTAAGCTTAGAATCAATGCTCTGTTGATTTTACTATCAATGAACATTGTGGCTCACACAACTAGCCATTTTAAAGGAAGATAGCTTCTATCACAGCTCGCTTTTTTAGAAAATATGCTGTTAACAGACAAATTACTACTTTCCTGAGGCAAAACTGAAAAAATAAATCTCTTAAAATACAGATACCATTTTCATAAGCTACTTAAGGGAAAAAGTGCTGTACTGATAGTACATAAAACTTAAAAGCATCATAAATTACGTACATTGTTTATTTTACAAGTATTTAAACATGTAACACTGTTCAAATGTTCTGTAACTGAGTCATACGAACGGTTCTTAATTACTTATTAAAACCAGATTAAGAATGTATGTGTGTATGAATGTGTTATAAAAATATAAGTAAATGTCTGTGATAAAAACATTATTAATTCAAAAACCACAAGGCACATAAAGATAACACCTTGGAAATTAAAGCATTTAATTGATTAAACCCACACAATCAACATGTGGTGTGATAACTTCATTTTCTCCAAATATATAGAATGAACATTAAAATAAAGGTCTCATAATCACTTTGAGTGCCATCCTGTAATTTTTAATTCACCAGCTCTATATAGTCTTTTTAGTAAAAATCTGGAAAATTGATAAAAGAAATTATTTTACCAGGGAAACAAGTATAGAAACATAAAACATTTATGTGTTTTGAAATATAAAGTAACAATTACATAAATAAAAATTTTGTGCCTCAAGAAAAAAAACTATTAAAATAATTCTACTATTTACTTAAATTGCAGATTTCCCACAATAGAATGCTTGAATTTTTAGCTCAAAACAGTAAGCATGACACAATTTTGCTTTAGGTCACTTTTTGAACTTAAAAATTACTGCACAATGACTATAATTAGGAAACAGCTTTTGGTTAATTGCTGATTCTCCCTGTCCCTCTTTATATCACAAATTGTGGTACAGAGCACATTAGACATTATATAACAGATATATTTTTATCTCCTAATTTGGGAAGAAAAGGTGCTAAAATAGATTTCTTATTCTCAGATTAGTGTTTATTTTGATTCAAACACATCTGTCACAGAATTCAAGCAGGGGTGAGATTTGTAAATATTTTAAAAATAAGGGCTGAAATCACTTTAACTTTGTAAATAAAACATGATTTTATATAATAAATTAAAATATGCTTTCAACTTCTCTAAATGTATCAACATTAAGTAGACCAAACAAATTTAGGGTTGTGCAATGAAAGAAAACTGACTGACCACTTATAACAGATTTTAAAATATACTATTATTAATAAAACCATAATGTAGGCTATATCTACAATGATTAGTATCTATTGACTCGGTAGTTAAATTTGGCTCATGCTTGAATTACCTACATAGCAGCGTATCAGAATACAGATGGGCTGTTCCTGGCGGTAAGGAAGGTAACTAAGGAGTTAACTGAAAAGTTGGTATCATAAGCTTCCTTACACTAACTAAGAAAATCTATCGATCTTTATGATATAGTCCATGCTTCCAGTGCTAGTGGTGGTGGTGTGGGGGGTTAAATTTTATTCAGTTACGCTGCAAGGCTCTACTCATATGAAACAAGACACTTCAGTCCACATAAAGAATTGTATGTGAATGTTCACACCAACATTACTCTGCATTACAGAAATGTTAAAAAAAACCCAAAGGCCACCAACAATGGAAGATGAACCGACTGGCATAGAGGGTTATACATTGGGCTGCCAACTGCAGGGTCAGCAGGTCGAATATACCAGTCGCTCAACAGGAAAACGATGAGGCTTTCTATTTTCATAGAGAGTTACATCTCAGAAACCCAAAGGGGCAGCTCTACTCTGTCTTGTAAGACCGCTTTGAGTCAGAATTCACTGAAAGAGTAGTTTGAATTGCCACGAAGAATGGTCCCATAGGATTTCAGAGATTGTAGATCTTTCAGAAAACAGCCTGCTTCAACTTCTCCCTGGTGAGCAGATTGCGGGTTCAAATCACCCATATCTTGATGGGAAGCCCAATGCTTAACCCATTGTGCCACTAGTACTCCTTAATGGAGTATTAATTAACAATAAAAACAAGCAAAATATTGGTGCTACAACATGAATGAACCTCAAGAACACAATGCAAAGATTAAGAAGTCAGATGCAAAGGATTACATACTGCCTAACCTGTTTTTGTGAAATGTTCAGCTAAGACATTCATGTAAAGAGAAAGCAAATCAGTGAGTGCCTGGGCTGGAAGTTAGGGGAAGACTGCCTGTATATGAAGTCAAGGAAATTTTTAAGGTGATTAAAAATATTCTCAAACTGGATTAAAACAAAAAACCTGGATGTTGAAAGCACTGTAAATTTACTAGAAGTTGTTCAATTGTATACTTGGAACAAGTGATGTTAATGGTATGCACATTATATCCAAAATAAGGCTTTTATGGACAAAAAAGTTATCTGGTTTATCTATTTCATTGATATTCCCTTTCTCAACCAAAACTTTAAAAATGGGTTTGGTTTCTATGAAATCATAAATCTAAAGAAAAAATGGGAAAATGTCTATAATTTTGTAAAATATTAATTACTAGAAAGTTATGCATCTAAAAACATTTCTTGAATGAAATTTTAAAATAATTAAACAACTGTAATACTATGAAACATTAAAAAATACATCAGTATGAGATACTCTTCCTTTGGAAGGTGAAAGTGACCGACCATATGCAGTTTGGTTTCCTGTCCTCCCACCCTCCCCCACCTTTAAAGAATTATAAACAATACGTAACTGCCTGCAGAAGTGAGTTTTCTGATATGTTTAAATACTCATAGGTCACCCAGCCTCAGGCACATTCTTTGGAAAAGTGATTCTCAGCTTGATTAGTTAAGACTTTTGCCTCAAGGAAAACCAGTTACCAATGAGTTACTTCTGCCTCAAGGGGTATAAAATACTACAGCTGTTTGCTTAACTGTCAGATCCATTTTTTTTTCTACCAAGTCTCTAAAGTAAATGCTATGGAAACTAATCCTAAAATATGTTCAATGAGTCCAGCTAATGAAGAAACATTACTTGTATAAGAAATGATTTTAGTAATAAAAAGAAATTATTACAGGGTTTACTGACTTTCAAAATAAACAATCAAAAGGACAAAATCTGATGCCAAAGATGTTGGGAAGCTAAATGAAGCTATCTTAACAGACACATTCATGATTCCGGAAACAAAACTACGGTCTCACTGGGAGAAACCAACTAGAAAATATGCACAGAAGGATCAACACTTCTTTCAACAAACTCATAGGTCTCTTTCAACACGGAGTTGCATCAAACCAGAAGAATGTCTGCTATTGTATCTGGACTAATGCCAGCCCTTGTTAAAAAGAAAAGAAAATTTCAAGAGACTATCTTCAATCTTTGCTTTGTAATCTGCCAAACGAAGGTATTCAAATAAAAGAGTTAAAATGAGAACCAAGCCTGGTAGCTAACATTTTAGGATATAGAATAATCCCAGATCACACGTTTTAAGCAAGATTCCGAATGTCACATAGCATCCTTTTGGGGTTTGTCTTTAAGATGCAGTAGCCCCCACAGGAAAATACAGATTTTCACGCTGCCTTTAGCCAACATTCAAAATCACTAATTTTTAAATACTTTTTAAAAGGTAGATCAACATCAATCTGTAGATGATGGTCTATTAATGGCTGATGGAATCATTTTAATTGATCACAGCCAGCACTACTAAAGAAAATTATTTAGTTTAGAATAGAAAATACTAGTCAACTTCACGCATACAAATAAGTTTTTTGTAAAATGTCCTGAGGCATGATGCACACTGTGTATCTCCGTGTGGGTCTGTGTTACAGCCCTCCGCACACATGCCTACATCCCATGCATCTGTGAGTGAGGCACTAGAAACCCCTGCCACCCCTCTTCTGTAAGGGCCACGGAGAGGTCTCTCAGACAGAGGGGGGATGCTTCTCGTCTAAAGTTTAACTCTAAACGTAGAATCTCCAAGCACAGTAAGAAAAAGGAGGGAAGCAAATGAAATAAAGAGAAAGAAGCAAAGATTATTTTCCCATCCCTATCTTTGACAAAGTTTGCTCTCTGACTCTCAAACTGTTTTATTCACAATTTCATTCCCAGATGAGAGGGAGACTGAGAAAACATCAAGAAAAGGCACAACTTGAATATCTATAATCACCCTATCCAAAGCAATTAGTGGATATGAAAAGTAGCATCAACAACAAAACAAGCCACCAAGCCCAGGTAGAAAAGTTCATTGAAATGAATGGGCATGTGTTTAAAATCAAGTTTAATTTGGATTTTACAAGCCACAGACACCTAAGTTAAAATTCTCGTCTCCTGAAGCCATGCCTGGCTGACTGTTTTTAAGATTCGTGATGCCAAAGTCTGAAGTACTGTAAATATCTTCAAAAGACAGTAACGCAGCACTAAACACGGGTTTTAAAAACATTACGCTTCTCGGAAGTAGCAAAAAGAAATATTAACTTATAATAAATAAAAGTTTAAGCAGACCCTTACTTCTTTTCTTTAAAAAGGGATGTATGAAAACTTTTAACATTTTAATTTAAAAGCAGAAATGAACACTCACCTCTGCCTCCGCTCATCATCTTTTAAAACTTCATAAATGGCCACCAACTAAAATAGAAGCATTACTTTAAATAAAAATGCTCTCAAAAATAATAAATTATTTAGGAGTATAGTGAAGGCACTACAATTCACATGCACAAAACCCTGTATAATATTCTAATGAAAAATGCAGGTGAAAATTTACTTAGTAGGAAGTGAGATACAAATGATGGGTTTAAACTGTTAGCTCATTTTCAGTGTAAACATTCCACATATTTCTACCATGAACCTATTCACTTAGGCGTTTGTCCCAAAGCATATGGAATGGCAGCATATTTCACTTACTTGTCTAAACTGAGTTTCTGCATTTTCATCTTTATTCTTGTCTGGATGTAAAGTTAGCGAAAGCTTACGATATGCCTTCCTGATGTCTGCAGATGAAGCATCCTGGAAGTGATGGGGGGAGGGGAAAAACACAAAGCAAACTTTGTCAAAAAAAGAAATTCCCAGAACCTTGTTAAGGTCTGAGAAGACAGCCAACCAAGTGCAGGACCTGAGGCAATGTAATTTGAGCAATCAGTCCAACAGCCAGGCTATGCAACTAGCCTGACCCACATGACTGAACAATTATTCAATCTAATTTGGCTCTCCTCTTAACTTTTCATTACTCGAGAGTCACTTAAAGAAGATAGCAATTGCCAAAACTTTTCAAGCGCTAGCTCCCCTAAAATTAACCAGTACATCTCTTTTGGTAATTAAGAGATAAGAAACAAATTAAAAATTAATATATCGGTGTGCCTTCAAAGAAGGTCTTTATGTATCTGAGAATATCTTAAAGCCAACTTCTGAACACCAGGCTTACCATATGTGGTTTCTTCAGCCTACAGAATCTCAGTTTCACATGTCAAAAGCATGCCTATTTGAAGTCAGTTAAGTTTGCATTTATCCAGAATAACCGTAATCAGAAAGTTACGTATATTGTACTTGACATGTTTTCAGTCCCTTCAGGAGTGTTTTCAGTGTTGTCTGGTTTCCCTCAGCTAGTTTGCAGATATACATTTTCTCACCATTTATAACTGTTGTTGTTAGTTGCCATCATGTCGATTCAGCTCTAATACAGTTTAAACATATTTTTAAAGTCACCTTAGTTCATTAGGAATACTTTAGACTAAGGGAACATGCAAATTATGATTTTATATAATCTTGTATTCACAGCTATAACCAGAGAGCATCATCCTATAACAAAACTCACTCTTAAGTAGGAGCTTCAAATTTATTGTCTACAAACTTTCAAAGATATTCCAATAATGAACATTTTCATGTTGGGGAAAAATGATAGTAAAGTGGCTTATTAAATTTTATCTCTTGTTTCATAGCTGAATGTTTGTACAATTGGTTTCCTGAAACAACTTTGTCAAATGGCTCAAATGATTAAAAATAAAACAAAAACTCTGTCCCTGGGACTAAAGAGCTGCTAAAGTGTGGAAAGAGACTGAACAAGTGACACTATAATTAGTCTGCCAAGCTTTCCTCTAGAAACTATTATTTTCATTATCCATTTTCTGGGACTTGTTGCTCTAGGCTATTGTTCTACTTAAAAATTTTAGTTCAAGTATGATTATTTTCGTACACCGTGGACCCTGATGAACTATAAAATGAGCAGTATAAGCTATCCAGGTTATATGGTTACATTTTTAAAATTTTTATTTGCTGAATAAAATTAATGTTCCCTAGCAATTGTACATAAAGTATATTTTGTACATTAAGCTATATGCAATACAACAGAAAAAATGTTTATTTAATGGAAAACTGATTCTTTTATGGGAAACATATTAAATGCTGAATTCAATAGCCACCTCCAATAGTGCTTTTAATTTTATTTACTTGGGACTACATCATACAGAAAATTATTCTAAAAGTATATTTAAAAATAATCAGAGTTTATGTATTTCCTTTTTTGGAACATAGTAAATGCATAGACCAAGCCGACTGCCTCTGAGTCTATTCTTACTCATAACAACATGAGAGACAAAGTAGAACTGATTGCCCACAGAGCTTCAAGGGTATAAATCTTCATGGCACGAGTCTGTCACACATTTCTTTTGCAGAGCTGCTGATGGATTCAAATCACCCAAGTCTTGCTTTACAGTCAAATGCTTAAACCAAGGCATCACCAGGGATCCTGGAACATTTATGATCTACTGAAAAATGGAAATGACTTATAATAATCTAATATGTATCACTGCTTGGTCCCAGCCCTATTTTCCTGGAAGAGTATTTACCCGAATGTAAATGTAACATGTTTAAATCCTTCAGTAGCTGCCAATTGCCTTCATCAACTCACTTGGCCACTTTTTGAGTCTTAATTCCCACAATCTTGTATCATCCTTTCCCTATCATACATCCAGACCCCAGATACAGATCACCAACCTTTTATTTATCACTTAGCTGCAGATTCAGACAGCTTTCTCCTGACTAAGGAACTGGTACACAACTCTCCCAGTAGGGGTATTTCGCGAATAAATTGCACCTTCAGTGGGAATAGGGAGTCCCTGGCTGATAGAAATGGTTAATGGGCTCAGTTGCAAATAGAAAAGTTAGACATTTGTGGCTACCTATTGAACTGGGCAACCTGGTGGTGTAGTAGGTTAAGCACTTTGTTATTAATAACTAAAAGGTTGGTAGTTCAAAACCACCAGCCACTCCACAGGAGAAAGATGAGGCAGCCTGCTTCCATAAACATTTACAGCTTTATGCACGTCTTTTTAAATATGATTGAATTATTGAATTGTAGGATATGTCAATATGTCAATAAAACTGTTTATTAAAAAAAAGTTACAGCCTCAAAAACCCTAGGGAGGAGTTCTACTCTGTCCTATAGGGTAAGTTTAAGCCCAAATCAAATCAATGCCACCAGGTATTAACTTAGTATGAATCCTAACTATATTTTTATTAATTAAGGTGTTAATTACAATTAACAGAGTAACCACTAAGAATGAAAACTTATATGTAAAAGAAACTAAAGGAAATGGAAGTGGTACATTGGGGGAAGGGGGAGGAACTAAACTAAAATTAAAAGGAAGCAGTAATGGAAAAACTGCAGAACAAAATTTACATAAATGGAAAGACATCTTGTACTTAGTGCAAAAATCCCACGAGGCATTTTGCAAAAACTGACATGCTGATTTTAAAATGCATATGGAAACAGAAGGGATTCAAAATAACCAGAACAATATTGAAAAAGATGACAAGTTAAGAGGACTCACATGTTTGGTTTTCAAACCGTACTACAAAGCCACAGTAATGAAAACAGTGTGGCAGTGATAACAGGGTAGACATATAGACCCAAAGGGAGATTTGAGAGTCTAGAAATAAACCTCTACATCTAAAGTCAACTGATTTTCAAAAGGGGCGCCAAGACTATTGATAGGGAAGGACTATCTCCTGAAAAATAATATTGAGTCAATTGGATATTCACATGAAAAATAATGAAGCTAGACCATACATCACATTGTTTAGAAGCATTCACTCAACATGGATCAAAGTTTCAAGAACTAAAACTATAAAATCTGTGTAAAAATACATAGAAGTAAATTTGCATGACCTTAGATTTCAAATGGATTCTTAAATATGACACCAAAGCAAAAGCAACAATAAAAGAAAAATAGGTCAATTTGAGGTGATAAAGTCAGAAGATTTTTGCATAAACATATAAGACAACATATAAATTAGAGGAAATTGCTCGCAACAAACAACTGATTTAGAAAGTAACAAAGGACTTAAGTAGGCATAGGCAGTTCCTCAGGAAGATGAGCGGGTGAGTCAGAAAGCATGGCTATGAAATCATTGAAAGCTCTAGTAAACAAAAACATCAAAACATGTATCTATTGTTTCAACATATCCTCCATGTAGGTCTATAAACTTCTGAAGGCATTTCTACCTTTCTATTCCTTCCTGAAAAAAATTCTGTGCTCTTTTATTCACACTACTTCAAAACTGTGGTTTGGGCATTCTTTTGGGACTCGAATCGTGTTCCTTTTAAATGTTCTTTGAGTTTGGGGGAAAAAAGAGAAGGTTGAAGGGGCAAGATTAGGTCTGTAAAGTAGAGGAGGTAAAGTTTCCCAATACAATTCTCACAGGTGAGCCTTTGCTACTCTCGAGGAATGCGTAGCTGCATGGTCATGATGAAAACAATCCCTCAGTGCAGCTTTTTTTTGGCTTTTTATATAATCTTTTAAAAAAAATCTTAAAATAAGCACTTGTAACTGCCATGTGTCCTTTGAGACAATCTATCGAGATTACCCCTTGGGAATCCAAAAAAGCACCCAAACCAGTTTTTATCATTTTCTGAGCTGGCCTCTCTGTCTTTGATTTTACTGGCCCAGGAGATAAGATACCTGTAGAAGCCACTGCTTTGATTAGATCTCTTCAAGGCACTGTAGCTCGGCTAAGACAAGTGCACTGCCGAGAGAACGCACGCACTGACAGCAGGGACACGTTTAAATGCGTTGTTGTTGTTTTTAAATAAACTCATGCACGTATGAACTGGAATCCTCCTTGCAATCCTTTCCGGCTCATTCTTACACAAATGGCCAACGTCGTGAAGTACCAGGGAGCTGGTCCTGACTCAAACCAACCCCGAACACAGCAGAGAGAAGCCGCGCCCGTCCCGCGCCATTCTCACCATCAGTGCTCTGTTGGAGCCACCTGTGGTGGTCACTGTGTCAATTCAGCTCACCGAAGGTCTGCCCTTTGCTTGTTTGCTGAGCCTCTATTTTACCAAGTACGATATCTTTCTCTAGGACTAGGAGTACCTCTTGAAAAATATCCAAGATACATGGGACAAAGTCTCACTGTCCTCATTTTTAAGGAGCATTCTGGCTGATTATATTTTTTCCGAGATTAAATTTTTCATCAATAATCATGCTCAAATAGCATTAGTCATTACTGAAACCAAGCCCAAAAGACTTCAGATCCATTAAAATAGCTGTAGCAATTATTTTTTTTTATTTTAACAGACATATTCTTTATTTTAGGTACAAGGAATGACAAAATTTAAACTTCCCATCTTATAAGCATAATTAACTTAAAGCTCTAGAATGTTGTTACATAACATGTTGTTATTAGGTGCCATTGAGTCAGTTGAGACTCATAGCAACAATGTAGCAACAATGTATACAACAGAATGAAACACTGCTGAGTCCTGTGCCATTCTCACAATTGTTATGTTTGAGTCCACTGTTGCAGCCATTGTGTCAGTCTATCTCGTGTCAATCTTTCTTGTGGAGGGTCTTCTTCTTTTTTGCTGACCCTCTATAGAAATATCATCAGCAAACCAGAGGGGGCTGCAACATACCCCCATTCTTCTCACAGTTCCCAATAGGTTGGATTTCAGCTGAGTCAACTAGTCGCCAGAAGTCATTTTTGTTGTCACTTCCATCAAGACGTAGGCGCAGTCGGGCACCCGTTAGTCCAACTACTGTGGCAATACAGGTGGATGTAGTGTTTCTAGGGTCCTGTGCTTCCAATTTCATGCTGAACTTGAATTCATTGCTTGGAGGAGTATAGGACTGCTTGAAGCAATGGACAGGCGCTGGGACTGAACATGTTTCTTTTAGGTATTTGTCCCAGGTAAAATGACCTAGCTCCAGGATGTCAGCAGTTTCTTGATATTGGGATGCAGACTCTGATAGTTGACCATATTTGTGTTTCCTAACATCATTCCAGTCTATTACACTAGGCTGCATAGTCAATGGACTAAACTGGTCGAGAAGTTGAGAGACTTAGGATTTATCCCAGGATCCACCAATATCTTGCTCTGAACTTCGGCAAGTTAGCTTCTCTGTATGTTAATGTCTCCATCTTTTTGAACATCTGGTTTTTGCATGATACCATCAGCTATACCAAACAGGCCATCATTCCTCCTTAATAAGATGGAGAATTCTGCGGATGCAGCGGCGGCAATGTGGGGCGCTGAGAGGATCACTCCCTTCCTGCCGCCATGTTTCTGCTGCGCAGGGAGGGCGGACGGGGGGAGCCAGGGGGGGGGCGGCTTCGGAGAGCCGCGGGCGGGCGGTGGGGGCCTCGACTGAGGCGGCGGTGGCGGCCCGAGCTGGGGCGGCGGCAGCTATAGCAATTCTAACGAGGAAGACACCAAGTGAGAGCAAAGGTGCGAAGACAGTGGGATGCTTACATGATACTCATGGAAATATACAATGATGCAGCGATTGTGGGCTACAGGTTCCTGGTTCCTCCACATTAAACACAGATTTTCCACATGTCCCAACAACTCTTCTCAACCGTGTATACCCAAGAGAACTAAAATCAAGTGTTCACACAAAAATTAAGACACAAGTGTTCATAGTTGCATTCGTCACACAGTTAAAAAGAAGAAATGACACAAATGCCCATCAATCAACATTTAAACAAACGTGGTATATTCATACAGTAGAACATTAAAGTGAAAAAGGTCAGACACAAAAGCCACATATTATATGCTTCTACTTATACGAAACAGGTAGACTAAGCAACCATACAAAGAGAGAAGAGATTACTAGTTAAAACACACTAGGGTGACTGGGAAATAGGAGGTCACTATTTAAAAGCTGGGTATATGTTTTTGGGGGGTGATAATTTTGAACGAGTTACTAATTCCTCTGTCAGTTTCCTTATCTGTAAGATGTAAGGGATGTACAAGAAGCTCTAGCATCTAAAAGACTGCTGCCCACAACACCTGTACCCACGTCTCTAGCATCCAGCGCTACTGACTCAACGCCAACTCAGGACCTCCCTACCAGGACTGCCCCTCCCTGTGGGTTTCCAAGAGTAACTCTTTACAGGAGTGCAAAGCCCTATCTTGTGCTCAATAAATAAAAGTCATTTTATATAGGCCTGGAAGTGACAATGGGAGAAATTCATTTTAATACTTGTCCAATTTGTCTTACAACTCACTGAAATTCATGTTTCAGACCAAGAAGACGAGGCAACTGAGGAGATGAATACTTTAGGATTTGGGGGCCTAATAGTTACTATTCTAACTACTCACCTCTGCCATGTAGCACAAGAGCAGCCACACACATCCACAGACAAGTGACTGTAACTGTGGTTCAGTTACATCTTATTTATAAAAATAAGTGGTAACTAAATTTGCCCAGCATATGTAATTTATCAACCTGTGTTTTATATGAATCCCAAAACCAATCCTGCGTCATGGCAGCGACCCTATGGGACAGGGTAGAACTGTTCCTGTGGGTTTCCGAGACTGCAGCTCTTTACCGGGGCAGAAAGCCTCCTCTTTTCCCCTCAGAGCGACTGGTGCTAACCGTGCGATTAACAGCCCAACGAGTAACCACTATGCCACCCAGGCTCCTTTTTCTAGGACAAGATTCCCAATCATCAAAAACTCATCAAGTTTTTCATGTCTCAGTATATGTAACACCCACCTTTTTCTGTGTATCATGTAGTAAAAAAAACCCAGGGTTAGTCAAGCAAACAAAAATCAGAAGACCCAGTATTGAAATAATCCTACTAATAGAGTCTTCAACATCTCTGTCGGAAGCAACAAAGCCCATGTGGAAGAAGCACACCAACTTCGGTGATCATGAGGTGTTGAAGGGATGAGGTATCAGTTACCAAAGAACAAAAAATCATATCATTGTGAATGGGGGAGTGCAGAGTGGAGACCTAAACCCATCTGTAGGCCACTGGACATCCCCTTACAGAAGGGTCATGGGGAGGAGACAAACCAGTCAGGGTACAGTGTAGCAATGATGAAACATACAACTTTCCTCTAGTTCCTAAATGCTTCCTCTCCCACACTATCATTATCCCAAGTCTACCTTACAAATCTGGCTAGACCATAGGAACTGGAAACACAGAGAATCCAGGACAGATGACCCCCTTCAGGACCAGTGGTGAGAATGGCGATACCAGGAGGGTGGGGTAGAAATGGGGAACCGATTACAGGGAGCTACATATAACCTCCTCCCTGGGGGATGGACAATAGAAAAGAGGGTGAAGGAAGATGTTGGACAGTGTAAGATATGACAAAATAATAATTTACAAATTATCAAGGGTTCATAAGAGAGCGGGGAGTGGGGAGGGAAGGGAAAAATGAGGAGTTGATGCCAGGGGCTCAAGTGTAGAGCAAATGTTTTGAGAATGATGAGGGTAACGAATGTACAAATACGCTTTACACAATTGATGTATGTATGGATTGTGATAGGAGTTGTATGAGCCCCTAATAAATTGATTTAAAAATATATCTCTAACAGTCCGTCCAGTTTGGAGTGGTGGACTGCTAACTGCAGGTCAGTGGCTTACACCCACCGGCACTCCACACAGGAGAGAGATGAGGCTCTCTGCTCCTGTAAACATTTATACCCTGGGGATCCCAGTGAGGATTGCTATGAGTCAGACTAGATTCAAGGCAGTGAGTTTGGGGGTGAGATTCTAAGGCAAATACTGAAATAAAAAGCAGAGGACAAACTACATAATTTGTACAGGAAGTCTCAATCACAATGTGTAAACAATACACATTCATTGACAAAATAGCAAAGATTCCCCCAAATGATAAATTCATAAAAGCAATCACAGAAGCGGGTAGAAAATAAAGCACCACTTTAGCAAATTAGTGTGTACAAAGAGACAATCTATTAGATATAAATTTAAGAACATTCCCTTTTGAATGGTCCAGGAATTGTAACTTTTTGACAATTAAAAAAAAAAGCAATTCATGAAAACTACTAGGCTTTGTTTGCATTACACAACTTACTTGGAATCAGCACTTTGTATTAGTCTTAAACTAAAAAAAAAATCAATAAAACTATGGACAGAGTTTAAATGATGCAGTTTAATCTATCAATCTAAATGTTCACAGTCCTGGGAAATAGAAACAAAAGTATAGGTTGCAAACAAAGGGACCTCTAGAGATTCTGAAGAGGAACTGATACTCTCATTCTACCAACTAAAGCACTGAAAGGTCATCTGATGATTTTGACACAAGAAATAATACGAACATGCCACCACCAGAGATGCATCGTGAACCAGAAGGAATAAAAAGTCATATCTTATATTCATTTTAAATATTTCATATAATAAAATAGGACAATGTGCCAAAAAGTTGCTAACTGTTAAATCTGAGTGATGGATATGTAGGAGTTAATTAAATTGTTCTCTATTTTTGAGGTTTTTCATAATAAAAGGCCAATAAAGAATAAACTCTGGTGGACAATAAATTATGCAACCTACAGTCGACTCTAGGTTGCTTTAACTACATTATGGTTGATAATTTCTAATATAATAAAGTTAGTAAGTATTCTTGAAACAGAACATATGCCATACAGAAACTCTAATAATACATTTAAATGAAAAGCAACACTAAAAGCTGGAAGAAGGTAGCTAGAATGCAAAAAACTATTATTTGATTTTAATCCATGAGTAGAGAAATATAGGTTTTATTACCATCTTTAAGGATGAAAAGAAAGGTACCCTGGTAGCACTGTAGAATAGGAATCTGGGCTGCTAACCATCAGGTCAGTGGTTCAAGTCTACCATCCCGTAGTAGGTGAAAGATGAGGCCTACCCTCTGAAAGCTAACCGAAGATTGCTGTGAATTGGAACTGATTAGATGACATTGGTTTGGTTTTTGTTTTTAAGGATGAGAAGGTTACTACTGTGCAACAGAAAAGCATATGAGAATTTCCAAATTAACATGAAATGAAGATAAATATTACAGCCTTCTAATTTGGAACTGACTCCATTTCAGGAGGCTACCATCCAGGCTGTAAAATATTAACACCAGAAGAAATGTGCTCCTCAGGACACTGATATGACAGACCAAAAAGACAACATTTTTTTCAAAAGCAAAGTCAAGAAGGTAGTAAGGGGCAGAGGAACTGGACAGATGGAAATGAGGCACCCATGGTGGAAACAGGAGTGCGCTTAAACCTTGAAGGGATTGCAATCAATGTTGAGTGTGCAGTATTGAATGAAAAACTAATTTTCTCCGTAAGTTTTCACTTAAAGAACAAATTATTTTTTTAAAAACCAATTCAGAAGCCAAAAAAAGAAAAACAAGAAATTTTACTAAGCTAACAAAAGCACAAGAGTATATTAAATAGTTCTGATAAAATCAGAGGAAAGGAATACAGACAAGCATATGGAAAACATAAACATACACTCAATTTCCTCATTAAATACAATGATCATCAAATCTGGTTGAAAATCAAATTTGAAAATCTGAAAACAAAGCAATGAACAAAAACAAATGCTGACAATATAAATGTGGCTATGTTGATATTAATTTTTTAAGTGAGAATTTAAAGTCAAACTCGAGTAACAGGATGAGAGTTCATAAGGTAATAAAAAAATATATAAGCCCAAAGTTGAAACAGTCATAAATCTTTCTCCTGTAAACAATACACATTCATTGACAAAATAGCAAAGATTCCCCCAAATGATAAATTCATAAAAGCAATCACAGTAAGATTTTAAGCATAACTCAGAATTGGGCATATCAAGTAAATAAAAAATAAACAGAGCTATAAAAGCCTGAATAATTAAAAACCAACAATCTTGGGATATATATATATATATATATATATAGTGTGTGTGTATAAATCTATACACATACATATATATATATCACTAAAAGAATACAAAAGACTTATGAACATGAGTGACCATTACAAATATCAGTAATTAGTTTGGTCACAAAGAAAGTCTTAAGTCTAGAAACTAGAGATTTTACAGACCACATTAAAAGTAATAATTAAATAGTATAGCTACCAGTGATTAAAATGACAAAAATAGGAAAACAGCTCAACTCAAAAGCTATGAGAGCTAAAGCTCTACCTACAGAAAAATCTGTGGTTTTAAATGCTATCACTAACCAGACAAACCGAAAACCAAAGAACTCAGAATGCATGCCCCCCACCCCACCAAACAACAACAAAAGCACGAAGGAGAAGGAATTGGCAGACATAAAAGCTCAAATTAGTAAAATAGCAAAGGGAACACAAAAGCTAGTTCTGTGGAAAAATGAACAAAATTGATAATCCCTCAGCTGGCTTGACTAAATCCAGGAGGCTTGGTAGATTAGTAGGTTGCGAACTAGACAGTGAACTTCAAGGTCAGGAGTGGAAAACCATTAGCCACACCTTAGGAGAAAGATAGGACTTTCTACTCCTGTGAAAATTTAGTTTCGAAAACTCAATTCTACTCTGTCCCTTGATGTTACTACGAGTTGGAATCAACTTGATGGCAGTGAGCTTGAGAGAGAAGCCTGATGAGAGATAGAAGAGAAAAGAAAGGACAGAAAGAGCACCTTGTGTGCCACCAAGGTGATTCTAACTCACAGCGAACCAATAAGACAGAGAACAACAGCCTCACTGGGTTTCCCAGGCTGTAAGTAGATTGCCACACCATTCTCCCCGGGAAGAACCACCACCGACTTTCCAGTTAGCTGTTGAATGCCGAACCATGAAACCACCAGGGTTCCTTGAGAGTGCCTTAGCAATCGCTTAAATCTGTTTCCCTATCTGGGAAATGGTCACAGATCTGTTTTGCCACCCTTCTCCCGGTTTCTACCAAAGGATCTCATTAGGAAGATCGACCTGGAGAGGTTCCAGGTATGAGACAGAAACATTTAAAACCTGCCATTCCTCTAGGGAAATTCTGCATTTACTACCTTTCAGAAGCAGATCAGTCTCTAATCCCAGAGCTGCAGTTCTCATTACAAAGCTTTTCCTGCCATGGTTCCTTCCAGTTTATCTTGTTCTTGGCAATGTCCTTCCCTGAAAAGGACCCTGAATATCAACCTGGAAGATAAGATCCAAAGGTCAGATCCGGCCTCTTCACAGTAACCAACCGAATGCTCAATGGTAAACTGCTTGGCATTAGTTCAAAATCCCACTGCTATGCTTCTCTCTGCCATCATCAAGAAAGTGGAAAGATGACAACGGCCACTTTGTGCTTTGGTTTCAAAACGAATTCACGCCAACGAAAAATGGATTGACCCAAAGCCAGTAGAGAGAAAAAGTAAAAGTAGCATACTACACATAGCCTCTACCTAATTTCCTCTTCCAAATTTTGCAAATGTACATCTAATTGATCAAAGATAAATGGCAATGAAAACACTTGTTGCAAGTGAGCCTGGGATATGTAACTATTAGTTTTTACAGTGGTTGTAGCTTTTGATGTACCGAAAGCATGCCAGAAAGAAGGAATACAATTTGAAACCGCACATTGTATTTACCAGATGGGTCATCAAGCCCTGGCAGCCTCATGCACAATGGAATGAAATGCTGCCTAGTCCTGCCATACTGACATGATCAGTTACAGATCAGACCAGAGTAATCAATTGCCTGGGTTTTAAATGTACATCACCATGCTTTTCCTTCTGGCCCATCTTAGTCTGGAAGTACCACTAAAACATGCCCAGCATGTGTACACTAATTCATCCCATATGGTTCTTCTAGCCATACTCTTTGTTACTACCATCAAACAAAGGGTAAGACTGTGACAGCTAGGTTTTTATGCCAACTTGGCTGAGTCAGGATTCTCATTGGTTTGGCAGGTGAAGTCGAGTGATACTCTATGTGATCCACCATAATGAAACCAACTCCACAATGGGGCCTGGGGTGAGCAGCTAAGCACCTGTTAGAAGATTAGGGTGGGAACAACCCCCTTACTAAGGCCATAGCCCTGATGAAATTGAAAGGTGGTGTCCTTGAGGGTATGGCCCATTTTCTATACGAATAGATACTGTGAGAGTTCTTGGGTTTTTTGTTTTTTGCTGGGTCAGGCTTATCAACCTCTGGTTCTTTGGATTTGAACCCACTTCCTGCCATATTGCCCACTGATCCTCGGAGCCATTGGCAACCTGCCATCTTACCTGTTGGATTAATTTGCTCTCTAGTCATAAGCTTGCTCTGCTGACCTTTGATTTATCCACCTTTGTAGCCTGTGATATTCCTATTGCTGCTGGGGTTATTGCTGTTGCAAGTGAGTCTGGAATATGCTGTTATTAGCTTTTACAGTAGTTATAGCTTTTGTAGTACAGAAAAGCATGCCAGAGAGAAGGAATAAATAAGCCTTGTAAACTATGAGTCAGGAGATGCTTCCAGCTTAACAGACTTGAAATTAGACTGGATTTGTCTATTTCTACAGCTGCTTGAGCCATTTTATTGACATAGCATGTATGTGCGCATGTATATATCTACATGTATAATTTCTCTACACATGCACACACACAGAGTGTATCACTGGTTTTGCTTCACTAGAGAGCCTAGCCTAACACAGGAATCATGCGGATTGGGTGTATTGCCTCTTTTCCCGATGAGTCTTAGTAAGAGAATGAGGGGAAAGATACTGATAGGATATCATTCAGTTGTGATTGTGAAAAGGATTAAATGTGATTGTAAATATTTGGATCGGTCAATTTTACATCCTTCTTGGTATAAAACGAACGATCTACGGGTTGCAGTGAGTCAATTAACTCGATGGCAATGCATCTAAGTGATGTGTCGGGCTGGGTTCTCTAGAGAAGTAAAACCAGTGATGCTTGCATGTATATACACATAGAAAGAGATTTACATTAAGAAATGACTCACACAATTGTAGAAGTAGGTAAGTTCAGTTAAAGTCTATTGGTCAGATGTGAGCTAAAGGGTTTGACTTGTGCAGCTGCAGAAGCTGATGAACAGGAAGCCGGGCCAGGCCAAGGGTCTGGGGGGCCAGATACAGTCTAGTCTGTACTGACTGCATAAATTTATCTTGAGCATTTCTGATCCCGCCTTGTAACTTATTAGCATCTCCAGAAAACCGCATAACCATGAGTGTTGTCTGTGCATTCTGGGTGGTCACTGCAATGAATTATCAAACCCAGCTGACATGCAGAGAGTGCCATGGGAGGGACAACATGTCTGAGCTCACCCTCCTAACAATCATCCTTGGGCTGATGAGTTGGACTCTCTTTCCTCCTTGTGAAGTCAGAGATGGTCTGACCTCCTCCATGCCAGTTCTACAAGCCTCACAGCAACAAGCAAGCTCTTACTGACAGATGGATGGTAGGACATGAGGTGCACTGAGCAGGATTTGAACCTCGGTCACCTGTATGTAAGGCAAAATTTCAACCATAGAGCTGCCAATGTTTCCATTTATTACAGAGGACTTGTTTTTTCTTATGTCTTCCAATTTTAATAAACAAATTCTCGCCACATTCTAAGAGTCTGACAGACTTGCCAAGCAGAAGCACAAATCAGAAAATGCAATGAGATGATACTGGATTCTCTGCTTTAACTCTCTGAAATTAACTCACTCTTTTACAGTAAAGTTTTATTTCCATATAAGTTGGCATGTAAAATATTCTACTATATTTCTCCTTTCTCTTCAAGGTGATTTTAAATTATTCATAGTACAGATTATAAATTCCTTAAAGAGAGATCAATTCTTTCAATTTAAGGTTCTTAAAGCTCCCACTGAAAGCATCAATAATTCCACAACCCCACCTTTCAAAGTAAATGGTACTACTCAGTAACCTAGGCAAAAAACCTAGACATCATCCTTTTTCACTTTCCTTCAGGATCCTCAAGTAATACACCAATAGTTTAAACACACCCTGACTCTGCTTTGAGCATCCGTTCTTAGCTCTTTATGGGACTCAGTGCCCTCCCTAGTAGGTTATGTGTTGGGCTGCTATCCACAAGGTCAGCTGTTTGAAAACCACCAGGTTCTCTGCAGGAGAAAAACTAAGCTTTCTACTTCTGTAAAGAGTTACTAGTCTTGGAAACTCACAGGGGAAGTTCTACCCTGTCCTACGAGATCACTGAGTCAAAATCAAATCGACGGCAGTTTGTTCTCTACAGTATCCCTGCTTCAGCTGTCCTGACTCCTGTGGGAGATATGCATTCCATATTCCTCCTAATTCAGCCCTTCTCAACAGGCTATAATGGAAACGTTATGGATCTGCACCATCCAGAATGGAAGTCAAATGCAACTCTGTGCACTTGAAATCACACTAGAACAAATGACAAATTGTATTTTTAAATGTATTTAATTTTTGTAATTTAAATAGCCACCTATGGCTAGTATGGGCAGTGCATGTCTAGAGTGATCCTAATATAAAGACCATAAATAAAAGAGGTAAAAAGCAGTAGTGATTTAAAGTTCACACTTGCTTGATGATATGTACTCAAATACAGAAATAAGGCAAAGGCCACTTCTGATGGCACACAGGTTATTGAGTTCTCTGTGGCAGTGTTATCAGGGGCAACCAGTCCTTCCTAGAGTTGGGCACTCATTTCTGCGTAGGAAGGTGGAAGGTGGTTTTCAAGTTGGCAGCAGTAGTAGTAGCTTAGTGGATCATAGTGTTTCCCTGATCGTGGACACTACCTAATTATAGAAAACACACAGGATACAGGTAAGAGACATTGGGTATGTGTAGGATAGTCACGGAGAATCACAGTAGTGCAGGAGAAGGATGATGGGTTCCTAAGGTAACTTGAGGATATTAAGAGTGAAGAGATAGAGTCTAGCCTGTCAATCAGGTCATAGCCTGATGCCTCCTTATGGGAGTGGCCTTCTGATGCCACCTTTCCTCCCTGGAGGCAAGACCCACACTCTCTGCTATACATTCCTGTTGACAAGCCACATGGAGTCATACTGATGGCAGCCAGAGCCCTGGAGATGTGTCCACTGCCACTGGATCCAAAGGACTTTCCACTCACTCATCTGTGACCTTTCTGCATTCGGTATCATTTGTATGTGTTGCTGTGAGTCTAAAGAGGAATTCATGGGCTAACATTGGGCTTAGGGGCTAATATCAAACTTATGGACTTGATCTGGACTGGGCTGAGATGCTTTATTAATGCACTATTACTTCTTGATATAAAGTCCTCTCTTACACATATATGAGTATCAATGAATTTGTGTCTCTAGTCAACCCAGTCTAACACAGATAGAATCAAGAGTCCTCAGTAATTACTATTAGAAGGACTTGTGCTGATGAATTAGATTGAGTGGGATGTGTAAATAATAGATGACTTGTGCATGCAGGCTTGTAAAAGTTAGGCTATTAGTACTAGTCACAAAAACAGGAAACATTGAAATAAGAAGAATAGAGATGATCACAAACTTACCAAGTGGGAGGTGTTATTTAGTAATAGAGCTAGGTTGGCATAAAAGACTGGAGAAACAAGACCAAAGGAAAACTAAACAAAACAAAATTCAATGCCACTGAGGACATTCTGACTCACAGTGTCACTGTAAGGCAGAGTAGAACTGCCCCTGTGTGTTTCCAAAGCTGGAAATCTATGGGAACAGAAAGCCAAGTAAAACGAGCACTGGAACATATCAACTGGATTCAGTTATCAAGAAGATCAATAGTAACTCTGTTAAGAGCAGCTGTAGTAAAGTAATTAAGTTCTACCACCAAATGAAAGTAGAGCAAGGAATAAATGGGAAGCAAAGAAATGGAGACAAACTTTTAAGAAATCTGGCTGCTAAAACGAAACGTGACATTAAAAGGGGTTTCCTCTTCTTAAAGGGGCATTTACTTAAGTACTGATAAGAATAAGAAAGAATTTAAATATAGCTGGTAGACAGAATCAGTGCAAGTGTAAATTTCCCAAGCAAGGGGGAGAAGAGTGAAGAATAAAAATCCAAGTACAGGAGGAAGTTTGGTCCTCAAAGAGGGTACACAGGGGACGGGAACAAGAAGATAGTGATGGTGAAAGTATGTATGTTGGCTGAGGGATGTTTAATGTTTTCTTACCCGAGTATAAACATTAAAAATCCAAATGCTCTGTACATGGCGTGGCCAATAAGAAGTGAGAGGGGAAATTTCTGTTTGAGTCTATACGAAGGAAGATGTAAACTGATTGAGTGGTACTTTAGGCTCAAAATCTTCACCAGAGGTGAAGCAAAAAAGGTTATGTGGCTAGAAGGGAGAAAATCCATTGCCTTGAGTTGACTCTGACTCACAGTGACCCTATAGGATAAAATAGACCTGGACCATAGGGTTTCCAAATCCTTATAGAAGCAGAATGTCACATGATTTTCCGAAAGACTGGTTGGTGGATTTGAAACAGCAACCTTTAAGCTAGCTATGGAGCACTTACCCACAGCATCACCAGCACTCTCTTGAAGGAAGATACCCCACTGACAGGGAGTGGACTCTAACGCAGAGCACTCCTGTTGTGGGTTTGCATGGTTGTATAGATATGCCTTTTCTCCTTTGGAGCAACTGGGAGTTTGAACTACTAACCTTACAGTTAGCAGGTGCACGTACCTGACAGCATACGTGGGCTCCTGGAAGGGAGATGCAAACCAAAACCAAACTCACGACCACTGAGTCAATTCTGACTCTTAACGACTCTAACAGATAGGGTAGAATTGCCCCTGTGTGTTTCCACACTGTCAAGCTTGACAGAAAAAGAAAGCCCCATCTTTCTCCCATGGAGAGGCTGGTGGTCTCAAACTATTGACCACACTGTTAGCAGCCCAACACATAACCATTATGCCACCAGAGATCCTTCTAATGTATTACTGGAGGGAATATAAACCAATATAACTTGAAGCTGGTTGTCAGTGTCTATACACATATACTTTATGATAGAATAATTTTCATTCCTAGTATATATCAGACCCCACATGTTACCGTGTTGGGTTGCTAACCGTAAGGCCAGCAGTTTGAAATCACCTGTCACTCAGTCTCGGAAACTCATTGGGGAAGTTCTACCCTGTCCTTTATGCTAGTTATTGACTTGATAGCAGTGCATTTTTTAGTTTGGTGTATATCACCCAATACCCAATACAATATATACACATGCACACCAAAAGACAAGTCCAAGAAAGCTCATAAAAGCACTGTTCAGGGGAAAAAACAGAGGACCTGATGCAAGGGCTTAAGTGGAGAGCAAATGCCTTGAGAATGATTGGGGCAGGGAATGTATGGATGTGCTTTATACAATTGATGTATGTATATGTATGGATTGTGGTAAGAGTTGTTTGAGTCCCTAATAAAATGTAAAAGAAGAAAAGAGAAAAAAAATGATTAGGGCAAAGACTGTACAGATGTGCTTTATACAACTGATATATGTATATGTATGAACTGTGAAAAGAATTGTATCAGCCCCAATAAATTGTTAAAATAAAAAAAAAATTTTTTTTAAATGGGAGTGTGAAAAAGTACCAAAAAAAAAAAAGCACTGTTCATAATAATCCCAAACCAGAAACAACCTAAGATACCTATCATGAGGTACATTCTATACAATAGAACACTGTAGAGGAATGAACAGTAATAAAAATTTGCTCTATACAACAGTATGCATGACTCTTAAGATTATAATAGTAAGGGGGAAAAGCCAAACAGCCAGATGCATATTAAAATATAAGTTCATGTATGAGGGGGTATCCCCTCAAATCTGAATTGTTTGTCAAAGTTACATACTTAAATTTTTTTTTACAAAACAACCTTCTCACCTTCCAAGTACCTTCCATTATACCTGAAATATTTTTCGAAGCTGCAATCCCATTTTTGGAAACATTTTATAAACTCATCTACTTGGATGGCTGAAAGGACCACACCTCTCCCCCTTTTCCTTCACCTCTTCTATGTTGTCAAATCACTGTTCTTTCATCTTTCTCTTCATTCGTGGAAACAAAAAGAAGTCACAGAGGTTAACTGAGTAAGGTACGTGGGGTAAAAGAAGCATGCTGTTTTTTGCCAAAAGCTAGCGACCTGAGATTGTTGCATGAGCATGTACATTGTCATGGTGGCAAAAACTAGTGCCCCTTCTGCCACAAATCAGGCCTTTTTCTGTTGCACACTGTTACACAATCTTTTCAGAACTTCTAAACAAAAGCCTGGTAGAATGAACTCCAAATGCACTACCCCCTTCACATCAAACACAAACCAAACCAATGAACACTGTCTTGATCTTTGATTTCCCTTGACAAATTTTTTGGGGCAAGTGATGATGGGAGTCATCAATCAAACAAAGCTTGATTGATGTTTGATTTCAGGCTCATAAGAATAGCACCATGTCTCGTCGCCAGTAATGAACTTGGAAAAAAAAGTCTGGGTCACTTTGGAGCTGTTCTTCCAAAGCAGGGCATGTTTCCACTAGACCTCTTTGTCCTGGTCAGTCAGAACCCGAGGCACAAATTTCGCAGCAACCCTTCTCAGTCTAAAATCTTCCATTAAAATCCACTGAAGCTCACGAGCTCCAAGACAGCCCAGGTTACTTCCCCATCTCTTCAATGGTCCATTGTCAGTCTTTGAGCACATGTACACAAATTTTGTCGACATTTTTGTCTGTCCAGATGAGGTTTGTCATCAATTGACATTTCACCTTTTTTGAAACGAGAAAAACACTCATGTGATATTCAACATCACAACAGTTTCTGTGGCATTTTTCCAGAGCAGAAAACAAAATGTCAAAGCCACATGCTGTTCTCCTAAATGAGCCATTCCAAAAAACAAGATTCAAGTAAAACTGCTTTCACAAAAAAAATTCACTCTGACCAGAGAGAACCTTTCCAGGCGACTCTACTGGGTGCACTAACTTCCGAGCAAGTTGCTCGATGTTCAACTAGTGGGAAAAATGCATACTATGAAAGGTCAGCTCAGTGGAGCTTTTCCAGTATTGGGGGGTACCCCCCCATATATGAAAGAAAGCAAACAGAAACAAACGTATGCTGTTACAAGGCAGGGGAACAGTTGTCCAGGAAAAGTATAGTAACCATGGGAGCAACAGGAATTTCTGGGTGGCTGATACCGGGTTATTTCTTGAACGTGATGATTAACTATATAAACATACTCATTTGTGAAAATTCACCCAAATATATAATCTTACTTTTAACCTTTTTCCAAATGCATGAATTTGTGCCACTTAATATAAAGTTAACTTTAGAAGCTTCTATATCTTTTAAACTACTTTTGGCAAATTTAACTCCCCAGCTGACCTCCTTTTAGAGATGGCAACAATTCAATAGACAAATAAAATATGCAACCTCAGCATGTAAGCAAAGGAAACAAAAATATAAAAACCATTATACGTAAATTAAACTGGGGAGTTAAATTTGCCAAAAATAGTTTAAGAAGTTCATGTGGTCTTCCTCCCTTTCCTTAACCTGTGTAACATAAGAAAGAGACTCTTTGTAGCCTTGGTAGATACACTAAGATATAGCACTATCCCATACTGGAAAGGCCTGCTTATTCTTCCTCTTCCTCTGTGGTTAACGTTTTAGGACTGTAATCAGGGAAAAGATTTGCAATAATTTATCTTTTCAGTTGCAGGGTAAGTCTAATTTATATAATTTCAGAAGCAGGTCAGCAATAAATCAGTAATAAAAGAAACACAATTTCAAAACAAGGTCAAGATTCATTTTCTTTTTATAAAGTACATGTCAGATTAAATTCAGTAGAAAAAGAGGTCTGTGATGTAGATCCAATGCACCATACCAAAAAAGCTTCTGGAAAGTATGCAAATACAGCTAACATTAAAGATATTTGTAGCAGAGATGTTTATTTAAAAGCCAAACTAATGTAAGCTTGAATAAAATCAACCCAGTTCTAAACACTGGTCATGAAGGAAAAAAAAAAAAGAACATACAAATTCACACCCAAATTAATATCAGTCTTTCTTTCTCTCTCTCTAAGCTACTACTACTCTCCCCCCACCCCCACCCCTATCTGTGGTGTGTGTGTGTGTGTGTGTGTGTGTGTGTGTGTGAGAGGGGGGGTAGGGGGGATCAGAAAGAGAATGAGAGACAGAAAGGGGTTTCCAGAAGCTTGTGGGAAAATAAAATGAAAAGATAATGGATTTTTTTCCACAAATATTTTGAAGTCAGGGTAAGTAAAAAATTGTTTCAACTGACGTACTAGTTCATACATTCCCATAGTCATTCCAGACAAAATATGTTTAAATATGTCTCTGCCATCAGTGGCTGGCTGCAGACAAGTTCTTTCAGTAATACATTTGTCTTAAGTCTCATTCATTAGCGTGCCTTGAAATAAAAGATCCAATCAAAACAGCTTCTGTGGGGATCTGCTGGGCCAACAGCCTATGGGTCACAACCCCTTTGGAGTCGAATAACCCTTTCACAGGGATCACCCGATTCTTAACAGTAGCAAAATATTATCATGCAGTAGCAACAAAAATAATGTTATGGTTGGGGTGTGGGGGGGTCACCACAACATGAGGAACTGTATTGAAGGGCCGCGGCATGAGGAAGGTTGAGAACCACTGTGCTGGGCCAATTACATTTAAAGCAGAGAGGTCAGCACTGAAGACTAAGGTTCCAGAGGGGTGATCTTCACTGGTTTCTGGAAACTGGTGATCATGGGGGCTACAATGCTCATCCTTCAAGGGCTGTCCTACTAGAACGTCACTGGGAAACACCGTCCTGTCCACCCTGAAGACTTGCCTGAGATGAGAGCATGCTTATCAGTTGGGCAGTGGCTCAAATGATTGCGTCCTTATAGGAGGAGGAGGGGCATGTGAAAACAGAAGGAGAGGCTGGAGTTATGTCGCCATCCACTAAACACCAGGAGCCACCAGGAACTAACTGCACGAGGACAGGGGGGACTCTTCTAAGAGCCTTCAGAAGGAGGGTGGCCCCATCTAACATTTTCATTTCGGACTTCTGGTCTCTACAAATGTGATAGGGTAAGTTTCTTTTAAGACACTGAACCGACTGCCATTGAATTGCTTCTGACTCATGGTGAACCTTAACAGGGGTTAAGTTCTGAGACTGTAAATATTTATGGGAGCAGTCAGCCTCATGGTCCTCTCAAGGAGCAGTTGATGGGCTTGAACTACCAACCTTGCAGTTCGAAGTCCAACACTGACCCAGGCTCCTTTGAGACACCAGGTTTATAGTAATTTGCTACAGTAGTCCTAGGAAACTATACACCATTATAAGAATCAAAAGAATGCATAAAAAATTAAGTTCAGGGTACTTGTCTGTTGGTATGTTTTGTTTTTTAAGTAAGAAAGGCATAGTGTGTGTAGAGAAGCAAACCCACATAGTTTAATAATGAAATTTTAAGGAAAATAGCAACACAAGAAATCGCTTGTTTAATTCTACATAGGTCTTATTTTACAAAGCTGAATAAGCTTTCAGAACGTATTTCCATTGCTATTTATGTAGCCTAATGTTAAAAAACAAATATAAAAATGAATTATATGAGGGGACTTCAGAATCTTCTGTTTTCTATGGATGTTTTGAAGTCACCACATGTAATTTATTTTTAGAAGTAAAAGAAAATAGAAATGTCTTAGTGCTAGAATAAATGAAAAAGATAAAGATTTCTTTTTATTGAAAAACAAAACTGCAACTAGAGAGCAGCCCTCTTTTTCAGACTGCCATACAATCAATCACATTTGGGGAATTATGGCAAGCTACGTCATAATATAAAACCAAAACTTGAACATAAGAGTGGAACAAGTGATATTTGAATATATGAAATGACATTACATACAGCTTCAGAAGTGATCAATTGAGTCTGCATCATTATAAAAAGTGTATTAATAGTGGGAGTTGTGTCAGGGCTTAATAAAACATTTTGAAACAAATCAAAAAGAGGTTTTTATTAAGCACTATAAAGCCGTAAGGAGTGCATCATATTTGGTCAAGTTGAGGGCCAGCAAAACAGCAGACCCTGAAGGAGATGGAGGGGCCCATGGGCTGCAAAAGCGGGCTCAAGCACAATTCTGAAGGTGGCACAGGATAGAGCCGTGCTTCCTCAGTTGTACGGAAGGGGGCTGTGTGTCGGGACCAACTTGATGGCACCCAACCATAATAACTGTTAGAGATTTCCTTCGGCTTATCATTATCCTTAAAGCAGATACTTTAATGAAATTTTAACTAGACTTATTTCAGGAAAACTTACTTTAAAACTAGTTTTGAAAAAGAACTATGATAAACCAGTCTTTCTACTCAGTTAATTCAGTCTTATCAGTACCAATAAGATTTACAGTTAATATTATTTATAGTATTAATACTAAATGTGCACACAATACTCTAAATATAATAAAAAGCGTTAGTAAAAATAGCAGTGCTTCATTGCAGATTTTGGCATTCCTTTCAGTAAGATCAAAGTCAACTCAACAGGCTTTAAATAGTAGAGATGAGCCTGCACAATGCCAGTATAATGGGCCAAAGGGGGAGAAAATGTACCCCATTAGCCTGAATTATTATAAAATAGAAGTTCCCTCCACTGAAGTCAAGACAATTTTAAATTTGTGTGATAACAAAAGATCACCATGGGCTTCACTGTTTCCACCTTGACAAAAGGGTTTAAACAATGTAAAACTAGCTTCATATATCTAACTGTTATCTTCAGAGGGTCAGTGTTCAAGAGAAATGGAAAATGGTTGGGTTTTGGTTGAAATTAGATTTTTCAAGTAACAAGCTGAAACTTAACCATACGTCTTTTAAATTATTTTATTTAGTAATTATTACTTATAAATCTTAGTAGTAGCTAAACTGTCTTGTTAGAAGGGTTGCCTTACCTTTGAAAAACAGAGCCCATATTTTTAAAAAGTTAATTTCATTACACAATTGACAGCTAATTTAATATAATGGTACTTGTTTAGAAAGTATTAATGATAAAAGATGAACATTTGCCAATTTATGAGATAGTTCTGCAATGTGTTCCCTTTTCACGAGAGTCTGAAAAACTCAATCAGATGAGGAACAAATAAAGCAGCATACGGCTTTCTGGGAGATTACTACTAATAAAATGATTAACAAGCAAACTGCACTGCAAGCTCAGTTGACTTTATACATACCATGAAATGAATTTGCTCAGCCAAAAAGAAAACTAGCAGCTGCTAACACTAGTGTTAAATACAATTGACAACTACTTACTGACAACTGTTTCACTGAGCTTTTGGTCTTAATAGAGAATTAATAAGAATTTGATTCAAGAAACTGAAAGAAATAAATACCAGTAAATAAAATGACTCAAACTATTTTTCAGGCATTTCTTACAATTTTCCAGTAAGGCAATCGTTTTTAAAATAAAACAATCATCTAATGTCAAACCAATAACAAAATCACCCAAGATTTTCCTCCAATATTTTGCATCCTAAAATGCCAACTACGGACCAATATGGCACTTATTTGTTGAAATTATTTATAAGAAATCAAAATCCATATAAAGGTATATACTAAAGGGAAAGTAAGAAAAAATTACTATTCATGCTCCAAATTTTCTTGTTACTCTAAAAGAAATAGGCATTAATATGTTTTCTGACAACAATCATATCTTTTTTTCTTCTAGTGAAAATAGCATCTTATAAATGTATGGTGATAATAATAATAATAAATCCCCCCACTTAACTATAGAAGACATTTCTGATGAAAGTAAAAATACTCATTATTTCAGGAATACTTACTACTACAGAATGTTATTAAAAAGAATATTCCTATAGCTTTGAAATCTTTTAAGTTGGGAGAAAATAGGAAAAATATTTATGATCTCTTAAGAACTCAAATGTTGAAGAATAACAGACATAACTATTAACAGCATATGTGGTCTTGTTTAATTAAGGTGCAATATCAATTTCAAGCACCTGACTTCTTATTACTAAAATGTCTTTTAAGCACCTGATGTCTTTTACTAGCTTGTTAGATATGCAAGCTCATTCTAATACAATATATAGCACTCTGAAAGATAATAGAGTAATAGCTCGTTTAGTGAAAGCTAATTTGTTAGATATTTACATACATCCTAAAACCAGAAACTCTCTTATGTACAAAGAAACTATCTACTAAAAAAGTCTGTTGAGATCATAATTTAGTTTTGATAAAAATGAACTACATGTAGGTTTCTAGAACCTATATTATAATATTTATAAAGTATAAAAAAGCCTATTTAAAATCTTTTAGTAATAATAACTAACCAGACTAATTACTAAACTATAATTCCTGAAACCCAAATTTCAAGCTCCTTGCAACTAGTTCGACATTAAAATGTTTTTTCCTTTATCATTTACTTTATTGGGAAAGCCTAACTTGAATAACTTATCTAAATTTTAAACCAGAACCCAGTTCAAAATTATAGATGCACATACACACAAACTATACATAAGTCAGAACACCAAAAATTGCAACAACTACAAAAATACTTAAGCTCTCATAAAAAGCAAAAATATTAGATGATCCTAGGCATAATAATAATAAAGAATACAGATGATTTTATTTAACTATGGAGATATATTTATTTCAAATCTTTGATTTCTTATTAATAAACTATATATTGCTTACTAATACCAGAAAAGGTTGCTTTGGTTAACACTTTTAACATATGTTTATATAAATATTTTTTTCGGTTAATGTAAATATTAAAAAACAGAAATTTAAGATACTTAAATTAGTCACATTTCAAATAATTACAGGACTCAGTGGGCTAAATTTCTTAACTATAACTGACATATAATCATCCTTAAATTTTAAGTTAAATATATAGAACAATATAGAGCATGCATTTGGCAAAGTACAACAAATATTCTCCCTTAGAAAGTACTGAAGCTCCATCTAGAGGCTTTTCCCCCTATTACTGTCACTTGTAATATAAGTAACATCACCTAGAAATGTGAATAGTATTAAAATGTCAAATATTTCCTTTGTATCTCCCCTGTTGTTATTCATAATGTTCTTGCCTTCACCTTCTTAGGGTAGCTCTAGCTCCATCACTGCCATCAAGTGGTAAAAAACTAAAACTGAACTAAAAAAAAAAAAGAACTCATAGAAAAGCAACAAAAGAAATGTCTAAATCTCACACACACACACTTTTTTTGTTTTGTTTCAGAAATATTCATGTGCTTTTTGCTGGTGCATTTTACTACCTTAGTCAAATTATGGAGAAAATAAAGTCAACTGTTTCTAGGAAAAAACATGGTCTCTAACATTGTTCTTGGCATTTGCAAAATATACAAAAAATACTTTTAATTAAATCGTCACTCAGTTTGGTGATATAAGCACAGTTCATAAGTTACTGATAGGCATAGCAATAACATATATATTCAAAGAATTATTGAAATTGATGTAGTTAAATAATGACATTAGAATCATGAGCTTAATGCCTACAACAGGTATAAAAGGGGAGAGATTTTAAAAATCATGTGATTAAAATGAAAGTTTTCTATTACCTCTAAAATAATTTGCATTTTGAAAGTTTGAACACGGTCAGCAAGTTGGACAATGAGTGCTCCCCCAATCTCGACAGCCCCGCTCTATGAACAGAGGCCGGACTATTTAAGATTGACTTCACAAAAAGTATTAAGAATATTTATAATATTTCCCTTTTTTATCAACACATACTTGCTGAGTTATGTTACTGGCATTCAGACTGCTCAGAAACAAAGGATACAACTTCAGACCCTAGGTGGAAAGACCAGTTAAATAATGTCTCAGGTGAACTATCCAGGGTTCATGAGGGAGGAAGGGGAAGAATGAGGAGCTGATGACAGGGGCTTAGGTGGAGAGCAAATGTTTTGAGAATGATAAGGGCAATGAATGTACAAATGTGCTTTTTACACAATTGATATACGTATGGATTGTGATAAGTTATATTTGTCCCTAGTAAAATTTTTTTTAAAGTAATGTCTCAGGTGAAGGGATATTATTGCTTTGCAAGATGCATCATTACTTGTAATTTTTTAAATATTAAAAGAAACTAACTTGTGTATAAAATATATAAATGTAGAGAGTCAATTTAACCTCATAATTATTGCACTTCAAGGCTCCTCCAAAATTAATGAGCTATATTAAAAGGCCATTTTTTTATTTTAAGAAGGTCTGATATTAGTGTTTTGACTGTATTTTAAAATATTAGAATTTAATTTTTTAATGATGAAGCAACATGTACAAATGTGCTTAACACAATAGATGTATTGTATGGATTGTGATAAGAGCTATATAACCCCCCCAAAAAGGATTTTTTTAAAGAAATTAATTTTTTACTGAGAAACTTATTTATAAAGCAGAGATATTGAAGTGCTTTGATTTTAGGTACTAATTCTCATGTTAAATTAACAAAACAATAGTAGCTAACATGTATCAAATTCCTAGTATGTGCTAAGTACTATTCTAACTGTTTTATATGTATTCAATGTTGTAAGTAGCCTCTGAACCACCCTAGAGGATAGGTACTATTACTATTAAAAATATAAGGAAATCGAGGCGCAAAACTGACCTTTGTAACACAGAAAATGGTAGGGTTGTTATACAAATCTGAGCAGTCTGCCTGGGAAGCCTGGGAAGTCTTCACTCTACGACTTTCATAACAAGCAGGCATTCTCAAGCTCAGCCTAGATAATTCTTTTTTTATTTTTTTTTTCCGGGGTGGTGGCAGCAGGGGTGTTGTTCTGTACATCGTAGGATATTTAGTAGCATCTCTGGCTTCTACTGCCCCCATGTTGTGACAACCCAAAGTATCTCTTGACATTGATGAAGGTGGGAGAGGGACTTGAAAGGCAAAAATACCGCCCAGTTGAGAATCACGGATAAAATAAAAAATTTTAGTTTTCTAACATTCCAGATACATGTGGTGATCAATTTGCCTGAGATGTTTTCCCAATTTAAATGACTCCACTACAAAAAATTTAAACCTACAGATGGTTTAGAATACTATCTGCTTAAAGTCTTACTATTTAGAGGAGAACATGCTAATTCCTAAAAGTAAAATAGGGAGACAAATCTCATCATGTAAAGTCTGGTAGGGAAACATTTAAATAATGGAGATCTATAAAAATAAATTTTTTTAAATGAAAGTTATTGCTGGGAAATGGAGGTGAAGGGCAAAGTTTGGGAACATCACTTGTTACTTTAGTGATTTTTTTGTACTGTGTGAAAAAATTTACAACATACTTTTAAAATTAAGGTTAAAAAAAATCTTAGGAAAAACTTTCATTTTGACATTACATTTGTTAAGCTCTTTTCACTGGTTTCCACATTCTCCGTTACATACTACCTTACATGCTAGCACAGGAAATATAATAAATTTTTGATAAAAATAATTGTGCCTAACAGGTATCTATTTTCAGAAGTGTAGTTTAAAGCTATATATGAAAATGAGTGCGCGCTGCGTTTTTTCTTTTAAGACAAGTCTTATTCATTTCTAGAATTGCCCAACAACAAACATTTTGCTAGTAGCAAGATTTCCTTTCTAATGTTTCTGATTAATCAGAAAGTTGGTTAATCAGAAACCTCTGAAAAATATAGCTTAGAGAGCAATACAAGTTCCTTCACTCAGTTAAATTATTAATACTTTCACCATTATATTTATTTCTTTTCCTCAATTTTCCCACTCTTACTTTTATAAATTAATTTGCAATATTGTACTTTGTTTTCAATATAAACAGTTTTTCATTTTACTTTATAAATTTAATAAAGCAATGTAATGGCTATCGGCACATTTTTCACTGAGTTAACAGTGTAATCTACTTAACCATTCCTTGTTGATCTCTGCAATAGTTTTACAGTCTAGCAAGTTAACAATGAAATATTATTATTCACTGTGTCACCCTCTTGTTAGTAAGCTTCTTATTTTTCCCAACTACATTTATTATTAAGGCCTTAATCATTTTTTATTGTTGTTAAAGTTAGTTTCTTTATACTTTTGCTTTCTATAGACAATCCAAACAATACTGCATATGAAGGAGCTTCACAAAGGAATTAAAAGATAAGAGAACATGCATGTGTAGAAATGTTCTACTTTTTATTATACCATCATCATAAAGCAAAGCACTTTTCTAGTTCTATAAAAGAACTCATATCGAATGCCTACTTCTGTCTAGTCATATATTTCTTTTTTGGGGCTTCATTGTGATGCACATTTTCACACAAGCGATCTACTTATCACTAATTTTAACCAAGGACATAGTGGAAAATATGCAACTATTTTAACATATAGAAATCTGAACTTAAAACCATAATGGAATTTAAAAGCTTAACCATCAAATGCTCTATTTAAGTATTTTTAAATTTATTGGAATAATAAAGCAATAGTTCTTTTTGCTTTGTTTGGCAGTTTCCTTCTTTCTTTTCTTATTTCTTTTAAGTCCTCCCCCCCACCCCTTTTAAGTACCTATATACTTGAGTATAAGCTAACCCAAATATCAGCCGAGGCACCTAATTTTACCAGAAAAAATACATTAAAAATACGCTGAATGTGTCACGCTGTCCCCTTCTGGAGCCGACTGTGGCAGAGGACATCTCTGAGGTCACACGGTGGGGAGGCAGCGCAGTCACAACTCCCCAAAACGGCGGGAACCAAGAAGGGCGCATACTAGACCAGCAGCTATAGCAAGGCAGCGCTATGGAGCCCCTGAGGAGCCCCCTAGGGGGCGTTCCAGGCCAGGAGGGGCAGCTCCTGGACAGTCTTGAAGGCCAGCAAACAGACCCAGGATTTTGCATGTTTCTTCTCTCTTAAATTTTTTTAAATATTTTATTAGGGGCTCATACAACTCTTATCACAATCCATACATATACATATACATACATCAATTGTATAAAGCACATCCGTACATTCTTTGCCCTAATAATTTTCTTTCTTTCTTTTTTTTAATCTTTTAATTGGGGCTCATAAGGCTCTTATCACAATCTGTGCATACATCAAATGAGCAAAGCACCCTTATACATTAGTTGCACTCGTCACTCTCATAATTCACCTTCCACTTGGGTTCCTGGAATCAGCTCAGTTTCCCTTTTTTTTTCCCCCATCCCCCTCCCTCCCCAATCCCACCCCTGGTCCCTTGATAGTTTATAAATAATTATTATATCTTATCTTACACTCCCTGGCATCTCCCCTCACCCGCCTCCCCCTTGACAATCTCCCAGAGAGGAGGTTACACATAGATCTCCGAGATCGTTTCTCCCTTTCTACATGCCCTTCCCTCTTAAAATTTTTATTGATTTACTATTTTCACTTTTTAAATCAGTTTGGCCTATGTCATAATTGGTGTACCTACCTCTATAGGGTAGGTATGGGAGGCATGCCCAAGGAGAGAGCAGTGGGAGCAAAGGTCCTGGGGAGACCTGGGTGGTGAGGGCAATGTGGGAATGGGGCGGTGAGCAGGCTGCGCCATGGACAGGGAAACAACTGGGGTCTTGGAGTCAATAACAAGGAGGAGATAGGGATGGGAGGTGGGCAAGCAGGGTGGGGGCAGTGGAGGTTGTTGGAGCAATAGCAAACTAGCTAAGAGGAGGTACCAAGAGGAGGAAAGTGCCAGTGGAGCAGGAGGAAGATAAAAGGAAACAGAGGAAGGACCAAGGAAGCAAAGCAATGGATAGAGGTATAAACACAGCGGTGTACATATGTAAATACATTAATGCACAAAAACAGAGTATTGGCCCATGTACATATATTTACACAGCAATACACTGAGGTAGGGGATGGACTTTGGGCCTGTGCTCATACTCTCCCTCAATACAAGGACACTTTCTTCTAGCCAATCGGCAGTCTGAAATGTTCACCCTCCTGACACAATCGCTGAAGACAAAACAGGTGCATAAGCAAATATGGTGAAGAAGGTGGATGGTGCCTGGCTATTAAAAGATATAGCATCTGGAGTCTTAACAACTTGAAGTTACACAAACCGCCATTCAGCAGTGAAGTAACAAGTCCACATGGAAGACGCACACTGCCGGTGTGATCATAAGGAGTCATAGGGACCAGGTAATAGGCATCAGCAGACACATAACAAAAACATATTGTTGAGAACGAGGTGGGCTGGAGCGGAAATCCAAGGTCCATCGGTAGACAGTGGAACAATCTCCACACAGAAGGACCCCAGGGAAGGGATGAGTCACCAGGGTGCAGAAAAGCATCGATGAAACACCCTGTATTCCTCTGGTTCCTCACCCCCTACTACCATGACCCCAGTGCCACTTCTCAATTCAGACTAGACCAGAACATGTACACAGGCATAGATAAGAGATGGGCACTCACGACACACAGAATCCAGGAACAGGAGTGGGAATAGTGATACCAGAAGGGAAGGGGGAAGAGGGGGAGAGGAAGGGAGAAAGGGGGAACCAATCGCAATGATGGACACATAACCATACACCCCTTTCTAGGAGGAAGAACAACAGAAAACATGGGGGAAGGGAGACAGTGGTTGGTGTGTGAGATGAAAATAATAACAATGTACAATCAGGGGGGTAGGTTATAAGGGTGGGGGAATGTGGGGGGGAAAGAGGAGCTGATACCAAGGGCTCAATAGAAAGTAATTGTCTAGAAAAGAATGAAGGCAACATATGTACAAACATGCCTGATTCAATTGATATATGGATTGTGGTAAGAGTTGTACGAGCCCCCAACAAAATGATTTTTTTTAATGTGCTGAAAAACTCAGCTTATATACGAGAACATATGGTATATCTCAGTGCCTGTCAAAATCATCTCAGGTAGGGTACACAATCAAATTCTCACGCCTCACTCCAGATTTAACCAATTAAGTGTAGAGCCCTGAAATCTGTATTGTTAGCATGCTCGACATATAAAGATCTCTATAGATCCTTCTTTCTAGTGCATAAAAAAATCACCTTTATTGAAGTATCATTTATAGTTTATAAGGATCATCTGTTTTAATTAAATGTACAGTTCAGTGATTTTAGTAAATTTACAGAATTGTGCAATCATAATTATCCCGTTTTATTATATGAAACCATCACACCACAGAAGATTCCTCACACTCTTCTGTACTTAATGCTCATTCCTATTCCTCAATCCAAGGAATGATTCATCTGCTTTCTGTTTCTACAGTTGTCTTTTCTAGACATTTCATATAAATGGGAAAAAATAGGTCTTTCTGATATATTTAAATATCACTTTTAAATGAAATTACTTTTTCTTGATTTCACTGCTGAAATTGTTTGCAAAAGTTTGCTTACACATGGTCTAAACATAACTAACTTCTGTCCTGCATTTTGACAACTTGTGCTCTCGTACCTAATGACCCTACATGGGGTCACTATGATTCAGAATCAACTCTATGGTAATGGATTGGGCCTGGTTTTAGTTTGTCATCATTTTGTCCTCTTTCTTGACAATTTCACTGGGTATGGAAGTCTAGAATTCTAGTTGAGGGCTATTTTCCACAGTGTCTTCAAAAGAATGAACTCTTTTCTCCATTGTTGTTATTGAGAAGTCTTTTATCTGTTGGTCATTCCTTTGTATATGGATTATCTGCCTTTCCTCTCTGGTTGGTTTATAAATTTTTCTCTTATTTTAACCATATTTATTGATAACTTATTGTGCTTTTTGGAAGAATTTGTAATTTTCAAACATGTTTAAAAAAATTCAGCACTGTCTCTTTACCTTTACATACTGTCTCTTCATTCTCTCTATTAAAGTCTTCTGGAACATAAGAACTGGATAGTGTCCACCTTAACATCCTAACATTTGAATTAAAAATTCCAGAGGAGAATCCTGGTCAATGGGGGAAACAGAGAACAGAATTTCAAATTTCTAGAGATATAAAAAGGTTGGTGACTCCCTGAAACTATTACTCTGAGCTAATATTTAAATCTTAAATCAAAAATCTCTTTGGTTATCATCAAACCAAATAGTTTAGCTTAGTAAAAATAAAAAATCTGCCTTGAGCATATGACTCTCCTAAATACTGGATGAAACTGACAACTTGAAAGATCAGATAGAAGCCTTAGAGGACAGCACCCAACCACACTTGGTTGGGGGTATCTACAAAAGTCAGAAGATAGATCTAGAACTATTTATTTATAGGAAATATATTTTACATCTATCTATCTATCTATCTATCTATCTATCTATCTATCTATCTATCTATCTATCTATGGTAGATAAACAATCCCAAGAAACCAACTGGCCAATAGTTCTGGGGGCATGGGAGAGGAGATGGAGTGAAGTGAGGAGATAGTCAACAATAAAGGGGACAGGGGAACAATAAAGGATCTAAAATCGACGACCAGGAGGGTATAAAATGCTGGTGCTGTTGACCAACCATAATGCAGCCGAGAAGAATTCCTGAGAGCAAAATGAAGGGTGAACATGATAGTGGGGCAGAAGAAAAGTAAAAGGAAATAGAGTAAAGAACGAGGAAGTAAAAGCTATATAGAGGTATAAATATAGACATGTATATATGTAAATATATCAATATATAGAGATAGGGGTATTGGTCTATGTATATATATTTAGATGATAAAAGTATTAAGGTAGCAGACAGATTCTGGGCCTCTACTCAAGTCTTCCCTCAACACAAGAATACTTTATTCTAATAAGCTGACACTGTGTGATACTCAAATTCCCGATATGAGATTGAAGACAAAATGGGTACATAAGCATATATGGTAAAGAGCTGATGGGTCCCAGATATTACAAAATATTACATGTGGGATCTTAAAGGCTTGAAGTTAAACAAGCGGCCATCTAGCAGAGAAGCAACAAACCCCACATGGAAGAAGCACTACAGCAGCCTGTGTGATCAAGAGAAGGTATCTGAAGACCAAAAATAAACAGTGATATTGATGTAAAGGTAAGGGGTCAGAGTGGAGACCCAGAGCCCATCCACAGGCAATTGAACATTCCCTCATAGAAGGGTAACATAGAAGGGATGATTCATGCAGGGTGCCATATGGCACTGACGAAACACACAATATTCCTCTAGTTCAGGTGTGTCAAACTGGCGGCCCCCGAGGTAATTTTTTGTGGCCCAAGATGCTCTGAAATAAAATGAAAAAAATTTTAAATTGTTATGAAGAAAATAGCGCTTAGGGGAGATCGAAGCAATACTGTACACACAATACCCTCATTACATTTTATTTCAGAGCACCATGGGTCACAAAAAATTTCATCGGCAGGCCTATGGCCCAAGGGCCTCCAGTTTGACACCCCTGCTCTAGTTCTTTAATGCTTCCTCCCCTCACTATCATGACTCCAGTTCTACCTCACAAATCCTGCTAGACTGGAATATGTACAGTGGCACAGATAAGTGCTTTCGACACACAGATTCCAGGACAGATAAACCCCTGAGAAATAGTAATGGGAGTAGCGATCCCATGAGGGTACAGGGAGAACTGATAGCAATTGATGGATGTATAATACCTCTCCCTCCTCAGGGGGGCAAATAACAGAAATGTGGGTGAAGGGATACAGCTGATGGTGTAAGGTATGAATATATATATAAACATATATATATATATAAAATTTATTAAGGGCTCATGAGGACGGGAGGGTGGGGAAGGGAAGGAAAAAAGAGCTGATATCAAAGAGTTCAAGTAGAAAGATAATATTTTGAAAATGATGATGGCAAAATATGTACAAGTTCACTGATATAATTGATTTATGGATTGTTATAATTTCTGTAAGAGCCTCCAATAAAATGATTTTTTCAAAAGAAAAAAGAGACCTTAGAGGACAATTAAGATAATGTTAATAAAGGAGAAACAACTAAGAAAAATAAAGGGTGAGAATTTGTTGCATAACTAGAAGAATGTAACCAATATCATTAAATTATACATGTAGAAACTTTAATTGGTCTATGTTTTACTAGGCGAAGTCTCAACAAAAGATCTTTTAAAAAATCAAAAATTTTTGTGGGTGTGGATGAACTGAGGGGAGGAACTCTCTGGAACTCCAGTTACACATGCTCCTTTTTCTCTCGCAGTTTCTATGTTTACATCTCTAAAAATTCCATCTATTGTTCTTTCTGGGGAAAGAATTTAATGTATTTTGAGCTCTAAGTTCATTAATCCTTTCTTCAAATGAGTCTGATCTGGTGTTTTTCTATCCTTTCTAGTGATTTAAAGTTTTTTACTTTGAAATAATTATATACTTTTAAAAAGTTGTAAAAAGAATATAAACTCAAACTCATTGCCATCGAGTCGATGCAGACTCAGAGCAACACTATAGAAGCTCCCGTATGAGTCTCTCAGACTGGAGCTGTTGAAGGGAATGGAGAACCTGGTCTTTCTCCTGTGGAGTGATTGATGCTTTTAAACTGCTGACCTTGCATACTGCAGCCTAGTGCATAAGCACTAACTCCTCCAGAGTTCTCACGAATAGCCTTGCTTCAGGTTCCCCTGAAGTTAACATCTTATATAACCATAGTGTAATTATTGAAACCAGGGAAATCACATTGATATAACACTGTTACCTAGAGATCTATTCCAATTTTGCCAACTGCCCTCCTACAGCATAATCTTCTTAGTACGGGGTCACACATTGTATCTCATTTTCATGTCTGCAGTTCCTCAGCCTTCATTTTTAAAAACAACTAGTGAGTTACTTTGCAGAAAGTCCCTCAATTTGGGTTTGCTGGATGTTTTCTCGTCATTAAATTATAGTTGAACATATATTATGTACTTCTCTATGCACATCAGGGAATAAATAAATGATCCTAATATGCCAAGTTACTGATGGTGTTGATATTAATCAATTGGTTAAATCCATATTTGCCAGGTTGATTCACTATGAAGCTATTGTGTTTCTCTGTGTAATTCATAAATATCTTGTGGGAAGATATCTTTGCCAATTCAATTTAGAATCCACTGATAATTCTTGGCTATACTAATAATTACTGTGGCAGTTGTTTGGGGGGAACTTTCTATTTCTGTCACTCTATCAGCATTTGTTCGTTGACATTCTACAGTTAAGAAGAGCTGTGCCATCTCCCCAATGTGTTTGTTGATTCAGTTATAGTCAACTTTCATAATAATGTCACCATCTATACTCAGTCACCATAAAAACTCGGAACTGCTGCTGCTGGGGAAAAGACGGGTTCCTGCATGTTTCTAGTCACAGCATTTGTGTCAAACAGTCAGTATACAGCAACACTGAATGTGTGTTCCTGTTTTACAAGACCGTGTTTAACAAATATTGTTAAATTATTAACATCCAACCCCTGGCTAACCGCACGATAACTCACATCAGAAGCTTCTCTGAGACACACATTTTCTCGGCAAAGCACATCACAGCCTTTGTCTTAGTAACACAGACAGCACTCTGCGCTAAATCATCAACGAACAGCATAAGATGTGGCACTAAATAGGGGAAAAGACACTATTTACAGATAGAGGTTTGAAACGAAGTAAGAAACCAAGGACTAGAAAGCTTCCATGACTTACCCAAGATCATACAATTAGTAAACATTACAGCAACCCAACACTTCGCTCTGAGCCATTATGGTTTAAAACACACTTTTCCCCTAGACTCCAAACTCTCTAAAATAAGATGCATCTTAGCATTGCTGGAATCGAATCATTGTAGCAATACCAAGTCATAATAATGAGATAGGTGCCATTCCTTGTGCATGCACAAATCTTCAACGTACCAGCACCATAAACTTCAGACTTTCAGTTGGAAGGTAATCCAAGAGACAGCAAAATGAGGTTAGCTCAACCTGTGTCCAAAGTTGGCATTGAACTGCACACCAAATTTTGGGTTCCTTTTGAAATGCTACCCATAGAGAAACTCCATTATGGAGAAAGTGACCACCAATAACCCACAGCCAAAGAGTGATCCAGAAAAGTGAGTTTTTAATATACAGAACTTTGGAAATACCTTTGCCAACTTATTTCACATATATTTTCATTGGGCAGATTTAAAATACAAATTCTAATTGATAAAAAGCTTTGGAAGCCTCTTTAGTAGTGTAGAAGAGTGCTATGACAGCAACAACTTTGTTTAAGGCACCCTCAATTGGAGACGATGTCAGGAGGGACCAGTCCCTGGGTAAACATCCTGCGTGGTCAAGAAGAGGGCAAAGAAAAGAGGAAAAGGAGTAACACAGTGGCTGCAACAAGGTCAACTACAGGAACAATTCTGAGGAAGGCCCAGGACTGGGCAGTGCTTTGTTCTGTTGTGCATAAGGTTCCTATGGGTTGGAACTGACTCGATGGCACTGAACAACAACGTTGTTGAGCTTTAGGAGCCCTGGTCAATAAACGTTGGACTACTAACTGAAAGGTTGGTGGTTCAAAGCAGCTGCTCAGCAGAAGAGGAAGCTAGATTACACAGGGTCACTATGAGTCCAAATGGACTCTGTAGTAGTGGGTTTGGGATATTTTTGAGCTTTAGTTCTAGCATGAATGAAACCTTTTTTCTTTTTCTAATACGGTTTATTGACAAAGTGGTTCACGTATCATACACTTCCATAGTTCAGCCATATTAATACGAGTTGTACAATCATCTCTGTACTCAGTTCGAGAACATTTTCTTCCCTCTAATACTCATCATTAGCTCCCCATTTCCCTCTACTCGACCCCTGCTCCCAACAAGTCCCCAATCCACTTTCCGTCTCTCTAGCGTCACCCATCCCAGTCTTCATATACAGGTAAACATATCAACACATCAGAAAGAGTAGAGTCTGGGATCTTAAAGACTTGTCTCCAAACAAGCAGTCATCTAAGGGAGGAGTCAACTAAGTCCACAGAAGCACACCAGCCTGTGTGGTCCAAGGATGATAAATAGTAACATCCAGATTCGAAGGAGGGAATGGTACCAGAGTAGAAGGCAGATGGCAGCAGGAACCCCAAATCTATTTTTCAGGGTTCCTGCATGAATTAAGTAACTTTTAATTTGGATAGATCAGAAACAGCTCAGTGGCAATAGTGTACCCAAGGCAGTGACAAGCTTAGAAGGCCAAAAGCTCTCCATAGTGATTCAAAGTCCTGGAAAAATTGATTTATGAGTGTAATTTGGGGTCTCAGAACCAATTACGTGTTTTTCCATTATTTCTTCTGGGAAAGAATATGTTCAGTTCTCAAACTTTTTAGTGTTCAAACACGAATTTGGAATAAATTACGTTTGACAACCAAGGTATCCTGTATTTTAGGAACTAATGTTAGTTTCTTAAATTGTCATTGTCACCATGAAATTTTAATAATTTAATTGACTTATTAGCATTTCTTGCTCCTGAGGATTATGGTGTATACAGTTATCTTAACTAAGCAGCTTTATTACAAATGCAAAGGGGGGTCAGTAGAAGGAAATAACACAAAACAAAAAAAATCTGAAGCTATTAAAATATGAAAAGTGAAAAATCATGTAAAAGTTATTTTAATTTTTATTTTCTAGACAAAATGGAACAATGATCATGATTAAGCCAAATTCTTTCTATGTGGTCCACCAACTTTTATTATGCTTAAAGCTAAGTTATTTAAAAAATTAATACCCTAATGCCTCATAATCCATTTTACTATGTTGTTAAAGGGAGGTCAGTAGAAGAAAATAGCACACACACAAAAATTTTTAAATTCTGAAACTATTAAAATAAAATAATTTGTTTTTAAGAGAAAATATACCCCCAAAATAGCACCAGAATCAGAAGGAAAGTAGATACAATAAATTCTCATAATTATAAATATTTTAAAATAAAGGATATGGATTTCTTTAAGGGAAGCGAGTACTTGAAGTCTGTTTAAGTATTTGTTCCTGTCTTTCCCTAATGAATGGTTTCTTTTGCAGATCTCAACAGACTCCCAGGGTCAGCATCTCTATGTAAAGTTGATGAGTCAAAGATTTATTTTCAAACATGAGCTAAGTGCATTGATGATTGGAAGAAAAGATAAAATGATCAGTCAAGAACAAACTCCTATCTTACACATTTTTCGAGGCTTTTCTGGATCATATCCTAATTCTTCTACATCCCTGGGGCAGGTAGACTTTATGCCACCTTGCCCTTGTGGGAGTGGAGTCCAGCCTCTCACTCGGGTCACAGCCTGATGATGTCTCCTGGTAGGTGTGGCCTTTTAATGAGACTCAAGAGACCCCGCCCCATCTCTCTCTGACCCTTTGCCTTGCTGCTTGTTGAGACTGTGCCTACCTCCAGGGGTGGCCCTGTGTGGGTTGTCTGACCCTGAGAGCTTAGGTGCCCTGCCATGTTTCCACTGACCTTGGATCCAACTCTGAACCCTTTCAACTCTGAACCCTCAGACCTGTGCTCTTCTGCATCTCACCTGAACTTTTTGAGCCATCAGCCTGCAGCTATGTGAGTCTGAAGAGGGCTCCAGCTAGAATCACATCCATGGACTTGAGTTGCACTGAGCTGGGATCCCTTCATAAATATATACCATATATACTCGAGTATAAGCCAACCCAAATAACAGCCGAGACCCTTAATTTTACCACAAAAACTGCATTAAAAATATGCTGAAGAACTTAGCTTATACACGAGTATATATGGTATAGGAAGGAACTTTTTATCAAGCAACTTAATATTTATATATACTTGTATGTATGTTGTGTGTGTATATATAAAGTTATACGAACACTTATATACACATTTTGTTTTCCTAGACAACCTAGCCTAACACAACCCCTTAATCTCACTCAGACATTTTTATATCACATTATAAAATTGACATATAGCTTCTAAATATTTTCCATATCAATCATATAAATTTTAACTTATTCTGATATGATTATAACTACAAAAGTATATATATTATCTGTTCAAACATGTACGGCACAGCTTTTATTTTTACTATTTATTTAGAGATATTTAATAATCAATGAAGACTAGAGTATGTTCTTCACTGTATTTAGATTTGACTAACCAACCATTCAATAATAACTAGGGATAGAAACAATCATTTGTTTGGGTATCTTTTATTTATATCATTAAAGAACATATTTCTATATATAAAACAAAAGCAACATATTTCAGACTTAGAAGTTAAAATCATTTTGTCTTTTTTGGGGGTTATATACTTATAACCAAACTGCTTAAGTTTTTGAGTCCCATGGAAATAAAAGGAGCCCCTTGAAACCAAAGCTGCTCCAAGGAAGAAAGATGAGGCTTCCCAGTTCCATAGAGTGACCGTTGCAGCAACATACAGGACAGCTGTGCCCTGCCCCAGGGTCACTAGGAGTTGGAGTGGACTTGATTGCAGTGCATTTTCATGACACTGTCAAGTCACTATGGTACTGCTGACCACAAAAAGATGTACCACCTCAGAAAGCCTATATAGGATCACTAGGAGTCAGAATAGATTCAATAGAGGTAGTTTTGTTATTTTTGTGGATGGAAACTAATTTGTTTATTTTGGGGCGGTGGAAACTATTGTTAAAAGGACATCTAAAACACTTCAAATAATCTTTTAAATTATGCTCACATAAAAAATTGAATTATGTTAAGGCAGGAGGAGGCAGGGAGCACAAGAACTGATTGTGATCATACAATTCATTTTAAAGGCAATTTAACCATATGGGGGGAGGGAAATGTTCTAAAATTGATGTGGTAATGATTGTGCAATTCTCCTTGATATGATTGAACGATTAAACTATTGAATTGTATGATATGTTAATTATGTGCCAATAAAACTTTAAAAATTGAATGATGAAAAACAGGAGAAATATTTTAAATTCCCTCCCATTCCATTAAGAAACATAAGATATGCTATACATATTTTCACAGTTTTATTGAGACATAATTTGTACATTAAAAAAATTACCTTGTCATAACTAATTTTGCCTGTCAGAAATTCTTAGAAAAAAATAATAAATTGTCAGAAACTAAAGGAATTTGTAAGAACCAGACCAACTTTAAAAGTATTACTTAGTGGGGAGTTCCTTCAGACAGAGAACTAACAGCAGTAGATAACAGCCAGAAATTAACACAGATGACACCACCACCGAGAAATCAGCCCAGATATAGAGGTGCCCAAAGTAAAACAAACTTATAGGACTGGAACTAGGGGAACTGGAGATAGCAATTTATGAAGAAACCAATCACAAATTAAAAGAGGGAATAGTATTGTTAAGAGAACTTCCAAATGGAAAGTATTATAGATTTCAAGGCAGAACAAACTGTTTTAAACTTGGATAGAAATAAATTAATTATAGGGTAACTTTATGGAAAAATAAACATTTTCATCAAAATGAAAAAGTAAATCATAAAGTTCATAAACTGAAACAACAGCCTAGGAGAAAGACGAGGCTTTCTGTTTCCATAATGATTTACGAGAATAGTTGTCACTCTTGGAAACCCACGGGAGTCATCTCTTCTGATAGGGTCACTATGAGTCAGAATCAACTCTATGGCAGTGAGTAAAACAACAGCAATAACAATCATTCCACACTGTGGTGGCCTGTTCATTGCTGAACTAGTGGAAGCTATGCCACCAACTTCAAATACCAGCAGTCACTTCTGGTGGAAGAAGAAACAGGCTCTTGGTCTATTTGAGAGCTTAGTCACTGAAAGCCTTACAAATAGCAATACAACGCTAAGACACTGATGGACTGTAAGGTCCTCAGGTTGAAAGGCACTCAAAGCATGACTGCAAAGTGCTGCCTCAGCATTTTGGGGACCTTCCATTGTCAATGAGGCATTAATAATCAGAAGATGTAATGTATGAAATACAGTGAATCCTGATAAACACTCTCAAATTACTTTCCAAAGTGGCTATGATAATTTACATTTCCAGCATCCTATTCAATATTTGGTATACTAGTCAGATGTTAGGAGCCTTTGGGGTGCAGTAGTCAGCATTTAAAACCACCTGCCTCAATAGACATTAGGCCTCCACTCAAGTACTCCCTCAATCCAAGAACACTTTGTTCTATTAAACTAGCATTCCATGACGCTCATCTTCCTGACATGATCGCTGAAGACAAAGTGGGTGCATAAGCAAATGAGGTAAAGAAGGCTGATGGTGTCCGGCTATCAAAAGATATAGCATCTGGTGTCTTAAAGGCTTGAAGATAAACATGCAGCCATCTAGCTCAGAAGCAACAAAGCCCACATGGAAGAAGCATACCAGACTATGTGATCATGAGGTGTCAATGGGATCAGGTCTCAGGCATCAATGAATAAAAAATCGTATCATTGTGAATGAGGGGGAGTGCAGAGTGGGGATCCAAAGCCCATCTGTAGGCAACTGGACATCCCCTTACAGAAGGGTTGCGGGGAGGAGACAAGCCAGTCAGGGTGCAGTGTAGCAACGATGAAACATACAACTTTCCTCTATTTCTTTAATGCTTCCTCCCCCACCCACCCTTGACTACCATAATCCCAATTCTATCTTACAAATCCGGCTAGACCAGAGGATGTACACTGGTACAAATAGGAACCGGAAACACAGGGAATCCAGGACAGATGAATCCCTCAGGACCAGTGGTGAGAGTGGCAATACCAGGAGGGTAGAGGGAAGGTGGGGTAGAAAGGGGGAACCTATCACAAGGATCTACATATAATGTCCTCGCTAGGGGACAGACAACAGAAAAGTGGGTGAAGGGAGACGTTGGGCAGCATAAGACATGACAAATAATAATTTATAAATTATCAAAGATTCATGAGGGAGGGAGGGAGGGAGAGGGAAAATGAGGAGCTGATACCAAGGGCTCAAGTAGAAAGCAAATGTTATGAAAATGATGAGGGCAACAAATGTACAAATGTGCTCCACATAATGGGTGTATATATGGATAGTGATGAGTTGTACGGGCCCCCATGAAATGATTTTTAAAAAAAATCAAACACACACACACAAACCCCACCTGTTTCTCTGTGGGAGAAAGACGAGCTATCTACTCTGTAAGAGTTACAGTCTCAAGAACTCACAAGGGCAGTTCTACCCTGTCCCAAAGGGTCACTATGAGTTGGCAGCAGCTCAATGGCAGGTGAGTTTGGAGTCAAATGTTTACCTTGTTTATATTCTTAAGGGTGAAAAATTCCATCTTAATTTTCATTTTACTGGTGGGTAAGGCGGGTTCTTTAGAGCAACAAAAGCAGTGACACTTATACAAGTATACACAGAAATTTATATCAAGAAAGCAGCCCACAATGCCACAGAATGGACAAGCCCCATCCAACTCAAGACAATGGGTCAGATACCAAGTGGGAAAACCTTCAAAGTATTATGTAGTCTATGATCCAGATCATGTAAGTCCACTTTGAGACTAAGATACTTCTCTGTATGCTCTGCTATCGAGTTGAAGTCAACTCATAGCAACCATTTTGTGGGTTTCCGAGACTGAAACTGTTTATGAGAGTAGAAAGCCTAGCCTTTCTCCTGTGGAGCTGCTGGTGGTTTTGAACTGCCAACCATGGGGATCACAGCATAACCACTACATTACCATGGCTCCAGATCTATAGTATGAGATGTAACACTCCACAATCTTTTTCTATTATATTTTTTAATGCAGGTTCCAACTTACTAAATTGATTTCACTACCTTCTGTTTGGAAAACACTGCCCTAAAAAAACTATAGCAATGTATTCCAGAAAATATCTATAAGGTTGTTTGCTACTGAACCCAAAACCAAACACACTGGCATTGAGTTGATTCTGACTCAGGATACTGTAAGGGAGAGTAGAACATAGCTGTCCAGGGTCACAATCAACTCGATGGCAATGAGTTTTAGTAAACACATTTTTAATAGCATAAAGTAAAAAAAAAGTTCCAGGGTATAATTTATATGCCTTATCCTGTCGATTAATACACACACATATAAATAAATAATTATAAGATATATGTTGATAGATTAATGCACTGTGGGGTAAAAGGTGTGGGTATTCAAATAGAAAAGGCTGGTTAAAAACAAAAAAGAAAAAAGAAAGAAAGAAAAGGCTGGTTAAAGAAGCCTTTATATATATAATATTATCCTTTTTCAAGACTATTTCAATGTTATTTGGAACAAAAAGTTTTGAGAGCTGAACAGGTAAAATGAGAGTTGAAGGAAGCAGAAATTAGGTCTAAATGAGTAGAAACTAGAAGACAGGAACCACATATACAAATGCATACACTTAAATCAATGAATAAGAGAAAAAACTGCCATACTTTTTTTTTTTTAAAGACCAAGCTCATCAGGAGTAAAAAAAAGGTTAGAAAGGTATGTAGCGACAGCTGATAGAGGAAAAAGCATGAATTTGGCCAAAATGGCAGGAAGAAAGGGTCTAACAACTGACAAACTGATCCATCCCTTATTGGTGGTTCAACTGGATAAATAAAAGGGTGGCAGCTTGGTGGGAAAGTACTTAGCAACTTTGTTTACACAGACAACAGAAAGTGCCACTAGAGTGGCAAATTGAACTGTGCAAGGCCAATTAACCCTTTCACCTTAGTGTTTTATACTAGCTACTTACGTACTGTGCCTGCTAGACGCACACTGATAGGTGTGCAGGCCAGGTGCAATTATAAATCATTGTTAGATGTATTGACGAATTCTGCAAATTTCATGAAGCACATACATTTTATTTACTGTCCTGAATACTTTCTTTATTTTTCTAGTCTGGTTTTAATTAAGGAACATTTTCAAAGGAAGAAGGGTTATCCAGAAACTCAAACTACACATGTCCTTCATTAAGTGATGAATTGATTACTGCTCAAGATTTTTGGTCTAAAGGGTTTTTTTTTAATGTTAGACTTACTTCATGTTTCTTCAAGAGAAATCAGGAAAAATCAGGGAAAGAGGAACATATTTAGATGGGCAAAAACATAACAAGGAAATGTTAATGTGCGCTGAAGAGGTCTGCAAATGAATCGGCGGCTGGTGCTGCATGCGCAGTTATGTCCATAATTATAATTTACTATTTATAAATAGGGAAACTTTGCTTCTAGCAGGGCTGCATAATAAGATTATTTTAAAGACAGTAATAGGTTTACTGCTGCTATTTTAAAGACAGTAATAGGTTACTCATGTCTTCTTTAAATTATCTTTAGAGCAAGGATCATATTATATGTATTCTATAAAACCCAGGAAAACATTATATATACTCGGTAGGAAAGAAAATATTTCATAATGACCATGTTGCAAAACATTGACATACGTGCAAGGCCTTGCTTCTATAAGGTCGGACCATGATTAAAAACTATGTAATTGCTCAACAGTTAAAGGCAATCAACATAAATATTTATTCATTAGTCCTCACCCTTTCTTTCTTTACCTACAGTAACATCAGACTACTATCAGCTAGATTTCCATGTCAAAGCTTGTCCTGCCATATTATTTATCACTGAATCTGAATAATAATTATTAGGAGGCTGGTCCAGTAATGGAAAAATACCAACAGACTGGTTGGAGGTGGTTTAAAGAAATATGCACCGAATGTCCTAACTCAACAAAAATCAATACCAGCTTCTAAAGATACCCACTTGTATCTCTAGGAGCAAATGATTGTAACTCTTCTAGCTTTTATCAGCAATTCCCAAAGAACAACAGAAGGCAAAAGAGCGGAAGCACTATGCCTTCATCCTGTTACAGAAGGTGCTTACTGACGTCTATGCCCATGTTAAAATGGGCTTCTGCCTTGACCTATGTCTTACTTGAGGGCAGCCTATCCATTAGGTTGTCCTATTTCTCGTTGTCTCCACATCACCAACAGTGGGGGCCATTGCAAAAGCAACCAATCAAAACGGCAACAGCAAGAAAGGGGGAAAGAGGACAACGGCAAGTAACAGGCAAAGCACTAGTGACAGTCGCCTCTACTCCCATGAATGAACTAGAGTCTACAGATGCTTCTTGGTAGAACTGGAGGGAATATGGTGGGCACTCAAAATGCTGGCCTCTGACATTTTCACAAACAAAAGACTCGACCTTTTGTAGTTAGTACTTAGCACTTAAATGCCAGACAAAATTTAAGACTGTCTTAAATTCATTAAAAAACAAACTACCAAAATAAATTTAAATGAAAAAATAAGATGATAGACTATGTCAAGCACATGCTTATTGTTTAGCTAAATGTTGGTACCTAATCAATTAGTTGACAATGTCTCATTATTGTAAAGCAGCTATTACCAAGTCTCCTTCAGGAATTCAAGTCCTTACTTTATAGACATCCAAATAAACTATAATATGAATCAAAATCAAAGTCTTGGAAGAGAAATAATTTAAGTATTAATCATTAATGTACTCCAAGTAAGGACTTAGGGAGCTTGAAGAAGTACAGTGTATTTCTATTTCTCCCATGATGACTCTAATACCTAGAACCAATATGAATTCAAGATTAGAATTGATCTCCAGTACAGGAGACTAAGAAAAATTTAAAAGAGGAAAAAATTAAAGACACACCTGAGTCAGTAATGAATCACCAATAAACTAGACAGGTGCTAACTTTGGGTGAAGGGGGAGCTAATATTCTACTAGAGCCAGAAGAGAAAAATGGGATGGTGAGGGACAGGGAAAGCTATTGGGAGTTATGATGAGTGGTTTAAATTGCTGAATACAAAAATGATTATTTGAAATGTAAATCCCTAATTCTCACACACACACACACACACACACACACACACACACACAACCAAAAATGTTTTGGGAAAAAAAGCAACTGATATTTCAAGATCTTGAAGTACAATGCTGTCTATATAGGATAAGAGTTAAACATATATAAGGAAATCAAGTCAATACAACTATTATTCAAATTTACATACCAACCACTAAAGCTACTGATTAAGAAATGGAAGAACTGTTTCAACGTTTTCAGTCTGAAATTGATCAAGCATGCATTCAAGTTGCATCCATAATTAATAGCTATTGGAATTAAAAAGATAAAAACAAAGGGGAAGGAACAGTATTTGTAAAATATGGCCTTAGTGATAGAAACAAAACTGGAAATCACATGATGAAACTCTGCAAGGCCGACAACTTCTTCATTCCAAATATCAAGACTATCATTCATGAAGAAAACAAAGGTCATTAAAAAGACAGGAAAGAAAAAAAAAGATTAAAGTGGATGTTACAAGAGACTTTGAAATTTGTTATTAAACTTGCAGTAGTTAACAACAAAGAAATGAAGTAAAAGAGCTCAGAAAATTTCAAAAGGCAGCTTGAGAAGACAAAGTATTGTAATAAAATGTGCAAAGACGTGGAGGTACAAACTAAAAAGGAAGACTATGCTCAGCATAGCTCAAGCTGAGAACAAAATTCAAGTTGCACTACTGAAAGAATTCTATGGGCAAAATATTGAATCAATTATCAGCAAGAATGTGGATGGAATAGAGGAAGTCATTATACCAAAAATAACTGATAGAGTGACCATTTTAAGAGGTAGCAACTAGGGAATTAAAATCAACAACGAGGAGGACGTAGAGATCCTTGGAGTCCTGGAGCAACAGCAATCTAGCTGAGAGGAATTACTAAGAGGCAGAAGAAGGGCAAGCATGATGGCAGGGCAGGAGGAAGGTAAAAAGAAACAGGAAAAATCTAGGAAGCAAAGCTATGGATAGAGGTATACACATAGGTGTACATATGTAAATACATTAATTCATTAAAATAGAGGTACTGGCATATGCACATATATTTATATGACAATACACTGAGGTAGTGGATAGACTTTGGGCCTCTGCTCAAGCCCTTTTCAATTTAGGGACACTTTATTCTAACAACTTGGCTTTCTCACCCTCCTGATATGATCGCTGAAGACAAAATGGGTGCACAAGCAAATATGGTGAAGAAAGCTGATGGTGCCCAGCTATCAAAAGATATAGCATCTAAGGTCTTAAAGGCTTGAAGTTAAAGTGGCCATCTAGCAGAGAATCAAGTCCACATGGAAGAAGCACTCCAGTCTGCATGATTACAAGGTATCAACAGGATCAGGCAATAGGCATCAGAAGACCCAAACAAACAAATAAAAACATACTGTTGAGAAGAAAGGGTAGGGTCAGAGCAAAGACCCCAAACCCATTTGTAGACAATGGGACATCCCCTCACAGAAGGGTCACAAGGAACAGATGAGGCGACCAGGACATAGTATACCACTGATGAAACACACAATATTCCTCTGGTTCTTTGAGGCTTCTGGACCCCCCACTTCATGACCCCAGTCTTGCCTTTCATTGAGGGCTAGACTGGAGAATGTACGCAGAGACAGGTAAGAGCTTACCACACATGGAACCCAGGTCAGATAAACCCCTCAGGAACAGAAATGAGAGTAGCGATACCAAAAGGGTAGAGGGAAGGTGGGGATAGGAGGGGAGTAAGGGGGAAAGGATAGCAATGATTAACACATAACCACAGAACCACACACACATAATGACATATAACCAACAGAAATTGTGGTGAAAGGGAGATAGTGGTTGGTGTAAGATGAGAGGGAAAAAAGAGGAGCTGATATTAAGGGCTCAAATAGAAAGCAAAGGTTTAGAAAATAATGATGGCAACATATGTACAAATATGCTTGATACAATTGATGTATGGATTGTTATAAGAGCTCTAAGAACCCCCAATAAAATGATCTTTAAAAAAAGATAAATTATTTGTACATTTTTTAAAAATGAAAAGAAAAATGAGGTAGCATACAATCAAGACCCAAAGGTACGAAATGCAATAGTCCCAAATTGCACTGAAGGCTGGGAAATCCAAAACCTACAGATCAAGAGGCAGTCTGGACCCTTCTGCAGGCTTACATCCCAGGAGCGGGAGGTCTGGCAACAAATGCAGGATGAAGAAAGAACAAGTTTGCCAGAACATCTATTTACCTACTGGAAGCAGCCATACCCCCACAGGTGATCACTTCAGGTTACAGCATGCACGGCAACTCTTATTGTTGCTATAGTCCTTTGGTACTGCTCAGTCCCTATAAGCACAGTGTACAATAGAAATGCCACCTATTCATGCAGCATCCTCACAATCACTGCCATGTTTGAGTACCTGTGTCAATCCATCATATTGAAGCTCTTTCTCTTTTTCACTGACCCTCTACTTTACCAAGTATGGTGAGATAGTTAGTTTATTATGCCAACTTGGCCGATAGACACGTGGGATTAATTAAAATGTGGAGGGATAAATGGCTCGATGAACCTCACATTGTGAATTCTCGGGTCTCTTGCTTTGTGATGGTCAGACCAGGGTGCAGCTGCCTTAGCCAGTTCCCTGCTTCAGCTGGCAAGGCTCACTTCCTGCAAGACATCCCCAAGGAGAAGCCACATGGACCTACCCCAATGCAGCCCTGGGTGCTGGAGTAGCCGTGTGGAGACCCCTGCCAGAGTTGAGATGCTTACATGTTCACTGATTTGGCTTTCCTCCTGCAGTCAGTGTCACAGTGTGTGTTTTGTGAGATGGAGGAGGACTTTGTGGATTGGTGCTGAACATATGGATTAATGTTGGACTTGTGGGCTTGGGCAGCACTGGGTTGGGATGTTTTCTTGTTGTGCACTTAACCTTTATATAAAACTCTCTCTTCTACATGAGTGTCTGTGGATTTGTTTCTCTAAAGTACCCAGACTAACACATATAATATCTTTCCCCAGTGACTGGTCCCTGATAATACAACCAACGTGAGACAGTCTCACCGTCATCTCTTCTTAAAAAACACTGGCTGTACTTTTTCTAACACAGATTTTTCTGTTCTTCTGGTAGTCTATGGTATGCTCAATATTCTTTACCAACACCATAATTCAAAGGCATCAATTCTTCTGTCTTCTTTATTCATGGTCCAGTTTTACATTTATGAGGTAACCAGAAATATAAGCACTTAGATTAGATACACCTGAGTCCCCTAAATGACATCTTTGCTTTCTAAAACTTTAAAGAGAGCTTTTGCAGCAGTTTACCCACACTGCAATACACTATTGATTTCCTGACTGCTGCTTCCACAGCTGTTGATTGTGGGTCCAAGTAAAATGAACTTCTTGAGATTTTCAATCTGTTCTCCATTTATCATGATGTTGCTTATTGGTCCAGCTATGAGGATTTTTGTTTTGTCTTACATTGAGGCGTAAACAATACCGAAGGCCGTTGTCCTTGATCTTCATCACTAAGCACTTCAAGTCCACTTTAACCTCAGCAACCAAGGTTGTGTCATTTGAATATCACTGATCACTAATCTCCCTCCAATCCTGATGTCACTTTCTTCTTCATATGAGGGGGTACCCCCCAAAAAACCAGGAATTTCCTCCCCAAAGCTATGTATTTGCATTTTCTTTATAAAAAAAACAAATAACCTTATCACCTTAAAAGTACTCTGCATTACACTTAAGACATTTATCAAATCTTCAATTCCATTCTTGGAAACATTTTTCAAACTTATCTGTTTGGATGGATGACAGCATCTCCCTCGTTTTTTCTTAATGTATGTCAAATTGTCCTTTCATGTCCCTCTACATTCGAGAAAACAAAAAAAAAGTTGCAAAGAGTGAGGTCAGGTGAATTAGGTGTGTGGGGACAAAAACTGGCACACTGAGATGGCTGCATGAGCAGGTGCACTGTCCTGGTGGCAAAACCAGTTCCCAGTCTGCCACAAATCAGGCCTTTTTTGTTGCACATTGTATGGAATCTTTTCAGAATCTGTAAATAGAAAGCTTGAGTAAGTTTGACCTTTTGGAATAAACTCCAAATGCACTCCAACTCGACATTTTAGTCTAATCAGGAAGTTGACGAATGTCCAGAGCGAAGTGTGTCATCAATCGACATTTCACCTTTTTTAAAACAAGAAAAACACCCAAACACTTGATGTTTTCCCATAGTGCTGTCCTTGTAAACTGTGTTCAACATCACAACAGTTTCTGTGACATTTTTCCCAAGCAGGAAACATTTCATAGCTGCACAACATTCTCGGGTTTGAGTGAAATTGCTTTTATGAAAAAAAACTTCCCAGGCGATGACACTGGGTGCACTAGCATTCAGAGCTAGTGGCTTGATGCTCACCTAGTGGGGGAAATGCACACTATGAAAGCTCCGGTGCAATTCTGCCCTGTGCAGTTCTGGTTCTGGGGGTACCCCCTCAGACAGTCCAGCTTTCAGGATTATTGCTCAGCATACAGACTGAGTAAGCATGGTGAAAGAATACAACCCTGGCACATACCTTCCCTGATTATGAATCATGCAGTATCACCTTTCCTGTTTGAACAACTGCCCTTCAGTCTCTGTATATATTTCTCGTGAGTACAATGAAGTGTTCTAGAATTCCCAAACAACGCTTATGCTCGCTATGATCCACACAAATACCTTTGTACAGTCAAGAGAATGCTTAATTTCAGTAAGGATCTTTCCAGTATTCTCTTCTTTCAGCCAAGATTCACGTGCTGTCGGCAGTGGCATCCCTCATCCCATGCCTCATCTGAATCCATCTTGAGTTTCTAGCAGTTCCCTGTTGAGGTTCAGCTACTACATTTAAAAAAAACAACAAACTTATCTTCAGCAAAACTGCACTTGTTAATATTATTGTTCAATAAATTCCACATACTGTTGGATTACTTTGCTTTGTAATGGGCACAAATATGGCTCTCTTCCAGTCAGTTGACCTGGTAGCTCTCCTTCAAATTTCTTGGCATACGTGAATGAGTATTTCCAGTGTTGGATCAGGTTATTGAAATAGCTCAATTGGAGGCTTGTTTTTTATGAAGGTGTTAAATGTAGTGTGAAATTCTTCCTTCAGTACTGTTATGGATTAAAATCTGTCCCCCCAATATACCGTACATACTCGAATATAAGCCGACCTGAGTATAAGCCAAGGTACCTAATTATTACCTGGGAAACCAGAAAAACTGATTGACTCGAGTATAAGCCTAGGTGGGAAATGCAGGATGTAAATCAACACAGAGACCAGAGGGGAGAGACAGAGCACAGCCACAGATACAACCTTACCAGTTCAGCTGTCGTGGTAAATGAATCACTACGGGTGCTTCTGCGAATTGGAGCTGTCCATGTCATAGGATGGCTCTGATTGGTTAGATGTGAGTAAACAAACATTCAAAGCCCTGCAGTGTCAGCAGGGCTTTGAATGAACAGCAGAAGAATGGCAATCACCCGCAAGATGTTACACCTCGCTGGGGTACCACTGACCCGTGTATAAGCCGAACCCCAGTTTTTCAGCATAAAACTCAGCTTATACACGAGTATATATGGTATGTGTTGTCTTTGCTAAGCCATTATTCTCAGTATTATATATTTATCTTCCATTTTGTGATCTGATAGGCCCTGGTAATGCTGTAAGGTAAGCACTGATGTCTTAACTGCATGATGGGTGGTTAAAACTCACTAGCTGCTCCTGTTCTATAAAGATTTACAACCCCAGAAACTCTACAGAGTCTCCATGAGTCACTATGGTAATTACCAAATATACTTGTATAAAGCCAAGTTTTTCAGCACATTTTTAATGCATGTTTTGTGGTGAAATTAGGTGCCCCGGCTGATATTCGGGTTAGCTTATACTCAAATATATACAATTTATGAATTATATTACATTATGGACATCACTGCTCATGAGCCAGGATTCATCTATAGGATCAGGCTGCATCTTGAGTCAATGTCTTTTGAGATATAAGAAGGATTAAACAAGTGAGCAGAGAAAAAGGTCCTTATAATGCCACCAAGAAAGAAAAATTAGGAGCACTGCATATCCTTTGGGCCTGGGGTCCCTGCACTGAGAACCTCCTGGACCATAGGCTCCCAAACTTATTTGGCCCCCTTTTCCGTGACCAAAAAAAAAAAATTACTCAGCAGCTCTCTGGTCATTAAAAACTTTTATACTCTAACCCATAATCCAGTACAGAGTGTAGTAGATGCTTTTATAGCCTTCCTGGAATGTGACTTTGAGAAACACTGTCCAGACGAAGATTGATGCAAAGAGTCATGGAGATCTCCAAGGGACACTATGTGCACAGATGTTCAAAACTGTCGAGGATCTTCTTCTAGAACCAACAGGGATAGGAAACCTTCTCTTAGCACCAGTGCTCTACAGTCAGACCTCTAGCCTCCTAAATGGTGAGATAAAAATGTATGTTTGTATGTCTATCTAGCTAAGATAGGGGGGATAAACAATCTGGAGGACAAAACAACAGGACCGATGGCTCCAGAGGAGTCATGGGAGAGGGGGTGGCAGGGCAAAGGAAGTGTATGTTAACAAACCCAAGAACAAAGGAATAACAAGTGATCTAAAAATCGATGGTGAGGAGGGTGTAGTATGCCTGGTAGGGCTTGATCAAGGTCAATGTAACCTAGAGGTATTACTGAAACCCAAATGAAGGCCAAACATGATAGTGGGACCAAAGGAAAGTTAACGGAACTAGAGTAAAGAACTAGGAGGCAAAGGACATTTATAGAGGTCTAAATACAGGTATGTACAGATGTAAATATATTTATATATAAGGATAGGGAAATAGATCTATGTACATATATTTATAGGTTTAGTATTAAGGTAGCAGATTGACATTGAGCCTCTATTCAAGTACTTCCTCAATGCAAGAACACTTTGTTCTAAAAACTTGGCATTCCGTGATGCTCACCTTCCCAACATGATCGCTGAAGACAAATGGGTGCATAAGCAAATGTGGTGAAGAAAGCTGATGGTGCCTGGCTATCAAAAGATATGGTGTCTGGGGTCTTAAAAGTCTTGAAGATAAACAAGGGATCATCTAGCTGAGAAGCAAAAGAGTCCACATGGAAGCACACCAGCCTTTGTGATCATGAGGTATCAATGGGATCAGGAATCAGACATCAAAGATACAGAACAAAAAATCCTATCAAGGAGAATGAGGGAGATTGCAGAGTGGAGGCCCAAAGACCATCTGTAAACAATTGGACATCTCCTTACAGAGGGTCCAAAGGAAGAGATGAGCCAGTCAGGGTGCACTATAGCACTGATGAAATATACAACTTTCCTCTAGTTCTTGAATGTTTCCTCCCCGCCACTATCATGATCCCAATTCTACCTTACGAATCCGGCTATACCAGAGCATGTACACTGGTGCAGATAGAGCCACAAAACAAGGAATCTAGGACAGATAAACCCCTCAGGACCAATAATGAGAGTAGTGATACCAGGAGGGGGAGGGGAAGGTAGGGGAGAAAAGGGGAACAGATCACAATGATCTACATAAACCCCTCCCCCACGAGGAAAAGTGGTTGAAGGGAGACCATTGGTCATTGTAAGACATGAAAAAATAGTAATAATTTATACATTATGATTGTCAAGGGTTCATGAGGGAGGGGGAAATGAGGAATTGATACCAAGGGCTCAAGTAGAAAGAAAATGTTTTGAAAATGATGATAGCAACATATGTACAAATGTGCTTGACACAATGGATGATGTATGGGTTGTGATAAGAGCTGTATGAGCCCCCAATAAAATGAATATTTTAAAAAACATGTATGTTTGTTAAAGTTACCCACTTGTAGTATTTGTTATAGCAGTACTCAACAGTTAAGGCAAGGTTCCTGATTCTATGCTACCTCCTGAAATGGTAGACAAAGTCTTTTTGGTATGTATTTTGTCTTGCGGTGTAAATTCACTCCATCTTCTGGTATGTCCAAACAAACTCTCCAGGAAGGTAATTACACACAATGTATTACTGACAAGTAACGAGTCCATTATCTGCCAAAATACAGCCTACCCACATTAACATATAAAACTAACCACCACAGTCCATTTCATGTAAGTTTTTAAATTTGTTAGCAATGGTTTTCATAGTATTGTCTTATACTCTTTCAGTTTCTTTCCTGAGGCCGTGTGGAGTTTAGACATATCCAATACAGATTTTGCACACCAGGAAATCTGGGAATGCCCCAGATTGATCAAGCAACAACCCTGTCTCATACCATCCCATAGTTAAAAGAAGGCTTTAAACAGCTGCCCCCATGCCCTGAAGCTAGCTAGCGCCTACAGATTAAACTGCCTTTAATATAAACATAATCAGTAATCAGTAAAATAAACACTCCTAGAACGACTTCCTAAATGGCTTCAAGGCTTCTCCTTCTCCCTTGGCAGAGTCACAAACCTTTGCATTTCAGAGTATACAAGCTTTCAGGACAAACAGCACGAGAGCACAAGCATCATAACTTACATAACTGGTGATTCCTGTGTCTACTGTGGAATTCATGCTGTCCTCTGCATGTAAGTTGCTCCTTATTAAATGCTTCTATTAATCGGTCTGGTTTGTACCACCTTGTATTTTGGGATCCTAAGCAAACATTTCCAAGGGGTGTGCTGGAAGCTGCTTCACCACCTGTGGCTCCAGCCCAGGTCTCTGGTACTGCCTTGGCCGTGGCTTGATGGGGCTCAATGGGTGGGTAGTCTATACCATCTTTCTTTCCTTTTCCTGATCATTCTTGCTAACAGTCTGTCCATTTTCTTCAAGTTTTGTTTCAATTCATTTTCCATTTTCCTACTGTGTTGCTGTTTTACATTTCACTGGTGTGGACTAATTAGCTGTGCAATTCCTTCTCACTGTATAAATCTATCTATCTATCTATCCATCCATCCGTCCATCCATCCATCTAATCAAAAGCGTCCTGGTTTTGGTTCTCTAGAGAACCCTGCCTAACACATATTTTTTGTCAAATGATATTTCCTTCATTTGGAGAACGTGCTACAGAGGCACTTTACAAGTCTTTGTGGAGTTTTCCATTGCATCAAACCCTCCTGTGTTTCTTTACATGTACACACAACCTCATGTTCAACCAGTAATGTGTGAATAGCTAGGACATTCTCACAGTGTGTATGTAGCTTTGTGCACACGCATAGCTTGAGAGATCATCACAGATGATTTGAGGAATCTTATCAAAACCCATCATGGCCGCCTCATTCCCTGGATCTGTTCATTTGCTTTCTAGTTGACTATCGATGTCTTATTACTAACCCATTCTAAGTCACAACCTCAGACAGGCTGTGATCTGGGCCTTCCCCATTTGTCTGGCACTGAGATACCTAAGATGCCCAGGGCATGAGATTTTTCCATGTTACTCCAAAACATGCCAGCTCTACCCAACAGTGCTAGATTTAAGAGCTTGTGTTTCCTTAGCAGAACTACCTCCCAGTCAGAATTAAGAGGAAGAATTTAGACCCAGGCTAAAATGTCTCTGGATAGCCATAGGTCCCATCTAAAGTTTACTATTTAAAAAAACAAAACAAAATGTTTCTAAAGTTGTTTCATGCCTTTAGTTGATTTTCAGAGTTTTGAAATGTTTTTCTTTTTTGACTCTTTTGTCTTCTCATTATATTTTTCTAAGAGAGTTATACCTCCCTATCATCCAGAAGTGCTATCTCATTATCATTTCCTCATAGGTCCCATTTTTTTGGTCATAGGTCCCATTCAGAAAAAAAGTAAATTTATTCTACTAATACATGTGATATTAGAGAATGAATATAAAAATTTAAAGGATGAGATAAAAACATAAGTAAATAGAAATGTAAAATTTTTCTTCCTGAATCTCAAAATAATCCTTTTCACCTACAGGCAATATAAGCACCTACTTCCTCTTTTGAGTATAATACTCTAAAACAGGAGTCTAAGCAAGAGGCAGACTTAGTATGCTGGCTCCTATTTGAAGCAAATTCTATCCAATAGAAATATTATGTGATGTGAACCACATGGGCAATTTAAAATTCTCTAACTATATTAAAAATAATACTAAAACATTTAATAATAGGAAGCACTGAAACTAACTTTAATAACCTTGTTACAGTTATATTAAATATAAATAATATATTTAAAGTAATATATACAAAATATTATCAGTCATCCTGTAATAGGGATTAGAAATTACTAGTGAGTTGATTTCAACTCACAGTGACCCTACAGGACAGGGCAGAACTGCCCTGTGGGCTTCTAAGACTAACTCTCTCTTTTTTTTTAAATCATTTTATTGGGGGCTCGTACAATTCTTATCACAATCCACACATACATCTATTGTGTCAAGCACATTTGTACATTTGTTGCCATCATCATTCTCGAAAGACTGTAACTCTTTATGGAAACAGAAATTCTGTATTTCTCCCTTGGAGTGCCTGGTGGTTTTGAACTATTGACCCTTCCGGTTAGCAGCTTAATTTATAACCACTATACCATCAGGGCTCCTTTAATTTACCAAATCTTCAAAACCCAAAGTATATTTGACACCCACAGAACATCTCATTAAGCTAGAATTTTGACAGTTAAAGTACAACAGCAATAAACTTGTTATCCGTGAAAATATTTTTCAGCTTTTCTGGGGGGAGGGGTAGTAAAATATACGTAATAATACAGTCAGAATGCTCTCACATACTTTATCAGGATGGCCTAGTTTCTGGAGAAAGACATCATGCTTGGCAGAGTAGAGGGTCAGCAGAAAAGAGGAAGAGCCTCAGCAAGGTGGATGGGCACAGTGACTGCAACAATGGGCTAACCCATAGCCATAATTGTGAGGTGGCACGGGACTGAGCGGTGGTTTCATACTACTATACTTATGTAGGGTCACTCTGAGTTGAGACCAACTCAACAGCACCCAACAACACTGTTTCAATTGACAAATTTTATTTTAGTACATAAAAATTTGAATTCATAATCTTAGTCAAACTAGACACATTTCAAGTGCGCAGTGGCTAGTGGCTGCCACACTGGAAAGCACAGCTCAAAACCACAAGCAGCCTATGAAAAAGCTGGTTGTTCAGTAATGGCTACAATACTGAATTATGAAGCTATCATATACATAAAAAAAGCATTCCGGGGGACATAAAGATTAGAGGCACTAAAGTGTGGTCTGAACCACAAGACCTCATTAGTTGGCTTTCTTGGCTGGGATACAATGGTATTTGCTTGCCAGAATGTAGAACTTGTAGCTTGTCAAAAAAAAATTTATAACCACTTTTATTTCTCATAGACCATAAATTTACTTCATCTGACCCAAGCTATGAATTTTTCATGTGACTAGAGTTCAAAATTATGATGAGGTAGATTTGATTTCTTTAAATAATCATTGGAAATTATTAGGCAAACTTAAAATAACAAGACAAAGAAAAACCTCAGTTGAAAAGATAACAAAAATAATAATAAATAGAACAAATTAAAAGTGGGTCAAAAGGGAGAACAAATGATAAGGTGCTAAATTTTAACCTAGAACTACATCTGCATTAACCCACTTTCTACTGCAGCCCTGATCAATGGTCAGAATGGAGCCACCAGAGGCTAAACCAAGTGGGGACCTTGCAAGTAGATTTTGTCCTCTCACTGTCATCCATCGGCTTCTGCAAACCAGGTGCTCAGAATTTAAGCTCTAATACCATTCCCTCCTCTGGTTTTGACTTTTATTATTTACAATCCTGGGATCACACAGGTTTGTGTCCTTCTGTTCAGACTTACTTGAAAACACACTTAGATGACTACTTGTTTTAAGGCAAGCTTTCTTTCTGATAGCAGGGTCGGTATTGAGTAGGGCCATGTCACATGAACTAATTTTGACTATGATTAAGTGAAAGTTCAAAGTCCATTCGTGTATCCATGTCCACTTTAAAGACGTCATTAACCTTTTATTTGGGAACTTTATAAATCACAGCTATGGGTACAGGACCGGGCAGTGTTTCGTTCTGTTGTGTATACAGTAATGACTGGTTGGAAACAATTGAGCATACCGAATGACAACAACAGGGCATATGTAATTCTATTGATAATATCATTAATTTAGCCAATGCTACAGAATTTCAAATACTATTTAGAAATTGAAAATATATGTATAGGGCAGATTTTAAAACCAAAATGCATGTATTATGGACCTATACAAATGGAAAACTCAAGTGACTGGATACTGTTTATGCAAACAACGAGGATTGGAAATAAGGCAAAACTTTCCATAACACTCATTCACAAAAGTAGAATTTTGCCCACCTGACTAAGACATATCGTAAGACAGCATGAAAACAGTGCATATACAAGGGGTACCTCCCCTGCAAAACCCAGGATTGCCCTGAGCGGAACAGTTTTTTCAGTATGATTTTTCCCACAGTGGCATCATTTGGGAAGGTTCTCTTTGTGGGATCAGAGTGTTTCAGAAACTTTATTTGCTTGTTTTACCACCTCGCAGGCTACTGCCAAGGTGAAACTGGATAAAGATTAACACCCAGGAAGGAACAGAGACTGAAGGGTAAAGGGTCCCTTTTAATGCCTAAGTAACAATCTCTTATACTGCTGTGAATAATGAGCCTAACTATACTTTTGGATGATAAGTGATGGATATTTTTAGGTAATTTGACAGCCAGCATTAAAAACAATAATTATTTTTTTGAAGTGCAGTGCTGTAAATAAAGGTCACAGGGTCAAAATAGCATTCCAAACACTACAGGGATTTTCACCCAAACCCCATTCCAAATATGTACCGATAATAAAATGTAAAGAGAGGAAAAATAAAACTATTAAAACAACAGGTTAAATAGCTCTACAGACTGAAAAAGGTCTAAACTTGTAACCATAAATAAAGCTTAGGCTCTAGGCCTACTGGGCTCTAGGCCAGAAGTAAGCAGAAGAGACTGAGTTTGGCACCCACTGGATAATGATAACTCTAAGTCCCCTATAGGAAGGAAGCTTAGGATCTGAGCCAGGCTCACTGCCTGAAAGCAGGGATTACACTGGGACTCCACCACTTGTGAACTCTTGATAATTTGTAAATTATTATTTTGTCATATCTTGCCCTGTCCAACATCTCCCTTCACTCACTTTTCTGTTGTCTGTGCCCCATGGGGGAGGTTATATGTAGATCCTTGGAATCGGTTCCCCCTTTCCAACCCACCCTCCCAGTATTGCCACTCACACCGCTGGTCCTGAAGGGATCACCCACCCTGGAGTCCCTGTGTTTCCAGTTCCTATGTGTACCAGTGTACATGCTCTGGTCTAGCCAGATTTGCAAAGTAGAACTGGGATCATGATATTGGGGGTGGGGAGGAGAAGCTTTTAGGAACTAGAGGAAAGTTGTATTTTTCATTGTTGCTACACTGCACCCTGACTGGCTCATCTCCTCCACGAGACCCTTTTTCTTTTTTTTCTCTGAGACCCTTCCATAAGGGGATGTCCAGTGGCCTACAAATGGGCTTTGGGTCTCCACTCTGCACTTCCCCCCAACCATTCACAATGATATGACTTTTTGTTCTGATGATGCCTGATATCTGAACCCTTCGACACCTCGTGATCGCACAGGCTGGTGTGCTTCTTCTATGTGGGCTTTCTTGCTTCTCAGCTAGATGGCTGCTTGTTCACTTTCAAGCCTTTAAGACACCAGATGCTTTATCTTTTGATAGCCAGGCACCATCAACTTTCTTCGACACATTTGCTTATGCACCCATTTGTCTTCAGCGAACGTATTATGGAGATGTGAATCCAATGATATGATTTTTTGTTCTTTGATGCCTGATACCTGATCCATTCAACACCTCATAATCGCATCGGTTGGTGTGCTTCTTCCATGTGGGCTTTATTGCTGCTGAGCTAAATGGATGCTTGTTTACCTTCAAGCCTTTAAGACCCCAGATGCTTATCTTTTGATAGTAGGACACCATCAGCTTTCTTCACATTTCCTTATTCACCCACTTTGTCTTCAGCGATTGTGTCAGGAAGGTGAGCATCATAGAATTCCAATTTAATAGAAGAAAATATTCTTGCATTGAGGGAGTACTTGAGTGGAGACCCAATGTCTATCTGCTACCTTAATACTAAACCTATAAATATATGCACATAGATCTATTTTTCCATCCTCATGTATATATTTACATATGTACATGCCTTTGTTGAGACCTCTATAAATGCCCTTTGCCTCTCCGCTCTTTCCTCTATTTCCTTCGACTTTCCTCGTTCCATTATCATGCTCAGCCTTTATTTGGGTTTCACTAATTCCTCTTGGTTACATTACCCTTGATCATGCCCTAACAGGCCTCCTACACCCTACTCACCACCAATTTGGATCACTTATTCTTCCCTTGTCCCTGGGTTTGTTAACACCACCTCCTTCCCCTCCCCCCACCCCCTCTCTCATGTCCCCTCAGAACTGTCAGTCCCGTTGTTTTCTCCTCCTGATTGTTCATCCAGCCTGTCTTATTTAGACAGACCTGTGGAGATTATAACATGCACAAAAACAAGACAGATCAAAACCAAACAACAATATACAACAAAACAACAACAAACTAATGACAAAAAGCTAACCACTGACATTTTTAAGCAGAAAAAAAAGTGGCAAGGATTTTTATACTAGTATTTCTTGAGATGAGTGATCATATAAACCAAATTTCTAAAAACATGTATTTTTTAGTTCCATTAATTATACTATTGGAGGTGGGGGTGGAAAGTAATAATTCCTCTTCTGTATTTTGTTTGAGGGCATTAAAATAAACCCAAACAAAACTTTAATCTAGAAAGAGTAAGTACACAGGGCCTCCAGAAAGGTAGCTCTGGTGGTGTACTGGTTATACATGGGGCTGAAATCGCAATGTTGGTGGTTGCAGACCACCAGGTGCTTCTCAGCAGCAAGACAGGGCTTTCTACTCCTGTGAAGAGTTACAGTCTTGGAAACCCACAGAGGCAGTTCTCCACCGTAGGCTCACTGTGAGTCGGCATCAACTCGATGGCATAAGTCCCTGAAAGATTACTAATGAAAGTTGAAAGTGGTATACGAAGTATGATTTCAGCTTTGCATACGTATAAAACTTTGCGTAAAGCAAAGGAAGCTGAAATCTAAACTGAGTTTCCCTTCCTCTTTGTTCCCACCACCTCTTCAAATCTAGACTGAGTCCTTTGCCCACCAGCCAGCCAACACTGTGGCTATGACCCCCAGCAAGCTAATGAGAAGGCAGAAGAAACATGCAAAAACAGAAACCCCAGGCAAACCCCAAGTTATGGAGTACTATGAGAAGGGAAAAAAATCAAGTTGAATAGCAGAAAAAGAATTCAATTATCTAACTTATGAATTTAGCAAGACTGGAAGTCCTCAAGGCAAGTGACAACCTTGTCTCAGACCTAAATATGAAGTAAAACAGAGACTCGTCAAAATGGGAAAAGATATAACCGAGGACCCAGTGCTGGTGTCCTGAGTGAAACAGGATTTACCAGTGGTATTAAAAATTTTAAAATATATATTTTAAAAGCTACAGAGCAAAAAAAAAATTCCTGCTGTACACAGTCTTAACCAAGGAATATGGTGTTGTCCAAATTAATTAGGAGGCCTACCTTCCTGAAGTGATGTTGAGATCTATAGTGGGATAGTGAAATACAGGTTTCCAATGCCGGGAAAGGTCGACTGATCGCAGAGACCTGCAGATGACGTCAGTAGTACGTGGATCCTTGTTTGAGCCCAGTGCCAATAAGAAGTTTTTGAGGTAACCTATTGGCAGTGGAGTTCATTTTATTTCTTTACTGATATGGTATGGGAGTGTCTGATATTTGAGGATACAAGATTATCTATGTAACCTCCACTATGCTGATCTAAAACTATTCTGTATTATCAAAATAATATGCTACGGTAGCTAATGACCTCAGCCTGGGTGTTGCCAACAGGAACACGTTTCCCTGAAAATGCCTGGGAACCTACCGTATATACTTGAGGATAAGCCAACCTGAAAATCATGAAGGCACCTAAATTTACCATAAAAAGTGCATTAAAAATGTGCTGAAAAACTCAGCTTATATACGAGTATATACGTACTCTAGTTTACCTAAAAGCAACCCAATGTTCAGCTGGGGCTGCAACGTGAAAGCAAGAGGATCAGGTGGTGGCTGCACAGCTTCACTGGCCATCTGCTCTTTCCAACTGCTATTATCTAGTCTGTAGGATGACATTTACTGTGTTCTCTGCCTTCAAGCCTCTGTAAAAGGGTCGCCATGAGCCCTATTATCTCAATGGCAGTGAACTTGGGAATGTGATTTAAAATCTAAATCACGGCTTGTGATGAATTAATAAAAAGAAAAAGTTTATATGGGGAATAAAATAATAAAACTTTTTCTGATTAAATACCATCCAAAAGAAGCTCAGGTGGTGCAGTGGTTAAAGTACTCAGCTGCTAACCAATAAATAAGTCGGTAATTGCAACCTACCAGGCACTCCCTGGGAGAAAGCTGTGGGAGGTTGCTTCTATAAAGATCTACAGCCTTGGGAAAACCCCAATTCAACAGTTCTACTCTTCCATAGAGGTTCGCTGAGTAAACTTGAAGCAATGGATTATGACTCTAAACCTGATTCCCAGTGTTAGACATACTCAGGGAGTGCAACAGAAGACCTATAAGGGGATAAATTAAGTATTGGTAAAGTCTCTTCCAACTTTAGGATCCTATTATCCTTTCTTTAATTTTTGCTTGTCTGTTTTTCTATACCAGGTCTATTAAAAACAACAACAGCTAGGAGTAAGAATTATCAGTGTAAAGATCTATTACTTCTTCCCCTCAGCAAATTAGGAAATTACAAAGTAAGTCAAAGGTATACCAATCAGCAGTGAATCCCTCTAAGAAAAGTAACTAATTCACTGAGAGCTCTGTAGAAGCTTAGCAGTGGCTAGTCAAAAAGGGTGGGTGTGGAATCCCTGGTTGGTATTCACAAAACTCCAACAGACACATGTAGAACTGTATGTGGGAGTCTTTTTAAAAAATAATTTGATTGAAAATTTTATAATAATCAAAACACATGACAGCAGAGATTATAGTGACCATTTCATAGCTGGCAATACATATGATGGATGAGTAAATAAGAACAGGCAATTACATAATTACAAGCAGAAACAATGCGGGGGGTGGGGGAATGTTCAAAGCCACATTAAATACCTCATCTATAAGTGAATACATAACATTAAAAAATTATAAAATATAATAAGTACATCAGCAAAGGTAAGTGACCAAATTGAATAAACTGATTACCTTTAAAAAACCATAACGGACAGGCCTAATGCAGTAGCTTTTATTGGCCAAAGAAAAGACAGGACAAAATACAGTGTACAGCTAAACAAGAACATGATATCTAGTACAACTGGAGCAACTTTAAAACAACAAAAAAAACCACTGGGTTAAAATATCAATTGCAAAAACTTTGCAAACTACCAATGGAACCCTGGTGGCACTTTTTGGCACGCGCTGCACGGTTAACCATAAGGTCAGTAGTTCAAATGCCACCGGAGAAAGACGAGACTCTCTACTCCTGTAAAGACGCACAGCCTCAGAAACCTTACATTTCAGGTTCACCATACAAAATTGACTCATGGATGCTTTTTGTTTTGCTTTGGGTAAGTCCCTGACAAAAAAAGAGAAAGTAGTGATTTCATCAGAAAATATTTAGATCTAACTATGCAACACAGAACTGTCTCTAGGGTTGTGTTACATTTGAGTACTCCAAATGTGCCAGTACAACTAACAAGCTATATTTTTAATTTGAGTTACCTAGCATTCGTTTATCATTGGATTTTAAAAATCTGATACCCAAATTCCCTTAATGGAAAACATTTAAGTATGTCTGGAACAACAGGAGTATTGACAATCCAAGTTCTGACTATATACTTTATGAAATCTAAATATATATCAAGTATTTTCAATCTAAATCTAGCATTCAAATGGACATGTGATAAGACATGTAACTGGAAAAAACAAAAGATTTTGATGATTTAGTACAAAAAAATGTAAAATGTCTTTTAACTTAATTCTTTTAACTTAATTATACTCTGTAATGTTTTATTTTTCATTAAATAAAATGTTATCACAATTAATTGCAATAGCTTCTTCTTTATGGAATATGGCTCCTAGAAAATCTAATACATATGAACTATGGTTTGCATTCTGCCTCTATTGCACAGTACTTCTCTGAGAGATCAAGGGCTGGACAGTCTGTCGTCTGTCAAAAACCTGAAATAGCCGCCAGTCAAGATTTGTAAGTAAAATATTATCTTCTCGTCATGTCACAAAGTGTTATTTTAAGCTACTGAGAATTTATGTATTCATATATTTTTTAATTATTTGCATCCTTTTCCTATGAAAGATCCTGACAGCTCATTAAAGTACTCCTCCCACTTACTGTAAATGATGCTGAAGTTTAAAGATCATTCCCACCATCAGGGAATAAGAATCAAGTATCCAAAATGCACAAATTCATCCGCTTTCTTGATTGCTGTGGTCCCCTCGCCAATCTATCAAATAATATTTTTGCTTCTGTGAGTGCTAAATGATTTTCAGTGTAACACAATTTTTATCAAGTGCAACAAGTCTATTTTTATAGGATAATTAAACAAGGGCCTTTAAACAGTTTATAGAAAAATGCAATTCAATGATAATGGAAGAGGCTGTGTGTGCATGTGTGTTCATAATTTTTCCACTGGAAGAAAACAGAACTGCACATCTTACTAGTGCTTTCCCAACCTCTTTCATACCTAGGAATTTTACAGAAAAGTCTATTTGTAAAACCCTAAGACAAAAAAAGAAGGGAAAAAACCCCATGTCAAAACCACCATTGTCAGCAAGCTGGTTTTGGCTCATCATGCCCTGTAAGACAGAGGGCTCCAAGGCGGTAATCTCTAGGGAAACAGAGTGCAAGAAGCTGCCGCTCCATGTTTTATTTTCGTTTATGCCTACAGTTGTGAAAATACAACTCTTCCACAACTTTACTGGCAATATCCTAAGAAGACCACAAGATGGAGATATTACTCTATTTCCTTTTATATTTGTATTTATGCATTTTTCTATGAATATTTTCCTTTCTGTGTGTACTCTGTTTATTCCCTTGTTATTTTTAGATACACTAACATTTATTCTGGTTAGTCTACCACTCTGTTTTAACAAGCCTTACCAAAGAAATATTATATAATGAATACTCTTATCCGTGTTCTTAATATTAACTAAATAATTGGATTATCTTTTTCTGGCTCAAGAATTTTCTAAAATTAAGATAATTTTATTTATATTATATTTTTCTAACATAGATCAAAAGATGTCTAATAAAAATTTTGTTAATTAAGTACAGAGGAGTCTTTACTTGAAAACATTGTTATAAGGCAACATATTTTAGTTCATGTTGCAATCACTCAAAACATCTCTGAAATTCTTCTTTGGAAACAGTCTTCAGAGGCAATTTATGAATCTTACAGGAACATTTAGACTCAGATAGCATTATCAACACAAATTATATTTAATCTGAAGTATGCTAGTCCAATTTAGCCACCAAATTTAGTCCAAGTAACAATTAACTGGGGCTAAACCCCTCATACATACATAGATATTTCAATATTTTGGTAAATCTAATTAATTACTGTGGCAATTAGATTTTATGTCAACTTGTGTCAGGATGAAAGTGTAGGGGTGGAGTCCACCCTATCAACCAAGTCACAGCCTGATGATGCTTCCTTGGCGGTGGGCCTTCTGATAAGGGAGACAGTGGGCACCTAGCACTCAAGCTCTCTCCTCTTCTCTCTGTCTCTCCCTTCGCATTCCTTGTTTGCTTGGATTCTGTCTGCTCCAGGGGTGCCCTCAGATGGGGCACTGGACAATGGGAGCTGTTGGCGCCCTGTGATGTTCCCTCTGATCTTAGATCCAGTGACTGCTCTCCTGTTTCCGCTCCGCCTCACCTTCCTGTGAGTGTGAAGAAGGCTCCAGCTAGCACTGGACCCAAAGACTTGAGGTGGACTGCCATGGACTTGAGCTGGATTGGGCTGGGATGCCTTCTTGATATAAAATTACTTCCTGGTATAGTTAGCTCATAAAAATATATGAATGTCACTGGTTTTGTTTTTCAGTCTAGACAAATAGGCTAACATAATCACCAACTATTAATACCATGTAAAGTCAGAAAAGAATCTAAGTACTAACTTTTTATCTGCTTTTATTTGTCAACTACAAGGATGGTAATTTAAAATAACTGCTAAAAAGATTTGCTTTTTTTTTTTAAATCCACAAAGGCAGGCATTATTGATAGTACATAAATTAAATGGCCATGGAATAGTTTCCTAGACCTGCTCAATTTTAATGGTATAAATACAGTTTTTAAGGACAGGGTAGACAATAAGTCTCTTCCCTCCTTAGCAGGCCTGTACATGGATCCCAAGGTTTTCCAATACACTGTTTGGACCTTCCTGGTCTATGACAATGATCTTCTTTTTGGTCTTAATTCATTTTGACTACTGCTCACTACACAAGGTGTAATGAGATCTCGTGCTTTTTAAAAGTATGTACCACTTATAAACAGGCAATAGATGCATTCTGGAATTTGTTTAACTAAGGAAATTAGTCCCTTTACAAGTCCAGTGTTTGCTCTCAGCAGCATTTTAATGTTGCATCATTTACATTTTCATTCTGATGTTTCTATTATTATATGCCCTTTATTTAATTCTTGATTTTAGATTCTTAGCTTAAATATTTAACAACTCAAAGTTTATTACTTGGCGGCATATAGTTTAAAGAAAGCTTTATGCCTACTGCCACTAGCAAACAAAAGTCACCCATCTAATAATGAAATACGCTGTTGGCTACATCTTCTTGCTAACTAAAATGTGGACTGTGGCATGTCCTCCTTTTGCAGAATGGCTGAGTTCACATGAGATATTTGAGTGCTGGATGATGGATGGTGGTCAGAGACATACTGAATAAGCGAATTAATTCTACCCTTTTTAAAGTTAGCATTAAGGAGAATGGGGAATGAAACACAGTAGATTACATTTCTACTTAAGTCTTTGTGACACTCAGATGTCACTTCATATTTGTAAATATGATGAGATTCCAAAGGTTCATGGAAAAGTTCCATTACCTTTTCATTCTATTTTTCATAGACTTTTTGAAGTCCCTTCATATATATAACTTCTGAAAAGTCCAAATATTGAGCTCATAAAATGTAATTCTGTGATGTTTCTTATAGCACAGTTATTGTCTTTGTAAAGGGCCCACTTTTCACACATAAATTTTTTATTAAAATAAAGGAGGGTTTTTCCCCCAGTTTTATTGGCATATAATTCACATATTCTAACAATTCAGTAGTGCAATCACATCAAGATTTTGTACAATCATCACCTCAATTTTTAGAATATGTTCTTTATTCTTGTACTCATTATTAGCTATTAGCTCTCTATTTACCCTTAACCTCTCCTGCCATGCCCATAAAAAAACATTAATCCATTAATCTCTAGATTTACCTAACCTAGGCTCCATATACAGAAAAATAGTATAAAACTACCCCCCAAAATAGCAACAACAAAACAGACAAAAACCTCAATCAAAAAGTGGAAAATATGGACCAAGGGTGTGAGTGGTGATACTGGGAGGGTAGAGGGTGAGTGGGTTGGAAAGAGGGAACCGATTACAAGGATCCACATGTGACCTCCTCCCTGGGGGACAGACAACAGAAAAGGGGGTGAAGGGAGACGTGAGACAGGGAAAGACATGACAAATAATTAATTAATTAATTATCCAGGGCTCATGAGGGAGGGGGGAGCGGGGAGGGAGGGGGAAAAAAAGAGGACCTGATGCAAAGGGCTTAGGTGAAGAGCAAATGCTTAGAAAATGATTAGGGCAAAGAATGTATAGATGTGCTTTACACAATTGATATATGTATGGATTGTGATAAGAGTTGTAGGAAGTCCCTAATAAAATGTTTTATAAATAAATAAAAGAAATTCCATATGAACATGAAAAAACTAGAACAAATTTAAATGGATCATAAAGTAGATCAAATGAGAGGGTGCTGAATTTTTTTAAGATCATTTTATTGGAGACTCTTACAACTCTTGTTACAATCTATACATAGGTTGCATCGAGCATGTTTGTACATATGCTGTTTTCATTCTTTTTAAAATATTTACTTTCTAGTGAGTCCTTGGTATCAGCTCCTCCTGAAACAACTGACTTTGCAAAAGATTCTGCATGTTAGCAAAGTTACTCACATGCCTGGCCCATGGTTAGAGTGGATTCACCAGGGGCTTAATCCATATGCATTTCCCTTTCATTTTTTTTAAAAAACGGAAACAGCTTTAAAATTGGTCAAAAGGAAGATCAAATGATAAGCTATTACATATTGACCTATGTGTGGCATAATTGCCTACGCTCTCTGTCTGATAACACATCACTCAACTATGATCAGAGGAGACTCACCAGAACCCATGTGTGGACCCTGCAAATGGATTCTGGGCTTCCACTGACATCCAAAGCCTTCTGCAAACCAGGTGTTCACAATTTAAGCTCTGATGCTATTCCTTCCTTAAAATAAAGGTTTTCACAGAAGGGTAGCAAGAAAGGAACGAGTCAGCCATGAGTGCGGTTTAGCACAACATTCCTCTAGTTCTTTAATGCATCCTCCCCTCCCCCACATCCCTACCCAGTTCTATCATGACCAAGTTCTACCTTACAAATCCAACTAGACTGGAGCATGTACATTGGTATAGATAAGAGCCCTGGACACACAGAATCCAAGAAAGATAAATCCCTCAAGTACAGAAACGGGAATAGTGATACCATGAGGGTAAGGGAAGGTAGGGGGAGAAGGGGAAAACTGATCACAATGAGAGACACCAACCCTCCCCCGCCACCGAGGGATGAACAGCAGAAACATGGGTGAAAAGTGATAGAGGGCAATGTAAGATATAAAAATAACAAGAATTTATCATTTATTAAGGGTTCACAAGGGTAGCACGTGTGGGGGGGGGGTGGCGGGAGCTGATACCACGGGCTCAAGTAAAAAGAAAATGCTTTGAAAATGATGATGGCAACATATGCACAAAGTGATTGATAAAATTGATGTATGGATTGTTATAAGAGCTGTAAAAGGCCCCAATAAGGTGATAAAAAATTAATAAAGGAGGTTTTTCACACACACGCGCGTGTACACACACACACACAATCACTATAGCTTCATTAGAAAATTTATCTAGGGTCCTGCATCCCCAAAGAAAGTTTCTCTTTTCACGGCAACATTTTTCCTTTTCCTTCCATTTCTGCCTAACTCTATCTTAAGTAAGGCTTGGGGGTGGTGCTTAATTAGGAAGAGTTAATTGGTAGACCAGATAACGCCCAACTGAGAAAATGGTTCCTAACACCAGAAAGTAACAATTTATGGAACAAATAATTCATAGATAGAAAGGTATTAATAAAGGCTTAATATATACTAGACATTTTACCAAATTATTTGTATTGGTGTACTTACAACTGCCCCACAAGTTCTCCTGTCAGCAATCACCAAATCAAGGAAGGTTCTGATCCAGGTACAACCTACTACCCTCCCTTTCAGTCCAGATTCTGCGTAAAACTTAGCGTTATTAACTCTACCACACTATGGCACTCTCTGGGTAAAACGATGGCCTATTTAAGACTTTGGAATCATTACAATACAAAATCCAATTCCACTTTCCCAGCTCAGCTTAGCCTATATCTGAGTAATAAAAGACACCCCCCTGAGCGGGGAAAAACACAAAAATATTCTAAGGGTCTCTCATGATAAATGTAATGAAAAAACTCAAAATATCATTAAAGGAGGAAAAACAACTTCAAGAGAATTTCTATACCATTACTTCTGGATACTCGGCAACACAATTTTCAAAATACAAGGGGGTGTATACACACACACACACAATCAGAAACAAAGCTCTGCTAAGAAGCATTCTCATAGTACACATTTTTCCCGCTAGGCAAGCAAGCATCCAGCAACTCGCTCTGAAGTTAGTGCACCCAGTAGCATGCCTGGGAAGGTTCTCTCTGGTCACAGTGAACTTTTTCGTAAAAGCAGTTTCTCTTGAACCTCATTTTCTGGGATATCTGATTTCAGAGAACAGTATGCAGCTGTGAAATTCTATTTCCTGCTAAGGAAAAATGCCACAGAAACTATTGTGATATTGAACACAGCTTAAAAGAACAGCACTATGGGGGAAATCTCAAGTATGTGAGTGGTTTTTTCATTTCAAAAAAGGTGAAATGTCAATTAATGACAAACTTCATTATGACCATCCATCAACTTCCCGAACGGACAAAAACGTCCACAAATTTCATGCACTTGTGCTCAAAGACCGATGAAAGACCATTGAGATGAGACTGTTATCTGGACTACGTTGGATCTTGGTTCAGTGAATTGTAACAGAAGATTTGGAAATGAGAAGGGTCACTGCAAAAACCCCAGAATTATTTTTCAAAGCTATGTGTTTAGATTTTTGCAAAACATCCATACCACATTCTAAGTATTCTCCATTATACTTAAAACATTTGTCAAATCTGCGATTCCATTCTTGGAAACATTTTTCCAACTCATGTTTGGATGACTGACAGCACATCCCTCCTTTTTTCCTTCACATCTACTAAGTCATCAAATTGCTGTCCTTTCATGTCCCTCTTCAATCGTGGAAACAAAAAGAAGTCACACAGAGTGAGGTCAGATGAGTAAGGTGCATGGGGCACAAGAGGCATGCTGTTTTTTACCAAAAACTAACACACTAAGATGACTGCATGAGCAGGTACATTGTCATGGTGGCAAAACCAGTCCCCTTTCTGCCACAAATCAGGCCTTTTTAGTTGCACACTGCTATGCAATCTTTTCAGAACCCCTAAAACAGTGGTTCACAACCTTCCTAAGGCTGCGATCCTTTAATACAGTTCCTCATGTTGTGGTGACCCTCAACCATAAAATTATTTTCATTGCTACTTCATAACTGTAATTTTGATATTGTTATGAATCATAATGTAAATATCTGATATGCAGGATGTATTTTCATTGTTACAAACTGAACATAATTAAAGCATAGTGATTAATCACAAAACAATATTTAATTATATATGGTGAAATATTTATGTGTTTTCTGATGGTCTTATGAGTTCCCTGTGAAAAGGTTTGACCCCCAAAGGTATAGTGAACCACAGGTTGAGAACCACTGCTCCAAAGCTTGATTAACAGTCTTACCTGGTGGAACAAACTCCGAGGGCACTATCCTCCTTACATTAAAAATAAATAAATAAATAGATAGAAAAAGAAAGAAAAGAGCATCCTCTTGATCTCTGATTTCACTTGCTGAGCTTTTTTAGGTGAGGTGACAATGCCGTCTCCCACTGGTTTCATTAGTTTGTTTATGGGGTCCTAAGAATAGCACTGTATCTCATCACCAGTAATGACCTTAGGGAAAAAAATCTGGGTTGCTTCCTAGCTGATGGTGCCTGGCTATCAAAAGATATAGCATCTGGGGTCTTAGTGGCTTAAAGTTAAACAAGCGGCCATCTATCAGAGAAGCAACAAGCCCATATAGAAGAAGCACACCAATCTGTGTGATCATGAAGTGTCAACAGAATCAGGTAACAGGCACCAGATCCAAAATAAGATAAAACAAAAAAACGTATTATTGACAATGTAGGTTGGAGCAGAGACCCAAAACCCATTTGTAGACAATAGAACACTCCTCACAGGAGGGTCACTAGGAAGGGATGAGCCAACCAGGTCACAGTAAGGCACCCATGAAACACAATATTCCTCTGCTTCTTTGAGGCTTCCTCACCCCCCAATATCATGATTCCAGTCCTGCCTTCCACTTCAGGCCAGACCAGAGCATGTGCACTGGAAGAGTACATGACACACGGAATCCAGGTCAGATAAACCCCTCAGGAACAGAAATGGGAGTAGCAATTCCAGGAGGGTAGGGGAAAGGTGGGGGTAGGAGGAGAGGAAGGGGGAACCAATCACTATGATCCACACATAACACATACCCCCGGGGGAAGGGGAGTAAACACCAGAAACACGGGTAAAAGGAGACAGAGGTTGGTGCAAAATATAAAAATAATTTATAATTTAACCAGGGGTCACAAAAGTGGGGAGGTAGGGTAGGGAAAAAAGAAGAGCTGATACTAAGGACTCAAATAAAAAGCAAATGTTTAGGAGATGATGACAAGATGTGTACCAATAAATATGCTTGATATAATTGAAGTATGGAATGTTATAAGATATATTTAAATGGTTATAAATTTAAAATTTTAAAAAGATGTAAGAGATGGGCCAGGAGGATCAGCAATGTTGTTTTGTTTTTAGGAAGCCAACTCTCCTAAAGAGGCTGCTATTATTCTGTGTACATTTATACATTTTATACATTAAGACTGAGAGAGCTTAAAATGTTTATTCTGATAAAAAATTAAAATAATCTTTTATAAGCATGTATTAATTTCTTTCTTCTTTTATTAATTTCTTTAATTAGTTCATTTCTTCTGTTAACCTATTTTCCACTTTCATTTGACTATAAGGATGAAGACATAAGCAAACTATAAGAAGGGGAAGCACAGTTTCTGGTTATATTAGTTAGAGTTAATGCCAACGTCATCATAAGTCCCCCACCTAAACCACTGTCATTAAATTAATTCTGACCTGGAGATTTATGAGAGCCTAGCTTGTCACAATTTTAATTCAAAGATTTTTAAGTGGATGTGAAGCACTTACTATTGACTAGAATGTTGTACAAAATATAAGCCATGGCTCCCAAAGCCATAAAAAACAAAACAGATTTGTCATTGACCCACAAGAAATGTTAGTATCTAATGATTTATTAAGTAAAATAGAAATATTGCAATGGGGACCTGCAGCTGAAACGTATTTCTTTTTCTTTTTGCTGAAAGTTATTGCAACGAAACATTTTTCCCCCTGCATCTACCAACTTATCACCTTTGAAATCATGTAATGTTAAACTGGAACTCTGTTTATGGTTTTTTTACTCAATAAATATTGAATGCCTTCTATGTGCCTAAATAAGAAGTAAATAAATAAGAAAGGTATCACCTTTCCTGAAAATGAGCCAAACTCATCTGCCCAAGGTGATAATGCCAGGAAGTGGCCTGGTCCAAGTTTCAAAATCATTGATTACACCCTTTTTGGCATTGTGAGTAACCAAGCTAACTATCTTAGATCTAGCAGATAAGGACACAACAAAGGTTACTAGGTTCTATGTCATATGGAACTTTGTATATTAATTGCCTCCAATATTTACTTGTCCTCTCCTGAACCCAATCTAGCCAGCCTACTGATCACACACCACCATTGAAACAGCAGTTGCTACTAGTGTCGTCAATAACCTCCATGCTTGAATCCAATAGGCAATTCTCAGAACTCAACTGCCTTGAATTATCGTCAGTACATACCCCCAATTTCTTATCTCTTTTTTTGGTTAACTTTTAAAATCATTTTACCCAATTTCTTATCTTTGAAATTACGTTCTGCGCTTACCTTGAAGGAGACCACCCTGTCTTACTTTACCTTTAACTTTACTGGCTGCTCCTCCTCTATTTCCTTTGTTGGTCCTTCCTCACCTCCTGACTCTTAACAGTGTGGCACCCCCAGGGGTTACTGGGTCCAGATCCCTCTCTTGTTTTTTTACACTGACTGCTTTGGTGAATTCATCCAGTTTTGTGGCTTCAAATTTTGTGAAGTTCAAAATTTGCCAAGAACTACCAAATTAATTTCTACAGCTCAAATCTTTCTCCTTTATCCTTAAAATCCCAGCTTAAGATAACTTTCAATTTGTTAGCTCCACTAGGATGTTTAATCAAATCCAAAACTCACTGTCATCAATTCCATGGTGACCTTATCAGGACAGGGTAGAACTGCCCCTGTGGGTTTCTGAGACTGTCACTCTTGGTGGGAGTAGAAGGCCCAATCTTCCTCCGGCGGAGCACCTGGTAGTTTCTAACTGCAGACCTTGAGGATTGCAGCCCAACGGATAACACGAAGCCCCCAAGGGGATGGTCAACAGACCCTCCAAAATGGTCTGCAACACCCAGATTCAAATTTCTGATTTCTCTCCTACCAAGCCGGCTCCAATCCCATGCTCCCCTATGGAATTCAGTTGCAACTACACTCTTCCAGTTACTGAGGCTGAAATCTTCGATATGCTCAATTCTATTGCTCTCATATCCCATGTTCAAAGCATTATTAAGATTTTGCCATCTTTATATTTAAATTAAATCCAGAGTGGGATGACTTTTATACCACCCCCACTGCTACCACCCAAGTCCAAGTAGCTCACTAATAAATGGCTTACAGGCCATCCTCAGGGTACAACAAAGGAATCATTTTGAAATTTAAATCAAATCATGCCCCTCTTCTGTTCAAATGCCAGCATACCTCAGGCCCCCCTCCCAACTTGCTTATAAACAAAAGCCAAAATCTTAGCAATAGCCTAGAAAACCCCATAATAACGGTGCCTGACCTTAGAACTTGGATCTCACCTCTGACCACTGTCCCTCGCATGCACTCTGCTAGGAAGCTGCAGCTTTCTAGACCTTTGTACTTGGTATCTGCTGGTCTTTCAATGCCCTTCCCCCAGTTATCCACATGGCTTGCTTCCTTTCTTTTCCTTCCTTCCTTCCCAGGCCTTTTCCAATTATCTGAACTTTATCTTTACTTGCTTGGTTGCCTGCCACCTTTTTGCCCCTATTAACATATAAGTTTCATGAGGCTAGAGGCTTTGTTTTATAAACTAGCCAACTCTTGGTGCTTAAATCTAGTACACATCGAATAAGTCCCTGTTGAATGAACAAATCAAAATGAACTAGTGGATAAAATCAAGTCACCACTTTGAATAGCCTACCTCCTTTGTCTTGGACCCTTATGAACTTGGCCAGACAAGATTGCTTGCTTGGATCTGGCTTGAAAAGAATGCATTAAGAATTTAACCTCTGTACAACCATTTTGGAAAGTGATATATATGGTGCTACCTCCAAAAATTGGGAATACAAACTCTATAGGATCCTGCAATCGCTTTGCTTGGTATATACCACAAATACTCATGCATAAGCAGAGTTTTTCAGCACATTTTTAATGCAGTTTTTGTGGTAAAATTAGTTGCCTCAGCTGATATTCGGGCATATACCTAAAGATGTAAGAAACATAACACAAACACATATACTCTCCTATGTTCGTGGCAGCACTGTGCACAATAGTAGGAAGTTAGAAACTTTGGTACATACACACAATGGAATACCATGCATCACTAAAAAAAACAATGATGAAACCACAAAGCACCTGATGACACGGATGGGCCTGTAGATCATCATGCTGAGTGAAGTGAATCAATAAGAAAGGTCAAATACTGTATGACACGACTGCTAAAACCAGGACAAAGGCTTGACACCAAAAGGAACACACTTCAGAGGTTACAGAGGTAGGGAAGGCAATAGACTAGTGAGCTGGCAGGGGATAACTTGGGTGAAGGGAAGTATGGAGGTTGAGACAAGAGGGAGAAGAGCAACTGGGAAAAGAGAGTACAATATGAAGCTGATGAGTGGTTTGAACTCTTCAAGGTAGAGTTAATGGTTTGAAATACACACCCCAACTCAATTCACAACGGGGGTGGGGGGGGGTGGAGGGTGGAGGAACCTAGCCTCCATGAACAACTCCCTCCTTTGTCAGGTGATCAAAAGATCAGGATGATCCCCAGCTACCATTACTAAGTATTTTTATCAAAGGTTATATGGAGAAATCCTGATCAAAATGGGATTAAAAAGGGAAATACAAGGCATCATTTCAAATTCTCCTGGACTAAGCAGGTTTTTTAGAGCTGTGAAGGCTGGATAAACCCCTGAAACTATGGCACTGAAGCAATCTTTAAACCTTAAACCATAACTACTCCCGGAGGCCTTCTTAAAAACCCAGCAATAGGCTCACTCACTCACTAACTGCCAGTTATGCTGACTCATAGAACCCCCTATGAGTTTCAAAACTGTTTTCAGAAGCAGAAAACCCAGTCTTTCTCCCTCATTGCCGCTGGTGGTTTCAAACTGCCGACCATGTGGATCGCAACCAGATTCCTAACCACTACAACATCAGGACTCCTAGCTTACTCAAACAATGTCAACCTTGAGAATTCCACTGGAAAAAAAAAAGTTTTCTTGGCATATAATTCACAAATCATACAATTTAGGGAGGAAACTTACAAGGTAGTGAGTTGATGTTAGCGGAGGAGGAACTGCTGAGAAAAGGAGGATGGGAACCGCTGCACCACTTGAAAAATGTATGAACAACGTCACTGAGTTGCACATGCAGAAACTGTTGGACTTGGTGTTTTTTGCTGTGCATATTCCCAACAACAACGAAATAGATAAAAAGAATTCAACAGAGGTTGCAACTGTCTCTATCTGGCTCCCTTAAAATGTTCCAAGCAAGTTCAGTTTCAATGTACAGAACTTGTTACAATCAATTTCTCTCCTGAAGAGAAGGTGTTTTCTGGCATATTTTGCAATCTCAACACAGATTAAAACATCCCCCCGCCCCCGGAGAGTTCCCTTCCAATTCTACCTCCACATTGATTCTTCTCAATCATCTACGCTTCATTATTTTCCATTCACTGCACAGACAGTTAGGAGCTCTGGTTTTCCATACTGCCTAATTAACCCTGCAAATTAAATTGCATGAAATTATAAATGGAAAATCTGGGAGAATTTACATGCACGTGTAGATAACATAATCTAATTTTTTTATATAATCTAAATTTTAAACTTCTGTAGGCCCATTTACTTAGATGATTTCATTTTCTGCATTGTATCCAAGGGGCTTAATCATCCATGAAGAAAGCGGCTTCAAGATCTTTGAGTAGGTTATATATAAGACTCAATTGAATTATGGAATTTAATCAATGAAAAATTCTAAACCGCTAAACTCACTGCCATAAAGTCAAAACTGGCTCAAAGTGACCCAATAGGGCAGAGCAGAACTGTTCCTGTGAGGTTCCGGGACTGTTACTCTTCATGGGAGTAGAAAGCAGCTGTTCTCCACAGAGCTGCTAGTGGTGTTGAACTGCTCACCTTGTGGATAACAGAAAGCCCAATATACTAAAGACATTCTTCAAAGTTAGTCTTTAGAATCAGCATTTCACAAATTATTTTTATACATACTGATAATCACTTTCTTTGGAAATAAGGTATATTCTCTGTTTGATCCGGAAATAGCAACAGGTGACAGGTCATAAACACATTTACTACATAATTGTTTGCATGTGGGAATTTAAAATACGAAGTGCTTATATTTTACAACCCTTACAAAAATCAAGATCGTTAAATTCACTGTACCATACAATAGAGCAATTTTATATTCAAAACAGTAGCACGGCCAATACAATATTTGAAAATTAAGTTTCCATTTTGTATAAATTCAATTGTATCATAACATATGGTGGAAAAAATTTACAATTCATATCTAGCCATGAGGAATGTGCTTTTACAGATAACTGTCAATAAATTTAGTGCCATTTTACCCCATAACCATTAGAAATGGAGGAGCCCTGGAAACACAGCGGGTTAAGTTTTGGGCTGCAAACTGCTAGTTAGAGGTTCGACACTAACAGGCAGTGCAAGGGAGAAAGATAAGGCTTTCGACACCTGTAAAGAGTTACAGTTTGGGAAACTCACAAGGGCAGTTCTATCTTCTCTTAAAGGGTCCCTATAAATCGGAATCAAGTGGATGGCAGGGTGTTTGCTTTTTAACTCAATCATATTGGAGGGAATGCTAAAACTTTCACTCCGAAAACCTAAAAAGCAGTGACCTGCCAGCTCTCATTTAACACTCTGCTTCAAAGAGAGACTGTATATCCACTTTTACTCCGGACTCTCAATAGCAAACGCAAAAATTAAAGGAGAGGGAAAGAAAAACAACGACCCGGCCCCTCCAAGTTGAGTTTCTCTTTCGAGTTAAGTGCCTCTGTGGCCCAGAAAGTTGCCAACTGTGGCGTTGAACTCCGGGACCACCCTGGGAGGAGCCGCAAGTGGCTCCCGATTTCCAAACTACTCCACAGCAAGAAGGCTGTCAAGATTACCCCCCAAAAGTGGCGGCACAGGTAGCAGCCAACACGCACTCCTACCTCCCCGGAAAGGACGCGGTTACAATGACCAGAGACCCGTGGAAATAGGAAGGGGGCGATTCCGGGAGGGGCTACCCTTGCCCAGCTCCGGGAAAGCAGGGAAGCGTGAGGAGGAGGTGTGAGGGGATCTGGCCACAACATCCCTCCTTCATCTTCCCACACAGCTGCAGCTTGTCAACGAAACCGGAACTCGAGACGTGGCGAACGGTGGCCAGGCGCTGGGGGGCTCGGCAGGCGAGTGCCTCCCCCCGGGGGTCCTCAGCAGCCGGAACCGAGGATGCCAGCGTCCCGGCGAGCGCGGCGCTCCGGGACGCCCCACCCGCCAGCCTGCACCCCGCGGCGCCCGGCCGCGCTTACCTGCTGCACCCCGAGGAACTGGTAGAAGTTGAGCTGCACCTCCTCCACCAAGTCGAACAACTCCAGGTCCCCGCTCTCCCAGCCGCGCGCCGGGCGCACGGCCGCCGCCAGCAGCAGCAGCAGCAGCACCGGCGGCGGCGGCCGCGGGGACCGCACGAGCCGGAACCGGCGGCGCTGGGGCAGCCGGGCCAGCGCGGGGCAGGGAGCCGTCATCGCTCTGGGCTCGGAAAGGTCACCCGCGGCGCAAAGCCGTCCGCCGAGACCGGGGCCGTGGCGGGCAGCGCGGGCACGGGGACACCGCCTGTCACTCGGGAACACAGTCCGCGGCACCGACGCCGTCCGCCGGGCAGCCGGCCCCAGCCGGGAGGGCCGCGTCGGAGGAGCCGGTGGGCGAGCGGACGAGCGGGCGGCGGCCGGGTCCGCCTGCCCGGGACCCTCACCTCAGGGCCTACCAGACAGCTGGAGAGTCCGCGCCGGCGCGGAGGTGGCCGAGCGGGAGCGGCTTCCCCTGGCCTCAGCCTATCCCAGTCCTGGCTTCCGGTGACGTCACGTCTCCTAGCAACCGGGGAAGAGGGGCCGGGACCGGAAGTAGAGAAAACCGGGCACCCCGGACCGGGGCCTCTGACCGAGGAAGTCTCGCCGCGGATGTGGGGCACGGCGGAGCTGGGCATAGGTTTTGTCGGCGCCGGGCACCAGGAGCGACATCGCGCTTCCACCTGGAGCACCCCACGTGGAGAATCGGTCAGAAAGCGCTACCTTCCGGCTCTGCCCTACGCGTGTACACCTAACCGCGCACTGGAGATCTGGTTGTATTGCTGTGGGCCCCAGTTCCCTACAGTTCATTTTTGTGTCAGCTAAGATGTGTAGGATACACAGGGCTACAGACGCAAGTCTAGGATAGCCTTTTGAGAGGTACACTAGAAATGGAACTTAAACTAAAAAGTTAGACTTTAATTATGAATGAAGAGTTACAGCCATGGGAGGGGCAAAAATGAGGAGCTGATACCAAGGGCTCAAGTAGAAAGCAAATGTTTTGAGAATGAGGATGACAACAAATGTACAAATGTGCGTGACACCATGGGCGGATGTATGGATTGTGATAAGAGTTGTACGACCCCCAATAAAATGGTTTAAAAAATAATTCATAAATTATCAAGGGTTCCTGAGGGAGAGGGTAGCGGGGAGGGAGGGGGAAAATGAGCTGATGCCAGGGGCTTAAGTGGCAAGCAAATGTTTTGAGAATGATGAGGGCAATGAATGTACAGATGTGCTTTACACAATTGATGTCTGTATGGATTGTGATGAGAGTTGTATGAGCCCCTAATAAAACAATTTAAAAATAAATAAGTTACAGGCATAAAGATAAGATCCGCAGCCTGGGATATATTAATCTCGAAGAGCCCAGGTGGCCATAGTAGTTTAGAGCTAGGCTGGGAATGGCGAGGTCTCAGCTCCACAAGTGGTTCTTCTCGAGTACAGCAAGGCACCACATGAAAGGTTACAGGAAAGCCTCCGGGGCACTTCTAGTCTAGACTCCATGCCACAGACGAACCACCCTCAGAAACTCACCAGACGTGTCATTTTTCTAGCTGCTCTTTTAAACAATCATTTTATTAGGAACTTGTACAACTCTTATCACAAGCATCCACTCATCCATTGTGTCAAACACATTTGTTGCCATCATCATTTTCAAAACACTTTATTTCTCCTTGAGCCCTTGATATCAGCTCCTCATATTTTTCTCCTCCCTCCCTCCCTCATGAACCCTTGATAATTTGTAAATTATTATGTTTTCCATGTCTTACACTGACCGCTGTCTCGCTTCACCCACTTTTCTGTTGTCCATTCCCTTGGGAGGGGATTGTAGGTAGATCATTGTAATCAATTCCCCTAACTCGCCGACTTTCCCCTTCCCCTCCTGGTATGGTTACACACTGGGAAGCTAATGAAACCACCAGCCAGCTCTATGGGAGACTGAAGAGGATTTCTATTCCCATAGAGTGACAGTCGTGGAAGCACACAGGGGCAGTTCTAATGTGTCCTAGAGTCGCTATGCGTCAGAACACTCGGTGACGGTGAGCTTGGGAAAAGGAAAAAGGCAAGGAAGACACAATCTTAGGGTGCACTGAGATCTGAGTGATGAAAACTTGGGAAAATATTGTTGGCCCTTGAACAAGGGGGTTAGGGCTGCATACCTTTGTGCAGTCGAAAAATCTTCGTGTGACTTTGGGTCTCCAAAGACTTAACTACTGAAAGCCCATTGTGTTAGTCTGAGTAGACTAGAGAAACAAATTCATAGATACTCGTGTATAGGAAGAGGTTTATATACAGGAACAGTTGAATATTGAAGAAACCTCCCAGCCCAGTCCAGATCAAGTCTTTAAGTCCAATATTAGCCCATATGTATGATACCAATCTATAAAGTCCTCTTCAGATTCACGCAGCACATGCAATGACACCGAATACAGGAAGATCACAGGCCAGTGGGTGGGAAATCTTGTGGATCCAGCGGCAGTGGAAGCATCTCAGTGCTGGCAGGGGTGTCCACATGGCTCCTTCAGCTCGAGGTCTCTGATGTAGCTCCATGTGTCTTCTCCACAGGAATGTGTCCCAGTGAGTCTGTGTGTCCTTTATTTATCTCCTTAGCACCTCCAAATGAGGTCACCAAGCTGCAACTTGATTAATAGGCTAAACTCTACCCCTTCGCTCGTAATAGTCTCAAACTGACAACCAATGAAGTAACTACCATACCCCCTATTGACGGGAAACTTTAGCAACACCATAAACAAGTGATTAAGTCATATTTTGTATGTGCCATGTATTACATAAGCTGCACTCACATAAAGGCTGTGTTTTCCATACAAGAGTAAAAGGTTATTTCTCAAGAAGTACAAGATTTCCATACTTGCAGTGCTAGCTTGACCAAGCTACTTTTCTTCTTAATTTTTTACAGTGGCCCTTAAGCTACATTCATTCATTGATTTGTCTTGCAATGCCAGGCAGCCGCATCTACAAACCTCAGTCTACTACACATATTGAGCAGTTCACTTTCTTGTGATATGCCGTGACTTTCCTCCACTTCTCAGGAAGAAGCATTACTTATAGCACTTTGTATTGGTTAGCAGGATGAAAATGACACAAGGACCACTAAATATCACTCTTTTATAGGATACCTGGGTTTCCAGAGATGAATAGTATATTTTAAAATATGCATAACAACCTCAATAGCTCAAGCATTAACTGTGGTTAATGGTGATAGTTGAACAACATGATGTCACTAAACTAGACATGTGAGTGGTTGAAATAGCAAATGTTTTGCTACCTACATATAAAGGGTCTTCAAAAAATTCAAGGAAAAATGGAATTGAAAGATAATGGAATTTCCCCATGAACTTTTTAAAGCCCATGTGACTTACCAAAATAAAAATATATTGGAAATACATGTGTGTGTTTGTGTGTGTGTGTATGTGTGTGTGTAAGCAAAATATTTGGCAACTCAACTCTTTTGGCAAGTACAATTCAGTCACCTTTGTGTGCTCATCACATTGCATTGCCATCCACTGTATATTAACAGAAACTCATTCCTCCTAAGAAGAATTCCCCTTGGCCCTCCTTCTCAATCAGTAAGAAGCTATGGTTCCCTATTATCTATTTCCTATAAGTGGGGTCATATTTTTCCGTTTGTTATGGACTTATTTCATGCAGCATGTTTTCAAGTTTCATCCATGCATGTGTCAGGATGTCATTTCTCTCCATGGCAGAGTAATATTACATCTTTGGTACCACATTTTGGTAATTTATCTGACACTGGGCATTTGGGGAAGAAGCATTGGTACTGTGGGTAGGCACTGGACCGCTAACCACAAGGTGAGTGGTTCAAATTCATGGGCTGTCTTACATAAGAAAGATAAGGGTATCTTGCTCCTCTAGAGTTTAGTCTCAGAAATCCTATAGGATTTGACTGGATGGCGGTGGATTTCATTTTAGTTTGGGAGGGTTGAATTGCTTTGAATTCTTTAGGTTTGCTTTGAATTCTTTTGGTTATATACCAAGTTTTGTGGTTGCGATAGGTCTGTTTTAAAGACATGTAAGTTAAAAAAATCTTTAAGTGATTTAATTATGGAAATGTAAGATATGTGAATATTATATCAAAAAACTACAAAAAGAAAGAAAGAAACCAAACGTGACCTATGGTTACCAGGAGTAAAGAAGGAAGAATTTTTGGTTAGTGGGCATTGAGTTTATTTTAATGGTGGTAGAATAGTCTTGAAAGGGATATCAATCATGGTTGTACAACACAAAGAGTTTAATCAATAGTATTGAATTGTACATGAGACATTGTTGAACTGGAGAATGTTTTGTTGTGCATATTTCTACCAAAATTTGGAAAAAAACAAAACACAAATAGCAATGAGTACAAGGTAGAAGAAAATGTTCTAAAATTGATTGTGGTAAAGACTGTACAACTTTCCTGATGTGACTGAACTATTGAATTGTACGATATGGGGATAGAGTGCTAATAGAACTGTTTTTTTAAAAAGCTCTCTTTCCCATCAACATCTCACTGTCTAGTTTTACATTGCTTCTGTTCAGTCTCTTATTTTTTTTCCTTCCATTGCTAGTGCTTTCTTTTGTGAGAATGATATCTTCCCTAATTCGTTACAGGGGGTCAGGAAATTGTTGTTAGTTGGTGCTGAGCTGATTGCAACTCAAGGCGACCCCATGTGTGAAGAGCAACACCACTCCTTGGGATTTTCCAGGCTGGGATCTTTCAAAGTAGGCTGCTGGGCCCTTATTCCAAGACACCTCTGAATGGGTTCAAATCTTCAACCTTTCGGCCAGCAGCTGAGCACTTAACCATTTGTGCCACATAAATTCATGACAAACGTGCTTTGCACAATGGACGTATGTATGGATTGTGATAAGAGTTGTACGAGCCCCTAATAAAATGATTTAAAAAAACGAATGTATCTTCCCTTCCATTGGGAAGAAATTGAAAAATTGTACTGCAAAGAATGCAATTGAGAAAGTGAAATAACAGAATGGAAGAAAATATTTCCAAATTGTGTGTTTGATAAGGGAGCTATAGCGAGAATACGTAAAGAACTTTTACAACATAGCAGAATTTGTCTTTTTGTTGCTAAGTTGTAAAATGGAGTTATCTAATCGAATTTTTTAAAAGTCGGCAGAGAATTTGAATCAATATTTCTTTTCAAAATCATACAACTCCACAAAAGGCCAGTAAGCACCTACAAAGATGACATTCGTCTTTACGGAACTGCAATGAGACAGCACTCACACCTATTAGAATGGCAGTGACAACCAAGAAAGTCACAGGGTTGACAGGGTTGTAGAGAAACTTTGCTGGGGAGAATGTATAATAATACAGACATTGTCAAAAGGGGAGTGTGAGGGGTGTGAACTGCTGTGAACGATCTCTTTTAAATTTAATTTTATTATTTTTGAATGATCCCTTTTTAAGTGTAGCAGAGCAAAGATGTCACTTTGAGGACTAAGGTGCCCACAACCCAACCCGTGGTGTAGCTGGGGAGCAAATCAGAAAGAATGAAGAATCGATGCAGTCGAATTAGCCTTGCCCAAGAAGAATGCTGCCTGTACCAGGGACTTGTAGTAATTGTGCTCATTTGAGGAGGGCCCAGTCCCTGGAGAAGGGCACGGTGCTTGGTAAAATAGAGGGCCAGTCAAAAGAGGAAGCTCCCTGACGAGACGGATTGACACGGTGCTGCCAACAGTAGGCCCAAGCTTGACAATGGGTATGAGGATGGTGTGCTTCCAGGCAGGGCTTCGTTCATAGGGTCTCTGTGAGTCAGGACTAACTCAATGCCATCTAACTACACCAGTAACTTGACTCAGTAATTTACTTGTCCCAATACCTGTTCAACACATTTCTATTGAGTTGGCAAGAGTTCGGGAAGTATCCGCCTGGGAAATAACCTTGTTGGAAAACAATCCCTTTTGTAAGTAAATATGGAATAAAGAGTTAGAATTGACTCAGTGGCAATGCATTTGGTGATGCAGTTACTATGCCATTAATCTATGTGGGGGAAATTTTGAGCATTCCTAGACTCAAGAAATAACCTGCCAATCCATACCACATAACACATACAGCAGCACTAATAGACAGTTCAGAGTGGTGTTGGCTTGAGGGGGGGCTGCTGATCCTAATTCCTGGATAGGAACTTGGCTCTGCTAACATCTTGAGCTGTGAGCTGTCTCTTAAAGGGCTTATTGCCAAATAAACACTTATTTTGGTTTTTGCCTATAAATACATCCCATTTATTTTCAAATGTTTTGAAGTTGGCTTTAAAGCCGTATGTTATTAAGTTTGACCCATCATGGTTGTCATCGTTGCCATAAATTTACCCAATCAATAGCTGGGGAGGCAAGTGTGTCTTCACAAAACCGTAGCTGATTCTAAAAGCTGATTTAATTTTCTAAAATAACATTTCATTGCATTTTGGGTCCGCAGCATCCAACAATCTACACAAGTTGTTCAGTGATATTAGTTCCATTTTTCACAATATGCGCACATTCTCATCATCACCATCTGGTGGTTGCATCTTCATCTAGTTCCCTTGCACCCTTGTCTCTGCTTTAAGATAATTGTTGACCATTTGGTTTCATTTAGGTGATGTTTTAAAGAACATAGTACTCCTGTATGGTATTCATTTCTTTTTTTAAGGCCAATTTGCTCTTAAGTTACCAAGTGTTCTCAGGAGTCAGTTTGGGTTTGGTTTAATTATTTTTGTTCTAACTCCTTAAAGGCATATAACACATGGTTTTCCTGCTAAGTTCAGCTTCAAGCTACATAATCGATCCTGAATGAAGCCCATGCACCTCAACTGAATAAAAGGAGAGTATTCACCTTAATCACTGAAGACTCATTGGCCATTGTCTTACTCTGAAGCTGTTCTGCATTTTCAGATAATGATGTTTTCTGCGTTACATGGACTTTAATGAGTCACAATAAAACCTCTGATAAAATGTCTTTTTTTTCCTTCTAGTATCTTCTACAGTGCCAAGAATACCATTCACTTTTCAAAGCTTTCTAGTAACTCACTTGAATCCGTTTCCTGAATTTGAAAATTAGTTCTCTTCTGTCTCCCTTTAACCATTTGGGATATTCTCTGCGACAGACTCCTCAGTTCAGCCTGTGTCCAGCATCCGTTGCATTTCCTTCATCTACAAAGGCTCCAATTAGTCTGCAAAAGAAGAAATTAACAGACCTCTTCATCATCTATTCTTTCAGGCTGAACCGCTTGGGTTGGCATTCTGCCTTCCAGCCCTAATCTTGTTTGTGATGCCAAATTAGAACACAAAGAAAACCAGGATCATTCACCCCAATCAACATATCCCTCCTAGCACATCAGTTATGTATTAAAAATGCCTAGTATTAAATGTCCTGAAAAGAGGCAGCATTTCTTCAGAATACTGAATTAGTAAGATGATTGTTATAGAAATGAAGACAGATAAATTAAGAAAAACTTAGTTCCAGTGGTAAGATAAGGAAAAAAATTAAATTATTGTCTCAGATATAACAGCTGCATCACACCCATGTTAATGGAGCCATAGAGCCCAGCCTCCCTCTATTCCACGTCCAATATATAATTCTCTATTGTTTTTGCTCAGCACAGGAGGACTAGCTCTTGTCTTAGAGCCAAGACTTCATAAAGTCTTATTTTAACTTTAAAAATAATAATTTCACCACCAGGGGGCAAAGAATTTTTTTAAGCAGGCAAAGTATATTTTTAACTCTAAAGAAAGTATCTAGTATTAACATAGCTTTCTTATTTGAATTTTAATAGCTTCAACAGGAGACCCCGATTTTAACACAAAAATTTAAATTTCAAGAAGAATCATGTTTATATTAAAACATTGTAGAAGATACTGGCAGTAGGTTTTGTTAAGTCTTAAACCACAGGTTTTAGATGTTAATTGAACGTATCCACTTTCTCCCCCCCTCCCTTTTCCTTTTATAGATTGCGCATGAGGAAGAAAACACTGAATTGAACTTTTGAAAAGCTAATTTAGCCCTTATCTGTAAAACCAAACTCACTGCCAACGAATGAGTGGGTGCTGACTCACCATGTGAGCTTATAGGACATGCTAGAACTGCCCCTGTGAGTTTCTGAGACTAACTCTTTATGGAAGCAGAAAGCCTCATCTTTCTCTAGTGACACGTTCATTGTTTTTATTACAGAGTATCTTTTGGCCGAAAGGGCCCTGGTGAGATAGTGGGTTAAGTGCTGCTAGGCTGTTAACCACAGATCATCAGTTCGACTCCAGCAGTGGCTGTACTGGAGAAAGAGAAGACTGTTCTCATATAGATGGATAGCCTCAGAAAGCCAGGGGGCCAGCCCTACTCTGCCCCATAAGGTCAAGATGAGAGAGTTAACTTGATGGCAGTGAGTATGGTTTTTGTATCTTTTGACCAATGGTCTCCTAAGCATGTATCTCACCTCTGCTTTCTGATAACTTAAGGAGCCCTGGTTAAGCAGTGGGCTGCTAACAGGCCAGCAACTCAAACTGACTGGTGGCACAAATCTACCAGCCAATTTGCTGCCAAAAAGAAGCCCTAGCGAGCTGTTATCTATCCCTCAAGGTCGTTCGTCAGTATTGATTCAATGGCAGGAGGTTTGGTTTTGCCTTATTTTAAAATTTAATGTGATTAACTCATAGACTCCAGTCTTTTCTTCCTCCTGAAATTGAGTCTACTGATTTTTTAAAAAATGAATGCCTTTCCATTTGTTAATTTTATAACAAATGATATTAATAATGGATAAAATATCAAATCATGTGTTATCTCTTTTTGAGACTTTGATATGACTGAAGGCTGTGAAGTGCTCACTGACTGCCATCGAGCTGATCATGACTCATGGTGACTTTGTAGGACAGGGTAGACCTGCCCCCTGTGAGTTTCTGAGACTAACTCTTTAGGAGAGTAGAAAGCCTGGTCTTTCTCCCTCGGAGTAGCTGGTGGTTTCTAACAGCTGACCTTGCTAACCCCTATGATAGGGCTCCTATAAGGTGCTAGAGTTGTAAATCATGAATAAAAACTACAAAAATATTTGTACACTGAGTCATTGATAAGAAGTCATTGATCATCACCTTAGGCCACTCCCACAGTAGATAGGTTCTACATTCTGAAGTCTCAGAGGATATTTTATTATTTTGGGGGGTGGGTGGGGCATCTGGTAAAGGAAAACAATCTCAACATTTTGAAATCAACTTATCTCGATTATAGAAAATTAGTCCTGGTAGCACAGTGGGTTAAGTATTGGAGTGCTAACCCAGCCCACTAGCCCGCCACTCAGTTCGAGGAAGATAAGACAGCTTCCAGGAGGATTTACAGCCTTGGAAGCCTTAGGGACAGTTCTCTGCCCCATAGTGTTGGTATCCATCAAAATTGACTCAAAGACAGTAGGAGGGAGGTGAAGGAACAAACCATGATTTATTCCATTTGGCCTGTTTTCTTCCCCTCTTCCTGCTCCAAGAGACCTGCTGAGACTTTTCTTCAGATCAGTGAAAATGGTGCCACCGTTCCAACTTCAGGCTGGAAGACAATGAAGTTGCCTCCACGGTCTGGCAAGATGTGCTTGTTCTTTCTTGTTCTTTACTGCTCATCTCCGCCCTCCCCACGACCACAGGCAGCTCCTTGCACCAGGACTGTCTCTTGGGGAGTGCAGAATTGAGGCAGACACCACACGTCCCTCTAAGGAACATTGTTGTCCGGTGGCATCATAGTGAAATAAATACGGAAATCAAACTTAGGATAAAGAAGCTGTATCAGGGCAGTACTGAGGGTGTTTGCCTAAAGGTTTCCTTGCTTCTTTTAAAGCGACACGGGAAGAGGCAGTGTCTGCCCCATCCTTTTACATGAGTGGTGGATGGAAATTTTAGAGATGTCTTTTTTTTTTCTTTTGTCAGTTTGCATGTAATGAAAATTCGTTTCCGTGTGAACTGGCACAATCAGAACTGTTGACTGTGTCCTGGAGCCGCAGCTGAGGCACCAGTGACTCAACGTCTATACCTCTGCGTTTCAGAATGACACATTTCAGGATGCACGAGGTGCCTTGGTGTAACCCCTGGAATCCTCGCCACCTCGTACTTAAACTAGCCTCTTTCCCTAACTGCGACCAGAGGCTTCTCGTTCCACGTGTGCGTCCGTGGCCATTCACTGGGTACTCAGGCAGGAAACTTGCAGGAGTTGATCCGGGATGCAAAATGCTCCCCTCTTCCTTTGGCCTCTGGTCCTAAGACACTCACTACCATGGAGTCAATGATGACTCATAGCGAAATCCCACACGGTAACGGTTTATGGAAGTAGAAAGCCCAGTCTTTCTCCCACAGAGCGGGAGATGATCTCAAACTGCTGACCGTGCGGATCGCACCGCAAGGTATAGCCACAACACTGCCAGGGCTCTTAGGTGAATCAGAAGTTCCAAAATATAAGATAGCATGGCATTTTAACCTTGTAGGTAGAGTGATACATGTAAGCTAGGCTTATGGAAAATGTAGGGATGTTTTAATAAAAAAATAATAAATTTCCCCGTAAACACTAGACTGTTATAGACAGTCATCCCTCTCACTGTGTCACCCAGTGCAGTTTGCACCCCCTGCACCACCTTGGTGACTCCATGACACCACAGGTGACTCCGTTGATATTTAAAATACCAGTGGCATCACTTCCAATAGCATAGCAACATGTAAGCTACACAACTCATTTTTTTTTCCAAAGCCTTTTACTACCAGTCAGACCTTTCCAAACCCAAACGCACTGTGGTGGAGTGGATGCTGACTCACAGTGACCCTACAAAAGGCCTCTGGGGCTGATGAGTTTGAATCCCGAATTTTGATTTCTCAACAGCACGACCAAGCTCCTTTCATAACTCCCTATAGCCATCAGGGGCCCAATCTACTTCCTCAACATCTCAGAAGAACCACTGTGAATAGCCTTCCTATAAGGCAGAAAACATTGTAAAGTCGATGATGCTAGTTAGATTAAAATATACTATCTTCTCATTTGATCTTCCTTTTGACCCATTTTAAAGTTATTTCCATTCTCCATATTTTTTGGTTTCTCTTTAATTGAAGTTTTTCTATGTTTTATCTAGCCATTGTTGCTGGTTTTTGTTTGCTTTCTTCCTGTTTAAAGTATATATGATTTTCTGTATGTGAGACCCAGGATGAGTAGATCTGGAGAGACAGAAACTGAACAGGAGCATGTCAGAAGAGGAAGGGGAAATGGGGGCCTAAAAGCAATGTGTATAAGAAATGTCCTGAAATTGTGGTGATAATTGCACAAATCTTCTGAATATGAGTGAAAATACGACAATAACACTTTTTTAAAAAAGTTATGTTTTCTCCCTGGGGGACGGGCAACAGAAAAGTGGGTGAAGGGAGATGTCAGACAGTGTAAGACATGACAAAATAATAATAATTTATAAATTATCAAGGGTTCATGAGGGAGGGGTTGGTGGGGAGGGAGGGGGAAAATGAGGAGCTGATACCAAGGGCTCAGGTAGAAAGCAAATGTTTTGAGAATGATGAGGGCAACAAATGTACAAATATGCTTGGCACAATGAATGGATGGATTGTGATGAGTTGTATGAGTCCCAATAAAATGATTTTTTTAAAAAGTTAGGTTTTCTGGAGTTCGGAGGTACTAGGATAACAGTGAAAATCCCACTTACTATCTGTGTGACCACAGGCATGTGAGGCCCTCTCAATCTCATTTAGCTCTTGCCCCCACTCCCACGCACAGGATTTTTGAGAAGCTTAAACTGAATGATAGATATAAAAGATTTAGAAACACACTTCTTTGCTCTTCCTTCTCCCTTTGAAGTGTGTACGTTGGTTGTGTCTCCAGACACCCAGGTAGAACCGATCTCCTGATTCTTCTTGTCCCCCATCACTCCTGTGGCACCCAATATCAACTGCTGTGCACTGCTGCGCCTTTTCATGTGTATCTGTGTTCTCTTCCATAGAAAATTGTAAGTTCTTCAAGGGATGACATCTTCCTTTCTTCTTTTTTTCCTTGTTTCTATGACAAGTTATACTACAATATCTTACAGATGGCAAATGCTTAGTCAACATTTACTTTTTAATTGTTTAGCATATCTATATCCTTTGCTGCCTGGTGACCAATGTCTTGAGAAGGGATGTTTCCTTCCTTCCTTCCTTCATAATGTGTTAGTCTGGGTAAACTAGGGAAACAAATCCACAGAAATATATATATATATATATATATATATATATATATATTTTATATAAAGGGTAAGTATACATTAAGAAAGCATCCCAACCCAGTGCTGTCCAAGCCTATAAGTACATTAGCCCATATGTATGACACTGATCTACAAAGTCCTCCTCAATCTCACAAAACACACGCAATGATGCTAACTGCCAGAGGAAAGCCGAATCAGTGAGTGTGTCAGCATCTCAGCACTGGCAGGGGTCTCCACACAGCTGCTCCAGCACCCAGGGCTGCATCAAGGCAGGTACACGCGGCTTCTCAGATGTCTTACAGGAAGTGAGGCTTGCCAGCTGAAGCAGGGAACTGGCTAAGGCAGCTACACCCTGGTCTGACCAGCACAAAGCAAGAGACCCGAGAACTAGAAAGGTGAGGCTCACCGAGCCATTTATCGCTCCACCCTTCAATTAACCCCACATGTGTATCGGCCAGGTTGGCACAATAAACCTTAACTATATCAATCTACCCCTTGTCAACTTGGCACTTGTACACAATTCTTTAGTCTAACAATTGCCAGATAAGCAAATCATTTTCCAGTGTGCCACATGCAGTATTTGTTATTTTCTGATTTTCAAATTTAATTAGGTGTCCTGTATTTTTATTTGCTAACTCTGACAACTCTACCATGAAGGTTCTATGCTTCAACAAAAGTGGAAACATGATTTTCTGTTGCAGTGAGAATATTCCTATATGCTAAAAATAAAGACCTTCCATGTCAAAAAATGCAACTTGAGACATCATTATGAAACAAATCTTAACCACAACCATGACCTTACATCAAAAAATATGAAAAGAAGAAAATAATGAATGGTAACACTGACTGAAATTTCAGCATGGTTTGCTTTTGAATATAAATGAAGCAAAGAAAGATGTTTCTGTGATATACACTCCTCTACTAAATGAAATATCAGTAGGACTTCAAAACCTTTCTGATGAGTGTATAAAATTATCATAGTATTTGCATATCCAAGTCTCTCTGCAAATACTGTTATTCTTCCTGTTGAAGGCATGACTTCTGATTTACAGGACAAATTTTAAGAAAACTTTCCATTATCTGGGCCATTTCCCATTACAACTGAGAAAACAAATAGAAATCATGTCTCTCCGCTATATTTATTCAAGATGTCAGTAATACTCTTTTAGTGACTAGAGAAGTTTGGGGTATACTTTATGGCACTCCATGAGAATCTTACTGATTTTTAAAAACTATGTTTTATGGTCAAGTCTACACAGCCAATTGGATTTCCATTTGTAACTTTTGTACAGATTGCTTTGTGATATCTGTTATAATTTTCACAATGTGCCACCTTTCTAGTTATTGTCATGACATTGGCTTTCATCTCATTGTTTTCATTCTGTTGGCTCTTTCCTTGGTCTAGCTTCTCTTTCTTGCTTTCTCACCTTTGGTTTTGGATACATGTTGACTGGTCTCATAACGCTGTTGTACAGACTTCCTCATTAAGGGATTAAGGGAGCACATTACTCACAGGTGATATTGTTTATCTTATAAACCATTTTATTATGTGGCTAAAAGATGACTTATAGGAGCAGATTCAGACAAAGTGTAATCATCTCAGGTAATTCATTTCGTTTCTCTCAGTACAACAAGTCTGGCGATTGTTAGAGATTTGAAGTTTGTTCTCCATTTTCTCCCATTCTATCCAGGACTTTCTCCTGTGTAAACTGGTCAGAATAGTTGGTGGTGGGAGCCAAGAGCCATCTAGTTTTCAGTCTAGATGAAGTTGTGGTCTATGTGGGCAGTTAGTGCTCCGGAAGACTTTCTTCCTTGAGTCTTTCCTTTTTTAAAATTTTGTCCCAGGTGATAGAGACCCATGGTTGTAACTGAGATACTTTCCCCCAAGTTTTTAACACCCAAGATACTACTTGCCAAACTAAGATATAGAACATTATCTTATGGACTATGTAATGCCAATTGATTGAGGTGTCCCACAGGTCTATGATCCTAGTATTTTTGTCCACTAAACCAATTCTGCAGGTTGTTTGGCTATGTCTATGAAGTCTGAATGGCTGTGGCCTCCTATTATATATGTGCAGCACAGGGATACTCAAAAACTATAAAGTATCTACAAGCTAGAAAATGATTCCCCCTCCATCCTCCTCTCATTCCTGTTAACCATCAAAGAATAGAGCTTTCTCTATGTTTTTCTATTCTTGATGACAATAGTGAGATCATACAATACTAGTTCTTCAGTGATGGATTTATTTAACTCAGGAAGATGTCCCCCAGATTAATCCAGATTAAAAGATGCCTCACAGACTCCTCATTAATTATTCTTTACAGCAGCATAATATTTCATTGTATGCATGTGCTACAATTTGTTTATTCATCTGTGTTAGTTACATAATCTGGTAGCAGTTTGGGACTTGAGAAGATTAAGAGTGAAGGGGTGGAGTCTAGTATGTCAATTAGGTCATAGCCAATGAGGCCTCTGTGTGGGCATGACCTTTTCCTAAGAATTCTGGGAAATTCATATTTCCTCCTTGGAGGTGGAAACACCTCTCTCTTACTCTCTGGTGATTGGACCAGTGTGCAGCTGCCTTAGCTAGTTCTCTGCCTAAACTTGTGAGCTATACTACCTGTGGGACGCCCAACCTGTGGACTATGTAGCTAGAGCTTGAGATTCCTTTGAGACCTGCTTCACCACAGTGCTGGTGTATACATTACTTGAGCTGGGGACTTTCAGATCCTCTCATCTGGCTGACTGTTGGTGACCCACCCTGCTGTTTCCTGCCTGTGACTGGACTGCCTGCATTAACCTATGGAAGACTCAGCTGTTTCCTTGACCTTGGACCCAGCAGCCATTGTGAGTTTAAGGACTTTCTGTATATTAATTGCTCCACAGAAGTGAGTTGAACTGAGTCCTCTGTACTGCTGTGTGGACTAATAACCTGTTATATTCTTTTGTGCTCTAGCTATCTATCTAAAATCATTAGTGTCTTTGTTTTGTTTCTCTAGAGAACCCTGTCTAACACATCATCCCTCTGTCAGTGGGTGTGAATATTACTTATTTTAAAACATCATAAAATAGTTTACTATAAAAGTCATATCAGTGGGTGCCCACCTTCCTGATATGATCACAGAAGACAAATGTGTGCATAAGCAAATATGGTGAAGAAAGCTGATGGTGCCCGGCTATCAAAAGATATAGCATCTGGGGTCTTAAAGGCTTGAAGATAAACAGTGGTCATCTAGCTCAGAAGCAACAAAGCCCACATGGATGAAGCACACCAGCCTGTGTGATGACGAGCTGTCGAAGGGATCAGGTATCAAGCATCAAAGAACAAAAAAATCATATCATTGTAAATGTGGGTGAGTGCAGAGTGGAGACTCAAAGTCCATCGGTAGGCAACTGGACACCCCCTTAGTGAAGGGTTGTGGGGAGGAGATGAGCCAGTCAGGGTGCAGTGTAGCAATGATGAAACATATAACTTTCCTCTAGTTCTTAAATGCTTCCTTCCCCCCACTATCATGATCCCAATTCTACCTTACAAGCCTGGCTAGACCAGAGGATGTACATTGGTACAGATAGGAACTGGAAACACAGGGAATCCAGGACAGATGACTCCTTCAGGAACAGTGGTGAGAGTGGCTATGCCTGGAGGGAATATAGGGTAGAAAGGGGAAACCAATTACAAGAATCTATGTCTAGCCTTCTCCCTGAACAGCAGAGAAGAGGGTGGGAGGAGACATCGGACAGTGTTATATGTGACAAAATAATAATGATTTATGAATTATGAAGGGTTCATGAGGGAGGGGGTAGTGGGGAAGGAGGGGGAAATGAGCAGCCTATATAAGGGCTCAAGTAGAAGGCAAATGTTTTGAGAATGATGATGGCAACAAATGTACATATGTACTTGACCCAATGTATGTGTGTATGGATTGTTATAAGAATTGTACGAGTCCCCAATAAAATGATTTTAAAAAATAGTTTACTATGTGCTGATCAGAATGTATATGAGCAACTACAAATGGTGCTCCTAAGTTGTGAGTCTAACTCTTAAACTTATTATGCAACCCAAAAGTGAGACCAATGATTTGTATCAATACAGCAATTAGGTCAGTCATCACTCCCTTCCCATAAGCAACTAGGTTCTATCAGATGAAACCTGGAACCCATCCTGCAAATAATAACTTACCCTGAGAGTTGGATATGCTATTAAGACTTAGAGGTAAGACAGTTTTCCCCTTTATTTGATAGTTTTGTCTTATGAAGTTGATATATAAAACAATAGGCTATTATTCTTAGAGAGAAAAAGGAATTTTTATTCTCTTATTCAACAAAATGTATTGAAAGCCTAACATGGAAATATACTATATGAAGTTATGAGCAAGATAAAGTCTTTGCTGTCACTACACATGAAGCAGTATGATATTATCTGATGGCAGAATGCAATTAGTTAAAGATCACCATTTCAAATTCAGAGCAACCACTTAAAGATTTTTTAAGTGGTATAAATAATAAAGCAATTATGGAGGTAAAGGGGAATAAAAGGGAAAAAATAGGAGAAAATATACAAATAGGAAAAGCCAGCAACATGGTAGATTTTAATCTGACCATAAATTACATTGTATATGAATAGTTAAAATGAATTAATTTTTAACCAGATAAAATCCAGAATAGATGTTTTTTAAGTAAACTAAAAAAAAAGGAATATAAAAGTTAATGGCAAGAAAAGGAAATATTATTACAGATACAATCTTGCAATAATCAGCAAGTGGATGTGTAAACAGACATGGGAGCTGAACAGGTATGAGAAGAAGGGGATTCTACCCACAAATTGACATAAATTAGAAAGAGGATATTTCCCCATGTGTATGTATGTATGCCGCAAAGATATCCATAAGTATAGTAGTGTCTATAAGGGGCAAATGTATGAAAACTTCTTACCTAGAGCCAGACACGATGCAGGAACAAGTTACTGGGCGGGGGGGGGGGCAGGATCAAGACCATAGTCTTGCACAACACAAAGATCAATTGCCATATCATAGTTCCCAAAGACAATGCTCTATGTTCTACTTTAGTGGGTAATGACTGGGGTCTTAAAAGCTTGAGAGTAGCCATCTAATGAGAGAGCTATAGAAATCTTCCCATTCAGAGAAAAGAAGAGTGGAAAAAAAAACTTAAACAAGACAAAATCAAAGACATGTGAAAACAGTCCAGCAGGCTCATAGATCACACAAATGTCAACCTCCATGACACCGAGACCAGAAGAATGAGTGTCTGTCTACCACAGCCAACTACTCTAAGGAGGACAACATAGAAAGGCCTGGATAGAGTTGGAGGAAAATATAGAACAAAACTCAAAATTATCATAATAAAAAAAGACCAGGTTTATTAGTGGGATAGAGATTGGTAGAATACCCAAGACCATGGCCCTTAATCACTCATTAAGACTGGCACAAAAATCACCCCCCTGGTTCGGTTTTCAGCTAACAAAAGTCAGGTGTCTAAGGCAAACAGTGGCACTAGGGCGGAAAGCATCCTGCTAATCATCAGCCATTTGAGATCAAAAGGCTTGCCCAAGGACAAAGTTCAGATGGAAGAATGGAAGCTGGAAACTCGGGGAGAGAAAAAGAAAGCAAAATAACTAGCTGCTGCATAGATGTCGCCGTGTTTGCCTTGGACATATCACTAGGAAAGACCGCAAGAAAAGAATATTTTGTTTGGTAAAGTTTGGAGAGTGAATGGAAACAAAGACAACCCTCAGTGGGATGTGCTGACATGAGCACAACAAACAGTGGACTCAGAGAAACCAGCAATCATGAAAGTTACATAGAACTCTTCAGCGTTTCATTCTGTCATCTATAAGATCCCCGTGAGTCGGAGTTACTTGACAACTCCAAACAGTAACATCGGAAACATGCTTTGTATAGAAAGTTAAAAGAAAAGGCTACAAAAAGACATACCATAAAACGCAATCAAAAGAAAGCTGGAGTCACTAAATTAATATCAGAAGAAAATAAACTTAAGAATAAGGAATACCACTTGAGATGACGCAGAATATTGCCTGATGATAAAGAGCCAGATCTACAAGGACATATTAAGAAGTTAGACGGGCATAAATATAAACATCCACCCACTCAGTGTGGTTAAGTTGACCTTGATTCATCAAGCTCTTATATAGGGTTCCCAAGGTTGTAAATCTTTACAGGAGCAGCTGGATGGTTAGAACTCCTGACCTTGCAGATTGCTGCCCAACTACATTGTGAAACTCCAAAGACCAAAGTCACTGTCATTGAGTCAATACCAATTCACAGCTACCCTAGGAGACAGAGTAGAACTGCCCTAGTTTCTGAGACTGTAACTGAATATAGGAATAGAAAGCCTCATCTTTCTGCTGCAGAGTGGCTGGTGGATTCAAACTGCTGACCTTGTGGTTAGCAACTGGATACCCAATCCACTATGCCACGAGGCCTCCTTGTCAGTGCTCATTAAATATAACAACAGAGCTTTAAAATACACATGTGAAAAACCAATACAACTCAAAGGAGAAAAAGAACAATCTAAAGTTAAAATGGGAGACTTCAACACCTCTTAATAGACCAAGTACACAGAAAAATTTCAAGAATATGTTATTGTTGTTAGATGCTGGTGAGTCCGTTTTCAAATCATGGCAAGTTCATGTGACCAAGTAAAATGGCCCATAAAGTCTTTCTCCTGTGGCACTGTAGGGTGGGGGAAGAACTGCCAAACTTTCTGTTAGCATCTGATCACTTAACCACTGTGTCACCTGGTCTAGCAAGGAAAGAAGATCTAAATAGCGTATCAGTCAATATGGTCTAATAAAACACTCTACCCAATAACAGCAAAATACACAGTATTTGCAACATTTACTAAAATTGACCTTATTCTTTCCTATAAAATTATCTTACAGAATTGAAATTGTGCAAAGAATGTTCATAAGCCATAATCAAATTAAGTTAGGAATCAATAGTCACACATACAAAAATTTGTTCAAACTTTAGAAATTTAAAAACTAATTTCTAAATAAATCATTAGGAGTCCTGGTGGCACAGTGATTAAGCACTCAGCTGGTCACTGAAAGGTTGGAATGTGAATCCGCCAGATACTCCATGGAAAAAAATCTTCTGTTTTAATGAGGATTACAACCTTGGAAATCCTATGGGATAGTTCCATTCCTCCCTATGGGGTAAATATGAGTCAGAAATGACTTGATGACAATGGAAAGGTTAAATAAACCATATCAAAAAGGAAGCCTCAAGGAAAATAAGAAATATTGGGATCATGTCTATTTATATAAGATAGGCAGGATAAGCAATCCTGAGGAGAGAACAACAGGACAGATGGTTCTGGGGAGGACAGGGAAGAGGGGGAGGTGGAGAAAAGGTAGAGAGAGAGCAAAAAACTCAGGGACAAAGGAACAAGAGATCTGAAGTCGATGTCAAGGAAGGCACAGAAAGCCTAGTGAGGTTCAAGTGCCGAGAGGAAGTACAGAGAGCCAAATGAAGGTTGAACATGATCATGGAACAGGAGGAAAGTAAAAGGAAGTAGAGGAAAGAACTAGGAGGCAAAAGACATTTATAAGCATGTATGTATTTAAATATATTAATATATAACAATAAGGATATAGGTCTATATACATCTATTTATAGGTTAAGAATTAAGGTAGCATATGGACATTGGGCCTCTACTCAAGTCCTCCATCAATGCAAGAACATTTTGTTTTAATAACCCGGCATTCTGTGATGCTCAGCTTCCCAACATGATCCCTAAAGACAAAATGGGTAGATAAACAAATGTGATGAAGAAAGCTGATGGTGCCTGGCTGTCAAAAGATATAGCATCTGGGGTCTTAAAGGCTTGAAGTTAAACAAGCAGCCATCTAGTAGGGAAGTAACAAAGCCCACAGGGAAGAAGCACACCAACCCATGTGATCATGAAGTGTCCATGGGATCAGGTAGCAGGCATCAGAAGACCCAAAACAAACAACAATTTTGATGCAAACGAGGAGGGTCAGACTGGAGACCCAAAGCCCATCTATAGACAATTGGACACCCCCTCACAGAAGGGTCACAAAGAAGAGACGAGTCAGCCAGGGTGTAGTGTTGCACTAATGAAATACAACATTCCTCTAGTTCTTTAATGCTTCCTGCCCTCCACTATCATGACCCCCATTCTATCTTACAAATCTGGCTAGACCAGAACAGGTGGCGTTGGTACAGATAAGAACTCTTGACACACAGAATCCAGGACAGATTAAGCTCCTCAGGAACAGTAATGGGAGTAACGATACCATGAAGGTAGGGGAAAATGGGGTGGTTGGGAGAAGAGGAAGAAAACAAAACAATCTACAACACCCTCCCTCCCAGGGGGATGATCAACAGAAACAGATGAGGGGAGACCGCGGACAATGTAAAAAGTGAAAATAATAGTAATGTATAAATTATCAAGTATTCATGAAGATGGGAGGGTGAGTGAGGAAGGGGAATAAAGAGGAGCTGATACCAAGGGTACAAGTAGAAAATGTTTTGGGAATGAGGATGCCAATGTATGTAAAAATGTGATTGATACAATTGATATATGGATTGTGATAACAGGTGTAAGAGCTCCCAATAAAATGATTAATTAAAATTTTAAAAAGAAAAGGTATTGGGAGCTGGATGAAAATAAAGTATGCCATTTAAGTGTGTGGGATGCAGCTAAATCAATAATTATTAGAGAGAAATTTCTGTCATAAAAAAGGGAACTTCAAAAAAAAGGGAACGTCAGGTAATGACTAAATCTACTGTTAGGTAGCTAGATTTAGGGATGGGGATTGCCTCTCCCATGCCTGTGAAGGCCCCATAGAGGAGGTTGGGAAGAAAGCAGGCAACCATTAGACCCCCTATGAAGACCCTAAACTGAGTATGCTCATACTCAAGCCAAGTGGGAGATATACCTGGTTGGGCCCAGGCTCATGATATCACGCAGGTGGGCCTAACTCAGACAATGGGGTCAACCAATACTATCAACTACATCTTCCCCCAGCCAGAGGGTGGGCTAGAATAAAGGGAGGGAGCATACTCTAGGACAATCTCTTACCCTGCTCCTGGTCAGAGGCAGGTAGAGGGGGAGGAGCTCTCTCCCCAACGCAGGCGCATATGTACCCACTCCAGTCTACTCAAGGCCCACTGCCTCTTGACTCACATGCTCTCAACCTCTGGAGTTCTTGAGCTTATGGCCTCCCAGGATCACACCCCAAGATATGCACGCATGGATGATCTTTTCCATGTGGTTGTTCGGGCCCAGTTGTGAACCCCTTTAAGACTGTAAAACCTGAAACTTATCATGTCCTTCAGGAAAAAACCCACTTGAATCACAAAGTGGGCTTCAGTGTGAATTCTTTCATGCGAAGCCAAGAACTGAGGTATTACCAACTCCAGCAACTTCACACTACCACCTTGAGGAAGACTGCAGCCTTCAGTATGGATTACAACTCAATGTAAAGAAACCCAAAATCCTCACAACTGGAGCAATGGTCAACATCTTGATAAATGGAGGAAAGATTAAAGCTGTCAAAGATTGCAATTAGTTGGATCCACTCGTACAAGCTGTAGTTCAGAGATCAAACGACATATTGCATTGGCCAATTCTGCTGCACAAGATCGCTTTAAAGCGTTAGAGAGCAAAGGCGTCACCATAAGGACTAAGGTGAGCTTGCCTCAATCGCTTCATAGGGATACAAAAGCTGGACAGTGAACAAGGAGGATTGCACAAGAAAGGATGCATTCGGATTATGATGATGGCAAAGAATATTTCAAGTACTCTTTGGTAGGTTTTGACAGAAGATCAAATAAATCTGTTTTGGAGCAAGTATCGCCAGAATGCTTTTTTGAAGCAAGGATGATGAGACTGCGTCTTAGGTACTTTGTGTAGTTACCCAGCTTAGCTTGAAGAACTCCATTTTGTTAACATTGTCATCTTGTATGACCTCAACCTTGCTATCCCTAGCCCCACCCAATAGCTATAGCCTGCCAAACTCTGATTCATTCACAGAGACTCTTGCCAGATGCGGTAGCTACATAACCTGGTGTCAATTTGAGGATTTAGAGTATAGGGGTGGAGCCTAGCCTGTCAATCAGGATACAACTAGTGAGGCCGCTGTGTGGGCATGGCCTTCTCCTGAGGATTCTGGGAACTCCTGTATTTCCTCCTTGGAGGCAGGAGCACTCTCTCTACTCACTCCCTGATAGACACTACTGACAAGACATATGGCCCTATGCTAATATAGCCCGTGCCCTGGGAGATGGAGGAGCCATGTGGAGACCCCTGCCAGCACTGAGATGCTTACAACACCACTGGATCCACAAGACTTCCCACCCACTGGCCTGTGATCGCCCTGAATTCACATCATTGCATATGTCATGTGAGTCTGAAGAGGACTTTATAGATTGGTATTGGACATATGGGCTAATATTGGACTTAGGGGCTTGATCTGGACTGGGCTGGGATGTTTACTCAATATTCAATTGCTCTTGTATCTAAAGCTCTTCCTTAGAACCATTTAAGTGTCCATGAATTTTGTTTCTCTAGTTTACTCAGACTAACACACCCTTTCAACCTCCTGACAGATCTTGCCCCACCCCGATGATGGCCCCATAACCTCTCCTGATTGCCTGTCTGCCAGGTAAGCTAGCAGTGTAGTAATCTTGACAGACCCTGACTCATCTGCAGGTGTCCCCTCCTAATCCCCTCCCAATGTCCTGTCTGCCTGATAACCAAGAATGGAACTACCCAATGTTCCCCCCCAATCTAGCTCCCTGGTTTAGCTATTGTGTAGAACCTGTCTGCCGTGCTTGTGCAAGGTCCAGAGTGTTTTTTCCAGGCACTAGCCTCTTCTCTTGGCCCAGCTAGCTGTAATAAAAGGCTTATTCTTTAATTTTAATAAAGTGGTGTGGTTTGATCTTGCTCCGGTATTCCAATTTGGACGTGTAATCAAGAGAGATCTGTTCTTTGAAAGGGACATCACACTTGGTCAAGTAGAGGTCAGTCAAAAAGAAAAGGAATCGACAGTGGCTGCAATGATGGCTCAAACACAGTCATTGTGAAGATGGTGCAAGACCGGGCAGTGTTTCATTGTGCTATAAGTAGGCTCAAGTAGGCTCACACGCGTTGGGGAAAGGGAATGCTACAAACAATTGTATGCCTATAAATTGGTAACTTACATGAAATAGAGAAATTTCTTGAAAGGCACAAACTGGTAAATTTCACTCAAAAAGAAATAGATGACCTAAATACTCCTTCCCCTATTAATGGTATTAAATTCACAATTAAAACTTGCCGACATATAAGTTCCAAATCTAGATGATCTCACTGATTATTTCTATTTTAAAAAAGGTACTAAATTCTACAGAACACTTTCAGTATATAAAAGAGGAAGAAATACTCTATAACTCATTTTAGGAGACCAGACAATAGTTTGAGGACACTTCACCAAAAACAAATATATAAATGACAAATAGGATGGAATGTTGAAGAAAAGATTCTCAACATCATTAGTAATCCATAAAATGTAAGAAAAAATCACAGTGAAATGCTACTATATACTTACTTATTAGAATGGCTTAAAAATAGAACATAGAGACTAAAAAAAACCCCTTCAGAATTCTAAGTATGCTGGCATAAATACAGAGAAACTGGAAATTTCATATATAGCCAATGAGAATGCAGAATGACACAGTCACTTTAGAAACAGTTTTGGCAATGTTTTATATGTTGAGGATGCGTTTTCTTTACAGCCCAGCTATGTTACTTCCATGTATTTACCAGCAAGTAAAAAGAAATTTTATTCACACACAATTTCTCCCCTAATTTCTCCAAACCGCAATCACCCCAAATATCTCTCAGTTGAGTAATCAATTTTGCTAAATCTAGCATGCTACTCAGTAATAAATAGAAATGAACTATCGATATACCAAGGAACATGGATGAATTCATTAAGCTAAGAAAAACCATATGATTCCATTAATTCATTTGTACAGAATTCCTGAGAAGGCAAAATCAAGGGACAAAAGAAAAATCAATAGTTCTCAGATCTTGAAAATGGGGAAATTGGGGGAAGAGGGAGTGGTAACAAAACTGGTTTATATATCTTGATTGTGGTAGAGGTTAAATGGTTGTATGCATTCCTCAAAATTTGCAAAACTTTACAATCAAATGGGTGAAATTTAATGTATGTAAATTATTCTTTAATAGAAACATGTATATCTGTTTTGGATTTAACTGCCTATATTTATAACAAGCCCCCAGGTGATGCTGATGTTGCTGGTCCATGGACCACACTTGGAGTAACAAGAATGCTCTTGTCCCTGTGTTTTAACTAGTTTATCACTTACTTTTTAAGCCAGATTAATATCTGTACCATCACTCAGATGACTAATCGCTTCACTAGATTAAACTAATTGTTGCTCCATTCTATTTTAATTATTTTTTATATTTGTATAATCTGTTAAGAATACAAAATTCTTATTTAAAAAATTGCTAGTAGTTCAAGGTCAGTTCATTGGCCTTTAGGAGTGTTTTCTAGGTGTAGCTTGTGAGGCACCACGTCCTGGCCCGGAAGTCCATCCTTTATACTCCCTCGGGATCCCTTTGCTCTGCTTCCTCCGCTGCTCCATTGCACGCCCCCAGTGTTTGCCTCAGTGTGGCGGGGTCAGCTCAGTCGCACATCCCCCACTGTGTCTCAGGTGCTGTCCCGTACCTTGTAAATTTTGTATGTTAGTGGCTTTTCTGCTTATCAGCGTGTCGATGTTGCTTCTGTCAAAGCCATGTTCTTATGTGCCACTTGGGTGCAGTCAAAGTCATATGCATTTGTATGCACATATTACTATGTCAGCAGGTCCACCTAGACAAGATAGGCTGGACAAATAATGAGAGAAGAAAACAACAAGACCAACGGTCCTGGAGGGACATGAGAGCGTGGGAGGTAGGGGAAGGGAGGAGGTGTCGCCCAACACAGGGACAAGGGAACAGCGAGTGGTTCAAAGCCAGAGGAGGGAGGGGAGGGGAGGACTGGTAGGGAGTGACCAAGAGCAAGGTAACTGAGAGGAATTACTGACACCAGAATGAAGGCTAAACATGGTAATGGGTCGGGAGGAAAGCGAAAGGAAATAGAGGAAAGGAGTAGGAGGCAAAGAGCATACAGAGAAGCCTAAATACAGACATGTATATATGTAAATATATTTATGATTATGGAGGCAATACTTATATGCATATATTTATAGGTTCAGTAGTAGGGTAGCAGATGAACATTGGGCCTCCTCATGCATAATCCCCCAATACAATAGCACCTCGCCCTGCTAAACAGTCATTGCAGGATACCCATCTTCCCGACATGATCACTGAAGACAGACGTGTGTGTAAGCAAACGTGGTGAAGAAAGCTGATGGTGCCCGGCTATCAAAAAGATATAGCATCTGGGGTCTTAAAGGCTTGAAGGCAAATAAGTGGCCATCTAGCTCAGAAGCAACAAAGCCCACAGAGAAGAAGCACACGGCCTAAGCGAATACAAGGTGTTGAATGGGCCATGTAGCAGACACAAAGTAACAAAAGCAATCATTGTGTGATCACCTTCCTCACATAATCGCTGAAGATGAAAGTGTGCACAAGCAAGTGTGGTGAAGAAGGCTGATGGTGCCCGGCTACTGAGAGATATAGTGTCTGGGGACTTAAAGGCTTGAAAGCAAACAAGCGGCCATCTAGCCCAGAAGCAACCAAGCCCACACGGAAGCAGCACACCAACATAGGTGACCGTGAAGGGCAGAGGAGACCAGATCTCCAACAACAAAGGTGGGGTGGTGGTGAGAATCACATCACCGTGAAAGAGGGGGAGTGCGTGATGGGGACCCAATGCCCACCTGTAGACAGCTGGACACCCCTTCCAGAGGGGTAGTGTGGAGGAGATGGGCCACTCAGGGTTCAGTGTAGCAACAATGAAACTCAAAACCTTCCTCTAGTTCCTGAACGCTTCCTCCCCTCCCAATCATCATGACCCCAATTCTACCTTGCCTTGCGGACCTGGTTATACCGGAGGATGTACAGCGGTGCAGTGGGGATCTGGAGGCACAGGGAATCTAGGACAGACGAACCCCTCAACACCAGCGGTGGGAGTGGCGACACCAGGAGGGAAGGGGGTGTAGAAAGGGAGAACCAATCTCAGAGATCTATGTGTAACCTCCTCTCTGGGAGATGGGCAATGGGGAGGCGGGTGAGGGGAGATGCCGGGGAGTGTAAGATAAGATATAATAATTATTTATAAACTATCAAGGGACCAGGGGTGGGATCGGGGAGGGAGGGGGATGAGGGAAAAAAAGGGAAACTGAGCTGATTCCAGGAACCCAAGTGGAAGGTGAATTATGAGAATGATGAGTGCAACGAATGTATAAGGGTGCGCTGCTCAATTGATGTATGTACAGACTGTGATAAGAGCCTTATGAGCCCCAATAAAAAGATTTAAAAAATAAAAACAAAAAAAACCAAAAAAGAATACAAAATTCTTAAAGATATTAAAATTGCATCTTTATAATAGTGAAAAATGACATGTTTCATCAGTAATGTATTCTAGAGCAATAACCTGTTAAATTTTCTCATTTTGTATAGTAAGCACACATGACTTTTTCTGTAACACTGATTTCAAATATACGAAGTATACTTTGTGATGTTTTAGTTGTTTTATTCAACCTATCTCAGCCCCTCTAAACTGGTTCCTGGCTCTTTTTGTCTCAACTTCAGAATCTGAAAGTTTCCTTTCTTAATGACTTACTGAGAGAGGCGTCCCAGATTCACTTTGTAATTTCTCTGCTCCAAACAAAAATATCAATCACTTTCACCAAGGATCCTTGGTTCTTTTCATGGAAAATGTTATTTTGGACCAAATTCTGGACCCTAGAGGAACATATCAGGTTTGTGCTAGTAGGGTTACATTGCTCCCAGACAATTTAATATCTAGCGAGCCTATCTTTACCAATTTTGAAGTTTTTACTTGGGAAAAAAAGAGGTCACACTTGAAAAGTTGTAAAAGCTGTAAAGCGATCTCCTTCTCAACCCCTTTTCTAGCGTTATTGATGGTCAACATTTGGCCACAGTGGCTTTATCCTTCTATACATTTATATACCTTTTTGAAATTAAAATTATTATAAAGTTGAGCCATTTATGATTAAATTGCAGCACTCACTAGCATTCACCTCTAAAAACTTTGTCCTCTAACATGATCACAAAACAATTATAAAATTCAGGAAATTTCAACATTGACACAATACTTTCATCTAGTATAGTGCCCATGATTGAAAATTGACATATAGATTCTGACTCAGAATCCAGATCAGAATAATGCATTTTATTTCATGGTCGTGTACTTTGCTCTCCTTTAATGACATTATATTAAAAAAATGTTTTATCATAGGTCTCTCAATTTAGAATTTCTTGATTATTTTCTTGTGCTTAAATGAACGATTATGACTTAGAGTAGGAGTTTTACATTAATGTACCTTTTATTACTCATGCTTTTAAGGAGGACTAAGATCAGTAAAAAGCATTCACCACCAGGTTACTTTTCTGTAGTTGCCATTTTTTGGGTAATTAATAAATAATCTCTCTCAGAAGCTATTTTGAGACTGTAAAAATTCGTTTCCCATTACATGTTGTTAGCTGCTGTTGAGTTGATATTGACTCCTGGTTGACTCCAGGTGTGTTGAGTAGAACTATCCCATACGGTTTCCAAGGTCAAGACATTTTGGGAGCAGGTCACTGTGCCTGTCTTCTGAATTATTTTTGGGTGGGCCTGAATCACCAACTGTTAGGCAAGTAGTTAAGAAATTAACTGTTTACACTACACAGGGGTGACTTCCATTAAATATAAACCCATAATTTTAACATCTGTTGACTCCCCCCCCCCACCTAAATAAACTGTAACTCTGATGGTCGTAAAAGAGTGATTTTGCTGAGCAAACAATCTGAGAAGCTGAATCACATGCAGAGCACAGATTGGTGGAAGATTCATGAACAACCTTCAGCGCACAGATGACACAACCTTGCTGTTGAAAGGAAAGAGGGCTTGAAGCATGTATTGCTGAAGAATCAAAGACTGTAACCGTTGAACCAAGGCTACACCTCAACACAAAGGAAAACAAAACTCCCCACAACTGGGCCCCAGAGCAACATCAGGATACATGGGGGCAAGTTTGAAGCAGTTGAGGATTTCATTTCACACTGATCTATAATCAATGCCCATGGAACCAGCAGTCAGGAAATCAAACGGCGTACTGCATTGTACAATTCTGCCGTCCAAGATCACTTTAAAGTATGAAAAAGCAAAGATTTTACCTTGAGGACTAAGGTACTCTTGACCCAAGCCATGTTCCTTTTAATTGCCTCATAGACACGTGAAAACTAGACACCGAAGAAGGAAACGAAAGGAGAACTGATGTCTTTGAATTGTGATACTGGCAAAGAACATTGTACCTTGGACTACCAAAAAAAATTGAACAAACGTGTCTTGGGAGAAGTACTGTTGAAACGCCCCTTACAAGTGCACTTTGGACATGTTAGCGTGAGGGACTGGCCCTGGAAAAGTCTATCATGCTTGGTACAGTGGAATGCCAGCACAAAATGATCCTCTCAATGAGATGATTGACAGCGTGGCGGCTGCAGTAACGGGTTTACATACAACAATTCTTAGATAGTGCAGCACCAGACAGTGCTTTTTCAGTTATACGAGGAGTCGATGTTAGAATGGACTCCATGACACCTGACAACAATTACATCTATTAATCAACATTTCACTGTAAGGTTCTTTCCTGTCCAGTCATCTCTCTGTCTCTAACTCTTGGTGTTGCTTCTCAGAATTGCCAACAATAAATTCTTCCTATAGGTCTTAGCCTAAGTTAATTTCTCTTTGACCCTAGAAAAGTTTAGCAGTCACTGAAAATATTAAACTCTTTGCCAGAGATTTTACATGGATGCTCCCAAGATGGTCACTACATGCATGTAGTTGGCTTCTTTTATGGGGTGTTAAGGAGTGGAATGTTATTATAGTTGTTTTCTTGGGTGCCGTTGAGTAGGATCTAACTCATAGCACACCTATGTACAACAACATCTCCTGATCCTGATCCAACATTGCCATCCTCACAATTGTCCTTGTGTTTGAGCCCACAGTTGCAGCTACTGTGTCCATCCATCTCATGAAGGGGCTTCCTCTTTTTCACTGCCCCTGTACTTTACCAAGTATGATGCGCTTCTCCAGTGACTTGGTCTCTCCTGATAACATGTCCAAAATATGTGATACAGAGTCTCGCCATGATGGTTTTTAGGGTGCAAGGATGTGTTTCTTCCAGGATAGATTTTCTTTGTTCTTTAGGCAGTTCACAATGCTTTCAATATTCTTACTGGTGCCATTATTCAAATGCATCTATTCTTCTTTGGTCTTCCTCATTCAATGTCCAACTTTCACATGCACATGAGGCCATTGACAATACTATAGTTTGGGTCAGGTGCACCTTAGTCCCCAATGAAACAGCCTTCTTTTCAACACTTTCAAGAGGTCTTGAACAGCAGATTTATCTAATGCCATGTGTTGTTTGATTTCTCAACTGCTGCTTCCATGATCATTGATTATGGATCCAAGCAAGACAAAATCCTTGATGTATTAGTCTAGGTACTTTGGAGAAACAAGTACACAGAAATTGGTTTATAAGAGAGAGCTTTATATAAAGGTTAAGTGCACATCAAGAAAACATCCCAACCCAGTGCTGCCCAAGCCCACAGGTCCAACAATAACCCATTAACCCATATATCCGACACCAATCAACAAAGTCCTCCTCCGTCTCACAAAAACACACACTATGATGCCGACTACAGGAGGAAGACCAAGTTAGTGAATGTGTAAGCATCTCAGCACTGGCAGGCATCTTCACACGGCTGCTCCAGCACCCAGGGCTGCATCAGGGTAGGTCCAAGTGGCTTCTCCTCAGGAATGCTTTGCAGGAAGTAAGCCATGCCAGCTAAAGCAGGGAACTGGCTAAGGTGGCTGCACCCTCGTCCGACCATCAGAAAGCAAGAGAATTGAGAACTAGAAAGGCGACACTCACCAAGCCATTTATCCTTCTGCCCTTTAATTAACCCAACATGTGCTTATCGACCAGATTGGCACAATAAACTAACTTCCTCACTTGACAAATTCAATCCTTTTTCTGTTTATCATATTACCAATTGGTCCAAGATTTTGGTTTTCTTTACATTGAATTGTAATCCCCACTGAAAGCTGTAGTCCTTGATCATAAGCAAGTGCTTCAAGTCCTCCTCACTTGTCAGCTAACAAGGTTGTGTCATCTGCATATCTCAGGCTGTTAGTAAGACTCTCCCAGGGATGGGAGGACTGAAAGGGAGTGACCAAGGGCAAGGTAACTTAGAGGAATTACTGAAACCAGAATGAAGGCTGAACATGGTCGTGGGACAGGAAGAAAGCGTAAGGAAATAGAGGAAAGGAGTAGGAGGGAAAGGGCATATATAGAAGCCTAAATACAGACATTTACATATGTAAATATATTTATGATTATGGGGGAAATAGGCCTAGGTGCATATATTTATAGGTTCAGTAGTAGGGTAACAGTTGGACATTGGGCCTCCTCGCGCACACTCCCTCAATACAGTAGCACCTTGCTCAGCTAAACGGTCATTCCATGATACCCACCTTCCCGACATGATTGCTGAAGGCAGATATGTGCATAAGCAAACGTGGTGAAGAAAGCTGATGGTGCCCGGCTATCAAAAAGATATAGCACCTGGGGTCTTAAAGGCTTGAAGGCAAACAAGCGGCCATCTAGCTCAGAAACAATAAAACCCACAGAGAAGCACACAAGCCTAAGTGAACACAAGGTGTTGAAGGGATCAGATAGCAGACACCAAAGAACAAAAACCATCATTGTGTGATCACCTTCCCCACATAAATGCTGAAGACAAATGTGTGAATAAGTAAGTGTGGTGAAGAGGGCTGATGGTGCCCAGCTATTGAGAGATATAGTGTCTGGGCTCTTAAAGGCTTGAAAGTAAACAAGCGGCCATCTAGCCCAGAAGCAACAAAGCCCACATGGAAGCAGCACACCAACATGTGTGATCATGAAGGGCCGAGGGGACCAGGTTTCAAGCAACAAAGGCGGGGGGGGGGGGAAATCATATCATCGTTAATGAGGGGAGTGCATGTTGGGGACCCAATGCCCATCAGTAGACAACTGGAAATTGCTTGCAGAGGGGTAGTGGGGAGGAGATGAGTCACTCAGGGTTCAGTATAGCAATAATGAAACTCACAACCTTCCTCTAGTTCTTAAACACTTCCTCTCCCCCAACTATCATGATCCCAATTCTACCTTGCAAACCTGGCTAGACCAGAGGATGCACAGCGGTACAGTTGGGATCTGGAAACACAGGGAATCTAGGACAGATGAACCCCTCAGGACCAACGGTGAGAGTGGCGATACAAGGGAAGGGGAGATAGAAAAGGGGAACCGATCTTGGGATCTACATATAACCCCCTCTCTGAGGGATGGGCAACAGGAAAGTGGGTGAGGGGAGATGCTGGGCAGTGTAAGATAAGATAAAATAATAATTTATAAATTATTAAGGGTTCATGAGGGAGGGGGGAGCAGGGAGGAAGGGGGAGGGGAAAAGGAAAATGAGCTGATTCTAGGAACCCTAGTGGAAAGTGAATTTTAAGCATGATGATGGTAACAAATATATAGGGGTGCTTTACTCAATTGATGTATGTATGGATTGTGATAAGAGTTGTATGAGCCCCAATAAAATGATTTATAAAAAAATTAAAATCAAATAAATAAAAAACCCAGAAAGGAAAAAAAAAAGACTTTCCCCAAACCTGATCCTGTGGGGAGAGGTCAGATGCTTACAGACATCCTCCCCGAGGGCAGTTAGTTACCAGACTACAGAGTAGGCCTCTAGGACAGTTAGTCACCAGACTACATGGCAGGCCTCACTCCCTGCTACTGGGGACAATAAACTATTCCTCCCTGAGGCCTGCGACCAAGCATTCTCACCCTACCAATAACGATCTCTATCAGCTGAGTCAGGGAACAGGCCAAACTGACTCTGTGACATCCAAAGTTAAGTTATCCTCCCATCTTATCACATGTATACCCCCAATCCCTCCTCTTCCTATTGTATGTATGTCCCTAGACCACCCCCTCTCATTACTGTATTACCGATAGCACAACCCTTTTCTGTGACATTTGTACTCACCTGTAATTAGGGGGCTTGCATGTCCCTGGAGAATATAAAAAGCCTGGGCTGGCATTAAAGATAGCTCTCTCCCTCCATGTGGACCATCAGGCGGCGCTGAGGTGAGCATGCTACCATGAAATGTGTCTTCTTCTCTCATGCTCTCTATGGCTTTACTATGATCTTTACTTATGATCGCTGTACAGTTGCACCTACCAGACCCGTAATGATGTGTTAGGGGCTGGCTTCCCCTGACATGATCCCACATTCTTCTTCATATAATCAAGATTGTCTGATTATTGAATAACTTTGGTGAGAGAGTACAACCTTGACACACACCTAAGAAAAATTTAAACCCTGTAGTGTTGTCCTGGTTCTGTTCAAACAACAGGCTCTTGATTTAAGTTCAACGTGCCCATACTTAAATGCCCTGGGATTCTCATTCTTCTCAACGCTATGCATAGTTTGGTTATAGTCCATAGTTACGTTATAGCATTCTTCTCAATGCTATCCATAGTTTTGCTATGCATAGTTTTGTTATAGTTTCTTTGCCTAGTTAACAAAACACAAGTAAACGTATTTCTGGTATTCCTGCTTTCAAACAAGATCCACCTGACATTAATAATAATATGCCTTGTCCCACATCCTCTTCTAATCAAACCTGAACTTCTGGCAGTTCCCTGTCAACATACTGCTGCGACTTTTGTTGGTCGATCTTCAGTAAAATTCATGTGCATGTCGTATCAATGATTGTTCTATAATTTGAGCATTCTGTTGGGTCACCTTTCCTTGGAATGGATCCAAATAGGATTTTCCCAGTCAGTTGGCCAGGTAGCTGTCTTCCAGATTTCTTGGCCCAGGTGAGTGAGTGCTTCCAGTGTTTCATCAGCTTGCTGAGGCATTTCTGTTGCTGTCCCATCAATGCCTGGAGCATTCTTTTTGACAAATGCCTTCAGTGCAGCTTAGACTCTTTCTTCGGTACCATTAATTCGTGATTAAATACTTACCTCTTGTAATGGTTGAATGTCGACTAGTTCTTTTTGGTACAGTGACTCAGTGAATCCTTTCCATTTTTTCCTGATACTTCCTGCATTGTTTCATATTTTTGCCTATAGAATCTTTCAATGTTGCAACTCAAGGCTTGAACGTTTTTCCAGTTCACTCAGTTTACGATATGCTGATGACGTTCTTCCTTTTTGATTTTCTAACTCAAGGTCTTTGCACATTTCACTTTAATACTTTACTTTTGAGCTGCCCATTGAAAATTTCTGTTCAGCTCCTTGATTTCATCGTTTCTTCCATTTTCCTTAGCTACTCTATAAATTAAGAGCAAGTTTCAGTTTCCTCTGACATTCATCCATGCTAGTCTTTTCTTTCTTTCTTTAAAAAACGTTTTCAATCATTTTACTGGGAGCTCTTACAGGTTTCATAACATTCCCTAGTTCTGTCACATCAGCCAGTATAATACAATTGCTACCACAATCAGTTTCAAAATATTGTCTTTCTTCTTAAACTCCTTGATATCAGCCCCCCTTTCCCCCCTCTCTTCCCCACCATACCCTCCAAGGAACACCCCCCTTTTCCTAAAATAGTTATTTTGCCATATCTTTCTTTTTAATGACATTTTTATTTCTTCAAGGATGATGACTCCCCCCCTTTTCAGTGTATAAGGACCTCTTCCAATTTTCTAAGATTCACATGTCATATATTCCAAGTTCCAATTATTAATAAATGTTTGTGGCTGTTCTCATTTGACTAGTGCCCCATCAGCAAATGAAGGTTCTGAAGGCTTTCCTGCTGAAGGATTTACTCCATGCATGTCACTATGGTAACTACTTTTAAAAGACAGATTTTCCTTAGTCCTTGAGTACCTTCTGCCCTGAAGGGCTGGCTCATCTTTTGGCTCTATCGATGAGCATGCGCTTGTGCAATTCATGTGTTCTGTATCTTGACAACGATTATCAGTATCTGACAATGTTACATTGCTATTTGTAAGGCTTTCAGTGGCCAGTTCCTCCAAAGTAGACTCCTTCTTCATAGTTTGTTCTTAGTCTGGAAGCTCTACTGATACCTGCTCATTTTGAGTGAACCAGCCAGTACTTGAAATACCAGTGATATAACATCACAGCAACACACATGCCACCACAGTATGACAAACTGACAGACAGGTGGTAGTGGTACATGATATAACCCCAATATTCAATATCCAGGGAATAAACTAATATGGCTAACTGGTTAGAAAGGAAGCTGTGTATATTTGGAATTAAAAAAAACTATCATGTGTAACAATTTCACTGCTCACTGTAAGACTGTCTACATTCATAACAATGACGGTTTGATTAGACTTTTGTCGTGTTTTCTTTCAGTTGATTTTTAAAGGTATTTTGCTCTGGATTTGGCTCATGCTGTTAGACTCAGTAGATCTCCGTTTGTAATCTTGCCACTGAGTAATATTGACTCTATGGTACAGAAAAGAACTGTTCCTAAGAGTTTCCAAGCCTATACACCTTTATGTGAGGACACTGCTTCATCTTTCTCCTACTACTTTATAATACATGCCTAAAATATTAAGGCAGCGTGAGTATGTTTTGATTTAAGCATGTGATATGGTAAATGACTCAGGTATCATTTCCATCCTCCACCACCACTTACTTCCTACCTCCAGAGTTTTCAGATGAGTTCTTGTGATGGTTATGTATTAATTTATGTGTACTTTAGGAGCTCCAGTGGCTTAGTAGGTTACATGTTATGTTGTTAACCCGAAGGTCAGCAGGTCGAAACCGCCAGCTGTTCCATGGGAGAGAGAGGAAGCTTTCTACTCCCACAAAGCGTTACCGTCTCAGAAACCACAGGGGTACTTTGACCCTGTCCTATAGGGCGGCTACGAGTTGGAATGGGCCCTATGGCAGTGAGCTCAGTATGTGTCAATTTGGCTAGGGTATGATTCTCAGTGGTTTGGTCAGACACTAGACTCTTTGTTGTCCCATAATCCAATCTGATTATTTTCCCTAATGTAATCAGATTTAAGGCAAACATGCAACCAGTTGAAAAGGAAACGCCTTAGACTGTATTTTGCCTTCAGACTCCAAAGAGATGCTTTGGCAGAATCATTTTCTCTCTCCACTCTGCCCTCTTGTTGTTGCCTGACAGCAGCATTGGACTGCAGGTATATAGGTCCACAGCCTGCCTTCTGGCCTACCAATTTGGACATGCCAGCCCCCAACAATGGCATGAGTCAATTCCTTGAAGTAAATCTATCTACCTAACTATATCTATATCTCACTGGTTCTATTTCTTGACAGAACCATGACTAAGACAACAGTCCCTCTTCTGGAATTGCCTTCAGCTGAAGAGTTATTTTTTATTATTTCTTAAATTAATGTTTTATTATGTATTAAATGAAGGTTTACAGAGTAGATCAGTTTCTCCTCCAACTATTCATACATATTTTTTCCATATCAAAGGAGCCCCAGTGAGCTGTTACCTATATGTTTTACATGTCAGGAAAGAAAGACAAAGCTGTCTGCTCCCATCAAGGTGTACAGTCTCAGAATCCCTATATGTATGTGGTTGCTGTAAGTCAGTATCAACTCAATGGGACTTTGGGTTTCTGCTCAATTCTATTTCCTTCACTTCCTCCACAGGTGTTCATCCCCAGAGTATGCTTCAGCAGCTTACAAAGTATGTGTCCCCAGAAAATTAGCCACTCGGCTTTTGAAGAGCCAGCTCTTGAGAGAAGTCCTATTAATATTCAAATATTCTTCTGTGTGTCTGTCAGAATGCTATTTTATTTACCTGATTACAGGAAGAAATACTTTTGGGTTGCTTCCTTGTAGTTTTGTTTTGTTTCATATTACGATAGAGAAATACAACTTAGGACTCATCACTTTACAAATCGTAGCTAGTACAAACGTAGGTCTAAAAAGGGAAAAGTGTTATTTCTAGATTTTTTCTCTCTCTTTTACTTCTAATAATAAATCAGTGGACTTTAAGGTAATCATTTATTTTAAAGAAAGAAAGAACCAAAAATAAAGTCATAGAATGAGTAGCAGGTATCTAAATTTTGCTGCTTTGGGGTTCAGTTATGGCAAATTATTTCATCAAAATATATTCGAGGGGTCTTTTAAAAGTTTACGAATACATGAGATTGGTGATAAATTAAAAATATAACATTTTACTTCTTAATATAAGCTCTATTGTGGTCAAGACACTAAACAATAATCCCAGCCATTTAATCCAGTCTTAGAGAATGGAGGATTCTGGAAATTTAGCCATGCCAATGTACTCTCTTTTAAATTACTAACTTAAGAAAAAAAGATGCCCTTTAAAGATTTTTTAAGGGTCACAAAAGAAATCAGAAAGGACAAAATCAGGACCGTAAGGTGGCTTCGTAATGACTTCCCATCAAAATTCCCACCGCATTACACTCGCTTGGTGAGAAGAATGAGCAGGAGCATGGTCCTGACCTAGGACTCCTTGGAGGGGATCTCCTGGGTGTTTTTCTGCTAATGCTTTGTCTGACTTTCTCAAAACATTTTCATAACAAGCAGATGTGATCATTCTTTGGGCTGCCAGAAAGTAAGCGAGCAAAATTCCTTGAAAGCCCCCCCTCCACCCCCACACATTTACTATGACCTTTGCTTTCTACTGGTCTGCTCTTACTTTGCTAAGACCATTCTGCCCCCTGGTAACCGTAGCTTTGATTGTGCTTTGTTTTCAGCATCGTACCGGTAAAGCAGCACCTCGTCCCCTGTTATACTCCTTCAAAGAAATGCTTCAGGATCTTAGTCCACTTGGTGAAAATTTCCATCCGAAGCTCTGCTCCTGTAGCAGCTCACGCGGGAGCAACAGTGTTGGCACCCAGTGAACAGGAAGTTTGCTCAACTTTAATTGTTCAGCAGAGCTGTGTGAGCTGAATCAATGGTGCTGGCCAATGTTTCTGCTATCGTTCATGGGTTCTCTTAAATAAGGGAGCAGACAAGGTTTATTTTTTCCTCACAAATTGATGTGGCTGGTCTGTCACTACAGGCTTCGTCTTCAACATTGTCTCATCCCTTCTTAACATGAGTTGTTCATTTGTAAACTGCTGACTTATCTGGAGCAGTGTCCCCATAAACTTTTTATAAAGCATAAAGGATCTTACCATTTTTCCACCTGGGCTTCACTAAAAATTTGCTATTTACTTTTGATTCAATTTTTAAAATTTTTTAATTATTGTGAATTGGGTAAAAGTCTACAGAACAAATCCATTTTACATTCAACAATCCATGCCCCTTTTGTTTCGTGTCATGATTGCTACGCCCGCAATGTGACATCACTTATATAGCACTTCCTCCCTTTTGGGTCCCATTCCTCCTTTCATTGCCCTTCTGAATTTTGTCCTTGGGAAAATGCTGCCCTTTTGTTATCTCAAAAGGTCACTTATTCTAAGAACTGCACATTTCCTTATTGTTATTGTTCTCTTTATCTCCATATCTACTGTCTGGCTGAAATTTTATGCTTGCGGGTAGTGGTGGGGAAAGGGTGGTGGGTTCAATTCCAGGCCTGAAGAGCTATTAAGGGCCACAGTCCTGGGGAGAGCAGGAATGTAGGGGGCATTACCACCCTTCTGTATCTAAACTGGTACTTTTCATGATATTGAGCTCTGGTCCAAATTTTTCTCCCTTTCTATGAAAGACCTTCTAATGTGAGTCCCTTCAGAGTAGTTAGTAGTGGTAGCAAGACACTAGCTAGTTCTTCTGGTCTCTGGGTCGTGGAGGATGAGATTGGATGGTCTATGTGTTAGGCTGGGTTATGTAACTAGAGAAACAAATCTAGTGACACCCATATATGTGTCAGAAAGAGTTTTATATCAAGAAACTTTATATATCAGGAAAACATCCCAGCCCAGTCTAACTCAAATCCATTAAGACCAATACTGGTCCATAAGTCCCTCTTCAGACTCATGCAGTCACAAGCAGTGATGGAGAATCCAGGAATATTACAGGCCAGTGCATACAAAGTCTTGTGGATCCAATGGTGGTGGATGCATATCCAGGGCTTTGACCACCTTCAGAAGGAAAGTGAAGAAAAGAGAGAGGGGAGGCACCCAAGACCCTCCATGCGAGAAGGCCATGCCAGCAAGGAGACACCATCAGGTTGTGATCTGATTGACAGGCTAAACCACCCATATCTTCTTACAGGTACCATGTTGGCATACACACACAAAAATCAACCCCTAACTAGCGCAGTCTATTAGTCCACTGGACTAAGTTTTCCATACATTTGATGTTCTTCATTCTGCTTTCCTCCAGATGAGAAAGACTAATAGTTGCACCTTAGATGGCTACGTGTGTCCTTTTAAGATCCCATGTGCTACTCATCACAGTAGGCTGTAGAACATCCCTTCTATGGACTGTGTCCTGGCAAGTGATTTTGGTGTCTCCCAAGACCATGGTCCTGAGCCCCAGACCAGTGACTCACTCTCTCAAGGTCTTTGGTTACCGTCTATACTCAAGTATAAGCTGACCCGAGTATCAGCCCAGGCACCTACTTTTAGCACAAAAACTGCATTTAAAATGTGCTGAAAAACTTAGCTTATACTTGAGTCTATACAGTATGTCTAAGAAGTCTTCACAACTCTGCCCTTTGTGTGCTCTACCACATTCACGGATATACTTGCAGCGTAAGTAAATACATATGTAGACATATCCTCTGTCAAACTTAATTATATTTCTGGATATAGACCCACTCCCATACCTATACCCTTTCAACTTGCATGTCTTTCATGTATCCATTTGTGGATCATTATTATGGAAGGATTGCATATAAGACAGTATTTACCTCTGTTGCTGAGCTAGTTAAGGTTTATTGTGTCAACATGGCCGATAGACACATGTGGGATTAATTGAAGGATGGAGAGGTAAATGGATCAGCGAACCTCACCTTTTTAGTTTTCTTTTCTCTTGTTCTCTGATGGTTAGACCCATGTGCAGCTGCCTTAGCTAGCTCCCTGCCTCAGCTGGCAAGGGTCACTTCCTGCGAGACATCCCTGGGGAGAAGCCACATAGGCCTATCCCGATGCAGCCCTGGGTGCTGGAGCAGCGCTGAGATGCTTACATTGCCACTGGATTCAATGACTTTCTACCCACTGCTTTGGCATCATTGTGTGTGTTTTGTGAGTGTGTGGAGGACTTTCTAGATCGTTGTCGGACATATGGGCTAAACCAGACTTACGGGCTTGGTTTGGATGGGTTTGAGATGCTTTCTGAATTTCCATCCATTTTTGCTGACCTCCCTCTTGTTGTATAAAGGGTGTATCTTCCCTTTCACTCAAGTTAGTATACGCCTTTCGTTTATTTACCCTTCTTTCTCCTTCAATCTATGTTTCTGGTTTCTAAACAAAAGAGAATGTGCCAAGCCAGACCAGAGTCTGGTTTGGGAATAAATAGGCAAGAATTGTGACTTTTACTTAGGGTTATATTAATGCCAAAGGATATTTATGAGATTCGTATTCAGAAGACACAAACACCAATGCCTCTCTTGTTGGTTTGTTTGTTTGTTTTATGGAGACATAAAAAGTTCACATGCTGGGGGTGGGTGGGAAGAAAAAAAATTCACATGCTGGGAGTGAGGCCTTCCAGGTTACTAGATTAAGTCCAAAAGTATTGTTACCAAATGAAATTTATTCATATTCCTGGTGAGATTTTAATGACCACTTAGCACATCCAACTGAAACAATTTTTTCCCTTTTAGGGCCATCTATTACTTCATTGTTTCTAATGTCATAAATTATTATCTGTGTTTAAAAATAATACAGAAAATGCAACTACAATAATTGACCATAATAAAAGGATTACTACCTGGGTTCCAGTTCACACAGGCAGGAGTTTTCTGGACACGGAAGGTATCAGTGGATGGCTGCTAACAACCTCAGTTAACAACCTCAGTATGACACTTGTCTTCATCTCAGTAGGGGGCCTCCCAAAAGAAGGCCCAGTCCCAAAGGCTCTTTCTGAGGCCATCTGCTGAGCCAGTTGGATTCAAAGTGGAGAGGTCAGCTCATAAAACTATGGTGATCCCCCCACTCCCCGGGATCCCTAAGGGGTAGTTGTGATAGATTTACTCTAAGGATAGTCATGAGGATCTATTAGGAAGAAGCTTTAATCAAATGAAAAACTGCACTGGTGAGGGAAAAGCTTGGAAAGTTGTGCCGAGGCTGCGTCTGTTCGTTCTTTGTGAGTCCCAAGAGCAGTCCTCTGAGAATGTGGTTGGGACCCGTATCTCGTCCACCCGGCAGCCCTGAGTTGTCCTCTTGCTGATTTTATCATACTCCTTTTCATCCTCGCACTCAAAGAATGTTGAAAAGGAATACCATTTGATTCTCTGAAGAATGCTCACATTGCCCTTTTGACGTGCTATAAATTGCAGAGGACAAGGTTTATCCAGGCAGAGTCAGAGAGATGGAGGCCCTGCTTTCAAGAGTGGGTAGACCAGAAGGATATGTGAAAAGCAACAGCTTCGCATTTTGATCATTTGTTTCCTAAGGGACTTTGTTTAATATTGATTTTGTAACAATATTCTGGGTTTGCTGCCTTGAATCCCATCAAGCCCATTCGTAGTCAGCAGGTGACAAAACAGCTTAACTTCTGTTTGTGGTAATAATTCGGCCATGGAGAAAGCCATGTTGGTGTTCTGAGCCTTGAAATTCTCAGCCCACCCTGGGCCTTGAACCTTCACCTCTCTCCCAGTCCAGTGCATGGACATTTTCCAATCTTGTTCCCTTGGGCTGGCCCACTCAGGACCTACTTCAAGAAGGCAGAACTCCTAACTATTTGACTAAGCTGTCAACTCAGTCACCAAGAGTCAAAGAATCCGTGTGCCAAATGTCATTTGCATTTGTCTGAAGGATTCAAGACACATAGAAAAAAATTAATTAATATTCGTACTGCAAGTACATTCACCCATGAAAAAATTAAAAATACATCAGTCAATCGCCATAAACACGTTGTTAGGTGCTAGAGTCTCAAAGGTTTATATTTCTAAAAATGTGGGTATCATAACCCCCTAGGACCCAGGCTCCAGAAAAATACATGCACCGTGTTAGAGCCACTGGTCTGGATATTGGAAACCAATGAAGCCGAGTTCTGAGGCGAGTGAGAGCACAACAAAGGGGTGGTGAGTGTGCATGTGCACACAATTGTGTTCCACATCACACTTTTGGAAATGTTAAAGCAAAAATAAAATAAAACCTAGACCAATTTGCATTATGTATCTGGAAAAGGAAAAACAAAGTTCTTCTGCTTTAAATTATTGTATTGAAATGGAATATAAATCTTTGAAGCCATGTTTTTGTGTGTTTATTCTGCTTTTTCAAAGAAGTTTGGCTTAAACCAGAGTAAGAAGAAATCCTGTGATAAATAACAATAAAACAAGATTTTTATTCTTAAAAAATTGTGTTTTTTTCCCCTAATGGCAAAAATAATGAATATCCTGCAGGGTTAAACTGGAAAAAATGTATTTTCCCATATCTTAGGTAATCTATCACTTCTAATACAATACACTGGAATCTTTGTTTTAAAAATATAAAGTAAAATAAGAGCAATTATTATTTTTTTTAAAAGGAAGTTACCAGGGGTCCAGCTCATAAAAAACACAAGGGCTACTCACTACTGTTAATCAGCAAGACACAATTACTATAACATTTTAGTGTATTTTCTTTCCTTCCTTCCATCCTTCCTTCCTCCCAAGTTTGAATAGATAATTGAGCCACATGTTTCAGAAATCAGAAGTTAAAAATACACCCCTCAGTCTCATAGGCTGGAGTCACCCTACACAGATCAATCAATGCCTCATTTCCTTACATATCCTCCCAGAACTTTGCAGAGCTTGACTGCGCATGTGAAAGCACATGTAGGTATTTCCTCCCCTTTTCTTTCTCCAGAAGTGATGGCATGCTACATGCAGCTAGGCTTCTTCTGTTTCACTTAACAACAATTCTTGGCAATCTCTCCTATTAACACACACAAAACAATCTTTATATTATTATTTTAACAACTCAGGGTCAAGGAAACCAAAATCTTCACAACTGGACCAGTAGATAACATCCTGATAAATGGAGTAAGGATAGAAGTTGCCAGGGATTTCTTTTTGCTTAGATCCACAATCGATGTTTATGGAAGCAGTAGTCAAGAGACCAAATGACGTCTTGGATAGGACAAATCTTCAGGACAAGACCTCTTTAAGGCGTTGAAGAGCAAGGATGTCACGTTGAAGCCTAAGGTGCACCTAGCACAAGCCACGGTATTGCCAATCGTCTCAAGTGTGGAAGCTGGACAATGAGCAAGGAAGGTCAAGAAGAAGCGGTGCATTTGAAGTATGATCCTGGCAAAGCATAGGGAAAGCAGTGAGGACAGCCACGGGGACAAACAAATCTATCTGGGAAGATGTTCAGTCAGAACGTTCCTTAGAAGCAAGAACGACAAGCCTTTATTTTCATCATTGGGAGAGACCAGTCCTTGAAAAAGGACAGCTTGCTGGGTGAAGTAGAAAGGCAGCCAAAAACGAGGAACCCATCCAGCAGGTGTGGACTGCCACAGTGGCTGCAACAATGTGCTCAAACTCGACGCTTGTAAAGATGGCGCAAGATGGGGCAGTTTTCATTCTGCTGTAAATAGCATAGAGTAGTGATGGGTTGGAACAGCAACAATTCTTTTTACAGCTGTATATGATCTCATTGTATAGCTAAACCATAATTTATTTGAGCAGTTTCCTCTTCATAGACATTACTTTTTGCCCAGGCTTTCATAATTATGAACAATATGCTAATATATAACCTTAATCTTACGCTATTTTATACTTTTGAGTATAATTAAAGTCCTATCGTAAGATTACTATGTCAGAGGGTATGTGCATGCTTAATTTTGAGAGATATTGCCAAATGACCCCCCAAAATAGGTCTGATCTTTTTTGATACTTGGCTTCTTTTTTAGTTGATTAAAATTACATATATATTATATATTATGTACTTTCCTCCCCCTGAAGGAAAATGGTAGGACCTTCTTCCCACTAAAATCTTAAAATAAAAAAGATGGAACACACACACACATACACACGTGTGTGCACACGTGCTGCCAGCAAGTTTAAAAGAGGAAAGGCTGTCACTGTGCACTTTGAAAAGTGTTACTCAAAGACAGAAGATTGTGGGAATCAGCAGTCCCCCAGCTGCTTACTCAGAAGTGCTGTTCATCATTGCTCCAGAGATCCATTCAGCAAAGATTTATTGAGTGCCTGCGATGTGCTGGACCACTAGACTTGTAATAGATTTTGCAGATGTGCAAGTGGGGAGGGAAAAAACAAAAACAAAACACCAGGAAAACAGGAGGAGGCATGTCAAAACAAAAAGTCTATTAGTCCATGACTAATCCATCTATCTGGTAACTGATAAGGAGGACAGAACAGAGAGTGGTGGGTGTGTGGGGAGGCAGCCCAGAGGTGGTTGTTAAGGTGGAAATCCGCCTCCTTACCATAGTGAGTGGGGACTCCGTGAAGACCACGCACAATGCCCATCACTTTGGTGTAGTTTTCTCACCGTGATAAATTGGAACAAAACCCAGAATGTACAGTTAACATTACTGAAGATGTAGATAGTACATGGAGAGTCCCACCTGGAGCTGTTCTCTACTGCAGACAAACAGCACGTCAGACAGATATGGGAGAAACCCTACGTGTGGCCACTTCCCCTTTACCCGATTTTGTCAGGAGAAAATATTTGGGGTGTGGTTAGGAAGTAAATAGTGGGACAAGGGAATAGTTTCTCAGAGTTAGTAATATTTTTTTAAAAAGCTTTTTCTTGTGAATTGAGTAAAAGTTTCCCGAGAGGAGCATCAGTGTTACCATCAACAAGTTATACACATCTTGTTTCAACTTACCCTCAATGCATCATCACTTATCCTACTTCCCCCCTATGTTTTCTAGTTACATTCCTCCTTATTTCCTAGTCCTTAGCTAAATACTACCCTTTTGATCTTAAATGGTTATTTATTCTAACACAGAGCGAGTTTCAGTTCCAGACATGGAGGGTGACTAAGGGCCATACCTTTGTGGTGTCCATTAGTCTGTATCCAACAAGTAAGCCAGGTACATCTTTTAGGATTTTGTTCCACATTTTCCTCCCATGCTATCCAGAACCTTCTACTGTGATCCCTTTCAGAGATGTTGGTAGTGGCAACCGAGTACCATGGAATTCTTTTGCTTTTAGAGTTGTGGAGATTGGACTCATTGTTCTCCTGTGTCTTAATTTTCTTTCTTCCACATGGGACGAGACCAGCAGCTACCACTTCAATGGCTGTTCATGAGCTTTTAATAACCCGGTCATCAAAGTAGGATGTAGAGCACTCCCTTTGAGAACTATGTTGTGCCAGTTGACTTTGGTTCCCCAAGAGTATAACCTGGACCCAACTTCAGCGATTCATTCCCTTAAATTTTTGATAATGGCTAAGAAGTTTTCATAACCTTTCCCCTTGTGGATTTTACCACATTCATATTTGTAGCAAGGGTAATTCCACATATACAAATATTCTCTGTCAAACCTGCATGTGTTTGTGAGTATAGTTCCACTCTCCTTCCCACATCTGTTCAGCTTGCCTATTGATCCAAGTGCCTATTCATACATCACCCCTAGTACAGGATTGTGTGTACAAAAGTTTTTGCCTCTGCTTCTCTTGTGAGCTTCACAGTGTCTTCCCTTGCCTCCATCATTTTTTGCAAACCTCCCTCTTACTGTATATTCCTTCCCCTTTACCCAAGTTAACACTTGTCTCCCCTCCAGCCTGTGACTTCCCCTCCTCCCCTTGATCACCATTCGAGTGTTTCCTTCAGTGTGAAAACCTTATTTATTTTTTTACTTTTTATAACAGTGATCTCAAGCAATATTTGTCCTTTTGTGATCGACGACTTTCACTGGGTATAATGCCTTCTGGGCTCATCCATGTTCTGAGGTGTTTCACGGATTCCTTGTGATTCTTGAATGTTGTCTAGTATTTGACCTGTGTGCAGGTAGCAATGTTTATTTATCCATTCTACCATTAATGGGCATTTAGATGATTCCCATCTTTCTGCTATTGCCAATAGGGCTGCTATGAACAAGGGTACATAATATATTTTTTGTTAGAGTTCTTATTTCTCTGGGATATATATTACACAGTATGATTGCTGGGTCATATCTTATTTCTATTCTTAAATTTTTGAGAAAGCACCATACCAATGTCCACAGTGGCTGCTCCATTTTACAGCCCTACCAGCAGTGTATGAGGTACTGTGTTCGTCTGGGTGGACTAGAGAAACAAATCCACAGAAACTCATATGTATATAAGAGAGAGTTTTATATAAAAGGTAAGTGTACATTAAGAAAGCATCCCAACCCAGTCCAGTCCAAGCCCACAAGTCCAACATTAGCCCAAATGTCTGTCACTGATCTACAAAGTCCTCCTCAAACACGCAATGACACCAACTGCAGGAGGAAAGCTGAATTAGTGAATGTGTAAGCATCTTAGCGCTGGCAGGAGTTTCTACCCGGCTGCTCCAGCACCCAGGGCTGCATCGGTGTAGGTCCATGCGGCTTCTCCTCAGGATGTCTCACAGGAAGTGAGCCTTGCCAGCTAAGACAGGGAACGGGCTAAGGCAGCCGCTCATTGGTCCGACCATCAGAGAGCAAGAGATCCAAGAACTAGAAAGGTGAGGTTCACCGAGTCATTTATCTCTCCACCTTTCAATTAACCCCACATGTGTTTATAGGCAAGGTTGGCACAATAAACCTTAACTATGACAGGTACCCTCTGTATTTGTTATTTTCTGGCTTTTGAACTTTGCTATGAATACTGGTGTGCAAGGATAGCTTATTATTGTTTTGATTGACATCTCTTGTACAGCTAATGATTGTGAGCATTTCTTCATATGTTTGTTGGCCATCAGGGCTAACGATTATACAGGGTCATATATAATGCATAATCTGAGTTAGATGAATAATGAAGAAATAGAGGTCTCCTCTCCCCCAGCATACAGGCCCCACTCTAAAAACAGACCGAACACTAAACAAGGACTCTGGTGAAGGGCTTCAGACAAAACCATATCTGTGAACATAAAATCAAAATCCACCAAATCCACAACTGTTACTGTGTCCAGGCTTGGTAACTCCAAATTCAGGCAAGGGACATACAGACCATAAAATACATCAGTGCTAAAGCCCAACCTTAAAGCTGGTTAATGTAAATCAAACCATCAGTCACTGACTGTGTCCTTGGGAGTCCACCTCTTACCCAACAGTATTAAGAAAGCATCCAATTATTTAGTAAGATGATATCTTTGAATTGATGGCTCTTTGTCCATATTGTACTTCTGAACTATTGCCTCGCAATTTCAAGCAGCAAAAAGACTGTTGAAGGTGAGGGCTCTACTGTCCAATGCAATTCAGCAGCACATTGGACATTTGCACAAGGTTGGCAATTGTTACCTATTGTTATCTAAACCGCAAACAAGAACAGATACTTATAGAAAACAAACAGTAAGTAACCAGAAGAGATTTGAGGTGAACTGATTCCTTTCAACCCAATGTACCTCACTTAGCGTTGTAGGCAGGAGTCCAATTTATATCTAAAGGGGGACCCTGTTCACTTTTACCATGTCTACTTCTGTGTCACTGGGAAGGCATATGGTGGGCCAGGTATCATCAGTTCGTTCTCTCTCTCCCTCCCTGTCTCTCTCTCAGTATTTATGTTGTTAGGTCAAATTGGTTGTGGCTGTGTTTGTTTCTGTCTCTCTCTCCCTGATTCCATATTTTTTTTGCCTGAGTCTGGCCCCAGTACTTGCTGTCCCTCCTCTCAGTCAGAAACGTCAGGACTATAGTGGGCCAATGCCAGGGTTAGGTTAGCATTACAGCGATTGGGGCAAAACTTGTATGGGTGGTGGTATTCTAGTAAGACATGGTACCCAGCCCCTCTGTACCAAAGACCTGAGAAGCCAAGTGACACAGATGCAGGTCATAATCTTGGACCCTGAACTTCAAAGGAAAGGATAAAGCTGTAGATCAAATATTAATTAGAAGAAGAGCCCAAACGGAAAGAGCAAACAAGAAGACTTATGGAGTGGCATTAACAGTGTTGCATTTTGGTCATTTTAAATTATTACGAGCAGGATTCTGTTGAGGGGAGGAACAAGATAGTTGGCTCCACTAGCCTGGGATTTCCCCAGAGCCCGCACTGAAGACTGGCTCCTACAATGGTGTGATCTTCCCCGTAGGCCCCTCACTCTCCCAGAGAGGAGGAGTGTGGTCACTCTCCACACCCATGCACCAGAGTCAGTGACAACACACATCTCATGCACCCCTGCCACCCTGAAGTCAAGGATGCACTCTTGCAGATCAGGTAACAAGCACATGCTGTTCCCACACACGGAGGCGTGCATTCCCAGCTGCTATGTCATCAAAGCATGACATCCCAGACCAGACTCCAACCCCTTCCCATTTCCTCGGTCAGCAAAACCACAGTCCTGGACGAGCACCTTGCCCACTGAGGCCTCCTGGAGGCCACCAGAGCTCACTGACCCTGGCAGTCTGCCCTCGTTTTCTCCTTCCCTTCCCTTCCCTTCCCTTCCTTTGCTTTCTTCTTTTGTTTTCCCGTTTTCTTTCTTCTTAAGTTCTGTTTTACCTTTTTCCTAATTTTCATTCCCTTGTTTTTTGTTGTAGTAGTTACATGATCTGTTGTCGATTTGAGGCTTAAGAGTGAAGGGGTGGAGTCTAGCCTGTCAATCAGGTCACAGCTTGATGACCTCATTTGGAGGCGCTAAGGAGATAAATGGCTCGCTGGAGGCAGGACACACAGACTCTTCCTGCAAGACATTCCTGTTGACAAAACACATGGAGCTATGCTAGTGCCCTGAGCTGGAGGAGCCACATGGAGACCCCTGCCAGCTCTGAGATGCTTCTACTTCCACTGGATCCCTAAGACTTTGCACCCACTGGCCTGTGATCTTCCTGCATTCGGCATCATTGCATATGTTGCGTGAGTATGAAGAGGAATTTATAGATTGATATCAGACATATGGGCTAATATCAGACTTATGGACTTGATCTGGACTGGGATGGTTTCTCAATATTCAATTGCTCTTGTATATAAAGCTCTTTCTAATACACATATGAATGTCCATGATTTTTTTTTCTCTAGTTTACCCAGACTAACCCTTTTGTTAAAAATATTTGTCGTGGTTTTCATTGGTTTGTTTTTGTTATTTGTCATGAGAGAAAATAGATACATCTATACTACCCAGCTACCCCTGCCCTGTCCCCCTGTTCCTCCCCCCAGTCACACCACACACTGGGTGACTGTCACCATTACTTCTTAACCACTTGATTGAAGACAGACAGTAGATAATACAAGCCTAGAATGTCCTCAAGTGCTATACATAAACAACAAATAGAGAACTGCCCACACATGCCCATCCACAATCACATTCACCAGGAGAAGCAGGAAGTTTGGTCCTAAAGGCTGCCAAACTAGCAAGAAGAGTAGCATGCTCATCCTACTTGCCTAGGTATGCCAAAAGAAAACAAAGCAGAACAAGTAATGTCAAATACAGCACTACTGCAATGTCTCAGAGGCAATAGACAACCTCAGTTCATACAAAGAGGGCAGATAGAGACCAAAATTCAGAGCCAGACAAACTTTCTGATGAAAAAAATGATATTGGAGCTGCCAAATATGGAATATATGTACATAAAGTACCATGGATTGCTAAAAGAATACGCAAATCTGTCCTGGAGAAATTATGATCAGACAGCTCCTTAGAAACATGAAGACTGATCCTTAGAAGCCCAGATGGCAGGGCTCTGTCTCACCTACTTTAACCATGTTATAAGGAGAGACCAGCGCTTGGAAAATAACCTCATATTTGCTAAAGTAGAGGAGCAGCGAAACAGAGGACGATCTTCCACAGGATGGATTGACACACTGGCTGCAACGTGCAGGACTGGATGTGTTTTATTCTATTTATATAGAGTTGTTATGAGTGAAGCTGATTGGACAGCACAGAATACCAATAACTCCATGGCACCTAACAAGAAGATTTATATATATATATCTTCAAGATACTCAAAGGGAGATCCAGGAAACTATAGACAAAATGCTAGAATGATTCAGAAAAACAATACAAGTACAATTTTAACTTAATGGAATATTAGAAACCATACAAAAACTAGAAATCCAGAAGGTTAATACTAAAATTTAAAAATCTATAACATGTTGGAAAGGGAAAAGAGGAGAACTGAATCAATTGAAGACAGAAATAGCAAACTTGAAAATAAATATGTCAATACTAATCTAGTAGAGAGAAAATCAGTTTAAAAAAAAAGAAGAACCTCTAAGAATTTTGTGGGACACCGTCAAAAAGAATAAATTGCACATGATCAGAATTCTACAACAGGAAGAAACAAACAAACAAAAAAAGCACAAAGAAAATTATTGATGATTTGTTGGGAAAAAAGCTTCCCTGATATCATGAAAGATGAGAAGGTCTGTATTCAAGAAGCTCAATGAATCTCAGACAGGGTAGACCCCAAAAGAAAATCACCAAAAACATATCATACACAAACTTTTCAAACCCAAAGACAATGAAAAAATCCTGAAAACAGTTCAGGAAAAATATAAAGCTTTCTACAAAGGAACACGAGTAAGGTAGCTCTAATTTCTCAAAGAAACTATGTAGGCAAGGAAGACAATGGGGCATGGGGGTGGGGGGGAGAAAATCAGCCAAGAATTATGTATCCAGCAAAACTGTCCCTTAACATGCATGGTAAAAATAGGGTATTTCCAGATAAACAGAGATCAGGGACTCTGTAAAAGTGAGACCAACCTGACAGAGTTATTAGGGAGGGACAGTCATTAGAGTGAGGTTGCGGTTATGTGTGGGACTGGGGTCAGTAAGGCCAGGACTCCAAACCTCCAGCCACACTGACAGCTTTCTACTTCCAGAAACAGTTATAATCCAGGAAGCTAATAGGAGGGTTCTACTCTACCCTGTAGGGTCACTATGACTCAGAAGAGACCAGATGGCAGTGAGTTTTTAGACACAGAACCAACAACGATAGCCAAAACATAACAACAACAATAACAAATCCCTTTATGAATAACCCTTGTATGGTGTATTTCCAAGTCTCTGTTATGTTGGTCGCCTTGTGTCATCCAGAGGCCCACAACTCTCTGAGCCAACTCATCTATCTCTCTTTCTTTTTGGTGGGCTGACTTCCCATTGCCACCATCTGCTCACTTTGTAGCTCTCATATGCCAGTGTCTTGATCATCTAGTATAGTATTTCTGGTATGAAAATCCTTGGAAGTCCTTCCTTCAAGTTCAACAAATCCACCACACGTATTGAGCACCTCCTTCTGTGTCAAAAGGAGTCCCAGCAGCACAGTGGGCTAAGCACTGAGCTGCTAATGACAAGGTCAGAAGTTTGAGCTCATCAGCCACTCTATGGGTGAAAGATAAGGCCTTCTGATCTAATAAGATATATAGACTCAGAAGCCCTAGGGAGCAGTTCCATACTATGCTACATGGTGAATATGAGTTGGAACTAACTTGAGAGCAGTGGGTTTGGTTTTTGTTTTAGCGTGCAGGCAAATAAAGTAGGTTGCCATTAAAGGGAAAAGAAATCAAGTTAGTCGCAGACTGGTTCCTGCAGCATTCAGAGTTACATCCCAGTAGGGCAGTTGGAAAAATAAATGCACCTTAAAATTTTCAAACCCTTTAGACTATTTGTGTATAAATAGAAAACAATGACATTCTCAAACATGCTCTTTGGGGGGGAAATGCTGATCACGAAATTCAAACAAACATAAAAGGAATACAATACCCAGAAATGGGAAAGCTGTTAAATTCAATTAAACATACGAAATAAACCAAGTCTAGAACTTGTGATTATAGAGCAGGTTAAAAATGTCATAAGTGAATAAAAATGGATATGATATAAAAATAATAGAAAAATACAGATTACCATCAAAATGTTCCAAATAATACCAACAAAAATCAGGAGGTACAGTGTGGGTCATAGAATTTTAATAGCTTTTGAAAAGCATTTTTTGTAATTATTAAAATAAGAGCTCCCAATAAAAGACCCTTAAAACAAAAAATACATAAAAATAGAGTAAGATATAAGCATATTATTTAAAATGATAAATGTAATTCGTTTTGAGATACAAAAGTAAAATTATTCCCAGATATTTTGTCTTGAAATCTCTGGCAAGCCGTGCAATCTCATGGAGCTTTTACATATGAATAGAAGATGTCAACTACAGAAAAATGTGAAGTACAGCATGAGTTGACAGCCTGTTAGAGTTGGTCAAGACTTGAGTATTCAGACGTGGCTTAGTCTGAGGAGCAGTCTACCTCTTGCTTGGTTATTTAAAAAAAAAAAAAAGGCCTTCAACAAGTTCTGCCTGGATCAGTCATGGCTGATGAAGCAAAAACTGGAACGGACAGGAATCTGTCAAATGTAGGTGCCTGCAATGATCATGAGAACCAGAAAAATGATGAGTCAACATCTGGCTAGAAACAAAAGCAGCCTGTGCACAGCATGGCAAACAAATCTCTTACCTGGAAAACTCAGAACATCGGTGTATTGTTCAAAGATGCAAACTACCACACTGTTTTGACCGTCCTGGTTCAATAGCCCTGGCAACAATCCAGTCTCCTACGTGAGCCTCCCAAATCCCACTTCTGAGTCTCCAATGCCAGCCACTAGCAGTTTGCAAATTCCAGTCTATTCCTGTTTGGCTTCACAGACAATGACTGATCCAGGAAGAACTAGGTTGAAACCCTAGAAAAAAACCAAACTGAACAGAGTAAGAACCTTTCTGACTCATAGGGGCAGTTCTACGCCCTCCTCCCCCCGCCAACTGGGTCATTAAAAGTCATCATTGACTGGGTTCCCCAGTGAAAGGGGTGCCCCAGTGGAAAGATTGGATAATGTTTTCTAACAAAAAATGAAAATTATGTTTCTAAGGTGAACCAGAGGTATATATAAGCTATAGATGCATGAATGGAATTGGGTTTGCACTTAATCCTAGCTCCAAATCTTGCCTTCATGAAGAGGTCACTGAAGTTATGGGTACTATAGAAGAGAGTGGTGAAGAAACTGTATGGTGCCCTGCTGTCAGAAAGAATAGCGTCTGGGATCTTAAAGGCTTATTTTCAAACAAGTAGCCATCTAAGTGAGGCATCCACGTCGAAGAACCACACCAACCAGTGTGAACCAAGGGTTGTAAACAATATAATCCAAATCTAAAGGAGGGAATGGTATCAGAGCTTAAATGATCGACACCTGGTTTGTAGAAGGTTCTGGATGGCATCGGAAACCCAAAATCCATTTGCAGGGTCCACACATGGATTCAACCTCCTGTGCAGACCCTCTGATCATAATTGAGGGATGTGAGCAGCCCGGTTACCAGGTAGCATTACAAAGTCAATTAAGCCTGACATGACTTGATCGAAATGTAGTATCATTGAGCTCCCTTTTGGCCCATTTTAAAACTGTTTTCAGATAAAAAACAAAAACATAGATTAAGCCCCTGGTGAATCCATTTTGACCGTGAACCAGGGATGTGAATGGCCTTGCTATCATGCAGAATGCATTGCAAAGTGGATTGCTGCAGGTGCAGTTAGATTAAGCTTTAGTTCCCTATCATTTGGTCTCCCTTGTGATCCATTTAAATTTGTTCTATTTTTCAACGTTTTCTGCTTTCTTTTAGATTGAGGTTTTTATCTGTTTTACTTTGTTATTGTTCTTAGTTTGGGTTGTTGCTGTTTTCCTGTATATGAAATCCAGGTTAGGTAACTCTACAGAGACAATAACTGGATTAGTGGTTCCTTGGGCTGGCAGGAGGACCTGGGGGACATTGAGGAGCTAATAATGATAAGTACACGAATGAAGAAAATATTCTAAGACTGGTGATGACTGTACAACTCTTCTTGATGTGATTGAACTACTGAATTGTATGATATGTGAATTATGTGCTAATACATCTGTTTAAAAAAAAACAGAATAGATGATGCATCCCTGCATTTTTGTTTGATATTAGAGGGGAGTGAGAATTTAAAGAATGGCTCTGTGCTATCTTTATAATCAAGCTGCAGGACAAGAGAGGCATGACAAGAAGCTCCGCAGCTGTTCATCTTCTTAAGATAATAAGCCTAAACTAGCTAACCCACCAACAGACACATGGCTTAGTAATGAGCCAGGAAAACGTCCAGGAAATTGTAAATCAGACACTGCTAGCAAAAATGTGCGTGGCCTGAAGACGAATTCCAAGAAAGAGCCTAGAATATAACATAGAAAAAGATGCAGAAAAAATATATAAAAGAAAGAGTAGGAGACATGGAGATGTTTAACATCTATCCAGAGCTGTAGTTGTTCAGCATCTCCAGAGCTCTAGAAGCAGGAGTCCTGGCGGCATCGTGCTGACTTACTGCTAATTGTGAGGTCAGCAGCTCAAAACTACCAACCTTTCCATGGGAGAAAGATGGGGCTTTCTACTCCCCAGGGCAGTTCTATCCTCTCCTATAGGATCATCAGGAGTCAGCTTCAAGTTGATGGCAGTTTCTTTTTTTTTTTTTTTTAAGAGCTCCAGAAAGAGAGGAGAAAGATGATTTTCTAGGCCTGAGAAGCATAGCAATCCAGAGTTTCAAGAAGTTCAGTGAATTCTTGAACTTCTAGACAAAAAATATCTTCAGATTGGGAAATGCTATAATGAAACTGTAGAACATCTAAATTTAAAAGAAGTCTTAAAAGTAATTAAGAAAACAAAAATCTTCTGGTAGATTACAAGGGTAAGTAGAAATGTGTTACTACAAAAATCATAGAAATGTTTATTAAACAAAAATATCAAAATGTGAAGCTATTGTTTCTCGAACTCCATCTAGGACTATAGAGTTCTGAAATCAGTGTTTCGATCTCTCTAACTCTATCCAAAATAATTCTGCATTCTTCCATTTATAGCACCATCAAAATACCTGTTCTGGTATCCTTGAGAGATTTAAATGGCACTCTTTTTAAATGTTCTTTGAGATTGGGAAACAAAAACAAGCCTATGGGGCAAGACAATGGCTGTAGGGTGGATGGGGTAAAGGTTTCCCAACAAGATCCTTGAAGAATGAGCAGCTGCTCTGTCCTAATGGGAATAATTCCTCCCCACAGTTTTCCAGGCTGTTTCCCCATCAATGAAGGTTTAAATTTTAAGAGAACGTCGTGAAAAGACCCTGTGGTCATCATGTGTGCTGTGAGAAAAGTCTACCAAGATGACCCCTTGGGGAGGCCCAAAACACAGTCACCAGAACCTTCAGAGCTGACCTCTTTGACGTGAATGCAGCTGGCCCAAGAGATTCCCTTGAAAACCACCGTGTTGATGGATTTTGTTCTGAAAGCTCACTATTGAGATTTAGAGGAGTGTACACATATGACTGAGAGAAAATCGTCTGCAGCCACCCACTGAGTGCAGGGATGGTTAAACACCTTTTACTTGTAATCAACTAGTGCGTGCTTGAACTGGAACCGTAGTGGCGATATGTTTTTGACCTAGCTTTGCACCTTCAGAAAAAAACAACCAGATTACCAGATGACTTTCAAAAGCCACAATGATCAGAAAGTCCTTCTTAAGTCAAGTAAGGTATCAGACACAGCATTGCAAATGATTTAGCCGTACATATGAAAGCCACGAAAAACATGGAGTGTTTAGAAGATTATTCTCGTATTCAAATACTTATATTACTAAAGAAGTGAAAATGAATGAATGAAGCACACGATGAAACAATAGTACACAGCAGCACTTAGGGAATGCGGTCGAAGAATCCAAAGAAAGAAATTGATCATCCTGCCTGGAAATATCCGAAAAGAAGAAAGACTGAAGATGAATGACACTTCCGAATAGTGACAAGGGATGAGATACACTTTGGGAGGAATATTCAGGGAACTTCAAATGTGTAAGTAATACGCTATTTCTGAAGCTAGCAATAGGCACAATTATTTATTTATTCCTGTTATTTAAATTTTAAACAAAATAATTTTACTGACCTATATTACTCATTCCAATATCTCTTCCCTTCCCATACAGTTCTGTTGGTCAATACCATTGGGTGGGATCATCATCAATCCCATCGGGTGGGGCTATACAATCATGCCCCCTTCCTCTCCTGTCTCTCACTTCCTGTACCCTCTGAGAAACTTTACTCCTGTCACTGTCTCTGAGGGGTCGCCTAGCTTGACTACCATGTACTGAGCTATTTTAAATGTGGAAATGTACATACACAAATCTAACATGACCCACGAGGACCATATAGTCCGGGGAGGAAATCTTAACTAGAGGATAGTTATATGGTTCATCAGTGTCAGACTGTACCCTGGACTTATCCTCCATTCCCCAGGGCCCTTCCAAGAGGGACTATCCAATTTTATTACTAGTGGACTTTGGACCTCCATTATATCCACACCCCTTCATATAAATTTGGATGAGTGTTTTTTTTTTAACTTCTGATACCTCTTTCCTGTTGATGCCTCATGATCACACAGGCTTGTGTGCTTCTTCCATGTGGACTTTGCTGCATCCTGCTAGATGGTTGCTTATTTAACTACAAGTCTTTAAGACCCCAGATGCTATATCTTGTAATAGCCGAGCACCATCAGCTTTCTTCAAAACATTTGCTTATGCACCCATTTTGTCTTCAGTGATCGTGTTAGGAAAGTGGATGTCATATAATGCCACATTATTAGAACAAGCTATTCTTGTACTGAGGTAAGATTTAAGTAGAGATCCAAAGTCTACCTGCTTCCTTGTTGCATTCACATATATATACATAGAAAAACAAATACATACAGGTTCATATATATTTTACACGTAAATATATATCTATATTGGGGTTTATGTTTTTTCCTTCTACCTCACTATTCTGCTTGCCTGTCGTTCACCTCTCAGTAATTCCTCTCAGATAACAGTTATATTGATTAAACTCCCCCCAAAAAGATACATCCTCCTCTCAGTCCATTTTAGAACTCCTACTATTTCCCTGTACCCATCATGATTGGCTTCCCACTCACCTCTCTCCCCGTCTCTCTGGAACTATTGATCTGGCCCCTGACTCTATAACACTGCCCATCCTGCATTTCTTGTATAGATCAACATCAAGAAACAAAAACAAAATATTAATAATAATAAAAGATAAAAACAGCAACATCATGACACAGAGCTGTATTTGTGTCCAAAAGGCATTTGTTTCCCATACGTCCACATTGCTATTCCCACAGTCGGGGGATGGAGTGGTCTCGTGCTCCCCTCCCCCATTTATGCCTTAGACTTTCAGTGCGGCCCCCTTGTGAGTAACCCCCAACCAGTTCAGGTGGGGTGCCAAGTGCTACCCCAAAGTTAGCAGTCTACAATCAGGGTTCCTTCTGGAATTCATAGACCTCAATATTTCTTATATCATTCTTTGCGTCTTTGTGTGTTAAGCCAGGTTGACTAGAGAAACAAATCCAGTGATACTCATATGTGTAAGAGAGAGCTTTACTTCAAGAAGTAGATAGATACCAGGAAAACTCCCTGCCCAATCCAATACTTGTCCATAACTCCACTACTAGTGCATAAATCCCTCTTCAGACTCAGGCAGCCACAAGCAATGCTGCAAAATGCAGAAGAGCACAGAGAGTGTGTGAAAATCCTGTGGTTCAGTGGCAGCAGATACATCCCAGGGCTCCTGCAGGTCTCAGCACAGCTCGCATGAAGGTGAAGGTGGAGAGATAGGGGGGAGGTTCCCAGGAACCTTCTTATGAGGAGGTCATGCTCACAAGGAGGCTCCATCAGGCTGTGACCTGATTGACAGGCTAGATTCCACCCCTACACTTCAAGGTGACATGAAATTACATAACTACCACACTTAGTTACTTAAAAATAAAAATACATAAGTATGTAAAGTACACAGTAAATTTATATTTCCTTGAAAATAAATCAAAGCAACGGAGAAACACATTCCTTTTGACATAAAAGTGTTAGATTAACGAATAACAATCAGTACGTACAAATTTAAAAGCTAGAATAAACTGAGTATCAGTCAAATCACAAGAAACTCTGTGGATTTCATTCCAGCCTAAAGCTTCTTTCAGACATGGTAAACCAACTGAGAAGAGGGTTTCTTTTTCAAATGAAAAAGTTTACTGGCACAGTAATTCAAGCTCTTGACTGCTAACCAGAAGGTTGGTGATTTGAACCCGTCAGCTGCTCTGCTGGAGAAAGATGTGGCAGGGTGCTCCCATGAAGATTTACTGCCTTGGAAACCCTGTGGGCAGTTCTACTCTGTCCTGTAGAGTTGCTATGTGTTGGCATCAACTCATTGGCAATAGGTTGCTTTGTTTTGGTTATCAAATGAAATATGCCTCCATTTTCTCTAAAACAGGAGACCCATAGGCCCACTTACTGCATAGGCCATTAAGATTAGCTGAATTAAGAATTAATTTCCAAAAATGAAAGATTTATATTCTGTGTATTAGTCAAGCTTTTAAAGTTAGACACACATGTACATTTTATCAGTCAACAAATATTAAATGCTTACTCTATGCCTGGGACTCTTTTCAGATGATATGGAGAAGCTGACAACAGGACGCACAAAGTGCTCTTAAATCATTAGCATGATTTGTTTTAAGAGCACTTTCTTACATCGCCAAAGTATCTAATTGCTAATGTCTGACTCGGGCAAAATATTTCTATTTAAATAGTCAAGCTGTTAGTGGCTACGTAGCATGTGCTATGTGGGAGAAAAAGAATCTCCACAAAGATTGCATAGAAAATTAAGCAATTCCATTTCTGTTCGATGTTGTAATGGAATTTTTTTCTTCTCGGTTGTTCACACTAGTTCATTTCTCTGAATCCACCAAGGATTACAAGTTGAGAATCAAATGTTTCTGACCATAAAATTTAACAATCCAAATCTTTAAGCACATTAACCTTCTATGAGACCCAGGCAAGGGAAAATTCACATGGTAGTATTTATGGCAATGGAAACATAAATTAGTAGAAATCTCCTGGATACCTTACAATGGAGCACAATATTCCGGTTTTCTTAATTAGTTACAACTCCTCCTCTATTATATCAACGCTTCGCATTTTAAATCTTTCATAGTGTTTAAAACTTTTTAAAAGCAAAGCTACAATCCAACCAAAGCCAAAATTTGGCTTCATTTTAAATTTGCAAAACCATGACGCAACAAGTTTGTTAACTCTGGTTGGAGATCAAAACGGAGTTCTGAAGGTGGCAGAGAATGAGCAGAAAAATGAGTGAGAAATATGACTGGGAGGTAAGTAAGGGTCAGACTACTGCCTTTCTGTTTCCCTGTGTGCCTTTGAGAACATTCCTTCTGTCTAAGAGTGGAGAGCAAACTGAAGAGGGGCCAAAGCAGATGAGAGCAGAGGACCAATTAGGAGTTTAAGGCAGTAGCCTCAGTGAGAGCTAATAATAAGTGCCTTGTTAGTGGTAGAAATAGATATCTGGGAGTTAAAATTGACTGGACTCTGTGTTAGTTTGATAATAAGGAATATGGATTAGATTTGTGGTCAAAAAAATCAATAATGAAGTAGAATTCATTATATAACTAAAACAAGAGTGGAATCATATTAAGTCTAATTAATGTACATAAATCTTCACAATAGACGTGTCAGTGACTGCATTAAGTGACATTCTTTCTGTAAAAAGGAAGTTCCTCAGAGTGTAGTTTGAACTCACAGCCAGAATTCACACAGAAGAAATTTCCTTCCACTACATTGACTGAATTCTGTTACTCGTCTCTTCAGGATTTCCAAATAAAACAAAAGCAGAGGAGGAAAAAAAATGAGTAGCTGATACCAAGGGCTCAAGTAGAAAGAAAATGTTTTGAAAAGGATGATGGCAACATATTTACAAATGTGCTTGACACAATGGATGGATGGAGGGATTGTGACAAGAGCTGTATGAGCCCCCAGTAAGCTGATTTTTTAAAATATCAGGGTGGGACATTTGGCAACAATTATGAGGGATAGCTGCACAGCATGATTAATGTAATTGTAAGCCTGAAAAATGTCGAATTAGCAAATACTGTGACACACACACGTGAGGGGGCTTCAAATAGTTCGTGGGAAGAGGGAAATAAAAAATAGTGGAATCTTCCTGTGAACTTCTAAAAATTCCCTTGCATGTTTTTACCACAAAAGCATGAAATCATTATAACAATAAAAAGCCTCAGATCATTACATTCAATTTTTTATTAAGTAATAGATTTGAAAAACAACATAAGCTTTTAATTTATAATTTTCTATTTAGCTTTGTGCAAAGGTTGAAAAAAATTGTGGGCAAAGTTTTACCTTTGAAAGTTAACTCTTGGTTTGATAAATACTGTCGAAAATCTCCAAATTTACTACATTGAATGTGAAAACACACCAAATAAAGGTAAAGATAGGTATTTTTGTTAGGTACCATTGGGTCAGTTCCAACTCATAACAATACTATGACCAGTAGAACAAAACATTGTCCTGTCCTGCACCCTCTTCACAATTGTTATTCTGTTTGAGCCCCTTGTTACAGCCTCTGTCTGTGTCAATCAATCTTGTCAAGCGCTTCCTCTTTTTACCTGCCCCTCTACTTTTCCAAACATGATGTCCTCTTTTAAGGACTAGCATCTCCTGATGGCATGTCCAAAGTATGGATGAAGTCTTGCTATCCTTACCTTTAAGGAACATTCTGGAATTACGTCTTCCAGAACAGATTTGTGTTTCTTCTCCTGGGAGTCAATGGTATTTTCAATAGTCTTTGCCAGCACTGTCATTCAAATGCATCGATTCTTCTTCAGTCTTCCTTATCTAATGTCCAATTTTCACATTTATATGAAACATTGGAAAATATGACGTGGGTCAGGTGCCTCTCTATATATATAAATAATTTTACTAGGGGCTCTTATAACAATCCACACATCAATTGTATCAAGCACACATGTTGCCATCATATATTTTCAGAACATTTTCTTTCTACTTGAGCCCTTGGTATCAGCTCCTCTTTTTCCCCTCCCTCCCCCCACTCCCACCCTTGTGAATCCTTGATAAATCCTAAATTATTATTATTTTCATATCTTACATCATCTGCTGTTGATCGGTTCCTCCTTTCCCCCTCTTCTCTCCCCACCTTCCCCCTACCCTCATGGTATGGCGACTCCCATTACTGTTCCTAAGGGGTTTATCTGTCTGTGTGTTGAGAGCTCTTATCTGTACCAGTGTACATGCTTTGGTCTAGCCAGATTTGTAAGATAGAACTGGGGTCATGATAGTGGGTGAGGAGGAAGCATTGAAGAATTAGAGGAATGTTGTGTGCTTCTTCTGTGCTATACTGCACCCAGCTGACTGGTCCATTCCTTGTGACCCTTCTGTGAAGGGATGTCCAGTTGTCTACAGATGGTCTTTACATTTCCATTCCAATCCCTCTTGTTTGTTATCAAAACAATTGTTTTTGGTCTTTTGTTGCCTGATACCTGATCCTGTAGACACTTTGTGATCACACAGGCTGGTGTGGTTCTTCCATGTGGGTTTTGTTGCTTCCCAGCTAGGTGGTCACTTGTTTATATTCAAGCCTTTAAGACCCCAGATGCTATATCTTGTAATAGCCAGGCACCATCAGCTTTCTTCATCACATTTTCTTAAGCACCCATTTTGTCTTCCAGACACACTGGAACATGAGCATTACAAAATGTCAGGTTGTTAGAACAAAGTGTTCTTTGTGCTGAGGGAGGACATGCGTAGAGGCCAAGTATACATCTGCTACCTTAATATTTAACAGATAAATATATGCACATTATACTTTAAATTACTAATCTGGTATTTTGCCCATTTGTTTGTTTATTTTTATTGTCAGACAGGCTAAGAACTCAACACATTGCTCAGTGGGTACATGCTCCTGGGCGGATGTCTCCCTAGACCTATCGGTAAAACTCCCCTTCTAGTGGTTTTACATAGCATAGGCAGGGAGTTTGTACATGAGACAAGGGCCATAATCCCCAGGGCCCAGAGGGTTCTCTGGGATGAGACATTGGATAGACTGAGCAATCAGTCATCTGTCTCTTTTTTTTTAATTATTAAAAAACATTTTATTAGGGGCTCATATAACTCTTATCACAATCCATACATATACATAAATCAATTGTATAAAACACATCTGTACATTCTTTGCCCTAATCATTTTCTTTTTCTTTTTTTGTTTTTTAATCTTTTTTTTAAAATTTTAACAATTTATTAGGGGCTCATACAATTCTTATCACAGTTCATACATATACATACATCAATTGTATAAAGCACATCTGTACAGTCCCTGCCCTAATCATTTTTTTCTCCTCTTTTCTTTTTTTACATTTTATTAGGGACCCATACAACTCTTATCACCATCCATACATATACATACATCAATTGTATAAAGCACATCCATACATTCCCTGCCCCAATCATTCTCAAAGCATTTGCTCTCCACTTAAGCCCCTTGCATCAGGTCCTCTTTTTTTTTCCCCTCCCTCCCCTTTGCCCCCTCCCTCATGTGCCCTTGGTAATTTATACCTCGTTATTTTGTCATATCTTGCCCTATCCGGAGTCTCCCTTCCCCCCTTCTCTGCTGTCCCTCTCCCAGGGAAGAGGTCACATGTGGATCCTTGTAATCAGTTCCCCCCTTCCAACCCACTCACCCTCCACTCTCCCAGCATCGCCCGTCACACCCTTGGTCCTGAAGGTATCATCCACCCTGGATTCCCTGTACCTCCAGCCCTCATATGTACCAGTGTACAGCCTCTGCCCTATCCAGTCCTGCAAGGTAGAATTCGGATCATGGTAGTTGGGGGGAGGAAGCATCCAGGATCTGGGGGAAAGCTGTGTTCTTCATCGGTACTACCTCGCACCCTAATTAACCCATCTCCTCCCCTAAACCCCTCTATGAGGGGATCTCCATTGGCCGACACTTGGGCCTTGGGTCTCCACTCTGCACTTCCCCCTTCATTTAATATGGTGTATATATATACATATACATATATATATATACACACACTTATATCGTTTTTTTTGCATGATGCCTTATACCTGGTCCCTTGGCACCTCGTGATCGCACTGGCCGGTGTGCTTCTTCTATGTGGGCTTATTTGCTTCTGAGCTAGATGGCCGCTTGTTCACCTTCAAGCCTTTAAGACCCCAGACACTATCTCTTTTGATAGCCGGGCACCATCAGCTTTCTTCACCACATTTGCTTATGCACCCATTTGTCTTCAGCGATCCTATCATGGAGGATCACACCAGTCTTGGTCAGCACCCTAGGTTGCTTAGATTAGAAACCTGCCTTTTGAGTAGGCTATTGCTTCGTCCCTCTCTCCAAGAGCATCTAAGTAGGTGGCAGTTATAGACCCCACTTCCCCACCCCTACATTACTACCCACATCAGATGAAAAGGGCAAATCCCGTCCCCTGCAACCTGATCCATTAGTCTGTTCTTTTACGATAAGTAACCTAAATCATAAGAATACAGGATTCTCAGCCCTCCCAGGCACCCAAATCATCCCTTAACATTAAACTCAACCCTACCCTGCCATCCTCAAAGATCAAGAGAGAGTAAAACAACATACTCCCAGACACTGTCTCCAACTACTCAAAAGACTGCTGTTCCAAAAAGTCCTGATTTTCCCCCAGCAAACGGCCTAGACCTCTGTTGTTGATATTGTTGATTTGCTGTGTGTTCTATCATTCTGATTCCTCTCCACCCTTTAAAACAAAGTTGTGCACTACTCTCATAATTCATCCTTACTCAGGACTTCCACATCTGCTGGTCTATGTAAGGACAACAAATTATTGCTTTACTTTCAATTTACCTTTCCCCCCCCTTTTAGTCCTTCAACACATCATTGATTCACTAGTTAGCACCCACATCAGAGACGAAGTTCCAGGGAAAAGCTTAGAGCCCAAACAAATATGCATGAACAGTTCTTCTACTTCATATCTCAGACTTATTTTTTCTATTTTTATTTTTAATACTTTTGGCTTTTGATCCTTCTTCCTTTAGATTTATATCTAAACTTATATTTCATAGCCCCTTTTTCTCTTTTCTTTTTGTCAATCCTTTTCTTTCTTTCTCATCCTCATAAAATCAGAATCTGATATTAGTATTACATTTTTTGGGTTTGTTTTCCTTCTTTCAAATATTATTCGTCTGTCTTTTGTTGTTGTAAACAAGGCTTTTTTGGGGGGGGTCTACTTCACTTTCTTTTAACCCACCTATTAACTCTACTGGACCCTTCTCCTTTTTGTTTCCCTTTTCCTTTATTTCTCCTCTCACACTTCCTCTTCTACTCTTAGTTCTCTTGCCTAACATATTCAAACATTATCCTCCAGATAATTAGTATAAAGTGCTATCACCTCTCTACTGCACCACTTAACAGAGTTAACTACTCCCACATAACCTCAGCTCCCTACCACCTCTAAGTGCTACATCAAGATCTTGAGGAAACAACAGAAGATGTTGGTTCACACACATACACAGACAACAACAAACAAACCCCCCAAGAGAAATAGCCACAAATAACCTAACACTAATCATACCTAGATGAAATGCCAGAAATTGAACAGACGATGGGATTACCAGACAAAGAACGTTACAGAATGATGATTGCCTCCATGCAACAGATGAAGAGAGCGTTTGAGAGGAAAAGTGAAAACAAAAAGCTAGAAGCTTCACTGCACTCCTTATAAGAAAACCTCCGAATAGAAACATAAAAGTTAGGAATTACAATAGCAGAGAGACAGAATAGAAGAGATGGAAACCCAAATTAGTGAGCTTCAAGACAGAAGTATAAACTCCAATGGAAGAGAAGAACAAACAACAACAACAAAGTTGCAAATAACACCAATAAAAGCCTGAGAACGACATGGGACACAATCAAGACGAACAACCTAAGTCTTATAGGGATTTTGGAATAAGAAGAAATAACAACCAAAAAAATCCACACGGAGAATGGATCAAGAACTCTGGCAAAAACACTTTGCTTTATGCCTAAAGGATGGAAATATAACGATCCAGGAAGCTGAAAGAACCCCAATCAGGAGAAATCCCAAAAGGAAAATTACCAGGCATCTTGTAGTCCAGATGTTTAACATCAACAACAAGGAAAATAGTCTAAGAGCAGCCAGAGAAAAATAGAAAAATTTTGTACAAAAGATCAGCAATTAGAATAACCTTAGATTTCTGAGCAGACACCATAAAGGCAAGAAGGAAATGGAGTGACTTAAACAGAGCCTGAAGGAAAAAAATGCTGTCAATCTAGAATCTTGTACCCAGAAAAAAATATCACTCAAAAATTCACTAAAACAAGACCACCACTATAAAAAATTACTCAATGATGTACTATGGCCAAAAATAAAAAGTTAGCAACAACACACAAACCTGAAACCAACATACAAAACAATTCCTCGCAGAAACCAATACACTGAGAGTAACAATAAAACAGGAGACATCAAAACACCACTATCAAGGAAAGGCAGAACATCAAGAAAGAAACTCAATAAAAACTGAAAAGAACTCAACTACACACCCAACAAAATTGACCTCATAAACATATACAGAACACTCTATCTAACAAAAACACAGTATATGTTCTTCTCCAATGTACATGGACCATTCTCAAGAATAGACCTCAGCATTCCTTAACAAATTCAAATAAAATTGAGATCCTAAAACCTATCTTCTCAGACCACAGTGCTATAAAACTAGAAATCAACAATTTAAAAAATCAGAAACATAAAGATTAACACATGGAAATTGTACATACAACATGATACTGGAAAATGATTGTAATAAAGCAAATAAGGGAGGAAATTCTTTAAATTCCTTGAGACAAATGATAATGAAAACACACAATATCAAAACTTTTGTGTCATGGCAAAAACAGTATCAAAGGCCAATTTATAGAAATCAAAGCAAACATGAAAAAAGGAGAATCCAAATCAACAACCTAACACAATACCTGCAAAAAGGACAACATAAACCCTTCAATTAAAGAAGGAAAGAAATAATAAAAATTAAAGCAGAAATAAACACAATGAAAAAATCAACAAGACAAGAAGTTGGTTATTTGACAGACCACTGGAAAACTTAACAAAGGAAAACACAGAAAAGGTCCAAATAACTCAGAATAAGAGCAGTAAAGGATGATGTTACAATGTTATCTAAACAAAGCAAAATAGTAACAACACAGTGCTATAAAGAACTGTATTCAAAGAACTTAGAAAATTTAGAAGAAATAGACAGATACCTAGAAATATATCATCAACTCAAATTAATGCAGACAGATATTGAAACACTCAACAGACCCATAACAAAATAATAAATAGATCAAGTTATTAAGAGACCTCCAACAAAGAAAAGTCTAGGACTAGATGATTTCACAGGTCAATCCCACCAAGCATTCAGAGAAGATGACAACGATATTACCCAAACTATTCCAGAACATAGAAAAAGATAACAGACTCCCAAATTCATTCTCTGAAGCCAGCATACCAGTCTGATTCTCAAACCAGACAAAGATCCCACAATGATAGAAAATTATAGATTAGTATTCCTCATATATATAGACACTAAAATCCTCAACAAAATTCTGGCCAATAGATTCCAACATTATATTTAAAAAATTCACCATGATCAAGTGGGATTCATTCCAGGGTGCAAGGAAAATTGAACATTTGAAAAGTGATCACTGTAATACATCACATAAACAAGGCAAAAATATAAACCACACAATCATACTGAAAGATACAGCAAAAGTGTTTTACAATAGCCTAAACCCATTTTTTATATAAAGCACTCAACAAAATAGGAATAGAAGAGAAATTTCTCACCACAATAAAAACCATCTACAAAAAACCAACATCATCCTCAATGGGGATAAAGTAGAAACATTTCCATTGAAAATGAGTACCAGATAAGGATGTGCCCTGTCACCACTCTTCAACATTGTACTGGAAACCCTAGCTAGAGCCATCAGACAGCAAAAAAGAAATCAAGGCAATAAAATAGGCAAAAAAGGAAGTGAAATTCTCACTATTTTCAGATGATATGATCTTATATAAAGAAAACCCGGAAGTCTCCACAAAATAAGCAAATGTGGTGGCAAAGAAAGCTGATGGTGACCAGCTATCAAAAGAGATAGTGTCTGGGGTCTTAAAGGCTTGAAGGTAAACAAGCAGCCATCTAGCTCAGAAGCAACAAAGCCCACGTGGAAGAAGCACACCAGCCTGTGCGATCACGAGGTGTCGAAGGGATCAGGTATAAGGCATTATCAGAAAAACAAAATCTTACCACAGTGAATGAAGGGGGAAATGCAGAGTAGAGACCCAAGGCCCATTTGTCGGCCACTGGAGATCCCTTTGCAGAGGGGGTCTAGGGGAGGAGATGAGTCAGTCAGGGTGCGATGTAGCACTGATGAAGAATACAGCTTTCCTCCAGTTCCTAAATGTTTCCTCTCCCCCAACTATCATGATCCGAATTCTACCTTGCAAGTCTGGATAGAGCAGAGGATGTACACTGATGCAAAGAGCTTAAGTGGAGAGCAAATGCTTTGAAAATGAGGGCAAAGAATGTACAGATGTGCTTTACATAATTGATGTCTGTATGGATTGTGATAAGAGTTGTATGAGTCCCTAATAAAATGTTTTTTAAAAATAAAATAAAATGTTATTAAGTTGTTAAAAAATAAAAAGACTTCTGGAAACAATTGAGGGATATGGCAAAGCAGCAGTATACAAAATTAGCAACCAGAAATTAATTGGAATTCTGAATATCAGTGAAGAGAGTTATGGACAAGGCATTAAGAAAACAATACCATTTACAATAGCTACCCCAAAAATTAAATACTTAGGAATAAATCTAAGGAAAGAAATGAAGGACTTATACATAGAAAACTACAGAACATTACTCGAAGAAACAAAAGAAAACCTACATAAATAGAAGAATATTTTGTGCTCTTGGATAGGCAGACTTAATATTGTGAAAATGTCAATACTAGTTAAAACAATTGATACAAAGCAATTCCACTCCCATTTCCAAATATATTCTTTAAAGAAATGGAAAAGCTGTGACAAAAATAATAATAATTTATTAAGTATGGAGGGTTCAGAAGGGAGGTGGGAGCGGGGAGGGAGGGGGAAATGAGGAGTTGATATTCGGGGCTCAAATGTTTTGAGAATGATGATGGCAACAAATGTGCAGATGTGTTTGACACAATGGATGTATGTATGGATTGTGATAAGAGTTGTACGAGCCCCCAATAAAATGATTTTTAAAAAAGAAATGGAATAGCTGATTACCAATTTCATATGGGTAGGAAAAAAACTCAGAATAAGCAAAGAACTTCTTAAAAAGAAGGATCAAGAAAGAAGTCTGCATTAGCTGACCTAAAATCCTACTACATAGCCATAGTAGTCAAAGCAGCCTGGTGCTGGCACAATGAGAGATATATAGACTAATGGATCCGAACAGAAAACCCTTACATAAATGCGTCAGCCTACAGGCAACTAATCCTGTACCAAATCGGACAAAGACAGTCTCTTCAACAAATGGCTTTGGACAAGCTGGATTTGTCCAGTTTGCAGAAAAATTAAACAAGACTCACATCTCTCCCCATACACAAAAACAAACTCAAGATGGATTAAAGCCCCAAATATAAACCCTAGACCTATCAGAATCATCACCGAAAAAACTGGAACTTAAGGGCCCTCTTGCAAGGAATACATAGACTAACAAATATAATGGAGGAAGTACACACAGTGGAAGACAAAAGAGATGACTGGGACATGGTGAAATTACATCATTTATGAACACCACATGATTTTTTCAAAAGAGCAAAATGAGAGTCCACAGATTGGGAAAATTTTTTAACCTATAAAACATTTTGGACAAGGGGTCTAATTACTAAATTCTACAGAATCCTGCAACAGCTCAATAAGAAAATAACAAACGACCCAATTAAGAAGAGGGCTAAAGACAAGCAGACAGTTCACCAAAAATGGAATATGAATGGCTAACAAACACATGAAAAAAAATTCTCACTATCACTAGCCCTAGGGAGATGCAAATTAAAACCACAATGAGATACCACCTTACATCCACAATGCTAGCCCAATTAAAAAAAGAAAACAACACATGCTGGAGAGGTTGAGGAGAGAATGGAATTTGTTTCTATTGCTGCTATACACATATACACACACATACATGCACAGTTATTATGGAAAATGATACAGCGATAGTTGAAGCAGCTGGGAATTGAAATCCCATATGATCCAGCAATACCATTATTAGGACTAAACTCCAAGGAAATAAGAGACAAAAAATGTATGTTCTTCCAGGTTTATTATAACAGCAGAGTTCCCAGTAGCAAGAAACTAGAAGCAACTCAAATGCCCAACAGTGGAAGAGAACAGATAAAGAAACTATGGGACATACACACAATGAAATACTACACCTTCCTAAAAAAACAGCGATGACAGCATGAAACACCACATGACATGGGAGGACTTTGAAAACATTATGCTGATTGAATTAGTCAATCATTAAAGGAGAAATATCACATAAATCCACTACTATAAGGAGAAACACCTATAAAACAAATCTTAGAAGCCATTTCCCAAAGAAAAGGGTAGAAAGTCTGCCTACTGTCCATGAACTGTACAACACCCCTCTTATACGCACTTTATAAAAAAAACCACCTCAAAAGATGGGAAAGAGCTCTCACACCAGTGGGCGCACCCCAGGGAGAAGACCATTCACTTGATGCTATAAGCTTCTATCCAGCCGCTGGTGAACCATGCCATGGACTAAGTATTATGATGACCTCAGACCTGGCCTTAGAGGGAACATGGCATCCTCCGAGGACCACAACAGGACTCTATGTAAAGTCTGATTGAACAATCTGAGCTTTACCTCAAAACTCCCTGTAGTCCTTGGACATAGGACTGAAATTCCCTGATGGCAGAGAAAGCAAATGATGGCCATCTTAAGACTGTGGAAATGGTGGTTGTTGGACCTAGGGTGGGACCTCTGGCTTAGTGAGTATCCAATGAAAGGAGACCCAGAACCACCATATATTTAGCATCTCAATTCTCCCCTTGCATTAACATAACAGATATTAATCTGATAGATAAGGATCTGCCATTATAAGGAATGCTACAAGAAATTTTCTGCTCACAGCAACCCCATGCTCAATGTAAACAGAGCTCAATCACTTAAGAATTCAATCTGTATAATGCAACCACGCATGGATCGCAGTTCACAGCTGGACTATAACTGCGTAAACCCCACATCTCAACAGTGCCTTAAATGATATACCGTTGGATACATTATTGGTGTTTTCGAAGCAATTGTCTTATATCCCAGTGGGATATCAATTTTTATTTTTTGTTTGTTCATTTTGTCATAAAATAATATGACTGCTAAAGTAAACCAGAGTCATTCATTATCCCTGGACAAGCAGGTGGATTCTAAGCTCCCATTTACCGTACATACTCGTGTATAAACCGAGTTTTTCAGCACATTTTTAATGCAGTTGTTGTGGTAAAATTAGCTTCCCTGGCTGATATTTGGGTAGACTTATACTTGAGTATATATTGTACTTTTATCCCCAATCCAAGAACAGTTAGTTCTTCTGACATGGCCCTGCTAGATACTTGCCTTCATGGAGATCATTGAAGATACGGGGTTTTCACAAGCAAAGTGTTACAGCAAAGTGTGCTGAAGAAAGCAGATGGTGCTTGGCTACCAATTGAAATAGTGTCTGGGGTTTTAAAGCTTGCATGCAAACAAGCAGCCATCTAAATGAGGCGTCAACTAAGTCTGCATGGAAGAAGCAACCAGCCTATGTGATCCAAAGCTGACAATAACAGAGTCCAAATATGAAGAAGGAAGAGCACTAGAGCTTAAATTGTGAACACCGAAGTTGTAGAAGGCTAAGTGGAAGCCCAACATCCATCTGTCTAGTCAGAGTAAGCCTCTGGCAGATGCCCCCTGGCCACAGACAAGGAATGCAAACAGCTTCAGTATCAGGCAGAGATTACTGTAAACTTGATTATCGTGGATCAAACCATGCATGGTATCATATGATACTTGGTTAGTTGACCTTCTCTTGACCCAATCTAAATTTGCTGTAGGCTTAAATATTTCTCACTTGTTCCATGACAGAAATTTCCTCTCTATTTTTAATATTTCTGGTAGTCTTTTCTTTCTTATGTTTTATCTTTATATATGTAAATATATACATATATATTTTTTGCTTTTGTTTTTATTATTTCTGTTGGGTTTCCCAGTTTATGAACCACAGAAGGAGTGGATGCATAGAGACAAAACCTGATGCAATGGTTTATCGGGGACAAACACTGAATGCAGGAGAGGAGAGGGAGCACTAGAATTGACTGTGATGATGTATGTGTATATACACCTCTTTAAAAGTGACTAAACTCTGGAAGTGTATGATATGTGAATTTTACACCAATAAAGCTGTTAAACACATGAAAAACATAAAATGTACAAAATCAAACAGGAAAAAGAGCAAAAACAACAAAATGAAAGAGAAAAGCGTCAATTCCAGAGAAAGCCGAAAATGATAAAAGCTAGACCACATTTAAAATGAGTCCAAAAGGAGAACAAATGATAAGGTGTTCAATTTTAACTTAACTACATCTGCATTCATCTCCTTTCCAACGTGCTCCATGAGCAAGGCTGCTCACATCCTCCATCAATGGTCAGAAGAGATTCTCCAGAGGCTCAATCTCCATGGCAACCCTGCAAATGGATTTTGAGTTTTCACTGTCATCTGCCTTCTGCAAACCAACGCTCAGAATTTAAGCTCTAATAACCTTCTCTCCTCCAGGCTTGGGTTTTATTAATTTAATAGTAGTATTGTTGTGCTGCTGATGCTACAGCCTTGGATTTTATTACAGTCCTTGGATCACACAGGCTGGTGTGCTTCTTCCGGTTCACTTAGCTGACACCTCTCTTAGCTGGCTGCTTGTTTGAAGATAAGCTCTTGAAAACCTCAGGTGCTGTTCTTTCTGATAATTGAGCACCATCTGACTTCTTCACCATACTTTGCTATAGCACTACATCTTCAGTGAGCTCTTTAGAGCCGTGTCATAACAACTAATTTTCCTTAGACTGGGGCTACAATTAAGTGTAAGCTCAAAATTCAATCATTGAGCTGTAATTTATTTATGGCCCTGGTGACCTTAGACACGTCACTATCATTTTATGGGGGAAAATTACAAATACTTCTTATGGGATATATGGTAACTTGACTGAGAGTATCATTAATTTAGATAAAGGTATAGAATGCAAAATATTGTTGAGAAATGAAAGCACACATATATAGGAAAACTTTTTAGATTAAATTACATGAATTGTTAATTTGTACAGATTTAAAATTTGGGTGACTGTATTCTACGCAAACAATGAGGGTGGAAGATTGTACAAAAATTTCAGTAACACTTGTTCCCAAAGGCAGATCTATGCCTTCTGGACTAAGACATGTCATGAAAAAGCAAAGAGAGTATGAAAATAGCACCTTTTCCTTTCCTCGTGTCTATTGTTGGGATATCATCCCACAGCTCATCAGGCCTTTTGACATTAGTGTTTAATGCATCGAATCTGCTTTTGAGATGTTCTCAAAATTCAGGTGGAATCTGCTTAGAGTTGTGGTTTGGGGCTCATGAGCTTCAATCTGCACTTACATATGAGCAACTGATGGTCTGTTCCGCAGCTGGCCCTCACTTGATTTTAGCTGCTGTGCTGAGCTTCTCCGTCACCTCTTCTCACAGATGTAGTCAACAGAATTTCTGTGTATTCTACCTGGAGAAGTCTATGTGCCTTTTGTGTGGCTGAAAAGGGGCATTTGCGATGTCGTTGGTCTCACAAAATTTCATCATGTGATCTCCGGCTTCATTTCTATCTCTGAGACCATATTTTCCAACTACTACTCCTTGTTCCTGAAGAAGATTTGACTTTCTACTCCCGTAAATAACTACAGTCTCAGAAACCAACAGGGGCAGTTCTACCTTGTTCTGCATGGTTGCTATGAGTCTGCGTTGAGTCGATGTCAGTGAGTTGAGAGTGAGTTCCATCCTTTTTGTTTCCAACTTTTGCATTCCAATATCCTATAATTATCAATATACCTTGATTGCATGCTTGATCAATTTCCGACTGAAGACTTCGGTAGAATGCCTCAATTCCTGCATCATTAGCTTAAGTGTTAGGTGCATAAATTTGAATAATAGTTGTATTGACTGGGATTCCTTGCATATGTATCGATATTATCCTATCACAGAGCGTATTGTACTTCAAGACAGATCTTGAAAGGCAGCTCCGTTCCTCTTGGATTTGCGATTTCCACCATAATAAACCACATGGCTAGTTCAAAATGGCCAAATACCCACCCATTTCAGCTCCCTAATGCTTAGGACATTCATCTTTATGAATTCCATTTAATTTATGACAACTTCCAATTTTCCTAGATTCATACATAATGCATTCTGAGTTCCGATTATTAATAGAGGGTTGCAGCTGTTTCTTCTTATTTGTGGTTATGCCACATCAGCAAACGAAGGATCCGAAGGCTTTATTCAATCTATGATTGACTCTACTTTGAAAGGACAGCTCTTCCTTGGTTATATTTCGAATGTCTGGTGTCTGAGAGACTCATCTACTAGCACTATATCTGAAAATATTCTGCTATTTATGAGGCTTCCAGTGTCTGACAATATTCCACTGATCTATATGAGGTTTTCAGTAGCTAATTCCTCAAAAGTGGACAGCCTATTCCATCTTAGTCTGGAAGCTCTGCTGAAACATATTCAACATCATTACTTTATGCGTCCCTGCTGGTATTAGAAATATCAGTGATATAGCTTCCAGCATTGCAGTAACACACAAACCACCACAGTATGACAAACTGACAGACAAGTGGTGGAAGGTAGCTATTTACTTTGACTTAAATGTATACAATTGTGCATAAAAATAGAAAAACATCAAAACTGGGCTTGTCTTATTCACTCAACCCACTGCCATGGAAGTGGTTCAAACCTATAGCAACCACATAGGACAGAATAGGACCACAAATCTTTATCATAGCAGACAGTTTTATCTTTCTCCCACAGACCAACTTGTGTGTTTGAACGGTTGACCCTGTTTCTAGCAGACCCATGTGTAACCCACCACACCACCAGGCTCCTAAATGCACGTGTAATAACTTCTGTGTCGTTCACAAATATAAATTTGAACTTAATGTAATCTATTCTTCCTTTGCTGTTTGGAACTGAATCAACTCTAATGGAAATTATGTGTGTACCAGGGGTGAGCAAGCCAATTTCTTGGGAAAACCAGCAACCTCAATGCCAATATCTAACAAATTCTATTCTCTGCTGATTTTTATTAAGAGTGTATGACAGGGCAGGCTTCTTCTTGGTTGGATCTCTCTCTCTCTCTCTCTCTCTCTCTCTCTCTCTCTCTCTCTCTCTCTCTCTCTCTCCTCTCTCTCACTCTTAAGTGAAGAAGAGGAACAGAGCACAACAATCCTTTGTTTGATTGCTATAAAGGTGATCAGTGTCAGCAAAGGAAAAGAGGAAATTGAACCAAGGAAGGGTTTTCATTCTCTGAAGAGCCCATAAGGCCTCTCCTAAGACCTTCCAGAGGAGAAACCCAGAAGAAGAGCAGACTCAACTGGCGGCAGAGGGGAGGTTAGCCATAAGGCAGGAGGGATAAAAAGATCCAGGGAACAAAGACAGAAAAGGGAAGTTCTCAAACCACCCCCTGGTGTGGCCTCTGTGTACGGAGAGGTGACTGAATCTAAAGAGCACACATCTGTTTTGTGACTTAAATTGGCCTTTGTGTCCTTGTGATCTAATCATTTTGTTTTTACTTTATGGAAATGAATAGTGCCTTTACTCTTCCAGATGGGAAAGGCTTAAATAAGCGTTTGTCCTTTCTGTTGTTGCTGTAAGTTACCATTACCTTTGAAAGACTTAGATTTAGAATCTGACACTCCATGCGCCAACTCTCCAGTGCTGAGATTTTCTCCAGGTCTTCCCAATTTCATCATCTGAGGAAAACCTCATGGCTCCTTTCCTTGTAACAGAAAAGGGCCTTGCTAATATAGCAAAAGTGTACAAAGAGCATAAACCCTTGCCTATTAGACTCAGAGACTCTTAGAACAATAGGACTAAAAAGGATGTTGTCAGAGATCAAAATTGTTTAGCTATAGAAAGCTTGCTTCAAAAAAAGCACAAGCGAAAGGAGAATCTATCCGCGGAATGCAAACAGTGCTGCTGTGGCTGAGGCAGGAGTGGGCAGACTAGAGATTAGCTGGCCTGCCCTAGCCTTCTCTTACCCTGTGGGTACACCTTGGAAAAGAGCTTGAAAACTAGAATTCTAGCCCAACCCTGGCAGTATACGAGTATGAAAATTGTCATTCATCATGTCAAACAACTGCCCACATTTCCACAACTGGTTAGTGTCAGGAAGTACAGACCAGAAAGCATTTGTGTCACTTCTCACACAATATTCCTCAGAAGACTCCATTCACTTGAACACACTATCGTGCTTGCATCATGAAAGTGGGAAGGTGATCTCAGAAGACATTACCAAATAGTTTTATTCAATAAAGCGATATTACTTTCTCCAACGAGCATTTCCTGGGTCCGTCTAAGATGAAAAATAACTTGACTTCTCTCAGCAGTCCCAAATGCTTGTTGGGAAATGTATCAAAGTGAATTGTGTAGTAAAAGAAATTTATCCAAGGAGTGCAAATATATGTAGTTTCAGTACATTGATAACAGTAGCTAACCAGTAGAGAGAACTTTTTTGTATGAGATTTTTTGATTTCATAAATACATATTTTATTTATTATTATTATTTTTCAAAGATCATTTTATTGGGGGCTCTTACGACTCTTATAACAATCCATACATCAATTGTATCAAGCATATTTGTACATATGTTGACATCATTATTTTCTAAACATTTACTTTCTATTTGAGCCCTTGGCATCAGCTCCTTTTTCTCCCTCCCACCCTCCTCCCACCCTTGTGACCTCTTGATAAATTATTATTTTTATTTTCATATCTTACACCGACCACTGGCTCCCTTCCCCCATGGTTTCTGTTGTCCATCCCCTCGAGGGGGGTGGAGGTTATGTGTCAATCATTGCAATGTTTCCCCTTCCTCCTCTCCTCTCCCCACCTACTCTCTACCCTGCTGGTATCCCTACTCCCATTTCTGTTCCTGAGGGGTTAAGACATATCATACTTTAATCGCCTCGTATGTATGTGAATGTTGGACAATGAATAAGAGAGACTGCAGAAGAGATGCATTTGAGTTATGGTGTTGGTGAAGAATACTGAAAATATTACCGATAAAGATGAGGCTTTCTACTCCCACAAAGAGTTCAGTCTCAGAAACCCACATTGGTTTCCAAGTACTATCCTGTCCTGTAGAATCACTGTTTTGCTGTGTCTTGTTTTTGTTCATGTTATTATCTCCACAGGTCTGTCTAAATAAGACAGGCTCGATGAGCAATCTGGAGGAGAAAACAACGGGACCAACAGTTCTGGGGGGACAACGGGTAGAGGGAGGTGGGGGGAAAGGAAGTGGTGTTAACAAACCCAGGGACAAAGGAACAACAAGTGATCCAAATTGGTGGTGAGGTGGGCATGGGAGGTCTGGTAGGGCATGATCAAGGGTAATGTAACCAAGAGGAATTGCTGAAACCCAGGTGGGGACTGAGCATGATAGTGGGACAGGAGGAAAGTCAAGGGAAATAGAGGAAAGAGCTGGGAGGCAAAGGGAATTTATAGAGGTCTAGATAAAGACCTGTACATATGCAAATATATTCATATATGAGGATGGGGAAATAGACCTATGTGCCTATATTTATAGGTTTAGTATTAAGGTAGCAAAAGGACATTGGGCCTCCACTCAAGTACTCCCTTAATGCAAGGATACTTTCTTCTATTAAATTGACATTCTATGATGCTCACCTTCCCAACACAACTGCTGAAGACAAAGCGGGTACATAAGGAAATGTGGTGAAGAAAGCTGATGGTGCCCAGCTATCAAAAGATATAGCGTCTGGTGTCTTAAAAGCTTGAGGGTAAACAAGCGGCCATCTAGCTCAGAAGAAACAAAGCCCACACGGAAGAACAAACCAGCCTGTATGATCACGTGGTCCCAAAGGGATCAGTTATCAGGCATCAAAGAACAAAATATCATATCATTGGGTGCACACCTCCATGATATGATCACTGAAGACAAATGGGTATATAAGCAAATGTGGTGAAGAAAGCTGATGGTGCCCAGCTATCAAAAGGTATAGCATCTGGGGTCTTAAAGGATGTACACTGGTATAGATAGGAACTGGAAACACAGGGAATCCAGGGTGGATGATACCTTCAGGACCAGTGGTGTGAGTGGCGATACTGGGAGGGTAGAGGGAGAGTGGGTTGGAAAGAGGGAACTGATTACAAGGATCTACATGTGACCTCCTCCCTGGGGGACGGACAACAGAAAAGTGGGTGAAGGGAGACGTCAGACAGGGCAAGAGATGACAAAATAATAATTTATAAATTATCAAGGGTTCATGAGGGACTGGGGAGCGGGGAGGGAGGGGAAAAAATGAGGAACTGATTCCATGGGCTTAAGTGGAGAGGAAATGTTTTGAAAATGATGAGGACAATCAATGTACAGATTTGCTTTACACAATTGATATATGTATGGATTGTGATAAGAGTTGTATGAGCCCCTAATAAAATGATTAAACAAAAAAAGAGTCACTATACACCAGAAACAATTCTATAACAGTGAACGATGGACAGACAGAAGAACAAGCAAACCTGGCTGGGAAGAAGTACAGCCAGAATGCTCTTTAGAAGCAAGGATGGCAAGCCTTTGTCTCATGTACTTTGGATATGTTATAAGTTCATGGAGAGAATAGTTCATGGAAAAGGACATCATGCTTGGCAAAGTTGATGGACAACGACAAAAGAGAAACACTCTCAACAAGATGAATTGACCCAGTGACCACAAAAATGGGCTGAAACAGAATCATTCTGAAGAAGGGGCAGGACAAGTTAGCATTTCCTTCTGTTGTACATCGGGTTGCTAGGCATCAACACAGACCCATGGCACCTACTAACAACAACACTAACAAATGCATGTCAAGGTCATACATTCTTCTTTTAAATAAATTAAGAAGATACAATTGTGAGAAGCATCAAAGCCCACATGGAAGAAGCAAACCAGCCTTTCTGACCACAGGTGCAGAAAGGACCAGTTATCAGACATCAAAGAACTAAAAATCATATCAATGGGTGCCCACCTCCCTGACGCGATCAATGAAGACAAATGGGTGCATAAGCAAATGTGGTGAAGAAAGCTGATGGTGCCCAGCTATCAAAAGATATAGCGTCTGGGGTCTTAAAGGTTTGAAGGTAAACAAGCGGCCATCTAGCTCAGAAGCAACAAAGCCCACATGGAAGAAGCACACCAGCCTATGTGATCATGAGGTGTTGAAGGGATCAGGTATCAAGCATCAAGGAACAAAAAAATCCTATCACTGAAAAGGTGGGTGAGTGCAGAGTGGAGACCCAAAGCCCAATGGTAGTCAACTGGACACCCCTTGCTGAAGGGTTGTGGGGAGGAGATGAACCAGGTAGGGTACAGGGTAGCAATGATGAAACATATAACTTTCCAATAATTCTTTTTTTTTCAATATTTAAAGAGACTTGGTACATATTCAAAGTTAAAATAACTCCAAATTTTATAGCTATACATATTGTTTTAAAGCAACTTAATATATTCTTAAATTTCATCATATATACACTCTCTAAAGGTTCTTCAGGTGAGGTATGTAAACATTGTCTAATGAAAAATTTTCAATATTTCAAACCAACAAATTCACAGCATACAATGAATTTTCACCCATTTAAAGACACCATATTTTCCTACACTCACTAACATAGTGGAACTCCAGGCCCAAGAGGCATGTGCTGATGTTCCAGGTCACCAATGGGCAGAATTCCTAATTTCCCTGTTCAGGAATGCTAGGTCAGGAACACCCGCATGGCACCAGTCAGGGGCGGGCAACAGGCCCTGCCCTTGGGCACCTGGGTCACTGGCTACCACTCACAAGACAGCAAAAAGGAGCACACCTCAACAACTACAGAGATTGACCTCAGCAATGACAACATGGGGAGGGACCAGGAACAACTTTGAAAGGAACCGTAGATTCATATTAGAGCTCTCTGAATCCACAGCTGCATTGGCAGCCCTGCCCTAAACTCCTTCTGAAGGGCCACCCCTAAAAAAATAAACTACAAATCCCACAGGCACCTGAGCTTCTCCACTAATTCTTAAACACTACCCCCCCCCCGCCCCGCCACTGTCATGATCCCAATTCTACCTTACAAATCTGGCTAGACCAGAGGATGTACATAGGCACATATAGCAACTGGAAATACAGGGGATCCAGGACGATGACTCCTCCAGGACCAGTTAGGTAAGAGTGGTGATGCCTGGAGGGTGGAGAGAATGTAGGGTAGAAAGGGGGGACTGATTACAAGAATCTATGTATAGCCTCCTCCCTGGGGGAGAAGAAGGCAGGGGGAGATGTCAGACAGTGTAATATATGACAAAATAATAATAATTTATGAATGATGAAGGGTTCATGAGGTGGGGGCGTGGGGCGGGAATGGGAAAATGAGCAGCAGATATTAAGGGCTCAAGTAGAAGGCAAATGTTTTGAGAATGATGATGGCAACAAATGGACATATGTTCTTTGCACAATGGATGTATGCATATATTGTGATAAGAATTGTACGAGCCCCCAATAAAATTATTTAAAAATAATTTATAAATTATCAAGGTTCATGGGGTGGGGCAGGTAGAGGGGAAAAATGAGGAGCTGATACCAAGGGCTCAAGTAGAAAGCAACTGTTTTGAGAATGATGATGGCAACAAATGTACAAATGTGCTTGACACAATGGGCGTATGTATGGATTATGATAAGAATTGTACAAGCCCCCAATAAAATGATTAATATAAAAAAGATACAATTCAGTAGCTGAGACACCGTCAGATCTCTTTATCATTGTCAAGAAAACTTCCAAATGGCTTTTTGAGTGATACAACCTATACAATCAACTTCTACCCCACAAGATGACCTGCCCCCAAGCAGATATGATAAAGCTTGGAAACAAGGTGACTTTATTTACAAAGGACGCTTTTTTTTTCTCGCTCATATCTTTAAAAACTAAAATTTAGCATGCCTTAAAATTAAGAGCATTTCATCTGGCAGAAAAGCAATCCAGCCTGGGTGATCATGAGGTGTCAACAGGATCAAGTATCCGAAGACCCCAAACAAACCAATGCAAACGAGGGGACTCGGAGTGGAGACCCAATCTGTAGACAATTGGACAGTCCCCTCACCGAGGGCTCACAAGGAAAGGATGAGTCAGCCAAAGTGCAATATAGCACCAATGAAACACACATCAGGTCTCTAGTTCTTTAATGCTTCCTTGCCTCCCACTTTCATAACCCCAGTTCTACCTTACAAACCCTGCTAGACCAGAGCATGTACACTGGTACAGATAAGAGATCTTGACACACGGAATCCAAGACAGGTAACCACCCCCAGGAACAGTAATGGGAGTAGCAATACCTTGAGGGTGGGGGGAAAGAGAAGGTGGGTAAGGGGAGAAAGGGGGACCGATCATAATGATTGACATATAATTCACACACAGACACACACACAGACATACCCCCCAAGGGAGACAAACAACAGAAATGTGGCTGAAGGGAGACATCGGTCAGTGAAAGACATGGGAGGAAAAGTGATAAATTATCAAGGGTTCATGAGGGAGAGATGGTGGTGGAGGGGGGAAGTGAGCTGATACCAAGGGCTCAAGCAGAAAGAAAATGTTTTGAAAATGCTGATGGCAACATATGTACAAATGTGCTTGACACAATGGATGTATGTATGGATTGTGATAAAAGCTGTACGAGGCCCCAATAAAATGATTTTAAAAAAAGAAAGTTCACATCCTTGTGAGCCATTATACCCAAATCCACTCAAATAACAGCAGAATGGGTCTCAATACTTTTTAACTATATTCTTTCATTATTTAGATACCTCTTGGTCAAAGTCTTGGTGGCATAGTGGATTACATATTTGGGTGCTAACTTCAAGGTTAGCAGTTCCAAACCACCAGCTATTACCTGGAAGAAAGGTGAGACTTTCTTCATCTAATAAATAGTACACTCTCCCAAACCTACAATGACCATTCTACCCTGTCTGATAGGATCTCACTACAAGTCAGAATCAACTCAAGGGTATTGCGTTTGGAGGTTGGTTTGGACAATGCCTTAACATTCATATTTCTAAGGTGCAATTTTTCATGCTATTTTATTGCACTGTTTTAGTTGTATTTTATCTGACGGTTCTGTCGATCCTAGTCTCTGCATCCAAAAACCACAACATACCATCTATTACTGATTCATTATTGTGGCAGCGAGTTTGGGCTTTGGTTTGTAGTCATATACTCCTCGAAATCTTAATCTCTAGCACCCACCATTATTCTGTATTAGGATGGTTTTACCTTTTTGAGGATATCATGGAAGTGGAGTTTATACTTTTAAAAATAGGTTTAGCTTAATTTGAATATATAACATTTTATTTTTATCTCATAAGAAGAAAATTCTCTGTCTTACTGGAGTTCTTTTTTTTCGGTGATTTTTTTCTTTGTCCTTTTTTATAAGTTGTTACTCCAGCTGAGGAATATCTGCTTTGATTTTGCCAGGCATCTGTCACTGTTGCTCATTACTTGGGGTTAGTTACTGACTTATTATCTGTTTTAAGAGCAAGCGGATTCTAATGGACTCACACTGCTGTTTGTCTCTCTGTAGGTGGCCAGTAAGAGGATGTGAGATCTAATATTTCATACAATTATCAAATAAGTGGACAAAGAGATATAAAACATCTGGACCCTTGAGTAAGCAATTGGTAGCATATGCATTAGAGAAATGGAAATGGATTCCTTTGGTTATTGATACTATACAATGAATCTTAGATGGGACTATAAACAATGGATAGTTTAAAATGCAGCAGCATGTTGGTGGACTATCTTGGTTTAGATTAGTGAACCTGGTAAGAGTTTAAAGTCAAGTCCAGTTTTGTTTAACATCTCCATAAATAATCTGGAAGACTGATTAAAAACCCCTTTAATTACATGTTTAAGTGACTTCAAGCTGGGAGGTGTTAAACATGATATAAGGAAAAAGAGATGGATAAATAACATGATAAATGCTTTTTTTAAAATTAATCAGGAGAAGTCCAAAATGGTTGCTTAGCGTGAGAATGATTTCAAGTCAAGCTACTAAAAAGGGAAGAAGAAAAAAACGAGTAAAGAAAGAACAGCATTGGAAGAGGAGATTGGTAGCAATTTGTAATATGGTAAAAGATCCCAAATCGTTATTATTATATATAGTATTTTAATGCCTGTGATTTTCATGATTTGTGGCATATAGTTTAGCAAACTAAGTGCCAATGTAAAACAGAATCATTAAGATTGTTCTGCCAGCTATAAGATCGCATTCACAAATTTCTCTACTTGATTTTTATTTATTTTACTTTCACATCAGCACATATGATGCATGATTTGTGTATCACTTTATCTCTTCGGTAGAAATCCTCTGTATTATTGGTTTTTGCTTTGTTCTTTTCTTTTTTTTACTGAGGGTTCAGTTGTATGAATTTTCATAGAAGATGTATAAATTCATAGACCTGCCACAACAATCTTTGACAGAAAAATGTCCTCATTCTAAAATCCTTCATAGGAGCTCTGGTGGTTCTGTGGATTAGATTGACTGCCAACCTCAAGGTCAGGCTTTGAACCCACCAGCTCCTCAGTAGGAGGAAGACGAGGTCATCTGAAGTCCCATGAAGATTTGCAGTCTTGGAAACTCCATGTAGGGTCACTGCGGGTTGGAATCAACTTGATGCCAGTGGGTTTGGTTTCAGTTTAATTTGTAGTCTCTTACTCTTCACAACCCTAATCTGTAGCAACCACTCCTAGGCTCTGTTACTATAGTGTGTGTGTGTGTGTGTGTGTGTGTGTGTGTGTGTGTGTAAGAGAGAGCTTTATCTCAAGGAACAATATATTGAGAAAACACCCCAGCCGAGTGCAGATCAGGTCCATATGTTCAATATTAGCCCATATGTGCAATACTAGTCCATGAATTCCTCTTTATACTCACACAGCACATGCCATGATGCCGATTGCAGGGAGCTCATAGGCCAACGGGCTCTGTAGAACCAAGATGAGACTTGCTGCTTCAGTAGAGTTACACTCTTGGAGACCCAAAGGGGCGAGGGTGGCTCTGTCCTATCGGGTTGCTATGAGGCAGAATTGACTCGGTGGCTGTGGGTTTTTAAAATGTAAACGGAGTGTACACATTATGCAACTTTTTGAGACTGGTTCTGCGTTAGTCTGGGTAGATTAGCAAAACAAATCCAGGGAGACAGTCATACATGTGTAAGAGCTTTATGTACAAGAACAACTGAATATTGAGAAAACATCCCAGCCCAGTCCAGATCAAGTCCTTGTGTCTGATATTAGCCCGTATGTCCGATAGCAATCTATAAAGTCCTCTTCAGATGTACACCACACATGCATGACGCCAAATGCAGGATGATCACAGGCCAGTGGGTGGGAAGTCTTCTGGATCCAGTGGCGTTGTAAGCATCTCAACACTGGCAGGGGTCTCCACACAGTTCCTTCAGCTCTTAAACTCTGACTGCCTCAGGGTAGCTTCCTGTAGTTCTTCTCAGAAATGCCTCGCAGGGAGACAGCTGAGAGAGAGTGTCTCCTGCTCCAAGGAGGAAAATACAGTTCCTAGAATTCTCAGGAAAAGGCTATGCCCACACACAGGCCCCATTGGCTATGACCTGATTGACAGACTAGACTCCACCCCTATTAATCCTCTCAGGTCCCAAATGGACACCAGATTATGAAACTACCACAGGTTCTTTGGTTCAGCTCAATTCCTTTGAGATACATTTTATCCAGTTGCTGATAACAATTATTTAATTCTTCTTATTACGAATTAGTTTTCCATTAAGGATACCTGGTAATACCATGCTTAAGTGATCAGCTGCTAACCCACAGGTGACTGGCTTGACCCCACCAGCCACTCAATGGGAGAAAGGCGTGCAGTCTGCTGTGTGAAGTCCACAGCCTTGCAAGCCTGACAGGACAGTTCTATTCTGTTCCCCGGGGTTGCTATAAATCAGAATCAATGTAAGGACAGTGGATCTGGTTTGGGTTTTGCATTGTAATGTATGTATATAATCATTTATCCACTTACCTACTAAAGGGCAGTTAAACTTTTTTCCAGTTTCTGGCAATTATGAACAGAACCATTCTAAAGAATCAAATAGCGACTTCTGTGTGAGTTCAAGCTTTCATTTCACTAAGGAGAATATCTATGACTGCGATTAGCTTGTTCATGGTGGGAGTTAATATTCAACTTGATAAGAAATTGAAAAACTGCTTCCCACAGGTTGCTTTCCCCAGAATGGCTGTGCCATTTGCATTCTCAACAACAGGGGTGGGCCGCAGGTTGCCCTGGAGGTAGTTTTTTGTGACCCATGATGCTCTGAAATAAAATGAAAATAGAAAAAATTGTTATGAAGAAAATAGTGCTTAGGTGAGATTGAGGCAATACCACACACACAATTCCCTCATTACATTTTATTTCAGAGCATTGTGGGCCATAAAAAATTACCCTGGGGGGCTGCTTGCCACCTGCGGGCTTCCAGTTTGACACCTATGTTCAACAACACTGTTCCACATTCCACATTGTCAGTAATTTTAATTTTAGACATAAGGTTGGTGTTGGTAGCATACCCCTTAAAATCTCATAAAGGTTTTAATTTGCATTTGGTGGCGCTGTTGAGTGTTGGACTGCTAACTGAAAGGCCGGCAGTTCAAACCCACCAGCCACTCTACAGGAGGAAGATGAGACTGTCTGTTAATGTAAAGAGTCACAGCCTTGGAAGTCTTGCATAGGGTTCCTATGAGTCAGCATCTACCTGGCAGCAGTGGATTTTTTGGTTTTGTTTTGTTTTTTGGGTTAATGGCTAATGGTGATGTAGTTTCACACACACACACACACACACACACACACACACACAGACACCCATAGGCATATTCTTTTTAGACCCCTGGTTGGCACAAATTGCTTATATTCAGCTACTAACTGAAAGGTTGGCAGTTCAAACCTATTGAGGAATGCCATGGAAAACAGTACTGGCAATATGCTTCCAAACAAATTATGAGGGACTTCAAAAAGTGGAACATTCCATTATCTTTTTATTCCATTTTTCAACAAAAAAGTGTTGACCATCCTACATGCAGCCAAAAAGGCTTCTGACAAGATACTAGTGGGCTCTGCAGACATGCTAAACAGACCCGCTACAACAGACAGGAGAGAGCAAATGGCACTGGTACTGATGACAACCCTGGAATCTCAAGTTTCAGGAGAAAGGAGAGAAACGTGGATTGAACACTGACTAGGAGGATAAGCTGGACAAACGTGACAAGAGAGCAGCCAGCCAAAATGGGTGAATTTTTACCTGCCTGACACAGCACAGCCATTTTTAACTTTTGCAAGTAGCCTTCAATTGGGACAGTCGTATGATCATTGTAGTTGCTCACCCACAACCACACAAATGGCCACACTGATGGTTAGAGTCCAGAAAAGTATGCTCCTCTCCTCATTCCAAATACCCTGCTGGTGACTGGAGGTGTGGACAGGCCTAACTGTCACCCTCTCAGGGAGTGGTGAAACCCACCTACCGCACTGTCAGAGGCACGCACGCCCTGGTGCATCAGGCTCTGGCTGCATGCCATATCGACATCTGGAGGTGTGTGGGGTGCTAGATGAGCAATTTGCTCCCAGCGAAGAACTCATTACAGAAGCAGGTACCAAACCCCAGCCACCTCTGATCTAGCAGGTGCCCTGATCCCAAACCTTTGTAGGCTGACAGACACTCTGGGATTGCACGTCCTGCTCTCTGCACCAGGATCTCATTGGCTGGTAGAGAGGGCTGGCATGTTTCAGGCACTTGTCTGCCCCTCCTACCAGTTTTCTCCTTTCATTTTCTTTTCCTTCTCTTGTTTTCTTCCATTGCTCAGTTCTTTTCCCCATTCCATTTCTTAGTTTTTTTTCTTTATCTCTTTTGTCCCTCCATTTTTTATGATTTGGCTTTTTTTTTTTCTCTTCCCTTGTTTTTCCTTTCCATTTTTTAGGGATTAATTTATTTTATTTTGCTGTTTGCTTTTCTCCTCTTAAAATATTATCATATTCATTATTACTCTTGTTTGATTTTCTCTCCCACGCCCCTTGCCCCATCTCTTGAGGTAAAGCAGCCAAGGCTACACTGCATCTCCTGCAGTCCCACCTACTGGGCAAGGACCATGAACCATTCTTGTAGAACTTGATTAACAAGCTATGTTGGCCAACACCAGCCCAGTCCACCCTCAGCCATACTATACAAACAGTGGATACAGAACTGCATATATACCCCCATCCTCTATCACACCTACCAGGAACAGCTGGGGAATACCTAACAACACGTCAAAATTTAATCATCAATTACATATAAATACTACATCATCACAATGTCTCAGAGATAACAGACAATTTCCGTTCATATGAAGAAATAAGACTCAAATACAAAAAATACTCAAAATACGGAACCGGTAAGCCTATCTGTAAAAGAAATGGCATTGGAACTTTCTGATAGGATATTCAAAAGAATGATATTTACATACCTTCAAAGGCTTGAGAAAGTTGCAGAAGAAACCAAGGCAAACATAAATATAACTCTAGAAGAAATTGGCAAACATTACTAAAACAAATTGACAAAACTGAATGAAAAAGTAGAAATCATGCAAAAGCAGCAAATGAATCCCAGAAGATTAATGCTAAGATTTCAGAAACAAATAATACATTGAAAGGATAAAGGAGTAGAACTGAATCAATTGAAGGCAGAATTCATGAGATTGAAGACAAAGCTCTTAATACTAATTTGCTAGGAAAACAATCAGAAAAAAGAAAAACCAAAGAGAATCTTGAAAGCAGAAATCACGCAGACAAGGATGCAATAAGATGGCATACATATAACTATGAACCAAAAATTATGGCCAACCAAGAATTATGTACTCAGCAAAATGATCCCTCAAATATAATGGTGAAATTATGGTATTTTCAGAAAGCAGAAATTAAGAGAACTTGTAGAAATCAGACCTTATAACAATCTGATATGAATATGCAAGACAACACCCAGAAGTCAACCTAGATATAGAAGTATCCAAAATAAAGCAAGCCTACAAGATTGAAATTAGAGATCCAGATATATCAATTTGCAAACAAAGACAACTACAAAATGAAAAGAGGGAATACATTGTGTAAGTACAGAACTTCCAAACAGAGGGGAAGTCAAAGGGATTTCAAGAGAGAAAAGACTGTCTTAAACTCTGGAAGAAATTAATACATTGCAGGGTAACACCAAATAAATTTATTAGGCCTTCCCATCAAGGTGAAAAAGAGCAAAATTATAAAGATTCAGTAAACATACAGCAATGACAGAAATGATAAGAAAAAATGAACTCAGCACAAAAAAGTATGTGGATTTAAAAAACCAACAACAACACAAACCACACAATAAAATTACAGCAATATATGCATACCTATTGATAATTATACTGAATATAAATGGATTAAATGCCCTAGTCAAGTAACAGATAATAGCAAATGGATAAGAAAACATGACCCAGTAATATACTATCTAAAAGAGATCCACCTCAGACATAAAAATAGACTACAATGCAAAAGTATATCAAGCAAATGATAATTTTTTAAAAAGGAGCAGTAATATTGATTTCTGATAAATTTGGGGAAATATCCAGCATGAGACAAGGCAGAAAACTATATAATGATTGAAAGATCAATGGAAAAGTGGACACAGTCCTAATATCTATACAATCCATGAAAAACCTTCAAAATATTTAAATCAAACTAACAGAATTGAAGAGCAAAATAGAGAACTCTAAAAAAATAGTAGGAGACTTTAACATACTACTTTGGATGAAGACTGAAAAATTAGAAAGAAATTCAACAAAGACATGGAACTAAACAACAATCAACCAAATTGATCTCAGGACATGTTCAGAATACTCCACCCTCCAACAACATAATATATATTATTTTTAGTGTACATGAAACATTCTCCAGAAGACACCATATTTTAGCCTATAAAGTAAGCCTCATTAAATTTTATAACATCAAAATACTACAAAGTATCTTCTTGGATCATAACTATAAATTTAGAAACCAACAATAGGAAGATCAAGGGCAAAAAAATCAAATATGTAGAAACTGACAACTACCCTGTATAATAAAAGAAATAAGTTATTTGAATCAAATAAAAAATAATGAATAATATACCAGAGCCTTTGGGATCCATGAAAAGTGGCACTCAGATGACAATTTATAGCAGTAAGTGCACACATTAAAAAAGAAGAAAGAACCAAAATCAACCTTAACCCAACATCTCCAACAATAGAAAAATAGCAGCAAAATAATCCTACAATCATCAGGGGAAAAAGAAATAATAAAGATTTAGAGCAGAAATCAATGCAACAGAAAACATTAAACGAACAGCAGCAACAAGGCTAGAAGTTGATTCTTTGAAAAGACTAATAAAATTGACAAACCGCTGGCAAATTGAACAAAGGAATAAAAGCAGATACAAATACCATGAATAAGAAATGAAATTGTGGCATCACAACAGATTTACCTGAAATAAAAAGAATAGTGATGATAGGATTCTTCACAATAAAAAGATTATGAAGAACCATACTCCAACAACGGAGCTCTGGTTGGTGCTGTCGGTTGAGGGTTGGGTTGCTAACCACAAAGTCTGTGGTTGAAGCCTACCAGCTCCTTCACAGAATAAAGATGAGGCTATTGGCTCCCATGAATATTGACAGCCTGGGGAACCTATAGGGTTGCTATGAATCAAGATCGACTTGATGGCCGTGGATTAGAGTGAAAATTAAACCCGATGGCTTTGCTGTGATGATGTGAGGTGCTTTTGAGTCAATTCTGACTGACAGTGACAGGGCAACACGATGAAACACTGCCCTTTCCTATATCATCTTCACAATTGTTAGGTCTGATTCCAAATATGGTGGTAGCTGTAGGAGGGAATCTTGTAGATTTTCTCTTCCATGTTGAGGAACTTTGCTTTTATTCCTGGTTTGCTTAGAATTTTAACCATAGATATGGTTGGATTTGGTCAAATTAATTTCCAGCATTGATTGATATGATCATGCATGATTTTTCTTCTTTAAGCTATTACTATGGTTCATCACACTGATTTATTTTTAAGTATTAAATCAGCATTGCTTTTATGAAATAAATTCCAGATGATTGAGCTATGTTACATTTTTTATACATAGTACTGAATTCTCTTAACTAGTATTTTGTTGGGGATACTTAAATTTATGTTAATGAATGGTATTGTCTTACAGTTTTTTCATATCATCTTTGTCTACTTTGGTATAGGTGTAAAGTCAGAAAAAAAACCCTAAAATTCATTGCTGTCAAATTGCCCATGGCCCTAAGTAAAAAATAATTTGGATCGATCCAGAGTATATCAGTCAGGATTTTACGTTCCTCTTGTTATATGTTGTTAAGTTGGTTCCAACTCATACTGATCCCGTGTCTAACAGAATAAAACAAATAAGCAAACTAACAAGATGTGTGGGAGAAATCACCAGTGAAGCTATCTGCACCGAGAGGTTTTAGTTTTGGAATACCTTTAACTCTTTACGAGTTATAGCACTATTCAAGCTATCCATATTGATCAGTTGTTTGTAGTTTTTAAGGAAGTGATCTATTTCATTGAAATTGTTGAATTTATGGAATAACGAAGCATACAAAATGAGAAGGACAGTGTTTGCTAATGACACTGGTATGTGTCAGACACATGCCAGTGATCTTATGCAGCAGGAAAGCCCTCACGATATAGTGACTTTGCATATGCCTTCGCTGGCTTCTCTCGTGTGTCAGTAAACCCCAAATAAAAGCTCTTGAAAGCAAGAAGGGACAAGAAAGAAGGATGGATAATGAAAAGCACAGGGAGAGTGGAAGTGGGAAGAGTGCTGGGGGACTGCAATCAATGTATGAATTGTTGAATGAAAGACCAATTTACTTTGTTAAATTTTAAATCATAGTAAATTTCCCCCCAAACAGAAAAAAAATTGTTGAATTTATGTCTATAGAATATTCATAGTATCTCCTTATTATACCTCAAAAAATAAGGAGTTTTTTATACCATTCTCTTTTAGTCTTATTAGTAATTTATGTATTATCTTGTTTTCCTTTATCATTCTTATTATAGGTTTTTCTTTGTTTTTTACATTTTATTAGGGGCTCATACAACTCTTATCACAATCCATACATATACATACATCAATTGTATAAAGCACATCTGTACATTCTTTGCCCTAATCATTCTTAAAGCATTTGCTCTCCACTTAAGCCCTTTGCATCAGGTCCTCTTTTTTCTCCCCTCCCTCCCCGCTCCCCCCTCCCTCATGATCCCTTGATAATTTATAGATTATTACTTTGCCATATCTTGCCCTATCCGGCGTCTCCCTTTACCCCCTTCTCTGCTGTCCATCCCCCAGGGAGGAGGTCACTTGCAGATCCTTGTAATCGGTTCCCCCTTTCCAACCCACTCACCTTCCACTCTCCCAGCATCACCTGTCACACCCCTGGTCCTGAAGGTATCATCCACCCTGGATTCCCTGTGCCTCCAGCTGCCCTATGCACCAGTGTACAACCTCTGCCCTATCCAGTCCTGCAAGGTAGAATTCGGATCATGGTAGTTGGGGGGGGGGTGGGGGCGGGAGGAGGAAGCATCCAGGAGCTGGGGGAAAGCTGTGTTCTTCATCAGTGCTACATCGCACCCTGACTGACTCATCTCATCCCCTAGACCCCTCTGTGAGGGGATCTCCCTTGGCCGACAAATGGGATTTGGGTCTCCACTCTGCACTTCCCCCTTCATTCACTATGGTATTTTTTTTTTTGATGATGCCTTATACCTGATCCCTTTGGCACCTCATGATCGCACAGGCTGGTGTGCTTCTTCCATGTGGGCTTTGTTGCTTCTGAGCTAGATGGCTACTTGTTCACCTTCAAGCCTTTAAGACCCCAGACACTATCTCTTTTGACAGCCGGGCACCATCAGCTTTCTTCACCACATTTGCTTATGCACCCGTTTGTCCTCGGCGATCATATCATGGAGGTGTGCAGCCAATGATATGATTTTTTGTTCTTTGATGCCTGATAACTGATCCCTTTGAGACCACGTGATCATACAGGCTAGGGTGTTCTTCCATGTGGGCTTTGTTGCTTCTGAGCTAGCTGGCCGCTTGTTTATCTTCAAGCCTTTAAGACCCCAGACACTATCTCTTTTGATAGCCGGGCACCATCAGCTTTCTTCACCACATTTACTTGTTCACCCGTTTTGGCTTCAGCAGTTGTGTCGGGAGGGTGAGCATCATAGAATGCCAATTTAATAGCAGAAAGTATTCATGCATTGAGGGAGTGCTTGAGTAGAGGCCCAAGGTCCTTCTGCCACATTAATACTAAGCCTATAAATATAGACACATAGATCTATTTCCCCATTGTCATATATATATATTTGCATGTACATGTCTTTGTCTAGTCCTCTATAAATGCCCTTTGCCTCCTAGCTCTTTCCTGTATTTCCCTTGACTTTCCTCCTGCCCCACTATCATGCTCCGTCCTCACCTGGGTTACAGCTATACCTCTTCTTTACGTAACCTTACCCTTGATCATTTCCTTCCAGGCCTGCCACTCCCCCCCCCCCCCCACTCTCACCACCAATTTGGGTCCCATGTTGTTCCCTTGTGGTTTTTTCTATTTTATTGATGTTAGAAAGCAACTTTAGTTTCTTGGATTTTTTTTTCTTTTTCAAATAACACTGTCTTCACTTACCACCTGTCTCGTATCTGATGTTTCACATTATGTCAGTAGTAGAAATCTACTCTTTGACTGTCTTGCACATTAATAACATATGTCTGGCAGTTCAAAGCATCGTGGTACTGAGAGTGACACTGGTGGTGAGGGATAAGGTCATATTAACTAGATCATAATTCTCAGTGATTTGGCAGTAATAATGTAATTGATCTGTTGTGATCACTCTCCGTTTTCATGTAATAACCTGGGTTTTGGAACTTCACCCTGTTGATAAGTGAGAAGATGCTATAATTATTGTATTCCTTCTGTTTGTTTCTTTAAATAAACTTTAATTTTTAAGAAAAAAAAACATTTAAAGAAAAGTTGAGAAGGTTGTACACAGAGTTCCCATATATACCACATTGTTGATATTGTTAACATATTTTATCCATTTATGATTGGTGATAACAGCACTGCTATTATCTAACATTGCTTTTATCTAAATATCCATACTTAATTTTATTTCATTAGCTTTTATCCTGTGTCCTTTTTATATTTTCTGGATCTCATCAGGATATTACATTAAAATCAATTGTCATCTTTCTTTTACAACAAGTTATTTAATAAGTCATTTTATTGGGAGCTCTTACAGAGCTTATAACGTTCCATATGTCAATTGTATCAAGCACTTTTGTACATAGGTTGCCATCATTTCCAAAACATCTTCTTTCTACTTGAGCCCTTGATATCAGCTCCTCTTTTTCCCCCTCCCTCCCATCCTGGTGAATCCTTGATAATTTATAAATTATTTTTATTTTCATTTTTTACACCGTCCACTATCTCCCTCCCTTCACCATTTCTGTTGTCAGTCCCCCTAGAGATGGGGGTGGGAGTAGGGGTGGATGTTGTTCATCGATCATTGCAATCAGTTCCCCAGTTCTCCCCCTTCTGCCCCACCTTCTCCCTACCCTCATGGTATCGCTACTCTTGTTATTGGTCCTGAGGGGTTATCTGTCCTGGATTCTGTGTGTCAAGCACTCTTATCAGTATTCTGGTCTACCCAGATTTGTGAGATAGACTGGGGTTATGTTAGTGAGGGGGAGGAAGCATAAAGAACTGGAGGAAGGTTGTGTGTTTCATGAATGCTATACTGCACCCTGGCTGGTTCATCCCTTCCTTATGACCCTTCTGTGAGTGGATGTCCAATTGTTTACAGATAGGCTTTGGGTCTCCATTCTGACCTCTCTCATTCTCATCAAAATAGTTGTTTGTTTTGGGTTTTCTGATGCCTGATCCTGTCAACACCTTGTGATCACATGGGCTGGTGTGCTTCTTCCATGTGGGCATTGTTGCTTCCCAGCTAGATGGCCACTTGTTTATCTTCAAGCCTTTAAGACCTCAGATGCTATATCTTGTAATAACCAGGCACCATCAACTTTCTTCACCATGTCATGTTTCTTTAGACTCCTCTGGACTGTGAAAGTTTCCCAGTCTTTCCTTATTTTTGATGGCCTTGACAGTTTCATTGAATCCTGGTCAACTGTCTTGTAGGATGTCCCTTGATTTTAATTGTCCAATGTTTTTTCTCATGATTATACTAGGGTTATAGTTTTAGGGGAGCCCCTAAGTGATAAAAAATGGTCATGCACTTGGCTCCTAACTAACAGGTTGACTGCTTTAACTGACTCATAAGTTCCTAAAAAGGAAGACCTGGTGATCTATTTCTAAAACATCACTCACTCACTCACTGCCTTCCCTTCAATGTGAGTGGTGGTTTTGAACTGCTGATCTTGTGGTGGATCGCAGGGCTCCTAAAAGATTACTATCACTGAAAACACTATAGAACGCTAATAAAAATCTTGGTCTTGTGAGTTGGAATCAACTAACCAGCAACTTGGAAAAAAAAAAGATTTAGGGGAGGAAGATCACAAGGTAAAATGCTGTTTTCATCATATCATCCAAGAAACATACTAATACCATCTACTCTTGTTACTAGAATATTATTGCTAGAATCTCTTGGCTGACACACAGAGAAATATGTGTGTATATATTATATGCAAACATAAGCACATACTAGGATTTTTTAAGGTTGTGAAAAAATGGAATTAAAACAAAATAGATTTTTTGATGAACTTTTTGAGGCCCTCATATATATTTAATGTTTCACCATCTAAATCTATATTAAGTTAATCATGATTTCTGACGCCTCCAGTTCCATTACCACGTAGATCACTCTAGCCTTCTCCTCTTAAATACCTGTGAACTCCCACTCTGACTTTGTTTTGATTTGTACTGATTTCACTCTTTCTCTTCTAGTTCCTTAATATGTAATCTCAGCTTATTGTTTGAGACCTTTATGCCTTTAAATAGTTTATGCCTTTGCATATTTAAAACATTTATATTAAATTACTATTTATATTAATTTATATTTATATTAATTTACTATTCCAATTAATTTACTATTAATTGGAAGTTAATACAGACATCATTCCTTTGTTCAATCACATCAAGCTGTATTGTATAATAATGACCACAACCAGTTTCCAAACATTCTTTGTCTCCCTGGACTCCTTGACATGGTCTCCCTTCCATGCATCCCCCCCACCCCACCACTGTACTCCCCACCCTCGAAATCCTTATTTGACTTTCTGTCCCTATAGGTTCATTTTAATGCTACTCCTTTCCCTCTAAGCACTGCTTTAGTTAAATCTTCCAAGTTGTAATGTGATTCTTTCACATTTTAAGTTCAACTTATTTTCTAATTTCTCTTGAGACTTCATCTTTAACCTCCCTGGCGGTCTAATTATGTCAGTAATTTTGTACCCAAATTCTTCATTGTTTGTGAAATGAAAAAATTTCATAATCAGGGAAAATCTGTATTCTGACATGACGGTGCCAAAAAATGGAGTTGCAAGTAATTTATTGGTGGTCCAATACCATTTCCGCAGGGGTTTCCCACCACTCCCTGAAGTATTATTAGGCCTAGAAATTTCCAAATGTCATCTTTGGTCACTGGTTCCCATTTTCTGCTTCTTGAAAACTTATGAAGCAGAGTAGTGGATTGTTGCTCTTTGTACCGGTTTGTCTCCATAACAATTTTTTCAATGACCTCATCGGTCAGAAATAATTGTAGGTACGCCAAAGGGTTGTTGTGGTCAACGTCTACTTTCATATCGGGTGCTCCAGTAAACGGGAATCTTGGAGAAGCTGCCTGATCAGTACCACAGACAATAGAGCACCAAGTTTGCACATCGCTGAGCTCAGGTGCGGAATCATCTTTGTCGTCACTTATCTGATTAGTGTCATTGTGGATGATGAATTTCCCCATGAACCACTAACGCTCAATTCTGCAAGTAATTCTAAGTAATTCTGCGAGTAATTCTAAGTTGTTGTCATTTAACTGGTCTAGAACTCCTTTTGTGCCAATGTGCCACTTTTTTGATGACATGGACAAAAAATTTCCAGGCAAAACATTTTACAAATGACAGTAAAAGGGCAGGCAGGGCACTAGAGACTGATCTAGGGACAAATCTGAGGTGACTTGCTTTGATACAATGTAATCCTCACAGGTTAGTTACACTGTATCATTGTTTGTGGGTGTGTCTCTTTTAGACTTGCAGTTTTGAATTTCCCGCCCAGTTCCACCCTTGTGGGGCAACACTGCATGCAGAGAACACCGCTGGACCGGGGAGCAGTTAAGGGACTTCTCTGCAGTGTAATCCTGAGTGTGTCTTGGGGTTACAGCTTCTGACAGTTAACATTTACCCAGAGCTACACTCGGGATTACTGCCAGGGAAGTTAATTTATAGATCATTTAGAAACCTGTTGTTTAGCTTCCAAATATTTAGAGATGTTCTGTTATTTTCTGTGATTGATTTGTAGTTTAATTTTGCTATTATCAGAAAGCAAAATTTATCTGATTTCAGCTCTTTTCAGTTTGTGAAAATTTGTTTTTATGACTCAAGATATGTAAATTCTTTCTTGGTTAATACTCCATCTGCAATTGAAGGAGAGTTTGTATTCTTCAACCATGTGGTGGAAAGTTCTATGAATGTTTACTCATGTTTAATTACTATGAAAAGCCATGTGACTATAGTGGATAGGTAATAACATGAATTCTAGAACATGAAATTTTTCACGTAGAACCTGTACGTAGACCAAGAGGCGGTTGTTGGAACAGAATAAAGGCGGTTGCTGGATGGTTTGAAATCAGGAAGGTGTGCTTCACAGTTGTATCCCTCTGGCACATTTACTTCGTATGCTGAGAAAATACCTAGAAACTGAGCTACCTGAAGTAGAATGTGGCATCAGGAGCAGAGGAAGACTGATAACAGCCTGTGATATGGACATGATGAAACCTTGTTTGTTGAAAGCAGAGGAGACTTGAAGCAGTTATTCATGAAGATTAAAAAACAAAACAAAACACCCAAAACTAGAACCTTTGGTATGGATCACAGCTCACTATTAAGAAAACAAACATCCTTACAATGGGACCATCATGATAAACTGAGAAAAGATTGATGTTTTCAAGGATTTCATTGTGTTTGGATTCACCATCAATGCCCATGGAAGCACCAGACTAGAAGTCAAATGACAGCATGCACTGGGCAAGTCTGAGGCAAAAGATCTCTTTAATGTTTTAAGAAGCAAAGCTGATGAAGAGGCTGATTTGGGGCACTTGGACGTGGAACCAGGTCTCGCAGCACCCCAGGGTTCCTTTGTCAGTTTTCCCATAGACTAGGGTGCACCCACATGTGTCCCCTTCTCACAGCACCCACACTCAACTTGCCTCCCTTCTCCATGGGGCAGCAACTCCTGGCCTCTCCCTACCTCCCCAGTTAGGTGGCTTGCCAGTGTTGGGAGGTGGCCCAGGATAGTCTATCCCTTGGGGCATCCTACAGTCGCTTTCTCTGACTCCTGGAGTCCCTGGGTGCTGAAACCCAGTAGAGTTCCTGTTGGGTATAATCCCTAGCCCCCTCCCCTGGTGGCAGGGGTGTGATTGGCTCTACAGATAGATAGCCTCACGTAGTTAGAGAGGGATCCGGCACCAGGGAGACAGAGGCAAGGTTGGAGCCAACAGCCCAGCAGGTTCCAGGACGTTATTAATCTTGTTCCTATTTTATTTGAGAGCAAACACAAAACTCTTTAGCCAGCCAGAGAAAATTTCTGGGTTTCTTGGCAGCTTTTGCATTGCTAGCAAGGTAGTCTGCAGAACTGGGGCCCAGACCTTAGCCAGATTTTCCTCTGATTGGAAGCCTCTTTTCCCTGGGCATCCATTCTAATAGCCCATTGCCACCCTAGGACCACACATAAGGAGTTGATAGTTCTGAGTTGTGCAGGAACCACTGTTATAAGCATAATAACGGAAGGACTGCACTCTCCCTAAATAATATACAGGGTCAACAAGGGAATCTGGTAAATTCAATACACCCCTCACTGACCCCAACCACTATAACCTCTGGAGCCTGTTTCCTCCACCTCAGTAACACACACGCTCCTTTAACTTGCCAAGTAAAATCAGATCTCTCATAACCCTCTTTTCCAACACATTAAAAGTTACTATACTTAAGGAGAAGGCTTCCTATTATTCATACCACCATTGCAATTTTCTACTCACCCAATTAACACCCTCTCCTCACCTACACACAATACATTCTCCAGCACCTATTTGATCCAACCTGAACCTAAAAAGTCAGCCCCTCCTCCCTGCACATCCCAGAAGATTATGTAACACCCTCACTCAACCAAGATGTGATGCAAACAACAGCCAACACCAACAACTACTGTAAAAAATCTAGAGGAACAATAGTCAATCAATGAAGCTGCCCCAAAGCCAATGGTTTACACAGAAGAAGCAACCCTAGAACTGCCAGAGAAAGAATACAGACGAATGCTGCTTAAGGACATACAAGTAATTAAGGTATCAATCCTGAAAACTGGTGAAAAACTAGAGATACTATTATCCTCACAGTGATGGGAAATCTGGAAGTTAAGAATGATGTAGCAGAAATAAAGAAAAATGTGAATGATGTCACCAATAGAATGAAAGATGTGGAAAATTGAATCAGCAATCGTGAAGATAATCAAGCAGAATTTAGCACATGAGAGAAACAATCAAACAAAAAATCAAAATAATCTGAGGAAGTGTGAGGATGATGTGGGATTCTATGCAGTGAAAAAATATTCAAATTATTGGGGTGCTTGAACAATAGGAAAAATATGCCTACAATTAAAATAGAAAGGGAATTCTTGGAAGAAATGTCCCCAGTATCACAAAGAAGGAGATGATAGCTGTTCGGGAAGCAGAGAGAATGCCAATGAAATTAACCCTCCAAAAAAAAAATCCACATCAAGCCATATTATAGTCAAATTAACCAATTTCAAGGAAAAAGAGAAAATCATGAAAGCAATGAAAGAGAAAAAAAAGCAGCCATATATCAAGGTAAACAGATCAGAATAAGCTCAGACCTCTCTGCAGAGACCATGCAAGAAAGAAGAAATTGGAGCAACGTATTCCGAAAGTTGAAAGACTTTCATCTGCAATTCAAGAATCCATTATCCAGCAAAGCCCTCCATCAAATTTAAAGGAGAGATAATAGTTTTCTCAAATAAGAAAATATTTAGAGCATTTGTAAAAAACAAAACCAGCATTACAAAAAGTACTTTCCCGTTCTTTATTGGCAGAAAACCAACAACCGCAGCACACAAACATGAAACCACCACAGGGTGTAACACCACCCAGAAACCAACACATTGAAAACAGTTCCCCAAACATCACAGATCCAACAGAGAAATAAAGACAAGAATAAACTCACCCCCTCCCACCACACACACACACCATTCTATAAAAGGGGTAGAAAGGAAAATATAAAACACAAATAGTATGATATGACAACAACTAATCTACATTTGGATTTAATGTCACTAAATGCTAATGGTTTAAATGCACCTATTAAAAGACAAAGAATAGCAGACTGAAATAGGCAACAAAATCCACTAATCTGTTGCTTTCAAGAGACACATCTTGGGTTAGTCTGGGTAGACTAGAGAAACAAATCCATGGACACACATATATATACACGGGAGAGGTTTATATACAAGAGGAATTGAATAGTGAGAAACCATTCCAACCCAGTCCAGTCTAAGACCATAAGTCTGATATTAGCCCATATGTCTTATAGCAATCTATAAAGTCCTCTTCAGACTCACAAAGCACATGCAGTGAAGCCAAATGCAAGATGATCACAAGTCAGTGGGTAGAAAGTCTTTGGGTCCAGTGGCGCTGTAAGCATATCAGTGCTGGCAGGGGTCTCTCTGTGGCTTCTCTGGCTTCCAAGGTCTGGTTGTATCGATGTGGCTTGCCTTCTGAAATGTCTCCCAGGGAGTAGCAGAGAGAGAGTCTCTCCTGCCTCCATGGAGGAAATACCGGGTGGATTTCTCAGAATTCTCAGGAGAAGGCCATGCCTACACAGAAGCCTCATTGACTATCATCTGATTGGCAGACTAGACTCCACCCCTACATCCTTAATCATAAAATTGACAAATGATTATATAACTACCACACAGCTTAAACTCATAGACAAGAATAAACTGAAAGTCAAAGGATGGCAGAAATTTTACCAAGCTAATAGCAATTAAAAATAAAAGAAACAGGGGAGCAACATTAATCTTGGAATAAGTAGACCTCCAGGCACATGACATAACAAGAGATAAGAATGAGCATCATATAATGCTCAAGGGATCAATAGACCAAGAACCCATAACCAAAATAAACATATATGCACCCAACAAAAGATCCTTGAAATTCATCAACCAAATTCTCAAAGAGATGAAAAGATAAATAATCAAATCAATAATTATAGTAGCTGATTTCAATACACAGCTCTTAAAGAAAAAGAGAGCAACAGGTAAGAAACTCAATAAAGAAACTGAAGAACTGAAAACATAATCGAAGAACTGAAAACATAATTGAACAACTTGACCTACTAGACATTTTCAGAGCTCTTCAACCAACAGCAGTAAATCAATAAATAATACACATATTTCAATGCATATTCTGAAATAGGTCACATGCTGGGACATAAGGCAAGCTTGAGAAAATTCAAACACACAGAGGTCATTCAAACCACCTTCTCTGGACATAGCACCATAAAGCTGGAAATCCACAATAGAAAGAACAGAGAAAAAAACAAATACTTTCAGACTCAATAACACTCTTCTCAAAAAAGAATGGGTTATAAGCCAAATTAGAGAGGAAATTAGGAAGTTTCTAAAGACCAATGAGAATGACAATACAACATATGAATACCTAGGGGGTGCAGCAAAGGCAGTTATCAGAGGTCACTTTATTACCACAAATTCATACACTAAAAAAGAGGAGAGAATTATGGTTAGCACCTTAACACAGCACCCCAGCAGTTAGAAGAGAGTCAACAGCCTAATCATTCCAACAGCAAAAGAAATGGCAAGAAAATCATAAAAATTAGAGCAGAGACAAATGAACTGGAAAACAGAAGAGCAATGGGAAAAAAATAAAGCAAAAAGTTGGTTCAATAAAATCAACAAGGCACTAGCAAACTTGACAAAGGAAAAGAAGGACCAGACATCAGTATCTAGAACAGTGGTTCTCGACCTTCCTCATGCCACACTCTAATACAGCTCCTCATGTGGTGGTGACCCCAAAATCATAAAATAATTTTCGTTGCTACTTCACCACTGTAGTTTTGCTACTTTTATGAATTGGGCAACCCCGGTGAAAGGGTCATTTGACCCCCAAAGAGGTCGCAACCCACAGGTTGAGAACCACTGATCTAGAATTAGGGAGAAAAAAGGGGAGGTCACAACAGACTCCAAGCAAATATAAAGATTAATTATGCAGTACTATGAAAGGATATATTTCAACAAATTCAATAATTTGGAGGACATGGACAAACACCTGGAAAATCATTCTCTACCCAAATTAACGCCTATGGGCATGAAGAACTTGAACAGACCCACACCAAAAGAAGAAATAGATAATGTCATCAAGAAACTCCCAACTGAAAAGAGCTCGGGTCCAGATGGCTTCACAGGAGAGCTCTACCAAGCATTCACCAATCCTACGCATACTCTTCCAGAACATAGAAAGGTATAAAAAATTCCCAAACTTTTATAAAGCCAGCATAACCCTGATAGCCAGGCAAAGACCACACAAAGATGAAGAATTACAGAGCAATATCTCTCATGGACATAGATGCAAAAATCTTCAACAAAATCCTGGCCAATAGAATCCAACAACATATATAAAAATATTACAATATGACCAAGCAGGATTCATACCAGGGATGTAGGGATATTTCAACATTCAAAAGCAATTAACATAATCCATGACATCAAGAAAAAGGACAAGAACCATATGATCATATCAATCGATGTACAAAAAAATTGTTTGATAACTTCCAACACCCATTCCTAATAAAGCCTCTCATGAAGATAGGATTAGAAGGGAGAATCCTCAATATAATAAAAGCCATATTTGAAAAACTAATAACCAATATTACACTCAATGGAGAAAAGCTCAAAACATTTACATTGAATAAGGAAACCCAATAAGGATGCCCCTTATCCCCACTTCTATTCAACATTGATTCTGAAGAGGGATTAGGGATCTAGCATCGGGTTTATGGACTTGATCTGGACTGAGTTGAGATGTTTTCTGAATATGTAAAGTTTCTTGATATAAAGATCTTTCTTACACATATGAAGGGGTAACACCCCCCAAATTAGAATATTTTTATAAAGCTATTTCTTTTTTTTTCCACACCAACAGCCTTACATCATTTATTGTTAAACTTGATTAGGAAGCAAAAAACCAAGGAATAAACCAGATTATTTGCCAATAGAAGTTCAAGTCATCAGATGGGGACAAAATTTGAGCCTGGGAAAATGCGGCCATGCATGCCACCCTTCAGGGGGCTCCTTACAGCCCCAGCTTGGTTCTTCTCCAATGTCTTCTCTTGGAGTTGTACCTGATTTTATTACCGGTTTTCATTCGAATTCATTGGGGAATGGGCCAATTCTGCTTCTGTTTCTTGGCCAGGAATCTCTTAATCCTGAAAGTCTTATGAGACGATATGGTGAAGTCAGAGCACCACCACACTCGGGGTGGCAGAGAAACGGAGAGAGGGAGGAGAGGCTTCTTCTTTTTTTTTTTTTTTTAGCGAAACAACCTTATCACTTCTAAGTACTCGCCATTACACCTAATACATTGGTCAAATCTGCTATTCCATTCTTGGAAACATTTTTCAAACTCATCTGATTGGATGGTTGACAGCACCTCCTTCATTTTTTTCTTTATCTCTTCTATGTCATCAAATTGCTATCCTTTCATGTTCCTCTTCATTTGTGAAAACAGAAAGAAGTCACACTGAGTGAGGTCAGGTGAGTAAGGTGCATGGGGCAAGAGAAGCATGCTGCTTTTTTGCCAAAAACTGGTGCACTGAGATGGCTGCATGAGCAGGTGCATTGTCGTGGCAAAACCAGTCTCCCATCTGCCACAAATCAGGGCTTTTTTATCTCACACTATTACTTAATTTTTCAGAACCTCTAAATCAGTGGTTATCAACCTGTGAGTTGCGACCCTTTTGGGGGTTGAATGACCCTTTCACAGGGGTTGCTTGATTCATATCAGTAGCAAAATTGCAGTTATGAAGTAGCCAATGAAAATAATTTTAAGGTTTTGGGTCACCACAACATGAGGAACTGTATTAAAGGGTCATGGCATTAGAAAGGTTGAGAAGCAGCGCTCTAAATAGAAAGCTTGATTAACAGTCTGATCTGGTGGAACGAACTCCAAATGCACTGAGTTGACATTTTCTTCTCTTCACGAAGTTGATGGACATCTAGAACGAGATCTGTCATCAATCGATATTTCACATTTTTGAAAAGAGAAAAACACTTACACTTGAGTTTTTCCATAGCACTGTCCTTGTAACCTGCGTTCCACATCACAACAGTTTCTTTGACATGTTTCCTGAGCAGGAAACAAAATTTCACAGCTGCATACTGTTCTCTTAAATCATCCATCACAACCTTCACTGTAACCAGATAACTTTCCCAGGCGACACCACCGGGTGCACTAACTCAGAGTGAGTTGCTTGATGGTTACCTAGCAGGAAAAATGCATACTACAAAAACTCCACTCTGCCCAACGCAATTCTGTTTTTTAGGGGGGGGGGTACCCTCTCATATATACAAGTGTCTCTGGATTTGTTTCTCTAATGAACCTGGACTCACACAAGACATAACCAAAAAAAACAAGACCTGCATGAAGAAAACTACGGAACATTACTACAAGAAACCAAAAGGGATGACACAAATGGAAGCCTATTCCATGATCGTGGATTGGAAGGCTCAATATTCTGAAAATGTCAATACTCCCTAAAGCTATCTGCAAATTAAATACAATCCCAATCCAAATGCCAGCATCATTCTTCAAAGGCATGGAAAGACTGGTTACCAACTTCATATAGAAAGGGAAGAAGCAAAACTTCCCCCAAAAGAATACAGTAGGTAGCCTTGAACTACCCCACCTCAAAACCTACTTATACAGTCAGAGCTGTCCAAACAGCCTGGAACTGCTATAATGACAGCAACTCAGGCCAATAGATCAGGACAGATAACCCAGAAATAAAAACATCTGCATATAGACAACTGATTTTTTTTGCAAAGGTACAGAAAACATTAAATGGAAAGTGTATGCCTTCTTCAATAAATGGTGCTGGAAAAGCTGGCTATCCACTTTCAGAAGAATGAAACAAGACCTATTTCACTCTATGCACAAAAACAAACTCAAGATGGATCAAGGCCTAAATGTAAAACCCAAAGCGATGAAGATCATCAACGAGAACATTGAGACAAAGCTAGGAGTCCTAGAGCAGGGACTGCAAAGGCTATCAGAAAGAACAAAGGAACACACACCATGGAAGATAAAATAGATGAGAGGGACAAATTAAAAATAAAATACTTTTGCATATTCGAAGACTTTATTAAAAGAGTAAAAGGAGAGCCCACATACTGGAAAAATATATTCAGCTATGGCATAACAGAAAAAGGACTAATTACTAAAATCTACAGAATTGTATGAGCTTTCAACTAGAAAATAACTAACAGCCCTCTGTGAAGGTGGGCAAAGGACCTGAGCAGATGATTCACAAAGGATGGCACTCACATGCTTATAACCACATGAGGAAATGTTCCCGGTCATTAGACATCAGAGAACTGCATGTCAAAACAACCATGAGATACCACCTAACACCCACAACTGTAGCCAGATTTTAAAAAACTGAGAACAACAAATGTTGGAAAGGGTTTGGTGAGTTAGGAACACTTATCCACTGCTTGTGGATCTGTAAATACGTACAGCCACTGTGGAATGTGATAGGGCAATACCTAAAACAGATGGCAAATGAACTACCGTATGATCCAACAATACCATTACTGGGCATGTACCCAAATAAATAAGAAACAGATCACAGATGTTTGCTCTCCATGTTCATTGCAGCACAGTTCACAATAGCAAGAAGCTAAATTCACATCAATAGAAGAGTGGATTAAAAAAACTCTGGTATATACACACAATGGAATACTACACATCCCTAAAAAACAATGAAACCATGAAACATCTCCAGTTGTGGAGGGATCTGGGAGACATCATGCTGAGTGAAGTTGTTCAAGCACAAACGGACAAATACTAGATGAGTACTAGATGATCCTGCGGTAGCATCAAGGAGCAGAAAGGGCACAAACTCAAGCTTGTAGGGCATCCAGTCTTCTGGCTGTGGACCAGACAGCCTGGTGATGAGCCAGACCAGTGCCCATGAACCACACATCACCTGCTCCAGGCATAGTGTAGGTCACTTGGCAGGAGGACTCCGCACGACAGCTGGCATCAAATGGTAGGGGGAGAAACGGGGGATGCTCTCTGTTGAGTGGTTGCCATGTGGATCTGTGGTGAGGTCCCTGGAGAGGGAGGCAAGCCGGTCAGAGGGACGGGGCTTACTGATGGAAGAGGGAGTGCTGGAGAGGGGAGAGGAGTGAGGGGAGAGGGAATGGTTATGTTTGGAGGCACCTAGGTGCATGTCTGTGGAGGGGAAGGGAGGGAGGGCTGACCTTCAGGTGGGGGGAGGTGAGACTGAGGATATTTTGGAAACATTAAGTGGGGAGTGTTTTCTGAGCATAGCAGGTGAGCAAAATTGAACTAGGGAGTATGGGGGTATCCCAGGAACCCAGGCCAGGTGTCGTAAAACTCAGGGACACCGATTCCTGAATCTTCGGGGTGCACAGCATACGCCAGAAGCTGCGTCAGTGAGACCCCATACAGGAACTCCACTGGGTGAACTGAACTCTACTTCAGACACACTTGTAACCTGAGGACTTTAGTTGGAAAACACATGGTGTCTGAGGAAGCAGAAGTCAGCTGTACCAAAAGTGGTGTACTGATGGTTGGCGGACAAACTAGGTCTTGCTCCATCAACACCCTGTGTGCTGTGTTAAGATTCGTATTATTCCAGCAATCCTGTGATATCATTCTGTTATATGTTGCATAAGCTTATTCATATTAGGGTGCATCTCAGAGGTGCGTCGCCACTGGGGTCACCCTTTTGAAGCTGTGTTATTTGTTTCTCTGTTTTTCAGTAAATGAAACCCAGGGTTATTGAGCTTATACGGAAAGCAAATATAATCAGGTTTGGGGGTGGGGAGGGAAGGGGGCAACATAGGGGTGTCAAAGATAAGAGGGAGATGATGTCAAGGAGTCCAAGAAGGAAAAGTATATTTAGAAACTGATAATCGAAGCAATTGTACAATTCTATCTGTGATTGAACTACGGAATGATAACTTATAAGTTACAGCAAATTAAAAACAAAAAGCATAGATCCAGGAATAGGTTTGGGGCTCACACTAAATCGCAGCTACAAATTAAGAACAATTAGTTCTTACATCATGGACCTGCTCAATAGTCGCCCTCAGAAAGGGAACATGGAAGATATGGTGCTACAGCCAAAAGTGGAGGAAAATTTAGATGGTGCCCGGCTATCAGATAAAATACCGTCTGGAATCTTAAAGGCTTGTCTCCAAACAAGCAGCCATCTAAATGAGATGTCAACTAAGTCCACATAGAAGAAGCACAGCATCATCAGTCATCAAAGGATTGGACTCCATATAATCTGAAGTTGAAGGTGGGATCAGTATCAGAGCCTGAATTGTGAGAATCGGTGTGCAGAAGGTGATGGTGGACAATGGAAGCCCAAGATTCATTTATAGGAAATAAAATGCCTCCAGAGAACTCCCCCTGTCTAAAACCGAGGCTCAACGTGGTCACTAAACAGAGCGCTTTGGAGAGAGAAGTACAGGATATCAAAGGCATCAATCTGACCTGAACAGTTATAAGTTTGTCAGTTGATCCCCCTGTGATGCAGGCTGGACCTCATTTGATTTGGTTTCCAACATTCCCAACCTTTTCTGTATTTTGGGGTTTTGTTTGTTCATATTAGTGTGCATCTCAGAAGTGTTATGTCAATGGAAGTTACCCTCTTGAGGCTGTGTTATATGCTTTCCCGTTTTTCAGTGTATGAAACCCAGGATTGATGAACCTATAGGGACAGCAAGTAAAACAAAGGGTTTGGGGGGGGGGGTACAGTGGTGGTGGTGGGATGAAAGGGAGATGATCTCTAGGAGTCCATTTAGACAAAGATTATTTTGAAACTGAATGTGGTAACAATTGTACAATCCTATCTGATGTGATTAAAATATGGAATAATATGACATATGTATTAAACCCCAATTTATAATAATTTAAAAACCAAGGCTTTCACGTGTAGGATTCAGGTCCCTGACTCAAGCCATGGTCTTCCCATTGGCCTCATCTGCATGTGAAAGCTGGACAATGAATAAGGAAGATTGAAGAAGAACTGATGTCCTGGAATCATGGCATTGGTGAAAAACATTTATAACTATACCATCAACGGTTGGGAGACCGAATAAGTCTGTCTTTGAATAAAACCAGTCAGAGTGCTTCTGAGAAGCAAGGCTGATGAGACTTCATCTCACCGGCTTTGCATGTTATCAGGGGAGGCGTGGAGAAGGACATTATGTTTGGTAACATAGCAGGCTAACAAAAGAACAGGCAGACTACCAACACGATGGATTGACACAGAGGCTGTAACAACAGGCTGAAACACAGCACCACTTGTGAAGCTGGCGTGGGACTGGGCGGTGTCCTGCTCTTTGGTGCATGGTGTGGCTGTGAGCTGGAATTGACATGACTGCACCTAACAGTAACAGCAGCAGCAGAGGTATTTTGAGTGCCCGTTCCGGTTCCTTGTACTTTTCCTTTCTTTTGCGATATCCTTCTATTTCCACTTGTTTGCAGTACTTTCCTGGGTGGTTTCCTTAGAAATAGATTGTGTTTAGGTGTTTTTCTGAGTTATTTGTGTAACCAGAAACGTATTTTCTTTGTCATCATTTGATGGAGTAGTGCATTCTTAGGTTTCTGATTGCTCTATAGATATCGTTTTGCTATTTTCTAACCTCTCGGGTTGGAGATGAGAAGGCAGATGTGAGCTTCTCTCTCCCTTACAAAGCGGCATGTTCTGTGTTCAACAGTGGTTGTTCCTTTTTCAATTTGTCTATTGAATTTTTAAGCATATACATCATTTCCCATCATTCCAGAAATCTCTTTTTGTGCTTTAATTTTTGCCCTATAACATCCCCTGAATTATTAAAGTTCTCTTTTATTTCTTCAACTAAATTTCTTCTTAGGCACCAATTACTTGATTATTTGGTAGCATGGCTCCTTCAAATTCTAGAATCCTTCAAAATAGTGAGCAAGCTTCCCTGAGTGCAAATGCTTCCATAGATGGAGTACTGAAGTTTATTGCCCAATAGTGACTCACTGCATTACAGTGGATTCCTATTCATAGTGACCCTATAGGACATGGTAGAGCAGCCCTTGTGGGTTTCTGACTGTACATCTTTACAGAAGAAGGAAGCCTCCTCTTTCTCCTGAAGAGTGGCTGGGAGTTTCAAACTGATGACCTTGTAGTCAGGAGCCCATTGTGTAACCCACTGTGCCACTAGGGCTCCTACTGGCCAATGGCAGAAGAGAGGAATCTATATAAGACAGTTGACCACTTTTGACCTAAGCAGGATAGGATGGATGGTCTTTGCCCCTCACATTACACGTACAGACAAGCCTCTTCCACAGCCTTTGAGTCTGCAAACAATGGTGGCCGGATCCTGTAACTTCTACCCCAGAAGTCAAGGCCCCACATGTCTTTGGGCTCTCCTCCAAACCTCAATAGCAGTTGATGGTTATCTGAGTAGCTTTGGAATCAGAAGGAAAGCAAGTCAGGACTGTGAGCCCCAAATCCCTTCACTCTGATTTTGAAGACTATAACGTTTATATCATGGCCCTAGAATATAAGAACAAAATATTGTCATAGTAACATACATACTGTTTTGTATAGAAGGCTATAGAACATATGATTGTTAGATATACATAATTAATTAGGGTGCATAATTAGAGTCATTATAGATCTTTCTTGATCTATTGAATATGAACCACGTTTTGTTTGTTTTAAGAAAGAACTTGGCTGTGAAATCCCATATATATTTAATCATTAAGGATTAAAGAGTAATTGTAATTCAGGTTAGGGATTGTAGTTTAAAGTAGCCTTATGAGAGAGCTTGCATGCTGGTTTCTGAACGATTTTCACTTAAATTTAGCTATTTAACTCTCAGTAAGCTAATTTGCAGGGTGGAACTATAACAGATCAGATTATTTTTTAAGCTTGTGTTCGGCCACCTTAGAACACCAGAGAGGTGCTAGGTCACGGGCGCCGTATTCCATTAACATGCAACATTTTAATCATCCCGCTCCAATAAATGTTTTAAAATAAATTCTACTTAGGAAAATGCCTGTGAGGCCAAATTCTGACCCGGGCTTGTTTGAGTGTGAAGCAAACAGTGGCCACAAGCCAAGGACGCCGCGTGCTCTCAGCCTGAAACACGAGCCTGGCTCCTGGGAGGCCAGAGAAGCCTAAACAAACATCTGGGTCCTTCTAGCTGCTTACTGCTTTCAGTCTGTAGCAGTCTCCTCTGGGTCCCTATATAAAAGCACAACACGTGGTGTGCTCTGGCTCAGAGGAGACCAGGAAGCTTTAAATTGAAAGCACCGGTTCCTTTAGGGACATTGCACTGCTTGGAGATCCTAACCAGCTGCTACTTTCTTTTATTTTTTTAATCATTTTATTGGGGGCTCTTACAACTCTGATTGCATACCATACATCAATTGTATCCAACATATTCATACTTATATGCCACCGTTCTTTTCTAAACATTTACTTTCCAATGGGTCCATGGGATCAGCTCTTTTCCCTCCCCCTCCCAGCACCCAACCCTCGTGGCCCCTGATAACTTGTTAATTATTTTCAAATCTCCCACCGACCGCTGTCTCCCTTCCCCTCTGGTTTCTGCGGTTCTTCCCCCTGGCTGGAGGTGTGGTTATGTGCCATTCATTCTGATTGGTACCCCCCCCCCACTCCGTCCACATCTTTACTCCCTTTTGGTGTCTATTCCCATTCCTGTTCCTGGGTTCTATGTGTTGTGAGTTTTATCTCTTGCCTATACCTATGTACATGGTCCTGTTTAGTCTAGATTGGGAGGCAGCACTGAGGTCGTGATAGCGGGGTGGTGAGGAGGCCTCCAGGGAACAGAGGTATATTGCTTGACCCATTAGTGCTCTACTGCACCCTGATTGACTCACCCCCTCCCTGGAACTGGGGATGTTCCATTGTCCATAGATGGGCTTTGAGTCTCTGCTCCAACCCCCCTCGATTCTCACCAATGTATTTTTGCTTGTTTGTTTACTGTTTGTTGTGAATCTTCTGGTGCCTGTTGCCCGGTCTCGATGAAACCTCATGATTGCATCAGCTGGTGGGCATCTTCTATGTGGGCATCTTCTATGTGTGCATCTTCTATGTGGGCTTGCTGTTTCACTGTTGGATGGCCCCTTGTTTAGCTTCAAGCCTTTAAGATCCCAGACACTGTATCTCTTAATAGCCGGGCACCATCCTCTGTCTTCACCACATCTGCCCAGCTGCTTCTTTCTAACAACCATCTTTTGCATCTCTACACTTTATTTCCATTAGCCCGCTTCTCCAATTCCCGCCCCCTCCTATTTAATTAGCACTAATGAGTGGCAAATATGTGGATAGGAAAGTCCACCTCTTGCAATAGCAGCCGTTGAGTTTTGATAACCAGCCACTTAAAATGACAAATTGATTCACAATCGGAGAGGAAAGCTGACCCCCCACCCCCCGCCCAGCAGGGACTCAGTATGTGGCATTCAGGTGTGCCTCTCTGGCCAGCAGTGTTTTCTCACGTGACTGTCAGTGACGTTAAGTGGAATGACTTTCCCCAGTTTACCCCAAGCCAACCGTCATATAGACCCTCCCTCAATGGCCTCGGGTCATCTACATGTCTATCTCTGTAGAATTTTCTTGGGGAAAGACACCCCTGCCTAGGCTCAGCAACATTTCTCAATATGCCTCAAGGACTTCTGAAACATGGCTGGGATTGTGCCTGTTTTAGGAGAATTTCAAGCAGATTCTGTGGGGTGAAGGGCGTAGTCTTAGACCTCATTTTGTAGAAACAATACCTAAAATATTTTCCAAAGAGTCTTTATCCAGGCAAGTAGGGTAACAAAAAAAATCAAAATAATCCCTACGTTATAATAAATGAAAAGAAAAAAAGAAATGGTTGCCTTTGAGCTGAATCTGACTCACGGCGGTCCTACGCATTGCCGAGTGGACCTGCTCTGCAGGGTTTTCAAAGTTGTGACTTTCCAGAAACAGACTGTCAGTCAAGGTGCTTCGGAATGGGCTTGAACTGCCAACCGACCTTTCAGAGGGCTTAGCCATTTGCACCACACATGACCTTTATACTATAACAATATGATAGAAGGCTGACAACGTGGATAAATAAATTACAATGGCTCCTTTCATGAGTTCATTGGAGGTTGTTTTTTTTTTTTTTCATTTTGTTTTTTGCTAACTGTACTGAAAACTTGCTGGAGGAAAATTCAAAGCAAATATTTCTCAATGGAGTTTATAGAGGAAGCAGCAGATAAAACGAACAAGCAATCAAATGAAAACACCACGTAGGCGTAAGGTTCACCACCTGTCTGCCAGTCTGCTGCACTGGCGTGGCAACCTGTGTGCTGCTGTGATGCTGGAAGAGTTCCCATCAGTATTTCAAATAACAGCGGGTCACCGATGATGGATAGGTTTAGCAGAATTTCTAGAGGAAGGCAGAGTAGGAAGAAAGGCCTGGTGACCTGCTTCTGAAAGTAGCCCAGGGAAACCTTATGAAATCACTGCAAAATATTGTGCCGCTTACTTGCTTTGGACACTTCACAAGGAAGGTGTATTGCTATGGGAAGATAAATCCTGGTGGGTGAAGTGGAAGGCCAACAAAGGCCTGGGAGGTCCTCGGTCAAGTGGATTGACACAGCGCTGTAACAACATGAGTGGTTGCTAGCAGGACACAGAGCCAGGCTGTGTTTGGTTATGTTGTACATAAGGCTGCCATAAGGTGTGGTCAACTCTGTGATAGCTAACAGTACCACACATGAGGGAGGACACACACACACATTTGCAAACATGTCCCTCTCTTAACTCTCCTACCACTGCCATAGCATTTGTCATCTCATTTTCTAAACAGTGATTTCATGGGAAAACATTTTGGACAGAGAAAGTAATCATTTTCTGTATAGATTGTGATAAGAGTTGTATGAGCCCCTAATAAAACGTTTAAAAAAAAAGAAAGTAATCATTTTCAACAAGCAAAATTCTCTGAACTTGGTCACACAGGGAAGAGTTGCAGAACTGCAATGACTTCATTTAACCTGGTAATCTGAATGAATTTACCTTTTAAAAACTAAGCTAAGCAATGTCTTTGATATCTCAAAAGAGATTCACTCAAGATATACCCAATATTAATCCCGCCTCCTTAACTTCATAAAGACACCTCATTCTCCACTGGGATTATAACTGCAGACACAGAGGTTCGAAATACTCATCATAATAAAATTATTGTGGCTTCGGTGAAAGTTTTTGGAGCACATTAGTTTCCCATTAAAAACTTTATACATTTTGTTTCATAACAACAGTTGGAATAGTTTCAAAATTATAGCTCTATTCCCACTTTCCCTTGGTTTCTCATATCCATCTGTCCATCTCTCCTTCCCCTTCCTGCATTCTGAAATTGTCTGGGGGCAAATGCTGCCCTTGTGAGGTCTCATGGTTCACTGTTCTGCACACTCCTCGTAGGTATTATTCTGAACCTCACAAATCTACTTACTGTTTGGATGACAGGTGATTTGCTGGTAGTGGGTCAGTCCCAGGTGTGAAGGGTGCCTGTGAGCCATAATCTGGGTGCTCCAGCAGTCTCTATCAGACTAGTAAGTCTGGCCTGTGTTGTGACTTTGACTTTTGTCCTTCCATCTTTTTGCTATTGATAATCACGCTGTGATGGAGATGAGCTGCCCTATGCCACCCACACTGTGGAGGAACTTGTATTATGATGCTGATCAGTGAGCCTGCTCCTGGTAACCAGGCACCATCGCATTCTGATTTCTGTTAGTGGAGGCTTGTGTGGTCTGTTTGCGTTTGGGGAAGTCTTTCTTGGAGCCATTGATTTTCTTCCTTCTTCTTTGCATCTGCTGGGAGGAAACTATTCATTGTACCTTAGAAGGCTGCAGTCAAGCATTTAAGATGAGAGCACTTCTCTTCAAAGTAGGATGCAGATAGACCATTGTCTTTGTGGACAGTGTTATGCCAATTGACCTTGATGTACTTACTCCTTGAGCCTTGTGGGCTTAAGCTGTCACACTCAGAGACGCCCACGCCAGGTTTCTGGTTATGGCTAAGACATTTTTGCACCTCTGCCCACTGTAGGCTCTACTATATCCATGGATATATTTGCAGCACATACAAATACTTACGTTGAATTATCCTCTGCCAAACCAACATGTGCTTGTGAATGTACTCTCACACCTGTCCGGTATACAAGTACACTAGGTATACACTCAGAGATTACTGTTTGCTTTTGCTATTGTAGGGTGTGTAGGCAATATTATTTATTGTGGTTGCCCCCCACTCGTGTTCACTGCCTTTCCCTTCACCCAAGGGAAATAATGTCTATTATCTAGTCATTTTCCCTTCCTCTCATCGCTCAGAAAGGAGAAAAAAAAAACAGGGACAAACTTAGGGGCCTTAATTTATGGCATAAATAGTCTATCAAACACGACCAAAGATTCACAAAGTATAGAAACTAAACTAGATGAGAGGAACCTCCTAGAAATTAAACATCTAGGCACATCAAAGGGAAACCTGCTGGCAGAGAGGTTATGTGTTTGGGCCACGATCCTCCAGATTCTCTGTTTGAACCACCACCCGCTCCTTGGGAGAAAACCTGGGCAGGACCTTCTAGTATTATAAAGAGTAACTGTCTCGGGAAATCACAGGGCAGTTCTAGTCTGTGTGAGTCAGCATCCACTTGATGGCAGTGATTTCGGTTTGCGTTTCTCATCCCTAGTCATGATCAAAGGGTGTTTCTTTCTACGTGCAAACCATTTCTCCACTCTTTATAACAGTGACCTTAAACAATATTTGTCCTTTGGGGAAGGACTTATTTCACTTAGCAGGTTGACTTTAAGGTTCATCCATGGTGTGAGATGTTTTGAACATTCATCATGATTCTTTAACGTTGTGTGGTGTTCCATGGGATGTATGTACCATAGTTTGTCAATGGGCCCTTTCATCTTTTTTGCTATTGTTAGCTATGTTGTGCACATGTCTATTATTATCTGGGCCCTTATTTGTCTAGGATATATACATAGTCATAAGACGTCTGGATCACCAAGATGTGAATGCAACATACCGATGTGGAGTAGGGAACTAGTGGAGAGGTCTGAGGGCTGCCCCAATCCCAACTATTGAATGGACACCTTCCCCTCCTCCAATAAGAATTTATTTCAGAAGATAGCATTGAATCTGCAGCTCCAGGAGAGGGACATATCTGATCAGAGCACACGGGTGCTGATGAAAGGGGAAGAGGAGAGAGTGGAGCACATCCTGGCCCACCAGGCCTTGAGGACGATGACCCCAATTAGAGCAGCCAGTCCATAGAGAAGACCACATGGACAGCCCCACTATGAGACATGATGCCCCTCACTGACCCATAGCTCTACAGAGGACAACATCGGAGACACAGTATGAGAATTGCACCCAATCTGATCCTGCCACACAGGCAAAACACTAAGGGGGTGCAACAAAACAGCAAGGGAATGGGGGCGGCAAGGTCCCCAGGGAATGCTGAAGGTGGACTTTGGGGCCAGGGCATGGTGTCCCAATAGACTGGACTGGAAAACACTCCTAAAGGCCAACAAATGATCCTTGAAATAACTACAAGCTTTTCTTTCTTGTTGTGTTTTTTTTTATCATTGGTTTGTTGTTGTTTTGTTGTATATTGTTGCTTGGTTGTGTTCTGTCTTGTTTTTGTGCATGTTATTAGCTCTGCAGATCTGTCTAAATAAGATAGGCTGAATGAACAATTGGAGGAGATAACAATGGGACCAATAGTTCCATGGGGACATGGGAAATGGGGAGGTGGGGGGAAAGATAATGGTGTTAATAAACCCAGGGACAAGGGAACAACAAGTGATCCAAATTGGTGGTGAGGAGGGTGTGGGAGGCCTGGTAGAGCATGATCAAGGGTAATATAATGAAGAGGAATTGCTGAAACCCAGGTGGGGACTGAACATGATAGTGGGACAGGAGGAAAGTCAAGGGAAATAAAGGAAAGAGCTGGGAGGCAAAGGGCATTTATAGAGGTCTAGATAAAGATATGTATATATGCAAATATATTTATATATGTAGATGGGGAGATAGATCTATGTGCCTACATTTATATGTTTAGTATTAAGGTACCAGAAGGACATTGGGCCTCCACTCAAGTACTCCCTCAATGCAAGAATACTTTCTTCTATTAAATTGGTATTCTGTGATCCTCACCTTCCCGACATGATTGCTGAAGACAAAGTGGGTGCATAAGCAAATGTGGTGAAGGAAGCTGATGATGCCTGGCTATAAAAAGAGATAGTGTCTGGGGCTTAAAGGCTTGAAGGTAAACAAGCGGCCATCTAGCTCAGAAGCAACAAAGCCCACATGGAAGAAGCACACCAGCATGTGTGATCATGAGGTGCCGAAGGGATCAGTTATTAGGCATCAAAAAATCATAACATTATCTGGTCACCTCCATGATAGGATAGCTGAAGACAAATGGGTGCATAAGCAAATGTGGTAAAGAAAGCTGATGGTGCCCAGCTATCAAAGATATAGTGCCTGGGGTCTTAAAGGCTTGAAGATAAATAAGCAGCCATCTAGCTCAGAAGCAACAAAGCCCACATGGAAGAAGCACACCAGCCTGTGCAATCACGAGGTGTAGAAGGGATCAGGTATCAGGCATCATCAGAACAAAAAATTTTACCATAATGAATGAGGCGGGTAGTGCGGAGTGGAGACCCAAAGCCCATTTGTAGGCCACTGGAAATCCCCTTGCAGAGGGGTCTCAGGGAGGAGACGAGCTAGACAGGGTGCAATGTAGCAACGATGAAAAATACAACTTTCCTCTAGTTCCTAAATGGTTCCTCACTCCCCCCGCCCACACTGTCAAGTCTGGCTAGACCAGAGGATGTACTCTGGTACTGATAGGAACTGGAAACACAGGGAATCCAGGGCGGATGATCTCTTCAGGACCAGTGGTGTGAGTGGCGATACTGGGAATGTAGAGGGAGAGTGGGTTGGAAAGGGGGAACCGATTACAAGGATCTACATGAGACCTCCTCTCTGGGGGACAGACAACAGAAATATGGGTGAAGGGAGACATCGGACAGGACAAGATATGACAAAATAATAATTTATAAATTATCAAGGGTTCATGAGAGAGGAGGGAGCAGGGAGGGAGAGGAAAAATGAGGAGCTGATGCCAGGGGCTTAAGTGGAGAGCAAATGTTTTGAGAATGAAGAGGGCAATGAATGTACAAATGTGCTTTACACTACTGATGTATGTATGGATTGTGATAAGAGTTGTATGATACCCTAATAAAACAATTTTAAAAAAAAGACTTGTGGATCACATGCTTTTTTTCTCTTTCTTTCACTTTTTAAGGATACAGCATGCCATTCTTGCAGTGGGTGCATCACTTGGCCATCCTACCATTACTATATGAGAGCTCCAGCCTCTCTATACCCTAGTCATTTTCATTTTCTGTTCTTAAGATCACTGCTACTATTTCTGGAGTGAGATGAGGTCTTATTATTGTTTTAATTTGTCTCTCTCTGCTAGCTAATGGCTGTAAAGATCTCTTCATGTATTTGCTGGTCATCTGAATGTCCTCTTTGATTAAGCAAGTGCCTACTCATGTTCTTTGCCTATTTGAAAATTGCATTCTTTGTCTTTTTGTTAAGGTTTTGGGGTTTTCTATACCTTTTAGACATTCGTCCTTTGGCACACATGCCATTGCCAGAAATATTTTCCCAGTCTGTGGGTTCTCTTTTTATTGTTTTGAAGAAATCTCTTGATGTGCGCCCCCACCCCACCCCACCCACGTTTGTGGAGTTAATTCCTACTCATAGCAACCCTGTAGGACAAGGTAGACCTACCCTGTGGGTTTCTGAGAATGTAACTCTTTACAGGAGTAGAAAGCCTCATCTTTCTCCCTCAGAGTGGCTGGTGGTTTTAAACTTTGGACCTTGAGAATCTCGGCCCAATGAATAACCACTATGCCATCAGGGGCCCTCTTGATGTGTACAGATGTTTAAATTAGACCCTCTAACTTTGCCCCTATTTTTTAATGATCTTTGTCATTTTAGGTTTTATATTTATGTCTTTGGTCCATTTTGAGTTAGTTTTCTTATATGGTGGGAGGTATGAATTCCTTTTCTGCAAATGAGTATCAAGTTTTGCCAGCACTGTTTGTTAAAGAAACCATTCCCTATTTAATGGATTTGGGCCCTTTGAAAGGTTTTAATTTTGATGAAGTCCCATCTGTTCTGTCTTTTGATACTTATGCTTTTAGTCCCATATCTATGAATCTGTTGTCAAAAAAAACACAAACAAACAAAAATCCTGAAGCATTACCCTTGTATTTCTTTCTAAGAGTTTGATGGGTACAGTTCTTATCTTTAGATCCTTGATGCAGACTGAGTTAGGAGTCTGAAATAAGAAGGAGTTGGAAATAAGAGTGGTGTGGGCAATCCCTCTCTCCTCTCCGGAATTCAGTCCCTTGCTCCCTGGGTAGTAGTGTTGTTGGTGCTTGCGGCCTTCAGGTTGCAGAAATAATTTTTGTCAGACAAAGTATTTAAGTGCATAAAACTCACATGACAACAAAGCAAGTTGGCTCTCCTTTGACGTTGCATTTCTTTTCATTTGCTGTAACTCACAATGAACCCAAACAATTTTAATGTTATTTAGCTCTGAAACAATTTACAGTTAGCTCAAACTACAGAGCCAGTCTGGCTGTAAGGAGCATGGATCAGAGTCTGACAGATCTGAGTCCAATCTCTAGCTTTACAAAGTACAAAACCTCTTTCCGCTTCAGTGTCCCTGTAGGTGAAATACAGCCCATAGCACCGACCGCATTTCTGTGGTCGGATTAAACAAGGTGAGGTCAGGCGTTAGCCTTTGCTGGCCTCGGTGACGGTTGAGGAGCTTAACCAGTGGGAATCAAGGAACCACCATGGGGGAGAGACAGCACAACTGTACTCACCCACAGCATAGAATTTACAGGGAAAACAAAGGACTCATTTGCCAATGACTCTGAAACACCTCATCCACTGCGTTGCAACCTTTCAGCAACAAACAAACCACCCCATTATAAAATATTGTTAAACCAATGAACAGATGAGTTTGCAGAGAGGATTTTTTGAGAAGATTGTTGAGGAAACTTCTTTGAGGAGGGTTGCCACGATGCTTTGAGTTCCCATTCTGCTCTTTGTGGGGAGGGAGTGGAGGTGTGATGTTTAACCCTCAATTCAACGGTAGGGTGGTGGGGAATGTGTTTCAATGAGCTCCCTTGGAGAACATGGAACTGTGTCCAGCGGTTGGGAAATATAGAGGTTTGTGCCAGACCCACTAACCTCAGTTAAAGTTGACTGTGGCCTTCCCAGCCCCAGAGATCAGAAAGCCACTGGGTTTGGGTTGATCTGCATTCCTAGTGGTTGGATGGTTGGTGCCAGAGATGCTGGGCTGTTTCTTGGGAACAGGATGGTGGGGCTGGCAGGGGAGAATTGGCTCCTAAATGGTATTTTGAGTGAAAAGGGAGAAGACACCAGAGAAGGCAATTCGAGGTGTGCCGGGACCTGTGAAGAGGATCGGAAAGCACCGTGGCGACAAAGAATTGGTTTTCATTCGTTTCCAGACCAAATCATTAAGTCTCAGAGCTCAAACGCCATCCAGCCCAGTCTAACTTATCCAGGGTCCAAGTCTGACCCCGAACCTTCCGGGGGTTCCAGTAGACAGAGCAAGCAGCAACCTGTTGGGGGAGGAAGAGAGGAGCTGGACAGGCAGGATGGCGAAAAAGCAGTCTAGATTTGCCAAATCAATCCACAGTTCGGTTCAGACCTGTGCTGCTCAGTGGGGCAGTCACCTTTGTGGCCACTGAGCATTTGAAATACGACTCTTCCAAATCGAGATGTACTTCAAGGGGAACGTGCACACGGAATTTCAAAGACTTAGTAAGGAAAAAGAATGTAAAGCCCCTCACTAATAATTTTGTAATAAGATGCTGAAATAATGAGAGGTTGGCTGTATCTTCTTTTTAAAAAACTTGTGACTACTAGAATGTTTAAACCACACATGTGGCTCCCATTTGTGGCCTCATTCTATTTCGATTGGAGTCTGTTTAAGCCTTGCGGTGCTTTCTTCAGTTTAGAATTGTGTGATTCTCAAGCAGGCTTCATCACAAGCTTCAGGTCTTGTGCACAATATGGGGTTCTCAGCAAGACTGATTCTCTCAACAGCGTGCTGAACATGGCCTCGCCAGATGATAAACTCAGGGGACAATGTCATGACAAACTCCAGCAGCACTTGTGTTCTCCCTGACTCTCTGCCCATCTGCTGCCCACTGCTGACCCAAGTCCGATCTCCTACAGCTCACAAAATGTTGCCACTGCACAAGCAAGGACAAAGGGAAGTGGAAATAGCATGCTGCCACACACGGATGAGCGACAGAACGAACCTCTAACACATCGTGGCACACTGGAAATCATTTGTCCTTATTCAAATACCTGATTTTTTAAAAATCACGGGAAGCAAAGGCGAACTTTCTGGAGCTTAGTCATGTCATATGAAGGCTTGCAGAGCTTCTGGAGGGGTGGGAGTGGGGATGGGTGTGGGGACACAAACAGTTAAGTACTCAACTATCAGCCAAGAGGTTGGAGGTTTGAACCCACCCGGAAGTGCCTCTGGGGATGGACTTAGTGACCTGCATCCAGAAGAGTCACCCACGGAGCACGTCAACTCCATGCACAGGTGACTCCGGGAAGCAGGAAGGACTCACTGGCAGCTAGCACCAGCATCAGGCCCTGGAAGGTCAATGCTAAGGAAGGGACTTCAAGGTGAAAGCAAGTCTTTCTGTCTCCTTGCATGTCCTTCCTATGGTGTGTCCATGGTTGTAGGATGCCTTGGGCCCGAGGAGAGCTGCTCAGAACATGCCCCTCTCACAGTAGGATGCCCAGTGAAAGGTCTTGGTGAATAATACTGTGTCAAAGCGCCATAAGATGGCACGATTGTCAAGGCAGCATTGCTTTAAAATGAGATGGTTTTCTCAGAAAGCCCAGTAAGGAGTCTGGTCCTCCCCTAGCCTTTGAGAAGGGCAGAAAGGCAGCTTTCTCTCTTCATGGTTTCTTACAACGTAAGGTTAACTTCGTTTTATACCTAGCTGATTACATCTTGCAGTGACCTAAAGGCGTGTTTCAAGCTTCAATATTGACAATAAATGACCAACATAAGTTGACATGCATAGAGTACAAAAAAAAAAAAAGTTTTGCAGTTTCCAGTAATGAAAGTGAAAATTATACTCTAAGTCCTTTTGACTTTATCAACAGAGGGTATGAAAGATTGATCAAAAGCATGGGAGATAATCCACAATTTTAAATGTACCCATCCCCCAATTCCAAAAGTCCACCAACAACTGATTAGATAAATATATTGTGGTATAGATTTACCCAAATCAAACACCAAACTCACTGCCGTCAAGTCAGTTCTGTCTCACAGCGACCCCATAGGGCAGAGCAGAGCTGCCCCTGTGAGTTTCCAAGACTGTAACTCTCTCTGAAAGTAGAATAGCCTCATCTTTCTCCCGAGGAGTGGGCTGGTGGTTTTGAACTGCGGACTTTGCAGTGAATTATTATTCAGCCATCAAAAGAAATGGAAATATTGACTCATTAAAATTTGTAAACATTATGTTAAGAGAAAGCAGTCCCTGTGTGATGCAAAAGCTTAGTTAATAAGCTTAGTTAGTTGACTAAAGAGTGGCCGGGTCCAGTCCATCCAAAGGTGCGTCTGTACAGGAAAGGCAGGGTCGATGGTTAATGGTTTCCTTTAATCTACCAGTTATTAGAAAAATGAGTTGTACCTCATTCTTCTGAAAAATGAGTTGTACCTCATTCAGAATGGGTGTTAGAGTTCTTCAGGGATTAATATGCTTAGCTACTAACTATCATTCATTATGGGTTGCAAAATAGGGCATATTTAATTCTACTATTCCTTTTTGTTGTTGTTGCTTATTATCTGTAAGATTCCTATAAAGCAATATTTCCCCCTCAACAACTATTTGGTTATTTTGAGGAATAGTTTGTGTAGGAAAAAACAGGGAAAATGCATTACGTAGCTGCATTGTATGAAGAAATATGGTATTCTATTACTATAAAATGTCATTTACAGGAAAAATGACATTTCACCTACAGGAGAAATGTCAAAGGAAACTTTCAAGCTTTAAATATAGCCGGAAAATATGTATTTGTGGGGCAAACTACCATCAAGAAAGAAGGGTCAGGAAGTGAACTAGTTCTTTGGACCTGAAGCCTCTGTGCTGAGAACCTCTTAGACCCAGGGGAGATTTATGTGAAGTCAAATGTAAATCTCCAACAAATGCTGAGCCCACAGACATTGAAAAGGGATTAAGACCTTCCTCCAGAGTCAACACACACATACAGAAAGCCTTCCCTTAAATTCAGTTGTGTTGGTTACATAATCTGGTATCAATTTGGGACTTGAGAGGATTATGAGTAAAGGGGTGGAGTCTAGTCTGTCATTCATTATATAGCCAATGAACCTCTCTGTGGGCATGCCTGCTCCTCGGCTGACCTCCAAGACACATGGCGCTATGCCCTGGAGAAGCCACATGGAATTACTCGGATACAACCCGGCCTCTGGAGCCAGAGCAGCCAAGTAGAGACCCCTGCTAGCTCTGCCAGCGCTGAGATGCTTACAACACCCCTGGGTCCAGACGACTTCCCACCCACTGGCCTGTGATCTTCCTGCATTCGGCGTCATTGCCTGTGTTTTGTGAGTCTGAAGAGGACTTTATAGATTGGTATCAGACATATAGGCTAATATTGGACTTATGGACTGGGCTGGGATGGTTTCTCTATGCCCATTTGCTCTTATACAGAAACCTCTTCCTTATACACATATGCATGTTTATGAATTTGTTTTTCTAGTCTACCTGGACTAATACACCAGTATTCTGAATCCAAACTTCTAGCCTTCTAAACTATGAGAGAATTCACGTCTATTTGTTAAAGAAAAACCAGTATATGAGTAAAAAATATTACAAGTATCACCCCTATCCATTTTCTAATGCTGAATGCAATTAATGACACTGAATTGTAAATGGTCAAAGGCAAATATTTGACTATACACATTCCAATATTTTAAGTGTACTATAAAACGTGGTATCCATGAAAACAATTCTGTGGGTAAATCTGGGAAAGGCACCCTTTGCATAGGAAAGCAGGATAAATGCTTGACAGTTTCCCTACACTTACCAGTTCTTAGAAAAATGACTGGTACCTTATGATACCTTAAAAGGCAGTGAATTTTGCCCAATCTCCTTCTTTCCCTTACCCTTCACCAAAGTGAAACCCTAATAAATATCTTGCACCCAAATGTAGCTTCAGGGTCCACCCCGGGAGTGCCCAAACTCTGACATCCTACTGCAAGCTCAGTTAGGGTCTCACCCCTAGCCCACCCCACATATCATCCTCCTCCAGGGGGAGTTTAAGGGTAGAGCTTGCAGTGAGGATGTGCTAAGAGACTGGGGAATAGACCTGCTGGTAAATGCCTCATCCCCTCCCTGTTACACCGCATACAAACTTGACATCAAGACGTTTGAGCCAGTGAGCTGCTGGTATGGCTCTCTGCTCAGAACCAGAAGAGGTCATCTGGGAGCTGGCCACTAGAAACTTCCTTGCAGTTTGCTCGAAAGCAAAGACCTCTCCAAGTGCCAAATGGGTTGAATCCACTCTCTGGCCTTTGGTCACCTGAGAGGACAGTTCTCTGTGTGCCCTGTCCCTAATCTTTCTGCCCTGACTCAACTCTTCCCAGTGTCCTTGAAGACCAGACCGGAGTGTCTCCAGAGAGCCGATTGCCAGAAAGGGTCTATGCTAGACCCTCCATTGTATGTGTTTCCCGGTCTTCCTTCACCTTCCCCCATTGTAACTTGGACTTTAGCATGTTTTCTGAAGCCTTCCTTGAGACAAGAAGACCTAATAAATGCATTTAGGGGCGATCCAATGAAATGTTTACACATCTCTGTTATAATGCCTCTTTGAGAGTGGTAGCAAGAGAGGGATCAGATCGTGGAAAATCACACTGCCGCTAGTCTCGCCTCTCTCCAGGAGCTCACATTTCCTGCTAGTGTAAGTGTGGGCCTCTGGCGAAGAGCTGCCTTATGCACTACTCCGATGCCAACCACCAATGTTTATTTTAAAATACAGAACGTGGCCACAGAGGAATGGGGAAATTGGCATCAGTTCCCCTTCCACCAGATCACTCGCCCGTTGATATTTATCTCCTTATCGGAAAAGTGAAGAAGCTCCCCCGTCGGCAGTAACAAGAAGGAAGGCCCGCCAATGGTACTTTCCAGGGGAACCAGCAAGGCAAAAGACAATCTAGAGCCAGGACCTGGAGTTACTGAGGGTGCAAAGGGGTCAATGGTCTATTTGCCACAAGGTTGGGGTTGAAACCCACCCAGAGAAGCCTCGGAAGACAAGCCTGGCAATCTGCTTCTGGAATAACATAGCCCTGAAAGTCCCATGCAGCACAATTCTAGACTGGTCGCTGCCAACTGGAATCCACTCTAACACAGTGGTTCTCAACCTTCCTCTTGTCTCGACCCTTTCATACAGTTCCTCATGTGATGGTGACCCCCCCACCCATAAAATTATCTTCGTGGCTACTTTATTATTGTCATTTTGCTCCTGTTATGAAGCGAGCGACCCCTGTGACAGGGTCGTTCAACCCCCACCCCACCCCAAGGGGTCGCGACCCACAGGTTGAGAACCGCTGTGTCTAGGAAGTACCAGCAGCAGCGTAGCTGGAGCCTGCTGGCTAGAGGCTGCCCTGCATCTATGGCGGACAATTGGGAAGGTCCTTGGATCTGTGCTGACCCCAAGGAGGTTCTGGGAGAGGACGCACAAGGCCCTCGCAGCATGTGAAATACAAAATCTTTGTTGTTTTTCCATGCTGCCTAATTGAGATAATTTCGTTTGAAGTTACAGCTCCTGGCTCAACTGTCAGAGGCCTGCTGTGGCTTCTTGACTCAGTGCCCACGCCGCCCAGGCGTTCTGCCTGTGTGACTGCGCAGTGTTCTCGGGAGCTGTCAGGCCTCTGCAGCCGTGTAAGAGCAGCTGCACGTGCGCGGCATTCATACCCCAAACAGCAATATTTCACAGACCCAGACAAGACGCTTTCCCCAAAGGCCCCAAGTTTAAAGTTTAAGTCCGGGACTTTCTAGGTTGGCGTGGTCTGAGGCTCCTCTAAGGGAACGGAGGGCCAATCAGCTCACTCCTTCCAATCTCTCTGTGTGCCCTGTGACCTTTCTGTTCACACTGACTTCCAGGGTGAGTTGTGGAATTAAATCATCAGGGCCGCCCGGGTGGCCCCAGCCCTACTCAATGCACATACTTCTGAGGAGTGGAGAAAGCTCTGAGAGTTCAAGAGGCTGAGTGTTACCGCCTGTCCCCAAAGCTTTTCCTGAACACTGCCCACCCCCCGGGGGCCCGGGTGTAGTATGAAGAGCTTCACCCAGGAGCCACTGAGCAGCTGAGCGAACCCAGAGACCCAGATCTTACCCTGTAAGCGGCCAAAGTCAATTTTGTCCTTTATCTCCCTGGTCTAAATAGTCTGGGGCGCTCTCTGGGGGTTTCTACATTGTCACAGGAGGTCTCTGGGACTGGAAATGGACGAATGAACACAGACCTAGAAAACAATCACAGTCTTTCCAGGGAACCGCAGAGTCTGCTGGGACCCAGTTCATCCACCTGTGAAACAGAGATAAGAACAATTCCAGTTTCCTAGGGTGGCTACTTTGATAAGCAAGGAACACGGGGCGCATCTAGTACAGTTACACGCAATGAACTTTTATGAATCACCGTTTTGCTATCGTCAATATCACTCTTACTCGGCATTTGTAAATGACAGTGGTTTCAACTCATAGTAGTTGCTAGCTAAGCCTTGCTAAAACCTTGGTTAAGCCTGTCGATATTGGAGAGGTTAGACGCACATCTATCATTCTATTTCTTAGTTTTCAGATAGCCAGAAAAGCCACACACTGGGACAAATGATTTTGAAATTTCATGTAGCAAGAACTATTATGACATATACATTCACTGCCATCAAGTCAATTATGACTCATCGTGACCGGATAAGACAGAGTAGAGCTGCTTCTTTGGGTGTCAGAGACTTTAAATACGTAGGACAATAGACAGCCTCATCTTTTTACCTCGGAGTGGCTGGTGGGTTTGAACTGCAGACCTTGTGGCTAGCAGCTCAGTGTTATCGTGTCACCCGGGGCTCCTTATAATGAATTATAAATGTTAACATTTCAGACCCATGCAAACAACCAAATCAAGGCTGGAGGAGGGAATGGCCTTAGAGCTCACATGATGAGCACCCAGTTTGCAGCAGCCTCGGTAGGACAGTGAACGTACAACACCCATGTGCAGGGTCTCCGTCGGACTAAGCCGCTGACGACTCCATTCTGACCACTGATTGACCTGGGGGGGTGACTAGCTTTGCTGTCAGACAGAGCACATTGCAAAGTAGACTAGTGCACACGTAGGTGGGTCAACATTCAAAACTTTAACATTTGTTCTCCTTTTTGGCTCATTTACATTTTATTCTAGTTTTTATTTTCTGCTTTCTTTTCATTAGAAGTGTTTGTCTGTTTGGATTGCTATTTTTGTTGTTTGGTGTTGTTGCTTTCATATGTTTTTCTTTCAATGAAATCCAAGAGAGATAAATCTACAAAGATAGCAATCAGATTAGTAGTTTCTTGGGGTTATGTCGGGGGAAGTGGGGAGGAAGTGGGGAGCTGCCAATCATGAGCACAGGAAAGAAGATGATCTAAACTTGATTGTGGTGATGATTGTACGGCTCTTGATGCTTACGTCATTGAATTGTATGCTATGCGCATTCTGTGTCAGCAAACCGGTTAAATGTAAACAAGGGAAGATACAGACCAACAGGGGAAATGAAACTGAGTGTGGTAATAAGTGGTATACAGCAATGATGGCCATAAGGATAAAACTGGGGTGCAAATTTGCATCCAAGTTTTCTGGCAATCAAAAAAAATTTTAAGTAATATAATTAGATAGTTATCTACATCAGGGAACCCAGGACAGATGAACCCCTCATGATCAGTGGTGAGAGTGGTGATATCAAGAGGGTGGAGGGAGGGTGAGGGAGAAAGGGGGAACAGATGACAAGGTCTACATATAACCTCCTCCCTGGAGGACGGACAGTGGAGAACTGGGTGAGGGAGACTTCGGATGGTTTAAGAGATGATAACATAATAATTATTTCGAAATTATCAGGGGTTCACGGAGAGGGGGAGCGGGGAGGGAGGGGAAAAATGAGGAGCTGATACCAAGGGCTCAAATAGAAAGCAGATGTTTTGAGAATGATGATGGCAACATACGTACGAATATGCTGGACACAAATGATGTATGTACGGATTGTGAAAAGAGTTGTATGAGCCCCTAATAAAATGATAGATTAAAAAAAGAATTAACCCAAGAAACTGAAATTTCAGCTGTAAATAAGTAAATAAATATAAATCTTTGTGGCAAAAAAAAGTTATGCTAATTTTTCAGGGGACTGGGGAAGCAAGAAACAAACATTTACACAAAAAGTCTTTTAAAAGAAGTGGGTACATATTAAATTTTTTCCCTTTGGCCTGGCCCGTCATCTGGGGATGGTGAGAACTGCTATGGCTAAGGCCTTCATCTCACCTGTGCGGTGAATGCAGGAGCTGACCTAGGAGGGTCAAAGTCAGCAAAGGCCGTTCTGTGGAGGCACAAACCAAGCATTCCGGTTTCACGTCTCTTTATTGATTTAGCTTTGTCCAGATCACAACCCAGAACTTGCAGAGGCAAGAGGGATTGATGCTCATCAAACTTTCATCCAAGTCATCATTCTCTCCATTGTTTTGACAAACAACCAAGCAAAATGATAGCATCAGACCATCTGAGATTATATTTATTTTTCTAAAGGACTGGATTGGATTATAGTTTAATTTTCTGGGATTGAAACTGAAATGAGATAATAAATGATGAATGTTACCTTTTAAAATAATTTCTTTTAAACATTCTAGCTTTCTATCTACCCTTTCATGAGATTCATTTTTTTAAGATCATTTTATAGGGGACTCTTACATCTCTTATAACAATCCACACATCAATTGCATCAAGCATATTTGTACATATGTTGCCATCACAACTTTTTTAAAAAAATTTATTTTAACAACTTATTGGGGCTCATACAATTCTTTTCACAGTTCATACATATACATACATCAATTGTATAAAGCACATCTGTACAGTCTTTGCCCTAATCATTTTTTTCTTTTCTTCTTTTACATTTTATTAGGGACTCATACAACTCTTACCACAATCCATACATATACATACATCAATTGTATAAAGCACATTCATACATTCCCTGCCCCAATCATTCTCAAGGCATTTGCTCTCCACTTAAGCCCCTTGCATCAGGTCCTCTTTTTTTTTTCTCCCCTCCCTCCCCATTCCCCCCTCCCTCATGTGCCCTTGGTAATTTATACATCGTTATTTTGTCATATCTTGCCCTATCCGGAGTCTCCCTTCCCCCCTTCTCTGCTGTCCCTCTCCCAGGGAAGAGGTCACATGTGGATCCTTGTAATCAGTTCCCCCTTTCCAACCCACTCACCCTCCACTCTCCCAGCATCGTCCCTCACACCCTTGGTCCTGAAGGTATCATCCACCCTGGATTCCCTGTACCTCCAACCCTCATATGCACCAGTGTACAGCCTCTGTCCTATCCAGCCCTGCAAGGTAGAATTCGGATCATGGTAGTTGGGGGGAGGAAGCATCCATGATCTGGGGGAAAGCTGTGTTCTTCATCGATACTACCTCACACCCTAATTAACCCATCTCCTCTCCTAGACCCCTCTATGAGGGGATCTCCATTGGTCGACACTTGGGCCTTGGGTCTCCACTCTGCACTTCCCCCTTCATTTAATATGATATATATATACATATATATATACATATATACAGATACACATATATACACATACATACACACACTTATATCTTTTTTTTTTTGCATGATGCCTTATACCTGGTCCCTTGGGCACCTCGTGATCGCACTGGCCGGTGTGCTTCTTCCATGTGGGCTTATTTGCTTCTGAGCTAGATGGCCGCTTGTTCACCTTCAAGCCTTTAAGATCCCAGACACTATCTCTTTTGATAGCCGGGCACCATCAGCTTTCTTCACCACATTTGCTTATGCACCCATTTGTCTTCAGCGATCCTATCATGGAGGTGTGCAGTCAATGATATGATTTTTTGTTCTTTGATGCCTGGTAACTGATCCCTTTGGGACCACTCGATCACACAGGCTGGTGTGTTTTTCCATGTGGACTTTGTTGCTTCTGAGCTAGATGGCCGCTTTTTTATCTTCAAGCCTTTAAGACCCCAGTCACTATCTCTTTTGATAGCCGGGCACCATCAGCTTTCTTCACCACATTTACTTGTTCACCCACTTTGGCTCCAGCCGTTGTGTCGGGAGAGTGAGCATCATAGAGCTCCAATTTAATAAAAGAAGGTATTCATGCATTGAGGGAGTGTTTGAGTAGAGGCCCAAGGTCCTTCCGCCACCTTAATACTTGACCTATAAATATAGACACATAGATCTATTTCCCCATCCTCCTATATATATTTGCATGTACATGTCTTTGTCTAGACCTCCATGAATGCCCTTTGACTCCTAGCTCTTTCCTCTATCTCCCTTGACTTTCCTCCTGCCCTACTACCATGCTTCATCGCCACCTGGGCTAGAGTATACCTCTTCTCTAAGCAACCTTACCCTTGATCATTTCCCACCAGATCTGCCACTCCCCTTTCTCTACCATTTGGGGTCCCATGTTTTTCCCTTGTCCCTGGGTTTGTTAACACCACTTCCTTACCCCCCCTACCCCCCCACCCCAAGTCCCCCCAGAACTGTCGGTCCCGTTGTTTTTCCTCCAGATAGTTCATCCAGCCTGTCCTATTCAGACAGACCTGTGGAGTCACTAACATGCACGAAAACTAGACAGAGGAAAACAAAGCAACAGTATACAACCAGACAACAAAACAACAAAAACAAACCACTGACAAAGAACAGAACAAAACAGTTCACAAGAGAAAAGCTTGTAGTTAGTTCAGGGATCGTTTGCTGGCCCTTAGGAGCGTTTTCCAGTCCAGTCTGTTGGGGCACCACGGCCTGGCCCCAAAGTCCACTTTCAGCATTCCCTGGGGACCTTGCCACTCCATTCCCTTGCTGTTCCGCTGCACTCCCCCAGTGATTTGCCTCGGTGGCCATCACAACTTTATAAATATTTACACTCTATTTGAACCCTTGGTATCAGCTCTTTTTACCATCCCACCCTTGTGACCCCTAGGTAAACTATAAATTATTATTATTTTCATATCTTACACCAACCCTAGTCTCCCTCCACCCCCACATGGGTTCTTTGCCCTTCCCTCCTGGCATTGTTATTCCCATTTCTGTTCCCGAGGGGTTTTTCTGTGTACATGCTTTGGCCTAGCCTTCAGTGAAATGCAGGACTGGGGTCATGATAGTGGGTGGTGAGGAAGCCTCAAGGAACTCTGAGATTCTGCTGATGATATTTTCTTAGAACTATGTGCTAGAAAAAATTGGCATGCTGGTATGCTCGTGAGAAGCCCTGGTAATGCGGTGGTTAAGCATGGAGTTGAGAACGGAAGTGTTCACAGTTCCAATGCAGGAGAAGGACGGGGTAGCCAGTTTCCTTAAAGATTTACCGTCTTGATAACCCTATGAGGACAGTTCTACTCTGTCCCGCACGGTTACGATGAGTCTGAATAGACTCCACAGCAGTCCGTTTTGTGACGCTATTAAATAATGGAAATGTAGTGACAGAAACTGACGTAAATCTTATTTTTTAAAAACATACAGCAGCTTTATTGACATATAATTCACATGTCATACAACCCGATGGTTTAAAATATTAGGAAAGAGTCATACAATCATCACCGTAATCAATATTATAACACTTTCTTTATTCTTATACTAATTACTATTAGCTCCCCATTTCCCCCAGCTTCCTCTGCCACAGCCCCAAGACACTGTTCATCTACCTACTGTTTCTACAGCTTAGTCTATCCTGGGTTTCACATAAAGAAACATGCAACACCTGCTCCCAACAACAATGAAAAAACAAACAAACAAACAAACAAGAACTAGAACAAATGTAAAATGGAGTCAGAAGGAAGAACAAATAGTGATGTGCTAAATTTTAACCTAACTATATCTGCATTAATTCACTTTTCAGTGCACTCTGTGGGATAGCATGGTTCCATCCATGCGGGGTCCCTGTAAGTGGGTTCGGGGCTTTCTCTATCATCTGTAGCCTTCTGAAAACCAGGTGCTTAGAATTTAAGCTCAAATACACTTCCCTCCTTGGTCTTGGATTTTATTATTTTCAACCCTTGGATCACACAGGCTGTGTGCATTTAACTAACACCTCACCCCGATGGCTGCTCACTTTAAAACAAGACTTTAACACTCCAGATGCTATTCTTTCTGCTAGCTGGGCACCAGCTAAGTTCGTCACCGTACTGAAGCAAATTTCAGTTTTAACATCCATAGTTCTTTTTTACTTAAGTTTCCAAGCACAATTATCTTTCTTACATCTTACTTAGTTCTTATTCTGTTTCCATGGCTTTGAACAATTATGTATAATTTGTGTCATTTATCATAAGCTACCTAAAAACCTTTCTGAGAGGTGAGACATGACGTCAGTCAATTGTATTAGTCTGGGCAGACTAGAGAAACAAATCCAGAGACACTCATATACACATAAGAAAGAACGTTACAAAAGGAAATAGAGGAAAGAACTAGGAGGCAAAGGACATTTATAGAGGTCTAAATATAGGCATGTACATATGTAAATATATTTATATATAACAATAGGGAAATAGATCTATGTACTTATGTTTTATGTTAAATATTAAAGAAGCAGATGGACATTGAACCTCGACTCAAGTACTCCCTTGATTCAAGAACACATTGTTCTAATATTCCGGCACTCCGTGATGCTCACCTTCCCAACATGATCGCTGAAGCAAAAATGGGTGCATAAACAAATGTGAAAAAAGCTGATGGTGCCCAGTTATCAAAAGATATAGTGTCTAAGGACTTAAAGACTTGAAGATAAACAAGCAGCCATCTAGCTGAGAAGCAATGAAGTCCACATGGAAGAAGCACACCAGTCTGTGTGATCATGAGATGTTGATGGGATCGGGTATCAGGCATCTAAGACCCAGAACAAAATCATACCAATGTGAAAGGGAAGTGGGGCATGGAGTGGAGACCCAAAGCCCATCTATAGACAATTGGACATCCCCTTACAGAAGGGTTACAAGGAAGAGAGAGCCAGTCAGGGTGCAGCATAGCACCCATGAAATATACAACTTTCCTCTAGTTCTTTAATGCTTCTTCTCCCCATCTCCCCATCATGACCTTAATTCTACCTTACAAATCTGACTAGCTCAGAACATGCACACTGCTACGGATAAGAGCCTACAACACAGGGAATCCAGGACAGATAAATCCCTCAGGACCAATAATGGGAGTAGAGATACCAGGAGGATAAGGGGAAGGTGGGGGAATAAAGGGGAAATTGCTCATAAGGATCGACATATAACTCCCTCCCAAGGGACGAATGACAGCGAAGTGGGTGAAGGGAGACAGAGGATGATACAAAATATGAAAATAATCTATAATTTATCAAGGGTTCAAGAGAGAGGGATGGTGGAAGAGGAAGGGGAAAATGAGGAGCTGATATCGAGGGCTCAAGTAGAAAGAAAACGCTTTGAAAATGATGATAGCAACATATGTACAAATGTGCTTGACACAGTGGATGAAGTATGGATTGTGATAAGAGCTGTAAGAGCCCCCAATAAAAGTACTTAATTAAAAAAAGAAAGAGCTTTATATCAAGAATAATCATGTATCAATAAAACATCCCAGTCCAGTCCACTCAAGTCCTTATTCTAGTCCAGAAGTCCCTCTTCAGACACATGCAGCCTCATACAAAGATGCAGAATGCAGGAAGATCACAGGTTGGTGGGTACAGAGTCGTGTGGATCCAATGGTGGGGATGCATCACAAGCTCGTTCAGGTCTCAGCATGACTGGTCTACAGGAAGGTAAAGGCAGGTAGAGGGAGGCTCCCAGGACCCTCCTCATGAGAAGGCAATGCCCACAGGGAGGCACCGCCAGGCTTTGATCTGATTGACAGGGTAGACTTCACACATACATTTTTATATATCAAGTTGATATGAAATTATGTCACATCAATGTTGGTTTGGTTCACAAGTCACCCAGAACCTGACACCAAACACAGTTGAAACACACCCAAAAGTACAGAGATTGGCAGCCCAGGGCTAAGGTTCTCTCTGTTCTTCAACTGCACCATCCGAATGTGGCTTTCATTCTTACTATCTGAGATCATTTCTGTACCTCTCTCCTTCCAGCCCCCAACACAATATGTATACACGCTGGACAGGAAGAAGAGGGAAAAGAGGAAACTGCTAAAAAATAAAATCCCAGCTGAGGCTGTTCCTTTTAAAAGCCCCTTTCTCCCAGAAACCTGCATAGCTCACTGACTAGAACTGGGCTATAAAGCAGCCTAGCCACAAAAAGCTCCAAGAAGGTGAATATTTCCATTGGAAACATTGCTGAGTTAAACAAACTCAGGTCTAGTAGTAGTGAAGGAGTTAAGAGTGTTTATAAAATAAGGAATTAAGAGTGTCACCCACAATAAATAACTGTAATATAATATTAACCAGGAAAAAAACCAGGGAAACAATAGTCTCTTGTGTATGACCTCATCTATGGAAAGCAAAAGAATGAGAGTCTTTGGTGGGCGATGGCATACAATTATATGAATGTTTCTCTATTTTCTTTGTTTTATTAACATAAACACGTGTGACTTTAAGGAAAATAAATTGTAGTTCACAAAACAGGATGTATTTTCTGTCTATGTTGAACTGATAGAATTTTCCTATTTGCCATTCACACCAGCATTCTGGTCGTGAAATAACAGTATTTATAGACACTAGCCAGTTACATGGTCTTCCTCATCCAGTTAGCACCCCCCACCCCCCACAGCAATACTGTCTCTGCCTTTAAAAGCTTCACGAGAAGGGGAGTATACATCACGTGTCCAGATCAGACTTGTGGTGTCAGGGCAATAAGAGAGAATTTGGCTTAGCTGAAAAAACACTGAACCGAGAGCAATGAAACTCACTTTGTGCACGTCAATATCTAGGTCATCTTGGGCAGCACGATTAAGTTTTTAAAAAGACAATGGAACCATCTGTAAAATGAGTTCTTCAAACTACGAAATTCTTTAAAAGTCCATTTTGGCAATGGCATGCTGCAGGTCTTTTAACTACCTGGCAGCATAATGGCTAAATCGGTTGCAGTTAACTGAAAGATTGGCAGTTGGAGCCAGTAGAAGATTCACAGGGGAAAACGTGTCTGTCTCCTTGCACAAATGTCTACAGCCCTGGAAATCCTATGGGGCAGTTCTATCCTGCCCCGTGGAGTCACTATGACCCGGAGCCAGCTTGACAGCAATAAGTTTGGGATTCATGAAATCATGAAATATCGTCCTTTGTACTGACATTTCATGTAGCATATTGTCAAGGTTCATCCATGGAGCAAAACGGCATTTCTCCTTCTTGTTGAAAAACAGTCCTTGGTGTGTATATATGGTATTCTTTATCCATTCATCTGTTGATGGACACGTGGGATATTATGACTAATATTCCAGGGTACATCAATGTCAAGTGATGTTTTGCATCCCTCCTGTAAGGCCTTCTAGTTATTACGTAAGAGTGGGTTGCTGGTTCAGATGGTAATCCCAGGTTTAACTTTATGAAAAATCATCGTTTTCCATTATGGCTGCATCATTTGACACTCCCAGGAATAAGAGACTAAAGTTCCAATTTCCCACATCTTCAGTGATACTTGTTAGTTTTCTTTCTTTTTAAAAAAGTATCTTTCTTATTGTTGGGTACAATCGAGTCTGTTCTGACCCATAGCTACTGTATGTACAACAAGCAAAACTCCCCAGTCCTGCCCCATCTTGCCAATTGTCCTATGTTTGAGCCCATTGTTGCAGCCACCATGTCAGTCTATCTTGTCAAGGCCCTTCCTTTTTCCCACTCCCCTTCTACCAAGTAAGATGTCCTCCACTGACTGGTGTCTGTTGACAACATGTCCAAAGTAGGTCACCATCCTTGCTTCTAGGGAGCATTCTGACTGTACTTCTTCCAAGACAGATCTATTTGTTTTTCTGTCAGTCTATGGTGGTTTTGGTTCTTCACCAACACCATAATTCAAACACATTGATTCTTCTTTGGTCTTCCTTAGTCAATGTAAGACTTTTACATACATATGCGGTAATTGAAAATATCATGTCTTGGGTCAGGCACACCTTAATCCTCAAAATAACTTCCTTGATTTTCAACACTTTAAAGAGCTCAATTTACACAAGGTCATGCTTCGTTGGCTCTCTGGACTATGGCTTCCATTAGCTATCCCTTTTTGTGAGTGTGAAGTGGTATCTCTCTTTCTCTTTGTGGCTTTGTTCAATTGTGTTTTACTTGGTTTAGGGAGTTGGTTGGCCTGGACTCCTCTTTCTTTCTCTCTTTCTTTTAACCTTTTATTTTTTGCCTTAAATGATAAATATGTGTTACTCACTGTTTATAGAGCAAATCAGTTTTCCAGCAGACAGTTCGTACACGTTTTGTTTCATCTCATCACTGCCATCTCTACAAGGTAGCATCATTTGTCCCACTTCCCCTTTGCCTTCCCCATTCCTAGTTATCCTTCTGTCATAACTCTGCTGAACTTTGTCTTCAAGTAAATGCTGCCCTTTTGATCTCAAATGATTGATCATTCTAAGCTGTGTGTACCTCCCTGTTGTTATTATTCCCCTTCTAAACCAGTCTGTTGATGGGCTGAAAATTGAGCAAGAGGTGCGAGTTTAGTTCCAGAGTTGGGAGTGATTACAGACCATGATCTAGGGGATTTCACCAGTCTCACCTGAACCGGTTCCCTTTTTTTTTTTTTTTTACAATTTAGAATTCTGTTCCACATTTTTCTTCCATTCTACCCAGGATCTTTTAATGAGATCTTTTTCAGAGCAGTTGGTACTTCTAGCTGGGCTCCATCTCGTTCTTCAGGTCTCAGGATTGTGGAGACTGATGCTCATGTGCTCTAGTCACCCATTGCGTTATTTGGTTCCATGTGATTGGTTTTCTTCACTCTTCTTTGTTCTAGACAAGGAGAGACCGATACTTGCTCCTGAGATGGATGCTGACACAATTTTCAAACCTGTTACTACTCAGAGTAGACTGTAGAACATAGCCATTGTGTCTATGTTATGTCAACTCCCCTAGGGGTTCCCTGAGCCCATGGTCCTAAGTCCCTATGTTTGGTTATGTCTAAGAACTTTTCATAATTTTGCCCCTGTATGTCCCACCACGTTCATAGATATATTTACAACACAGGTAAACACAGATGTAGAAATACTCTTCCCCAAACCTGTGTGCTTGTAAGTATGTGTATGCGTGTGTGTGTGAGTATAGCTCAACATATGTATTTTTCCATTCATCCACTCACAGATCACATGGTTGTAGAATTGTGTATTCACCTCTGCTGCTCTTCCAAATGTCTTCCCCATCCCCAGAAATTTTTGGTTGACTCCCTCTTATTGTATGCTGCCTTTCCCTTCAGCTAAGTTAAGATGTCTACCTTCTATATAGTAATGTACTCTCCCTCCCCTTCTATGAATCTTTTAGTGTGAAAATCTTTCTTTTCCTTTTTATAACAGTGATCTCATACAATGTTTATCCTTTTGTGTTGACTTGTTTCCGCTCAGCATGATGCCCTCAGGTTCATCCACAGTGGTACATTGAGTTTTAATTTGCATTTTCATGACTAGTGATGTCGAGCCTTTTCGTGTGCTTATTCGCCATTCGTATATCTGCTTCAGAGATAAGAATGTAGTCTTCTTCCCATTGTTAAATTGGATTCCTTGTCTTTTAGCTATATAATTTTTTTGAAATATCCTAGATATTAGACTCCTAACTGATAAGTGGCTTCAAATAATTTCTCTCACTCTATAGGCTGTCTATAATATACAAAAGTGTTTTATTTTGATGAAGTCTGATTTATCAATTTTCCTCTTGCTGTTCATGTTTTTGGTGTTATATCTAAGACTGGTTGCCAAAATAAAAGATGCTGAGGCTGTTTACTCTAAGAATTTTAAGGTTTTAGTTCCCATTGTTAAGTCATTGTGTTAATTTTTGCATGTATTTTGAGGCAGGGATTCAACTTCTCTATTTTTTTTTTGCATATGCAGATATCATTGTCCCAGAACAGTTTATTGATGAGATTACTCTTCCTCGATGAATGGACTTGGCACTGATATATGAACTCTCAATTCTATTCTACATGTTTATCAAATATACTAGTACCATAGTGCATATTACATTACTGTAGCTTCATAGTATGTTTGAAATAGGGAAGCTTAAATCCTCCTACATTTTTGTTTTTAAGATTGGTTTGACTATTTGGGGATGCTAGACTAATTTTTAAAAATTGAGGATTTTTTCTCCCATTTCTGTAAACAATTTTACAAAAATGTTTGAAATGTTGATAGACTCTGTTGGACTGTTCATAATCAATCATTCTGAGCAGTGTTAGACTCTTTAATAATAGCAATTCTCCTAAGCCATGAACACAGTTGTCTTTTTATTTATTTGTTGATGCCGGTAGGTGCTGTCAAGTTGCTACAGACTCATAGCAATCCTACGGGCAACAGGACAAACCCTTCGGCCCTGTGCCATCCTCACATTTACTTGGGACTTCCCTACTTCTTGCCAGCAATGCTTTATCAATTCCAGTGTACCTGATTAAATGTATTGCTAACTTCTAAATGCTCTTGTAAATGGAACTGTTTTCCTGATTTTCTTTTCAGCTTAATCACTGGTGGTGTATTGGAACTCTGCATTTTGGGGTGTCAATCTTGTCCCCTGCAACTTTGGTGAATTCCTTGTGGATTTTCACTGTATTCGACCATTTCATCTGTAAATATAGGTACTTTTACTTCTTCCTTTCTAATCTGGATAACTTTTATTTCTATCTCTGGCTGAACTGCTTAAGCTAGAGCTTCCAGTACAATATTGAACAACAGTGGTGGAAGTAGGCATGCTGGTCTTGCTCCTGATCTTAGTCAGGGTAAACTTTTAGCCTTTTGTTACTTTTTTCTCCTCTTGAAAACATAATGTCCTGAAGATACTAACAATATCGATTGTTAGTTGCATTATTACAAAACTTCTTATAAGTTGATAACCAGATCAAAACATTTATAAGACTAAATAGGCATCATATAAGTAAAAATTTTTACACGTGATTGTGTAATGTAGTAAATGTGTATCCAATCTATATTGGGGATGTTAAATCAGCATAAATACAAAAGTCAGTTTCTAGTTTGTTTAGTACTCTTATCTGATACAGGAGGTATCAACCGGATACCAAAAAACAAAACAAACAAAACCAACTCACAGTCATCAAGTTAATGCCTACTCAGAGATACCTCACAGGACAGGGCTGAAGGACCCCGGTGGATTTCTAAGACTGTAATTCTCCACAGGACTAGAATGCCCCAGCTAGTCCTTTTAAAAAGTCCAAATTGAACGTTCTATTTGATGTTTGTGACTGCAAAATTTTGAATTGAAAAGAATTATGAGGTTGCTCTTAAAATGTCATAAATTAAATGAAATGTTTCCAATAATTTATACTTTCAATTCAATATCTTGAACCAATAGAAATTAAAAAGAAAAATTACACAAGAGGTTTTTAAAGGTTACTAAAATACTTGAAATACACCTCTTTCTCTAATATTTTACAAGGTTATAAAAGCAGAAATTACTTACACTGATATTTCAAACATAATTTTAAATTTACAAACTTTTCATACTCAATGTTTTGCTAAAATGAGGTTTCTTATTTGGAAAAACACTTAAAAATAACCAAAATAAAGCAGAGAAGAACCTCTATCAAAAGAAAGCAGAAAATAATTAAAAGTAGAAGAAATTTTAAATGGGTCAAAAGGGAAATCAAATCATAAAGTGTTCTTTATGTTTGCATGATTTTCTTTATATGAAATCAAGGATAGCAATAGTAATTTTTAGGGTTATGGGAGGGGAGTTTGGGGGGAATGGAGAGATAATAATAATAAATACAAAAAAGAAGGAAATGTTTTCAAATTAATTTTGATAATGATTACACAACTCTTTCAATATGTTTACACCATTGAATTGTATGATATGTCAATTATTTGTCAATAAAGTTGTTAAAATTTTTAAAAGAAAGTAAAAAATACAAGGTTTCTTAAAGGATAAAATTTCATTGCTATTTGTGTTAGGCAGGGTTCTCTAGAGAAACAAAATCAGGACACTTATAAATAGATAAATAGATTTATAGCATGGGAAGGAATATAACAGCTAATTCGCCCACATAGCAGTACAGAGGCTCAGTTCAACTCACTTTTGTTAAACAGTTAATATACTGAATGTCCTTCAACTCATGTAGGCTGCCGGGTCCAAGGTCAAGGAATCAGACAGCATAGTCCTACCTTGGGCAAGGTGGGCAGAGTCTACCCACAGGCAGCAAATAGTAGGGTGGGTCAGCAACAGTGAGTAGCTCCTTAGCTTAGCGAAGCAGGCCCAGATGGGATATGGAATTCAAGCAATACAAGGCAACAGGATCCACCAGCCACAAGCTCAAGTGATGTAAACACCAGCAGTGTGGCAAAGCAGGTCTCAAAAGAACCTCAAACTATAGCAACATGATCCACGGGTTGACTGGGCCCACGGGTAGTGTAGCACACAGGTTGAGGTAGAGAACTAGCTAAAGCAGCAGCACATTGGTCTGCTGATCTGATCACCAGACAGCAAGAGAGATGGGAGTGGTCCTTGAAGAGCCATTTATCTCTTTGCCCACCAATCAAACTGCAACCTGATTTATCCCACATGCCACTATTGGCCAAGTCAGCACAATAAACCTAACTATCATAGTATTCAAGCATTTCTAAATTGAGGGACTATAAAGCAATAAGAACCTACTACTATAAAGTCTATTGAAAATTTTAAAAGTCTCTACCAGTGGAAGACAAAATTCGGCCCAGACGTGGCAACTCAGTAAAGTAAAACTTTTATAGATAATTATTTGCTATTTATCTAAAAGCATTCATTATTAATCATTTACACTTTGGATTATTTTAACAAAATTTTAGGGTTTGGTCAAGATAGAAATGTACTAATTATTTTATAGAATTCATAAATTTTGTATATGAAGTTCATCCATTCATGAAGGTACTGAAAGTTTTGATTTCACAATTCTCATTTCTCTGTAGTGGGCAATATAAAATGCTTCTAAAGTAGCTCAGTCTAGAACCAAATGGAAACTAATTAAATAAATCAATTAAAATAACATATTCACATGTAAGATCATATAGTAAAAAGTTAAAACGATCACATAGTAATGGAAAATTATTTTTTCAGGAGAGCCTTTTCTATAAAAGCAGTTAGAGTAAGCGTCTTTCAATATTGAACATGATGTTGGTTGTGGGTTTTTCATAAATGCCCTTTATCATATTGAGGCTCTACCTGGAGTTAATGCTCCACATAAGTCTGAGTCACTCTCTTTAAGGAATGTAGAGCGGTCTGTAACTTTCAAGTTAGTTCCCTATTTAAAGACATGTAGTTTTTAGACACCGGTGGCAGTGTGGTTTGAGGTATTTTTTTGCTACTGTAAACAGTGTTGCAATTTATTGGGTTAGGCCAGGTTGACTAGAGAAAAGAATCCAGAGACAAGTCATATATGTGTAAAAAGAGCTTTATATCAAGAGATAATTGTATATCAGGAAAACACCCCAGCCCAGTCCAGTTCTAGTCCAGTCCCTCTTCAGACTCAGGCAGTCAAGTGAAATGATGCAAAATGCAGGAAGATCACAGGCCGGTGGGTGCAAAGTCTTATGGATCCAATGGCAGTGGAAGCATCACAGGGTTCTGACAGGGCTCCGTGGCTTGCCAGCAGGAAGATGAGAGCAGAGAGGGAAGAGAAGGTTCCCAGGGCCCTTCTTATGAGAAGACAAGGAAGTACCATCAGGCTGGTGACCTGATTGGCAGGCTAGACTCCACTGCTACACTTTTATATATGAAGTTGATATGAAATTATGTAACTACAACAGTACCTATTTATGTATTTGTGAAAATATACAAGGACAATGTGTTAGACAGGATTATCTAGAGAAACAAAACCAGGACACCAGGGCACTTTTAGATAGATAGATCCAACATAAGAAATAAACAGCTAATTAGTCCACAGAGCAGTACAAATAGCTCAGTTTAACTCACTTCCGTGAGACAGTTAATACATCGGCAGTCCTTCAACTCACGAGGGCTGCTGGTGCAAGTAAAGGAAGCAGACAGCTGAGTCTTCTATAGAGCAATACAGGCAGTCTGCCCACAGGCAGCAAACAGCAGGGCAGGTCACCAACAGTCAGCCAGATGACAGGGTTCAACAGTCCCCAGCTCAAGTGATGTTTACACCAGCAGTGTGGCGAAGCAGGTCTTAAAGGAACCTCAAGCTCTAGTGACACAGTCCACGGGTTGGGTGTTCCACAAGTAGTATAGCTTGCAAGTTGAGGCAGAGAACTAGCTAAGGTAGCACACTTGTCTAATCATTAGAGAACAGGAGACAGAAAGGCGAGGCTCACCAAGCCATTTATCTCTTTGCCCGTGAATTAAACTGCAACCTTATTAACATAAATGTGTTTATATCCAGGTTGGTACAATAATCCTGCCTATCACACATAGGTAGTATAAGTGCAGAAAATTGTTGAATCAAAAAATCACCAAATGTCAAAAAGAGATGTATCATTTTACAGCACCACCAACAAAGAATCAGTGAATGTGTCTATTTCCTCAAACTGAATCGAATCTTTAACTAAAAATAATATGTAAGACATAGCATCTGGGGTCTTAAAGGCTTGACGTTAAATAAGCAGCAATCTAGCAGAGAAGCAAGAAGCCCATGTGGAAGGAGCACACCAGCCTGTGCGATCATGAGGTGTTGATGGGAATAGGTAACAGGCATCAGAAGATCCAAAACAAACAAAAAGTCACATTGTTGAAAATGAGGGAGGGTGGAGCAGAGACCCAAACCCATCTGTAGACAATAGGGCACCCCCTCACAGAAGGGTCACACGGAAGGGATACGTCAACTAGGGCGCAGTATAGCACCAATTAAATACACAATATTCCTCTGGTTCTTTGAGGCTTCCTCACCCCCCACTATCATGACTCCAGTCCTGCCTTTCAGTTCTGGCTAGACTGGAGCATGTTTACAGGTACAGTTAAGCACTCAGGATACACAGAATCCAGGTCAGATAAACCCCTAAGGAACAGAAATGGGAGTAAGATACCTGGAGGGTAGGGGGAAGGGAAGAGGAGGGGAGGAAGAGGGACCAATAGCAATGGTCAATGCATAATCCCCCCACCCCCACCCAGGGAGACGAACAGTAGAAATATGGGTGAAGGGAGACAGCAGTTGGTGTAAAAAATGAAAATAATAATAATTTATAATTTATCGAGGGGTTATAAGGGGGGGCGGGAGGGAGGGGAAAATAGGAGGTGATATCAAGGGATCAAATAGAAAAAGTAAATGTTTGGGAAATGATGGCAACATATGTACAAATATGCTTGATACAATTAATGTATGAATTTTTATTACAGCTATAAGATCCCCCAGTAAAATGATCTGTAAAAATATATATAGATAGATGCAGTTATTCTATACTTTTTTTTTTTTACTGAGAAAGCTTTTTCTAAGCATGGCCAAAAACCTTGATATAATCTTGTTTACCTTGACAGAATGGCTATTTTAAAATTTCAAATTCTGGGAGTAAAATGGACATAAGTAGAAAAATGTCCTTTGAATATTATTCACAATAGCTAAAGGGTGACAACAGCCTAAAAGCTCAGTCACGATGCAGCTTAGCCATAAAGAGAAATGAAATCCTGATACACATTGCATCTTAGATGGGCTTCGCAAATATCCTGCGTGCAGTAAGCCAGTCACAAAATGACAGATATTATATGATCCTCTTGTATAAAACACATAGAAAAGGAGGTCAGAGTGTCTAATTGGCTATCAAGGGGCAGGTAGGAAGGGAAGGAAAGGAGGACTCAATGCTTAGGGGACACAGAGCTTCCCTTACAGGTGACGGCATCACCAAGGAGCAGAGATGGGCGTTGGTTAAACAGCATGATGAAGATCATTAAAGTCACCAAACTGGACCGGTGAAAATTGTTAAAATGTCAAGTGCTTTGTAGCCTCTATACGTATCATAATAAAGATCACTTTAATAAAAATGTAAACTCTTCTTAATTACGTTTAAAATGTTGGCGACCAAAGGACCAAATAAGAGAAACAGTTGCAAATATCTGATAGACAACATGTCCTATATCCATAATGTGAAAGAATTGCTATAAACCTAAAACAAAATTAGATGGCTTCATGAAAAAGTGGATATGAACAGATAATACCATAGAGAAATTAGAATATACAAATATTGAGGCAAGGTAATATATATAGTATTTTTATGAAAGGCAATATATATATAGAGAAAGCAAAGGATATATATGTATGCATATATATGTATACATATATATATAAAATGTTCAACCTCACTAATAATCTCTAATGGACTCACAAACATGACAGAAAACTTCAACCGATGAGGCTTGTTTTATTTATCCTTTTTTTCCTTTACAGAGAAACTAAATTTTTTATATAGAACTGTTGAGGATATGAAAAATTGCTATCCACACACAAAGCTAGTAAAAGGCTGGAGAATCAATTGGCCTGATTTTGGAGGGCAATTTTGCAGCATTTCCCATATCCACACTCTGTAGACCCTTCGACTCAGCAATTCCTAGTAATAACAGTAGCTGATGCTTTGCTGACTGTTTACTGCGTTGGGCATTGTGTTTAATGTTTTAGATCTCATCTTATACTGCCAATAATCTAAGGATTATGTGCTACACACATGAAAACTTCATGACTTAAAGCAACACACAGTTACTGCTCACAGCTTTTGTTGGTCAAAGGCATAAACGCAGCTTAGGTGTTGGACCAGGATACGTCAGGAGCGTGTAATCTAATCACCTGTAGTCAAAAAGGAGAAATGATGTTGAGTGTGGAACACAGAAATGATCCACATAAACATAAATCTGGGGTACAAACTGCTTCCAGGCTTCCTGGCAATCAAATAAGAGAGTAGTGTAATAAGCTATGCATCTACATTGTTACAAAAAGGAGAAAAGGAAAAAGCACACCAATTTTTCAGGAAGAAAAAGAGGCAGAAACAAGCAACTATAAAAAAAATTGTCCGCCCTAAAAATGGATACATAGATATTTGCCTGGATCTTCATGTGGAAACAGTGAGGATCGCTATGGGTAAGTTCATCATCACGTTCGGGCAATTACTGCAAGAGCCGACTCACTATGCACAAAGTCAGCGAAGGCCATTCTGTGGAGTCCAAGCCAACTGTTGTAGGGTCAGGCCTCTCTTCTGCTCTCACCTCGTCCAGATGAAAATCCAGACCAAGAAGAGGAAAGGGGCCTTACGTTCCTCATGCTATCTTTCAATTTATATAGTTTATCTCCAATGTTTTGACAAAACAAGCAAAAAGATAACAGCAGGCCATTGGGGATTATCCTTTTTACAAAGGACTATATGGGCTGTCGTCTAATATTTCCATGTGAAAACTGAAATTAGGTAACATACTATTCATATTATAACATCTTTAAAATTTTTCTTTCAATGGCTTTATAGCTTAAATGCTCTTTTATGAGTTTCTAATGATAACATTTTTCTGAGAACTCTGTTAGAAAAAAATTGACAAACTGGTATGCTTTTGAAGAGACCTGGTGACACAGTGGTTCAGCACTGAGTTGGGAGCTGAACAAGTTTTCCAGAATAACTGCCATTCTGTTATTTTGCTTAGTTCTTAATTTGTTACCAAGGTTTGAATGTAGAATGACGTTAGATATTAGCCCAGGCTTTTCATGAGCTTATAGTCTTGTCAACTAGGCCGCAGTCATCTGAAGGCTTGACTGGGGTTGAAGGATCCCACTTCCAAGATCTTGGCTCATTAACATGGCTGTTGGCAAGAGGCCTGTTCCTCTCTATGGCAGTTACGTAATCTACTGTCAACTTGAGGGCAGGGTGAGTCTAGCCTATCAATCAGGTCATAGCCAATGAGGCCTCAGTGTGGGCATGGCCTTCTCCTGAGGATTCTGGGAACTCCTGTCTTCCTCCCTGTGGGACCTTCCTGTTGACAAGTGACATGGAGCTAAGTTGATGAAACCAGAGCCCTGGAGCTGGAGGAGCCATGTGGAGACCCATGCCAGGGCAGAGATGCTTCCACTACCACTGGATCCACAAGACTTTCCACCCACTGGTCTGTGGTCTTCCTGCATTCGGCATCATTGCATGTGTTGCGTGAGTCTGAAGGGAATTATAGACTGGTATTGGACATAAGGGGTAATATTGGACTTATGGACTTGATCTTGACTGGGCTGGGATGTTTTCTTAATATACAATTACTCTTTGAAATAAAGCTCTCTCATACACACATGAGTATCTATGAACTTGTTTCTTTAGTCAACCCAGACTAGCACGCTCTTCATAGGCTACTTGAGTGTCCTTCTAGCCTTGCAGTGAGCTTCGCTGACCTAGGGCTGCAGCTGCTGTCCTTTGAAATTTACTGTGGCATTTGCACAGAGGCCATATATCCAATAGAGTACTCCCCACAAAGGATAGAGTGTGTTGAGGACAGTTTCTTAGAGACATGGGGATTGTTTGATGGCCAACTATGGCTGATGACTTCCCGACAGCCTTGCTGAAGCTTCTTTAAACTACACCACAGTTTAAGAAGCTTCCCCTCAATCTTAACACCCTCTCTCCTCAAAGTCAGATTTGCATGGGGGTCCGGTGGCTGTTCCACTCTGTCTCAGTCACCACCACCACCACCACCACCTCACCACCCAGCCTCGCCTGATTTCATAACACGTAAGCATTTCTTCTAATAAAATACTGGAGTGTTTAAGTCTATCTTGATGTCTGCTTCTCAGGAGATTCAGACTAATATAACAGTTCTGGGTCTTTTAATATTTTTTAGCTTGCCCCCCTTTTTCCTATTGATCAATTGAATGTCTTCATAGAGTCTGCATATCATGACTCACATGCATATGCTGCATGTCAGTCCTTGGTTGGATAGATGGATTACAAATATCTCCGACTCTGTATCTTTCCTCTCCAGGGTTTTAAGGATGCCTGTCTCTGCCAGGCCTTTTATTATTGTTGAAAAATGAGCACTAGCTAAGGGCTCAGTGGGTAACTGGTGGGCTGGCAGTGTGAACACACTCAGCATCTCCACGGGAGGAACTGGTAGTTTTCTTCCCTAAAGAAACAGTCTACTAAGCCCTATAGGACACTTCTGCTCCCTCACAGGGGAGTGGTCTGAGTCAGAGGGCGTTCAACAACACCCAGCAACAACGGGTGCACCATTCCAACAGTTGCCACACATACAATTCAGTGACATTGACTTTCCAGTGTGTGACCCCCAATCATCCTTCATTTCTGAGTGGCTCCTCCCACATTAGCATCAACTCGCCTCCCCCAAAACTGCCTATGTAACCTGTGGAGTTAACCGTGGTCACTTTATGCCATATAGATAGCTCTTCAAAAGAGCACGATGCCCCAGGCAGAGACTCACTACTAATTAAGCCAAACTGCTGCTTGGATGAAGAGTCACTGGTGGTCTAGTGGTTCAGCATTTTGCGGTCAACTGAGAAGCGGACAACTTGAACTGACCCGCTTCTCCTCTGGAGAAAGATGTGGCCATCGGCCCAACACAGAACTAAACAGCCCCCCTTTTTTTGACCCAGTCGATGCTGACTGATACCTCCTGAAAGGACAAAGTAGAACTGCCCCGCAGGCTTTCCAAGGCTGTGACCTTTATGGAATCTGTTGCAAAAGGCCTCTCATGATTAAATAGGAAAAAGGTGTCACTTTGGCAACCAAGGTACCCCTGACCCATACCAGAGTCTTTTCGATCACTTCACATGCATGCAAAAGGCGGGCGGTGAAAAAGGAAGAGCGAGGAAGACTTGACACACTTGAATACGGAACACACGGTGTTGCCCGAAGAACGGCCCCCTCTGTCTTAGAGGAAGTACAGCCGGAACGGCTCTTGGAAGGGAGCTTGGTAAGATTTCACCTTCCTCTCTTTGCCTACATCATCTGGACAGAGCAGCCACTACAAGAGGACAAATTTGGCAAAGAAGACGGTCAGTGAAAACAAGGGACACACTCTGCGACAGTGTTTCCCAAAGTGGGCAATGCTGCACTGGGGAGGGGGTGGACGTGGAGCGGCTGGAATGACCCAGCAGGGCTGCAAAAGCAGACACCTATACTTCACCCTGGATTACATTTTTAATTTCCAGGAGAGAGCTGATGTCCCCCCCACACCCTGAAAAAGGGTGATAGGTCAAATAAATTGGGGGAGCTAGGCTCTTTTTCTGTCTTTTAATCATTTTATTGGGGGTTCTTACAGTTCTTATAACAACCCATATATCCATTGTGTCAAGCACATTTATACATTATACATATGTTCTGTGTTAGGCTGGGTTCTCTAGAGAAACAAAACCAGGACACTTAGGATTTTAGATAGAGAGATTTATAAAACATGAAGGTATATAACAGCTAATTAGACCACACAGGAGCACAGAGGGCTCAGTTCAACTCACTTCCGTGGAACAGTTAATATACTGGAAGTCCTTCAACTCATGAGTGCTGCAGGGTCCAAGGTTAAGGAAGTAGACAGCTGAGTCTTCCCTCAGACAATGCAGGCAGTCCACCCACAGGCAGCAAACAGCAGGGCAGGCCAACAACAGTCAGCTGCTCAGGAGCTTCGAAGCAGGCCCGGATGGGATATTGGACTCAAGCAATGGGATCCACCAGCCTTGAGCTCAAACGATGTACACACCAGCAGCATGGCGAAGCTGGTCTCCAAGGAACCTCAAGCTCTAGTAATGTGATCCATGCGTTGGGTGTCCTACAGGTAGTGTAGCTCACAATTTGAGGTAGAGAACTAGCTAAAGCATCTGCACACTGGTCCAATCACCAGATAGCAAGAAAGGGGCCAGCCTTGCTGAGCCATTTACCTCTTTGCCCTCCAATCAAACTGTGACCTTATTGATCCCACATGTTCCAATTGGCCAGGTTGGCACCATAAACCTACCTGTTACATGTTGCCATCATCCTTCTCAAAACATTCTCTTTCTACTTGAGCCTTGGTATCAGCTCATTTTTTCCCCTCCTTCTCCTACCCTCCCACTGTCATGAACCGTTGATAAATTATAAATTGTTATTATTTTCATATCTTACACTGTCTGCTGTCTCCCTTCACCCATGTTTCTGTTGTTTGCCACCCTGGGTGGGGGTTATATGTTGACCATTGTGATTGGTTCCCCCTACCCTCCTGGCATCGCTACTCCCAATATTGTTCCTGAGGGATTTAACTGTCCTGGATTCCATGTCCAGAGCTCGTATCTGTATCAGTGTACATATTCTAATCTAGCCAGATTTATAAGGTAAAACTGGGGTCCTGATAGTGAGGGGCAGGGGTGGGGGTGGAAGCATTAAAGAAATAGAGGGATGTTGTATGGGAAAGTAGGTGCTGGCAGATGGATTGTCTTGGGCTCAAATATACCAATTATTGTGAGGAGCTTGTAGAATCAGGCAGTGTTTCATTCTGCTAGATGTCCATGAATCGAAGCCAACTTGATGGCAACTAATGAAAATATTTCAGTGAAAATGTTTATTGTTTTATGGAATGAAAAGTTGTATATTTCAACTCAGTATTATGAAATTGCCATAGGAACATATTTGTGATCAAAAGGAAATGTTATACAAAGTGTCAATAAAGTTTTATATATAGAATGTAATGTTTAAATATTAAAGTCATTTAAAATATTATATTAAATGTTATATAAAACTTAGCAACTATTTGGCTTTCAGGTATGACATTTGCATGCATAAACATAGCTTGTGTGTGAAGATTATCTCAGGTTGTCTCAGCTAAAGTCCTTGAGAACTAGTGTTAAATTATGCACTTTTTTAAACGGGTGGAAACATAGTAGTTGGAGGGAGGGCAGGCCATACCCAGGGAGGTACATGAGAACTCAACATAAAGAAGGGGATGTGGGGCAGGTGGAGGGAGAAGCGGGGTGGGGAGAAACCGAGTGGATGGCATGGGGGGAACAGGGCACTAACCCACCTGGGGGAGAGTATTGGTTGTGTACCCACAGAACTGGAACATGCATACGGACCCCACCATGACATGCCAAACCAGGAAAGCAACGTAAAGTGCGGAGGAATACACAAAGAGACTGGACCATACGCCATCGTAGGGAGTACCACAGAAAATGAAAATAGATCATCTGGTGTGGGAAAGGAACTGACCTACCACACCACACCCAGAAGGAAGCTAAAGCAAAGGAAGGAGGAAGAATGGAGTGGTGCACACCTGGGCCCACCAAGCTCAGAGGACGATAGCCTCACTCGAAGGGCCCAGTGTACAAAGAGGACCATATAGCTGGCCCCACGGCGAGATGCGACATCCTGCACTGACCCATGGCCCTACACAGGACAGCACCTGAGACACAGTGGGGGATGTGCGACTGAGCTGACCCCACCACACTGAGGCAAAACACTGGGGGCTTGCAATGGAGCAGCAGGGGAAGCAGAGTAAGAAGGTCCCCAGGGAGTATAAAGGATGGACTTTGGGACCAGGATGTGGCTCCCCATCTGACTCGTCTGGAAAATATGCCTAAAGGTCCACAAACAGACTTCAAACTACTAACAGATTTTTGGTTGTTTTTTTTTTGTTGCTGTCTTTCTGTTTTGTTTTTTTTTCCCTCTTCTTTTAAATTTTGTATATCAGTGGCTTTTTTGTTTGTTAGCATGTTGGTGTTGCTGCTGTCAACACCATGTTCTTATGTGCCACTTTGGTGCTGTCAAAGCCATGTGCATTTGTATGCACATATTACTATATCTGCAGGTCCACCTAGATAAGATAGGTGGATAAATAATGTGAGAAGAAAAAATGGAGCCAATGGTCCCAGAGGGACATGAGAGTGTGGGAGGTAGGGGGAGGAAGGAGGTGTTGGCCAACACAGGGACAAGGGAACAACGAGTGGTTCAAAACTAGTGGAGGGAGGGGATGGGAGGACTAGTAGGGAGTGACCAAGGGCAAGGTAACTGAGAGGAGATACTGAAACCAGAATGAAGGCTGAACATGGTAGTGGGACAGGAGGAAAGCGTAAGGAAATAGAGGAAAGGAGTAGGAGGCAAAGGGCATACATAGAAGCCCCAATACAGACATTTACATATGGAAATATATTTATGATTATGGGGGAAATAGACCTAGGTGCATATATTTATAGGTTCAGTAGTAGGAACAGCAGGTGGACATTGGGCCTCCTCGCGCACACTCCCACAATACAATAGCACCTTAACAGCTAAACGGTCATTCCATGATAACCCACCTTCCCAACATGATCGCTGAAGACAGATGTGTGCATAAGCAAATGTGGTTAAGAAAGCTGATGGTGCCCAGGTATCAAAAAGTTATAGCGCCTGGAGTCTTAAAGGCTTGAAGGCAAACAAGCGGCCATCTAGCTCGGAAGCAACAAAGCCCACAGAGAAGAAGCACACAAGCCTGTGTGAACACGAGGTATTGAAGGATTCAGTTAGCAGACACCAAAGAACAAAAACCATCATTGTGTGAATCACCTTCCCCACATAAATGCTGAAGATGAATGTATAAGTGTGGTGAAGAAGGCTGATGGTGCCTGGATCTTGAGAGATATAGCGTCTGGGGACTTAAAGGCTTGAAAGTAAACAAGAGACCATCTAGCCCAGAAGCAACAGAGCCCACATGGAAGCAGCACACCAGCATGTGTGATCATGAAGGGCCGAGGGGACTAGGTTTCAAGCAACAAAGGCGGGGCGGGGGGGCAGGGAATCTTATCATCGTGAATGAGAGGAATGCGTGATGGACATCCCGTGCAGAGGTAGTGGGGAGATGAGTCACTCAGGGTTCAGTATAGCAATAATAAAACTCATAACCTTCCTCTAGTTCTTAAACGCTTCCTCCCCACAACTATCGTGATCCCAATTCTACCTTGCAAACCTGGTTAGACCAGAGGATGCACAGCGGTACAGTTTGGATCTGGAAACAGGGAATCTAGGACAGATAACCCCTCAGGACCAACAGTGAGAGAAGCGATACCGGGAGGGAAGGGGGTGTAGAAAGGGGAACTGATCTCGGGGATCTACATATAACCCCCTCTCTTGGGGATGGGTAACAGGAAAGTGGATAAAGGGAGATGCCGGGTAGTGTAAGATAAGATAAAATAATAATTTTTAAATTATTAAGGGCTCATGAGGGAGGGGGGAACGGGGAGGAAGGGGGAGAGAAAAAAGGAAAATGAGCTGATTCCAGGAACCCAAGCGGAAGGTGAATTTTGAGAATGATGAGGGCAACGAATGTATAAGGGTGCTTTACTCAATTGATCTATGTATGGATTGTGATAAGAGTTGTATGAGCCCAAATAAAATGATTTTTTTAATTATGCACTTTTTAATGTCTTGATCTAGTTTTCAACCTGCATTTTTGTTGTTTCTTAGTCAAAGTTTCTGCCTTGCCTTGAATGCACATGTCCCCTATGTTTTATTTTCTGAGATTTTCTTATAAACAATAAGACTTGTGAAACAAAAATTCTGTTTTTAAGAACAATAACTAAGGTTGCCTTTATTTATTTAATCATTTTACTGGGGGCTCATACAACGCCTATCACAATCCTTACATACAACTATTGTGTCAAGCACATTTGTACATTTGTTGCCATCATAATTCTCAAAACATTTGTTTCCAGTTGAGCCATTGGTATCAGCTCCTCATTTTCCCCCTCAGTCCCTGCTCCCCCTCCCTCGTGAACCCTCTATCATTTATAAATTATTATTTTGTCATATATTACACTGTCTGACATCTCCCTTCATCCACTTTTCTGTTGTCAATCCCCCAAAGAGGAGGTTATATGTAGATCCTTGTAATCAGTTCCCTCTTTCTACTCTGCCTTCCCTCCACCCTCCTAGTAACGCCACTCTTACCACTGGTCCTGAAGGGATAATCTGCCCTGGATTCCCTGTGTTTCCAGTTCCTATCTGTAGCAGTGTGCATCCTCTGGTCTAGCTGGATTTGTAAGGTAGAATTGGGATCATGATAGTGGGGGTGGGTATTTAAGAACTAGAGGAAAGTTGTATGTTCCATTGTTGCTATACTGCACCCTGACTGGCTCATCTCCTCCCTGCGACCCTTCCATAAGGAGATGTCCAGTTGCCCAAAGATGGGCTTTGGGTTCCCAAACTGCATTCCCCCTCATTCACAATGATATGAGTTTTTGTTCCTTGATGCCTGATACCTATATCCCTTCGATACCTTGTGATCACACAGGTTGATGTGCTTCTTCCATGTGGGCTTTGTTGCTTCTGAGCTAGATGGCCGCTTGTTTATTTTCAAGCCTTTAAGACCCCAGATGCTATAATCCTTTGATAGCCTGACACCACCAGCTTTCATCACATTTGCTATGCACCCGCTTTGTCTTCAGCGATTTTGTCAGGAAGGTGAGCATCATGGAATGCTAGTTTAATAGAACAAAGTATTTCTGCATAAACCTATAAATATATGCACATATATCTGTTTCCCCATCATAAATATATTTACATATGTACATACCTGCATCGTGACCTCTATAAATATCCTTTGCCTCCTAGTTCTTTTTTCTATTTCCTTTTACTTTCTTCTTGTCCCACTATCATGCTCAGCCTTCATTTTGTTTTCAGCATTTCCTTTCAGTTACATTACCCTTGCTCAAGCCCTACCAGGCCTCTTACACCCTCTTCGCCACCGATTTTGGAGCACTTCTTGTTTCCTTGTTCCTGAGTTTGTTAATACCACTTCCTTTCCCCCACTTCCCCCTCTCCTATATCACCCTGAACCGTTGGTCCTATTGTTTTCTCCTCCAGATTGTTTATCCAGGTATGTTCCCTTCTTGATTCGCTCCTGTGTTAGTCCAGGTAGACTAGAGAAACAATTTCATAGACACACATATGTATATAAAGAAGTTTATATACGAGAGCAATTGTACATTAAGAAAACATCTCAACCCAGTCCAGTCCAAGGTCATAAGTCTGATATTAGCCCATATGTCCTATACCAATATATAAAGTCCTCTTCAGACTCATGAAACACATGCAATGAAGCCAAATGCAGGACAATCACAAGCCAGTGGGTAGAAAGTCTTTGGATCCAGTGTCATTGGAAACATCTCAGCACTGGCCGGGGTCTCTCTGTGACTTCTCCGGCTTCCGAGGTCTGGTTGTGTCCATGTGGCTTGTCTTCTGCAATGTCTCTTAGGGAGTAGCAGAGAGAGAGTAAGAAGTACCAGATTTCCCAGAATTCTCAGGAGAAGCCCATACCCACACAGAAGTCTCATTGGCTATCTCCATATTGAAAGCCTAGACTCAATCTCTACACTCTTAATCCTAAAATTGACATCAGATTAGGTGACTACTACACCTCCATTTGTGGGGGTTCAGACCACGCTGTTTCCCCACCACGTGACCCCAGAAATGCCCCCTGTCGCAGTCTGCTCCAGAAAGGGGACAGCATGACATGTGCTGTTGTCATTTGGTTGCCTTAATTTTAAACAAATAGGTTGCTCCAGTCAACAGAGGGAAACCAAATGATTTGAAAAACAAGTAGACACAGCGAAAATGTTTACTTTAAATATTTTTCATGTCCTGTCTCCAATATTTCATTCAAGAAGCATTTATTGTGTGTCTGCTGTTCGGCAGCAGAGATGTTTTGTTGTGTTTCTTTGGACTACCTGTATCTTTCTCAGCCATGTCTATTTTTTTTGTCTCCTAAATGTTCAGCTTGGGTGGACTATCTGACTTTGTAGTCCTGACTGTGTCGTATGTTTCTCTATTAAAAACAATGGTCTCCTTGGAGTAGCTGTCAGGCCTTCTATTATAAAGAACAAGTAATGCCTGAGTACATTAGGTATTTGTCTGAGCCACAGGCTTTTCTAGTGCCATAAATGGATAATTCTTTTTAATTTTGGACTTGATAGCATTGCAAATTTGAATTTCCCAGCTCATTTTCTCTCCCCAAATAAACAATTCTTATTGCTTATACTGTATATTAAAACCACATTGTTGTAATGTTTATTAATCATTATACCTGTGGATGCAATGATAGCATTGAAAATGAGATCAACGTGAGAAAAGGAAGATAAATGCTTTTTACAGAATAAGAGCGTTAGTTACATTTATTCTGAAAAACCCCGAGGCAACCATTTTCAAGAGACTTGCTTACCGCACCATATTTAAATTCTGGACCCTAGAAGAATGCATTCTCCTTCTATCTAGAGTTCACCATTCCCCTAGATACAGGGGGCTTCACAACATTTATGGAAAAATGAAATGGAAAGACAATGGGATTTTTCCCTTGAAATTTTTTAAGCCCCCTCATATTTTATTCCCCTGGATTCATTTTCAGACTTGATTCAATCGACTGTTATTTCCAAATAGAACCAAACACTCCAATTTCCCAGGTTGGAGTTTAGGAAAACCCTGACAGTGTATAGATTTCTTTCACAAAGAGCAATTCCAAATTTCCATGCAAACTCCACATGTAGAAATGCTTCTACTCTGAATGCTCCTTATACGCCTTTTTGAGATTAAAAAACAAACTATGAAGTGTCTACATGTAAAAAAAACTCTTGCAAATTAATTTGAAAATGTTATTGGAAGTCCCTAAGTATTCCAACAAGAAACATGTTCACCTGCTAAGTGGTGGGTGCAGTCTCCAGGATAATCCGAGGGACTTCCAAGTGGGCTGGGAATCTACTGAGTTAGATTCAACTTCACCAGCAGTTAGTCATGCGTGATCAAGCTACCAGAAAACACTTGAAGTAAAAAAAAATTAGGCGGCCTTTTGCTACTACTCAAATAACCACTGACACACCGAAGTTTGGTGAAATCAGTTTTACCATGGCTTTTCCCCCTGGTCCTATGCTTTATCTTTTGTTCGCAGGAGTCTATTCTGGTGTATCTTGGTGGTTTACTTTGTGTTTCTGTTAACCATGCCATGTCTGCTTCCTGGTGTTCTCTGAACCTTGTGGATTTGCGATTTGATGCGTTTTTACTGTTTTAGAAAACATCTCAGCCATCATCTCTTCATAGTCTTTCTGACTGTCTCTTTGGGTTGTTCTCTGCTGCCTCGTGCCACACTCATTGTTACTGTGCCCAGGTCTTGGGTCTGGAGCTCTCTCAGCATCCTGGTTGCTTCCCTGCGGCATCAAACTCGATCTTGTATCTGAGGTTAGTTTTAGGGGTTTCTTGCCCCTTCCCCACAGGTAGTAGATCTTCTATGGCATTGGTATAGGTGCCTAGGCCCTGGATAATTTCTGGTCCTTTTCACAGTGATAAATTTTTCGTCGTCCCCTCCCCCGCCCCCTTCAATCCTTCCCCTTTCTTCAATCCCTCCCACAGCAGCTTAAGGTTTTCAGGCTTTAAGGCTTAACTTTCTGGTATGCACATGGTAGATGCTAGTGAAAAAGCACCCCTCCCCCCACCATATGCATATGAGAGTTGCACCTGTATCTAGGACCTCCAAATGTACCAGATCACACTTGGCCTCAAACAACCGAGGTTTCAGCTGATTTCTTCTTATCTGCTTGTTTTAGTGGCTCTTTCTTCATCGGGTGGCCATGGGTGGCCAAGTCGATGTGAACTTTCTCTCCCTGGAAAGGCCTGTTCCTCCTTGGAACTCAAAGTACTTGGTTGCTGTGGTAGTTACTTAATCTGGTGTCAATTTGAGTGTGGGGGTGTAGTCTAACCTGTCAATCAATGAGCCTCTATGTGGGCATGTCCTTCTCCTGAGGATTCTGGGAACTCCTGTATTTCCTCCTTGGAGATAGGATACGCATTCTCTCTCTCTGCACATTCCCTCAGAGACATTGCAGCTGACAAGACACATGGAAGTACACTAGGGCGCTGGAAGCTGGAGAAGCCAGGTGGAGACCCATGCCACCACTGAGAAGCTTACAACTCCACTGGATCCAAAAGACTTCTGGCCCACTGGCCTGTGATCATCCTGCATTTGGCGTCATTGCATGTGTTTCATGAGTCTGAAGAGGACTTTATAGATTGGTATGGGACATATGGGCTAATATCAGACTTATGGACTTGATCTGGACTGGGCTGGGATGTTTTCTCAATATTCAATTGCTCTTGTATATAAAGCTCTTTCCTATACTCATATGAGTGTTTATGAATGTGTTTCTCTAGTCTACCCAGACTAATACAGTTGCCCTGTTTTCTGTTAGGGTCAAGAAAAGGTGTGATTTTGTCATTTACCTGTACCTTGGATGGGATGTTCAGTCTTTTCAGCTTTCTACCTTTTAGTGGAAGCATCAACATAGATATTCTCTGTGTCCTCCACTGGCCTTGGTGCCAACTTAACCAGTGGGCTCCTGTGCCCTCTGCCTCCTAGGTCACTTTAGCAGCTGAGAAGCACCATCCGGAAAGAAGTGGAAGGAAGAGAGTGGCAACCTGTGGACTTGGCTCCTTCTGTGTGGTCTTTTCTGTGTCTACGGGTTCTTATAAGCATTTGTCCACTTGCCACGTCAGGCCTATGGGTGGCAATGGGACCGTAGTGCATCTCGCCCTGGGTTATTGTGATTTCCGTAAACCGTGCTCATGCTTTGCTCACACCCTCTCAAAATACCCCGTGTGAATGCCCGATCTGTGTTCTGCTGGGACCTTGAATTCTGATACCCATAATTGGACGCAGTTTTCTAAATTGCAAATAGCTTTCTTTCTGACTAAAAATGATTCACGTCACTGGAAAAAAAAAAGCTTACGTGCAATTACAGAAATATAAAAAACTATAAGTTATGTAACTTAAATCCCCTTGCTCAGAGAAGGTAAACGTTTTGATATACGTTCTTTAAAAAACTATCTTTAAATTAATATACATAAATTTTCATAGATTAAACCTTATGATACAGATTCTTTTTAATAAATACTTTTCATTTAACCATATGTTATGTATTTGTCCATGTCTACAAATCTACATCTATATTATTATGTTGAATGAATACATAGCACTTCATGGTTTAAATATGATATAATTATGGTCAATTTCCTTTTTAAAATAAAAAGTAACCGCTTATATCACATTGATATTGATGTTATATTGGATACATAATATTTAATTTAGGCATAAGATAACTAATATTGTGAGAAGGATCCTTGCTTATACCTATGAAATAATTGGGACATAATTATACTTAGAAATATACTATACTTTAAAAGTATATATTGCCTCTCTGAAATTTAATTTCAGCTGCCTTTTCTATCTTTTTAGTTGCTAAATCCAGCAATTGTACTCCTACACCTTGGGCCATTCTTTTCATCTTTATCAATCTATCATTTTTAAAAATGTCATTTTAGCTTCCATCTCATTTAGTCTAGTGCTATTGAATATTGGGTGAGTTTCATGGATTGTGAATCATACCTCGCAGTAAAGATATGGCTTAACACGGTTAAGTAGGATTTCACATGTCTACTAACATCTTCCATTTTTCACTTCTGTTAAAATTCCATCTGCTGATTTTTCTGTGAAGTATTCACTTAGATTTCTTTTTAAACATCTCTACATAATAAATATAATCAATCTCAGATCAAATCACACATCCTTTTCCCTCTGCTATCTTGCTTTTCATAGCACGGTGAAGGTTTTAAAGATTTTTTTTTCCAGTAATCAAATCTGTCAGCCTTTCTATTTGTGGTTTATGACTTATAATCACTCCAAGATTAAAAAAAGAGTCATCTTCCTTTTCCTTTCCAGCGTTTCCATTTTCTTTCTTATGTTTACATCTCTAGTGCCAACAAGTCCTGGCACTCCTGACATGAACTCCAAACTAGCAAACTTAACTGCCCCTTGGCACTTGCACTTTGAGTTCTAGCAGGCACCCTGGAACTCGCACGCCAGAATCCGGATTCTCTGCGTTCCCCTCCCCAGCTAGGCTCCTCCTCCAGTCTTCCTGGCACCAGAAGATGACATTGCTATTTATCCACATGCTCCAGTCCAGGTCTGTATGAAGGTCTATATCCAGGTCTCTGTGGAATCCTCTCTTCCCTGCACCTACAACATCCAATCCATCAGCAAGGTCTGTCAATGGTACCTCCCAAACACATCATAACTTCATCGTCCCTCTCCAGGGTCACTCATGTAAGTCACCGTCATCTTTCTGTGGACCTCAGGTGAAACCATTGCTTCCACTTTCATTCATGGACCAGGGGACTTCAAAAAGGCTGTTTAAAAATGCTGTTACTTTTTTAAAAAGTCATTTTATTGGGGGATTGTATAACTCTTATCACAATCCATCCATCCATTGTGTCAAGCACATTTGTACATTTGTTGCCATTATCATTCTCAAAACATTTGCTTTCTACTTGAGCCCTTGGCATCAGCTCCTCATTTTTCCCCGCCCTCCTCACCCCCAACTCCATTACTTTTTCGTTCCATTTTTCACCAACTCTTTGAAGCCTCCTCATGCAATCCATTCTCTACGTCGCATCAAATGCTATCATTCTGCCGAAAATTCAACCAGCACCCTTGAAATGAGACTCCACAGTGCCCACTGCCATCCCCGCCAAGGCCACTCGGACTCAGGTCTTGTCTTCCTGGGCCCATGATATTTCAGGTCACTGACTGGGGTGGGGCTTCTGGTTTTCTTTCTGCCTAGAATCTTCGATCAAGATCTTCAGGTGGCTGGCAGCGATTCGGATCTCGGGGAAGATGTCACCTGAGTCCAGCAAGAGCCCATTAACTTTCCTCCTCCCTCCTGTTTTATGTCCTTGGAACACTTATCATTCCTTGAGGTCTTCTTTATGTAGATGCTGTTGGAATGTAAACCCAACAAAAAGGTCTCATTGAAAGGCCAGGCTCCGCACTCCATGGGCCAGTCCCGGGGATGCTCCTCCCTAGTGTCTAACGGAACCTCCTAGAAAAGGGCTCAGTTGGGGGGAACCAACACGTGTTCCCTTGCAAACCGTGACAGATGCCCACGGCAGAGGTGGCGCAGACAAGACCAGTCCAAGAGAAAATTCTGCATTCCCTTTGAATTTTTGTTTTTTAAGCCTCAAGATTTAGAAAGGAGGAAAAATCCAACTAAGAGATGCTCTCCGGAGCTTCCTGTCTGCCCTTAGTCAGCTTTCGGCAAGAGAAGCCATCTCCCCCTCACCTTTGTGAGCAAGGTCAACCAGCTGACAGGCGGGGTTCAGTATTTACATTCTGTTATCATGTCTATTGAGGTGCCCCAGGCCCAAGGAGCCGAAGGAATTCTGCTCTCATCT